>NC_135666.1:20731146-22015099 GCF_964188315.1 Podarcis muralis | reverse complement strand
ACAAAACCTTTCACATTCAGGAAAATAGCCCTTCAATGCTTCCCTTTATATATATATTTAAAAAGCCACTGAAAATTATTTCACATTATTCGGCAAAGGATGACCCTGGGAATTTTCTTTTTTAAAGTCTTGCTTTGTTTTCAATATTATAGAGGCAGCTATCCACCAGCAACTTTTGCTGGACTTGGGAGTGGGAAGGCCCGAGTTCAAACCCCCATTCCGCCATGAAGCTTGACTGGGTGACCTTGAGGTAATCCATTTTCTCTCAGTCTAACTCAACTCACAAGAGTCGTCGTGAGAACAAAATGAAGTAGGAAGAGAGCCATATACGTATGCATGCTGCCTTGGGAGAAATGGCAGAACATCAAAAAAGGAAATAAATATGGAATAAAAGTCCAACTTGTCCTCAAATATAAGAACAAGACAATGGGCCACAAAGGAAGAACCTTTAAAGGATGTTTGTAACTCTCCTCATTTCAAAACACAATTCAAAGTGTTGGTGCTGACCTTTAAAGCCCTAAATGGCCTCGGCCCAGTATACCTGAAGGAGCATCTCCACCCCCATCGTCCAGCTACGAGGGCCTTCTGGCGGTTCCCTCACTGCGAGAAGTGAGGTTACAAGGAACCAGGCAGAGGGCCTTCTCGGTGGTGGCACCTGCCCTGTGGATGCCCTCCCACCAGATGTCAAGGAAATAAACAACTATCTGACTTTTAGAAGACATCTGAAGGCAGCCCTGTTTAGGGAAGTTTTTAATGTTTAATGTTTTTTGTTTTTAATATCCTGTTGGAAGCCGCCCAGAGTGACTGGGGAAACCCAGCCATATGGTCCAGTTGTGGCCGACTCTGGGTTGCGGCGCTCATCTCGCTTTATTGGTTGAGGGAGCCGGCGTACAGCTTCCAGGTCATGTGGCCAGCATGACTAAGCCGCTTCTGGAGAACCAGAGCAGCGCACAGAAACACCGCTTACCTTCCCGCCAGAGCGGTACCTATTTATCTACTTGCACTTTGACGTGCTTTCGAACTGGTAGATTGGCAGGAGCAGGGACTGAGCAACAGGAGCTCACCCCGTGGCGGGGATTCGAACCGCCGACCTTCTGTTCCTAGGCTCTGTGATGCTCTTTGCACAACAAGGGAGGGGAAACTCAGTGAGCGAATCAGCACTTCCTGCCACCAAAGCACTGGAGCCCGAGGACCACTTCACCTGTGGGAAATAAATATGGAATAAAAGTCCCTACTTGTCCTCAGGTATAAAGAACAAGGCAATGGCCACAAAGGAAGAACCTTTAAATGCCCGAGGGATGCAGGGGGCATCAACTTCACCTGGGACCTCTGCCTGGGCCACACCTGCTTAAAGGCGCAGGAGGAAACGCGGCAAAATCAGAGGCGGCCTCTTCTGGAGAGACACGCGGGAAGCAAGGCGGCCTTCCTCCCCCCTTCTCTCTCTAAGCCGGGCTCCTTCTCACACTGCAGGCGCGGCCCTCCGCCCTCCGCCCCGCCGGCCACTCCCTCAGGAGCGTCCCCCTCCTCGCTCCGGGGCTGCAGGCCGGGGCGGCGCCTGAGGGCGGCGTGGGCAGCCTTCCTTTCTCGCCCATCTCCCGCCGCGCTGCCTAGGCCGGGTATTTCCGCGTCCGGGTCGCCTCAGCTGCTCAGCGAGGGGAGGCGGCCCTTGAGCAGCGGCGGGAGAAGCAGGCCTGGCGCCGAGGACGACGCGGCCATGGCCTTGGGCTGGTGGCAGCGCTGCTGCTGTCGCTGCGCCGGCTCTTCCCCGGGCGGCGTGGCTCGCCGGTTCCGGGCGGGCCTTGGGCTCCTCTGCTAACGGCGCCGGAAGGCAGCGGCGGGCTGTGGGGCCGGCGGCGCCCGCGTGGAAGGCGGAGGTAAGTCGGCGGCGCGCCGGGGCGAATGGAGGTCACGTCGGAATGAATGTGAGGAAACGCTAGCGGGATCTCCGGGCTGTTTCGTTTTCAGGTTCAGGGAGGGGAGAGAAGATGCTTAAGGGTCCATCAAATGACGAGGGAATAAAGGGAGAATATTGGGGTGGTTTTGGTGGTGGTGGTGTTTTCAACCCTTCTCACACTCCATAAAATGTTGGGCAGTAAATTCAGGACTGAGGAAGAGGACTTCCTGCTGCGTTTGCTGCGAAGAGGTGCAGGGATGATGGCCACCGGCTTGGAGGGCTTTGCAAGGGGATTTGGCAAATCCGCGGAGAATGCATCTGTCCGTGGCTACTGTCCACGCGAGCTAAACTGCATTTGCATCTTCAGAGGTATCCCCCTCTCTCCAGAGCAGTGGTTACAAACCGTTTTTAGCCATGCCCCACCTAAGCATCTCTAAAATCCTGATTCCACCCCACCCCACCCCCCCACATATAATTCTTATTATTCAAAAAGTGAACTCCTGTTCACATGGAGGAAGCCTAAAAGGCCATTCACTGTAAATAACTCATTCTTGAATTGCCCCCCTTAAAAATCAAATTGCCCCAAACCACAGCTCTAGACATTTAAGGCAGTGGGGTAGCTCTCTTGCCCTCCGTGCTCTGGGCTGCTTTGGTCACTGATGCTTGACCAGATGGACATTTTGGGTTGAGGCAGCATGGGATTTTCATGTACACAAAACCTTGGGAAAGAGAAGGGGCTGTTTTTTTAAAAGAAAAGGTAGGGGTAGGGAGTTTAAAAAACGAGCACAAACCTGAGGGGATAGCTCAGTCTGCAGAGTGTGAGACTCTTAATCTCCTGGATTGCAAGGGCCTGGTCTAGAGATGAATCTAGACCACGATGATCCTCGTGGCCCCTTCCAAGTCTATGGTTCTGCAATTCTGAGGAATGTTTTTATTTCATTCATTTGTGCATTCATTTCATTCATAGCCACCAGCTTGGATGGCTTTAAAAGATTTAAAAGAGGTTGGATGGTCATCTGCCATGGATGCTTTAGTTGAGATTCCTGCATTGCAAAGGGTTGAACTAGATAACTCTCGGGGTCCCTTCCAACTCTACAATTCAGTGATAAGACAAAATAACAGAGGCTAAGGCTGACTACTAGCTTGATTACTATTTCCTCCGCTGTTGAAAGCAGTATGCCTCTGAATGCCACTTGTTGAGAAACACAAGCGGG
This sequence comes from Podarcis muralis, assembly GCF_964188315.1. Taxonomy (NCBI): domain Eukaryota; kingdom Metazoa; phylum Chordata; class Lepidosauria; order Squamata; family Lacertidae; genus Podarcis; species Podarcis muralis. The sequence continues at coordinate 22,011,991 of NC_135666.1, read as the reverse complement.
GAGTGTTGTCCTTGGGTCCTTCTTGCTAGCTTACCATAGGTCAGTGTTTCCCAACCTTTTTTGGGCAAAGGCACACTTGTTTGATGAAAAAAATATTGAGGCACACCACCATTACAGCCCCGTGACGTCAGCGCGCAGCGTCACGCCGGGAGGGAAGGGCGCCGGGGCGCTGCTGCTGCTGCTGCCGCCGCCGCTCCCGGCAGGCATGGGCCCAGCTGAGGCGGCGGCGGCTGTTGTGGTGGTGGCGGCGATAGCGGGCGGAGGAGGGGGCGGCGGCGGGGCCGAGGTGGCCGGCGGCGGCGGGGGAGGCGGCGGCGGGTGGAGCAGGAGGGTGGCCGAGGCCGGTGAGGGAGTAGGGTTGCCCGGGGCTTGAGGAGCCGTCGCCGGGAGTTGCTGCTGCTGTTGTTGCTGCTGCTGCCCGGACATGCCGGCCTCCTCCTCGTCCGCTGTCTCGCGCTCCTCCCTTTTGCGCGCGCTGCCCCGCCGCCGCCCCATTGGCCGGGTCCTGTCAGCTGATCCTGTGTTATTTCCTGTGTGTGTGTGTGAGGGGAGAATGGAGAGAGAAACCTCGGCACCACCACCGCGGAGCCGCCCCCGGCTCGACGCGGATCCTCGCCGCCGCCACCCCGCCTCTCGCCGCCCGACTCGCCCGCCTCCCTCCCACGGCACACCAGGCAACGTCTCGCGGCACACTAGTGTGCCGCGGAACACCGGTTGGGAAACACTGCCATAGGTGTCCTCTTGGCCACCATCAGAACAGGATGCAGGACTAGATTGGCCTTTGGCCTGATCCAGCAAGCTCTTCTTTTGTTCTTAATTTTGTTTAGAGAGAAGCAGCATAGCTGACTGGGATGTTCATGATACTTGCCAGGCACCAGATTTGGGAAGGCAACTCTTGGTTTTCTTTGTAAGGCTGTAATTAGCCTTCCTTGCGAGCATGAGGTTCCACACTTTCAGGTGAGACTTCAAAGACATGATAGCAAAATTAGTAACCTTGCTGATTTTTAAAAGATAAATAAATACTGATTTTACCATGACCTTCAACAGGTTCCCAAACTATGGATTGAAGTAGGCTTTTCGAAACCAACCATAGTTAAACCATAGTTATGTTAACCATAATTTGTAATTCCAGAAGTTACCGTATTTTTTGCTCTATAAGACTCACTTTTTCCCTCCTAAAAAGTAAGGGGAAATGCGTGTGCGTCTTATGGAGCGAATGCAGGCTGCGCAGCTATCCCAGAAGCCAGAACAGCAAGAGAGATTGCTGCTTTCACTGAGCAGTGATCCCTCTTGCTGTTCTGGCTTCTGAGATTCAGAATATTTTTTTTCTTGTTTTCCTCCTCCAAAAACTAGGTGCGTCTTGTGGTCTGGTGCGTCTTATAGAGCGAAAAATACGGTAATCAAAAGTAGTGATTAAAGCTACAAACAGAAGTTAATCAAAAGTAGTGTTTAAAGTTTCTGAACAGTTCTTGGTCACATGGGAGAGGGAAGGAAGAGTGTGTGAGCTCAAAGCTCACTCTTGATAATTGTCCATGTGAAATTTCTAGGTAGGAATCTGTGAGGATTTAGAGCTTGGTAAAACTGATGGCACGCAGGTAATCTGTTTCCCCAAATACCTGTGTTTCAGAGGGGTGTCTGATCCAGCAGTGGGATGAATAAGAGCCAGTAGGCTATGCTCAGTGCAGATAACATGGATACATAGAACAGCTGGGCCATTCATCACCAATGTAAAGTCCCTTTCAGATGGCGGTCTTGGAATAGAAGCCTTTTATCTGTGTAATATTTGGCTGCCTGTGCAATATTCAAGAAGCTGTTCAGTGGGGACAGGGAGTGAAAGTATTGCCCCACAATTTGCTGTGCTTTTATGCAAGATGCATTATAAAGCCCTTCAGAATATTGGTAGTAGTGTGTGAGTGATAGATTTTGAGTTGTGAGAAGGAACAACAGTGAACAAGTCAGTACTCATCCATTGAATGGGCTTGGAGCTTGGGGGAAAGTACAATTCATTGGCTCTGTTCAGATGATTGTATCTTCATAAACCATGGAAATGTATGTTCGGGCCAAGCATTTCTTCTCCTCTCATACACCACTTTGCGCCAGAAGCGTTTAGTCATGCTGCCCACATGGCCTGAAAAGCTGTCTGAGGACAAACGCTGGCTCCCACGGCCTGAAAAGTGAGATGAGCGCTGCACCCCATAGTCGCCTTTGACTGGACTTAACCATCCAGGGGTCCTTTACCTTTACCTTACACCACTTTGGCACTTCATTTGCATTCAGTCATAGTTTCCTGTTTGATTCAAACTGATGAACCCTCGTTGAATGTCAGTTATGTTGCTGATGTTATGAATAGGCTTTTAGGATTGTGCAGAATGTTTCTAAGTGATTATTCCCAAGATCTTCAAGCATCAATCTTAAAAGAATCTTTGGGGAGCCCATGGTTCTAAAGCAGGTATGGGGAACCTGTAGCCCTCCAGATGTGTTTGGCCTCCAACTATCTTCAGCCCCCAGACAACATGTCAAAAATGATGGGGTTGTAGTCTTCAATATTTGGAGGCCATGAGGTTCTTAATGCCAGTTGTAAGGGCTGCTTTAGATAATTTTTAAAACTTAACCTTGAGTACACAAGAACATGCCTCTACAGTGGTACCTCGGGTTACATACGCTTCAGGTTACAGACTCCGCTAACCCAGAAATAGTGCTTCAGGTTAAGAACTTTGCTTCAGGATGAGAACAGAAATCGTTCTCCGGCGGCACAGCAGCAGCAGGAGGCCCCATTAGCTAAAGTGGTCTTCAGGTTAAGAACAGTTTCAGGTTAAGTATGGACCTCCGAAACGAATTAAGTACTTAACCCGAGGTACCACTGCACTTAAAAAATAATAATAACATGAATATCCTGCCTATTCTGCAAAGGCACTTGGCAGCAGCTAGTAACATAAAAGAGCGAAATATAATAATTAAAGGTATAAATCTAAACAAGCCGCAAATAGCAAATTAACAATAATACAGAAGAAAAGGCCACCCCCAATACAGCAGTGCCCTCTGAAATGAAGCTGCTTGCTACCAAAGGCTGACAGCAAAGCTGGAAGGATGTTCTAGCACCTCAGTGTGGAAAAAGGCCTGCTCTAGATCAGGGCGGCCCAACTGTTCATACCAAGTGGGTCCTTTGACACAGAACCTGCAGGCCGCATGCTGCCTTGGTAGGGTGGGGAGCAAGGCTGCAGTTTGACACACATCCCCCCTAGCCTTTGCACTCCCTTCCCAAAGCCAGCTGAGCAAGGCACCAGGCTTTGGGAAGCAGTTGTGAGGCTCTGTCAGGGTCCTATAGCCTTCCTACCTGCTTCCCAAAGATGGGAAAGTACTAACTAGGCTTTGGGAAGGAGGAAGAAGGACTCTAGGACCCTATCAGAGCCTTCACACCTCCTTCCCAAAGCCTTGGGCCTCACTTATCTGGCTTTAGGAAGGCAGCATGAGAGCTGGGGTGGGCATCAAATGTTGCTGAGGGCCGCCAAAAAAGGCCACGAGGGCCACACATTGAACTACCCTGCTCTGGATGATCCCATGCACCTCATATGATGAGGGACCCATAGTAGAGTTCTGTGCTGTGAGCCTTTTGTGCTATTGAATACTTGTCTGGAGAAGGCTTGGGCCACCTCAGAGCTTGTGTAACAGCTTTCGAATTAGTCTCATAATAGAAACCACTTTGTATCAGAAAAAAGAGGTGTGGACTTAAACTAGTTTAAGGTAGTTTAGGGAAGGAATTGCAAAACTTTATGGTTTCGTTTTTATAACACTTTCCTTATAGAAGGAAATGCTGCAAGAATTCATGTGTAATAGAGTTCAATAAGGTTATTTTGTGTGTGGTTTTCTGTTTTAGGTTTTGAGGTCTCACAGATGTATGGGCAGACAGGCCAGTAACTATTGCTGTCTTGTTTGCAAGGCACGTATTAATGCAGCCTTGGAAACAAGATAACATTATTCCTTGCCTTGGTTGCATGTAGGTTGAATTAATGCAACTCACTCTACGTGGTGCTAACTTTCAACAATCCTTGCTTCAGAAGCTTCTGTTCACCCAAAATGCAGCTACAAACATGTTGGCGGGTTCTCACCCACAGGATCACATTGCACCTATCCTGTGACAGTGGCAGTGGTTACCTGCTTGCCTTCAGGCATAATTCAACGTGTTTGGTCATTATCTTTAAAGCCCTAAATGTCTTAAGTCCTGTATAGATTGGGGATTGTTTCCTCCCATACTGTTCTGGATACTCCCCAAGATTGTTTCAACCTTTTCGCAGACTTTAAATGGGTAAGAAGCCCTGCTCACGGGTGTGGAGCCAGGCACACAATTTTATCTGGTAAAACGAAATGATTAGAGGTCTTGGGGCTGAAACAATCTCGATCCTAAGATCAGAAGTAGAGGGTCTTTTCTGAGTTTTGCAACCACAAGGGTGGAAGCACAGCTGTGTGGGACAAGAGAAAGGGCCTTCTCAGTGGTTGCACCCAGACTATGGAACACCTTGCCCTATGAAGTGTGGTTGGTCCCCTCTCACACTCCTCCACCCCTGCAGTTATTGAAAACCATTTTCTTCCAAGAGGTTCTTGCAAAGTTAGACAATGTTCTTACGATTCTTTTAACTGTTGGCACTGTCTTTTTGCAATCGTTCTGCATTGTTTTAATGAAATTATAATTTAGAATGCTGTAAGATGTCCTAAGTAGTGTAGAAGGCAGAATATAAATACTCAACTAAAATAAAATAAAAGTTAGGTGAAATGTGGTTTGTAAATGTATGCTCACTAATGTTTCATTTCTTTTTTCCTCTGGACAGAGACCTGATTTTCTTGGGAGAAGCTCTGCTCTATCCATTTTAAAAATTCGTAGTATATTTTGGCGGTAAGTTGAAGACCATTGTATTGCACCATATATAGGAGTGGGTTTTAGGTAACCTGGGTGAATATTTTTAGAAGCCCTACAGTTATGGGTGCTATCATGATCTATATAATGCTGTAAGTTGATACAATATAACCAAAGCAGGTTCAGGGAAGCAATTTATACATTCAGTAAACTAACTGGTTTGGGATCAAACTATTTCTCTCTTCCCCTTTGTTTTATACGACATAAGTGTTCATCTTCTATTTCATAACACTGATTTGATTTTGAGTTCCTCCTTGCCTATTGTAACGTCTTTGGGCTGGATATATTTGGAGCATATCCTATTAAAAAGTCCTCCTGCTCAAGCCTGCTAGGACAGCAACCTACCTTGCCTTGGTACATGTAAAAGCTTCACCAAGCGACTTTACTCCTGTTTTTAAGTGGAAGCTGAAGAACCAGTGGCAAGATATAGTAAATAAGTGCAGTAGGAATGTCAGGCCAATAACATGCTCCTTAAGTTGAAACAATACTTAGATTGAGGTAAAATGTGTCACTTAAGAATCAAGAGAAGGAAGTTTCCCTGGATCAGCTACCGACTGGTAGGGATTCTTATCCCAGTGTTACACATTGAAGGGAAGGCCCCCATCAAGTGCACCACTTGTAGTATTCACCTCATTCTGAAACACGTCTTGCCAAAGAGTCCATATTTCTTAAGTGCACAGCAAGTCTTTCTGCATACCTAGTTGCGTGTTCCAAACATGCTTCACTTCTGGGTGACAGAGTACAAGCTGTATCCATGTCCCTGAGATTTATTGCCCAGCTGTCCTTTTCTGAATACTGTTTGAGTTATTAGGAACAAGCTGCTGCAAGAATTCTTCCACATTTGCCACAAGATTAGTGTGGGTACAATATGGGTCCACTGCTCCTGTACTTGTGCTTGCATGCACAAGTTCCACATAAACAAAATGAACTAGAGTGGTACTAGATACTCAATTACATATTGAGTGCCTTGATCGCAGCAAATATTCATTAGTCTATAACTACCATTTATGGTGTAAGGTGTAATAAAGCAAGACAATAAAGCCATATCTTTTGACCACCAAACTAGATGTTTGGAAACTGACTGCTTTTAATGAAAGGGCTGGTGCTGTGCTATTTTTATTGTAATTATTTATGTGTACACACCAAAAAAGAAAAAGCTCTATAGCTCTAGCACATAGTGCAGATGAAATCTTAAATGAGACCTCTGTTTTGTCCTGCCCCACCTTTGCTGCAAAGCTCAAATTTTTACTGTTTGAAAGCCTGTTGATAGCATTTTACAGGTTACAGCTGTCTAAAGGAGCTTGTAGAAATGTTCTGAAAGTAAGAAAAAATATTTCAGCCAAAAATCAGCTTGTTAAACTACATACAGTATGCCAATCTGCCCTCAACAAATTTATCTTACGCTCTCCCCCCACCAGCAGCCAATTAGGGGATTATCTCCCGCCCCCCACCCCTTTCAAAACACCATTTTCTTTCCTGCCCTCTCCTATATCCACATTACAGCGTTTGTCTACTCAGAAGTGAACCCCATTAAGTTCAGTGGCTAATTTGAGTACCATCTAAGGAGAGAAGTGATGGGGTAATGTAACAGAGTGACATTGAGGTGAACTGGCAGGTGCAGGGATAAAAGTTTAAGGAAAGGCTTAAGAAACCACTGTGAAATTTGGGTGGGAATCTGTTATGGATGAGAGCAGGCACAGAACTCGGGGACAATTTCCCTACCTCTGCTCTTGCAGCTGCCCAGTAGGAATGGGCATGGAGACATGAACACCAGTATAAGGTGCTGCAAAGGCTTTTGGGATATAGGGTGGCAAGTACAAAGTAGATGAGAAGTGGGCCGGGGGGGAGGGGTAAGGGAGAGAAAGAAACCAAACTTTTAGAAAACAAATCATCTGGGGCAACTTGTGATTTTACGCATGGTTTGTTTAATAAACTATGCTTTAGCTTTGGCTTAGCACGACATGCAAATCAGGCCAGTATTTTGTATGCTCTGTAAAATGAAACACAAATCCAACCTGTATTTTAGCTCTCTAAATTCTTTCAAATAATACTATCGCCAGGTTTCACCACACAACGCTGCGATTGAACAGCTGTGGTACAGCAGTTAGTGATGAAAAATATAAGGATCCTTTTAAGCTGGGAAGCAAAGACTTGAATAATCTCTATGAAGATATTAAAAAGGTAAGGGCTCTTTGGTGTCTGGTGTGGAGTGCTGTAATCTCTCTTCCAAAGAGGCATAACATTGCATCAACCTATTTCCAGACTTACTGCTCAACTTTAAAACTGCATTTTTGTTTGTTTATAGGAATTATGGGTATCTACTACAGAACTGAAGGAAATGTGTGAATATTACTTTGATGGCAAAGGGAAGGCTTTTCGACCAATGATTGTGGTGCTAATGGCTAGAGCGTGCAATTTTCATCATAATAACTCCGGGTAAATACCTAACCTGTATTTTTAAAGTTCTTACAATTTCAAATCCACTTTCCTTGGCTAAAAAAAAAAAGTCACTCGCTAGCAATAACAGCAGGAGTTAAGCAGCATGTTTGCAACTGCACAATTTATGCATTTTTCAATATCTTTCCCAAACTGTACACAGCATTGCAAAGGGTGCCATCGTCCCCTTTCTTCCCCTCAATTTCATTCTAAAAACAAGAAAGGAAAAGGCCAGAATTCCATTAGCCCAATATATAAATATCTAGAGTTGTTGGCACAAAGTGTCCACAGCATTGAGCATAGTATGGGCAAACCTTTGCCCCAAATTGTAGTGTGGCAGAGGAGTTGCTCTCAGTGTTTTTTGGCACACTCATATGTGACGCATTAGGAAACTGATATAAAAAGTGAGGGAAGGAGCAGCAGGCACAGCTCCAGGTGAGTCTAAAGTATGGCAAGGAAAGGAGGTGTGGGATTTGCGGTGGTATTGCTTGGAGTGGACCTACTGTAAGTAATAGACCCAACTTAGGTGCTGTGGTCAAAACCACAGAGCCTAGGGCTTGCTGATCGGAAGGTCAGCAGTTCGAATCCCCGCAACGGGGTAAGCTTCCATTGCTTGGTCCCAGCTCCTTCCAACCTAGCAGTTTGAAAGCACGTCAAGTGCAAGTAGATAAATAGGTACTACTCCAGCAGGAAGGTAAACGGTGTTTCCGTGCACTGCTCTGGTTCGCCAGAAGCGGCTTAGTCATGCTGGCACATGACCCGGAAAAACTGTCTGCAGACAAAAGTCAGCTCCCTTGGCCCATAGAGCGAGATGAGCATGCAACCCCAGAGTCGTCCGCAACTGGACCTAACGGTCAGGGGTCCCTTTACCTTTAATCATGTTCATTAGTTTCAGTGGGTCCTCTCTGAATAAAACTTAGCCCTTACAGTGCTGTCCTAACCATGTCTACTTGGGAGTAAGTCCTGTAGAATTCAGCAGGGCTTACTCCCAGGTAAGTGGGGTAAGGATCACAGCCACAGGCTGACTTGATGCCCACTTTATAGCTTTTGGCTATAGAAAGGTTTTTGCTTGTTTGTTTGTTTTTTGTTTTTTTGTGTGTGTGGGTTTCAGTGGGACAAGTTAATATCTTGTCCCCTTAGTGCTGCCGTTGGTGCTCTGGGAAATTCACTGGCCAAGTGTTTTAAATTTCACTGACAAAATGTTCGAAGTCGGTCTTTAGATAATCTAGCACTGGGTTCTGTTTCTGTCATGGTCAGCTGGATTCTGCAGGGAAACTTTTAGCAGAGGGGTTGGTGGAGATAGCTGTCTCTTTGCTCCTGTCACCTGGAGCCATATTGCCACGGAACATGAGAGCTCCATTTTTTGCTTCCATCACTAATATTCAACAATATATTCTGTCTCAGTCTTCCCCAGCCTGGTGCTCTCCAAAGTTTTGGACTGCAACTCCCATCAGCCCCAGCCCAAATGGCCATGCTAGCTGGGGCTAATGGAAGTGGTCATTAAAAACATCTGGAGGGCACCAGGTTGAGGAAAGCGGGTATATATAATCCCTTTTAAAAGCTAGTTTAGTTGCCAGCCCAACCTTCTGTAAAAAACTGATTTCCTGTGTTTTATGAATAAATAATTTCAAGTTTGCTTCATTAGCTAACCAAGTTCTTACGTTCCATATAAGAGGGAATAATTTCTCTTCATGCATTTTTCCTGCACCGCTGTGTATTTCTGTAAATTTTTATTAAATTTATTACCCAGGTGCCCTTCTATAGGGAAGGAATGCTCTCCTGGGCCACCCCCCCCCCCCAAAAAAAAAGAATTCTTAGGGCAAGGGCCCCTCTGCTGATCTTAACACCCAAGACAGTCTGTAAGGAAGGTGGTCTGATGACAATGATGATAATCAGAATCATAATAACTTCTGACTTCCCCATACCTGCTCATAAAAACCAACTGCCTGATGCCGCTGGAGAAGAATTAGATTAAGTTTGGATGAGGAAGTGAACTACAGAGACACTGGATTTCAAACTATTTGTCACAAATGCAGAACAAGTCATTGCTATCCAAAACTGCTGAGCTGGTGAACGTGTCCTAGCGTGCTTGGTTTGCTCAGCCTCCACTGTCTCTTTCACTCCAATTTTAGGGAAGTACAGGCAAGCCAGCGTTCTATAGCAGTAATTACAGAAATGATCCATACAGCTACTCTCCTTCACGATGATGTTATTGATGATGCAAATTCACGGAGAGGAAAACAAACAGTCAATCACATTTGGGGGGAAAGGAAGGTGAGTGTGTTTGTAGCGATGCAGTGATTATTATTATTTTTGTATTTGGAGGGATGTTTACATGGGAAGCTGTAGGGAAAGTACACAGGCTGTGAGAATGACTAAAGCAAACGAGGCAGGTTTTATCTATTGCTTTTAAGATTAAATAATTACGGGTGTTTTTTATTTGCAACAGTTTATGTTAATTGCTTGCATGCTTTTGAATTGCACAGAACACTTGGCATGCAAAATTAAATACGTTTGTTGTGCATACGGAATAGTCTAGCCAAAGTTGAGCACTTCCTGAAATGAAGGGGCAAAAGTGTTCCTTGCACCCGAAGGCCTGCCTCCTAATTTGCCAACAAAAGCTGATCATATAAAAGGTCACATTCAGAGCTTTTAACTTTCCACACAGAGTTAAGCACTTTAAGCTCCCATTCATTCCAATAGGAGATATTTAAGCACATGCCTCTCACTATCCCATTGAGATCAATGGGACTTCAAAATGTTTAACTTTTACTGGGTAGAGTCCAAGCAATAATGTGGATATGATCATTCTCTGGGACAAACACAGCAGTAGTTCTAACCAAGCTTAAATATTTTGCAGCATAGTTTGAGATATTCTCCCAGGACCTTATGACGCTTAGTCGGGGGGGGGGGGGTGTGTGCAAGAGGTGCCCCATCATACTTTCCTGAAAATGGAATCTTTGAATTAGTCCCGAGAAGCAGGTTTAGCAGAAGGCTGGAAAAACAGGAAATTATCTGAAGAGAAGCTGATAAAATAACCTGTCTGGGCAAATACCTTGAATTCTTGGAGTGTTGCTTCCCCTTTCCTTATCTTGTGGGTGGAGTGATGAGAAAAAAACCCAATTTATCCAGGGGTGGCCAACAAAGTGCCCTCCAGATGTTATTGGACTGCAACTCCCAGTGGCCAGAAAATATGGCCAGTGATCAAGGGTGATGGAAACTGTGGTCCACCAACATCTGGAGGGCACCACATTGACCATGCCCGATCCAGCACCTTCTTCTGCAGAATGTCCTCCCCACCCTTTGTCTTTTGGCCCCAGTTTGTTACAGCCCTGCTGCCCACTCACCTCTTCCACTGTCCTTGAATTCTTGAAACACGTGAGCTAGAATTATGGGTGGGAATTGCAGTAGTAGTGGGGAGATGAGACAAGATAACAGAGCAGGTAGGGCAGTTCAGATATCTATGTGTCAGCTGGGGCAGAGTTTAGGTTAATAAAAGGGGTTCTTTGAGCCGAGATCTTGCTGTGTTTGTGTCACAATCTTCCCTGATATCCAGCGGGAAAGAAAGGAGCACTTCTTAATGGTGCACCTGCTGGTTCCAATTTAATCTAATCCAGCAATGGTGCTTCATGTGCGTAACTGACACCGATGCTCTTTCAGGCCCCATTGACTTGGTAAGCACACCTGTTGATCTGGCTGGGCAGGGCCTCCTCATCTGCATGCAACTCACAGCTGGTTTGGAGGCATGAGAATGACGTGGACTTAGCCCTGTCCTTCAACTTCTGTAAGCGAAAGCAGCCATGGAAAATTATCTTGGTCTGAACAATTAAAAGCTGTACTTGGCATTTCAAGTAATAAATATGATGGCTGAAAGTTATTGTTCATGGCAGCCTTGAAATTATTTAGCTGTTGGGGATATTTTATTGTTTCTTTTTTATTAAGTGCTTGTATTGGGGTTTTTTGTCTGCTGCTCTGGGCTCCTTTGGAGAAAGGGCAGGATGGCTTTTCAAATAAATAATAAAATCATCATATGTAGCAGCTGAGCTGACCTCTCTTTACACTGCTAGTGAGCATAATAGCAGACTCCTGGCTTGAAGATTCTGTTCTGTCCCTTGAGCCGCCATTGTGGTGTGAGGTGCCTTCTACCATCTTGAGCTGGTGGCCCAGCTACACCCATATCTGGACAGGGATAGCTTGGCTCCAGTGACCTATACTGTGGTAATCTCTAGGTTAATTACCATAATGCACTGGAAGGTTGTTTGGAAACCGCAGTTGGTGCAGAGAGCAGTCGCCAGGCTGCTGATGAGGTGGACCATATCACACCAGTATTGGCACAACTGCAGCTGCTGCTTACACCTTTTTGGACCCAATTCCAAGTGCTAGTTTTAACCTGTGAAGCAGCAGTGGTGAACCTCTGGCCCGCTGGCCAATCTTGGCACATCAGGCTTCCCTTCAGGCTTCTTTAGCCTGCCAGACTGTTAGGGGGTCGGCACCCCCCACCTTATTAGGACAGATAAGGGCAGGGTTTAAAAGGAACTCTCAGAAGCTTCAAGTAGTCTCCTGATTGTTCCTCTGCTGGTGGGTGGCAAGAGTCTGTCGAAACCACTTCCTTTGCCTAGCAGTGCTCTTTGAACTTTTGAAATTGGAAGTTGAAAAAGCAGTGTGCAGCAGCCTCCAAGGAACTCAGTTTCACTGTGTGTGCCTGTCCCGTCCTGGGAACCGGAATGGGCAGCCAAAGCAAGCATCCCTTTGGGAAGCAGCTACTTTTTAAAAGGATCAGCTATGCAGGGGATTCGCTGCGAGTAGCCAGTCCTTCCAGAAGGCGGGTTTTTTTCTCTGTCCTCCTGATCACCTGAGGAAAAACAGCTGCCTTTTCAAAGGATTGTCAAGACAGTTCCCCTCCCCGCACCCACTCCTATTTGAGCTTCCAGAGGATCAAACAGGAGTGCAGTCTGAAAGCCCTTTCCAATAGCAGAAGTCCTTCAAACAGCATTGAAGGTCCCAGCAATTGGGACTTTAAAGCACATCACTTGCCATCGTAGTGACTGACAGGGGAAGCCCCGCCAGGGATAACAATCTGGCCCACTACCCAGAAAAGGTACCCCACCCCTTTTATATAGCCTTATATGGCTTGGGACCAAAACATCTGACTGCTTCTCCCATCAAGAATATAGCTGGATATTACAAGAGTTGTCTAGTGCCAAGAGAGGCTCAGAGGCGCAGCAACATGGAGAGGCTTTTCAGTGGTGGCCCCCACACCTGTGAAATGCTCATGCTATTGAGGCCTGCTTGGCACTGACACCGACATATTTTTGGTGCCAGGGTAAGACTGCACTCTCATTCAGGTATCTGTAAAGGGAATACCTTTGAATAAATCCGGAGAAAAAAATAAATCACACAAAAATGACTGTAAATTGAAAACGCCTCTTTTTCCCCCACCTCCCGCTGCATTAAAGAGAAAACAGTTTCAGTATTGTATGTATGCTGCTTCTCTTTTAAAACAAATTCTTCCTTTCCAGGCAGTCCTAGCTGGGGATTTCATCCTTTCTGCAGCCTCTTTAGCATTGGCACGTATTGGAAGCGCAACCATTGTTTCTGTGATAACATGTGTGATTGAGGATCTGGTGCATGGTAAGGCATTTTAACAAAATCTCTAGAAGCAACTGAGACATTTTTGTCTAGGCAGCAGTTGAATGACAATGTTGGGCTCTTCATCTATTTTTAGGCGAATTTCTTCAGATGGGTTCCAAAGAAAACGAAAACGAGAGATTTGCTCACTACCTCGAAAAGACCTTTAAGAAGACTGCGAGTCTTATAGCAAACAGCTGTAAAGCAGTATGTACGTTCCGTCTTTCTTGTTGTTCATATACCATGATGCATCAGTGGGAAACTTGGGGGCGGGGCGGGGTTGCAGCCTTTTCACAGCTTTCTCTTACTAGCTCTTCAGGCTTAAGGGGCCCAAAGTCCTGCAAGCCTCTCCAGTGTGTCTCATGCTGAAAGGAGTGAAGCACATCAGTAACTTAGCACTCTTTGCTTATCTCAGTCTCACAATGTTAGGAAATGAGTCAAAGGAGGATATTAAAAAAAACAATGTCTTGATGGCTAGTGCCATTGGTTGTAATGTCATCTTTCTTTCCTTCTATGCATCTATTTTGGAAGACTTCCCAACTTAAAGTGCAGTTCTGAGTAGACATGAGTCCTGTTGAATTCAGTGGGGCTTATTCCCAAGTGGGTGGAGTTAGGACTGCAGCCTAAAACGTCCAAATAATATATTGCCAAAACTTCAATGGGTATAAAGCTGCATTTTAAATCCTGGTTTGGCTCTTCCTTTGTCACAATAGCTGATTTCCATATTGCTTTCAGATACTCACTTGTGCTGTTGCTTAAATTGTACTAGAGACACTTGAGCTAGGATGCAGAGTTCCCTAGTATTGTTCGTTCTTACTGCTATTAGCAGACCTCTAGGGTTGTTTAAGTGTATAGAGTGATGCACATTGGAACAAAAATGCCTGACTTCACCTATATGCATCGGTGAGGTCTGTACACAAAGGAGTGACTAACCATGATAGTGATATTGTGTGGTGGATAGTTCATTGAAAACATCAGCTCTTGTGCAGCAGCTGTGAAAAAGAACTGGGAACTATTAAGAAAGGAATTGATTGAAAATGATGCTGCCAGTTGTCACAGTGCCCCTATACTCCGTCCCCATCACAAGAGCTGCAGTTGCCAATGATGTAACAGTCAAACCTTGTTCCCAGGATTCTTTGGGGGAAGCCATGACTGTTCAAAGTGGTCCAGTACTGCTTTAAATGTATAGTGCAGCCCTAGTCTAGTGCTATGTCCTAGATGTGTTAATTCATGCAACTGTTTGCATTGGGGGGTGGGATTTAACATGGTGTACCTGTCTTCTGAATATGTTGCTTCCCAAGGGACATCAGACATGATCACTATAGCCCCCCCCCTCTCTCTCTCACACACACACACACACACGTGAAGACCAGCTTGTAGCAACTTCAGTGCAGAAAATGGCTGCCTCAGGCAGACTTCGCATGAAACAATCACCTATTTGACCGTCGTGTCCACTTTTTACATTGTGTTTTGTGAATTTAACGCTGCCCTTTTTGTGGAGAAGAAATTGCTCTTGAGTTTCTGGCAATTGCTGGGACCAGAGTTGCCTCAAATGACATGGCTGCCGTTGCATTAGTAATTGGCAAACAATCAGTTTGCAGCCCATCATTCTGTATCTCGGAGACTCCAAGCCCTGTGCATGCAATGAAGTTTGGCCTTGATGAATATTTGATATATCCAATCTAAATTCAGAGATATATATATATTTAATGCTGTAGTTCAGATGGGCCTTGTGTTCTTTTAAATAGGTCTAGTTTGTACGTGCCTGGGTGTATAAACAGGGACTGGGGGTGGTCAACAGTGCAGCTAATGAAGCCTGTCTTCTCTCTTCAGTTGTTTACTGTTAATGTGCTGCATATACAAACAATGGATACTAATGACAGAATTCTTTTGTGTTTCCCTTTCAGGTTTCCATTCTAGGCTGCCCTGATCCAGAGGTGCATGAGATTGCATACCAATATGGAAGAAACCTGGGGATAGCATTTCAGGTAGTATATAGCAGGCACGTCCAACTCCCAAGAGACTGCGATCTACTCCCAGTATAAAAATTCTGGAAGTGATCTACCCATGGGGCTGAGCCAAAGTGGTTGAGCTTTTTTAGGGAGGGGGAAAGCTTAGCTTTATTGGGGGGGGGACATCACTCACCTAGAACAACGACACAGCGGTGAAGACTACTCTCATTTTCTAACTCGTCAGCTAAATACCAATTTCAAACAACAGGAGAAAAGAGCAATGGCAGTGGGGAGGGGGAGGGACTTCCACTCCATTGCTTATCGCTGCTGCAGATCAATAGGGATCCTGTGATCGAACAAGATCATCCGGGGCTTGACTGCTTGACCAGTTTGACATCTCTGGTATTTAGAGATACTAAGGAAATAGGCTAAGAAACTAGCTTTTAGACTTGTGAGACAACAAATGACTGGGGCCAGTGCCATAAAGCAGTAAGATCAGCAAGCTTAGACTGTCTCCTGTTCAGCAGGCAGAAAAGAAGTGAAAGCTGGATACCATTATTATAATTGTTATGAACTAATTCTTTTTAAGATCCTTGTTAACTGGTCTCAACGTGTGTCTGTTTGTTTGCAGTTGATAGATGACGTGCTGGATTTTACATCCTGTTCTGATCAGCTGGGAAAGCCAACGTCAGCAGACCTTAAGCTTGGTATAGCCACTGGTCCTGTCTTATTTGCTTGTCAGCAGGTAGGATCAATAAATATACTGTCTTCACCCCAAGTTAAACTTGTACTGCTGGCTACTTGAGAGACATCTACAGTGGTACCTCAGGTTACAGACGCTTCAAGTTACAGACTCCGCCAACCCAGAAATAGTACCTCGGGTTAAGAACTGCTTCAGGATGAGAATAGAAATCGCGTGGCGGCAGCACAGCGGCAGGCCCCATTAGCTAAAGTGGTACCTCAGGTTAAGAATGGACCTCCAGAATGAATTAAGTTCTTAACCCGAGGTACCACTGTATACTGAAATTTAAGGACGAGTAGGGGTAGAAGTGCTTCATGTTACCTTGTTCAAGACGTATGCCTGCGTTTTCATAAAAATGCTTGTGAGATGTTTATAGGTGAGAAAAATAATAGGTAGTTCATCTCTCCTATTGGTTGCTAAGCTCTTGCATTTTGGGGGAAGTTAATGTTTTTCTCCTTCTCAGTTTCCAGAAATTAATGCCATGATAATGAGGCGATTCAGTTTGCCAGGAGACATTGAACGTGCCCGGGAGTATGTATTACAGGTAAGACAAGACCAGACTAAAATAAATACCAGCTCATACATGTATCTAATACTGTTAGACAATAACATTCAGTACAATAGATTTAGTTAGTATGAATTCATCTGGAATTACGTTTTATGGTTATTTTTGAAGCCCTGATGTAGGATTCTAGCTTTTACTCTTAACACTTCATTTTACAAAGCAAATTTATATTGGGTATAACCTATCAATGATATGTGTGGTTTTCTCCAACAACTTAAACACGAATTTCAGAAGTTTTAGTAAGCCCTGTGTTTTAATATTCGTTGTAAGCTATCTTGAGCAGGGTATAAATATTTCAATAAGGTGACTGTTTGCAAGAACAGATTTTCACCATTAACCTCCTATGGAGAACAGGACCTGTTCACTCAAGTCTGAACGCTTAATGCAGAAAATGTGAGCATGATATTTTCTGTCCAGTAAGCATTGGTGTAAATTAGTTTTGTGCTTCTTTCCGGTGCATTCAGCTCTGTTGTAATCTAGATGTATTTACTTGAAGCTTTAAGTACAGATAACCACCTTGGAGGAGTGTAGAGGTAGTCGAGCACATTCAGACAGCGTATTTGCTTGTCCCTCAGCTTTTAAACTGCTTGGAGCATAGAAAAGCTGCCTTATGGCAAATCTGACCATTGGTCCATCTAACTTAACATTGTCTACACTGGCAGTGGCTCGCCAGGCTTGCTGGCAGCAGGTTTATCCCAGTTGGTTCTGGAGATGCAAAAGGTCCCAGATTCAATCCCTAGCATCGAACCTACAGAGCCCTTGAGCTCTGCAGAATGGTGGTTTTGGACAGTTCTAAAAATACCTTTGCTAAAATTTATGTTCTAGAATCAGTTTCAAAATCTGACAGAAAAGAGGGAGCAAGAAAGATTCCATGGTCGCCTAACTTCTCTACTTAAAAGTCTTTGGGTGTTTTTCTTTTTCTTTTTTAGAGTCATGGCGTGCAGCAAACAACCTACCTCGCCCAGCGCTACTGCCATAAAGCAATGACAGAGATCAGCAAGCTCAGACCATCCCCTGAAAGAGATGCCCTCATTCAACTAGCAGAAATAGTCATTGCCCGAGACAAATGACTCAGCTGCCAGAATGAGTTGCAATGAAGGAGATATTTACCAGACTGTGCCTAAATCTACATGGTGGAACATCTTGGCTTGCTTCCAGGGCAGTTACCAAAATTTAAGTTATCCTCACTGAAATAAATATAACTAGGTTTATGAAGTAAAAATGTTTTATTGAAGGAAGCCATACAAAAATGATGAAACAAGATCAGTCTGTTAAACTGGTAGCAATGCCTTGTGCCTGTATTTTTAATGGGTGAGGGGTTCCTGTTTTTGTCATGGGCACTGTTTACATCGTTCAATATTGACACTCAAGGCCACAATGAATAAATACAATCAATGTGTTGAAAATCACTTTTGCAAACGCCTTGGTGTGTGCTGGGAGTATAAGAAAGATACCTTAAGAATGATCTAATTGCCTATTAGTTTCAGAGTACCAAGAATATTAAAGGAGTATGGTTTATTATAAAAAGACTGCACATATTTTTTTGTAAATAAACAGGTTATATACAATTTTAAGATGTTCCAATTTATAAAGGGAATACAGATAGATTTTACGGATTGCTAACTGATCTCAGAAATAACAGATTAACAATTAGGAAAAGGCAAGAAAGCATTTAATATAGTTAGGTTTGTTTAAGGTAAGGCGGCAAGGGATGCTTCAGTATTTAATGCCACACTAGAAAACAACTGTAACCACTCGAACAGCCAGTACACCTGCTCTTTCATCATTTAATTTTAATACCCATTAAGACAGTTCAGTCCAAATAAATCTTTACTACATACAGTAAAAAAAATCCCTTACTAAATCATAATCTGCCTTAGATTATCTAAGTAATACAAGTTTTGTACAAAGAGACCAAAAAAAGTCACCTGACGTTGTGCTCAAAATGGAGGTGTCAAAGTGCATGTGTTGCTTTCTTAGAAGAGCAAAGTAGGCTGTGACAGCTTGTGTCCTTCCCTACGTGAGCGGATATGATTAGCTCCTTTCAGTAGGACACTTGGACCAGCATCCTCTCTCCTGTAGTATCTGCCTCCACCTGGGCTCACATGCTCCTTGTATTTTGTGGATGGCTGTGGCAGCAACCGTCTTTAAATACAGTGATGTGGACAAGTCAGTAGCAAATCCCTTCAGTGCTACAATGTCATCTTAGCAGGACATGCAACCTTCCACGTTTTAAGTGAGGTGGCCAATAGGACAGTGACTTGTGACAAGTTTCCTCACAACTCTGCATGTTGTGGAATGTGTTAAGATCGGAGAACAAAACTTGGTAGCCTCATAACCAGGGCCAAGTGGCTTCATTTAATAACCACAGTCACCCAAGCTGGTAAAGGCAATCACCCCTTAGGAAGCTCCACTGCCAGAGTAAAAGACTACTGGGTGGAGGGAAGAATGCATTGTTGATTCCTGGTGTTGTAGCTGTAGTGCCAAAGATGCAATTAGATGGCATGACGTTGCCCATCTAATGCTAAATCAGCACTATCAGCCTGGACAGCTCTGGTCATATGTGGATAGCTGGGAATAGGCACAGATTTCTGTTGCGTGCCAGTCCCCAGCTAAGTCTAGCATCCAAGAACTATCGGAAGAGATGTTAATGCAATTTCCCAGGCCCAGGACTCCTTTACTCTGCAAACTCCCCTATAAGCCTTTTAGCACTGTGATCCTCTGTTTAAAAGAGTAACAAGAGACATTAGTTGCAAGTGTCTAGCAGTTGTCACTCACTGTTGCAATGAATGAAGCCAAATAGTTTTGTGTAATTTTACGCATCACGAGCTTGCAGAAACTTGGTTTCCTATCTCGGAGGATGTTAAGTTTTGCACTTGCATCAAAATTGTCCCTGCTTTTAAGGGGCGGGGGGATTTTTGCCAAGTCAATGTTTTAGTATTGCTTTGCAAGGCAAGCCAACAAATTAATGGACAAGACCTTTGGTTCACTTATGTATTTATGAATGGAAAAATTCAATGCAAATTTACTCATAAAAAACTCAGGTACAAATTACACATACATCATAAGACCACCCATCTTTGATTCATATGGACACCTTAGAGACTCAAATGGACTAATTGGAATAGGTTTTGTGAAAGAGTACTCCAGGCAAAAGATTACAACAAATTGGAAGCATCTTGGATTTTTTGGAGAGAAAAAAGTATAATTCAATACATAAGTTTGTATGCATGCTTTTAAACAAATACTATAGTTTGAGGATGAGCAAGAGTCTAAACAAAGGTAAATGACCAGCACTATCAGACTTTTCAATCAGATTTAATGTTAGTCTAACATAGTTGTTAGTTTACCATGCTGCACTGAAAAAAGAAAATAATGGCACAATTTGAATCATGAGTCATTAAATATTATATACCCTACTTCCCCAGAATATTTAGGCTGGTCATAAAAATCAACAATGCATAAGTAAATAAGCATAATCAGTAATAAACAGTTGCTCGTTTTACAAACTCTGCAGAGACAAATGCTTACAGATGAACATTCAATCATACCATTTAAACAGTATGGCCTGAAAGGATGGGCACATTTTAAAGAGCATTAAGACAATTGTTAACCTTTTAGTTACCCTTTGTAAATAATTATGGCATGATTGAATAAGACCTGACCTGAAGAGAGAACTTAATCCGCATAGTGCATGATTGACTCAACATAGTTTCCAGGAAACAGGCCAGTCACTCTGTTGCAAACACCTTCATACCAGCCGTCGTCATTCTTCTTTATAACATAAATGATTGCACCCTCCATGAATGACAGCTCATCATCCTTGTCCTTTGTGTAGTCATATATGGCAACAACTGGGAATTGGGGAGAGAGACAAAATTACTTTCCTGTAAGTGAGTCACAAAGGCACTTGAGGTTGGGGTGGGGGCTATATTGCTAATTTAGCCACTTCTGAATCTAACTTGCAAACCAAAATTACAAAAAGGGCAGGCGCACGATAATGGCAACATGAAAAGGACTAACCTGGCATTTAAATTGAATCTTCTGTATTCTAATCATAATCCAATCTCTCTACTACAAAGTCCCAAATTCAATCCCTGGTACTGAGAACCTGTCTGATGCCTTGGGAAGTGGTGGCAAGTCAAAGGACATAGAACTGTAGAATTGGAAAGGGACCACAAGGGTCATCTAGTCCAACCCCCTGCAATGCAGGAATCTTTTGCCCAACATGGGGCTCAAATCCATGACCCTGAGATTAAGTCTCCTACCAACTGAACTATCTACCGAGCTACATTGGCAGACATGATGCAAGACAGTTTCATTTTGTTAGCTTGCGCCCAGTTCTCCAATTTGTTAAGGTCATTTTGAATTCTGATTCTGTCTTCTGCAGCATTAGCTACCCCTCCCAGTTTGGTGTCATCTGCAAATTTAATGAGCATCCCCTCAATTGCTTCATCCAAGTCATTTATAAAGACGTTAAACAACAACGGGCCCAGGACAACCCTGCAGGACCCCACTTGTCACTTTTTTCCAGGATGACAAGGAACCATTAATGAGTACTCTGGGTTCAGCCAGTCAAATCCACTTAACAGTTACCTCGTTCAACCCACATTTTACCAGCTTCCTCGCTGGTAAAATGGACTTTGTCAAAAGCCTTACTGAAATTTCCCTGATCCACCAAGTTTGTAATTCCATCAAAAGAAGAAATCAGATTGGTCTGGCATGACTAATTCTTGAAAAAACACACCATGCTGGGTCTTAGTAATCACAGCATCCTTTTTTAAATGCTCACAGACCGACTGTTGAATTCTCTGTTCTAGGACCTTTCCTGGTATCGATGTCAAGCTCACTGGTTGGTAGTTGCCTGGGTCTTCCTTTCCCCCCCTTTTGAAGATGGAGACAACACTTGCCCGCCTCCAGTCTGTTCTCCTCTCACCTGTTCTCCAAGAATTCTCAGAGATAATAGATAAAGGCTTCTGATCATGAAGACAGTTTCTAAGCATGTGGAGATAAACATGCTTTGAAAACATCCTCAAACCTTTGCACTAATCAGACAAAGATCTAAAGAGTGGGTGCCTCTGCCCCCTTCCCCACTTAACCCTTAATGTGTTCAGACGAGCACCTAAGCACAGCTATGGTGACACATTTCAAACAGCACAGATTATTTGGATCTATTCCAATCTGGGTTCCAGCCTGGCCATGGGACTGAGTCACCCTTAAGTCACCCTGATGGATGACATCTGCAGAGAGCAGAGCTTCTTGAGCTCACTGCAGCTTTCAGTACCACTGACCATGATAACTTCCTGGACCTGCTCTGTAGAAAAGCAATTGGGGACACTGTGCTGCAATAGTTCATGACCAAATCCAGAGGGCAGCACTGGGGGAGTGCTTTTCAGATCCCCGCATTTATGCTATGGGGTGTCACAGGGCACTATTTTATCCCCAGATAGGAGACACTGTGGGTGATTGGTTCCCCCACCCAAGAAACTTATCCATTATCTGCCTAAGACAGGACTGAAGTTCATCTGAAGGAGCAGGTACACAGTTTGGGGGTGCTTCTGGAACCTGCTTTGTCACTGGGTGCCCAGGTAGCCTCAGCAGCTAGAAATGCCGTTTGTGGACTGGGAGAGCGTGACCACAGCAGTTCAGGAACTGGTGACTTAAAAAAGGGATTGCTGCAATGCGCTCTACGCAGTGCTTCCCTTGGTATAACATCATCTCAGTAATTTGTATAAACAACCCTATAAGATAGGTCAATATTATTGTCCCCCATACTGCAGATTTGCAGATGGGGAGGAGAGGGGGGGATATATTGAGGCTGTGAGAATAAGGCTTCATACAGGGATGCACGGCATGTTTGCAGCGAAATTGGGATTTGGAGGTTAAGCCTCTCGTTTTTAGCCTTGCTGTTAAGGGGCTGATCTGCTGCAGGCACAAGCGTGTTTGCCCATTACCTTTCTCAATATAGCTTTTAGGTGCCCAAGCCGGATCGCCGTCTGCATACGGGTCATTGTACTGCACGACTGCAGCCTCCTCATCTTCATAATCCACAGGTGGCGGAGGTGGCGGCGGCGGGGAGTCATCAAACATGGGCATCTCATCGGGAGGCGGCGGCGGAGGTGGAGTTGGACTGTCAGCAACTGGAAAGTCAGTGGAAAAGAGGACCTCTGTTAGGTTTTGTGCAAATGGAAGTAAACACATGATCAGGGACCCACATCTTCTATCAGATGCTAACGGCATGCACTACCCATACCATGCACAGATTAGAAACAAAAGCTCTGCGTGTTAAAATGCTATGATAGATGGGCTTTGCAGGTTACTAGCAGCCAGGTAACAACAGGTGCCTTTTTCCACGCAGACACTCCAAGGCATCATAAGCGGCACGCTAGCAGAGAACAGGAAGGGAATTCATTCAATAGCTACACATTCCAAGGGCTGCAAAATATTGCAGCCCATTATCAAGCATATCGTGTGTGGGCTCAAGACAATTTTGTTATTTTTGCTCTGGGTTAGCAAAGTACCTGAAAAACAGAGAAAGAGCCATCGCTAAGAGTCCTGGCTTGGTTATATCCCACTTTAGCATTCAGTGATGTCGATAAGAAGAACAGAATCAAGGACGGAGTCAGAATCAAGAGCCTGACGCAGAGTTTGGCGGTCATTTGTGCAGCATCTGCAAGGCATCATTCCATGCCTACCAGATGTTGTCCAGCATCTTCTTAAATACCTCCAGTGAAGCACCCATCTCCCAAGACAGGGTGTTCCACTGCTGAGCAAGTATCTTCTTGATAGAAGGTTTCCCCTACACTTTAGCTGAAATCTGCTACCCTACAGTTCCCATCCATTGGTTCTAGTCCTGCCTGCCCTACAGCGCACCAGAGAACAAGTCGGATATCTTCTGTGCTCCAGCCCTTCAAATATTTGAAGGCTGCCGTCACATCTGCCCCCTAATTTCCCTCTTCTTCAGGCTAGACATACACAGCTCTTTCAATGTACTCATAGGACTTGGGTTTCCAGACCCGTCACCCTCCTCTGGACCCATTCCAGGTTCCAGAAGAGAGGCCTGTCTCAGTAAACGTGCAGGATGAGCTCCAGCACTTTCATCCTCTAATAAGAGGGTGATGGCTACCTACTCTCTATGGAGCCTCATTGCAGTTCTGCAGACTAACCCTGCAGGGAGAGAATCCTGCATATTCTCAATCATGTACCCCACCATGCACAAACAGATGCCATTCTGAGTAAGAGAATTTCACAACAAAGTGGCTGCGGCTCAGTTCTCACATAACACTAAGCTTAATCATGGCTTAGCACAAGCGCACAAAGATTGGGGCTCCCGGTGAGAAGATTGTGGAAACCCAGCCAGATGGTCAGGGTATAAATAATATATTATTATTATTATTATTATTATTATTATTATTATTATTATTATTTTCTGGCCCAACTGCTGCTGTGCCAAATACTTCAGAATACCAGCTGCTAGAGGGTCGCCGCTTCCATGCCTTGCTTGTGAGCATCCTGAAGGCATCTGGATGGGCAACAGGTGCTGGAACTGCAGGGCTCCAAAATCTAAACCCAGTTCAGAATCTGACTTCAGTAGGTAAGCAGCAGTATAAGCTGTTGTTGTCAGTGCTGTGTTATATGACAATAGGCCCATCGTTCCTCTGGGAGCGTCTGCCGCAAAAGCCACACTGAAATGGATGTGTTTGCTGCAATACAACAGCTTTTCCAATACAAGACTAGACAACGTTCCCCATGGGTTGCACCCCATAATTTATTGGTCCAATCTGTTTAGCACGAGAGACAGACATGCACATGAAACCGTAACATTTTCCGGACTGGATCCATTTCATATGGAACTGGCACAGGGGGTTTAAAGAGAAATGATGCCCATTTCACAATTTTCTTTAGCTTAAGGACAAAATATAATGCTCATTCAGAATAGAGCATTCTTGGTTTTGTCCAGCTAATGAAAATCTTCATTGCACAAAAGAGCCTCAGTATTGACATGTGCTTTTAAATCAGAACCTCCCTTTCCCTGAAAAAAAAAAGCTTTTCAGCAGATACAGTGATATCACTAATGATACCTCTGTGTGTTTTACAAAACACCCCAAATTCAAGCTAGCATAATGAAGAGAAACTGAATAAGGCATATAATAAACTGAAGTCTCAATGCCCCTTTCATTTAATTACTGAGATTTTAAGTGGTCAAATTTTTAAATGGCACTAATGCCAAATCATTTTTCGTTCATTCATTCTTTTAAAATGTTGTAGCAGGGGAAATGCAAAACTAATTGCTTGGATTGATCTGAAATATGAAATGCATGCCCTGATATTCCATATCTCTAGAATGTCACTGAGCAGAACTCATTAGCCACAGTTAATTTCAGCTTCGTGAAGTGCACTCTTCACATCTGTATTTCATATAAGCCAATACAGGCTCCCTTTGCGGCTTCACGTGCTGGTTTCAGCTTTGGAATGCCCAGGAAAATTGTAATCCGTCCAATCTCAACCCTGCAGTTGCATTATTGGCAAAACTAGGGCAGGGATGTCTCAAGATGCACAAAGTGTCAGCTGATGTAATTAATTCTAAACTATTTACCAGCTTGCTTAATGTTTGACTGTATTATTAACATTGTATATTTATGTTTGACTGTATTATTAACATTGTATATTTATGTTTGACTGTATTATTAACATTGTATATTTATGGAATGTTTCTTGTGAGGTAGGATATGGTGATCACTTCTTATATTTATGGAGTATAAATATTTTTAAAAACTACTTTATACTGGAGTATAAAGTAGTTTTTAAAAATGCACAAAGCATCTCACTATCACAACCCACTCCTTAAAAAAAACCCCAAAAAACCCCCAGGGGATTATCAGTACTTCCTTCAACCAGGGTGGAACCTTTCATTTATCATTTCCAGAAAGCGTTGACAGTACAGAAAAGCCAGGGGTGAGGGGGAAGAGAGGGATATGGTTTAGAGGGCTGCAATATGTTGAAGGGATTGGTGAAAATTGGAAAGGCCCACCCTTCAGTGAGCAGAAGTGTTTCCGCTTGCCTAATGCCACCATAGGATGACACATTTGAGATCTACCGTATTTTTCTGTGTACAAGACGCCCCCTTTTGGGGGGCTCAAATTCAAGAAAATGGGGGGAGATGGCTCAGAGTTGTTGAGCTTTTTTTGCGGAGGATTGTCCATAGTTGTTGTGGGTTGCAAAATAAAGGCTTTTTAAACCAACGCATCTCACATTGATGCCTTTTTGTGAGAGTCTCCCAAGTCAAAAATATAAGTTTAGGGATTTCACCAGTTTGCAGGGGGGGACTACCTTGACGACTTTGCAGCCTTCCCTGGTGGTGTTTCCCTTGTAGCTAATCTCATATCAAGTCTCCAGACTGCATTTTGAACTCTTTAAAAAGAAAACTGTTTCTTCTGGGGCAAGGGTAACCAGGTGCACACATACATATCCCTTTGAGAAAAGCCACAGTTCCAAAAATGCCGTTAGTAATCATCATGCCAAAATAAAATAAAACAAAAACACCAGAAGAGAAGGCACTCCCCTTCAGTTCCATGTTGGCACTAAAATGAAAGATGGAGTTAGCATCTCACCCAGGAAAGAAAACAAATGAAATGACCCCACCCCCCCAAAAAAAACCCCAATAAAGACCAAAGGAAAGAGTCTGACTGGCCAACCATGCATGCTAGGAGAGAGAAAGAGAACTGGCTCTACTCTTTGGAGAAGCTGAGCTGCCAAACTTACTGTTTTCCTGAACCCTGGCCACGAAGCCTGTGAGAGGTATCTGTGGAGTCAACTGAGGCATAGGGGGAGGGGGTGGAGCAATAGAAACTGGAAGCGACACACACACGCCATAAACGGGAGAAGTAAACACAGATACAGGAGAAGGAAAACAAAAACAAAAAGCAGCTGTCATTAACAATGGACCACAAAACAAGGTATGCAATGAACAACAGGAATGCACACAGCAGGACCTCCTTCAAAGTTTGCTTTCCCAGCAATACAACCACTGCTGAACGGCATTTTTTGCCAATTTGTAACTCCATTAAGGGGCGGTGGGGGGCCAACTAGGGATGAGGCTAAAATCCACACTTCCCTTTCCGAGGTTTCACTTGTTGATTTGAACAAAACTCTTCCTTTTTCCTGCTTTAAACCCAGACGTCCTGACATCCTGCAGCAAAATCTTGCAGGAACTGGCAGGGCGTGAGGGGAAAGTGCAATTTGTGTTTTAGCAAGAGGATACTTTTCACAGTAAAATGCCATGGGAAGGAGCTCAATAGGAGCTCTGCTATGCAGCGAACATTGAAATAAACAAGCCAGAAAACGGCAATGGTTACGGAGGAGATTTGTCTATGGAGCCCCGCCCTTCTGTGTAAGACTGAATATACTACGTTGTTTTATAATTTTATATTTTGAAGCAGCTTTGTGCATCCCTTCAGGAAGGATTTTAGGAAAGCAATTTGTTTTTCAGAAGAGATGGCTTTTTTTCTGTTGAACTGCAATTCAAGAAAATCCACAATTCAAGTGAACTAGCAAATAAACATGTCAGCATATTCCTAAAAATAAAATGACTTTGTCTCTGCCTATCAGTCAAGCTTCATGGGACATATTTGTAAAGGGCATCATTTATTATTGCATTCCAGGGGTATCAGAATGGTGCAGGATGAAGCTACCTGGTTTTCAGCTTCTTACAGCAAGGATTCTGTGCTCATCTGTTCAGCATCAACAGGAAGGATCTTTGGGGCTGACAAGGCAGTCAAAGAGCACAGAGAATCCTGAAGGCCAAGCAAAGGCCCATGTTTAAAAGACGACAACGGCATGTTAAGCAAGCCCATAGCGACGAATCTGTGTTCTGAGTCTTCTGCAGAGGGACCCTCAAATTTCCTTCCTTCCTTAGGTTCATGGGAAGGAGAAAAGAGGTAATTTAAAGGACTTGTGAGGATAGCCAACAAGGTGTGACTGAGTGTGTTAGCCGCCAATCTTGCATGTGCATGACCGCAAGCCTCCACAAAGTCTGTTGAGTCTACATCAGATGGAGACAGAAGCTCTACCTCATTAGCAGCCATGCCACTAATCCTTCAAGGTCCACTTCGTCAGTGCCTGAGCTGCATGCAGAATTAAGGGACCATTTTCATCTTTGAAATGAGCTTTGTATACACATCCACCAGAGCAAGCTGTGTATGAAGATGTTTGTCTCAAGAGGAGTTAGATGGGACAGCAGGACGGAGCCAGAATTTTTAGGGGATGGGAACATTTTTATTTTAGCATTTCATCCAATCTAGATTCAAAGCATCTTGAAGGCCCCACATTCAGCACAGTAGTAGGACTGGGATTGCAATTTTGAAACAGGTTCTAGACTGCCAAGTACGCAGTAATTTTAAACAATGCTGGAATTCAGCATTCCTCTTTCGACAATTAAATCTGAGCACCGAGTTAACTTTGAAACAAGCTAGCCTCCCCTATGTGCCAGTGTAACTGAAACACACCATGATGGGCTGTTTTGAAGAGATCTCACTTCCAGTCCCGTCCCCCCCACCTCCTGAATTCTCTTTCTCCTCTCCCCACAAAGGCTACAAATTAGGTCTGTGCCTGGCATGAAAAATGCAGTCCAAGGGAACTGGGAAACCTGGAAGCTATACTGTCAAGACTGGGATGTTAAATCATTAAGTTTCAGAAAAGGATGAAAACAACTGACAAGTTAAAATTAGTGGCTAGAGGCTATTGTTTAAAGCATGGCACACTACTCATATATCGGCCTTGCGTCTGTATTTGAACAAAAGCTTGCAATGCAAAAAAAACACATACAAAAAGAAGAATGCTAAAATGATTAGGACATTTCACGAGGATATTTCTGTCCTACTGAAAGCCACCCGCTGAACGTGACAGGACCGTTTCTCTGTATTTTCACATACTTTACCTCTGAACATGGACAGGCAGCCAACTAACTAACTAGTAGTGCAAATTTAATTCACCATTTCAACACTATGGGCTGGATCAGACAATAGGTCCCTCACCAAATGTTGCAATGCAATGTGTAGAAGGGAACAAAAGTGTCCCTGAACATCTGATGTGAACCACACGTACATAGGGACACTGCATTCAGCTACAGCGCATACAATCCAATATGCAGAGACCCAAATTGCAAAGCTGATCTCCTCCACAAAATATGGTAATCAGTAGTCTGAATCGTGAACTATATGTTTTGGATTGCAAGTGTCTATACCATATTCAAATGTAACATCTCCATATAAACAGGGAGGAACACTAAAGGTGGCTGTCTGAATGGGGAAAGGAGGCCTACTCTTCCAGGTTATGGGTCAGATTTCTAACCTGGCTCCCTGATAATTTATAGTTGATCATAATAGGAAGAAAAACACTATAGCTGAAGCTGGGGACAAGGAAAAGGCTAAACTAAACAAGATTTTTAGGAAAGTCCTTCTAACACCACGGACGGTTATTCAGTGCTGAAGAAAAAAACACAAGTCACATTCACTCCTAGTTTAAAAACATATTTCTTTCAAACAAATTATTATGTAGCAAAATATACTGTGTGTATTTTCTAGGCCCAGTTCAGGTGTAACAATCTTGGTCTAATAAAACCATAGCCAGATCCTGATATGTAATCATAAGAGATTAAACCACAGTTTTCTGGTTCAGATGGAACAGGAAACAGTGATTTACTAAACCACAACAGAAGTGTCAAAGCCAAACACAGAACAGATGAAAGAGAACAGAGAGACTATGATGGAGCGTGCAGACTTGTTTCATCTGAACCAGACCTTAGTCACCAAATTATAGATAAATCAAGAGAAATGCAAAGCTATCAAATCACAAAAGCGACCCCAGGAGTTCTGGGCTCTGTAGTAACCCAGCAGCTTACTTGAGTTTTGAGAATAGAGAGGACCGCCATTAACATGAGGCTGAGCAGAAAACGAGGCAGTCACAGAAGGATTCCGCCTAAATCCACCAGAAGAGGCCGAAGAAGTGGTAGAGTTGTGTCTGGATATCTGCCTGGTCATAGTGCCATACTGGGAACCAGGAGCTGACCCGGGAGCAGCTGAAAAGCAGGCACCAAAAGGAACCAACAAAAAGAGATAAGCAAAAATAATAACACTTGGGGAGAGAGTGCAGAAAACCAGGAGGGAGCACATACAAAGCCCACACAGTACAGCAAACATATGGAACCCCAAGACCCCAGTGATGAAAACTGATGGAGCAGAAGATTTGGAAGGAGGCTACTTAATGTTGAAGGGGCAGGGCTGAAATTCACTCTTCCTTATTTATAGTTTTAACTTCTGAAAATGCACAATGCTATTAAACTCTGAAACCTCATTAAACTTGATCCTTATGGCTTCCAGAGCTACTGGAACCATTTAAATATGCAGGATGTGCTGCAGATAGAATCCTGTTACCCACACTGAATTCATGTATAAATGTATTGCTTTTTATATTATCTGGACAAGAGTGGACATTATTTCTTCCATGCTGTTACAAGTATGACTAGTGTTCTGAAAAACAGTCTTCAATGGACTAGCCCTTGAACTCTTCTTGTGCATAAAACAGAAGGCATGAGGTCCAACATACGAGTTTACATCATTAACACATTGGAGCCCTCAGTACAAATCCAAAATGTGTTTGATATCTCCCAGGTTTCAGATCAATAAAGAAGGTAAAAGCTTTGCCCAAGGGAAGAGCTATAAACAATGATTATCAGTTGTTATCTGCTTTCTATGCAAGTTTTCTCTCTTTGGTAAGGTAAAAGTCCACATTCACTAGTTGAACTTGTAACTCTCGTTTGCTAAAGCTGTCTTAGGTTAAGACAGTCAAACACACCATTACTTTGAACAGGTGTATGTGTGCCGTAAAGCATACCATTAGGTTACACAAACTCTATTTCACCTAGTATTAGAACATTTACCAATGTTATCTGGGTCAAAGCCTCTCAAGTTCATGTCAAAGCAAAAAGCATCCTCCTGCTGTCTGCCTGTTACAGAGCAGCCTGCCCCAGCCTGATGCTCTCCAAATGGTCTTTGCCCATTGCTACCATCAACCATGCTTGCTGGGGCTACTAAGAGCTGGAGTTCAATCGCATTTGGAGGGCAAAAGGGTGGAAAAGGCTGCAGTAAAGCAATCAGCATAACTGTATGAGTAGTGCCTGCATAACTAGTAATTATTTCAGCTTTTAACGTTTGTGAAATCAAAGGCACGCTAAAGACCAATGCTAACACAACACAAATCGTCAATGCCCTGTATTGTGCTACTGAATATAGAGTCCCAACCAAAACCATTATTCTGTTTATTAGGTAAAAGGTAAAGGGCCCCCTGACCATTAGGTCCAGTCGTGGCCAACTCTGGGGTTGCGGTGCTCATCTCGCTTTACTGGCTGAGGGAGCCGGCGTACAGCTTCCGGGTCATGTGGCCAGTATGACTAAGCCACTTCTGGCGAACTAGAGCAGTGCACAGAAACGCCGTTTACCTTTCCGCCGGAGCGGTACCTATTTATCTACTTGCACTTTGACGTGCTTTTGAACTGCTAGGTTGGCAGGAGCAGGGACCGAGCAAAGGGAGCTCACCCCATTGCGGGGATTCGAACTGCCAACCTTCTGATCGGCAAGTCCTAGGCTCTGTAGTTTAACCCACAGCGCCACCCACATCCCTTGTTTATTAGGTACACCTGGTTAAATCAAGGAGGCTCAATCTGTGGCCCTCCAGATGTTGTCAAACTGCAACTCCCATCATCCGTGGTCAATGGCCCTGTTGGTGGGAACTGATGGGGTCTTGGATCCAAAAGCTTTCAGGGGGCCACATCTTCCCCTCCCTGGATTAAATTAAACATTTCAAGTTAACAAGTTTTAAAAGTTGCACTTTGAGAGTCAAATGCTGTGTGGTTTCAAGAAAGCACAAGACTACCTATGGCTAAGACCCACGCTGGTGGTCCAGTTTCGAGTTAATTTATAATGCATGCTAAATGTTGTAAAAAGAACTGCTCACCACTTCAGGGCAAGCCATCAAAAAAAGGCAGGGTCACCCCAATGTGCTTTATGCACATATATCACATTTATGCGATATATCCAAGAACATAAGAATGTGTGAAATTGACACATGATCTACACATGAGTTACTTTTGAACACAAGACTGAAGGAGGATCTGTGCCCCCCTGAATTGGTTATATTTAATTATTCTGAATACCACATTACCAACAAGTTTTCTGAATGCATAATGTGGATTCGGGGGAGCAGAAAACAGATCACAGGCACTTGCCCATTTCTGGCACACCACCTGGTGCCTGCTAGCTGTTCAGATTCTTGTAACGCAAGGTGCCCTTCTGCTTCGGAACAGACATACATACTACATAAACACAAATTAGGCACTCTGGCTTTGTAAATTTAAGCACATAGCAATGGGCCACAGGATCAGAGGTTTTCTTGGTTTTTGTTTTAAAGGCAAACCACAAAAATGACTAAAGTACAACAATGTACATTTGGGTGATATATACGGCAGAGCAGATATTTGCACCCATAAGGCCCAATCTATGGTACATCCTCATCAAAGGATCTTGTACAATGACCTTGGGAAAGTACTGCCTAACAGCATAATAGGCCAGGCATAGGCAAACTCTGGCCCTCCAGATGTTTGGGACTACAATTCCCATCATCCCTAGCTAACAGGGCCAGTGGTCAGGGATGATGGGAATTGTAGTCCGAAGCATCTGGAGGGCCAGAGTTTGCCTATGCCTGTAATAGGCAATACTAGACTATTTAGAATAGGTGTCACTCACTATAAAGGCAGGCTCCTGTGTCTATATTTAAACTTTCAGAGGCTTTCACCACAGAAAAAAATTAGTTGGGGTTAGATTGGTTAAACCCCCAAGCGTCTATTATTGTAGCAGGACAAATGCACACAACACATGTATACATTCATTAGTGAACAAAGGGGGAGTTGATTAAGTATTTTTGTTAAAGAACTGCAATAATGCCAGCTCTTTCAAGAGGTCTCACCTATCACACTGCCCATGACCAGAGGTGGGGGCATTGGTGGTGCTGGTGGAGCTTCGGGAGGAGGAGCAGATATGTGTGCTATTAAAATAGATTGCCAAGTCAGGCCTTGATCCAGAGCTTAACCTTTTGACTTATGGTGCAAATGCTGGGCAGATGAAGGTGCCCCATTTACAATGTGGTGTCAGCTGCTTGTGAAGTCACTGGGAGGCCGATTCAGCAATGTGGAGGTCCATTTCCACTCCATCACGTGGCCAAGCATATTTTACCATGCCCATCAGACAGAACTCATCAAAAACCAAGAGAGGCGGAAGGGCAGGATAAAGCACCCCCTCCAGCATATGGCATCATATCTCTCTGCATGGTTACATGCACTCTGTGGTTGAGTTCCCAAGTGGACACCATGACGTCTAGCTTTCCCCCAACCGGGTGCCCTGTGGATATTTCCGGACTGTAATTCCCACCATCCCAAAACGGCATGGCCAATGGTCAAGGATGATGGGAGCTGCAGTCCCAAACATACGGAAGACACCAGGTTGGGGAAGGGAATACAGCTGCCTGCATCCATTCCACAACACTAAATGGCCTACAACTTCAGGAAGGCTATACGGCCATTTAAATCCATCTCACAATACTCAGTAAGAGAGTCATTAGTCAATGGGGGGCACAAAATATGAGCCTTGGCCCAGATAATGGTCCCACGTCTGTGTAGACTTGCAATTCCTTACCCCCAGGCTGAATTAACATTTCATCTGACATTTGCAGAGAAAGGGCCTATACGCATGTAAAAGAAGTATTCAAAATTTGTTTGTACACCCAAAAAGGAGGAAGCATACTGTATATCAAGATGGCAAGACCAAGAACAATTCAGTAGCAGGAGTCACAAAATTCCAGCTTAGATTTAGTTCCACATTTGTCTGATTCTGCTCAGATGAATGGTTTCCCCACCACAAGGAAGCAGTTTCCATTGAGAAGGAAGAGTGGTTGTTGTTGTTTAGTCCTTTAGTTGTGTCCGACTCTTCGTGACCCCATGGACCAGAGCACGAGGGTAGTCAGCTGAGTTTTACTAAGAGTAGACCCACTGAAATTCATGGACCTGACTTGGTTTACTCCGAGTAAAACTTAGTTGAATGCCATCCTAATACATTTCAATCCTCTCCAGCATGTGCTTGGATCATCATGGTACCCCTACATTAAAAAAAATTCAACATGATGATTCAGCTACCCTTTGAAAATTGAAGAAAACCTACAGCATTTCCTCAAGGCCTCTTTTAAAAATAAACTACACCCACTGAATAGACGTCTAAATTCTATCTGCTTCTCTGAGGAAATCTGAAAGCTTTTCTTTGATTATAATCTTTCTGTGTTTTCCGGTCCTAACATAGTCCACGTTCTCAGCCCTTCCTAGAAATCCAATTGAACGACAGGGCAATCTACATGGAACAAAGTATTCTCCATCTCAACCCACTTAATCATTTGAATTAGGCAAACCCAGATAGCGTGAGAAAGAATAATAGTTGAGGAAGCTAATCTAAATTGTGAAGGAAGGTGGTTTATTGCATAAATCCACAATTTTTATGAGCTGAGTTCCCTATTGTGGACAAAACTGCATTTTACCATATTAATGCAATGTGATTTTTTTGGCATTCAACTCAGGGCTGGAGAACCTGTGGCCCTCCAGATATTGTCGGACCACAACTCCCATCATCCCTGACTATTGGTCATGCCGGCAGGGGCCGATGGGAGTTGGGAGTCCAACAACAGCATCTGGAGGGCACCAGGTTGGGGAAGGCTGTAATATAACTATATGAGTAGTGCCTGGATAACTAGCACTGAATATTTATTTTGCCTTTATTTGAAGACACATTTCAGTAGCAGCCTACTGAAATCAACACCTGTGAATGCCCTTTATTGTGCTACTGAAGACTGTTGTGCCTGTCTAGCAAGCCAGTGGGTCCTGGTGGTCCCTTCACTTACTTGCACAATTGAAAACTATTAACTTCATCCAGCACCTGAATTAATCCTGTCTATTACATAGGATATTGTTTAAGGCGCTTCTTGGAAAATACCTTGGCCAAT
This sequence comes from Podarcis muralis, assembly GCF_964188315.1. Taxonomy (NCBI): domain Eukaryota; kingdom Metazoa; phylum Chordata; class Lepidosauria; order Squamata; family Lacertidae; genus Podarcis; species Podarcis muralis. The sequence goes on along the minus strand of NC_135666.1, from coordinate 21,977,666 downwards.
AGTCGGAGGTGAAGGTGTAGGCACGGCAATGGGAATGCCAATACTGCTGCTTCCGCTATTTTCTCGACTGCCACTTCCGCCGCTACTGCCACTGTTCAAAAAATAAAATAACAAAAGGTCCAAGCAGATAAATAGATGTCTTTCAAGAACAATTATTCTAATACATGTTATACTTGAAAATGAATCCAGGTCAATAGTGTGACAAATTACCTCCATTTCACGACAAAGCCAAGAGCTATAAATTAAATCCGCCCCCCCCCCAAAAAAAAGGAAGGGAGGGAGAGATCCCTGCCTCTTATTATCGTATCAGCAGAGCAGAATGCACAAAATTCTAACAGATACAGATGTAATTAGCTAAGTCATTACGTACTCACATACATCCCCCGTTTCAGCTATCAGAGTATTTAATTAAAAAGTGTAAGCAACCGTTTTGAGAACTAAAGAACTGTTAGCCTAATATAATGTTCCTAAATGGTTACAGACACCCTAAAGTAATTAAGGGTGATAAATTGCATGTTAAAGGTGTCAAAACATCAGCAATTTGCAACTCTGGTGCCATGTACTCTGGAAAAGGTTTCCTTGTTCCCAAAATATCAGAGTGGCACTACACATTAGGATTGTTGTGAAAAAGCACCGGAAGAAGGTGAAGTGTTGGGAGTGTTGGTGAATTTTGTTTAACACTCTGTTCATTAAGCTGGCAGCCAACCTAGTGAGAAAGAAAACATATCTCCTAAACACATCTGGTGAGGACAGTGGAGAACGGAGCTTATTTATAGATGTTTAACGCAACAGCAATTCACACCTAAGGACAGGTTTCCCTGGGTGAAACTATACTGGTAGTGATATAATGTGCATTCATCAACCTATCCATGACCCCAGTTTAGCTCCTTAATGTTGTCTGAATAGGGATGTGAAAGGGACAAAGACCCTTTGGAGAAGCTGAGACCTTGATATTTGATCACAGTAACTTGGTCCTTGTCCAATTTGTAGTTGGCAAAGAAGCAGTGGGTAGAGAGCATCTAGGACCAAGCTGAGACTGTTGAGACGCCCTTGTTAAGTATGCTGCTGCCAAAAGGTATAACATTACTCCATTTATACTACTGAAATGTTGTTTTTGCTGCATGCCGTTACATTTGCTATCACTTTCCTGTTTCATTATTGCTGCTGTTATCAAATTGTTCTTGCAATGGTTGATTTTGTGATGTGTCACCGCTCTCACTGTTGTAGCAGCTTTGAGAAAATGTTTTGTTTGTGCAAAGGAGGCGTGCAAATAAAGTGACAATGATGATGGTATCCGGGTGAGCATGGTCTCAGTCTGACCCTCCGCCTTCGCTACGTATTGGAATAGTGCTTCAGTGTGCTTTTGGGTGAGTCAGAAGCTGGAGAAAATGACCCACATGGATGCAGACCAGTCAGATACAAAAAGAAGGAAGTTAAGCACGCTGCCGGCTAACTCGAGAGCCATTGAGACAACAGTACAAAAGAACAAATAAAAAATATACTACCCACTGCTTCCAATTATCCACAAACATCACAAGACAAAGCGGCAAGCAACAAGCATAAAAAAATCAGTCTCTCTCTCTCTCTCTCTCTCTCTCTCTCTCTCACACACACACACACACACACACACACACACAGCGACATGAAAGAGAAGAAATAAAGATTGCTACCATGATCAGAGATTATTCCCAGAAAAATTAGTGCTCTGCATGCCAAGGATCTTGAACCTGTTGCCATGGCTGCAGCTGAATTCCGTACCACAAACCACTTACATGACACTGAAGAGTCCATTTCCGCTGCCTCAAATAATGAATGTACAAAAAGACATTTATGCAACCGTTTTAAATAAGACAGTGTTTTAAGTGACTGCAGCCTCTCTCAAAATAGAACTATTGTCATTTTTCAAGCTCTGCAGCAAGTGCTGGGTTTATAAGCTTCCATTACACTGCTAAAAAAAATCAAAAATCAAATCACATCCCCGCTCATTACAATGACCATTGGTATGTCTTTAACCATTAATGCAGCATAAGCCACAGTGCTGAAAATTCTAACCTCTATTCCACTACAGCCAGCAGCTGTGTTCTATTCTTCTCCAAAGTTTTATTGACACTCACAGGGAGCCAATTTGGAATAAGAAGGTGGTTCTGTTCATTCAGAAAAAACCTCTAATAAAAGTCTGGGAATGTACACTGAAGAATGAGGGAAGAAATTTTGCATGCCATTTGTAGATAGTGGCCAAATTATATGTCCAGAAGAATCACATGGAATTTTACTACATCAAACTACAGGTGTGAGAAGTTCGGCATGTCTGAACCCTCCCCAATCAAACTATCATTATTTATTAGTAATTTATATTTAGTAAAGGTAAAGGTACCCCTGCCCGTACGGGCCAGTCTTGCCAGACTCTAGGGTTGTGCGCTCATCTCACTCTATAGGCCGGGAGCCAGCGCTGTCCGCAGACACTTCTGGGTCACGTGGCCAGCGTGACAAGCTGCATCTGGCGAGCCAGCGCAGCACACGGAACGCCGTTTACCTTCCCGCTGGTAAGCGGTCCCTATTTATCTACTTGCACCCGGGGGTGCTTTCGAACTGCTAGGTTGGCAGGCGCTGGGACCGAACGACGGGAGCGCACCCCGCCGCGGGGATTCGAACCGCCAACCTTGCAATCGGCAAGTCCTAGGCACTGAGGTTTTACCCACAGCGCCACCTGCGTCCCAATTTATATTTAGTAAGGTGCAATTATTTGCGTGTTTTAAACAGATTTTATATATGTCTATGGTTTTAATTCTATTCATGTTAAATTGCTTTTTAATGATTGGTTTTCCCCCTGTGTTTTTAACGATTCTTGTTTTTATCTGTAAGCCGTTTTGAGTCCCATCAGGGGAAAAGGTGGAGTATAAAAAAAATAATAATTCAATAATTAATTGACACACTGCTTCATGTCAGAATAGACTTCTAAGTGGTTCTGACCAGTTAAACAAACATTAAAATATGCATCATAACACAGCTGCGATTAAAACAGGAGACTCAAGTCATAGGATGAAGGGAATGCCTGTGTACACAGGTGTGTCTTCAAAGACCGGCAGAATGCCAATACAGGTACAGATACCGTCTCTCATATTTCGGCAGTTCCAGCGCCAGCAGTGAAAAAGCTGGCTTCTATGGCTGATAGCTATCAGCCACAAGTCAATAATTATCAGACTGTGTCAAGACTAAACGGGTTCCATTTGTTGATCTTAATGCCCTTACCAGGAAATGGATATTCCCTGCAGTGGAATCTGGGAAGGGGCTGCGCTAAAATCCCCCAAGATGGACTGCTAGATTTCCAGAAGCAGGGTTGTTGTTTTTTACAACACAGTGAAATATTTATGCATGTAATCTGCCTACCACACCTACACAACCCAAGTCTGAAGTGGGATTTCTCATATTTCAATTGACTACTAGTAACCACAAGACTATATAATTATCTGTTTCTGCAGTTGTCCTAGAATTAACACTTTCTCTACCTAGAAACAGCAAAACACATTAAACTCGTTGCTTCACAGAAGAAGCTTGACAGAAATCTGGTATGTGAGAGCCACACACACTAACTTACTAAGTGTGATCTTACATTATACCGTTAATTTCAGAGTTATAAGTATGACAGCACAACCATTTTCTACTCCTTAAACCATCTATCATCAAGAATTCTCCCTCTCAAAGTAAAAAAAAAAAAGGGGGGGGATGAAATTGCTATTTGTGCATTTGTTAAAATGGTTGGCAAATATGATTTTTTTATTTAGGAAATAGAGGAATGGTTAACTTATAAAAATGAAAGGTCCTGAAGATCAAGCACTCTAAGAAGATTTGCTCTTGATCTTGTCTTTACCATTTGTGGGTATGTAGTGATGGTGGTTATTCAGCAGTGTTACATTTGTTTTACATTTTTACCCTGCCATCCTTCCAGATGAGGCAACAGACATGTTGGTTCTAGGGCTGGGTGATATCTGGTTTTCAACATCACAAGATATCACCAGCTAAACATCACAATATCTCGATATATCACAATACATATCTGCGGTGGCAGAAGGTCCCGCCACATCTCCCTGCAGTGGCAGAGGGCCTTGCTGCGCCACCCTGTGGCGGTGGAGGGTACACCACTCTTCCCTGCAGCAGAGGGCAGTGATGAGGCTCTCTGTGGCAGTAGAGGGTCTTAAAATGTAAGATTTAATAAAAATATCAAATAAACTTCCATATAATATATTTAATATATTTTCAGCTAATTTAAGAGAAGTTTAAGTGATTTACTAGTCAAGTCGCATCTGCTTCCACACTCAGGGGTTTAGTGGAATCTGTGCATGCATAAGCCTCATGAGTTCAACTAAACTGACTTCTACTTTCCTGGGAGCAAGCCTCATTGAATTCAGTCAACTCTTCCCCCTCCTTGCTGTAAGTCCTACAAGACCTGCTCTCTGTCTAGCCTATTTATAACTGGTCCAGTAAGACAGGGCCCTGACTGTCTCCTGACTGACTCCAGCTGCAAAGGCTGCTTCTGCTGTTAAGGGATCATCAGAGTATTGATTAGGGGCAGGATCAAGATTTCGTTTTGGAGATGTCCTATTTTAGCTGCTGTCTGGATTATGTCCTTGTATTTTCATTGTTAAAACCTTGTTAGGAATAATTATCAACAGTTTGCTACATAGCATATAGGAGGACGGGTGATACTGTTATCAACAGGTGGGGCAGGGGCAGGCTCAAGATTCCTTAGGCTCACAGACACACTTCCATATTTATTTGGATCCTGGTGATAGTCAGGATCGAAGTCCTGTTTCAGTTTTCTCCCAAGCATCTGTTCCTTAATTGTGGACCGGAAGAGACCACGAGTGAATTCTAAAAACCAGGCTCACCTATCAATGAGTTCCACGGGCTGTGCTGGAACCACAACTGAATACCCTTTTGCTGCAAACAAAGCAAACTTTAGAAACAGGAAGTGCTTTGAACTAAAAAGTCTTTGTTCCGTATCTCTTATCCTCCAACGTCTTTTATCATGCTTGGTTGGGATCAAGTTTCAGGACAAGCCACCTGCAGAGTCTTGAACTGTACCTGTGTGTTCTGGGCCTCTGGTTCAAAGAAGCCGTTCTCCCAGGACTGTGCTGACTTCCGAGCCTTGCAGGACTGGTCATGTAATCATTAGGGACTGTTGGCGGCTTAACAGGCTCCAAGGTCTTATAAGGTGTGTTCCGTCTGGCGAGATGAAACAAGACACAGAACAAAAGCGGGTGGGGAGAGAGAGGCTTATTAATTGACTAAGGAAACAAGTAGCTACAGCACAGTTCAGTGTACATCATCTTAACAGTGTTTCTCAAACTTAGGGGTCCCCCAGCTGTGGTTGGACTACAACTCCCATCATCCCTAGCTAGCAGGACCCATGGCCAACAAACTGAAGCTTAGACTAGGTAAGACTAAAGCACTGTTAGTGGGCGTCTCCCTAAACCAGATGGCTGGGAGAGGCCGCTTGATGGAGTTACAGTCTCTTTGAAGGAGCAGGGATATGGCTTGGGGAAAACTTCTGGCTCCTTTGCTGTCACTTGAGGCTCAGGTGGCGTAGAGTGCCTTCCATCGGCTTCGACTGGTGGCCTAGCCGCACCCCTATCTGGACAGGGATAGCCTAACGTCTGTTGTCTATGCTCCGGCAATCTCTACGTCTGATTATTGCAACGTATTATATGTGCCTACCCACATTTCTTACCCTTCAATGCAACTGAACCTAACTTTCCACCCCCAAGCAATTCATTGCCTTCAAAGGCATCACGGAATTCTCCCTTCCTAGCATTAGAGTTCAATAAAATAAAGAGTTCCTTCCAACCCTGTCGGCACTAAACAGCACTTATTGGTATTTCCTTAGATTTATAACCCTCACGCTCCTTTTTCGAGTTCCCAGCAACTGCTTGCTGCTCTGTGTAGGATTTATATACTCATCTAATCCTTTCTCGTGTCATCTACAGCACATAATGCCTTTAATACCAATGGCTAGTTTCTGTAAGGGATTGCCTTTTCTTAAACTTCCACCTACAACCTAAAGCAGGAAGTTTCTGGAGCTGGATCTCAGTGTCCAGGCTGAACAATGGGGGTGGAGATGCTCCTTTAGGTATACAGGACCGAAGCCGTTTAGGACTTTAAAGGTCAGCACCAACACTGTTAAACTACTACTGATTCCATGCCAGGTTACTGGGGCATAAATTCTCTAGTCTGGCTTTCCATGTTTTCCAAAGATGGTGGCATTGTGCATTATTCTAACAACATTCTATACTCCTAGCAATAAACCTATGGCTCCTCCACACGCATACACCTCATTCCAAAGCTGGAGTGTTGCTCATTTTTCCAGGTTCAACATTTGATTTCTACCCAAGTCAGTCTTCCTCAGACTTTTTGAATCTGAATCCTTCTGTATTTTTAAATTTTTATATATGGATGTTTTATGATAACCTATATTTGGGGACGCGGGTGGCGCTGTGGGTAAAAGCCTCAGCACCTAGGACTTGCCGATCGCATGGTCGGCGGTTCGAATCCCCGCGGCGGGGTGCGCTCCCGTTGCTCGGTCCCAGCGCCTGCCAACCTAGCAGTTCAAAAGCACCCCCGGGTGCAAGTAGATAAATAGGGACCGCTTACTAGCGGGAAGGTAAACGGCGTTCCGTGTGCAGCGTTGGCTCGCCAGATGCAGCTTGTCACGCTGGCCACGTGACCCGGAAGTGTCTGCGGACAGCGCTGGCTCCCGGCCTATAGAGTGAGATGGGCGCACAACCCCAGAGTCTGGCAAGACTGGCCCCTACGGGCAGGGGTACCTTTACCTTTACCTATATTTGTAACACCTAGTAAAAGGTTTGGCAAAGAAGATTTTGTGTTTATTTCCTTAAAAATAGCTCAAAAACTTCAATTTTGGGGGGAGATTTTGCAAAAAAAATATCACATCAACTTTGCCCAAAAAAGAAAGAAAGAAAGCTCAACAACGTTTGTGTCTGGATTTTCATTTTTTGAAATATGGCAATCCTATCCAAGAGAGGGCTTTCAAGCAAACACTGCTAATCTCCTTGAAGTTTATTTCTTAGTGTGTCGGAGAAATCACAGCACATCCCCACACCATTCCCTAGGGGTTTTTACCTTCCCAGAGCACCCCAACCTATAGTTTGAAAACCTAGGAATGAATAGTCTAAGACTGGACCAATATAGCAACTTATATTGTAAAAAAAAGGGATGCTCTGGTATGTTATAGACCTCATTCTGGCCCTTGCAGTAGAATGTGCTTGCTTGTAACAGGACTTCAGTTTCTCACCCTCTTCCCACAGCCTCAAGGCTATTACAGATCTTAGCAGGGCTCTGGAGGAGCCAGTCCTGTAAACAGAAAATACCCACCAGGCAAAAACAGATGGACTGATATAATGCCAATGTACCAATTCAATCCACTTAAGGTGTCAGACTGCATAAACAGAACATATTTCAGAGTGGGTGTTCTGTTCACGCATTGGAAACTTTTTTTTTTTAATTTTAAAAAATTCCTCTTTGGCTGTAACAGGAATGAAATAGCAGTCATCCCTGCCACCCTGGACCAGCTCTACTATGAGGCAAAGTGAGGCAGCTGCCTTAGGCAGCAGGTGTTGGGAACAGAGGTGGTGGAAACATGTTGGAGTTCAATGCACTCTCTAAACTAGCCTTCTGCACTCTTGTAAATACCAGAGCTGAAGTAAGACCAGATACTGAAGTCTGCTAAGCTTCTGTATGTGCAACTGGGTGGGTGGGTGTGCCAATTTTTTCCTTCACCTCAGACAAATATTATTCACTGGCCCCAGCCTCCCTGCCCAGGTTGCAATCCTAAAGGTCACGCACTAAGGAGATGGCTGTATTGAAACCTATTGAACCTACTATAAGAAAAAGCGCTGTTCGGATTGAGTCAGTTATTCAGTGTAGGCGGTAGTCGCATGGAATGATTCTCAGTCCAAAATACTAAAGGTGATATCCAATTAAATGATACCACTGAAATCAGGGAAACTTCAGAGTGCATTGATTCCATGGGTCCAACTCTGAACATGATTTCAGTTGGATACCACCATGGTATTTTTATAACAGAAGTGCAACTGCACAAGTTAAACAAACACTAGGAGACAGAGACCTCAAATGCTAGAAAACTGTTGACCCAAGCAATTAAAACTGTGTTCTTTGTCAACCGAAAAGGAGAATGAAAGTCTTATTCTTACCCCAGAGTTCCCCGGCCCGACATGGGAGGACTTGGTGGTTTTTGTGTAGGCGGATTTGTTCTTGACAGAGTGCCAGTTCTCGCAGGCTGGTTATTTCCATGCTGAAAACCAGAATAATGCTTTAATTTCTTTGGACAGAAATAGCCCCAACTGTTATGTCGATGCAATGCTTGAATACACTAATATATGAAGTGAGGATTCCCAGCCAGCTTTTAAACCACAGCTTCTTTTGCTGCATTCGGGATTAAACACAAGAAGAGAAATCCATGCCTAAGCTTTTTAATTTTAAGCCCCCCCCCCCCATTCCTTTTGCACATTTGCACCCACAGTGAATGAAACCTAAGCTGCGCTAAGCATAAATAACGGCTCATGAACCAAATCTTATTTTAGTGAACGTGTCAGATCCACTGAATTTATTTTGTATTCAAGATTTACATAGGCATGCAAGTGTTTCTGGGAAGCCTGATCTAAGGTGTAAGTCAATAAGAGATAAGCATCTACCTAATCAAAGCAAAGCACTATGTATGTTAGAGAAAAATTAAATTGTTATCTATGGATAAAATGCACTTTGTCAATATATCAGTGATATATTAACTGTCAGTTGGAGCTGAGGTTCAGCGCATGTAAACAACCTATGAGGTTGGGGGAAGAGAAGAGAGGAGTATAGGAGAGAGAGAGAAGAGGGAAAAGGACTAGCTTTCAGGTGTAACGGCTCAGCAGCCTCTATTGTCATGGGACATTGTGGGTCAAATGAGAAATAACTCTTCTTACCTTGGCTTTTAGCCACTTACGTTGGCAAAAAGAAAAGGAGGAAGAAAAGTAGAAATTAATGGCAAAATCTCTTACTGTTCACATGGCAGGTTTAAGTACTAATGGCACAATTATTGGCAACATTTGTTTTCTTCACTGTAATCTACAACTGCAGGCCAGTTCAGAGAATAGCTTTCGTTTGCCACCACTGAGAAAGCAGACCAAGTTTCCACAAAAGGAGGAAGTTTTGTCCCTATCAATTCAGCATTTTTTTAAAATTTAATGAAGTTTCCATCCCTCTAGCAATTGTGAAACACTCTCCAGGCTGACACTTAGAACCATTCAATACATTTAGGACAGCCTGCAAACACCTGAAGCAGGTGAAGGCAGATGGAGCTGGTGAATAATGCCCACCCCACCCCAAAAGACCAATATTTTGGTCCATGCCTGCTTGGTGCCTTAAAAAAATGGAACCCTAGCCTGTGAAGGTGGATTACATGAGATCACATACAAAAAAAATAATGAAGTTGATCTTCCCTTCCCGGACACAGCCAGCACACACAATGATTACCGTATTTTTTGCTCTATAAGACTCACTTTTTCCCTCCTAAAAAGTAAGGGGAAATGTGTGTGCGTCTTATGGAGTGAATGCAGGCTGCGCAGCTATCCCAGAAGCCAGAACAGCAAGAGGGATTGCTGCTTTCACTGCGTAGCGATCCCTCTTGCTGTTCTGGCTTCTGAGATTCAGAATTATTTTTTTTCTTGTTTTCCTCCTCCAAAAACTAGGTGCGTCTTGTGGTCTGGTGCGTCTTATAGAGCGAAAAATATGGTGATTCTTCCACATAAAGCAATATGAAGTTGTGAATTTCCTGCATTGGCAATGGGGTGGACCAGATGATGTTTTAGGTCTCTTCCAACTCTTTTGATTCCCTTCAAGAAAGACGAATGGGCTGCAAGCTATATACACCCAGGGAAATGGTAGTCATTCTGGTTGCATCACCGCCAGCATCCATTCACACAAAGAGATAATCAGCAGCTCTCTGCTAGCCTAGTTCACAGCAACCTCTCTGCATGCAGTTATGTACATTAATATACAACAAGCTTGAGGATGTGGACTTTTTGGGGGGTCAGAATTTCCAAATGCATATAGTGCAACTGGTCTGCATCATATACTTGCTGCAGCTGTACACACACAAGACTCTTTTATCAGGTCTATCCACACCAACCCTCTCTTTTCTGACTGGCAGTAGTTCTGAAGCTCAGGCAGAGAGGCTTTTCCAATTCCCAGAAAGAGGTCTTGGCTGGGCCTGTGGTTGCACAACATTGAACTAGAAATTCTAAGGATCAGGCCTGTGACTTTCTACCTGAAAAGCATGTTCTCTGCACCACTGAGTTATGGCTCCACCTTTATACCGTCTGCCCCTTTCACAATATGCTTTGCACACCCAACGTTGCATCTTTGACCTTTTGCTTCTGACGCTAGAGCCTGGGGGGGAATAAAGCCCAGCTAGGAGAAATGGGACGGCGAAAACGAAAGCGAATGTCAGCACAGCCGAAGAGTCAGATCAGATATGAATTCACCGGGTAGCTGTGGTCAAGTAATTTCTTAGTCACACGTTACCCCTCTGTAAAATGAAAATTATTTATGACCTATCTCAGATGGAGGCTAGGAAGATGCATTAGGGCTGTGCAGCGTTTTGGATTCCCAGGACAGAGAGAACATGAAAAGTGGCGTATAAAAAGATATACCGTATTACTCCGTGTGTAAGACCATGTTTTTTTATTATAAGAAATGTTGAAATTGGGGGTCGTCTTGTACACGGAGAGTGCAGAGAGGGGAACGGGTGACTGGTGGCAGCTGTGAGCAGGAGATTGTCAGCAGCAATTGGTGGCAGCGGCAGTCAGGTGGGCGAGCCAAAAAAAGCTGAACAACCCTGGGCAATCTCCCATTTCCTTAATTTGGGATTTGAAAAAAATAGGGGTAGTCTTATACACATGAGCGTGTTATAGACACACACAAAAAATACAGTATGTGGTGTGGGGGGAAAAAAGCTCTCATCTTCCTCTTCCTCTCATATGACTAGAATCCAGTGTAATCTAATGAAGCTGATTGGTGGGAGATTCAGAACTGGCAAACAGAAGTACTATTTCAATCAAGGCACAGTTAACCTATGGAATTTGATTCCACAAATTGTAGCGCTGGCCGCTAGCTTAGAGAGCTTTAGTGGTGCCTGCCCAGCACAGTGCACTGGTCTTATTTAGCTGCTCATCAGGTCTTACAAAGTACCTTTGAACACAGAGTTTGATTTCAAGCAGGTCGTCTGACATTATTGTGACTCTATGTGTCTGACAGGTTGATCTGTGGAGGGTGGAAGGGGAAAGGATAGGGGACAAAGTTCCCCACATCTGATCTCAGGCTAAGCGTAGGGCTTTTTTTTTTTTTTTTTTTTTTTGTCTAAGTGGATTTACTGTAAGTATATTATTATATAAGTAAGTATTATCTCAAAAAGCAATCTTCTATTCAGGCAATGTGTGCTTTTAAAAATTAGGATTAATATTAAAAAAGGCACACAGCTTTGTACACATTTGCATAAATACATCTCATGAAAGAGAACCCGAGGGAAATTCTTTAATCACAAACTAGTGCTGGATTGCAATGCCAGATTAAATAAATCTCTTGTCTGCACAGGTAGGCAAGTAGACAAGTTTTCCATAAGATATGCAGTGTGTTTGCTACTTCTGCAACAAAATAATTTAAGGAGTTGTTTTCCCAGTGGGTGACATGCAATTTCTACAAGGAAGTGCTTTCTGCATAGGAAGTTGGTTCCTTCTAACGATGCCTGGAAAATAATGCTCTGTACTTTTCCCAAGTCCTCAAAGTACTTAAAATGGTAACTCAACAGCATCTCTTCCAATATGATCCTGTCTGAGTATTAAAATCTGCAAGGGGGAGGGGGCTTTTTTCATTTTTCCACAGGTGAAGCTGCATTGTGTGGTGACCCAAGACATGTCTTTCCTTGACTACTGCCCTAGCTATTGAGCTCCTGAAACCCAACTGGAATAGTCTCTGTTCATCTGATCCACCAATTAAATACATTCATCCTCTCCCTGGGAAGAATGATAGATATTCTCTTGTATGTAATTCTTAATTACTGTTACAGCTTTCTTGCCTGCTGTTACCCACCCTGGGCTCATGAAAGTGATGAAGGGTCAGATATAAATTAAGGCAATGCATAAATAACAAATCATTAAGGCATCCCATAAAAAGATAGCCCAGTATTACTCCTATATTGCAGATCAGGGACCTGGAGGAAAGAAAGAGGAGCTTGCAGAAAACCACCCCATGAGTTCATGGCAGGAGGTGAGATTTGGACTAAGAAGCTTCCAGCTCAAGCTGAGCTCACTTTACTTCTCAATATGTGCTGGTAGTGTGATTGTGTTATCATCACCATCAGACAAACACACACACACACCAATTTTTATATTTGGCAGACAAACAATGAGCTCCTGAAACATTTCCAAATTCCAAAATTTGGTATGGGCTAGCTTGCAAAATCATCAGATCAGGAATCAAAGCAGCAGCAACAAGAGAAACTGCTGTAAAGAATCTGCTCCATTATTAAGCACAAATTCTGTAGACACAGAAAATGGAAAACAGTAAGGAAGGCAGGGGGCATTTTTACACTCTGGTGTGTCATGAAAGGAGTGACAGAGTTGTCTCCACTTTGAAGCCCCACTACTGGAAAACTGTGGAACTGAGTTCTGATCACCCTTTCACAAGACTCACAATAATATACATACAGTGACCTTTATAAAGAGCCAAAACCTTTTCTGCAAAACAAAAGTAGCACTGTTCCAACATTTCTTCTTTTTCTTACAAAGGAAAGACATGTCAAGAACACTAGAGGAAGAGAACTGGTTGTCAGTTCTCTTCAATTTGAATTTAAGCACACAGGGCATTCCTTTTGCGGTCACTCCTAAATACAATTGCACAACTGCTTGCTTTCAACACACCTTTGAGAGGATTGAAGAGGCATTTAAGTGCATTCAAGGAAAACGTATTTCATAAATTGCTTTCGCGAGGGAAAGGAGCAGCTCCATTGAAGTCTGCCTGCTTCCTTGTTTCCCTCCTCCATTTTTGCATCACTGCATCTGTTCTCAGCTTGCCAGAGCTTTTAACAAACAGATGCTAAACACATAGCACTATCACAAACAATCACAGCTTCAAAATGCAGTGGTAGTAACATTTGGCTGGCACAGCACAGATGTGACTGAAAGGACTGCCTTTATTTTAGAGAAAAGATCTAATGATATATTCTTCCAGGAAGGACCAAAACAGGAGAAAGCAACTGCTATTCTCAGAAATCAAATGAAGACTATAATTCTGGCTGAAAATACAATTGGATTGCTAAATTTATTTATACCCTTGTGATATGTAGACCTTCTTGTTCAGATGTAATGAGATGCAGCAAATCTCAAGTCCTCCCAATCCACTTCACCTCAGTCAGTTGGAGGAGTTTGCAAACCCTTTTTGTTGCTTTGGTCTAACCTTAGTTAAGTGATATGCCCTAACTGGGGAAAACTGTAGTTTGTCCCTAAAAAGCCAACTGTAAAGAACAGTTTAACTATATTTGCTTCCACTAAACATAGTTAACATTAACCACAGTTTAAGGTTCACACAACACTAAACTGTGGTTAACTGAAACTGGAAGTGGAAGCTGTGCCAATTTCCGCCTTACGATCAATGAAACAGGAGGAAAGGGAAGACTGTTTCCTAGTTTTATTGCAGTACTGTATCAACAGAATGGTGTACTACCAAACAGATGCAGGAACTACTTAAGAGCTATTTTAGAAAATCTAGAATAGCAACTTCAGATATCATTTGGTACCCCAAATACTTGAGGAGGGCTGGGAAAAGAACTGAATTCTTACCTTTACACCATGACCCACGTCATCCAGCACTGTGTAGTCTATAGGTTTTCGAATATACCTTACAGGACGCTCCATGTTTGCTGGCGCAATGATTTTGTGTGTTCTGGATGTATTCTTATTGGTTGTCAAAATGCCGATCTCTCTACGGGCCACCTTCTCTTTATGTATGTCCACCGTCTACAAAGAGGAAAAGTCAGAAATTCATGCCTAACTGTGACATAAAACTTAGACCAACAATATTTTTTTTCTCATCATCATCATCATTTATTTTATTAAAAATGTAAAACCAATATAAATGGTAATATTTGCAATCTTGATAACTAGCAAGTTCTATTTCTACATTTACAAGATTCTTCTATATGTTCTGGAAAGTTGCTTGCAATGCTTTTGGACACATCTGATCATAACCAAATTCTGCTTGATGGTTCCTGAGATCAAGGAATGGGGTTTCATCCTTCATTTCTTACACCCTATTTGACCTGAGACTTCAACCATTCAGGGCTTTTCTGCATTCAGTTGGTAAAATCTGGGTTGATCCCAATGGACAGAGTAGGGTCCAAATATAAAAGAGTAAAGGAAATAAACTGGATGTAGAATGGTGAGCAGTCATAAGATGCACTATAGTTCTAAAAATCAGCTGCTGAAATGGTCACGTAATTGCAAGGAAGCTAGTATTTCCATGCGCAGATATCATTTCCCCCCACGCTGCCTTGCAATTACATGATTATATAGTACAGTTACACTTACAGCATCGTACCTTTCAGCTTATGTAAAGCATACACATGGAAAGTGGGAAAAACAAACAACAATCTATATATCACAGGAAATAAATTCTTTGTTATAAGGACACAAACCAAGAAGTGAGCCACAGAACTGCGAGACAGTCAACTAATGGAGCGTAATGCTAAATTTCCAGAATTGGAAAAGCAAGAAGAGAGAATCTAGCACACAAGGAATTCAAAGAATCACCCTGGAAAGGCTCGAATCCTGACACCAGAAAACCCAAACACTAATCTCAAAATGTAATTCAAACTATGTACTGTATTTTTCGCTCTATAGGATGCACTTTTTCCCTTCTAAAAAGTAAGGGGAAATGTGTGTGCGTCTTATGGAGCAAATGCAGGTTGCGCGGCTAAGCCCAAAGCCAGAACAGGGAGACAGAGTGCTGTGCTAAGTGGCTTACAAAAGACCATAGGAAGGACAAGAAGTTTGAAGCTGAAACAAGTCTATGGGGCAAAGGGGTTTCATAAAGAAATGCAACAAAGCAAGGAAGCCTTCCTCACCCTCAAACTTGTTTGCAAGGAACAATAATCTTCCCTGCCCTTCACTGGGCCTCCACGTTCACCATCTCTCTCTCTAGCTCTTTGCAATGAATGTGCCCCTATAAATCTGGTGCATCAATCACTTTGCATATCATTGGCACACATAAAACTGACCCCACAGCTCCTCTTCCAGTAAAAGTTGAGTTAACAAGATTTCATAGGCCACTTTTGGTGCACTGGGCATGTTTTTACCATAAACAGCTATTTTATGGCCTCTAATAATGGGAATATGTGGCCCAAGAAGGTTGTGTTTTTGCTTGTTTTTGCTTTAATCACGTTAGGGAGGGAAGGCTACCACACTGCTACTTAATCAAGTCTTACTCAAGCTTTACTATTCCAGGCTGCCATTTCAGTCAAAGAACTGCACAATTGTAGTATGTTTGATTTTGATAAATACCCGTTTCGCCGTAAGCAGACAATATTTGTTTGTGTGCAAAAGAGAGAGAAGAGGCTTACATGAGGAGTAACACTGATGCAAACCAACAGGAGGATAAGGTAAAGGTAAAGGGACCCCTGACCATTAGGTCCAGTCGTGGCCGACTCTGGGGTTGCGGCGCTCATCTCGCTTTACTGGTCGAGGGAGCCGGCGTACAGCTTCCGGGTCATGTGGCCAGCATGACTAAGACGCTTCTGGCAAACCAGAGCAGCACATGGAAACGCCGTTTACCTTCCCGCCGGAGCGGTACCTATTTATCTACTTTTGCACTTTGACGTGCTTTCGAACTGCTAGGTTGGCAGGAGCAGGGACCGAGCAACGGGAGCTCACCCCGTCACGGGGATTCGAACCACCGACCTTCTGATCAGCAAGTCCTAGGCTCTGTGATTTAACCCACAGCGCCACCTGCATAGTTTGTTTATTAAATGACAAATTTCCCAGTTTTTGGTGGGGGCCTCATGGAGCACATGGAGTCAGTGGCATTCTTGCAACAGTGGGGCTGCTCTCATTAGGATGGGGTAGTTGTGATATCAGAGGTGCGGTCGCTGCCATCCACATCTCACTATTGCCTCTCACTGCCCCATCCTTGTCTGGATATGTGAAGGGTGTCTGTTGAGAGGACAGTCCCCCCTCACTGGGGGACTGCAGTTTTGTTGAATTTCTAACCCAAGCAATCACTTAATTTAAAAGTATAGAGTACAGAAATTTCAGGACTCATTTACTCCTGATCCCTGAACAACTACAACTCTGCATGCCAATTCAACCTGGAGTATCTAAGCAGTCTACACAGAACAATGACATGTGTTTAAAGATATCAGGAGCCAGCCACAAAGAACTTGCATTCCCTCACCAACGCATACTCCCCTTGAGAGTCTTTTTTTTTTTAATAAAATATTTTTTCTATTGGTTTTACATAATTTTGCACATGTTAACTTTAACTATTTCAAACATTAAAATAAAAGTTTCTTTCAAACCTTCGGACCTCCCTCCCTCCCTGGGTTCCATATTTAAAATAAAGTCTTCTGCACCTTTTACCCTTATCCATCTATTATATATCCATAGTTACCATAACTGATTCCACATTACAAGTGTGATTATATCCCTGCCAATGATTTTAACTGTTTACAGTGGTCTTTTAAATATAGTGAAAATCCAGTCTTTTAGGAATACTCGATCTTCCTGGTTTCTGATCTTTCCCGTCAGTTTCGCCATCTCTGCGTACATCAGTTTAGCCTGCCATTCTTCTCTGGTCGGTATCCCCTTGCTAGTCTTAACCACGGTTACCAACTTTGAATCTTAGTTTCAAAACCTAGTCTTGGATCCAAAAGTGTGCATGTGTATACTCGTGTATCTAATTTCTGGTCTAGCAGCCCCTTGTGCCAAAAGTGAAGCCAAAGAGGAGATATGCAATATCTCTCTCACTCACTCACTCTCTCTCTCTCTCACACACACACCACGCATGTAACACTTATCCTCACTACAACAATCAATTCCTTGAGATTCCCATTTTAGAGATGAGGAAACAGCAGACGGCTTTCCTGGGGGAGAGCATCCCATTTTTTTCAATCCAGAACAGTGTTTCTGAGGCAGTGGGCCTCCGTGTCACAGTCTTCCCAGTGGTGCCTTCTGCCTTGCAAGCCTTGCCCCCTAGCAAGCAATATCAGCAATTATGGGCTCATTATGACAAACTCTCCCTCCATTTTGTGACTATCTATGCCCCACCATTTTGCAGCTGTTGGGCCTCAGTCATCTTCAGCCCTCTCAAGAGGGAAGATCAGGAACCAGTGCTCTGAGTGTTTCCCAACCTTGTGCCTCCAGATGTTTTTGGCCTACAACTCCCATCATCCCTGACTAGCAAGACCAGTGGCAAGGGATGATGGGAATTGTAGGCCAAAAACAGCTGGAGGCACAAGGTTGGGAAACACTGCAGAAGACTCTTCTGTAGCATAAGACTACACCTGGGAGACTCTTAACTCTCACATTCCTTTAAATGTTTGTATTATTATTTTTGTGGGGGGGAAGTGTTTAAAAATTATGTTCCAAAAGCCGCAGCCAGCACTTTCAACCGAAGTCTCAAACAGACCCACTTGTCCTTAAAGATTGCAATTTCCCTTTCTTCAGTTGAAAAGGATACAAAAACACAGCCAAAAGAGCTCAGCACATGCTGTCAGAGTTAATTCAGCTTCAGCATTCAGAAAGGGCAATAGGACTTTGCATGTGCCCAAACGGTTCTTTGGTTTGGCACACTGCAGTGCCTGTGAAGTACAGCACTCTCTTTTTTTTCCAGCCTCAGAGAAAATGATTTCATGATTGTTACCATGGAGCAGGGAAATGCCACTCAGGAGAGATGTCAGCAGGTTAAGAGTTTTTGCCGGCGAGAAAGTAAAACAATCTATCCAACCAACTTTGTACAGTCGCTGCCATTAACTGCACTTCCTTGCATGCATATTCTTACACTAGACTAGGGATAGTTAGAGATTGGGATACTGGGCCTCTGCTGAATTTTCAGGTGTTTCATTTTTTTTTAAGTAAGCCTTTTAATATTTTTACCTGCAGCAAGATCAGCAGCTAACACAGGCAGCATTCTGCCAAATCTACTTCCATCTGCCAGGGTTTTAAACGAATGGATTCAAGGCACTCTGATCACTTACATTAAAAAATAAACTACAGTGGTGCCTCGCAAGACGAAATTAATTCGTTCCGCAAGTCTCTTCGTCTTGCGGTTTTTTCGTCTTGCGATGCACGGTTTCCCATAGGAATGCATTGAAAATCAATTAATGCTTTCCTAGGGAAACCGCCTTCAGACCAGGTCCGGGGACAGTCTGTCCCCGGACCTCTTCTGAAGGCTGGGGGGGGGGGGGACAAGGGCTTTTCTTCCCACCCCCAGCATTTTAAAAAACCCCGGGACAGCGGAGGACTTCTCCGCTGTCCGGGGCGATTTAAAAGCCCCTGGGAAGGCAGGCAGGGGGGACAAAGACTTTCGCCCCCTGCCCGCCTTCAGAAGGCGTTCCCCCCCCCTCCCCGCTTCGGAACAGCGTTCCGAAGTGGGGCGGCTGGGGCAGGTTTTCCCGCCCCCCCTCCCCGCTTCGGAACAGCGTTCCGAAGTGGGGCGGCTGGGGCAGGTCTTCCCGCCCCCCCTCCCTGCTTCGGAACAGCGTTCCGAAGTGGGGCGGCTGGGGCAGGTCTTCCCGCCCCCCCTCCCCACTTCGGAACAGCGTTCCGAAGTGGGGCGGCTGGGGCAGGTCTTCCCGCCCCCCCTCCCCGCTTCGGAACAGCGTTCCGAAGTGGGGCGGCTGGGGCAGGTGATCCCGCCCCCCCCCTTCGGAACAGCGTTTTAAAATGCTGGGGGTCGGGAGCGAAGCGCTGCCAACCCCAGCATTTTAAAATCTCCCTGTGTCCCGGGAAGGTTTTAAAATGCTGGGGGTCGGGAGCGAAGCGTTCGCTGCCGACCCCAGCATTTTAAAATCTCCCCGTGTCCCGGGGAGATTTAAAAATGCTGGGGGTCGGCAGCGCTTCGCTCCCGACCCCCAGCATTTTAAAACCTCCCCTGGACACGGGGAGATTTTAAAATGCTGGGGGTCGGCAGCGCTTCCCTCCCGACCCCCAGCATTTTAAAATCTCCCCGGGACAGCAGAGACTGCTCTGCTGTCCCGAGGAGATTTTAAAACGCTGGGGGTCGGCAGCGAACGCTTCGCTCCCGCCGGCCAGCATTTTAAGATCGCCGGGGCAGGCGGGGGGAAGGCAGGCGGGGGGGAGCAAAGACTTTTGCCCCCCGCCGGCCTTCAGAAGAGGTCCTCTTCTGAAGGCCGGCTGTGGGCGAAAGTCTTTGCTCCCGACCGCCAGCATTTCCCTATGGGCTTTCGTCTTGCGATGCAAGCCCATAGGGAAATTCGTCTTGCGAAGCGCCTCCAAAACAGAAAACCCTTTCGTCTTGCGGGTTTTCCGTCTTGCGAGGCATTCGTCTTGCGGGGTACCACTGTACTGAGTACTTGTAAGTCCACTTATTAGCACATAACAGAATGCAAAAAAATGCATAGCAGGGGGTTGGACTAGATGACCCTTGGGTCCCTTCAAACTCTGATTCTATGAAAATCAAAGAGAGCTGTTTGATTTCTTCATTCAATTCAAGCTTTTTTTTTTAAAAAAAAAGAGAGTATGTAAGCTGAGCTTTTGTTAATTGCACTCCAGCTATGCTAGCTATAAGCACCAAAGCAGAAACGGAATGCATGTACAGCTTGCAATCCTCAATACAGAGAAGTGAACTCAGTCAACAGGACTTGCTTCTGAGTGAAAACACATGCACAGGATAAAGAGAAGGGAAAGTGTCACTGCACACACAGAGAGAAATTCATATCTGCTGGGTAACCAGCACAGCTGTAAAATGGAAGTATATATTGCTGCAACATCCTAAATTAGGAAGGAATGGATGAAGAAATATGATAACATCATCTCTCCCAAAGACACTCCGCGCACTCACTCAACCCAAAAGTGTTATGAATAGATGGGGCCTGAGATCAGAATGCAACTGTTTACAGAGAACAGAAGAAGCGCCAGCTTAGTTTTGCACAGCACCTTTCTCTCTAGCTTCTCTTAGCTGCCTTACAAAATCCATTAAGATCAGTCTTTGCATAAATACAGCTGTTTTGCTTCAGCAGGTCACCAGCTCTCCAACAGCTTGCACACTTCCCTAAGTCTGAAAAGCTGACATTTCTGCAGAACGTTAATAAGGAACTGTTAATGTGCTACTTAATTTTCACAGCGTACTTAGATAACGTCTAATATTAGAAACGTTCAGAGGGGAATGGATATGGCCAAAAGAAATCTTCTTAAAATTGAGTTTACACAAGAGTTCTCCGGGTGTTCTGAGTGCAGTACAACATTTTACTTTGGATACAGAATTCAGCATTTTGAGAACCACATTTCTAAATTATGTCTGCCTGTGCAGAGAAGATTAGATTAGCGCCTTTAATCTTTAAGATTTGTAGAGAGTTTCACTTCCATGAGGTGGATTGAGGCACTCGCCGCAGGTGGCAGATGGGGGAGATCAAAGTGTTCTACCCCTCAGTTTGAAGCCTGAATATGCCCAACATGGCTGTTCACCAGTTCCTGCCTGCCACCCCCTCCCTTCCCCCTGGCTATGGCAATGTGGGTGCTCCCACCTTTGGTCTGAGGAAGGGGCCCTTCCTTCCACTCCATGAATTCTTCTTCCCTTCAGCACTGACTGAAATACAGTGGAACCTTGGTTCTCGAATGCCTTGGTACTTGAACATTTCGGCTCCCAAACGCCGAAAACCCGGAAGTGTTCTGTTTTTCGAACACTTTGCGGAAGCCGAACGTCCAATGCAGCTGTCGGCTGTTGTTTCCAGGATGCCTGTGCCAATCAGAAGTCACGCCTTGGTTTTCGAACGTTTCAGAAGTCGAACAAACTTCCGGAATGGGTTATGTTCGAGAACCAAGGTACCACTGTATTCCAACAGGGTGACAGTATGCAGAAGAAGAGCAACCAAGGATATAACTCACGCTAAAATTTAACATCATCTGCTAGCCTTTAAGGGGTCACAAAGCTCTTTGTTGTTTACGATCCGAAAAAAGGAACTAGAATACTAAGTGAAATTTATTCCACTGGGCAATAAACTCAACGCATGTGTGCAGAAAGAATTTAACTGGCCTGTGACAAAAGCTACATCAGGAAGCACACATATTACTGCAGATAGAATATCTTCCTGCTGTTCCCTGGCCGCATTGTTGAAATGCTGGGAGAGCTCTGCTAAAGTTCAGCTGAGTACAAAGAAATGGAACTTTAAACATATGAAATGGGGAGGTCAGACACAGTGCTGTAAAGACAGATGGCTTTCTTGAAAGCAAGAGCAGTATCGTCTATGAACATGTCATAATCTGTCAACGTTGTGTGGCTGAAGCACGAAGACAAGAAAACAGGAAATGTGTCCTTTATTTCTAGCTCTGAAATCCTACACAGAGACAACTGCTCAACATATCTACTGCCTTTGACTGGAATTAACTGCAGCACATCCAGATTTTTTCTGAACAGGATAGCGTAGTGCTTTTGTTGATTATTATTTATTGATTTATATACCATTTACATGCCAGAATGGCTTCTAAGCAGCATACAAGCATAGAATTGTGTTGTCCAGGAAACATATAGAGACATCCTTGTATGCCCAGTGTGCATAATTTTGTATTTCCCATTCGAATGATATGTATTTTCACCTTTGATATACCCTTGTGGAATTACATGCATACATAATTTTATTTGTATGCCAACTTTCCACGGTTCAAACCATGTAAGGCATCTTACAACATGAAAAAAATATATGTAACTGCAACATAGATGTAAATGATAAAAAAAAAACACCACACAACCAAACTGAACTATTTCCACATGAATTGCAACAAAATCCAAAATAAATATGCAAAAAACCAACAGCAACAATCTCCCCCAACAAAACCTGGCAAACAACACCCAAGCCCAACAGCCTCAGCTTTTGTAGCTGGACTCCGTCAGGGCCCTGCCCTCCCAGGCCAGGTGGGATAAGGCCTGCAAGGCAGGGAGCGGGTCTTCCAGGACTCAAAACCAAAAGTACTTAAATGTTAATAAGGAATTCAGTGACCCTCCTCTCTGGCACATCATCAGGATCAGAATGGCAACCAGCATCAGTGCTGACACTGTAGTTGGGGGACTCCCTTCTCTGAGAAACTTCTCATTCCCCTTGCCTTCTTTTGAAGTCTTGTGAAGACGCTTTTGTTCCAGAAGTCTTTCCAATCCAGATGTACCCTTTAATCGTTGTTTACTATCATGTTACTACTCTTAAAGCAGTGGTCTTTTTGGGGTGACTACTCATCATCAGGAAATACTGCCGCTTTTTCTTTTTGCAGCCCATGGCAGCCATTTTGTGCTGCTACCCACAGTTCTTTTATCAAGATATGAGCACCAGCGCCTCATTTTTTACAAAAAAAAAAAAAAGCATTACTCTTATTTAAGTGATCATGGAAAGATCCTCTCTTCAAAGCCAG
Source organism: Podarcis muralis (assembly GCF_964188315.1). Classification (NCBI taxonomy): domain Eukaryota; kingdom Metazoa; phylum Chordata; class Lepidosauria; order Squamata; family Lacertidae; genus Podarcis; species Podarcis muralis. The sequence continues at coordinate 21,954,966 of NC_135666.1, read as the reverse complement.
TGTATAAATGAACAAATACACATTCCGAGAGAAAGATTAAATGCAAACTTCTAAAGAAATCCAACTGCCTCCAGTTTCTTCTCCAGAAGTGAGACAGACTTTAACATTAAAGAACATTGAGGGACAGGTTCTGGGGTGAAAAGAAAAGAAGAATATGCATACTGAGCATGCACAGCCCATTCAAGACACACTGAAACCCCCTCTGCCTGCAATAGAAGCATGTGTGCATGCAGGAGAGAGAAATAAAGGAGGACACTGTATCTAATGGGCTTCCTCTTGTTTCAAATTTATCTGAACGGATCTCCATCTGTGATCAGATTGCTCACCATCTGTGTGTACTCCAGATGTGACTCCTACTCAGAGTAGACCCATTCAAAACTAACATAACTAACTTAGGTCCATTAATTTCATTGGAATTTCAGTTGCTGTGACTTAGCACGATTCCAAGCCCATGTTTCTGACACTGCACTGGGCAGGATTTCTTACTTGGTATTAACTACATTAAGCAAAATGCACACAAAGTGCCACAAGACTCCTGTTGTTTTCTCTGCAATGAACTAGCATGAGCACCACACTATAAGTGCACAGAAATGAAATTCAGCTAAATTTCTAGAGAATTCCACAAGAAAACATTTTCAGATATTCCAACACTGAGTACAGAAACAACTTTTCTGGAATAATTACTTTGGCATAGTCTCACAGTCTGCACCCTAAAATCTCAGACATCTTTTTTTTTTTTTTAAGAAGTTAGGTTTACTCTGCTTCAACCCTTAAGATTGAATTCTGAGTTTTTGACAAGTTACAATGATGCATTAGGTCCACTGCTTTTTGTTTATTAGGTATGGGGGAAATTAAATAAGGTTCTAAAAATAAAGTTAGAAAATATACAAAAAGGAAAAGAAAATCTGATCTCATGCACCAGGAAACTCACAACTGCGTATTAAACATGTATATCTGGCACTGAAATCCAATCACACATTCAGGTAAAAGTTTAATTTCCTCTGGGTACACATTAATAGAAGAGCTCGAGGCCAGAAAAACAGTTTGAAAGAACAGTTTAAGAAAGAAAGTATTTTGGAAAATAGCACTGCATTGCTTTCTGAAAAGCTTTTTTCAAGTGTTCAGGAGAAGATATATGTATTTTAGTTTCTAACGTACCATACATGACAACATTTAACTGAATGTATAATTGCAACCCCTGGATTTGGACATGGGAAGCCAGGGTTCAAATTCTCATTCAACCATGAAGCTCACTAGGAGACCATGGGCCAATTACAGTACCTCAGCATAAGCTACCCCACACAGTTCTGGTGCGGATAAAATGAAGAGGGGGAGAACTAAGTACACCTTGAGGTATACTAAGTTGCTTGAGGTATAAAGGCAGTATTAGTATAGGGCTGCCCTGCACCCATAATTTCCTGGACATAGCTGGGATTTGTCCTCCCAAAATGACGTCCTGGCAGAATTTTCTGAAACTTGTTAAAAATGTAAACCCGGGCGGTATGGCAGCCCATATCAGAAGTGTTGAATTTTTGGCAAATATCCGGGAAAAATAGCTATAAAAAACTACAGTGGTACCTTGAGTTAAGAACTTAATTCATTCTGGAGGTGCGTTCTTAACCTGAAACTGTTCTTAATCTGAGGTACCACTTTAGCTAATGGGGCCTCCCACTGCCGCCGCCACACCACCACCGCACAATTTCTGTTCTCATCCCGAAGCAAAGTTCTTAAGCCAAGGTATTATTTCTGGGTTAAAGGAGTCTGTAACCTGAAGCATCTGTAACCCGAGGTATCGCTGTAGTCCCTCGCCTCTCACCTGGGTATGTGGTGATGAGGCTTATCCTGGGTGTGGAGGTGCCACTCTGCTCCACTGCAGACACACAGCTGCTATGTTAGTTTCCCCCAAGGGGCAATGTGCAGCTCTGCGGAATTTAAAATGGCAGTCACCTGCTCAATGCAGATCTAAGCAGCATCCACACAGCTACACTAAGCACTGTAGCCGAGATAAATGCTTCAAGGGGTAATGAGAATATGACTGACTGGTCAGAGCGGCCACCACTGCATCTGTGGAGGTCTGATGGCAGGAGTGACACTGGACAAGGGTTGGCACCACTCAGGGACATCTTAGCAGCACCACATCAACTTGTCCACTAAATTTGGGTGCAAACTTTGTCCCGATCTACAGGTTTGGAGCTGGTGCGGGGCTGGGATTTTTCTTTAGTCCTTCTGAGCTAAGGTTACCAGATTTCTTTTCAATGAATCCGGGGACACTTTTCAGCTTCAATGGATTTTGTATGGAGACTGATTTGTAAATCCGGGGACTGTCCCCGGGAAATGGGGACATCTGGTAACCTTATTCTGAGCCAATCAGAAGTACCATGCAGTGCTGGGAAGATCCCATCCCAAGAAGGCTGCTTGCTCTTGCGTTTCAGTATGTGGTGTTTCCCAAAGTGCCTGGAGCACCTCTTAAGCACACAGTGGAACAGTGTCTATTCCAACCCCTTACCCAGTTCCAGGATCAGGAACACTGGGGCGCACCAAAGGAGGCACCGTGGCAAGCACTGCAAGTGAAATTGTGGGCCCTGTTGTTTTTCTTTTTCTTTCATGAAGTCAGTGCTAGGTAAAAGGGTGCTATAAAAGTGTGAATGAGTCACTGAACAGTTCTTCCACTTGGCTTTTATCCCAGTAGATCAAGCCAGCCTACATTTAAAAAGCCTACAAAAAAGGTGAAGGTGACTATTTGCAACACGTCGGTTTTTAAGCACAGTTGAGTTCATGGCAAGCTTAGCCATGGTCAATTAATAGGTACCCCTTTTTGCATCTGGTCAACTTTTTTTGCTACTCCCGCTTCACGCTCCTCGCTTGCTTCAAGGAACAAGAAGCTGAAGCTGCAGAATGGTTTCTGTTTTGAACAGTTTTCCACCATTCATGACTAGAATACTAAAGTTATTTTGCAAATCTATTAAAGACAAAGGTAACCAAAAGGCTTCTCAAGCAGTTGGGACTCCCCCCCCCCCCTCACTGCAGTGCTTCACAATGGGAACAGAACACCTTGTGTATGTTCTGTGAATAGGAGCTTGCATGCCAAAAAGCCACAGGCAACTTCTGTACAGAAACATATGCGCAAATTGTAAAGAGAGTAGCAGGTGGCTGTAGAAGAAACCAACTCTGAGGTTTGGGGGGGGAGGGGGGAGGCCTCCTAAAAATAGGTTCAGGATAGTTACAGACCAAGAAACGAGAACCGGGCACCTGAAATGATGGGCAAGAAACGTAATGGAGATTTTCCATTTTTTGTCAGTCACATCTTATTTTTGCATCCAACCATCAGTCATTGCAAATAATGAAAAAAACGAGGTTAACCAGGGTGTACAGAGCAACATGCTGAATATAATAGTCCAACTGAGAACAATTCCATGTTGAAATACAGTGGTACCTCAGGTTACATACACTTCAGGTTACAGACTCTGCTAACCCAGAAATATTACCTCGGGTTAAGAACTTTGCTTCAGGATGAGAACAGAAATCGTGCAGCGGTGGCGCAGAGGCAGCAGGAGGCCCCATTAGCTAAAGTGGTGCTTCACGTTAAGAACAGTTTCAGGTTAAGTACAGACCTCCGGAACGAATTACGTACTTAACCTGAGGTACCACTGTACTTGATTTTGAAAACACACTGCATTCCAGCTTAACTTTAGCTTTAAACATGCAAAGCCGTTTGCAGATTTGGGGCAGGATCCAATGGGGCCTAAAGCCAAATGTTTTGTAGTGAGGGGGACAGGGTAGCACTGAAGCCCTGGCGGGATATACATTCATGTAGCCTATGGCAATAACCAGTGTTGTACTTGGGAGTAAGCCCACTGACATAAGTATGACTTAGTTGGATTTCACCCTATATATAAAATTGTACTACTTATTATGGAAACTTTTCAGCTATTTTTTCCAAAGGAGGTAGAAGTCGCTGATTCAGTGATGAGGCCTGGAATGCCCTCAAGGAGAAGAGGCTTTACCCTCTCCCTCTAGGTACAACCCTGCTCATGTGTCACATTAATGCACCAAACATGCCTTTCCTTACACGCCACCGGCAGCCATTAGAAATTGGCCTCCATAGGGCAGCTGCTTTCTCTGCATCTGATCATACAGGAAAACAGTGCACAGATTTGACCTTCTTTTTCTTCTTTGCTGAAATTCCCATTATATTAAGCAACCAGCAGTTGCAAATCCCTTTCAATTAAATATAAAGTACCGGTAAGCAAACACGCACCATGTTAATTGCCTAATTCCACGTTTCCACTGATGGCATTGCTCTTACATTCCCCCCCCCCCAAAAAAAAAACTGCAAGCATTCTCATCTCTATACATGTGTCAGGTTGAGAGGGTGGTGGTGATTTAAAGAGAGAAAACAAGTTGTTTCTGATCAATCAAGTTAACATGTTGCAGACCATTTCACACGGATTTTAGAAATGGGAGCAGCTTCTGGGTCTGATGACAAAATTATGGTCCTGCAGCAGGCAGTACATGGGACTCACATGAAGAACAGGTGTGACACACACACACACACACACACACACACACACACACACACATCTTAAAGACCAATACATTTATAGCATAAGCTTTCATGGACTAGTGACCCCATGTAAGATACAGGAAAAGCACCTAGGTGGTGTCCGGATGTAGCCTGCTTCACTTTCTGCGAACCAAATCAAAACAAAAGAGTTCATAAAAGGAACTAAGACTTGGGCTCATGCATTTCAACATCCCTTCAAACAAAAAACAGCTGTACAAATGCCTTAGTTATTGGCTTATTGTTCCAATACTACTGTTCTCAATAAACAAGGTCAAGTTTATTCTCAAACTACAAGCGCTGTAGAGCCAGCCAGGAAAACACAAGGACGTTTAATCCATAAAGCAAATGCAGCTGAAGACTTTGCATGTGGTTTTTTAAAAAGTGTTGAAGAAGGTTGAGCAGATGCTGTACGTTGCGCATAAATGCAGAGACAGAGTGGTCTCCCTTGCATATCTGATCCAAGCAGCCTATTTGGGCAGTTTCTACAGTGGGTGAGTGTTCAGCAGCCTTAGCTTTTGTAGGGACCCAGGAGACTTCAGAACTTTTTGCTATAATAGGGAATAATAGGCACAGCAGACTAGCCTAAAATGGAAAGTCTAAAATCAGGAACCCCTACGTTTGTATGCTGCCTTGCCATCAAAACTGAATTCAAGGCTACAACAAAAGAGAGCCCATGCATCCCTACTACTACAGTGGTACCTCGGGTTACATACGCTTCAGGTTACATAAGCTTCAGGTTACAGACTCCACTAACCCAGAAATAGTGCTTCAGGTTAAGAACTTTGCTTCAGGATGAGAACAGAAATCGTGCTCCAGTGGCGCGGCAGCAGCGGGAGGCCCCATTAGCTAAAGTGGTGCTTCAGGTTAAGAACAGTTTCAGGTTAAGAACGGACCTCCGGAACAAATTAAGTACTTAACCCGAGGTACCATTGTACTACTACTACTACTACTAAAAGGTAAAGGGACCCCTGACCATTAGGTCCAGTCGTGACCGACTCCGGGGTTGCGGCGCTCATCTCGCTTTATTGACCGAGGGAGCCAGCATACAGCTTCTGGGTCATGTGGCCAGCATGACTAAGACGCTTCTGGCAAACCAGAGCAGCGCACGGAAATGCCGTTTACCTTCCCGCTGGAGCGGTACCTATTTATCTACTTGCACTTTGACGTGCTTTCGAACTGCTAGGTTGGCAGGAGCAGGGACCGAGCAAAGGGAGCTCACCCCGTCACGGGGATTCGAACTGCCAACCTTCTGATCGGCAAGTCCTAGGCTCTGTGCTTTAACCCACAGCACCACCCGCGTCCCACTACTACTGCTACCACCAAAAATAAAAATTTAAAAAATCCAGCAGCCAAACCATTGACAGACCAACACACAAACAGAACCGAACAAACAAGACAAAAACTACAATACATCAGTCACCCAGAGAGCGAACTGTCCTAAACCTAAAGACATTCCAGTCACTGCCTGGAGCATAAAAGAGAGTAATGACGGCACCAGGTGGGTCCCCTTTAGGAAACAGTTCCAGATTTCAGGGCACAACCAAAAAGGGGAGCTTGCTTCGACAACCACTTGCCTACTAGTCTCCACAGTTAATGGCACACGGAAGACAGCCCCAGTGATTAAGTTTGCATATTCAAAATCAGAAGGGCAAAAGCAAGAGGGCTGTTTTTTCTCCATTTTCAAGTTTCATCCAAGTGTTCAGTAGAAAATAATAGCATGAAGTCAATGGGTGTTTGCCTTGTCCAAGACCCACTTGTCAGCTCTACCACCTCATCCAGAACACTCCATCATCGACCCAAAGAGGTGGTGGAAACCTTATTTCCATGCCGGCTTTCCATACGCAGGAAGGCAGACCATATGCCACTTTTGTTGTTGTTTTTTTTTGGAAGAACACAAAGTACTCTGAACACCATCTCATTCAGGGCTTCTACTGCTGATCTCTATAAAAAGAAGCAGCATCCAGAACATTTTGATATTGTCACGATACAAAAGCCTATTTCATACAGCACCCAAATGTCATAAAGCCATTAATGGCAGGCCCCACCAGTTACAAAAGAAAGGGGAAATCAGTGAATTCAAGAAATGAAGCGTAACATTCAACATCTCCTATCACTGAAGTAATACAAGCCGCAGTTTTCAAAATAGGGTAAGGAATCGTGCCCAGAAGTTAGGACTACCACCAGGTATGCTGGATATGGAATAGGGAGAAAGAGACTCAATGGGATATGGCAGGTTTTTAAATTAATGCTTTTTATATGCCTTTAACAGTATCTGACCATTCAGTTTATAGTTCTGGTTTGCATTTGTTTTTTATTGGTCAAATGCCAACTTCTTTACTTGTTTAAAGCTAGTTCTTATCCAGTGATTACCACAAGGTCCCAGGGTAGGTTAAAGGTAAAGGTAAAGGTACCCCTGCCCGTACGGGCCAGTCTTGACAGACTCTGGGGTTGTGCGCCCATCTCACTCAAGAGGCCGGGGGCCAGCGCTGTCCGGAGACACTTCCGGGTCACGTGGCCAGCGTGACATCGCTGCATCTGGCGAGCCAGAGCCGCACACGGAACGCCGTTTACCTTCCCGCTAGTAAGCGGTCCCTATTTATCTACTTGCACCCGGGGGTGCTTTCGAACTGCTAGGTTGGCAGGCGCTGGGACCGAACAACAGGAGCGCACCCCGCCGCGGGGATTCGAACCGCCGACCTTTCGATCGGCAAGCCCTAGGCGCTGAGGCTTTTACCCACAGCGCCACCCGTGTCCCCTCCCAGGGTAGGTTACAACCACATGATCATAAAATTTTTAAAAACCAACGGAACAATTTGAAACAAACCAAAGAATGCATATCAGAGAATAGAGTTGATCTATGGGGAAGGAGTCAGAGAATAGAGTTGATCTATGGGGAAGGAGTTCCACATTTGGGGAAATTCCACAGAGAATTCCATCTTCCGAAGCTACCAAGATGGAACCCTTTGCTGATCTCTGCAAGCAGGAGGGACTGTATGGAAGGAGGCAGCTCTTCTTAAGTTGCATCGAGCTTTAAACTCCAATATGAAGGTGATAAATTGGGCCCAGAAACTAACTGACAACCAATGCAGCTGTTTCAAAACAGATGTGACTTCTAAAAGAAACCCTGACCACTAACCTGATCTACTAACCGCTGCATTTTGCACCAGCTGAAGTTTCTGAATCATCTTCAAGGGCAGCCACAGTACTCTGGAGGCAACTAGCAGCATGGAGTACTTGAAAATCTGGCTAAAATTATTGTTATCAGAGTGCAGTCTCTGAATAAGTAGTGTAGACGAATTCTGGCACAGATACCCAGTGCAGAGATTGATTTATTACTTCATAGCAGGAGGAATTGGGGGTTAATTAATTGGAAATAATTAATTAAATTAATTGGAGCAGCAGTTGGTGGCAGATGCTGATTTGTGTGTGTTTTCCAGGGGCTTCAGTCCTACTAAGTAATGGATGAGTAACCGCCCCCAGTGGAAACCTGATTTGCTAGAGGTGTGTAGAAAGAAAGGTGTGAGATAGCTGAATGATTTCCAGTTTGATCATAATAGCTCCATGAATTTAAGCTTCTTCTGGAACATTCGTGGAGAAAGTGAAGGACAATGACATGCTTTCAAGATTGCTGTGCCTGTAGAGCACAGAGTCCTGTATTTTTCAAAGGAATGAAACTATGAACTATGAATGAACTAGGAAAATTCCTCTGGTTTCACCTAGGTCTGTGCCAGAGGTCACCAATACGGTACCTGAGGATGCACCCTTGAGGATTATCCCTGGCACCTAAATCTCCAAATTTTCACTTTGAACTATATCTAAGCTGCTGGTACTCCTTGGAGCACAATAAGACCTGCCCCAACAGCTGGAATTTTATCCTCTGTGAACTTTTGTTTTGCTTTGTGCTTGTTTTGTAATACTGTTTTTTTCTGAATTTTTGCTAAATTACTGGGTTTTCTTCTTTGAAGTTATTGAAATGTTTTATAAACTGATTTCTTCACCAACCTACACACACACACACACGTTTTGTATTTGATAATGAGTGGTGTCTGTTCTAAGATGCTTTTGGAACAGTTTACTGTGGAAAAGGCAGAGCCAGTGTTAGAAACTGAGATATGACAGCTAGGAGCTAAATGGCACCTTAAACATAGGTTATGGGCACAACAACAGAATGTTTAGGTGCGCTTTTTCAATAACAAGAATACAAAGCTGAAAATGAATGAACTGCAGCTAAAATATTACGTTCATTTTTCACATGGTCTAGTAGTCCTTCCCCTGCCCACCCCCCCACCCCCAATATTCTTCAGAGGCTCTCTTCTCCAGTCTTCAGAGAGTAGCTGGAAGTGGGGAGGCAGAAAAGGGTCCTCCTTTCCTTCCACTCTGCAGTTTTTAACTGCAATCTTAGGCGTAGTACTGTGCCTAGAGCTCAGAAACTGCTCGCACTAATGAAATTCCATGTTGCAAAACAATGCCTAGAACAATGGGAGTTTCGAACACTGGGCAGAGCAACCAAGGGCAGTAAGGAAAATGGGGAAAGGACAGGAGGGGGCAGGACATGGAGGAAAGTGGAGGGCAACAGGAGAGAGAGAGAATGATGTGCTAGAAGACAATATGCATGCCTGTATACACTAGTTGCATCCAGTGAAACAGAACTTTCTGAAACTGCTTAATTTCTTCATGGATTCCCAGCACACAACTTTTGGCTATGTCCTTTCCCAGTAAGGATACTTACCAGTTCTACAGCATAGAATCATAGAATCATAGAATCATAGAATCATAGAATCATAGAGTTGGAAGAGACCACAAGGGCCATCGAGTCCAACCCCCTGCCAAGCAGGAAACACCATCAGAGCACTCCTGACATATGGTTGTCAAGCCTCTGCTTAAAGACCTCCAAAGAAGGAGACTCCACCACACTCCTTGGCAGCAAATTCCACTGTCGAACAGCTCTTACTGTCAGGAAGTTCTTCCTAATGTTTAGGTGGAATCTTCTTTCTTGTAGTTTGGATCCATTGCTCCGTGTCCGCTTCTCTGGAGCAGCAGAAAACAGCCTTTCTCCCTCCTCTATGTGACATCCTTTTATATATTTGAACATGGCTATCATATCACCCCTTAACCTCCTCTTCTCCAGGCTAAACATGCCCAGCTCCCTTAGCCGTTCCTCATAAGGCATCATTTCCAGGCCTTTGACCATTTTGGTTGCCCTCCTCTGGACACGTTCCAGTTTGTCAGTGTCCTTCTTGAACTGTGGTGCCCAGAACTGGACACAGTACTCCAGGTGAGGTTTGACCAGAGCAGAATACAGTGGCACTATTACTTCCCTTGATCTAGATGCTATACTCCTATTGATGAGGCCCAGAATTGCATTGGCTTTTTTAGCTGCCGCGTCACACTGTTGGCTCATGTCAAGTTTGTGGTCAACCAAGACTCCTAGATCCTTTTCACATGTACTGCTCTCAAGCCAGGTGTCCCCCATCTTGTATTTGTGCCTCTCATTTTTTTTGCCCAAGTGCAATACTTTACATTTCTCCCTGTTAAAATTCATCTTGTTTGTTTTGGCCCAGTTCTCTAATCTGTCAAGGTCGTTTTGAAGTGTGATCCTGTCCTCTGGGGTGTTAGCCACCCCTCCCAGTTTGGTGTCATCTGCAAATTTGATCAGGATGCCCTTGAGTCCATCATCCAAGTCGTTGATAAAGATGTTGAATAAGACCGGGCCCAAGACAGAACCCTGTGGCACCCCACTAGTCACTCTTCTCCAGGATGAAGAGGAACCATTGATGAGCACCCTTTGGGTTCGGTCAGTCAGCCAGTTACAAATCCACTGAGTGGTAGCATAGTCAAGACCGCATTTTACCAGCTTCTTTACAAGAATATCATGGGGCACCTTGTCAAATGCCTTGCTGAAATCAAGGTAGACTACATCCACTGCGTTCCCTTCATCTACCAGGCTTGTAATTCTGTCAAAAAACGAGATCAGGTTAGTCTGACATGACTTATTTTTCAGAAATCCATGCTGACTATTGGTGATCACAGCATTCCTTTCTAGGTGCTCACAGACTGTTTGCTTAATGATCTGCTCCAGAATCTTCCCTGGTATTGATGTCAGACTGACTGGGCGGTAATTATTTGGGTCCTCTCTTTTCCCCTTTTTGAAAATAGGGACAACATTTGCCCTCCTCCAGTCTGCCGGGACTTCGCCTGTTCTCCAGGAATTCTCAAAGATGACTGCCAGTGGTTCTGAAATCACATCTGCCAGTTCTTTTAATACTCTTGGATGCAGTTCATCTGGCCCTGGAGACTTGAATACATCTAGACAAGCCAAGTATTCTTGTACTATCTCCTTAGTTATTCTGGGCTGTGTTTCCTCTGCTGAATCATTTGCTCCAAATTCTTCAGGTCGGGCATTGTTTTCTTTATCAGAGAAGACTGAGGCAAAGAAGGCATTGAGGAGTTCAGCCCTTTCTGTGTCCCCTGTTTGCATTTCACCATCTTCTCCTCTGAGTGACCCCACGGTTTCTTTGTTCTTCCTTTTGCTACGAACATACCCATAAAAGCCTTTTTTGTTGCTTTTAACCTCTCTAGCAAGCCTGAGTTCATTTTGTGCTTTAGCTTTTCTGACTTTGTGTCTACACGTGCTGGCTATTTGTTTGAATTCCTCTTTGGTTGTTTCCCCCCTTTTCCATTTTTTGTACACATCCTTTTTTAATCTTAACTCAGTTAAAAGTTCTTTAGATAGCCACCCTGGCTTCTTTAGGCACCTTCCATGTTTCCGTCTCATTGGTATTGCCTGAAGTTGTGCTTTTACTATCTCCCTCTTAACAAACTCCCAGCCATCTTGAACTCCCTTTCCTTTTAGTATTACTGTCCATGGGATCGCACCCAGCACTTCCCTAAGCTTTATGAAGTCGGCTTTCTTAAAGTCGAGAAATTGAGTCCTAGTATGCTTGGCTGCTCCTTTCCGCTGTATAGTAAACTTCAGAAGAGCATGATCACTCGCGCCTAATGATCCTTCCACTTCTACCCCACTAACCAGGTCATCAACATTGGTTAGGACCAGATCTAAAATGGCTGTTCCTCTTGTTGCTTCTCCCACTTTCTGGACAATGAAGTTGTCTGCAAGGGCAGTGAGGAATCTGTTTGACCTTATGCTCTTGGCTGAGTTTGACATCCAACAAATATCCGGGTAATTGAAGTCCCCCATTACTACTATCTCCCTTCCTTTTGCATGCTTGGCCATCTGTTCCAGGAAGCCATCATCTATGTCCTCCGTTTGGCTTGGGGATCTATAGTAAACTCCCACAATGAGGTCACTGTTATTCTTCTCTCCCTTAATTTTGACCCAAATGCTCTCACTTTGGCTTTGAGGTTCTAAATCTTGGATCTCTTCACAGGTATACACATCCCTGACATATAACGCCACTCCTCCTCCTTTCTTGTCTGGTCTGTTTCTCTGAAATAGATTGTATCCCTCCATTATTACATTCCAATCGTGGGATTTATCCCACCAGGTTTCAGTGATTCCTATTATGTCATATTTAGTTTGCTGTACCAGGAGCTCAAGCTCATCTTGTTTATTTCCCATGCTTTGCGCATTAGTGTACAGACATTGAAGTCCATTAATCATTCCCCCGTGTCTCTTATTTAAGGATTTTCTCCTCCCACCACTAGGTCTGCATGCTCTTTGCTCCATTCGGTCTGTGACATTTGGATGATCATCTTCATCAATTGATAGACTCCTACCTTCAGGAGCACTGTCTCCCTCCCCCACATTAGTCAGTTTAAAGCCCTCCTGATGAGGTTTCTGAGATTTTTTGCAAAAACATTCCTCCCAACCGTTGTGAGGTGCAGCCCATCGCTTGCCAGAAGTCCATCTTCAAGAAACTGCATTCCGTGATCTAAGAATCCAAACCGTTCCTGTTTGCACCATTTGCGAAGCCAGTTGTTCACTTCCACTATTTTTCCCTCTCTCCCTGGGCCACGTCGTTCAACTGGGAGGACAGATGAGATGACAATTTGTGCATTTAATTGCTTCAATTTCCTGCCCAGAGCCTCGTAATCTCTTTTGATCTTCTGGAGGCTATTGCTTGCAGTGTCATTGGTTCCCACATGAACCAAGAGGAAGGGGTATTTGTCAGTGGGTTTTATGATTCCTTGCAGTCGTTCAGTTACATCTTGGATCTTAGCCCCGGGGAGACAGCACACTTCCCGAGACATCTTGTCAGGCCCACAGATCACTGCTTCTGTTCCCCTCAGTAGGGAATCCCCTATCACCACTACACGCCTCCTCTTAGGTCTGGTCGGGGTTCTTCTGTGAGCTGTCGGTTCCAAGGTCGCCTGGACATTCCCAGAGGACTGCCTTTGCTCCTCGTCTTCATATACCTGATCGACTGTAATGAGGGAGAGATCCTCAAATGGAGTCTGCTCTTCGTCTTCCATGCTAGGGGAAAGGACCTCAAAGCGATTGCGTATTTCTAAACAATCAGAGCGAACCCTGGGCCTCCTACTTCTTTGAGTCACGTTTCTCCATATATCTGGCTCCTGTGTTGGTGAACTAGCCACCTTCTCAGGGGAGTCCCCTGTCTCTTCCTTGGTGGAGACGGTGTGCTCTGTTGCTTCCAAGAAGAGTTCCAGCTCTCTAATTCTTTGGAGCGTAGCTACACGTTCCTCCAGTTGCTGGACTTTGTCTTTTAAGAGGGCAATCAACATGCAATTGCTGCAGGTAAAGCTGCCTGCAACCTTTGGCAAGATGGCAAACATTGCGCAGGAACCACAGGCGACTGCAGCTGTTCCCTCACCCTCCATCTTGGGAACGTGTCGTTGGAGGTGACCACAGTGGTCCTCTATCATAAAAAGTGTGGAGACAGGACAAGTAAATCCCTCCCAAAAAACCTAGGTCTCCCCCAACAAATGTTTGAGACTAGCTCCCCTAAATCTAAAATATGGATCAAACTGCCCCCTCTGACCTTTGCCCAGAGAGAGCAGCTAATCAGCCACAAGAAACTCACACAAGAAAACCCTTTTTGTTCCTTCTTCAGCTGCTGCCCTAAAGCTCTGATAAGCTCCTCCCACAGCTAATCACCTGCCTCAACAGAAGCCCTGCCCCCTCTGACCTTTGCCCAGAGAGAGCAGCAACACCTGAAAATGGCTGTGGTCACTGGGAGCCCTAATGATATTCTAGGTGTATGATTCACAACGAAAGGAGTCAATCCTTGAGACCGTCCTGAAATGGCTTACAATATTTTTTACCCACTTTCTGAAATAACAGAACCAATTTTTAGAAAACGTGTGCACCGTCTATGATTCCTCAAGTAGCGATGCAATAAAGATGTACCTCCATTAGGCAGAACAAGATCTACAGTACAATTCAACACTGCAACGTTGCACACAAATCTGGTTATGTCTTAAAAGAGGAAAATTTACAGCAATGCAAAATAAAGGAGCATCAAAAACATGTTTTAAGAAGATATGGATACTAAAGCCAATACGGCATGTAATAAAAACCTATTCAAAATAATAAAAGCCACCCATTTGTTTATATCTTCCTTTCTAGTTATTGTCAGATGTTAGATTAGAATAAAAGACAACTTTTAGGACTTGCACGATCCAGGAGGAACATAACTCTTGACAGAGTAACATCTCCTGACAAACGAGGGTATAGTTAATTCCAGACAGAGCACCTCCTCTCAGTACCGAAATGAGTGACAGCAAAATCTGCCTCCAATGCTGCGGGTAGATTTTCAGATTGAGATGTTTTGCCAAAGGCACATCATGTAATATTTATGACACATAAATAATGGTCCATATCATTAGACTGAGGGGAATCTCCCAAGATTTATACTTCACTCTTTCCCTCCCTTGAAAGCAGCTCTTTCTACAATGTCACCATGACTTATTTAGCATAATAAGAATAAGTGAATGTGCTTACCTGCAGTGAATACTTGGCTTTTCTGTTTATGGCATGTCTCCAAGTTGTAAGCGCAGGCCTTTGCATAACTTAACCTAAGCCAGAGGTGAAGCTGTTTTGGCCAAGCCACCCCCACCTGCACTACATCTGATGCTGGGGTCTGCAGCCGATCAGCAATGCCTGAAAAACCCTGTGCCTTTGCATGCATGGTTGGACTTCAAATCACACAGGCAAAAGAAAATGGCATCACATGACGCCATTACGATGTCAGGTGAGTGTGAATCCTGGAAGACCTGTTCCCTGCCCTGCAGGCCTTTTCCCTCATGGCCTGTGAGGGCAGGGTCCCGACTGACACTAGCTGCAAAAGCTGAGGCAGCTGAACAGACGCTTGGGATGGGGTGTTGTTAGAGGTTTCTGGGGTGGGGGGCATTGTTGCTGTTGTTTTCTTGTATGTTTTAAAACTTGTGATTTATGTGGAAATTGCCCAGTTTGGTTGTGTGTTTTTTAACCTTTTATTTATTGTTCATAACTATCGCTGTTGTTGTTGTTGCTGCTGCTGTTATTCTATATGCCGCCCATTTTACTGGGTTACCCTAGTCACTCTGGGAAAGCTTCCAACGAATTAAAACAAATTATGACATTGCGTTGTGTGGCTATGTATTTTTAAACTAAGTTGTAGCTATGTATTTTTTCATGTTGCAAGCCACCTTGAGCATGGTTTGAACTGTGGAAAGGCAGCATACAAATAAAATTATGTATGTATGTTTTGACAAGTGACCTATGGCGAAGGTAATTCCCCATATTTGCTATAAACTCTGTAGGTGCTTACATGGGAAGTGACAATTCTCATGTGGCAGAAGTACACACAAGATGAGCTCTGCAGCCACTCAGTGTAAAGGGCCATACAAGCAGCTGTATGATTTTTCCTTCAAAAAAAGTGGGGGGACTTATGTTTTCATGTACATGGACTGTGATATAAAAGACCCACCTCACATGTTCCCCTTTGGAGGAAAGGGGCACAGATATGTGATGACTGCCACTGACCAGCTAAGTCCCAGAACGGAGCCATAGAAAATCATGGCGTCATCTACTTCAAGTCCAGTCCTTCCAAGCTGTGGTAAACATCAAGCTTGCCAAAGGGAAGCTGCTCTAAAACAGGCTCCTCTTGACAACTCTCTCACAAATACGCATATTTCAAAGCTCTTAGTCCTTTGCACATTGTTTCTTTTCACAATCAGCATGGTAACACACACACACAGAGCCCAGTAGCCTCCAGAGACATGCAACATGCTCAAGCACACTGTGCTACAGATGATCCCCACAGCAAGACCTTTTAAAAGCTATGCCAGAGTAGTGAAACACTCTCCACAGGTTTGCCACAGAATAACTGCACAGCAGAGTGTGTTCTTAAAATGTTATGCCAGTATGAAAGAAAAGCTCCTCCGAGTATAATTTTTGACAGCATCTCCAAGCATGCACACCAGCTCTCTTGAGTAGGCTAAACACACGTCTAATGCAGTCTTTAGGGCAGGGAGAGGAGATTTTTGGCGCTCCAGAAGCTGTTAAGACTCCAACCCCCCAATCATCTTTGATCGCTGGATATGCTGCAACCTTGGCATTATCAGCAACATGCTCTATCCAACTGAGCTATCTGAGTCAGATTTTTTATTTTGCAATAGAAATTTCAACAAAACAGAGAAGGCGCATTCCATCTTTCAAGTTTGAATCACTATGTAATAAGTTCAGAAGCCTAGGATTAAGCAAAATGAAGTCACCTTTATATAATGCCTGGGAAATGAACGCTGTTGCAACAAAACAATTTTGCTCTCAGCTTGGAGCCTTCTTTTTTTTTTCTTCCCCACCCCACCTTCCAAATGTGGGGAGAAGGGATGGGGAAAGGTGAGCAGCTGGGGAGAGAATTTGGAGTGGGGGGGGGAGAGAAGGGGCTATGTCACCTGTTCCATTTCTCTGCTCCACCATTGCTCCCTCTAAACAACAAAGAGATACATGCTGGGACTGCATTACATTGCGTTTGTGTCTTAACAATTAATTAAACCTTTAGGAAGCCTCAACACACCTTTTCGTAATTTAAACTCACTACTTCTTGTGCCTCCAGTTATAACAGTCAAGAGCACACACTTTCATCACCATCGGGTTATGTTAAGGCTGCCATTAAGTCCCTGTCTTAATTTTCTATTTTTCAAACGCTGAAAGCATACCTACTTCATCTAACCTTTTCCTCATAAAAATTGCTGAAGAAGCCTTTCCTTTACCTCCCACCCCCACCCCTGCAAATTTGCTCAGTTTTGCCTAACTTCTTCTTAAAGAACTAAGTGGAAGACAGGATTCCTAAACTCAACAAACAGCCAAGTATGTACAGAGGTAGAATACCGATGCAATGCATTTGTGCTGAAGTTGTGCTGCAGTGTAGAATTTTAGAGCACTGGGGAGCACCCTCTAAAAAGCCTCTTTTTCCTGCTCTCCAGCTCTCGCTCTCTCCATCTCTCCACAAATCTCTCTCTTCAACTAGAGCTTTGAAGCTCTGGGGCTGGTTGGAGGCTGCACGGGAAAGCGGTGGCGGCTGAGCTACCCCATACCTCAGCTGTTAAGACAGGGAGGCTGAGCAGCCTAAACAAAGCTCTATTGCTCCTGAGGTCTCTTTGGGGCTTCCTCCAACCTCACCGACATCCTATTCAGGCTCCAGGGAAGGTCTCTGGATTCTCCAGCTCCACTCCACCCCCAATTTTCTCGTATGATTCTATCATCTATTTCCCAGCACATAAGGGGGGAGATGCCTGTATATTCAGAACTACTTGCAACAGTGAAGTAACAGTAATGCACCATCCGCTTTGGAGATGTTCTACAACAGGTGTGTGAACCCTTCAGGCCTTCCAATGCTGCTGAACTACAACTCCCATCAGCCCCAGCAAATAAGGCCAATGGATAGGGATGATGGGCGCTGTAGTTCAGCAGCATTTGGAGAGCCAACGGTTCCCCACACCGTTCTACAACAAGCAAAGGACCTTAAGTCCAACAAAACTTTTGCAGCAAACCTGTTATATTCTTTTAAAGGAATCTCAGCTCAGAAGAGATTGGTTGTCTGTAGCTTCATTCCAAGTTGTTTTATTTATTTATTTCATGGCAAGGTGAGGTGAGCGGGGAATAACTGTTCATACTCTTCAAGAACGTATAGCATGTTTAATGGTATCGACATCTTCCTCACTTTACAGCAAGGAGGGGGAAAGTGTCGCTCTGCAGATGTTGGGACACCTAATTGCATCAGTCCTAGCCAGCATGACAGGTGATCCCCTGGAGAAACATAGTTCCCCACCCTTGCTTACAGCACGACAGTGCAAAGTGTTCTGAGCACTCTAAAAGCACCATATAAATGCTATTGTTCCATTTACATGATGGTACAGTGGTACCTCAGGTTAAGTACTTAATTCGTTCCGGAGGTCCATACTTAACCTGAAACTGTTCTTAGCCTGAAGCACCACTTTAGCTAATGGGGCCTCCTGCTGCCGCCGCACCACCGGAGCACGATTTCTGTTCTCATCCTGAAGCAAAGTTCATAGCCTGAAGCACTATTTCTGGGTTAGCGGAGTCTGTAACCTGAAGCGTATGTAACCTGAAGCGTATGTAACCTGAGGTACCACTGTAATTATCAAATGTTGCTGTAAAATGTGTTCATAACTCCTGCTCCTGTTGTTATTACATTCAATTTCTTACTCACCCTTCACCACAAGTTCCCAGGCTGGGTTACAGCAATTTAAAAATACAATATTAAAATCGGTTTAAGACAAATACAATCAAAAGAATATTATGATCATCGACATCAAGTGTCCAATTTTAAAACGTTGATTCTAATCATCACGGGGCAGGAAGAGACACGGGGAAACTGGAATTCACCCAGAGGACAAATACCACATACATCAAGAACATCTCATGCCGAAGACAATTGAGGTCTGATGTGATTTCAGAACATTTGGTGGTTTGATAATACCAGGTTACATATAAAAAGGAAAGCATTGTTCAGAAGCAGCTTTTTATTTTGTGAGAAATTATACACCCACCCCCCACACCCACTGACACAAATCAGAGCTATAAATGCATGAAAAACCTTGGGTATCAGAGTTTTTAGTGCTGAATATTACGCAACTTTTTGAAAAGAAGTATTAATTGTGCATTAATCATAGCAGCAGCATTTACTCTATTTCAGCACTAACTGATGCTTTTCTGGTAACTTTTTATGGATCAAAAATTACATATTGAAAATATAATCCTAAAATAGAGCGCTGCAGAGAAAACTCTCTTGAAGTCTGTTCCATAGTTATAACACAACAGCTTCTGGCTTTACAAATCCCTGGCATTTGAAAAAAAATATTCATTTTTTTTATTAAAAAAACAGATCATAAGCAGGAGCTTTCAAACACCACAATGCATTAAGGCTGCACAAGATATTGTTTTTATTCCTGAATCTGTGCTTTAAATAGTTTGCATTAAGCAAGACATTGAATACTCCAGAAATAGCTCTAGCTGTAGAACTCCTTCCTGGATACCTGCTGATGCTCAGACATCTTTCCAGAAGTGTCAAAAGGGCTTCCCACTTATGTAGCTGGAAGTTGCCAGGCTTAGAATGGTAATACCATTTTAGAATATAACCTTCCTGTTTTCATGCAATTCTTTACAAGCCCTCAAAACATCCACTAAGGCTATGAATTTCAAACAACTGCTTGATTCCATGCATGTGGGTTTAGTCAGAAGTTCCCAAACTGTGGCCCACAAGAACTTCATTTATGTGTCCGTGCAGATTTGTGGTTGAAGATGTGAGAAGGATGGCACAGCCATACCATTAAGTATTTATATTGACTTTCAATTGTATTTTCTATTGCTTCTTTTATTTCTTATATTGTATTTTTAATTCAAATTATAAAACAACAAAATACAATACGTAAGAAATAAAAGACGCAATAAAAATACAACGAAAAACCATACAGCGTCTATTGCAGCACATTACAACAGGGGAATAAAGTCATAAAGGGGTCCACCGAGACCCTCGGCAATTTCCAAATGGTGTGTGTGGTGGTGGGGAATTTGGGTTAAGTAATAAACAAAAATGCCCTAATACTCTTTAAACTCTCAGTTTTTGAAATAAAGTATCACGCACCTCACACATAAAAGCATACAAAACCATGGTCTTCATTCCACATGGATACATCTGCCAAAAAAACCCCTTCCATCCATCTTCCACAGAACCTACTCATTGCAGAGTATTCTGGGGAATGTATTCTAGGGTGCGCACTATTCATGTCGGAATAGCACAGACCTCTTGCAGTCATTGTAACCTCACACGGACTGAGAGGGCGCCGCAGAACACATTCACACACACACTGCTTCGCTGTGGCTACACAGTTCAATAGCGGTGGAAGTTTGTCCTCTATTCATGCCTTTCTGTGAATCTTGCCCTCAATGCAGAAACTCCCAAGAGATTTCTAAGGAATACCTGGAGCCCCCAGAACAGTCTGAAAACTGGTGCCTTAAAAACCACACTTTACCTTGAAGTACATGCCATTATCCCAAATTGATGGCACTTAACCAGGCAAGCTGGGACCTATTTTGCTAACAGTAACTGCCCAGGTAAGGCTTACTGAAAATCTGGGACTTCAGTAGTGCATATGATTTCGCAACCAACTTAGCAAAACCCTTACTGGGAAGACCCTAGGAGGCCATGGTAGCGGCAAGCAATTTCCCTTTCAACAGCTCTTTCAGAATGTCCAACTTCCTCTGACATTTCTGGTAGAGATGCTGAAATGTGGAAGAACAGCAAAGTCCGACAAGTGTTTTGAACCCCAAGGGAAACCTAACAATAAGTATAGTAGCCTAGCAGGAGAAACTGCTGAAAGGAAGTTGCTTAAGAGTTAACAGCTATTGGAAATGCAACAGTTGATTCCATCTTGTAGACGAGCAAGCCATGCTCAGAGGGAACCACAGTAGTCACACTCAAGCCACAGATTAGGAGGAAAGTAGTCGCTAAATGGAGGATGGAGCAGAATGTGCAGGCGTTTTTGCTTTTTTTGTGTAAATCCCAAAGAGGCCTTCAAAAAATCTCAGAATGCAATGCACCAGATCTGCCTTCTACAACTTCCACTGCAGCACATTGCACTGCAAAGTGCTGGCAAATACCGTATTTTTTGCTCTATAAGACTCACTTTTTCCCTCCTAAAAAGTAAGGGGAAATGTGTGTGCGTCTTATGAAGTGAATGCCAGAACAGCGAGAGGGATCGCTGCTTTCGCTGCACAGCGATCCCTCTTGCTGTTCTGGCTTCTGGGATTCAGAATACTTTTTTTCTTGTTTTCCTCCTCCAAAAACTATGTGCGTCTTATGGTCTGGTGCGTCTTATAGAGCGAAAAATACGGTAAGTAATTATAGTTCTTCCTATCCATGTAGACAAAGTGACTTAACTCAAAAGACAGCGCGCCCGCGCGCGCACACACACACACACACACCAGTGTTTGAAACCCCCCATTGTTCTGAGTGCATTTTCCAACAGGGAATTTCATTAGTGCGAGGAGTTTCTGCGCTCTGGTAGCAGTACTACACCTAACATTTCAGATAAAAACTGCAGAGTGGAAGGAAAGCGGGACTTTTTTCTGCCTCCCCACTTCCAGCTACTCTCTGAAGACTGGAGAAGAGACCCTCTTAAGAAGATTAGGTGGGTGGGCAGGGGAAGGAATTTAAAAAATGAACATGTGAAAAATGAACAAAATATTTTAGCTGCAGTTCATTCATTTTCAGCTTTGTATTCTTGCTATAAAAAAAACACACCTATACATTCTGTTGTTGCGCCAACAACCTAGGTTTAAGGTGCCATTTGGCTCCTGGCTTTCATATCTCAGTTTCTAACAGCAACACACACACACACACACACACACACACACACACACACAATCATAGAGGTAAACTAAGTGGAAAACAAAGGCTGGGTATAGGATTCTGTTTTTTAAATAAAGTTAATGAAGAAGAACTGGCTAACTTTTTAAAAGAACCTCACAATGCTAGAGCTAGATATAAGTTAAACTTTTATAAAGAAGTCTGGGGAGGCTTATACAACAGAGATTAATTTTTCAAAAGGCCTAACGACCAAAAGAGCTACAAGTGTCCTCGCTAAATACTCTCAAAATGCTTTACAAAGCATTAATTGTTCACAATCTTTTAGCAAACAGTTCATGTATCAGGTGACTCAAAAGCTTTCTTCATAGCAAGGCCTTCAGCTCAAGCCAAGAGCTAAACAAAACAAGGGGCTGCACCTTTTGTACCAGCAGAGAATTCAGACTATGGCACAATTAGTATTAATAAGCAGCCAGTAAGATATAAAACAAGCTTATAAGATTAAAGACAATCTGGCTAGGGGGGGAGGGGTGATCAGTGACGCCAATAACTTATGTCTACCGATTTCAGGGCTCTTAGTATGACTTAGATGGATATCACCCAACATCCACAAACCCGCTGATGTCCTGCCATTTCAAAAATAAAACCAAAAAAATGTATATTTATATGTATCTGCTCTTTAGCCATTTGCTTTATGTATCTAATGCTAACAGTCTGCAACTGTAACAAGAAGTCCATTCATTCAGTAAACTATGGCTCTCGCTTACCTCCCAAACCAGAATCTAACATTACAGTCGTACCTTGGTTTTCAAACAGCTTAGTTCTTGAACATTTTGGACCCAGAACACTGCAAATCCAGAAGTGAGTGTTCCGGTTTGCAAACTGTTTTTTGGAAGCCGAAAATCCAACGGGGCTTCTGACTGGCTGCAGGAGCTTCCTGCAGCCGATCAGAAGCCGCGTTTTGGAAGTCGAACGGACTTCCAGAATGGATTCCAATTGACTTCCAAGGTACGGCTGTAGTTTGATTGTGATTTGAAACACTGGTTTGAAGGGCAAGTGAATGTAGGGACTGTTGTTGGCATCCGTCGGTCTCAGTTGGCAATGGAAGGGTGTGCCTTTGGGGGTGAAATCAAACTGCTGGAAGATCACAGCACTTGCTGCATCGGTAGCAGAGATGCCAGCTTGCGAGGGTGATGGGGGGGGGCAACATCACACTGCTTCAGCCATCCTCCCCCTCTGCGGAAGGAGAAGAAGCTGGCCACTGAAGGCGTGCCGCGCTCAGCTCCACCTCCGTGTTCTTTGGACATGGGAGGGGTGCAGCCCCCACCCAAAAATATTGGGAGGGCCCAAAAGGAATTGGACCCCCCAAAAGCTGGTCCCCTGGGCTGTAGAAACAGATACAGAAGAGATGTGCTTTGTTGCAGATGGGACAGATGAAGGCGTCCAGTTGTGCTACACCATGGCATTTCTTCTTTCTGTGCTACGACTAGCTACAAAAGGTGATCCGAACACACTAGAGAACGAAAGCATATGCAAGCCTGAGGCTTATTTACATTACTATCAAACCATGAGCTGGCACTGCACGTGAACCATCTCAAAAAATCTCTCACATCTTTGGAACACCCAAGAAAAGTATATCTTTAACATCTCTGGGGGGGAATTACCTGGGAAATATGATTGATTGAGGACTCCATTCTCCGGAGCTGGGACGCTTGGATATCCAGTAGTTGGAGCACATTGTTGGCCAGTGCATTGATCTGATAAGCAACACTGGCCAAAGACTGAGTTGTGTATGCTTTGGTCTCTTCTAATGCTTTCCTTTTGTCTGGAGCCTGAAGAAACGAAGAGAGAGAGATGTATTATTTTTCAAAGTTCAGAGAGAGGGAGAAGAACCACTTTAATAATTTAGATCACCCAGAAGACCTTATTACTGGATGTGCAGTCTGATAAGGTGGAACCAGAAATCCGCAACACAGAGAGTGCAGAAGGAATAAGCAACTAGCAGCATATGGTCTTGTTTAAAACTCTGCTGCAGGATCAGTAGAAAACCTCTAATAATTTACTACAGCAACACTTTTATAGCTCTCCCATATCTTTTATTCTAGGCAGCGAATGGAAGATGGTGGAATAAAAACTCCCCAATATTCTTGAAGCGTAGAATTTCAGAAATCCTACGTAAACCAGGAGGGCACATTCCTTCCTTCCCCCCCGCCCCTTGTGCTAGATGTTCTCTTTCCCACAATCCTAGAAAAAAAAACGGCATTGGATCTAGATTGCCTACTAAAACTTCTGGAGAAATGTTTTAAAAGCTTTCCTTACTGCTTAAACCAGTTACATTTCTTATTGTTTTACAAATACAGCTTGCTAAACAAGCATCTTCCCAATGTCATTTGTGAGTTCCACTAAAATTAAAAAGGCGCTCAGCATGTTATTAACTTATTGAATTAACTGTAACTGATGGCCACTCTTTTAGATGGCTTCAAAACTGGATCAGACAGATTCATGGTCTACCAATGGCGCATAGATAGATTAGATGGTTAGATAAATGATAGATAGACAGCGATACACACATTCCCCCCAAGTTTTGAATCAATATGCCTCTGAATGCCAGTTACTAGGGAGCAACAGACCTTGGCCTAATCCAGCAAAGCTCTTTCCCCCTAAAAGTTGGGACATATATGCCATTACTCCACTGGTACATCAGTCTCAATAATTTCCAGAACTTAAAGGAACCACTCCATCCATTCTTGGAGTGAAGTTCCGATACTACAGAACCTAGATTTTTTGCCAGAACTAGAAGATTCCTTGATTGCCCACCACAAAATGTCAGCCTCCAAAATATTCAACAGCAAATTCAAAAAGTTTGAATTCTAAGCTTTAGCTCAGCATTCATAACATTGGACTCACACTGTTAAGGGTGTTGTTTAAGCAAAAGGGCAGCTCCAAAACACAACTTTTAATTATGAAAATTAAATTTCCTTGTGCATGTTGGTAAGGGGTAAAGAAAGCACTTCCATTCATGTGTTTCACCCAGCTACATCTTTGCTCTCTCGCCTTCCTCTGCAACACCAACTACAACTTAATCAAACAAGTCCCATCCTCCTGCCTCCCACAGAACAGCTGTTCCAAACGTGAGTGGAATATTGCAGGGACTTGAGACCTTCAACAGCCTATTGCTAAAATGTTGGAGAGCACATATCCGAGCATCCAGTGCCAGCAGCTATGAGCAGCCCGTTTGCAATATAGGGCTGATACATAAGATATACTTTCCTAAGGCTATTAAACAGTTCAGAGCTGGAGTGAGATTTGAATCAGGGATTTTTTGGTTTCCAGATTATATGCTGTGCCAAAGGATTCTACATCACTTCTCACAAACAGGAGAATGTGGACAAGCAGAAGAAGGGCAAGCAAGAAGAGACAGTCAAGATAATGGAGGGACAAAACCTCTAAAGCTATCTAGAACCAACATTCAGCCTGCCTTCTAACAGACAGGTACAGTAAAAATATTTTAGGGCCAAATAAAATTGCTTTATCTTCCTGCAAAGATGGCTAAGCCAGCATTTGGGACTGCTACAGCTGTAACATCCACGCACGGCTTCTGGGCTAACCTAAAGGCTTTATGATCTCCAGGTCTCTCTGAATTGTGGCACTTGCAAACTTCCCAAGTCTCCTAATGATGCTTAGGTGGAGAGCCTGCTGCAGCTGATAGACATGCACAGGAAGCCGTATGCAGGAAGAGCAGCCTTTTGCTTTTCCGGAATGATAAGCATATAGTTCAGACAGGTTGCTATCAAAACGCTAAGCGAAGCACACCATTTCCGTTGGGCACAGCACTTTACATCTACCAGAGTGCTTCTTTCAAAGGAAGAAATATTGCTATTGACAAACTGAAATGTGCAAACAGGAAGGCATAGAGAAACATACAGACACAGGTTCTATGCAGCCTTAAAAAAAAAAAAACCTAAATAGCAAGCTTAGCCAGGAAATGGAGTGTTCAATTGGCACTCAAACCAAGCTTTGTATTTCCTGACTGCAGTGAGTGCAAACCGGAGCTTTCAATGTTGCATCATTAACCCCTCCATCTAAATGTATTTCCCTACTATTAAAATTGCAGTGGAATCGAAAGACTGGGGCAATAAGGAGGGAGGCATGGAGCAAAAATGCTTCTTCTATTCGCAAAGAAGCAAAAGGAGCTGGGGTGCAGGATTATAAGTGTGCAGTGCTATTACCATCTCTTCTCAACACACCAAACAAGGCTTTTCCACTGGATAACTACATTTTTCTCAATGGCCAGTTTAGTAAAAGAATGTTTGTGCTGGCTGGGAAAGTTCCAACCAACAAGTAACTGGAAGTCAGGTGTCCTAAGAAAGCATTCAAAAGACTTCACAAGGGTTAGAACTAGCGAGTAGAGACAGGTCCACCCACGGACTCCCAACCTTTCTGCATTGAGCAGAAAGATCTGAGAGGGTCTTCTGCTTGAATGCACTTGCAAGTCTCCCCATGGTCAGGGTTCCCGATCTAAAGGGGCTTGCAAGTGCCTTCAGTCAAATGCGCTTACCGTATTTTTCGCACCATAGGGCGCACCGGACCATAGGGCGCACCCAGTTTTTAGGGGGGGGAAATCAAGAAAAAAAAACTTTCCCCCCCCCAGCCCCAAAGAGCAGCGTACAGGGTGCGCGCAACCTCTCCCTGCCGGAGGGGTTGCGTGCAGCTATGGAGCAAGCCAAGTTTTGGCTTCCCCTTTAGCCCCATGCAGCCTCTCCTTGCCGGGAGATGCTGCACAGGGCTAAAGAAGCCATAGCCCCGTGCAGCCTCTCCTTGCGGAGGGGTTGCGTGCAGCTATGGAAGAAGGCAAGGCAGCAAGCGGGATGGATCCCGCTCGCTGTTTTGCCTTCCCCATTTTGCCCCGCGCAGCCTCTCCTTGCGGAGGGGTTGCGCGCGGCTATGGAAGAAGGCAAGGCAGCGAGCGGGATGGATCCCGCTCGCTGTTTTGCCTTCCCCATTTTGCCCCGCGCAGCCTCTCCTTGCGGAGGGGTTGCGCGCGGCTATGGAAGAAGGCAAGGCAGCGAGCGGGATGGATCCCGCTCGCTGTTTTGCCTTCCCCTTTAGCCCCGCGCAGCCTCTCCTTGCGGAGGGGTTGCGCGCAGCTATGGAAGAAGGCAAGGCAGCGAGCGGGATGGATCCCGCTCGCTGTTTTGCCTTCCCCATTTTGCCCCGCGCAGCCTCTCCTTGCGGAGGGGTTGCGCGCAGCTATGGAAGAAGGCAAGGCAGCGAGCGGGATGGATCCCGCTCGCTGTTTTGCCTTCCCCTTTAGCCCCGCGCAGCCTCTCCTTGCGGAGGGGTTGCGCGCAGCTATGGAAGAAGGCAAGGCAGCGAGAGGGATGGATCCCGCTCACTGTTTTGCCTTCCCCTTTAGCCCCGTGCAGCCTCTCCTTGCGGAGGGGTTGCGCGCAGCTATGGAAGAAGGCAAGGCAGCGAGCGGGATGGATCCCGCTCGCTGTTTTGCCTTCCCCTTTAGCCCCGCGCAGCCTCTCCTTGCGGAGGGGTTGCGCGCAGCTATGGAAGAAGGCAAGGCAGCGAGCGGGATGGATCCCGCTCGCTGTTTTGCCTTCCCCTTTAGCCCCGTGCAGCCTCTCCTTGCCAGGAGACGCTGCGCAGGGCTTTCCTGGCTTCTCTGGGAGGTGGGGAAATTCCCCCACCTCCCGCAAAACCGGCAGAAGCCGTGCGCACTTTAAAAGGGCTGCACGGCTTCTTCCGGCTTTCCTGGGAGGTGGGGGGATTCCCTCACCTCTCGCAAAAGCCCGCAGAAGCCGTGAGCTCTTTAAAGGGGCTGCGCGGCTTCTCCTGGCTTTTCTGGGAGGTGGGGGAATTCCCCCACCTCCCGCAAAACCAGCAGAAGCCGCACACACTTTAAAAGGGCTGCACGGCTTCTCCTGGCTTTTCTGGGAGGTGGGGGAATTCCCCCACCTCCCGCAAAACCGGCAAAAGCCGCGCGCACTTTAAAAGGGCTGCACGGCTTCTCCTGGCTTTCCTGGGAGGTGGGAGAAGGGACTGATGCGGCCAGTCAGTCCCTTCTCCCTCCTGTGGAAAAGCCCGCAAGAGCGCATGGAGCTTGTGTGTGGCTCTTGGGGGCTTTTCCTGCCTGCCTCCCCCCTGCATTCGCTCCATAGGACGCACAGACATTTTCCCTTGCTTTTTAGGAGGGAAAAAGTGCGTCCTATGGTGCGAAAAATACGGTATTATGAGCCCCCTTCAGACCTTCTAGGAAGGTCAGGGGTAAAGCAGATGTCTTCAGCACATTTGTACCATTGGAAGTTGAAGCCCTCTAGCGTTCAAAATAATGCAGGAGTAAAGCTAGAGAGAAGAAAATACATTTTGTACTTGGAATCATAGAATTGTAGAGGTGGACGGGACTCTTGGGGATCATCCAACCCCTTTCAATGCAGGAATATGCATTGTCCCATACAGGAATCAAACCTGCAACCCTGGCATTATCAATACCATGCTCTAACCAACTGAGCTATCCAGGCATCTACACTATACACCTTCCACATTAACCTCCAGCTTTGATAAGATAAACTGCTGTTGTACTTTGGGTGAGGCTTTTACCCCTCACTTCCAAGAGTCCCACAAGGCCTGGATGCAGATATAGCCATGCCTTGCACCTAAGTAGTTCTCCCTCTAGAGGAAACACATTTTTCATTTACTACTTTGTCCCTGGAGGCAACTTTATGAACAAACTAATTAACTGTCTGCTGCAACATACCCCTGTGCTATACTTCCAGCTTGTCACAGATGAAAACAGGGATTTGCTACACTATAAAACTCCTATTCTCAAGTCAAAGATCACTTAGTAAGCTCCACTATGACTACAATACTATCACTTGGACGCTATATTCATTTAATCTACAACAGCCCTGTCCTTCACAGGTCCAGCAGCCAAGAGGGCAATGGTTATTATGGTAAAAGTTATAGCCAAAAAACCCCCCCTATTTGTCTACAATACTATCCTCCGTGGTGAAATAGTACTGATTGCAGTGAGTGAAATGGAAAGCTGGTACCTCAATGCTCATGTGGTACACAATGAGACGCATGTGTTCTAATCTTCCATGTTTTCAGATCTGGGGCCCACTTTGAACTCAAACATGCATTTGAGGACCTATTTCTTTTTTAAAATTTACCATAGATTTGTATACTGCTGCTGTTCCAGGTTGTGACCCATCTTAGATGACACTGCAACCCAGCAGCGGATCCTGGTCACTAGTTAAAGATCAATGAACCAGCAGACAAGGTGAATGATAACATTAAGCAACTTACCAGCAGCTTACACTAAAAAATACCAAAAGCAAGCATGCTTGCATGGCAGAAATGGGGATGGCAGGATAATGGTTTACCAGAAGCAGGGACAAGGCTATAGGGACCTTCTCTGGTAAATAGAGAGAGTTGGCCTCTGTAGTAACTTCCTTCCTCTACTTTGGCAATGAGGGATGCCTCCAAACATTGTTGGCAAAAGCCAGCCAGGTGCCATTATCTTCCTAATTATTTAAGCTCCAAGAAGAGAAGCCCTGTGTGTCTCAAAAGCTTCCTTTCATCATGTTTAATACCTGTGGGTTCAAATAAATGATTTTGTATATTCTGCTTTTTTAACAAGTCTTTCTTGAAAAGGGTTGCTGTAAAGAGTTGCTATAATTTTTGCAACAAGAACTACAATTTAACCTGTACTGAGGCTGTGTAGCTGAAAAGCAGCACAAATGTTCATATGTAAATGTGCTGAGGAATCAGTTCAATTGTTGTAAGGGGGGTGGGGGAGCTGCAGCTAAACTTCTTTCCAACAACCCCTTGGATAAACAGACCTGTACAATTTAAATGCATGAAAGCCTACAAAAGATGCTGAATGAATTGCATTGAGCCCTGCATACGTTTTCATATAGCCCAGTCTACTTAGCACTGGCTGGTGAGAAACAAATTAGATTATTTTAATCCATTTACACATGACTTAAACAATCTGTCCACATCACAATTTACTTAGCACAGGATGCTGTAACCTACAGAACTGTGCCAAGGAAAGACAATGGTCAACGTGCTTTCATTTAAGCAATTCACTTCCGCTAATTCACTTCACTTATTGCTTAAGCTTTCTGAGAAACCTACAGAATTCAATTTACATTTCCTGGCAAGTGGAACAGTTTAGCTAGTTATGTTTGTCCTCAGGTTGTAGCAGCACTTGCAGTACATTAATTGTAGATTGAGGAATTAAATTCTACTCCCACCAGTTTCAGTATGTGCCAGATTATTGGACAGGCCTATGTCAATATCAACGTTTCAGTGTAATTCAAGCACCCCCTATCTACATGAAGTGATCCTCATAAGGGCATTGGAAGGCAATATGTTTCCACTCTCAGAACTGCCAAAAGCCTGTATATTTAGGTGTATGCTGCATACAGCTATATCTTTTTTAAAAAGTACAAGACCTGGAATCCACAGAAACCTAGTACACCTGTTAATACAACAAGCACTTTCTTAGTCCTCTTTGTGGCAAAGAAAGGTTGCAAACACTACGGCAGCATTTGCTGTAGACTCAGAAACCAGAGAGTTCATTGGCCGTGGGCACATAGTTCCCCTTCTCTTTCTCTCGTCATTTCCTAGTCTCCATAGGCTTCCTGTTTCCTCAGATATTAACTTGTAAATAGCCACTTGCCTAGTCTCCCGGGGCAAGCTAAAAACAAGCTCTGGGTCCACAATGCTCCTGCGATGTGGCCTGTCACACACTTCCATGCAGAAAAGGGGAGCAGGGAAATCCCAAGCAACTGAGTGGGCAAGGCTCCCCAGACAGACAGACTTTTGATCTAGGGCAAACTTGTTTTCCCCTGGATCACCTGAAAAATGCTGAGTGTCTTGGCAGACTCCTTATTGATTTTGCTGCCCATTGTAGAAACTGCAGTGTGCTACATTATATACTCTATGAATTTTAATTGCATTTTTACAGACACTTCACAGGCCACAAGAATGAAGCTCACGGGCAATACTTTGGGAACCCGTGATCTAAGGGAATTTCCCCTCCCCAACTACTATTATATTGCTAATCACAATATTTTAATTTATTACCTGCCCTTCACCCTAAGGTGCCAGGGTAGGTTACGCCAATCGAAAAATGCAACATTAAAACTGCTTACAATCGCAAAAAAAAAGAGTGGGTCCCAAAAATGTACCCCTCAAATATCCACTGCCAGGGTAGAGAGGTGCAGCTATGAGCCAAGTGTAAGAGCTAAACTCACCCTGCCCAGAACACAGTTCTCTAACAGCTGAATGCAGAGCTGCCTCCCTCTTCCTCCTGGGCTCGGAGGATGGACAAGAAACTGATCATCTTGATCAGGGGTTGGCAACCTAAGGCCGGATGCGGCCCAATCACCTTCTCAATCCAGACCGCAGACAGTCTGGGAATCAGCGTGTTTTTACATGAGTAGAATGTGTCCTTTTATTTAAAAGGCATCTCTGGGTTATTTGTGGGGCCTGCCTGGTGTTTTTACATGAGCAGAATGCGTGCTTTTATTTAAAATGCATCTCTGGGTTATTTGTCGGGCATAGGAATTTGTTCTTTTTTTCCCTTCAAAATATAGTCCGGCCCCCCACATGGTCTGAGGGACAGTGGACCAGCCCATGGCTGGAAAAGGTTGCTGACCCCTGATCTTGACACTTCAAAAATGAAGAGCTATCTTAAATCAGGATTCCATTGTAGACAGGGTGTCCACCTACTTGGATGTGCCTTCATTCTGTCTTTGCAAGGAGGGGCAGGCACTGAAAGCGTGTCTGAGGAGAAGTGGTTTCATTTATTTCTGTGCTTCTTCTGCAAGAAGAGGATGCAGGCAGAGTTGGCTAATTTTGCTTTCCCTCCCCGCCCCCACACCGGCCTCACCCCTGTTCAGACTCCGTTTGGGAGGCAGCCACAACACCAGTTTCTCCCCATCTCCCTTCCCATGTTTCTCCTCCCCTGACAGACTTTAGCTTTTTCAATGTCACACGAGGGAGTGTGGCACTCACGTGGCAATGGGCGCGTGCAGCATCTCCTTGACACACGCAGCACCACAGAAGCAAGACTGAGGGTAACCACGAAGGAACAGGCGAGGTGCAGCCAGGCATTTGCAAATGCCGTAACAGGCATGTTTTTCTTGCTGGCCTCAAGTACTGCTTAACTTCTACACTATCCTGGCTCCCCAGGTTCAGGAGGGGAAAGCGGGGGCACCGTTCTAGACACTTTTCTTTTTACCTGAATAGAGTAAGAAGAGAACTGCAGGTGCAGGTGGTGGTAAAGGAAGCCGCAGAAGGTCAGGGCATGGAGAAAAAGCAACGCTTCCCCAATTTGCAAGGCTGCTGTAAGGACTTCCATTGTGCCTGACCAGCATATTTTGGAGAAAGCAAAACCTAAGGGTTTGTGAAGCAGTTTAAAAATAAAATGTGCACAACTGAAAGCAATTTTCGGTTTAAGGCTCATTCAGGCGTTCTTAACAGGCAGAGGGCCTTTTTGGTAGTGGTGCCCACCCTGTGGAATGCCTTCCACCAGATGTTAAGGAGTAATTTGATAACATTTAGGAAACATCTGAAGGCAGCCCTGTATAGGGAAGCTTTTAAAAATTTAATATTTTCTATGTTTTTCTAATGTTTCTAATATTTTCTATGCTGGAAACTGCCCAGAGTGGCTGGAGCAACCCAGTCAGATGGGCGGGGTACAAATAAAAAAATATTATCATCATCAACAACAACAAAGCCCAGGATTTTAGTAAGTCTCAGATTACTAACTGAGTGATCCTTCCTGCCTCTAAAGACCTGAACAGGCAGTTTTCATCATCACCACCACCTTAGCATGGCTTCACCCAAACTCTCTGGTGTTGAAAGAGTATCAAGGGATTTGTTGCTAGATGGACATTGTGAGTCTAGCAAGGCTGCAAGGAGAAAGGATGCTGAACTCTCTAACTCAGCTGGAGTCATCTGGTAAGCAGCCAAGGGAAGACTCTTGAAAGAGGAGGGGGAAAGCAGGAAATAGCAAGAGAGTTGTAGACATTTCATTTGTCATTCCTTCCACAATTTTCAGGCTGCAACTAACTGCCAGTGCCAAAACAGCACCACTAAGGCACAGGAGGGAGGTCTCAGCAAACTTGGGAGAAGCCCAAGGTTTGCAGAAGTACGAAAGATATTGGATGGCTTCAAAAGCAGGAGGGGGTTTGACAAATTCATGGAAGATAAGGCTATTGTGATGGCTACTTAAACACAATGGTCATGTTTTAAGCTCCACTGTTGGGAGACACTATGCTTCTAAACACCAGTTGCTGGGAGTCACAGATGGGGAGGGCATTTGCAACATTCCCCGTGGAATTATTTTGAGAAGAAGTTATATTGATTCAGATCACCAACCAGGAAAGTGCCTTTCCTCTGCCTTTCCCCAATACTGAGCATTAGCTTCCTTTATTAATCAGTGCCTACATATACAATTAATAATCACTGAGAGAGAGAAAGCCTCGCCCCTATAGTAAGTGGTTAGATAAACTCTATACAGCCAGTTGCTGGCATCTGTCTATCTTGGAAGACAATGGAGGAGTGAGCCTTTTGGGGTGGAGTCAAACTGTTTGAGAGTTACAGTGCCTGCTGTGGCTGTAGAGCATGGGTAGGCAAACTAAGGCCCAGGGGCTGGATCCAGCCCAATCGCCTTATAAATCTGGCCCATGGATGATCCAGGAATCAGCGTGGTTTTACATGAGTAGAATGTGTCCTTTTATTTAAAATGCGTCTCTGGGTTATTTGTGGGGCATAGGAATTTGTTCATCCCCCCCAAATATAGTCTGAGGGACAGTGGACTGACCCCCTGCTGAAAAAGTTTGTTGACCACTGGTGTAGAGACTGATATGGGAGATACTTTTTTTGTTGCAGCTGGGGCAGATGAAGGCATCTGCTTGCGCTACTTGCAGATACACAATGGCAATTCTTCTCTCTATGCTCCTCCAAAAGGTCATTCCTCCGCTGGTCACTGCTATGGATGCAGGACCTGACTGCCTGACTCCAAGCAGCAGCCCTATATAACACAAAAGACTCCTTGGTGTCTCTCAGCAGTTTGAAGTAACCCTCTAATGCAGCCTGTGTCAGCCCTGGGTCCCCAGATGACAATGAACTAAAACTCCCATCATGCCTCTCTAGCAGGACCAATGGCCAGGGATGATGAGAGTTGTAGTCCAACAACATATGGGAACCTAAGGTTGAGAAAGGCTGCTCTAAAGTGTTATCCGTCCACCTCACATGTTTGGTGTTTTGTTTTGGGGTTTTTTTAAGAACTTGGAAGGCTAGCCTGCACTTTTAAGGCATTATTCAACTATTTTCGTTATTTGTTGTAGAAACAGGTCGCAGTTTCTCCAAGCTCCCCTCGAGTTCCTGTTCAGCTCAGTCTAAGTCTTCCACACGTGATCTGTGATAATGTGTCCCGGAGGTTTAATTATCCCACTTGCGCTAGCTAATGTTTACAGACTACGAGCCAAGAGTCCAATTTGCAGCAACGATTAAGAACTGTAAATCCAGAGGTCATTTAAAATAATTACGAGAGAGCTACCTATCGAGTGAGGGTTGTGGGTTTTTGTTTTTTGAGGTGGGGGGGGGGGCTTGAGATATTGCCGGCCGTTTCTTCACGTTTCCACAAAGCTTTTAAGAGGCGCTTAGCAGGAGCCCAGCTCTTGCCATTATGGCCCCGGAGCAGGTCCGCCATGACCTCAATACATAAGATAGGAAGAACGCCAGGTCAGCACTCGCTAAGGCAGCAGCCACAGAACTCCTCCGCACCGTGGGGAACAGTCTGGAGATTAATATTTAACAAGGCAGAACAGAAACATAGCTACGTAAGTCTGCTCTTAAAATACTCTGCTCTGTACAGAGGACTACAGACCTAGCCTATAATGGAGAAAGATCTATAGCAGGCGTGCGGAACCTTCGGCCCTCCAGATGGTTGCTGAACTACAACTCCAGCAATGGAGTCGGTCAATGGCCAGGAATGATGGGAGTTGTAGTTCAGCAATATCAGGAAGTCTCCCACACCGGATCTCTGGGGTTGGGGACATGAGGGATCCAGGCAGAAGGCCCTGCCAGCACTGGGAAGCATTACAGAACCTTTCAGACACTGTTTTGGCTATATAAGAGCAGCAGCTCCTGAGAAAGTCAACTCCATTGCAGCTGTGGTCATGGTTAAATGGCCCAGCCACCCACACATGGGTGGGGCCCAAAAACAAGACAATGAGCTCAGCATCCTGCTGGGAGGGTCCACCAATTCTGTTGTTTGGGAAAAGGCCCACGAGATCAGGTCCTGAGCACTTAGCTGCAAGTCAGGATCAAGAGCGAACTGCAGCTTGAGCAAGTCAGCCCAAACGGCAAAACTATAGGTTTGCCATGAGCAAGGATTGGTTGGAGGGGAATGTCATGCAGAGGGAAGTAGGCGAGCCTGAAGCATTCAGCTCCTTTGCAGCTGTGTGAGGATTCAAACCTGGGTCTCCCCAGCCCAGCACCCCACTGAACCAGCCTGTTAGTCCATCTAGTTCCCCACTGTCTCTTCTGACTGATAAGGATCTCTAAGGCCTCAAGCACAGATATATTTTTTTCTAGCTGCCCTACAGAAGATTCTTTTTGAAGTGGAAATGCCAGACACAAAAAATTAGCTCCCTGAAAAGGAGTGGGGGGGGGGGGGACGGAGATCTGATGAGAGAGAGACATTTACACTTTTGGCTCTGCTTTGTAGTGTGTGTTTGTGTGTTTGTTCACCCCACAGAATGTGGGAAAGGGTCTCTCAGGATCCTGGGAAAGGAGGAACGAGGCAACAGGCCAGCTTGGACATTCCAGCTTTTTGCTGCTACAACTGCTTGCAAAATGACCATTAAAATGTGACAGGGGGAAGAATCATTTTGATGTCCACTTGAGGATGAATGTAGATTACAAAATGGTGGTTGCTCAAGATCCCTTTCCAGCTCTACAATTCTATATTCTTCTGTGCTTAAAATACTATTAATAGTTTAAGGCAGATAGGAGGACAAGGGAAAGGAACAGAAAAGCATGCCAAGTTTGCCTTAGGAAAATGTTTACATTTCAGCTCAGAGTGATTACATTTGCTTAGTCACGCTGATTCATAATAACTGCAATTTTTGAGAGGACTGAGGTTCAGGTCATTAAGCTAAACAATATGCATTTAGACCACAAGAATGTGAAAACAGCGGGTTAACTCCGCACTGGTTAATTTCAGAGAAGTACAGCATTAACCAAGGGAAAGCAAAAGTAATTTTCAAGAATTGTGTGCATGGCTGTTTATGCCCTTCAGCTAATAAAAAGAAAACAACTCAGCACCCAAGTAGAGCAGAATTCTCAATCATGAACCGTTAATTATACAATCAGCATAAATTATGTAAATTAGCCAACTTGACAACCTCCCCCCCTCCCTTACTGTATTATGTTTCTGCCAGTCATGAGAAAAGGGTGGGGGAAATGAGTGGCCTTAAGTTTTAACCCCTGTTAAAACTGGGAATCCTTCCTTCCTAGTATCTTCTACTGTCAAGTATAACTTCAGAGCCATTGGTAACTAGAAACTTGCTTTTATAATGTAAGAAGTCCACAGGATGCAGAATTCGGCACAAAACATCAAATTTGTAGCTTGCACTGCAATGCAAATTACACAGGACATCCTGTTCTGAGGATCTTGGCTTTATCTCCTATTTTGCTGTGTCTTACAATCTCAGATCCCAAGTTCTTTAACTGTTTGCATTTTTTAGTTAGTAGCAACTCAAGCCTGATAACAAAGCTGGGAGTCTACTGGCCTTATCAGAACAGGAGATGGTAAGCAGGAACTATGCTATTAGGCAGGAGTCTCAGTGAGAACGTGCACCCACAGAGAACTGGACTGGCACCAAGCCTCACCTACCACCACTGAAATTAGACCACATTCACACCCTTCATTTAAAGCCCTGTGATAGACAACATGGTGTTATGTTAACATATGAGAGTGCTGGAGGTGAAATAGTTAAACATGTTACCCAATCAGAACCCAGGGGGTGGAGTCAGAGGGACTATAAAACCAGCTCTGGGAGGGGCGAAGGGAGGAGTTCATTGGGAGTTGGGTGGTTGGTTGGAGTGGGAGTGAATTGGGATAGAGTTTGTGGGTAGGTTAAGTTAGTGTAGCAAAATAAGCTGAGTCAGGAACAGTTAGGAACTAGGAAGACAAGTAAATATCTGAGAGGTGGTTTAATGAGAGAGCAGGTAGCAGAAGTTATAGGTCTGGACAGGCAACCCATGATTGTAATGGACCGATACCGTTTATGAAACCATATGCTTGTTAAACTGCAATAAATAAACAGAAGTTTATGTTCCAATTTAACCCTGACTGGACTCAGTATTGTACCAGGTAGGGCCTGGGTGGTGGCAGCAAGAAATAAAGTGGTGGCACAGGGATCAATAGACGGTGAAACCTCTGGGGACCCTGTGTGATCGCCACACAGGGCTTCCTCCAGACAATTCTGTTTGTTAAGGGTGCTGAGAGTTGTAGTGTAGACAATCTATTGCAGCCAATACACCTGGTGTACACGTGGTGCCTGCAACAGTTTCTCCCATTTGCAAACATGAACCTCCAAAAAAGTTGGAAACCCCCTGCTATTAACCACAGAGTACATAGCAGTCAATTGGTAAACCCAGAAAGAAACCTCCTAACAGACGTCTTGCGGAATAAAGTAGGTATAGCCAAACTGGCTCGAGGGGCCTAAAGCAGCATGGTTACGGAACCATCATCAAATGAGAAGCCAAGGAAATTGAGCCTAGATGGACGGTTAGGTTTAGGCTTCAGGGCAGAAATCCATTGCCCAGAGACCTTGAAACAATGGCACCAAAGGCTAGCCAACTTATGGAAATGTGTGTTTTTTAAGAGGGGAGAAGACCCCTTCCCAATGCTTGGCAAGCCTATGTGGGGAGAGAGTGGAGCAGCTACAATGGGGTGCCCAGTGGGGAGCCGAAGGCAAAAAAGTAACAGATGAAATGGGGTGGGCAGTGTGTTATAGGAGGGGAAATGGCTAGGCAGCAATGGGGACCTCCAGGGGGTACCTTGCTCAAAGTCCTGTTAAGCCCATCATCAGTGCAGTTTTCAAAAATATTCAAAACATAAGTCAGTCCAGGAAAGCCTGCCCAGGAACAGAGCTGCATGTGGGTGGTGAAATATCACAGTTGCTTGGCCATATTCCAGGTCTACTAAACAAGCCAAGAAGCACCTTTATGTGATTTTTAATGTACCCTTCTTAATATATCATGTTTGCAGGGGGTGGGGAGTTTCTTCTGCAACAGACCATAAGAAGCCATAAATTGCCCAAGGCTCTGGGAGGCTACAAGGTTAGGTTACATACAGCTTTTTTTTGCCCAAAAACGTACTGACTAAAATGTTGGGACTCAATCTAAAATTCAACATATCCCTTCTCCCCCCCCCCCCAAATAACTACTGGTAGAGCCGACTAATAAAAATCTAGCAAGCAAGAAAAAATATCAACGCACATGCAGTCTCCAGTGAAAGCAACGATGGAAGTCTGAAGTGTAAGCTTTTATATTCCAAAGATATATAGAGAGATTTTCAGTAACCAAGGCCAAAAACCTATAAATATAATATATCAAAAAGATAAACAAAGTCCGGGGGGGGGGGGGAGTGAAGAGAAACAACTATCTTAGCCACACAG
Organism: Podarcis muralis; assembly: GCF_964188315.1. Lineage (NCBI taxonomy): Eukaryota > Metazoa > Chordata > Lepidosauria > Squamata > Lacertidae > Podarcis > Podarcis muralis. The sequence continues at coordinate 21,916,891 of NC_135666.1, read as the reverse complement.
TTATTCAAATAATTAAGTTTGGCAGGGGCAACCTGTGCCATTTCTGTGTCCATGGAAATTCAGAGCAAAGAAAACGGCAGGGGATTTTGAAAGTGTAACTGAGTTGAGAGACTGCTCTGTTAATTTAGCGGGCCCTTAAGATTGTGACAACGAACTATACGTACTCCCCTTTATGTCTTACAAAGGATCATACTGGTATGGATGGAAGGAAAGCTATTAGCTATAAAAAAAAACACTCTTTCAGTCACACAAAGGCCCACCAGCAACATTTGGTGGTGGTGGGGAAATGGGAGTTAAATGGTATGGACTTTAAAGACATGAAAAGGCAATGCTTTTTCTGGTAAAAAAAATGAGGTGCTGGTGCTCTTGATAGAAGTGTTGTGGGTGCCAGCACAAAATGGCTGATAATAGGTTGGTGTGGGCCTAGCCAGTACTCCAGCCTGATAAATACTGTCACCAGATAAGAACATTGCTTATAGAAGAGCCTTCCATACTGTGTGTTGCGACACAGCAGCGTGGCAGCTACAGTGTGTAGGTGGGTTTTGCGAACACTCCCTGTGCTCCTCTCGGGGCTGAAAAGGGGTTAGTTTAACCTCCGGTTTGCTAGCAAAACTGAATTACTGTGTTGCGAAATGATGCGTATCTAAAAAGTGTGTCACCAACATGAAAAGTTCCCAATAAGAAATTATTCCCAAATAAAATAAGGCCTGCTGGTGTCATAATACTAGAGCATGGTTAGGTAGAAACCATAGTATGGTGCTTTAAATGTTGTTGACATCCCAGAACACATGCAGTAACAAGTTTAGCTAAGCCAGCCACCTGCAGATCAGTTCACATCAGAACTGAACAGGGTTAAATTCCTCAGCATCACTCACTTTAAATCATGGTTTCCAATCCTAGTTTGAAACCAATGCTTAACCTTAGGCCTAACTGTGGTTAAGAAAAAAAAAAAACCATGGTTACACAGCATTGGGGATCTGTAGCATTTTAATATTGCTACTTCTTTCAGAATGAAGAACTGCATGAATTTCCTTACTGAATAGCAGAAACTGTACTAAAAAATTGGAGAACCCACGTTAGAAAATGAAAGTGAGGACCGTGGAAACAAAGACTGACTCAAGAAAGAAATATAAGTATATTTTTCCAATTGGATAAAGCAGAGCAATCACTTCAGGCTTTTAAAACCACCTCCAAATGACAGAAATGTTTACCACTATATGTGAAGATTATTCTTGTAGGCAGTGATCTACAAGAATAATTTTCACATCTAGTGGTAAACATTTCAGTCATTTGAAAGTGGTTTATCCAATTGGAAATATATATACACCGGGGTTCAAACTAAGGTAAGTTGGACTATCTGATGCACACCAAGGACACTTATTACAGGAATATGTCAACATGGTCATTCACCATCATTGCCAAATTACCAAGCAATTACTTGCTTCTGTGTTCAGCCAGTTTATAGACAGATTTGTTCAGCACGACTATCTAGCATCAGACGACACACAAGCCATCAAGAGCAGTCTCAGTGGACTGGAAAGCGAGACACAGACTTACCATGTTTACAATTAGGTCTGGGAAGAAGATCTAGAGTTATTAAAAGAAGCCTTTTGAGCAGGAACAGGTATGTTTATAATAAGCCTGCAGTAATTGGGAGACTCAAGGTTGGATTATACACTGCTAATTATGTATGCATCTACTTTTAATTCTCCATCTGCGATTTCTCAGAGACTATTTACAAAATGGTTTCCCTATAGACTGTCTAGATATTATTGATTATTTTTTTTCCTGTTACCATTGTTGTCTGTTACTAATGGGGCTTGAAATTAAAACAGCTTAATGTTTACTTTGCTTCCAGGCCGCCATCCATAACACAAGATTGTCTCCAGGATCAGAGTTTATCTAGAGTGTCAATCCGGTTTACCAGCAGAATCGCAGAGAAATGTAACAAAACACACAAAATACAAACAGAACGTATAAAATGTCTATTAAATTCTCACAATTGCAATGTGCCACACAAATAAAAAATAACCATGCCAATTACTATGGAATAACCAGTAATGGTCCATTTCCACTAAATGTAGTCTTTATCACGTTAGTATGACAAAGCCCTAATTTCTTGTGAAAAACTGGACTATGGAGTATTCCATAGCAATTGCTATTATTTATGTATTGTTTATATGGCACTTTGCATCTATAAAAGTATTAAAATTCTCATAAGTTCTGGGGCTTGTTTGTGGAGTTGCAGAAACGATACAGTGTTAGAAGCTGGGATAGAAGAGCTAGGAGCCAAACGGCTTCTGGGACCTGGGTTGTTGGTGCCGAAACAATGTCTAGTCGCCACAGGACGGGGGTGGGGGTAGTCAACAACACTTTTTATTTATTATATTGATAAGCATGAATTAATATGCAATTCACATAAGTGGCACGTTGTTAATATCACATTTTAAGCAGAAATTGTTAATGCATGTTTAATGTGGTGTTTACAATAAAAATATTGGCACCATACTTCAGTTTTCAAAACACTCTACTCTTTATTGTTAAACTCCTTAACATATACTTCGAGGCTTCAAAGCACATACATTTCAGTAATCCTTGAGGGTCAGCCAGGCACAAAAATGGCACCCAGACTTTTTGAGGTGCTTACAAATAGAGAATCTAGGCGCAAAATGCACCTGGCACCCTGCTAATTTCGAACCCTGATGACACGGGATTAATAAAAACTTGATTTATGATTATTCAACTTCTAGTTAACCACAGTGGAACATACTCCCCCCCCCCCCCGAAAGAGCACCCAAGTAGCCATCACAAAAACTAGCAACAGCATGAGCTTAGCTATGTTCCGCCATCTTTACGCATGTTAATCTTGGCTGATAATGGAAAACAAAAAAAAAATTAAGCCTAGCAGAGCTGACCTGAGTAACAATATATATTATTTAGAGAACACACATCTGGCTAAATTAAAGACTAAAAAATAAAGTTTTCAAAACCCTGGGTCATAAAACTCCCATTAAACAAGATGTTCAAAGAGGAGTAGCTCTTGTAATATTGTAAGTTTCCAAAAATAGGGAAATATGGCCCATATCTGTTAATACACCAATTCCTAAACCTATTGAAAGCAATATTCTATGAGTGGTTTATATTCTGCTCTTGAGACTCCTGTTTCTGTAATTTTAATTACACGATAATAAATATTTTATGTTCTCTGTGCTAAAGGCAAAGCCTTTTGATTCTGTAACTAGTTAACACTACCCACACTCTAATTACCACAACTGCAGTGTCTTGAGAGCAGCTTCCTTCACATGTGCATATGCCCGCAAATAATAGTAATAATAATAATAAATAAAAATAGTAACAACAATAATCTATTACTTGTACCCTGTCCATCTGACTGGGTTGCCTCAGCCACTCAATCCATTACATATAATAGTATTCTGGAGGGGGTCTATAAGCACTTGGCCCAATTTAACTAAGCACTCTCTCTACCCCGGGGGTGGGTACCCTTTTCAGCTTGAGGGCCGCCTTCCTTTAGTGTGCAACCTTTTGGGGGGCCAGTGATGAAGAGCAAAAAGTGAATGGGACCAGAAGCAAAAGTGAGCAGAGCAATAGACGTGGCTCCTGCCTTTGTACAGGAGTCTACATTCCAGCCGTGCAAAAGTCTGCGCTTTCTACAAACACATACTTCATCAGGCAAGAAAGAGGCAAGCTTAACATGACACAGAGCAGGTGTAGCCTGAGTTGGGGGAAAGGGCCAGATAGAGAAGTCTGGTCTGGAAGGTCACGTCTGGCCCTCGCCAGGTTCCCTTACCTGTGATCTATTCCATTTAATGACAGTTGCAAAGACCACAGCATTACACAGAGCTCAATAAGAAGAGACAGCTACAGCAGACAGAGGTTGGGGGTGGGCAGAGTAGACATGCTGAGTAAGTTGTCCTTAAGGCTGCCATGCACTTCCATAGCCTGCTGGCACAGCTGAGCCACTGTTAAGAGATTACAGAGCCTCGCAGTGACACTAAGCACATGGCAGGTCATCATTCATTTATCAGCTTCTATCAGAACGGGGCCTTTGATGGCATAAGTGTCAGAACAAGACCTACGCTCATTCGATCATCATCACCGAATGGCATGTTCATCTAAACCAGAACAGTGTTCGATAGACCAAAAGAACAACTTAGTTTCTCTAAGATGAGCCTTAAGCACTGAGGGCAGCTATCTTTAAATTCCAGCCAACCTTACTTGGTGTGGCAAGAAGAAAAACGAACACGTTCTGCTCCCCATTGATCATCATGGTCACTTTTGTATACAATAGGCCACTCCAACTGGTCACTATCGGATCAGTTTTTAAGAATCAGTCCCTGCATGTTTGGAATCTAATCTTTCCTCCAGCCTGTTCATTCCTGTTTACTAAGAGTGAAAGCCTGTGGGGGCAGGGATGGTTTGTTTCTCCCCATCATTTATTAAAAACATTTATATACCACTCTTCCCCTTTTAAAGAAAATTCCATCAGGGCGATATACAAGAAAACAACAGAAAAAAGTGCATTGAAATCCAAAGTTAAAATAACATTAATTTTTTTATTAAAAAACCCCACCAAATTACAACAGTAACAATAATCCATGGTAGCAAAACAAGTCCTTAAAAATCCATCACCAGAAGCTGGGTATTATTTTTTTATTAACCCCTCCCCCAGCAATGTGTGGGTGAAGATGTGAATCTTTAATAGTCACTGAAACACTGTCGCGGATACGGGCAAGGGGTTAAATCTCTGTCCAGCACTTTTAGAACTGTTTTGGCACTCAATCACAAATAAAGCAGAAAAACAGGGATGCAGTTATGAGGTCTAGGTGGAATTGCAGGTACATCCTTCATTGTTGCTGATGTTATCCTTCCTCCCCATCACTTTTTGCCATCAGAAATTTGTCATTTTAACTGCTTGGCCCATGGCATTCACTCCGTCATTCCACCCAGTTCCATGTGGTCGTGCCCAGTCTCTGTAACCTTCTCCCTACAATCTTGCCCATTCCATTAAGTGTCTATGGAGGTTTCCCTTTCACATCACCACCACTCCCAAAGATGCAACTCCGCTGTAGCCTTTTGCCGTCGCTTAATGACCCCCGTGAGACACAGGATTTTGTTCTCAATTAGCATTGCTACTGCACTCCTTCCTTAAAATGTACATCACACCCCACTTGCTCGCCCCCATCACTGAAGTTCAACAAACAGTCTTCTGTTTGCTCCAGGCTCTGCATAACCCTCAGCCTGCAAAGGAAGGTGGGACTTACAGACCCAAAAGCAAAATGTGGATGCACGGAGCCTGACTTACGAGCGAGCGAGACTACACAACATCCTCACCCCCAGCACAATGCAAAAGTTAATCAGGAGTCCCAATGGACAGGTGTCTGTGTTTTTCCTGCCGTGAGTGTTAAACACACAGTTTGTTTTATCCTAGAAAGTGTTGATTTGCTCAAGAGGCATAGATTTCTAAAAGTAGGCAAAACAGTTGCCTTCATACCGACAGCTGTAAACAGCAACTGCTCTCCAAGGGTACTGGGGGGCAGAATTAACAGAGAATCCTATTTAGTCTTCCATTTAGTTTTGCATTTGTGCCAATATACAAGGCAAAAGGAGCAGAAGAGGTTTAGATTTTCCATTTGACTCCTGTGTATGTGTTTTTTAAAAAATGGTATTGCAGTTAACAAATAGGGGCAGTGAAAGCCAGGCACCAGGTTGACACATAATCATAGAATTGTAGAACTGGAAGGGACAACAAGGCTCAACTAGTCCAACCCCCTGCAATGCAGGAATCTTTTGCCCAACATGGGGCTCAAACCCACGACCCTGAGATTCAGAGTCGCATGCTCCACCAACTGAGCTATCCATCTGAGCCCCGGCAAGGAGTCTTGTCCTCCCGGACAGCCAGCACAACTACTATAGGACCTTCCAAAACTAGACTGGGATAGGGGGGGGTATCCCCAAGGCAGTCATAGGACCAAAAAGTTTAAAGGCATAACAGCTGGGTCCTTAAACCAGCAGATAACACCAACTTGCCTTTTCCAAATGATTGCATTTGACAAGACTGGACTGAAAGCTCTCCAATGAGAGGGATATGCTACTAGTTCCAGCCAAGGGCCAGTCAGGTATTAAGGAACAGTAATGGACTAGATGAGGGCAATAAATTGAAACTCAATCCTGAGGAGGCAGAGATGTGCTGGTGGGTGCTTCAACCAGTCCTGGTGATACCTGCATTCTCCCTAGAGCAGGAGAGACCTCCAGATGTTGCAGAGGCTGTAACCCTATCATCCACTATCACCCCCAACACCTGTCACAATGAATGGGGGCCTGGCAGGGAGTTGAAGTTCAACAGGGCTACAGGCGAGCCACCTGGCACAAAGGATCAGGTGCGCAGTCTGGAAGCACTATCAGATCTATCTTTATCACCTGTGGCTACCTCGGAACATTTTCTATTGAAGGTGCAAAATACAGTGGTACCTCGTGTTACAGATGCTTCAGGTTACAGACTCCGCTAATCCAGAAATAGTACCTGGGGTTAAGAACTTTGCTTCAGGATGAGAACAGAAATCGTGCTCTGGCAGTGCGGCGGCAGTGGGAATCCCCATTAGCTAAAGTGGTGCTTCAGGTTAAGAACAGTTTCAGGTTAAGAATGGACCTCCAGAACGAATTGAGTTCTTAACCCGAGGTACCACTGTAAGCAAGTTTAGGAAACAAGCAGCAAACAGCATCATGCAACATGCGGGTGCATTTTCTATTGTAAGTAACTGTCTTGAAAGTTGCAGTCCTCTCCCTCACTCAGAACATCTGCCCATGTTGTGTGATGTCAATATTACTGCTTCTATACTCAGCGAGAGCGTTCCTGACAAACCCATCCTTTCTTGTTGCACTTCCAATGAAAATAAGTTTTACTACTGTTTATGCTTGCTTTGCTCTGTAGACAAAACAGAGGAGCAGCTGGAAACCGATCTGGGGAGGTGACTCTTTGAACAGAAAAGGCTAAACTGCATTCCAGCTTCAAAAGTTCTGCTTGAGGCCTTAACAAAGCAATCAGCAGAAAATTCAAAGAAATTGACAGAACTTACAGCAAGATTGGATTTGAATACCACATCAGTGGCAACAAATACAGAATCTATAAATAGACTGATTCAGGAATCTTCAGAAACAAGGAAAATTGCAGAGAGTGCAAAATCTGTCGCAGGTGAGACACAGGAAAGACTTGTGCCGATTGAGAAAAAGGTGAATGAGCATGAAGCGGCCCTCTCCTTACTGGAATTACAACGGAAAGAACGAAATCTGAAATTTAGACAGGTTCCAGAGAAAGAAGAGGACAATCTGGCGGAATTTCTCACAGAGGCAATTCTGGAAAATTGGCAAGGAGATCTGGAGGAAGATGAAGTGGGGATAACAACTGCTTTCAGACTTGGTAGAAAGCAAAGCAAGAAGTCAAGGGATTGTCTGATCACCTTTAGAACCAAAGAGGAAAGAGACAAGATACTGAACCTTCATTATCAAAAAGCTTTGGTGATTGGAAACATTCAAGTCCAAATCTTTAAGGACATCCCTAAATACATCTTGGAAGTGAGGACTTTTTATAGAGATCTTGCCAATTTGCTGAGGAAGAACTTCATACCCTTCAGGTGGGAATTCCCACAGGGGTTGTCCTTTAACTACAAAGGGAAGAAAGTAAGAATAAGAACAGTACAGGAGAAAGAGTACTTTTTGGAGAGAAACCTAGAGGACCTACAGAAAGGTACGGTGGATCCGGCAAGAGAAGGACAAGGATTAACACCAGAAGGAGGAGGGCTAACGGACATTGCAAATCTATCATTTGGACTACCACAACTGCCAACTGAAGAGGAAGAAAAACTTGGAGCAGTCGGAGGATCAAACATCTAACAAACAAAATGTCTCTGCAACTTCTAAGCTGGAATTGCAACGGTTTGAACCATCCCAGAAAAAAACGACAGGTTTTTCACATTTTGAAAAGGGAACAACTGGATCTGATATGTCTACAGGAAACTCACATAACTAGAGCACACAGGAAATTGTTGGTGAACAAAAGACTGGGACAAGAATTTATATCTTCCGATAAAGTAAAAAAGAGAGGAGTAGTGATTTATGCAAAGGAAAAATTGGACCCAAAGCTAAAATTTAAGGATGAAGAAGGAAGATACCTGGCAATTGAAGTACAGATCCAGGGGGAAAAATATTTGATAATTGGAGTATATGCACCAAATGATGGGAAGGCAGAATTTTTTAAGAAGTTGCATGAGACCTTACTAGATTATCTCGACTGCAAAATAATAATGATGGGGGACATGAATGGAGTGGTTTCTACAAATATGGACAAGGCACAAAGACAGACAATATCTAAAGAAGGAAGATTACCAAAGACTTTCTTCGAGATGACGGAAAATATGGACTTGATTGATATCTGGAGAACAAAGAATCCTCTCGAGAGAGAGGGAACTTTTTTCTCGGAATCTAAAATGACATGGACGAGAATCGACCAAATCTGGGTATCTAGTGTGATGGCTACAAAGATTAAAAAAGTAGAAATCTGCCCAAAAACCTGCTCCGACCATAATGCCGTAAAGATGGAAATGAAAATGACAACAACTGGATCCTTTAGATGGAGAATGAATGACTCCCTATTTAGAGATGAACAATTCTGTATAAAGGCCCTAAAGACATTGAAAGATTACTTCGAGATAAATTTGAGAACAGATGTGGAAAAAAGAACAATTTGGGACGCAAGTAAAGCCGTGATGAGAGGCTTCCTGATACAACAGAATTCAATCAAGAGGAAAAAGCAAAATGAAAGGAAAGAAAGAATTTTAGAAAAAATGAAGGAAGGAGAAAAGAAACTGAGGTCAAAACCAAAGTCTCAAGAAATTTTGAGAGAAATAAAATATTATCAGACGCAATATATGGAACTGACAAATCAAGAGATAGAATGGAAAATTAAACAAATGAGACAAAGGACTTTTGAGTCTGCAGATAAGTGTGGGAAGCTCCTTGCATGGCAATTGAAAAAGAGACAAAAATTGAACACAGTTACTTGTTTGGAGATAGAGGGAAAGAATGTTCATAAGCCAAATGAGATAAGTAACTGTTTCCAAAGTTTTTTTAGGAAATTATACACACAAGGGCCAGTAAATGAACAAGAAATAGAAGAATTTCTTAAAAATTATGGACTACCGAAAATTCCAGAACAGGGCAAGTTGATTTTGAATGAGAAAATAACAGAACAGGAAATAGAGGAGGCCATTCAAAAGGCACAACTGGGAAAGTCTCCAGGACCAGACGGACTGACGGCTAGATATTATAAAGCTTTGAGAGAAGGTTTAGTGCAACCACTAAAAGAAGTTTGCAATGAAATATTGGAGGGGAAAAAGGCACCTGAAACGTGGAAAGAGGCTTTTATCTCACTTATACCAAAGACCGAGACTGAAAAGAACCAGGTTAAGAACTACCGCCCGATATCATTATTAAATGTGGATTACAAAATTTTTGCAGACATTTTAGCAAAAAGACTGAAGAAAGTATTGACAGGTGAGATTCATAAGGATCAATCTGGCTTTCTCCCGGGTAGACACATGTCTGACAATGTGAGGAACATAATAGACATTGTGGAACTGTTGGAAATGAATATTAACAGAAAAGCGGCTTTGATTTTTGTGGACGCGGAGAAAGCCTTTGACAATATTTGTTGGAGTTTTATGAAAAAGAATCTCCAAGGGATGGGGGTAGGCCAAGGTTTTGAAAATGGTATAGGTGCAATTTATTCTGAGCAGAAGGCAAAGCTAATTGTGAACAATGTGGTAACGGAAGAGATAGCCATAGAGAAAGGAACACGACAGGGATGTCCTATTTCCCCCCTACTTTTTATACTGGTTCTGGAGGTTTTGTTAAATATGATTAGAAAGGACCAGTTGGTTAAAGGAATTCAGGTCGGAGTGAAAGAGTATAAATTAAGGGCATTTGCAGATGACCTAGTTTTGACTTTGCAACAGCCAATCACTAGCACAAAAAGAGTTTTAGAACTGATCGAGATATTTGGTCAAGTTGCAGGATTTAAGCTGAACAAACAAAAAACTAAAGTTTTGGAAAAAAACCTAACAAATGAAGAAAAAGAGACATTCCAGAATGAAACAGGTTTGGAGATAGCAAAAAAAGTGAAGTACCTGGGGGTGAATTTGACATCGAAAAATGTGAATCTTTTTAAAGACAATTATGATAAATGTTGGACAGAAGTTAAGAAAGATTTAGACATATGGTCAAGGCTGAAACTTTCCTTGTTAGGCAGAATTGCTGTTATCAAAATGAATGTATTGCCTAGAATGTTATTTCTGTTTCAGACATTACAAATAATAGACAAGATGGACTGTTTCAAGAGGTGGCAGAAAGACATATCGAAATTTGTTTGGCAGGGCAAAAAGCCAAGAATAAAATTTAAGACATTAACAGATGCGAAAGATAGAGGGGGTTTTGCCCTGCCGGACTTAAGACTCTACTATGAATCAGCAGCGTTTTGCTGGTTGAAAGATTGGCTGCTCCTCGAGAATACAGACATTTTGGACCTTGAAGGATTTGACAACAGATTTGGTTGGCATGCATATATATGGTATGACAAGGTAAAATTGCATAAAGGTTTTAAGAACCATATGGTGAGGAAAGCTCTGTATAATGTTTGGATTAAGTATAAAGACCTGTTTGAAAGTAAAACCCCCAGGTGGTTGTCACCAATGGAAGCAAAAGAGGTGAAAAAATTGAATATGGGTTCTAATTGGCCTAAATATTGTGAAATTATAGAACAAGATGGTGAAAATGTAAAATTGCAGAGTTTTGAGAAACTGAAATTTAAGGTGAGAGATTGGTTACATTATCGACAGATAAATGAAGTATTTAAACAGGACAGAAAGAAAGGCTTCCAGGTGGAGAAGTCAAAATTAGAAACAGAACTGTTAGAACCCAATACTAAAAATTTGTCAAGAATGTACAACTTGCTGTTGAAATGGAATACTCAAGATGAAATGGTGAAATCTAATATGATTAAATGGGCACAGGACATTGGGCATGACATTGAATTTGCAGACTGGGAGCAGTTATGGACCACTGGTGTTAAATTTACGGCATGCAATGCCTTAAAAGAAAACATTATGAAAATGATCTACAGGTGGTACATGACTCCTGCTAAGTTAGCAAAGATCTATCATTTGCCCAATAACAAGTGTTGGAAGTGCAGTGAAACGGAGGGAACCTTCTATCACCTTTGGTGGACCTGCCCGAAGATTAAGGCTTTCTGGGAAATGATCTATAATGAAATAAAAAAAGTTCTGAAGAGAACGTTTGTTAAAAAACCAGAGGCCTTTCTCTTGGGTATGGTGGGCCAAATGGTGCCAAAGAAGGATAGGACATTTTTTATGTACGCCACCACAGCAGCAAGAATTCTTCTAGCAAAGTATTGGAAGACGCAAGATTTACCCACGTTGGAAGAATGGCAGATGAAGGTGATCGACTATATGGGACTGGCAGAGATGACTGGCAGAATTCGAGACCGGGGGAAAGAGGCGGTGGATGAAGACTGGAACAAATTCAAAGTTTATCTTAAAAACTGTTGTAATTTGGAAAATTAGGGGCTCAGAGTTATAAGAGATAAAGAACTACAGTTGTATTAATAATTAACTGAAGTTAAATACATGAAATATATTTAAGTTATGATCAGAGGGTTGCTAAAAAATCTTGAAACAAGAATGCAGGAAAGGGGTGGTATGGGGAAGTCATGTTTTTGTTTGTTTATGTCTATGTTTTTGTTTTGTTTATTCTTTATTTATGGAAAACTAATAAAAATTTATTATAAAAAAAAAAAAAGTTCTGCTGTCCTGGAAGACTTACAAGGGGAAGGAGAGGATATTTCGACACTTTTAAAGGTTACTTTGTAAGGTTTAATTTGTGTTCTAGCATGCGCTTGCACTGATGAAGTTACTAATAACAGGCTGCAGAGCATACTAGCATTGCAGCCTAACACCCACCAGTGATTAGGTAGCGTTTATTACATGTATATATTGCCTCCCATTAAAAGAAGTCTGGAATCAATTCATCACCAAGAAAGAAAAGAATCCACGACAAACTCACATAAACAGATTAAAAAAACAGATTAAAACAGCACAATATCATATCATTTGTGCTTCGCAAATTCTTGGGGAAAGGCAAATGTATTTGCCTGGATCCAAAATGATGGCAAGGTTGGTGCCAGGCAGGCCTCCCTGAGAGGAAATTTCTATACACAGGGGGCTACTACAGAAAAGACCCATTCCCATACTGCCACCCTCCGGACCTCCCTTGTGGTGGCACACAATGAAAGGCCTCAGATTATGATCTCAGGGCCCAGGCAGGCTGGGCTCTTGAGGACTGCATTTGGTTGATCATTTGAGACTGAGTTTTGTAGTTCCCTTTTTTGTATCTAGTAAACACTGGTGGCACACCACACGTATACTATGGTTAGCCGTTATTTATATTTTTAAAAGAAACAGTGCACTTGGGATTCTTAGTTATTGCAGGGCTAGCCTTTTTTTAAAGAGAGGGAGAGCACACGTGCAGCATAGTAACAAATTCACATCTCTAGTTCACGATAAGAAATTCCATAAAACTGTTAATAGCACCGAGAAATTACATTAAGGCAACAGTGAACATTTATTTCCACATTATTCATTCACACAGTCATTAGCCCTACCGTTTGTTGTTCAACCTGGAAAAAAGTATGAATGCCCTTCCCTGACCACTAAAAGGTCCTGTTCCATGAAAAATTAAATCCTTAAGGAGCACCTATCTGTATACTGAATAGTGCATCACAAGTACGAAGGCGAACAAACTATGCTTAGTAACATGGCAAATGTCAAAAAGTCGGAGTGGAGAATTTCTGTGAGAATATGTACAGGGTTCAATCGGCAAATATAAAATGGCCAAGATGGCTACAGCATGACTGATTTAGTACAAAGCTTGTTTTTCTAGTGTGATCACTCAAAACAGGAATGATAGTACATTCATTTCCAAATATGAGGCATTTGGAAGAGGAGTGGGAGTCAAAAGTTTGGTTCCCTTCCCAACCTCAATGACTCACACTTAATCATCAACCTTACCCTTTACGCATCTGGAAATTAATTATAGTACAAGTGATTACACAGAAACATTGGCAGGCCTCACTAGATGACTGGCAATAATAAGGACACTTTCTACTTCGACTACTATGCCTGTTTGCCCTTCAGGAACCAGCACACCTTGGCTTAGCAACATCACATAGGATCTTCAACTTTAAATTTCGTATCTTCCAGCTTCACCCAGAGGCACACTTACTTGGAAGTAAGCTCAATTAAACCAGTGTGGTGTAGTGGTTTGAGTGCTGAGCTGGGATCTGGGAGAGCAGGGTTCAAATTCCCACTCACTTATTGAGCTCACTTGATGACTTTGGGTCACACCCTGTTCTCAGCCTAACCTTCTTCACAGGGTTGTTGTGATGATAAAACAGGGAGAGGGGCACAACGTAGTGCAGAAAATAAATACAGTGCAGAAAATAAATACAGTGGTACCTCAGGTTAAGTACTTAATTCGCTCCGGAGGTCCGTACTTAACCTGAAACTGTTCTTAACCTGAAGCACCACTTTAGCTAATGGGGCCTCCTGCTGCAGCCGCGCCACCGGAGCACGATTTCTGTTCTCATCCTGAAGCAAAGTTCTTAACCTGAAGAACTATTTCTGGGTTAGCGGAGTCTGTAACCTGAAGCGTATGTAACCTGAAGCGTATGTTACCTGAGGTACCACTTTACATACAACGGGAGTTCATTTCAAGTAAAAATGCATCAGTTTGCACTGTGACTTTCTGAACACGTGCTTTCCAAGAAAGTCCCATTGTGAATAATAACAACTGTCTTAAGTTCCAATTGGGTTGGATCTAAACTTATAGTGCAATCCTCCACATCTACTCAGAAGTCTCACTGTGTTCAATGAGAAGTTTCTTTCATATAAACATAAACAGGACAGCATTATAATTTAGACTTGTGATGTTTGTTTGTTTGTTTGTTTGTTTGTTTGTTTGTTTGTTTGTTTGTTTGTTTGCCTGTAAATTGTTGTGGGTTGTCTTCGGTAAAATAAAGCAACTAACAAATTTAATAAATGATGATGATGACTAAACCTCATTAAGTTCAAAGGGTCCTTTCCTAAGCATGACTAAGTTCCCATTCAACCCACTGATTTGTGTGGGACCAAAATGCAACTACAGTGGTACCTTGGTTCTCAAACTTAACCCATTCTGGGAGTCCTTTCGATTCCCAAAACCATTTGAAAACCAAGGCGCGGCTTCTGATTGGCTGCAGGAGCTTCCTGCATTCAATCGGACGTTTGGCTTCCGAAAAACATTCACAAACCCGAACCAGTTTGCGGCGTTCGGGAGCTGATTTGTTTGGGAGGCAAGCCGTCTGAGTACCGAGATCCCACTGTAATTTGCTCTAGGTCAAACCCAGTCACTTCAGTCTCCCCATCATAATTTCATACTTCTGTATGGTCCTTACTTTAAAACAGGGATAAACCAATATGGTGCCCTCCTGATATCGCTGGACTACAGTTCCCATCATCCCTAATTCTTATCCTTGGCCGATTGTCAAGGATGATGACAGGTGTAGTCCAACATCACCTGGAGGACACCACATCGTCCACCACTACTTTGAAACGAAGTAGACTAAGTGGAAATGAGGAAAACATCTTAGTCCTTACTCTAAACCCATCATTCCATGCTGTCAAGACAAAATCCTCTATTGCCAGGGCCTACCAGAAGAAGGCCATCAGAACAGTAGTTCTTAGCACGCTAGGAATCAGAAGGAATGCCATCTTCTTCAGGAGGCAGCAACACAGCCTGAGTACGGCAACAGTACCAGAATTCTTGACAGGATCTTATGCTCCAGACAAGGGAGGAACAAGACACTTTGATGGGGGTGATAAAAAAAGCCAAATGAACTTCTCCCATAGCAATTCACATCTACCATCAGGAAGCTGCCTTATGAAAGCTATTACATTAGGCTGTCACAGAGGAGGGAAGATATACAGGACCACCCCACAGCTGAGAAAACAGCAACTTTTCCTCTCCTTGAACCCCTCCAACCAAGCTGATTATTAGAATTTATAACTAAAAACTCATCCCCTTGTTTGCTTTCTTCCTCCACCCTCCTCCTCTTCAACCCATTTTCCTTTTGTGTCATGGCATTCTACAGTGTACAAGGACTGGTCTTCTTTTTTTCCTGGTCTATAAGCCGCTCCAGGAGTCTTGCTGGGTTGAAGAGTTGGATAAATAATTCTTTGATAAAATACATAAGCCTTTATTATCATTATTTGAAATGAGATTATAAGGAAGGGACAATAGATTAGTAGCAAAGCACATGCCTAGCACAGAGAAGGTCCGAGGCTCAGTTGGTGGGGTGTCCAGGTCAGGTAACGACTGATGGGAAAGACTGCCTGATACCTTGCAGAGCCAATGCCAGTCAAAGTAGATACAATGGGCTGGGATGAAGAAATAGCCCATAGTTTAGAGCAGGTGTGGGGAAACTTTGGCCCTCCAAATACTGCCGAACTACCCATCACCCTGGGCCACACTTGTTAGGGCTGCTAGGAGTTGTAGTTCAAAGTTTCCCAACATTAGAGGATTTCCATATGTTTCCAGTACTTGGGCAAGAGCACCATTTTGTTTTTCCAGTGTTTCCATTCCTTTCAAATGGGGCTTGCATAGGATAATGTCCTGATGGATTGTGACCCACAGGTGACCCCAGCCTGCCAGTCTTCACAGCACCCAAGTCTCTCATTCAAGATGGCCACCTCACCTTGCCTCATGGCAGGGCTCCCTTTGCATTTCAACCCTCACTCATTTGCAACAACCCACACTCATTTGTGGCACGCTTACGCACACATTTTTATCACCATCTCTTTAACCTCTGCTGAAACTCTAGATGGAATAAACTTTGGGAGATTTTATTTAAAGGATGTGAATAATTTAAGACCATAAAACATGAGGAAGTGCCTAGGAATAATGGAAGATGATGCATCACTTTGTGAATTAGCTAGAGGATTGTTTGCAGAGCTTGCACCAACTTCAGCACACATCAAGTTTTCTAACTGCCACTAAACTATAAACAGACCTTGGGAGTTCATCTGTCGTGAGAGTTTTTAAAGTCTGGAATGCAAACACAACTGTGGAGCCCTTCCTCGCCATGGTAGGTACAGGAGTCAAGCATGCAGAACAGGAACAGGGAACCTGTAGTCCTCCAAATGCTGTTGGGCTACAGTTTCCATCAGCCCCAGCCATTGTGGATTATGATCAAGGAAAGAGTCCAACAAGGTTATCACATTGCTGCCACTAGAGCACAGATAGCCAGTGCAGATGCCCAGTGATGCCTTCAAAGTTAGACTCTGATTAATGCTTTGGCCAAACCTAATCCCTCCCTTGGTTGCCATTCAGCAATAGGGACCCGTAAGAAAATGAACACCCTTCTCCATGCAGAGAGAACTGGATCGAACTTAAAGGAAAAACAACTTCAATATCACAGGAAGAAGGGAAGTCATTTATTGGGTGAAGGGGAGACAATGCAGCCCCCCATTCCCTGGTCAAAAAAAACCAAAAGAAGTGTGCATGCACACGAAAGCTCATACCAATAACAAACTTAGTTGCTCTCTAATGAGCTACTGGAAGGAATTTGTGTGTGTGTTTCAAACCAGGGATCATCTATGATAGGATAAGGGATGAGATGCCGACTGCACTTATTTTTCACAGACAGCTCATTTGAAAATGAACTGTCACAGATGTACCCTTAATGAACTGCTCTCTTTCAAACTAGCGATAAAACAGTCATTGATACCAAAGGAGGAAAGATCTCGAGTCAT
This sequence comes from Podarcis muralis, assembly GCF_964188315.1. NCBI lineage: Eukaryota > Metazoa > Chordata > Lepidosauria > Squamata > Lacertidae > Podarcis > Podarcis muralis. The sequence goes on along the minus strand of NC_135666.1, from coordinate 21,899,957 downwards.
ACTAAACACAAACGTTGATTTGTTGTTAGGAAGGAAATCTACTACATGTAGGCTCAGATTAAATTTTTAGTATCTTTTGAAGTCTCTTGCTCACCAATGCACTACAGTCCCTTCCATACTGCTGCACACAGTCCAAGGAGACCTGACCTACGAAAGGGCTTCCTCCCCCCCCCATGAAAGTAATGTGTTGGATTAAAAAGTGATGCGTTTTTAATGCTGTCGGGGGAAATTGGCAAAAAGAGTTACCTACAAGAATGCGTACCGAAAAAGCCAGGACTTCTACGCTAACATAGTATTCCCTTACATATTTTCTACATCTCTTACATCATGGGTCAGCAGAAGACAGTCTATGGGCAATAACCAGATTCCCTTAGACCACCGAGTGTTAGGCTAGATTGGTCTTGGCCTGATCCCAAGCCACCACCGATGTTTTTAAAGCAACAGTACAGGTAGAACCAAGGATGCTGGTAGTCACTCCCTTATCGGATTACATAATACCTGTTCTGCAAGGGCTATACAGATAACAAATTTGCTTCTAGGCACAGTTCAAAGTGCCTAGAATGATGGCATTTAAAGCCCTTGATGGTTCAGGTCCCAAATAGCTTAGGGACCTACTCCTCCTATACCAGCAGTTGATGGGAAGCCTTTTAGACCTGGCAGGTTACATCTTTATATCCACCTATCCCTGCAAGCCAAATTTGACAGGTAGGTGGAACCACCTTTTTCTCAATCATATGACTTCATAAGGAGACAGCAATGACTTTCAAGCACCATGCAGGGCTTGCAAAGAGCCCTGTGCTGTGCTTTGAAGCACTACTGTTCAGCAGGCTTGCCTTCAACTCCCCACCCATGGTACACAGGCAGGGAGTTCTGCAAAGATTTGCTGCGCAAGTGAGTTCCGTGTGAGGAACTTGCACAGCCAGACCAGGCACGTCCCACACCTGATTTGTTTAAAACATTTTTACCCCGCCTTTCAAACCTTCGCCCATGGTCACTGCAAACAGAATATTTATTCAGTGATACCCTCCAAGATGGTCTAGCCATACATGCTTCTTTTAAAAGCATGACAAAAGTCAGAGTGGAGCCAACTGTAAGAGGATAGTACTGTAGACCCTCATAAAATGTGAGAAAAAGGCTGGAAGTTGTTGCTCCATCCCCCAAATTCTAATGTTCATTATTTATACAGTGGACTGGATAAACCTATGCTCCATTCATGAACATACACATCCCATACGAGTCAGGGATTCACAAGTTTTAAAGTAGTATTACCAATAACAGCAGTCATTCATGTACTGAGGTTGATCTGTTTACAAGTGTCACATTATTCTAACCCGACTGAATCTAGAATTGAATATGACCCTAAGTTTACATTTGATCTAATTAGTAGAATTTCCTTAGGCAAACTGCAGAACACTGAAGCAAATAATGCATCTGCCCAGCATGAGAGAGAGGGAGGGAGGGCTGGAGGGAGGGAGAAATGGCAAATGCTTCCTTAAGTCTTTACTTATACTTATATTAATTAGCTCTTAATGAGACTTGTTGCAGGAGGATCCAACATATTAACCAATCTCCTGCAGCCAGGTGAGACAATACTCAACTGAAAACTGCTATGCAAACCAAGTCATCTTCATAGAATTGTAATTCGCCACCAATATCTAATTAATATAATTAAATGGCTATGCTGTTTAGCCACGTCTAAAAAAATCAAGGACCAAAATGATGAATTGTGACTTGTATTTTAAGAGACAGGAATTCCCCTAAGGACTTCTGCTCACAGATGGAATATCATCTACCATCAACCTTGAGCCTAGAACAAGTCCACACAAGCGGATCAGTTTCTGGACACTATTTTGCAGCTACATAATGACACACAAGCACCACCTTATTATACAGAAAATCCACTTACACGGGTCCAGCTTCTACCCAGAGCACACCACAAAATCAGCTGTCTGCGCTGCGCTCCTGGCTGCATACAGTGGTGCCCCGCAAGACGAATGCCTCGCAAGACGAAAAACTCGCTAGACGAAAGGGTTTTCCGTTTTTTGAGTCGTTCCGCAAGACGAATTTCCTTATGGGCTTGCTTTGCAAGATGAAACGTCTTGCGAGTTCTTGCGAGTTTGTTTCCTTTTTCTTAAAGCCGCTAAGCCGCTAATAGCAGTGCTTCACATGACGAAAAAACCGCAAGACTAAGAGACTCGTGGAACGGATTAATTTCGTCTTGCGAGGCACCACTGTACCATAAGGTCGTGAATATAAGCCACACTTTAACTTTTCACAGTCGGAATTTTGGGGGAAAGTGATGCTTATATTCAGGCCAATATGGTAATAATCCATACAACAGGATATATATATCACAAGCAAAAAGGAGCATATTGAAGGTCACAAATTCATCTCCATGTAGGGCTGGGACATCCACTTGTCTGAAACGCTAGAGAGCCACTGCAAGTCAGCATGGATGATATTGAGTAAGATGGTCAAATGGTCTGACTGAATATAAGGCAGTTTCCTATATTCCTGTATCAGGCTGGGCAGTGTAGAAAAACTGATCAAGACACCCACTTCTCTCTATCTATGTCCATCACAGAAGTAGCAGCTAAGGTTCTCTATTCTAAAGCAGCCTGGTTATAAAATAAACTACCTCACTCCATTTCATCTAGACATGTTTTTATCTCTCTTTTTTCACAGCAGTGAAGCCTACAAAACAAGATTTGGAAATTTTAAAGACAGATTTGCAATAATTCAGCTGTGCAATCTTCCCCCCATTAGTCAAATCCTAAAATCCCCGCAGTATTTGCATTAGCTTCCTTTTATTTATATTCAGTTCCTCATGCCTTCTCTGCTTCCAGCAGCTGACACACACTTTTAATTTCCTCCATGCTGGAGATTCTTTGAACCTCACTGGCTCCTTTCAAGTCTCTTCCACCATCGTCCCCTTTTCATTCCTCTCAGATGAAGCGCTGATTACCTAGAAGGCTTATCTGACCCAGAGGGCTAGGGGAGGCTACTATCTAGAATTCTGTTTGGCTGCTGCTGCTGCTTGCGTCACTGCACATGGTAGCCAGAAGCTTACTTTCCAGTACAATACAATATTGGCAGCTACAGCTTCGGCAGTCGGAGGGAGGCAAAGGAAGACAGAAATAGGATTCAAATCCAGAAGATTTGGACGTAGTAGCCCTTTGTCTTTTACAGTGATTAAATTTAGACTTTCAGAATGAGAACTGGCAGCCTGGTTTAAGCCACACTTGTCCAAGCACATGCACACACAGAGAAAAGCAAGATGTCAAATGGCTCTTTCAAGGTTAGGCGTTGCCAGAAGATCCGCATGTGCTCTGATCAAGAGACAGTTGAGAGACAAAACCTGTTCCATATCCGCTCAGCAGTATGGAAGTGGTGACAGAAGACAAGCCAGTCCCTTTCTATAGGATGCCCTCCGTGCTTTCTTTCTCTTAAAGGCATGTCGTGACCCCGCGGCGGGGTGCGCTCCCGCTGCTCGGTCCCAGCGCCTGCCAACCTAGCAGTTCGAAAGCACACCAGTGCAAGTAGATAAATAGGGACCGCTTTCTAGCGGGAAGGTAAATGGCGTTTCTGTGTGCGGCTCTGGCTTGCCAGAGCAGTGATGTCACGCTGGCCACGTGACCCAGAAGTGTCTCCGGACAGCGCTGGCCCTCGGCCTCTTGAGTGAGATGGGCGCACAACCCTAGAGTCTGTCAAGACTGGCCCGTACGGGCAGGGGTACCTTTACCTTTACTTAAGGCAGGGAAAGGAAATTACAGCTCTCCAGATGTTGTTGAGGCTACAACTCCGAACATCCCTGACCGCTGGTCATGCTTGCTAAGGCTGATGGAGGTCCACAGGCACCTCATCCCTGCTTTAAACTTCCATACGGGGAAATTCTTTTGGTAGATTAAGCCAAGAAGTAGAACTAGGATCGCCCAGTGAACTTCACTGACGTGCAAGGATTCAACTGTGGACCTCCCCGATACAAACCCAAACAGTCTAACCACCAAAGCACATGTTATGGTTGTTGCTTTCATTCTTGTAGGTATACTGGGTGTGGTTTTTTTAAAGTGAAGTGGCAGCAAATCATTTTTCAAGAAAATTAAGCAAACACATCTACACTGGTACCTCGGGTTAAGTACTTAATTTGTTCCGGAGGTCTGTTCTTAACCTGAAACTGTTCTTAACCTGAAGCACCACTTTAGCTAATGGGGCCTCCTGCTGCTGCCGCGCCGCCGGAGCACGATTTCTGTTCTCATCCTGAAGCAAAGTTCTTAACCTGAAGCACTATTTCTGGGTTAGCGGAGTCTGTAACCTGAAGCGTATGTAACCTGAAGCGTATGTAACCCGAGGTACCACTGTATTCTTTAACTATGCATCTCCCTCATGCCTCTTTTTTTTTTTTAGTCCTGCATCTTGAACTGCTACGACTTGCTTTCCACAGGGAAGGAAGTTGGGACAAGAACGTGCAATTCAACAAGCACTGGAAACTCAGTTTGAATCCGATGCAAACACCAACTGCAGTGATTTCTTTCCCAGCCCCCAGCTTGTATGCACACAGGCGCGCACACACACATAGCCCTACATTGCCCTGTGTGTTACGTTCTCTAATCCTTGGGCAGCAGGACCATAGACATTGACACTACTCGCAAATTCAATCCCCTAGAAAAGTAATCTCTACACTAGTCCAACTGCAGAGCAGATGGCTTTGTACAACTGCTGGTATAACTCTGTCTTACACTAAAAATCAAATCAGTATTATCAACTTGTTTATCACTTTATACTGAATTGGGCTAAATCCACATAAAAGCAGAAAAATTAGGTATTAACCTAAAAACAAACAAACCATGAGTTCTTCCTTCTACACCTTAGCATGGGGAAATACCTTTTCACCCCTCATTCACCCCCAGCTGTTGACATGCAGCTCTGTTTTAAAAGCAGGTTATGTGAGCTTATATGAGCGAATGCTAGTTATAATTTTTTTTGGGGGGGGGGACTTATCCACACTGGGGTAAACGTACTTACCAGCTATTTGAAAAAAGCACAGTGCTGGACAGGTTTGCCACAACAGGAATGACACACAAACACATACACAAACACCAACCGACAGGTCAAAACATGTGCTGCAGTTACAACACCACAGTATTTGTCATATTTCCCATGAGTAAAACCAAAAGCAACCTCGCCTTTTTCAAGCATTTGTATCAGCAGCTTTCTTTGGGTGGAGCAAGAAAACTCTGAAGCAGGAGGTGGAGGGGGGGGCGAGGAAACTGCTTAACTATTACAGTTGTGGAAAGGCAGGTCAAACTTTTAGCTGCTGGCAGTGCCAAGACGTAAAACCTGTTCTCCTCAAGCACTTCATGTGTAAACGCCAGTGTGGTCTAAACAGGAACAACATGCCAAATCATATTCAGGCTACATCTTGCTTGGTAAACGAAGAAGAAGACAGCTTTTATGGGGAATTATGGGGGAAACCACTATGAAGGTTCATATAATATTACAAATGTGGGTACATTTGCAAGGATGGTTTGCCCTTAAGTCGTGTTGCTGACACAGCCGTACCCCTCTAGGATTCCCACACATCCTAAATTAGATCCAAGTTAAACTAAAGTGGAAAAAATGTGCAGCAAATTCCAAGCAATCCTGAGAGGGATCCGTGCTAAGGTCATATGGCAGGCACATCAGCAGCATGAAATAAGTGCTCCCCAAGCTTTTAGTTGATGGATTAGTTAGAAGTTATGAAACCTAATGCAAGAACTGTGGTCTCCCGAGGATTTATAGAAGCAACAGAAAAGGGGGGGTGACAAATGGTGCAAAGCAATAGCTATCCCAAGAGTCCCAATGCATTGTGAGCTCTTCCTCAAGAGAGTCATGCTTAGCTATAGAAGATTCAGAGCATCATTGCAAAAAGCCTGTTAGCTGCAGAATGGCACACCAGCTATGCATCTGTATGTCACTGTACAGAAGAAGAGTAGAAGAGTTTGGATTTGATATCCCGCCTTTCACTTCCCTTTAAGGAGTCTCAAAGCGGCTAACATTCTCCTTTCCCTTCCTCCCCCACAACAAACACTCTGTGTGGTGAGTGGGGCTGAGAGACTTCAAAGAAGTGTGACTGGCCCAAGGTCACCCAGCAGCTGCATGTGGAGGAGCGGAGACGCGAACCCGGTTCCCCAGATTACGAGACTACCGCTCTTAACCACTACACCACACTGGCTTGAACAGAGAGTCTTGAACAGAGATGCTTGAACAGAGAGTCTAGAATCTTTCTTGCTTGGAACTAATGCTTAACTATCTGAGGCAAGGTGACCTACTCTAAGTTTTGTTTTCCCTTTTTATGCAAACTGCTTTGAGCGCAATTTGAATCATGAGTGAAGGGCCCAATTAGTGTTGGTGCATTGCCAAGACCCTGGCACGATATGCACTCGAGCCAATTAGATATCCAAATAAATAATATATTTGTGGGAAATGCGGTATATAAATAAATTGAGTAAGACTATAGCCCCTCCTAGGGACGCAGGTGGCGCTGTGGGTTAAAGCCTCAGTGCCTAGGACTTGCTGATCAAAAGGTCGGCGGTTCGAATCCCTGCGGCGGGGTGCGCTCCCGCTGCTCGGTCCCAGCGCCTGCCAACCTAGCAGTTCGAAAGCACCCCCGGGTGCAAGTAGATAAATAGGGACTGCTTTCCAGCGGGAAGGTAAACGGTGTTTCCATGTGCTGCGCTGGCTCGCCAGATGCAGCTTGTCACGCTGGCCACGTGACCCGGAAGTGTCTGCGGACAGCGCTGGCTCCCGGCCTATAGAGTGAGATGAGCGCACAACCCTAGAGTCTGGCAAGACTGGCCCGTACGGGCAGGGGTACCTTTACCTTTACCTTATAGCCCCTCCTACCACAACTGCACAGGACAGAACAACAGGAATTATATTCAAGACGCATTTCCCCACTAATAGCACTTTTCATAAGTCTTCCATGTCTTTACAACAGACATGGAAGGTAGGTTAATATTATCCCCACATTACCGGGGGTGGAGGGTTTGGGAGGGGGATAGAAGAGGCCAAGAAATAGGATTTTACTTAGAACCCAGTGAAGTCACAGCAGAAGTGAGATTTTAACCCGGGACACTCCCACTATAGGCTGAGTCACTTGATCCTTGTAGTATGTCAGATGCAGAGTTTCCTACAGAAGTTCCCCTTTAGATGTTACCAACAAGTGCCACAAGCTGATTTTTTATTTTTGGGGGTGGGCGAACACAAACACAAAGCCGGCAGCCCTGATGAGTAACATCTGAAGCCACTTGGGAGTCAGAATATCTTCCTTTTAGAATATATCACATAGTGTACAGCCTCTAAAACATGGCAAGTCCATGTTTTTCTAAAGAACAAAATATTGAAGACTCAGTGGGAAGCAGAAAATACTTTGCTGCCTATCCTCACTTGACACCAGGTGGTGATGTGGGGGAAGCAGAAAGTTTGGTCACATTAAGGGAGAAAGAGCATTTAATTAAAAAACTCACATTTGATTTTCTCAACTACTGATGACAGCAGATTGATGTGTTTAAGCATAGATCTGACCCCAAAATCTAGAATGGTGGATTCCTTTTTCAGAAAAGCAGTGCACAGTTAAAGGATGACTTCCTGCTTATTTCCCACAGGTAGAAAAGAAATTTTCCAAAAATCTTAATATTGAGCTTATCTGCACACTGTTTCTTTTCCAATTCTCATTCCACTCCTTGATCAGTAAGAAGAGTGGGGGGTTTTATTTTGTGCTTTAAAATGTCATACATTTAATATTTTATGCACTCCAGGCTTCCTAAAGTACACTGTTAAATCCAACTGCATAAAAATACCACATATTATATGCATGCTTCTGTATATAATTTTATATATACTTAGGCTTTTTAGAAAACTGACAATGCACAAGCAGCTTGGGTATGAGTGGGTACTTGTTGCAAAGAGGTGGTCCAACGCTTGATCGGGTCAGAACTGCCAATTGTGTTTATAAATCCATTCAAAGCAAATTCCTCCTCCCAGCCTACCCCACAGCCTGTCTCTACAGACACTTTTCTTCTAGCCAAGCACACATTGCTACTAGAGTTCAGCTGAGGAGAAAAACACCACAGGAAGACAAACTGTGATGAGAGGCAGGCATAGGTTCTGCACTCATCCACGTACTCCATTTGCTGCTCAAACATGAATCCCCAACACCCTTCATTCTGTGCGAATGGGGAAGGTACCGTATTTTTCGCTCTATAAGACGCACCAGACCACAAGACGCACCTAGTTTTTGGAAGAGGAAAACAAGAAAAAAAAAATCTGAATCTCAGAAGCCAGAACAGCAAGAGGGATCGCTGCGCAGTGAAAGCAGCAATCCCTCTTGCTGTTCTGGCTTCTGGGATAGCTGTGCAGTCTGCATTCGCTCCATAAGACGCACACACATTTCCCCTTACTTTTTAGGAGGGAAAAAGTGAGTCTTATAGAGCAAAAAATACGGTAAGTGTTTAAGCACATAGATCTGCCATAGTCACAACTAATTTGGGCCTCAACGTTTCAATGAAAAACGTTACTTGGATGCAGATAAATATTCCAAGTAAAGGCAACGTGGAGAACATTCAGATAGTGATACCAAACCACTCCCAAATTCAGTGATTGCCATAATAATAAAAAAATGGGTATGAGAGGGAGAGAAATCTACTGTACAGTCATACCTCGGGTTGAAGTAGCTTCGGGATAAGTATTTTCGGGTTGCGCGCTGCAGCGACCAGGAAGTAACGGAGTGCGTTACTTCCGGGTTTCGCCGCTCGCGCATGCGCAGACGGTCAAAATGACGTCACGCGCATGCGCAGACGCATGGACGTGGGTTGCATTCACTTCTGGATGCGAACGGGGTTCCGGAACAGATCCCATTCGCATCCAGAGGTACCACTGTATATACTTATCACTACATAACTTTGCATGCAGAAGTTAGGAAGGGTAGTTAATGCTGGAGGCAAGCCTAAGGAAAGGTACTTGGGAGGAAGCAGTGTGAAGCCTAGATTGTAGCCAGGCAAACATATGCAGCATGCAACAGGTTCCACAGTACTTTTATCTAGATTAAAAAAATAGTGAAGTTGCTGTAGCCTTTTCCTAAATATTATCCCCACAGAAATGTGTGTCAATAATCAGTGGGGACAGTGGCTGCAAACCTATGAGCACCTAGCGTAGGACTGCCATTCAACTTAGTGGGGCACACTCCCAAGTAGACACACACAAAGGATTGTGCTGTTTAAGGCCTTTAGAAGTTACAAAGATCATTTAGAAGGGTAGAAATGCATTTGAAGCACCCACACATACACAAGGCTAGTAGATAGACTGGAAAAAGGAGTAACAAATAAGATTCTTTCCTGAGTAACGCAAAGGCCCCATCAGCACTATGTATTTAAAAGCAGTATCAAGCCACTTTAAACAGGCATGGCTTCCTGCAAAGAATCATGAGACCTGTATTTTGTTAAGGGTGCTGAGAATTGTTAGGAGACCCCCATTCCCCTCACAGTGTTACATTTCTCAGTGTAGTTTAATAGTCAATCCCTTTCCCTAGGGAACATTGGAAACTGCAGTTCTGGGAGGGGAAGAAGGGTCTTCCTAACAACTCTCAGCAGCCTTAATGACAGTTCCCAAAATTGTCTGGGAGAAACCATGGCTGTTTAAAGTAGTGCAGATGGAGGCCTTTGACACAGGTTACCTTTCATGGAGCCTAAATATTTCACTCCAGAATGTATTAATTATATGAAATAAGCAGGTCAGCCCATTTTGAGGAGAACCAGCATATCCTTTTAAAAAAATAATGCTTTACTTTTTCCTGGCTGCATAACTGCAGCTCCCTTCTCTCAGAATTTATCGTTTCAACAATCTAGCACCATGCCAGGAACACAATTCATTTGGACTTGGTATGAATTACACACCAAATATTAAATAAACAGCGTCCACAGAGAATTCGCTTGCATTACTAAATTACATGAAGTAATTTATAAGTGTGTGCGGCGTGCGCATGCATACACAAGTGTGAGACTGGGGTGGTTTTTCCCCACCCCCACCCCCCTTCCCTTCTTTCACAAATTCAGGATTTCACATTACTACAGTAAACAAGCCAAACAAGTCTCACTTCAAAAGTCATTTCGCTGTATTCATTTCGACATATTTGAAGTGTGTGGGGGGAGGCATATCCCTCACACCACGCCGCTCCCACCCCTCAGAAAAATAACCCTGAGAGAAGTCTGATGTAATATACTCTCTCTTTCTACTTCCATTTTTCTCAATGGCTTTTAAACTGCACACAAACACATACAAATTGAGATATGATCAGAACCCCAAAGGGAAACTAATGGAGAGAGGCAGAGAAGATATATATATGAGGGGAAGTAGTCTGAAGGTAAACAGGCAGGGCTCTTACTAACCCATGAACCATTTATCCCCCACCCAGCCAGCCACTTCTGCCTCCAGACGTTCACAGAAACACAGGGAGGGCTGTAGAAGAAGATACCCTTACAGACACACCCTCAGATCGGAGCAGACGGAATAGCCACCCTCCATTAAACCCCCCACCCCACCCCAGGCGCTTCAAGGGAAACACAGCCCCGAGGTGGAGCTGGGTGGGTGGAGGAGAGGAAGCCCTCGTTTGGTTCAAAAGTTTAAAGGGAAACGCCGAGGGATTGGACTGGGGGAGGGTCGGGGTGGGGGGGAGAAGAGGGCGACACCATGTCTCGCAGCCTGGGCTGGGCGCTACAATGTGCCCGGAGAGGCTTGCCCAGTGTCTGGGCTGGGTGCTTCTCTCCCCTTCGCAACAGCCCTTGCCCACTTCCTGTGTGTGTGTGTGTGTGTGTGTGTCTGGGGGAGGTCCTCCCCCCCCTTCCCCCTGCCGTGAAGGCGAAGGGAGGCGACTGGCTTCCTCCTCCGCCGCCCCCCCCCCAGGAAAGGCAAGCGAGGTCTCCCCGCCGGCGCTACCTTCCCTCCTACCTACCTGGATGTAGTTGTTCTCGCAGTAGTCGGCGACCCTGGTGAGGTTCTGGTAGCTCTCGAGCAAAGCCCGCTTGCCAGAAGGGATTTCCTCCTCTAGTAACATCTGCAGCTCTGCCATTTTCCACCCCTCCGCATCGCTTCCTCTTGCATTAAAGAGACAGCGGGAGCTCCGCAAGCTCTCGAGCCAGCCCGCCTGGTATTGTGGGATTCCTCCTCCTTCTCCTCGCTCTCGCCACAGAGACTTCGCTTCCCCCCGCCTCCCACCCACACCGAGCCGCTCTCGCTCTCGCCCGTCCCTCGCCTGCCTCCTTTTTCGCCCGCCTTCCTTCTCAGCCGCCGTCCCCCTCCCCCCCCCCGCCCCGCAGGAAAAGGCGACCGCAAGGCACGCCGGGAGATGTAGTCACGGCTCTTTCCTGCCGCCCTCCCTTCCTCTTACCCGCTTTGCTCAGTCTACGTTAATAGGACGGGGCCGCCGGCAGCTCCTTGCGCTTGGGCAGTGGCTTCGTTTCCCTGGGATCCGCGCGGGCGAACCCGGCAGGGTTTCTCGGGGAGGGTAGAATTACTTGGAAGGGTCATCCAGTCGGACCAGTCCAACCCGCTGCAATGCAGGAATACGCAGCTGTCCCGTGCGGGGATTGAACCTGCAAACCTCGGCATTATCAGCACCGCGCTCTAACCGTTTTAAGCTGCCCTTGAGAGGCAAAAAGCTTTGAGTGCTGACATGCGTGTGCCGGAAATACTGTGGTTTCCCCACCCCACCCCATTCCTAGCAAAATATAAATATTAGCCTCCAGCCCCATCCCCCCACAAACTGGACACCCGTCAGGAATTCATTAGCTGTGGTTCCTGCAGTGCAGGGGGGGTTGGGCTAGATGACCCTCTGGGTCCCTTCTGACTGTGATTCTGTTGTGAACCGCCCTGAGATCTACGGGTGAATAAAAGGTAAAGGTAAAGGTACCCCTGCCCGTAGGGGCCAGTCTTGACAGACTCTGGGGTTGTGCGCCCAACTCACTCAAGAGGCCGGGGGCCAGCGCTGTCCGGAGACACTTCCGGGTCACATGGCCAGCGTGACAAAGCTGCATCTGGCGAGCCAGCGCAGCACACGGAAACGCCGTTTACCTTCCCGCTGGTAAGCGGTCCCTATTTATCTACTTGCACCCGGGGGTGTTTTCGAACTGCTAGGTTGGCAGGCGCTGGGACCGAGCAACGGGAACACACCCCGCCGCGGGGATTCGAACCGCCGACCTTTCGATCGGCAAGCCCTAGGCCAGGGGTCTGCAACCTTTAAGACAAAAAGAGCCACTTGGACCCATTTCCGAAGAAAAAACAACTGGGACGAGCCGCAAAACTCGTCATTATAAAAATAACTTTTTTGTCACTTTTTTTTTATTATTTCTTTGTTTGACCCCTCAGAATTACTCCTCCTCGTAGAAATAAACATTAAATTAACAAGTTACCTTTTTTTTGGTGTGTGTTCTTCACTCCCCTTCAAAACAGTGACCAGCGTACATGCCCCCTTTTAATGCAGTGACCAGCGTACATGCCCCTTACAATGTAGCGGGCGGGCGGGCGGGAAGGTGACGTTGGGACAGTGCGTGACTAACACACGCACCACCCCCATGCGACATCACAGCCAGTACAGCGCCCGCCACAGTGGAGAGTGTCGGGGCGCACAATGCGCCTCCTCCCCTCGCTAGTATCCGCCCCGGAGCCGCAGCAAAGGTGTAAAAGAGCCACATGCGGCTCCGGAGCCGCGGGTTGCAGACCCCTGCCCTAGGCACTGAGGCTTTTACCCACAGCGCCACCCGCGTCCCTACGGGTGAATAGAGGTGTAGCCTTATTAATCCATGGGTAGGAATAATTGTTGCACCCGAGCAGAGACAAAAGGAGCCAAACGACACCAAGGGGTTAATCCAGAGAAAGAGCGTTTTATTCTGCCATCCGGGGGGGCAGAAGGCACCTGTGTGATTCAGTTCACAAAAGACAGGCCGCACCGAAAACATTTTACAAGCAGGTTTTATCCTTTTTTGCAAACCCCTTTTTCCTCTCCCCCTTCACAGATTCTTACATAGAAATGTTGCTTTTCGTTCTCTGACTCTGTTCCCGGAAGTTTGTTGCAAGTCAATGTACCAGGACAAGGTTATTTGGATCTGGGAAGCGAAAGCTTTTCTGTTCTCAGCTATGGGTTTGTTACAGCGTTTTTGTTACAGAGAGGACTGCTTAGCTCATGCTTTTTGTCTTAGAGGAATATGCAGTTTTAAAAATGCGTACGCCGAGGCCTGGCTGGGGGGGGGGGGATTCACAAACAGTTTTTAGGGCTTTCTGGGGTAACCCTAACTGTACCCCTTCATTCCATACCTCTCAAATTTGGACAGCCTTTTTCTTAAAAAGACTCGTCCCAGGAAGGCACAGGCTGATATTCTCGGGTCAGAGCTATAATCTGGGGGCGAAGCATGCGAGAAATCATATTGCGTGTCATTGTATGCAAGCATTGCAGCAGGCAAGGTACAGAAAAGCAAAAAATTAGCAAAATGAAAAGTGGGCCAAGCAGCAGCAAAAACAGGCCTTTTACCCATCCTAGTTTTGGCAACCAGTCAAGCCATGACATGTCCCATCCCTCCCAGGTTTGGGTAGGAATATGGGCCACTGTTTCAAGTCCTGCTGCCAAATTGCGAATGGCCTCACCATGATCAGAGATGTTAAAGCAACAGGCCCCACCTGTGAGATTTAACGCTGCACAAAAGCCGCCATGTTGCGCCAGGAGAAAGTCCAACGCTAATTGGACTGAGAGAACCGCATTGCGTGTCTCATCCAATTGTGTGGCAATTAGCCTAAGGGCGGTGGCTGTTGTGTTAGCAACAATCTCTACCACTGCCTGGAGTCTGATTACGCGGTTCAAGTTATAGATCGGCCCCCTTGCCCCAGAGATTTTCTCTCCCCGATTCCATGAGGCTGGAGCATAATGGGCCAGTATCCTTTCCGGAGGCCACTGATTTTTGCCCCAATTCTGGGAGCTGCCACCTGCAAGTGTTGCCAGGTCGGCCGAACGCCTTGGGAGGGCATGGTAGGCCTTCCTGCCACACACCCAGTAAACGTCCTGACCATGGGCAGATATGGTGCCTGTCAGCAAGCGGGCCAGGCATGCAGTCAAATTGGAACCAGAAAAGGTTCCTGTCTCGGACTCAAACATGTTAGTTAGGGCTGGGAAGGTACGATCACAGTGGGAAGTGCCCACATAGGTCTGAGCGTCACTTGCGTCATTTGATTTGTTGACACAAAGGCAGCCAGTGATCCTGTGAACCTGGAAAGGGACGGAATGATTCCATAAAGAAGAATGGTTGCCCAGAGGCTGGAAGGCAACAAGTGGAGTTGTAACCAAGGATTCATTCCAAGGCACAGGGAGGAGTGGCATTCCTCCCAGAGCATCTATAGGGGCCAGAGTGCAGACGGCACAATTGGTCCGATTTGCAGAGAACGCAACCATCTCAGCAACCTGAATCCACTTATTATATGTGTGGTGGGCCCCCCACGATTGCAGCAGTTGTCTGGTCAGTGTGAGTGATATTGGCATTTCAAAGGTCAAAGGCAGCAGAAATACCAGCACGGGGACCCACAGTCGTATTTGAGCCATTGTATGCACGGGGAGGGGCTTAGGTAAGTGCTAGAGAGTGGGCTGGGGTGTAATCACGCTGAAAGAAAGGACCCACTAGACACCCTCCTCTGCAGGGGTGGCGTAAAGCAAACCAGGGCCAGGTACCTTCAATAAAGTTCAGTTATGCAAAAGGAAAGAAAAGAAAATGTGAAAATGTCCTCTTTCAATCCATGCTGGATTCTTGAGCCGTGCAAAGCGTCAGCGTCCGGAGTGACGTAGGCAGGGCGGTAGTCTGGTGGGCGTCGGGTCGTCTGGTGGGCTTGGGCATCTTTGGTCCCCTCCAACAAGGCTGGAGCGATGTCTGGGCGTCTGGGTCCTCTGGTGGGCGGTGTAGATCAGGTGTCCCAGATGCCGGTGACTTTAACAGCTGTAGAGAAACAGGACAGCCTCTGGCCAGTTTACCTGTCAAGAGAAGAGATAACAAAGACGGCAGCGATTGCACAGAACAAATTGATAGATAACATTCACACACAAGGCATAGTAACTCAAAGGGGATAGTATGGCAAGAAACTTCACAAGGGGTTAACAGTTCTGTTCCTTGGGTTAAGTTTTGCCACCTGAGATTTTTCAAAAGTCTCATTTGTGTGCTCTAAGTTTCAGAGCTTTAAGCCATGTTGCAAATTTCAGTTCATTTGCCAGTGTCTGTAGAAAGAACAATGCGCTCCTTGCTTCTGGCAAAGTTTCAAATTCCTCAAAATATCAATTCCTATGCCGCAGCTCCTTTCAGAGTAAAATTGCACCTTAAAAAGAAAAACTTGACAAAGTTCACAGAAAGCATTCACTTGCTTTTAAGAAAGTCACTTTCCAGGTTAGTACTTTGGGGCAAAGCCTTGGCATTCTGGTTTTATGTGGCTGAACTGTAAATCCAGAAAGTGTGAGGTTCAGGGTAGCTGGTTGGCGAGAATGCAGCATTTTCCTCTAGGGATAGCAGCCAAGAGATAACACTCTGAAGCTACCTCCAAGCGCCTGGCACAAAGGGGGGGGGGGAAGCTGATGTCCTGTTACTCGCATGATTTTTCAAAAAACAGTCTGTTCAGTTGCTTTTTTTGCTGCAACAGTCTTTGAGCAAGAACAGAGATGAGAAGAAATAATTTTTGAGAAATCTTATTGTTCCCAGCCTGTGGGGGTGGGGTGTGTCGGGCGAGGGGCCTGTGGGCATTCCATTTCCCAATGACTCCCTTGCCTGCAGATGGCGCACTGGCTTCTTCCCTAGGCGTCTTCTGCCCCTCCCGTGGACACCCTCGCTCGCTCCAGGATTGCGTTTTTGGCTTTCTGGCTGCTGGCTGTTTGAAGACAAACCCCTAATTATTTTGGCCAGGTCCTCTTCGAAAGAAGGATACTGATTTTTCCAATTGCAAATATCGGAGCTTGTAAAAGGGACATGTTGAATGGTAAAGGTCCTTGGGGGTCTAACACCCCGATCATTTGGCTGTTCCAAAGGATCATACACTTGCCTGAGAGGGGCCACCACAGTGGGTTTGGACAAAGCCTTCGATTTAAGTGTCTCTCCATGTTTTGTTGCCCTGTCCCACGCTGTTCTCAAAACCTTTTGCTTTTTTCTCCAATTCTCATCCTGGCACTGGGCTGCTTCTAGAACCCAGGGGGCCACATCCAGTTCTGTTTTAAACGGTTCTACATACTGGAACACTCTGTCAGACTGCTTACTAGTCCATCTTATCTCTTTATCTAGAGTTTTTCTGAAGTCATCAACACCTTTCTCTTCACCTTCCTTGCTTGCATCACAAGGGGGTTGGGGAGGGGCAGAGGGGGGAATCTTCTCATTTGGGTCCTCAGTCTGGGCATTGGGCGGGGAAGCAGCCCTATTTGCTCCCAGATTTGGTTGCCTTGGCGCAGTTGCTGCATATGGCAGTGGGGAGGTAATTATCTCCTCTTCTAGGACTGGTAAAACTGGTGGCTTTTTAACTTGTAATTGTACTGAACACAGTTTGACTTGGGCAGTCACAATTCTATTTTTCTGAAGCCATGAGGGATTTTGATCCACATTGGCTTTCCAGATAGAAATATAGGGAATCTGATCTGTGTGGGCCTTGAAAATGTTACTCCATAAAATGTTGTCCAAGTTTGGATCAAAGGATCCTCCAGTAGGCCATTCTGGTAAATACGAAGGCCAGTCAACTTCACATAAATGTTGGAGTCTGCTTTTTTTTTTTTTTAGTTTACATCCCCACTCTTCTGCTTTCGTGGTACTTTCCCAGTTTTCCAGAAAGCTCTGTAGTGGTGTCTCAAGAATTGTTTTACTGCTTTTGTTTCCCATGACTCTGGGATCCTGGGGACACTGGGACACTCAGCCCTCCTAACGTTATTTGTTTCACTCATTCACAGGCCAGACGTTGCTTTCAACGTCTCACACACTCAAAACATTCACTGGAGTGTCCCCACACGCACATTCAGAAAAACCCATGCACCTCCCCCAATCCCTTTTTCCCCAAAAACCAAAACCACAACCGGCAGCGCTTAGACTTCGACCGGGGCCCAAGAGCACCTTTTTTTACTGCTTCTTCTGGGCACAAAACCAACAACCAACCATACCCGGCAGCGCTTAGACTTCGACCGGGGCCCTAGCAGCACCCTTTGATGCTTTTTCTGGGCGACACCAAAACCAGTGGCACTTCTTCTACCCTGCTGGCGGAGTTGATCAGACTCTCTTTTTGCTCGCACCTATCCTTGTGGAGCTTGCTCCCACCTATACCCTGTGGAGCTTACCTTTTTCCTCGAGGTACCTTCTTTCTGCACGGCCGTTGCTCTTTCTCTCCGTCACTTTGTCGCGTGTCCACTCAGGAACGGGTGGCCAGTCCCTCCCACGAAGTTGGCAGGATGCGCGCTGGAACTGTTGACCCGGTATCCCGAGCTGCTCGCCTTGCAGTGACGCCCTGGACCTCTTTGTCCCTCGATCTCGGGGAACGTGCTTATTCCCGGCCAACGCACCAGAAATATGTAGCCTTATTAATCCATGGGTAGGAATAATTGTTGCACCCGAGCAGAGACAAAAGGAGCCAAACGACACCAAGGGGTTAATCCAGAGAAAGAGCGTTTTATTCTGCCATCCGGGGGGGGCAGAAGGCACCTGTGTGATTCAGTTCACAAAAGACAGGCCGCACCGAAAACATTTTACAAGCAGGTTTTATCCTTTTTTGCAAACCCCTTTTTCCTCTCCCCCTTCACAGATTCTTACATAGAAATGTTGCTTTTCGTTCTCTGACTCTGTTCCCGGAAGTTTGTTGCAAGTCAATGTACCAGGACAAGGTTATTTGGATCTGGGAAGCGAAAGCTTTTCTGTTCTCAGCTATGGGTTTGTTACAGCGTTTTTGTTACAGAGAGGACTGCTTAGCTCATGCTTTTTGTCTTAGAGGAATATGCAGTTTTAAAAATGCGTACGCCGAGGCCTGGCTGGGGGGGGGGGGATTCACAAACAGTTTTTAGGGCTTTCTGGGGTAACCCTAACTGTACCCCTTCAGAGGTACACAAATTTAATAAATAAGAAATTTAATAAATAGATGGCTGCCGGCTGAATGACTTGAGGGAACTAAAGCTTGAGCTCTGCGTTAGTATTGTGTTATTTGTGCTATTTTATTAGTGTTTTATTATTGTTTTAAGTGATAAGGAAGATTAATAGTTGAAGGAAACCTGCTGTGAACTTTTACTGCAGCTGAGAGAGTATAACTCCCTAAAGGAAAAGAACGTGACTAGAGAGAAATCCTTGGGAGGAAAGAAAAATTGCTTACCTGATAAGGGCCTGGAGAGGCCTTGGAACCTCTCCCTTTTACCTAAAACTGCCTTGCGGAGAGCGCTGCGACGGAACTAATGATCCTAGTTTAATTAAGTTTTTAACTCAAAGTTTTAAGGTACTGAGACCCTGAAGGAAGATATATGTATATATATTTTAAAGTGGTTTTTTTTTTTTTTTTTTTGAGCCTCTTGATTGTTGCCGGGGGAGTACTAGAGCCTCTGCGGTAATCACTCTGCAGCAATTGAAGAAGTAAACTCACCCCTGCTTCTCCACCACGTTGTCTTTCTTCTCTTTTACAAATACCTCCTGTCTATTTATCTCAGTCAATCCATCGTAGCGTGTTTTTTACAACAATAAAGAAATAATTTACAACTTTAAAGAAACAATGGTGACGACCAGGAGTGGCTGCAAAACCTCAGGCTTTTCTCTGAAGGCTGTAAGACCCACCTTTAAAAGAACCACTCAAAAGAAAGCACAAACAAAAATCACTCGTTTCTACATGAACAGAGCAAAATGTGGAACAAATGAGGAAGCGACTGAAATGAATGAGAACAAGAACAAGAAGGGAAGAGAAATTCTACTCTCTCCTACCAATCTCTCTTACAGCCATAGGGAAGGACTGGATATGCAAAGAAAGGAGTGTACTAAAAGCAGCGATAAAAGCCTGAATATATTGGAAGCAACACAAAATATCCTCGATACAGCTGATGAAACATCCCCGAAACGGATAGCCAAATCCCAAGTTCCCCCCGAACCATCGTTAGATCAAAAAATGGAGGAACTAATGTTAAAACAAATTTCGGAATTGGACTCGGGAAATATTAAACCTTCGAAAGACTCTTATCTTCATTCCCACGAGACAAATGAAGAAGGTCTCTCAATCATCAAATGGCTAGTGCTCCTTACCGAGGACATTGAATCCATAAAGTCCTACTTGGACAGTTGCACAAAAATTCTTACCATCATGGCTGACTCCTGTAAAACTCTCTGGAGAAAACCCGTTGGGATGCCTGTAGAATCGGAAAGTAATCATGGCATCGCTTCCACCCTCTGTAGGAGTGGCCCATTAAGGAAGGGTAAGAAAGCCTGCAGAGCTAATGCTTATAAAAGGAGATCCATAGTTGTAAAAAATGTTAAAAAAAGTAAAAACATAAAAAATCTTAAGACAGTGCATTATAAAAAAATGGTTTTTAAAAAGCTTTTTAACCTACTCGAGAGCACATCAGCCTCTGGGACCAGAGGGAACCTGGTGAAGTCTTTAGCCAAGAAGTCAGTTAAACAGGATTTGTCCCCAAACGTCTGTGCTGACAAAGCTTTAGATTGTCTAAAATCTTCAGCGCTTGCTCCACCACCAAGCTCTAAGCAAGATTTATTGCCCCAAGATCCATGGTCCTACGTTTTAACCATAGACAACTCCAAATCCAAGAAGGAGAGCATTTCAACAAATAAGAACTGGAAGCTGGTGTTGCTTCAAAACAAGCTTGTTTTTTCAAGCTATCCTAAGCCTCCAGGATTTTTATCTCAAGAGGATCGCAAAGTCCATCTACTGAACTTCCTTAAGGCATACATGCCAGGTACTTTGAGTAATCCCTCGGAGTTGGACCAAGTGGAATATCTATATTTTGATGGCTTGCTTGCCAGGGCGGTGGTCACATTCCATGATCGGAGATTGGCAAAACTGATATATAAACACAGAGAACATCTAAAGACAAGTGGTGTAAAAATATCAAGGTACTTTAAAAATGAGGCCTCTCCTATCCCACTATTACCCAGCTCTGCAACCTCGACTGCAGCACCTCATCAAAAGGCCGAATACCACACTTTAATTGATATAAAAGCCACTGAGGACTTGCCTAATCACCACCCAGAGTTACTTACTAATGATCTTCAAAGACCAGACTCTCCCGGGACTTTATATGAGGCGAGCCAAGGTGACGGGTTTGAAAGTTTTGAAAATAACTTAGTTTACTCCTACTGCGCTCTCCCCCAAGAAACTCAGAACAAAATACTTGATAGATTGGATAACCTTCGTTCTTGTCTGACAAATCTGACGAAGGACCAACCGGGACCACACAACCAAAACATATCTGATTATGTCCCAGATCAGGCTTCATGCTTCTATCGTCACGAGCTGGGTTTATGGATCGGGAAACCCTCCGTTACCCCAGGCCAATTGGTTGTTGCGGAGATGAATCCATCCTCTCAGATCTTGGAGCCGAAACGCCCCTCCCATAACCCAGCTCGTATGCAATCCATCCCAGAGGCAAACCTGGTCACTACATTAGCATGGGATAAAATGAGAGAATTAAATGAGATTGAATTGGGCTCCCCAAATAAAGTCCCCAGCATGGGTGCGCCAGGTTGCAATCCTAGCATTCCACCCTCCTCAAATGTGAGCATACTGAATACATCTTTAAACATCATTGAATTAGCATCTGAACTATCTGAACCCGCTGTAAGGGCTAATAGTAAGAACCAGAGGAATTTGGTGTGACATCCGGAATGCACCACGCATACCTCACTAGCACCCTTAAATCAAAGATCTCTC
This sequence comes from Podarcis muralis, assembly GCF_964188315.1. Lineage (NCBI taxonomy): Eukaryota > Metazoa > Chordata > Lepidosauria > Squamata > Lacertidae > Podarcis > Podarcis muralis. The sequence goes on along the minus strand of NC_135666.1, from coordinate 21,879,026 downwards.
CAAAATATTTCTATTATGTCATGGAATGTAGCTGGACTCTCATGTAAATTAGCTGATTCTGATTTTATAAATTTCCTTGAGTCTTATGATATAATACTTTTGCAGGAAACATGGTCTCTTAAACCTTTAAATATTCCTAATTTTATTACTTATAATCTACCCGCTACTAAAATGTCAACAAAAGGTCGTCCTAAAGCCGGTTTGATCTGTGGTATTAAACAGTCTTCTAACCTTAAAATTAATTATATCAGAAATATTGGACAGTATGCACAATTGTTATCATTTTCCATTGTTTACAGGGAAATTCTTCTTTTAAATATATATTTTCCTCCCGTAGAGTTGGAAACTAGACCAGATTATGGTTGGAATGTAGTCTCGGAAGAGTTGTATTTAATACGTAGTAAATCTCCAAATATCCCCCTGATTGTAATGGGAGACACCAATGCTCGAATTGGATCAGACAATACAGCTCTCTATAAACGCTATGTCTCAAATCTAGCTGAAGATGCCCCACTTCCATTGAGAATAGGGAGGAATTCAAAGGACATCATTATTAATAAAGCGGGAGGAAAACTTTTACAATTGGTTTTAGAATTTAATCTCTCATTCTTGAATGGCTCAATGTGGCCGGATATTCCAGGAAATTTTACTTTCAGCTCCAAAAGGGGTAGGAGCGTAATCGACTATTCTCTAGTTTCCGTTGAAATGTTAAATGAAGTTGCCTCTTTTACAGTTGTTCCTCGCTCAGAGAGTGACCACTTCCCAATAGTTTTAGAGATGTACAGGAACCCTAGAAATAATGATATCTGTCCTCTTATTAGTATTGATAAGACCATTTATGCCAAAAGAATTTATATAAGTGATAAAAATAGGGAGGATCTATTAGCAGTATTTGAAAATAACCCAGTTATTCTCGAATCTGTGGCTAACCAAAATTTGATGCCCTTGGAGGACAATGATTGTTATTATAAGACCATCCAGGAATTATTTTCTTCTTTTTTAGACCCTCACTTCAGCAACAAACCTTCAAATAAGTATAACTGGTTTGATAAAGATTGTATTAACTATAAGAAAGAACTTAGAACTTGTCTAAAAGAAGCCTATATTACCAACTATCAAGGTCTCTGGAAGACTTATTTTGAAATGAAAAGTGTATTTAAGAACATGCTCCTGGAAAAAAAATCTGAGTTCGCACTAGCCAAATGGTCTAAAATTGTTATTGCATTAGAAGTTAAAGATACCAAAACTTTTTGGTCACTTCTCTCAATAAAAGATATCACTGATTTCCCTAATATAAGCGATGAGGCTTGGATTTCACATTTTACTGCTGTTTTTTATGATCACCAAGTTTGTAAAAAGGAAAATTTTAAATTTTCTCTGGCAAAAACCACACAATTTCAAATTACTGTTGAGGAGATGAAAAGGATAATTCTCTCGTTTAAGCAAGGGAAGTCACCTGGTATGGACGGCATTCCAATAGACCTGTTGAGATTAGATGTAGAATGGTGGGCCATTAAACTTGTGCCGCTTTTTAATTCTATCTATCACTCAGCCCTCGTACCTAAATCGTGGAACAACTCAATAGTGGTACCGATCTTTAAAAAAGGTGATAGGAATTGCCAAGAGAATTACAGGCCTATAAGTTTGTTACCATGTATAAGTAAAATCTATGCCAAATCTCTGCTTATTAAATTGGAAGAATGGATGCTGTCAAAAGGTCTACCTGGTAAAGAGCAGGCTGGTTTTAAGGCAGGCTCATCAACTCTGGACCAGTGTCTAGTGTTAAGTCACCTTGTGGATAAATATGTCATGAGAAATAAACGAAAACTCTTTGTGGCATTTGTGGATTTAAAAAGTGCCTTTGATTCGGTCGACCGCAACAAACTATGGACTAAACTAGAACACCTTGGTATCGACCCATATCTACTTACACTGATTCAAAGTTTACATTCTAATAACCAAATATATGTTAAAGTATCAAAAGATGGTAGACTTGCAGGTCCTATTCTGAATAATCGAGGAGTTAGGCAAGGCTGTATCTTGGCCCCTACCCTATTTAATCTATTTTTATCTGACCTACCATTATTTCTTCAAAACGCAACCACTCATACTCCTTATTTAAACAATAGCCCACTCTTTTTATTACTTTATGCAGATGATGCTGTAATTATTTCACTTTCTGTTTTGGGTTTAAAAAAATTATTTAAGAGTTTCTCAAACTACTGCTCTCTCAATAATCTCAAAATTAATTATGACAAGACAAAGATTATGCAATTCAGAAAGAGAGGGAACCCAAAAGGCTGTATAATTAATGGACATCTAATACAGGAAGTTAAGCACTTCAATTATCTGGGAATCACATTCAAAAATAATATGAACTGGAATACACATATATGTGCTGCAATAGTTAAGGCCAAAGTGACAGCCCACCATATTAAATCCTACTTTTTTTCTCCAGTAGGAAACAGATTTATTCCAGCTGTATTGCAAGTGATTGACATGAAACTTTGTGCCCAACTTTTATATGGCACACCAGTGTGGATTTTAGGTGACCTCAAGAGGTTGGATAAATTTCATGCATCCCTTCTGAGGTCATTATTAGGACTTGCAAATTCTGTAAAATATGAAACAATATGTTGTGAGCTGGGAATATTGCCTTTATCAGTAAGAGCATGGCTGAGGACCTTGAAATATTGGATCTTCCTCCATTATAGAGCCCTAGCCCCGAGTTCTCTACTTTACGATCTTTTAAGTGATAGTGTAACCTACAATCTATCATTGATTTGTAGGAGAAAACTTGATTCGATAGGGCTCACTCTAACTGACTTTGTAATCTCTGATCCCAAAGATACATGGGAAATTATCAGGAAGACTCTTACAGAAAAAAGTGTTCTCGCCATGCTTGAGGTTGCAAAGCACAGCACCTGCTCTCCTATCCACTTAAATCTGCCTTTGTGTAGAGATTTCCAAAAGGGATATATGACAAATCTGAAGAAACATGAATCGTGTAGGCTGTTTATGTTGGCCAGATTTAACATGTTTCCCTCAGTGGTAGTGAGAGGAAGATACTTAGCTATCCCAGAATCAGAGCGTCTCTGCAAATGCAGAAAACAGGAACCCGATACTCTAGAGCATATATTCTTTTCCTGTGATTTTGGCGGTTATGCCAGAAGACAATTATTTGAGGCCCTAAAATTTAATAGACAGTCTTTTACACAACCAACTGTTCAGGACCTGCTGGCGGACAGCGATGATCAGATTACTTTAATAGTGGCTGAATTTTTAAGTGCTGTCCATGAAGAAAGAATGGGCCATGATAAAGAGACTTAGTGGTACTTAATGGTAGGTGATGTTGCTGTGCTGTATTATATTATCTATGTACATAGATTTATTTCTTGGAGTTAAGAATAGGTCTGAGATAAATTGTGTTCGCTGAGCCTGTATTTTATACAGTCTGTATATGATGTTTGCTTGATAATGTGTGGTGTGCTATGCCTAATAAAGGATTTTGAATTTGAATTTGAATTTGAATAAATAAGAATCATGATGATTCTATTCAATTATGCTAAAGGGATTTAAACTATTCTAGTCCTTATGATTGGGACACGGGTGGCGCTGTGAGTTAAACCACAGAGCCTAGGACTTGCCGATTAGAAGGTCGGCGGTTCGAATCCCCTCGACAGGGTGAGCTCCCGTTGCTCAGTCCCTGCTCCTGCCAACCTAGCAGTTCGAAAGCACGTCAAAGTGCAAGTAGATAAATAGGTACCGCTCCGGCGGGAAGGTAAACGGCGTTTCTGTGTGCTGCTCTGGTTCGCCAGAAGCGGCTTAGTCATGCTGGCCACATGACCCAGAAGCTGTACGCCGGCTCCCTCGGCCAATAAAGCGAGATGAGCGGCAAAACCCCAGAGTCGGGCACGACTGGACCTAATGGTCAGGGTTCCCTTTACCTTTAGTCCTTATGATTACGGGGGGGGGGGGGACAGCAACTTGTATAATGTAGACAGCCAGGTGCACCCACCCAAACCTCCAAAAGTGAAGTTTCCAGAGTAGACGGGCAGGTTGGGCAGGACTATGCAGCCATAGCTGCAGCCCATGCAGAATTTGATGGGCCTAATCCTCCTGACATCAGTGGGCTTTCAGGATATCTCATTCTGTGGCAGAGATGGGAGTACAGCTAAATAAAAATATTTGGGACCTATGAGATAGCTTTACCCTACATGTGCCCAGTCAACCACTTTGATCAGCAGACTTGGCACTACTATAGGTGCCACATAATATCTGCACTACGTTTGTGCAAACTCGGTTGTTTGGTGTGGCAACACCCACACTTTGGAACTCCCTGCCTATTGAGATCAAGCAGGTGCCTTCACTATACTCTTTTCGATGACATTCCTGTTCAGACAAGCCTACTCATATGCTTAGGAAGTTGAGGTAATTTTAGTCTGTTTAGTAGTTTAACGTGTAAGTTTAAAAGTAGAATTGTAATTTTTTATTGCTTTTACTGGTTTATCTTCTGTAAACCACTGTTATTATTTTTTACAATCAAACAATGTATAAATTTTATGAAACAGCTATATACCTGTATGTATATGATCTCTGCAGTAGTTTCCAAGCTCGCTCCGCCCCTAGCCACTTGAAAATTGCGGAGAGTCTTGGCAGGTCACGATTTTGCTACTGGTTGTAGCAATTGTAACGCGCTGGGCTAGATGCTGTGTGATTTTTAATTGTATTTCTATTGCTACTTTTATTTTTTATAGTGGGTGTCATTGTATTGCCATCTAAAATCCATAGAATTCAAACTGTAATACAATAAAATGCAATATAAAGATAAAAGAATGAATAGAAATGCAATTAAATAATCAATATGAATATTTATTACAGACACACCGTGGATCACCTGAAAGACACTGTGGATGTGCTGCAGAAGGCCTGTATGTGAGAAGGGCAGAAATAATAGTACGAATATATAAAATGTCATCTTCGTGAAAGAGGAAAGCACTGAGGATTCTGACACTCACATCATTATAGGACTTTATAGCAAAGCATCTCCCTTCTCCATAGCTGGCACAAATGAATTTTAGGGTGGAAGCCTTGATTATGAAACCTCACCATCTGCTTTGCTTATGGCTTCATGCTGATTGATTTTCATATGGAAAGAACATCAAAGGGATTGTGACAGGACATTCCGTTTCAAGGCAGTCCCAGAATCCTCTGCTGCTGCTGCTTTTCCTGCAGAAGTCTCTAGCAAGAATGCCAATTAGTGCCAACTGCAAAGATGATAATAATGTGTAGCATAGAGCTCAATGTACCCTCCTTAAATGTGGCAGTCCTAAAACCAGGAGTATCATTTCAGATTGTAGCTGGTAGGTGCCACAGCACCTACTTTAGCAATGGGTGAACAACCTTACTTCCTTTCAGATTCACATTTATCTGATCTGAAGTTTGGTTCTCCACATTTTCACATCAGCCTGTGGTTTGTATCTTTTTTTGGGTGGGGGAGGGAAGTTCTAATGAAAATCCAGCAGCATTTGAATGCAAAATTCTCCTAACGTTTGTTTGCAATTTTTCCTACTATACGCATTTTTGCAAAGCTATTTCTCCTACTGTAGTACAGTCTAGTTACAGGTAGGTAGCCGTGTTGGTCTGCCGTAGACAAAACAAAATAAAAAACATCCTTCCAGTAGCATCCTTAGAGACCAACTAAGTTTGTCGTTGGTATGAGCTTTCGTGTGCATGCACACTTCTTCAGATATCTCTAAGGTGCTACTGGAAGGAATTTTTTTATCTAGTACAGTCTGTATGTTATTTTCACTAATAGATGCACTTATATATTGGAAAAGTGCATTACAAAATTCAGAGAAGTGTGACTTTGGAACCATGACTGTTTCTGTTCACGTATTGTTTTGGGAAGTGTGACAACTAGGTGGATAAGGTAGGTACAGATTTTAGCAGTGCGCACCTTACCAGCTGCCCAATAGTGCTGACCCTTAATGCTGACCCAGGGTAGGGGAACATTCAGCCACTCAGAATGTAAAACCAGTGGAATTTTAGAGATACAAATAAGAAGTTGTATCCAGCTATGTTCTGCTCAAAGTAGACCCATTGAAATGAATGGACCTAATTTACTTGTGTCCATTATTAAATACAGTGGGTCTGCTCTGATGATGACTAACAGAGGACGCAGCCCAAAATTGACAACTTTTGGCTGGACCATGCAGCTTTTCATTTCAGTGGTGGTTGGGATTAGCAATTATGTTGCTTATTTCCAAGTTGTAGAAAGCTTCATTGGGAGGGGCCAGCCAGGGCAGGATGCTCTGTGGGGCCTCTGAGGAGTCTGCCTGCTTCCTCCCCCTCAGCTGCCCCTACAGCTGAGGGGGAGGCAGCGGACGGACCATTTGGGGCAGCGCTGATCCTGCGGGCATCCAAGCCACTGCGTCACTCCCAGGAGAGACATGTGGTTCGGGTGCGCTGCAGGCCCCGCATTGAGTGCCACCCGGCATTTTGTCACCCCCCTCAGTGGTGACACCTGGGGCGAACCGCCCCCACCGCACCCCCTTCCTCTGCCCCGATTGTGCCGCAGTTAAAAGCACCACTGTGGGGACTAATGGAAAAGTTGTCAGCCATGCTAGATATAGGCACTCATGAAGCCTAAGCACACATGGCCTGAAACACAGGTATTGTCTATAGCTACACCCTGCTTTGCCCAGATGGGGCTTTAGCTGGACAGTTGAAACCACAAACTTCGGTGTGCTTCTGGATTACTGCCACTGAAATATGGAGTCTGGAAAACACAGCAATAATTGAAAGGTGTGTTGATATCTGCAACTGAACTAATTAATTTCTTACTGTCACAGATCAGTAAGATTTGATCTGTGCAGAACACAAAAAGAATACTAGAGAAATTTACAGGGGAATTAAATGGGAGTTCTCAATGCTTTATATTTTCACTCAAGGTAGAGGGAATTTAGCTGAACGTAACTAGAATAATAAAGATATCCACATTTCAGTGGGTCCTCCAGTTAGAGTTCATAATAAATGAAGAATCAGTCTCTTCCCCTAATAATACAAATTGCAGTATAAGAGGACATGAACAACAGATATAGCTCCAGTTTCACAACAATGAAGGTCACTTCCAGATGACCTGTTTATTGAGTGTTCATTCTGATTAGTTTGTGCAAAGTTTGCGGGGAGGTTAGATGAGATTGGCTATTTATTGAACATTCATTCTTATTTGCTTGAGGGAAGCTGATACGATGTTGCAACTTTTCATTTGATAAAGGCTGCAGAACAGGTATGTATTGGTAAGGCAATCGGTTCCGTCTCTCGTGTGTGTGTATGTGTGTGTGTGTGTGTCTCCAGCCCCAGGGCTTTAGTGTACAGAGATTTGGATTCTAGTTCAGTAAAAAGCTTCCGCTTTTTCAAGGTGAGTTGCCAGCCTGGGAAGGAAAGGAGCCCACCTTTTCTGACTTCCAGCTGGGTGTGCTTTCTAAATGGGCAACGCAGCCCACTCTGATTGCCTGTTGCTAGGCAGCCTGTAGCATTTTGCAGTAGCAGGAGCAAGCACACTCCAGCCAGGCATTGCTAGGCAGCCCAAGCTGGTGGGGAGCCCAAAAATAAATGCAAGATTGCTGGTCTGAGAAGGAACAAAAAACAGAAAGGACAAAAATAAGCTGTGTGACAGCGCTTCATTATGCAACTTGCCCTATCTCCCCTAATCAATGAATACTGCAATTGTTTGCCATCTCTGTACCAATCTTTCCATTTCCTATCTTTTCTCTTCTCATGCCTTAAATTAAAATAAATAAATATAAGTCTAGACACTTCTGGGTTTTCTTCCACCCCCCTTTTCAAATATGCTGTGTGGAGGAATGTTATCTGTCTACAAACGCCATGTCAAGAAGCGGATGAGGTTCCATGCTTTATTACAAAACAGGGACAGTGAACCAGCCCCCCTTGCCATGCTGATGGACTCCAGTTCCCATCAGCCCCAGCCAGCACAGCCAGTGGTGAGGGATGATGGGAGTTGCAGTCCAACAAAATTCTGGAGGTCAACAGGTTCTCTGTGCCAGTAAGTCAGATACAGAGGAAAACGGAGATTAAAGATTCATTTTTATCAGAGGTAAATGGGTTTTTTAATAAATAAATAAATTGGCATTCCTGAATCATACTTCTGCCAGGTTGAAGGAATTTGGTAAGTTTAGCCTGGATAAGAGACAAGTAATGTTGCATATTCATAAGGGATTTGATTTAGATTGTATCTTACTGGCCCAGTGATTTTTCCTACTTTCTTTAGTTTAAGCTTGAATTTTGCTATAAGAAGCTGATGATCTGAGCCACAGTCAGCTCCAGGTCTTGTTTTTGCTGACTCTATAGAGCTTCTCCATCTTTGGCTGCAGAGTTGTCTCTTGTGTTGTTGGAGAAGAGTGTTTGTGATGACCAGCTTGTTCTCTTGACAGAACTCTATTAGCCTTTGCCCTGCTTTGTTTTGAACTCCAAGACCAAACTTGCCAGTTGTTCCTTTTATCTCGTGACTCCCTACTTTAGCATTGCAAACCCCTATAATGAGAAGAACATCCTTCTTTGGTGTCATTTCTAGAAGGTGTTGTAAGTCTTCATAGAATTGGTCAATTTCAGTTTCTTCAGCACCGGTAGTTGGTGCATAAATTTGGATTACTGTGATGTTAAAAGGTCTGCCTTAGATTCATATCAAGATCATTCTATCATTTTTGAGATTGTATCCCAGTACAGCTTTCACCACTCTTTTGTTGACTATGAGGGCCACTCCATTTCTTTAACGGGATTCTTGCCCACGGTAGTAGATATGATGGTCATCCGAACTGAATTCGCCCATTCCCATCCATTTTAGTTCACTGATGCCCAGGATGTCAATATTTATTCTTGCCATCTCATTTTTTACCACATCCAGCTTACCAAAGGTTCATGGTTCTTACATTCCAGGTTCCTATGCAATATTTTTCTTTACAGCATTGGACTTTCCTTTCGCTTCCAGGCATATCTGCAACTGACCGACCTTTCGGCTTTGGCCCAGCCGCTTCATCAGCTCTGAATCTACTTGTACTTGTCCTCTGCTCTTCCTCAGTAGCATGTTGGACGCCTTCCGACCTGAGGGGCTCATCTTCCAGTGTCATAAATTTTATATGCCTGTTGTCTTTGTCCATGGAGTTATCTTGGCAGGGATACACAGTGGAACTGAGGAATAGGTTTAAGGATTTAGATTTGGTGGACAGAGTGCCTGAAGAACTATGGATGGAGGCTCGTAACATTATACAGGAGGCAGCAACGAAAACCATCCCAATGAAAAGAAAATACAAGAAAGCAAAGTGGCTGTCCAACGAGGCCTTGCAAATAGCGGGGGAGAGAAGGCAAGCAAAATGCGAGGGAGATAGTGAAAGATACAGGAAATTGAATGCAGATCTCCGAAAAATAGCAAGGAGAGACAAGAGGGCCTTCTTAAACGAGCAATGCAAAGAAATAGAGGAAAATAATAGAATGGGAAAAACCAGAGATCTGTTCAAGAAAATTGGAGATATGAAAGCATGAGTCTGACCAAACTATGGGAGGCAGTGGAAGACAGGAGTGCCTGGCGTGCTCTGGTCCATGGGGTCACAAAGAGTGGGACATGACTAAACGACTAAACAACAATAAAATATTGCATATTCATTGCATATCCATATAGGTCACCATTATGCGCCTTCAGCAGTACTGGAGACCTTACAAGAAATATCTGACGTGGATTTTCAGAAGAGTGTGTGTGTGTGTGTGTGTGTGTGTGTATGCCTTTTTTATCCCACTTTCCATCCAAAAGAGGCTTCTAGAGTGGCTTGTAATTGCCAGTTATATGGCAGTTCCTGCCCTCTGGCTTACAAAGACATCGCACAAAAGGAAAAAGGAATGGAAGAGAGGAGGAAGAAGAAAAAAAGCTTACACCCGGTATCTTTGTTACAGAGTGCACTTCTTGCAACGACCAGCGGGAATGGAAAGATTTCAAGATGAGGCGGAACCAAAAGTTGCTTGTCTTTCAGCATTTTTCCCAAGCGCCTTATGATCATAAACAGTTACTAAGCAGAACAAGAAAAACAAAGGAGGCCAACTGGTAGAATACAAAGGAACGAATCTCTCCTGTGTTTGTGTTTTGCTGTAGCTGTATAATAAAGACACTCTCGTTTGTTTCAGAATTCAGCTTCTCATCTCGGCCAATTTTGCTTCTTACAGCACAGTGTGAAAGTTAGAGCTCTTGTCTTAATTACCATGAAAGGATTCCTTGTGCTTAAAAGGTTTATGGCTCCCTGGGGAAAATATAATGGTTGTGGGGAAGCAGAAGACTCTGGTTCATTCCTCAGATCACATCCATTTCTTCAATACTTTTTTATGGTGACTAGCCAAGGGCATTTTGATACCTGAAGCACAGAATCCTAAAGTCAATCCTTCCCACTAATAAAAATTTCCATTCTTTGGAAATAATTTGTGTTTCCTGTGCAAGGGTAACACATATAGCTGCTTTTTAAAGGGGTTCAATAGCAGCATGGCTATCCTTTCCCCCCATATTGATGGAACATTGCTACTGGACCAAGAATAAAAGGGATTAAGCTGGACTTCAGGTGATAATGCACAAGCGGCCTTTTAGTATAACAGTTTGACATTCCAGCTTCTCTTCTTTCACCAACGCTATCTGCATTTTTAAGCATACACTGATTACTGTGCTATCTGATCATCAGCACAAGATATCTTTGGCAGTCATGTATATTTATTAGAAATACCTCTGCAATACTTGATTAATGCAGCAGGTTTAGATTTCAGTTTCGGTATAAATATGAAAGGGAATTGGATAATGTTGATATAACATAGAAAATGCTTGTGTTTGAATATGAATAAACAAGTTTATATGCTTGAGAACAGCTCGTGTTTATCAGTCAGCCCCGATTTCCTGTCTTTGTTCCTAGTAAATAACTGTCTCTGTTTTGTTGCTAAGGATGACTTGTTTTAATGTTTGTGTGAGTTGCTGGAGTTATAATTCTACAGGCTTAAGTTCCCGCCCTTGGGGTCTCCAGAAGTTAAATCTTGGAGAGGAATAGATGGCTGGATGCCTCTTGTCTAAAGTGCACACATGCCTATTTACCAATGTACAATGCATGAACACTAAGGCACGACACAGAGTATAGCTTTGCTGTTTCATAAACTGCAGGTACTGAGCTGTTGATGATAGTCTTCTATAGTGCAATGATTATTTGTTTAGAAAACTTATACACTGTCTTTCCAATGCAATTGCTTTGCTCAGGGCTGCGTACAATTAAAAATAAAATGATCCTACAAAAGAAACAAAGCAGCAGTATAAAAATGGAAACAGGCTCAACAAATGCAAACCTTCTAAAATGAGGGTCTCCTACTTTTTAATTTTTTTATTTAAAAAATCTGCCTGGTAATGTTTTTAACCAGTTAGTACAATTGCTAATTGAGAGCTAGTGGCCTTGCCCATCTCTGTCTGGCTTTAGATTCACTCTACTAACCTTCATCCATCCCATAACCACCTTCAGACATTTGGTTCAGGACATCAACAGCTTCCCTCGTATCAGAGAAAAAGTAGATATTATGTTTCCTTAGAATTTCTTAATAAACACAAACACCTAGCTTTAAAAAAAAAAAAGTAAGTGAAAAACAGGCTATTATACACATTATAATGAAGACACACTTATATGTGGAGTTACCTTATTTTTACAATTTCATATTTGCTGTATCTCACTGATTTAGCCAAAGTATAATCAGATCATACAAGTAAAATGTATATGAAATGTTCTATTAATATTTAAATGGTGTGACTGCTCTTAGTGTTGCCATCGTTAAGCACGAAGAGCCACAATATACCCATAATGAGGTCTTTTAAGTTTTACAGTGTGAGAGGTGAAAGGGTATGAGAGAAAACCAATTAACTCTGAGAACAGATTCATTCTCCAGCTGCATTTGTTCCTCAAAGCCACTTGGTGGCGCTTCAAGCTTAATGTGTACCAACGAGTAAAGGCCTTGGGCAATTCCTGTAATTCAAGAAGAAGCCCCGAACAAGATGCATTGATGTGGATTTCATCTTGTCTTGAGAAATGCTCTAAGAAGCAGGAAAGGGAAGATCTGACAGGTAGCAAAATACAGGCATCTCATTTGCTCTTAGCACACGGAAGTTGCTAGGCAATAGGAAAAGGTCTAGGACCACGAAACAAATTTGCCACTGGCAAATTAAAGATGGCATGTGGCTGGGATCTCAGTAGCACTGCATTCTGCAGCACATTCAGTCACCCTGGGTGAGTACAGTTTACAGAAACTGTGGTTAAAAGGGGGGGGGAGCTAGGTTCCACCCCCAAAACACCTCTGACTACTCACCTGATTTTGCTACCACCTGTAGCTTACAGAAGCAAAATGCAGAGGTTCTCACAAGGAGCAACTTTTTATTCAGCAGCCTCCTTTGACTTTTTGATTTTTTTACCCAGAAAGAATGGAAGAAAAATGTCACGTCATTCGGCCCTTTTCTCAGCTGGTGTCACAAAGCACATTGCAGTTTTCAGTGGTAAAAAGCGGTAGAATTCCAGACTATATCTCTTCAAACAGTGTGGAGTCATCTTATTTATAGCCATCTATGTATACGGTAGGGCCGCGGGTGGCGCTGTGGGTTAAACCACAGAGCCTAGGGCTTGCCGATCAGAAGGTCAGCGGTTCGAATCCTCGCGACGGGGTGAGCTCCCGTTGCTCGGTCCCTGCTCCTGCCAACCTAGCAGTTCGAAAGCACGTCAAAGTGCAAGTAGATAAATGGGTACCGCTCCAACGGGAAGGTAAATGGCGTTTCCGTGCGCTGCTCTGGTTCGCCAGAAGCTGCTTAGTCATGCTGGCCACATGACCTGGAAGCTGTCTGCGGACAAACTCCGGCTTCCTCGGCCAATAAAGTGAGATGAGTGCCACAGCCCCACAGTTGCTCATGACTCGACCTAATGGTCAGGGGTCCCTTTACCTTTACCTATGTATACGGTACTTTGGAAAAAAACAGGCATTTAACATTCCCATCTTTCCCAAGTTCAAGGTGGCTTACAAAAGTGACAAAATCACATTGGAACACAATATGAAAAACAAACAAGTACCCAACAACTAGCTGCTGAAACTAAGTAAGAGTGTAACAAAAGCTCTGCTGGATCAGGCCAAAGCTCCACCTAGACCAGAATCCTGATCTCATTCTCATAGTAGCTGATGCCTATCAGGAATTAAGTGCAACAACACTCACACCAATTCCCAGTAATTGGTATTACAGTCTCCAACAATGAAAGTGAAACATAGCCATCATGATAGCCTCATCCTCCGTTAATTTGAAAAATTCTCCCAAAAGCTAGCAAATGGGGGGGGGGGGCTATTGATATTTTGTTTTATTAACCACCTTCACCACCCTAAAGTTCCAAAGTAAATAACAGCATTTTAAAACACAACTATAAAAACGGTTTAAAATAAATTACCAATCAGAATAATAGGGTGGGTCCTAAATGTGTGTGTGTTCTCTAGTTGTAAAGAGCTGCATCTTCAGATTACCACAAAAATTGTATAATTCCTCTCGGGGGGGGGGGGGGGCAAATTGCAAAACTAGGAGGCTGCCAGAGAATGCTCTCTCCTGGACCATTCCCCCGCCCCCCGAGGGCAGTGGAAATAGCAAGAGGGCCTCCTCTGTTGATCTTAACACCTAAAATGGTATGAATTAGCCCCAGAAGTGAACTGCCAACCAATGCAGCTGTTTTAAAACTGAGGTTAGATGACTTCTAAATGAAAACCTAGCCAGTAATCTGCATTTTGGAACAGTTGAGGTTTCTAAATAGTCTTCAAGGGCAGCCCCACGCAGGACACATTGCAGCAATCCAGTCTGGAAGTTACATGGCATGAGTGGAGAGAGGTACCATCCCACAGCCTTTGAATGCCCTCTTCCACATGAGCCTGCTGGTAAATCCCCCATCATCTTTAGAAACCCTTCTCTGATTGTCCTTGGCTCTCTCAGAGATCAGGCAGCTGGCAACTGTGACGCTTGCTTTTGTGTTTTGTGGCTTGTGGTGCTTGCTTTTATGTTTTGTGGCTCACTCGACACCCACTCTTATGTCATTCCAATGTTAAGTAAACACAAAGGCCGTTACCTCATTTTCCAAGGCCTTTTCGGATACTGTTTAAATATTTTTTACTTTATTTCTCTGACATTTATGTTTTTAGTGCTCTGCTGTTCATATTGTTTGAGACATCATTTTATTTTTTAAAGAAACCTTTTGTATATGATAGCTAGCCATCCTGGGAGGAGCAGTTCTAAACAGTGTGGTCTGATTTATTTAAAACAAACTGCTGTAAAGGCCCTGACAGAACAGACCTTGCTGATACTTAGGAACATAGGAAGCTGCCTTATCAGAGCATTAGTGCCATCAAGCTCACTGTTTGTGCACTGACCGATAGTAGCAATGCAGAGTTTCAGATGGGGTCTGTTCCATCCCTACTTAGAGGTGCTGAGGTTTGAAACTGAGACAAAACAGATGCTCTAGCATTGAGCATGCTCCTGTTTTAGTTGGAAATGGTTAGGCATAGTTTTTTTTAATTTTTTTATTATACTGATTTTAAGATGTCATTGGCAAATCTTTATCTGGAAAGGTAGCATGTAATTCTTGAACATAAATGTACTAAATATAATTTCCTATAGTAGAGATTATAAGGGTTGTTTTTAGATGGGAGTAGCAGGTGTGCAAATGTGAAAAATAATACAGAACATATAATATGAATATGAACATTCAATAACTAATCCCTGAAGTATTGCCTTGATGATTTTAAGTGTGTGTGTGGTAGTAACTGTGTTTTGATCATTTTGAAAGTGATTTGAAGATTTTAGCAATTTGTACAATAAAACCCTGATGTTTCTACCTATTGCGATAAGAGTATAAATCATTACTATTCCCAAAGGAGTCTAAAACTGGTATGTTTATTCACTGAAAACAGAAAGAGCAAGGTTGAGCAGGAGGAGGGAGAATTCATTCTTCTTCTTCTTCTTCTAGTGAGCCACATTTAATGTTCCAGCAGTGAATTACTGCCTCCCCTCCCCACACCCCTGACTTTAACCTGTGAGAGTTTCTTCCTGAGAGAGGAGGCGGAGGAAGAGGAGGAGGAGGAAGGTGGCTGGAGGAGAGTGAAGAGCTCCCCAGCACTATTTGCAGGTGCTCTCAAGAGGCGGAGGAGGCCGAGAAGGGCAGAGAGGAGGAGGGCGAGGAGGCCATTAGGCTAGTAGCCGTGTTTCCTCATGATCATCAGAAACTCCTGCTCGCTCACTTCCCCGTCTCCATTCAGGTCCGCTTCGGTGATCATTTCCTGCAGTTCCTCGTCCGTCAGCTTCTCTCCAATCTCGGAGGCGACGCGCTTGAGGTCTTTAAAGGCGATCTTGCCCCTTTCCGGGTCCTCGAACAGCTTGAAGGATTTCAGGATCTCCTCTTTGGGATCCGTTTCGGACATCTTCTTGGTCATCACGGAGTAAAAAGCGTCGAAGCCGATCTTCCCCGAGCCTTCTTTATCCACTTCTCCCACGATCCTCTTGATCTCTTCTCTGGTGGGTTCAAAGCCCAGGGCCCGAATGGACACCTTCAGGTCTTTCACGTCGATGGTCCCGGTGCCGTCGGAATCCAGCAGGTCGAAGGCATCGCGCATCTGCTGCTTTTGAGCGGGGCTGAGCTCAAGCTTCGGGCCTTTCTTCTTCCTCTGGGACCACTTGCTCCTATAAGCCATCCTTCGGGGCCCTCAAGGCAGCGCCCTCCGGGCTCCTCAAGCCGTTCTGCCCGTTGCTACTGGCTGCTCCCCGCAAACGCCCGGAGGGAGAATGCTTCTGCCTAAGGGGAAAAAACAGTTGAAGGTTGCCATGGCAGGGAGGATCATGGATGCCAGAGACCGGAAGTAGTAGAGGGACGGACTACATTTCCCAGCATGCTCCTCGAGGAGGCGGGGCAAGAATGAGCTGATCGCTGCTGTTGGGAGACATTTAACAGGAGAAGCCTGAGCCTTGGGCAATAAAAGGTGAGCGAACCTGTCACTGAAGGTAGGAGCGGGGAACAACTTGTGCTGTTTGTTATGTTTTGTTATTCGGGAAATGAGGCGGAAGGTCAGCTGTTCTTCGGCGCCGCCAGCCTTCTAGGCCGTGCTAAGGGATGACGCTTTGCTCTCAAAAAGTTGGAGGAGAAAAAACATTGTATTGTTATTTTTGTCCTTGCAGCTGTCAGGTTCTGTCTGTAATTGAGGGAATTGGGACCAGATATGTGTTACTGGGAAGGCTCGCCCCCGATCCCCACCCCAAGAGTGTGTAATAATAGATGCCTAGTAATAATGGGTGGTTGTATAGCGTTGTGTACTGGAAACAGGAAATCACTGGCGCTGAGGCTGGCTTTGCAAAGCTTATCTATCTGTGAGTGAGGATGGGGTGAGTGTAAATAAAAGTTGTTGGGAAGTTTTGAATTGCTTGTTTAGCTGTTCGCCAGGGGTGCGTGCTGTCGCACTTGTCAGGTCACAACAGACGTCTAAGAAAGGAAATGACAGGTGCTGTTAAGTGCAGGGAAATAGCAATGGGATGGGCTAGAAAAAGTGGAATTTAACGGAGGACTGGTGTACGAGTGAATTCAGTGTATATCAGCAGTTACTCCAATACAGTCTTTTAAAACCACTTGTTTGAACTTCCTGATCAGGCTGGCGAAAGTAAGGTGACACGATTAACCCCCATCTGTCCAAATCCCTTTTCTTGCTAATGACACCTCTCATCCACTTTGAAGACGAGAGTACAAAATCTAGACTAGAGGATATGACCCATTTAGGCTGCAATTCTGTGCATGCATATATGGGAGTAAGCCCCTCTGAACCCAGTGGCATGAGCGTAGCCAGGATTGGGGGGGGGGTTGCTTTTGTTAGTGGGGGCAGGACTATGTATTTTAATTTATTTTTATTGATTTAGGGGGGCAGCTGCCCCTCTCTGCCTCCCCCAGCTACGCCCATGCCTAGTAGTACTTACTTCTGTGTCAGCATTGGGTTACGAATCGTTAACCCCCCCTAAGTATAATGATTTCGGAGCAAGCCCCATTGACTTCTTTGGGGTCGGGCTTAAAAACATTCAGGACAGGTCACGCGAGCTAAGTAATAGGGCCGCATTTTTTATATACAGGGAGATGAACCTACACCAGACTTGAGCGAAAGGAGGGTAGTAAACACCCCTTTCCATGGCGCCTTTGGCACAACCCTTTACTCCCAATTCCATACTGTAACTGGGGAAAAAATAGTTTATTATTCCCCGTTGATCTTTCCTCCCCTTCCTGTTCCTTGCCTCGCGTCTTTCATATTGTAAGCCTCTCGGGGCAGGGACCTGTCTTCTTTCCAAAGCTGACATTATATAAATCACTAAAGATTAAACCGGCAAGTTGTGTGCTGTAGAAGGGTGAAGCCGGGGCACTGTATGGAATGACAATCCAGGGTGGACTTTGGGGTTCACATATTTCTTTTCCACCACCTCGCCAGAGTGGAACCAAAATAGGCAAGCCTCAAAACCACAGGAGTACGCCTTATTATTATTGTTCCTTCACTTCGGGCTGTTTTACGAGGGAGCGAACACCGTCGCCTCCACGACTCCTTCCCGAGGCGACCGAGGGGCGACTGGGGCCAAGGGGAGCCCATCTTCTCGCGGGCGGGCTGTGAGGGGAGCCGCAAAGGCCCGGCCTGGCTTTCCTGCCTCTCCTTGGCTGAAGGGGGCGGAGGCAGCCGCGGCCCTCGCGTCCCCTCCGCCACCGCCTCCTTCGCCAGACCCCCGTTATGTCCTGCGTTCACTCCGTTACAGGGAACTCCTGGGCGAAGGGAAGAAGCGGCGGTGGCGGCGGCAGCGCGATTCCGGCGGCCGACGCGACAAGGGGCCCATCGGAGGGAAGAGGCGGGACATGGCGGAGACGGAGGAGAGAGGCGGCGGCGGCGGCTCGCTGCACGAGACGCGCTTCGAGGCGGCCGTCAAGGTGATCCAGAGCCTGCCCAAAAACGGTGAGTGAAGCCCGGGAGGAGCGAGGAGACGGTTCGAGGGCCAGGAACCGGGAAGGTGGGGCAGCGAAGGCGACAGAGACCCCGAGGAGAGGGTGGGAAGCGCCGCCTCATTTCTGCGCCTCTCCGCGGGGCGAGGAGAAGGGTCCCCCGGAATTGGGGTTTTTCTCCATCCCAGCCCCGCCACACCCACAGGAGCCGCTGCGAAAGACCTGCATCTTTTCTCTCCCTCCGCCACCCCCCTGCCTTCTCCTGCCAACCAGCTCTATTATGAATTCACTGGCCAATCTTGAAAATTTGCCATTTAAAAGACGGTTAAAACTGTTTGGAAAAACCGGCACAATATATTGGGGAATGGCCTTTCCTGGCATTTCTTTAGCAAAGAACTCTAGTGCTCCTGGCTCTTTTTTTCCTACCTAGGCAACCATTTTAACTTGTTTACCTTATTATTTGGAGGATTTGTATTCCACCCCTTGGGCAAGTTGACTGGCAGAACAGCTAGCATAAGATTTCTCTAAAAGTCTTTATGGTACAGTAGTTGGTTATTCAAAAGCAGCAGGGGGAAGAACCTGTAGTCGGATAAAAAGGCATGCATGCAATACCAAGAATCTAAAAGCAGGGAAGGTTTTCCCTTAGCACTGGTAAGGAGCAGTTGGAGCCAGTCAAACGTCTCTGGAAAGTACATTCTGGCTACCGCAACTCAGAAGGCCTTATCGTAGGCCTCTTCCCACCTTGCCTGCTAAAGGTATCAGACAAATTTTAATGGCCTGTTGGGTTGCTGAGGGAATAGGTGGTCCTTGCAGTTCTATGCATCCCTACTCTGAAGCCAAATTTGAGTACTTATACACACTTAATGTGTATACAGTATAGAACTGCTGCCTTGATGCTCTTTGTGCATATTAAGTTCCATACAACAATTGTTCCTCTCCCCAAAATGAAACATTCAGCAATCTCTGTGTGTAATCCTGATACGTAGTTTAATATTTACAATGAAAAGTTGATAAACTTAAATTGAGAGCAGGACTAACAATAGTATGTCCAAAAAGAAAAGCTTCCATCTCTATATAAGAGAGCCAAATACTCAGCCAACTCTTCTCCAGAGGTTTTTTTAATGCCTTCAACTATTTTCTTTTTTTAAAAAAACAACAACCACCATGCTATCCCAAGCACTGCAAGCAAGGAGGGGTTTTTGCCTTGAGCATGTTATGTTCATACTTGATTTTGCGTTGGTAACAGCTTGTGGGTGTAAATGGTGTGATTTTCAAATCCCTTCTCTTTCCCACCCCACCCTTCTGTGAAATTGGCGGAGTCGCATAACACTGGAAAACTTAAGCTGCATTCGCTTCATACTTAAGAATGGTGTGAACATTTGAGACAGCCGTTGCACATGTGCAGATGACAGTTTCATGAATAGGAGCTTGGGGGATGGGATTGCAGGGATGGGGAAATCAAAATGGCCATGCACACATTTAGTGAATACACCCTGCTCTAATGTTAACAACACTATGCAAATGTGGCCTGAAGCACAGTGGGAAATGACCTCACTGTGTTTTAAGTCGCCAATATGAACATACCCATAATAATAATAATAATAATAATAATAATAATAATAATAATAATATCTTTATTGTCATTGCCCCCTCTCGGGGACAACGAAATTACTTACTAGAAATACTAGAAAATGAGAGGTGTCCTTCATAGTGTGCATGTTAAATACTTTCCTGTCTCACTTTAGTAACAGAATCTTTAAAAAAATGTATCAATCTAAAATTTTGAGCTTGTGCAAGTTCCATTCTAAGAGCTAAGGATAGGCTGGTGGTCAGACACACCAGCCATGTATAAAGTGGGAGCATAAGCTGTCAAGAAATCTTCTCCTTACCTGGTTTTCAGTAGGGCAGATAGTATTGGGAGCAGGGCCTATGATAGAAACTGTTTGATAACCTAACCATCGATTTAGGTAACCATAGTGGGGTAAAATGACTTTGGGGGGTTTTTGTCACAGGAGGATCTGCTGTGGTATTTTGATCCTTGACAGGGCTTTGAATTTCCATAGCTTTTTTCCAGTACTGCAGTATGTCTTCAACACAGGATGTGTGTGAGCTGCACCACAGTAGGGACAATTCTACCATAAAGCTAGCATGAGAAGTATCAGCAGTCATGTTTTTTCTCTTTGTTTGGACACATTACTTTCATTAATAGGAGAATCAGCAACAGGGATGATATCATTACTTGAAATAGAAAGGTGACTATGTTCCTTTGCACAAGTATACTTTACTCACTAGAGTATCCTTTCTGATTATAGAATGAAAATAAACATAGAAGGTGCAATCAGTTGATTTTTTAAAATCAGAAATTGGTGTGCATAAAGTCTTGAGTTTAGTCATTGTTATGGGTGTACTTAGTTCCTAATAGCCTGGTGCTGTAAGTCATGCAGTCATATTCTATTTATTTTGGACTGGATCTTTAACTTTGGACTGGATGCCTTAACTTAAGTTAGTTGAACTTTGGTCTCATTGAATTCAGTGCGAACAATAAGTCATGGTTTAAGTTATGGCCCCTTGATTTCAATGGAACTTCAGTTAAATTAACCAAGTGTGACTCTAACCCTTTGAGTTGGTACAGAAATAATGTGTTTAAAAATATCTGTCATTTATGGTGTTTCTCACTCTAAGATTATTTTCTCTAGGTTCATTCCAGCCAACAAATGAAATGATGCTCAAGTTCTATAGCTTTTATAAGCAAGCAACTCAAGGACCCTGCAGCAGCCCAAGACCTGGATTCTGGGATCCTATTGGTAGATACAAATGGTAAATATGATATGCAAGAGGTGTTTTAAGTTTCTATGTACACAAGCCCTGCTGTGGTGGGGGGCAGCAGGAAAGATGAATTACTGACTACTTTTTTTTTATGGGACACTGCTACAACTCACTGGTAGACCAAAGGGTTTGCATGCAGAACGTCCAGGTTCATTTTCCTACATCTCTAGGTAGGACTGGGAAAGACATCTCAAACTCCAAAGGGCCACAGCCAATCATGGTAGACAATATTGAGCTAGATGGACCAGTAGTGTGACACTGTATAAGGCAGCTTCCTGTGACATATGGAGCAAAGCCTTAGTTATAAAGAATATAAATGTGCACCAGATCACTGGTAGTAGGGGATGTTCTCAGCCTCTCTTTTAAAAAACCAAGGCCTGGTATCATTTCTGAGATTTATGTTCCAGGTATTTTACCTTTGTTACCTGGGGAATTGACATGTGCATCCTGCTCTGCCTAGCACGCCATGATTACCTGAGCACTGCCACCTTCCCAGCTATTTCTGTTTAAAATGTACCTAGTTCAGGAAAGAGCTCAGTAGCTGTGAGGGTGCAGGCAAGATTAAGATACAGATAATAATTGCGCAAAGAGACTTTCAGTACAGAAAATGTTTTTTTCTGAAACTTGAAGAAGGTTCATTGACCATTGTCTACCAGCAGACTGCAAACTGAATTTTTGCAGACTGTCTCTGCTCCTCATGCTCTTCTCCCACTATTGGGAAATATCTTAATAAAGATGGGGGCCATGTACATGTAAAATTGGTGGTCAAGCTGATGGAAGTGCAGTGTTGCCCCCATTCTTGTGCAGCATATTTTGGAGATGGAGGTATCTGGGTTAGACTCTGCAGTTTGGCTCTCCCTAACAGAGATGTTGTTGCCTGTAAGCACATGTAATGATTTCTCTCAGCTTAGAAGTTTCTTGTCAAACAAGTTCTGCATGTTTTTGAAGCTCAAGCGTTTTTACCCACTAGCTATAATAGGGCAGAAATAAAAAATATGTATATGTAAGAGGAATCTGTATTTTTTTTAGTGACTTTTGGGAAGTATTATAGAGCTATACACACCTCACTAAAAAACAATGACGAAAGGGTTGATATTTGTTTTTTCGTTGCTGTTATTCTCAGTGCAACCCTCCAGAGGTGTTTTTTTAAAAAAAACTTGTGTTATAATTAATATCCACAGCAGATTAGCAAAGTACACTTTTTATTCAGGCAAAGGTTAAATCAAATTAGGTACTCATTCTTGCCTTTGGAAAGGGGAAATAATAGTAAAGAAAATAATAATAATAATAATAATACCAGGAAGTAAGGTATTGTGGGAAGAGTGCTGCATGGAGACATTGCAGTCTTGCTAACTAACATTTCTCTTAATATTTTTTTTAAGCTGCAGGAAATCACTTGCAGGGATATTTGGCTATTTTAAGAAGTAAACAAAACAAAACCCCAAATTCTAAAACTGTATTTTTGGGGGGAAGCCAAAATAAGTCAGAGGAGTGTGTCAAAGGTCCTTGATACACCTGGAAGGTTTCTGTGACACTTGTGCAGCTATAGTGTACAGGAGAATAGGAAAATGCAGTTTGAGGCAGGGAATAGGTATCGGGCAATTGCATTTTTGCAGCAGCAGTGTTTTTTGCTCCAGAGCTGGATAATTGTGTCCGTCCTCCGTCCTCCCCCCCCCCCCCCCCGGTGACTGCTGTGCTGTCTGTGACTTTCCCACACAGAGATTTGACTATGCACACAACAGACAAACTCATTTGAAAAGGCCATCTGGGTTATTGGATCCAGCTATTTATTTACTTGTTTCAGTTTTATATCTTTGACTTACCTGTTTCTCAAGCCTATTGCAAAGAGTTAGTACAAGTTGTATATTCTGCAAAATGTTGTGCATTTTGAACTGGGCACGCAAGCCGAGTATAAATTACTCATAACTGTGGCCTACCGTCAGACAAAAAGTGAGAAGGAAAAGATGGAAACGAGGCCATTTATTAAATATTAAAAAGCACATTGTTTGAAGACTGAGCAACCAAGCCTATGTTAAATCTCAATCTCAGAATTTGTGTTACTCTACAGACAATGAGCACATATTTATGTACACAAAACTAGATAGATTGTAGCGGGTTCTGTCATTGTAGAATCAAGGGCTCAGTAAGAATGAGCCTGTTGAATCTTACAGGAATTATAATTTTAAATGTCTTGAGGATATTTGTGATATTTATTGTAGGGATGCATGGAGCGCTTTAGGTGATATGCCCAAAGAAGATGCTATGATTGCCTATGTTGAAGAAATGAAAAAGGTAAGAGTTGCTAGGTATGTCGAAGAAAGCAAATATTCCACAATAATTTCATTTCTAGGCACATGAAGCTTGAAACTTGATTAGCTTCTAGCCAAGCTTCAAAAGGAATTGCTGCAAATTAGTTGATGGACTTTACCCTAGGCAGCCTAGCTGTCAAAATGCTGAGAGCTTTAGGGATATTGCTGCCATGAAAGAGAAGTGAGCAATGCTTATGCAGTGCATTATGGAAGTTTATGGTAAGCAGCCTGCAGTGAATCACTGGAACTGGAGCTAATTCACAGCAAAAACAGAGATGGAGAGAGGCAATGGGCTGTGCAGGCTCTTTTAAAAACACTTGTACTGTAATATCAGTTGGAAGAGTTTCAGCTCTTCTGAGTATTTGTTAAAAGGAATGCATTACAAGAGTACTAGATGACTCAAAACTGAAACATGCAAAAAACTAAACCTTGGGTACTTGTATACAGCTTGCACCAAGATTTCCATTTTGCTGTGTATTTTCAATTATGTGGGGTTAGGATAGATGGCAATACTCTTTATATATTGGAAATCAATAAAGCTATCAATCTATAAATACTTCATAATAGCTAACAAAAATAAAACACTGAAAACCTGCTTAGAGTACCAAGTCAGAATTCTGATTTAACATTTATGCTAATATTATAGTGAACAGTGAACCCTAGTGTTAAGGCCATTGGAGGGTGTAGGAAGGTTAACAGAGACGGCAATCCTCATATGGGGCGAAGGTGCTGGATTGAGGACATAAGGAAAGGAAATTTCTGATGGGGAGAAAGAAGAGAGCAGAAAGCACGGGGAAAGCATGTGTAGGATAGGAGAAGGAAGGAAGGGCCCATGAGCGATGAAGGGGTGCCCAGAAGAGGTGCTGCAACGGCCTGGCAAAGGATCTAGCTTGAGGCTGATGGAAGCTCATCAGTGAGATACTCATCAGAGGAGATTGCGGTGTGGATTACCCAGAGACTGAAGCCTAATAGGCTTGAATGTTAAGGTGTTGGCAAATTCTGATTAATTTTGAGATTTGCATGGGAGCTTTAAATATTCTTTAGGGCATTGCGCAGTTTATATTTAACTTCAACATGTGATTTGGTAGTATCCCAAAGCACATAATAAAAAGAAAATAATCCACTGTGTTGTTGTTTTTTGCCATGGCAAATATATTACTATTTCTTCATATCTGAATCATGTCATCCACTTACTTTTGGTAATCAGTATTGCTACTCTGAAGTAAGTAGGCTGGGTATTAGAGTAAGCTGGTTAGAATAGAAATTGAGTAGGCTTGAGCCTAAAATGAAAAGAAACCATACTATACTTAAACTACTAAATGTAATTTGGGGCGTTGTTAGGATTAATCTAATACCACATGTGTTGAAGGAGCTTCTGATGAAATAGTTCCAGTTAATGTGTTAAATGTTTCCAAATTAGTGTTGCTACAATATTATATATTGCCTAATGTTTTCTTTTGGGAAAGCATCTTTCATGCATAGATTTAACAGGCTTAAGCAAGATAAACCTGAACCTCTGCCTTCCTTTCTGAGAGTAGTAGATAATAGAATGGAAGACAGCAAGAAAATATATCAGAATACTCTTATCTGCTGATGAATTTAGTTTCTCTGTATTTCCTGTAGTGCCTGTTTTGTGGCGCCTTTATTCTGATAAATGTATTCATTTTGTAAAAGAGTTATAAATTATGAAAGAATATGCTAAGAAAATGTTGTAATATTTTTATTCTCAAACAAAATCTGCTTTTGGCACAAAACCATGTGCCGAGTTACTTGAAAGTAAGTCCTACATTTGGTGGAACTTGCTTGTGAGTAAACAAGGATGGAATTTGGTATTTAAGTTGTTTAACATGTTTGAGCCTAGAAGTTTTTTGGATAAGCTCTTTGCTGTAGTGGCAAACATGATTCACCATGCAGAGTTATCGGGAGAAATAACAGGAGTTTTGTTGTAGTAGTATTATCTTTCTCATTTTCTTCAAAGGAAATTTATTTTAAAAATTATGAGTGTAGCTTCCTTAGCCAGTAATCTGCATTCTGGCTTAGTATTCATATCCTTTACACAAACACATAAAAATGACAAATCAAGCCTGTTTATATTTGTGAGATTGGGCTGAATATATATAAAGAGAGGCAGTGATATTTGATAATGACATTTATTTATTTAAGGATTTATAAACTGCTTCCCAATGAATGTTTCTAAAGTAGTGCAATGTAGAAATACCAAAAGAACAACACATATAGTAAAAATTAAGTAGACTTAGCAATCTATAAAACACTATCTTAAAAAGCACTAAATTACAAGGTTCTGCATAGTATAAAGAATCAGTCATCAGGGAAAGGCTTCTTAAATCGATACGTTTTCAAACAGCTGCCTAAAAGCTAAAATGCTAGTTGCTTGACTAAGTTCACTGGGAAGCTGATTCCATGGAGCTGCAATCAAAATACTAAATGCTTGGTTTGATGCCAGACATACCTATGGGGCATACAGAACAACACCCTATCAGAGCAGAGGAACAGTTCTCAGACAGACAGCTGTATGGGGCAAAGCAGTACCTCAGGTAAAGTTGATGTTGCGATTAAAGGTTTTCAAAATCATCTTCTCTGGCAATCACTTGTACCCGAGTAAGATTGCCTTCCATGAACATGGTCTTCTTAACAGTGAGTTCATTAGTGACTGTGGAGGCCAATTCTGGATCCACACATCCTTCCACAATGGGGACATAGGTTTCCGTGCGGGAGTTGATCGCAGTGAGGGTTTGCCGAACATGCCTTCCTCTTAGCACGTTTCTCCCTTTCATCCTGAGTTTGAGCATCTTCAAAGTCCATGATGCCTTTGGTAAGGCTGTTCTCCAGTTGGAGCGCTTGCAGGCCAGTGTAGGTGGTGCAGGATTTTTTTTATTTATTGTGATGCTGTGTTCTTGTGAAGTATTGCAATATTATTAACTGATAAGCAATTCATAAATGTTTTGTATTCCTACAGATTCTTGAAACTATGCCAATGACAGACAAGGTTGAAGAACTCCTACATGTACTAGGCCCATTCTATGAAATTGTTGAGGATAAAAAGAGCAGAGGATCTGCCATAATAGCAGGTTGGGATATAAACTCTACTTATCTTAATTAACTGCAGGTTATATTAAGCTATGGTTTTGCAATTTGTTCAGCTTCTGTGAATAATTTTAATGGTAAATGCACTAATTGTTGCGAAGCACCTCAGAGCCAGGAGCAAGAAAGCTCTTGCACAAAACACTCTCCATTTTCCTGACATGCTCTAACTTCCATGCAAACGTGTTGCAAGTCTGTCTTGCCACAGCTTTCATAATATTAAAACACCTGCATGTCCTCAATTAATCCTGTTGGCTTAAGGTTGGCTGGTTTCACATAAATCACAATGAAGGTTAACCTGTTTCTTGGTTTGGACACTTCAACAACCCATGGTTACTCAAACTGGAAGCAAAAGCTTCTGAGCTGGTGGAATGCACAAGGCCATGGTTCTGGGGCTCACTCACATCAGTGTTTAGTGTAGGGTGTGAGAAACCTAAGGCTTGTTGTTGGAGTCAAAATTCCATAAATCCCAGCCATTTTGGCCAGTGGCGATGGGGGGGTGCTGTTGTTTTGCTTGTTTATCTAAAACACACATATCAGTGATATGGAACCTTCGGCCCACATATCTAATGTGGACAGCCAGGCCTTCCCATTTGGCTCCCAGTGCTATTTCAGCAAAGCCATGCCTACCTGTCCCACGCCTTACCAGATGTGGGGCAGGTAAAGGTGGGACTTGGTCAAAAGGGCAGTGCCTGCAGAAGCCTTTGCATAGTAGTTTTCCCCAAGGACCCAACAACCAGCAGATTGTCAGATGTTTGGGAGCTGCTGCACAAAGCACTTTGCAAACCGTGTGCTCAGCCAAGCTCTGTGCTCGACCTGCTTAGGAAGCGCTGCAAAAGTGGCTCTGCAAGTTCTTTTTGCATTTCCCTCCCGAAAAGGCAGCAAGTTTTTCCCAAAGCACTTCCTCCAGCCCTTTGAATAGAAACTGCATTCTTGGCAGAGGGGAAGATGCTCCAGTCTTAGGAGCATTTCGTTCTCTGCAGAGACATCGAAGGGTCTCCATCTAGCCAACTGTTAGCTGATCATTGGTGAAAGAGCACATCTTCAAAGGCTGCACTACAGTAACCTTTTAATTTTAACAGGCGTCTATCACTTGATGCCATTATAATGTTAGATGATTGACAGATGGGTGCTCTCACTCACCTGTGAAAATGGCTCCCTAGTGGGTGAGGAGATAAAGATCCGGCCCACTGGGCTATTTCTGATTTATATTCTTTAGCCCAAAAAGGATCCCAGAGTAGTTCACAGAAATCAGTAGTGAAGTAATCCCTATTCTCAGATTTACAATCTAAAAGAGATGAGCGTATGAGGAAGAAGGGGTGGGCAGAGAAGAATAGAAAAAAGAAAGCTCAAACACCAGTCCAATAATAACTGGAGGACTTTAGGTTCCCCTTCCTTGGTTTAGTATGATGTCTGATCATCTCTTCTGTTGATCCTGGCTCCTCACTGCATGTACATGTAGCAAAATACATGTGCTTATCTATTTAGCGTATTCAAAGTACTGGCATGTCAAGTAGCCCTTACTGGTCAAGTGGTCAGTACTGAGCACCTCTGGCATGCTGGGCTCTGCACTTAAGGTACAACTGATGCAGTCTACAGCCAGAACTACATTATTATGCAAATAGCCTGACATCAATTGGTTTAAAATATTGACTCTGTGTATGTATTTGTGTGTGTGTGTGTGTGTGTGTGTGTGTCTATATATATCTAGTAGGTTCTCTAAAATTACGTTTCTTGTCACTTGGCACAGAATGCCAACCACTACTGGCACATTTTAAAGACTTATTCCAGTCAAAGTACTACTCTTAAGAGGAAAAATAATAATTATGTAGCATGCAAATATTCACTGGCGTTAGCAACATTGCAGTGAGTTAGGCATAAATAGGTTCTCCACTATTTCTATTCCATTTTCATGCAAATGTGCAATAACAGATGTTAAAAATCCTTACCAATAACTGATTATTTTCTTGCAATGGACAAAATATAAGTGTCTTTGTTGCAACAAGCCAGCAGCAAAATTCAGAACACATGTACTTTGTGAATGCTAACATCCTGTGATTTTGGAACATGTGATGGCCTCAATTGATAGCCAAGTCTGGTATGACATTTTATTTTGTAGTCCATTTCTCCATTCCAATGGGTATTCTACTGTTTACCTCAGAACTGCTATACCACTTGAATATTTTGCTTACAAAATGTGCTTGAATCATTTCCCAGTTATGGTTTTTCTTATTGTAGATTTAATATGCATATCCTAAATTCATACAGGAAAATTCAGTATCAAACAGTGGAACCTCTATGTAAAGTATTTAGGTCAGTGGGAGAAGGAAAACAGGGGCTGCTATAACTGTTGTGGTGTATTAATAACTGGTATTACATACAATACTATACTATATATGCCTACGCATAAATAATTCCCATTGAGTTCAAAAGGACTTACTCCTGAGTAAGTGGGTATAGGATTATAGTCTTGGGTCCCACTAACATAGGATTTACTTCTGAGTAGACATATATAGCATTGCATTGTTAGTGGTCTTCTTGTTCTCCTTGTTCTGAATATGTCAGTTTTGTTACGTTTTCCTTACCAAAGTGCCGAACAACCTCATAGCTTTCTAGGTAATCTCTGTCTCATTTATTATTTTAAGGCATCTACTATAAATGTTCTAGATTGAAACCAAACTTTACTGTGCCAGGTTGATTTCTGACTGTTATAAACAATTTATACAGATAATTTATAGACTCTTCTTTTGGTTCTTATTATGCTAAATTTACAAAATGTACAAAACCTAGATACCAGAACAGAAAACTAAAAAAGGGAACATGTGAGATTAGTCTCTGTCTAGGAAAGCGTGAGGAGAGTTCTTTCATGGAGGCCCTTTGCTGCTAGAGAAAGAGCTAGCTCTGTTTGCATCGGGCATTTTTTAAAGTGCTTGTAAGGGCTGTAGTCTGCAGGTGCATCTCTTTTAAATGTATCCCTGTCCCACTGATGTGCAGAGTTACGTGGTAGTCCTGATTTTAAAAAGCAAAAGGTGGTACTCAAGTGGGACATGCTAAATCCACACCTACCCAGGGTTGCCTCCTTGCAGAATATATCCCAAAGGCTGAGATAAAAGTTGAGCTGAAATTAAAGTGTGGGAAAGATAAACACTGGACATGCAAAGGGGAACCTATACTTGCATACTTGCTAAAGGTAAAGGTAAAGGACCCCTGACAGTTAAGTCCAGTCGCGAACAACTCTCGGGTTGCGGCGCTCATCTCGCTTTACTGGCCGAGGGAGCCGGCATTTGTCCACAGACAGTTTTTCCAGGTCATGTGGCCAGCATAACTAAACCGCTTCTGGCAAAACCAGAGCAGCGCATGGAAACACCGTTTACCTTCCCGACGGAGCGATACCTATTTATCTACTTGCACTTTTTGGGCGTGTTTCAAACTGCAAGGTCGGCAGGAGCTGGGACCGAGCAACGGGAGCTCACTCCGTTGCGGGGATTTGAACCGCTGACTTTCTGATTGGCAAGTCCTAGGCTCTGTGGTTTAACCCACAGCGCCACCCGCGTCCCATACATAGCCTACTGGTTACTTGCTGTTTAAATCAGATTCTCCCAGGCTAGTTTGGCCCTAAATTCCACACTGTTGCCCAGGCAGTAGAGTCCTGCTGACCCTGGAAACAAAACTGAAAACAAGATGACCAAAAAAGCAACAAAAGCTGTAGGTGCATTTGAGAGTTGCACCTTCACATACACAGCTTATCCTAGCAGCAGTGAAAACCCTACTTGCAAATTGAGCGTTCAGCTCTCTGTGATGGAGCTGTGACCTTGGGGGAAGACATAAGTATTTCCAAGAAGAATTAAAAAAAATAAACAACATGTGCACAGCCTCATTTATGCTCGGCATAGGGACAGTGATGTATTTAATTGGGTCAGGTTTTGCTCATGAGAATCAGTATGCTTTTGAGAGGCACAAAAGTCTTCTAATTCCGGTGCAAAATAAATTTACAAAGCTAAACTTTTAGATAAAAAATAATGCTCTTAAGGGAAACATTTGAGGTGAGGTGTAAAAAAGTATGTGGAAGTTTAGAGGCTTGTTGATGCTTACAGACAGAACTTAATGCAACAGAAAGCATTATTTACCATGTTAAGTAATTTTTTTAAAGCCTCTTAACGAAAGCCAGTTATTTCAGTCTGCTGACATACCACAGAGGAATGAAATACTGCTCACAGTTTACATCCTTGGATTGCCATCTGTGGAACATGTGTGAGAGTGGACAAGAGAAGCTTAGGAAATTACTTTCTTGTTGCTAATGTTGTGAAGAGTTTGTTTTGAAGGCTTGGTGTGATGCACTTCTGTTTTCAAAGCAAAGGAGCGCAATCTGTTCTGCAAGGGACGAACCCACTCTTAACCAGTAGCTGACCAAAATATTATTTTCAGGTTCGTAAAAAACACTAGACTCGAAAGAAGAATGTGGCTTCTACATCCAGCGCAAGAGGCCTGGCCGGCCTGCATGAACTTAGGGTAGGCTTGGAAGAGGCATGTGGAGCACTGTGTTTGCATTATCTGGGTTCTGCAGAAGGGAATTGGGCAACTTTTTGCTTGAAGCGCTTGGGGCATTGAAGGGTTCAAGGGCCTTATTCTTTCTGGGGAAGCTAAACTGCATTGCTTTCTAAAAAAAATGCGTTGCTGCTCAAAATGGAGCCAGGCTTTCAGAAACATTTTCGTGGTGGTATTTTATGTGCCTTCAATTTCAGCTGCACTGAAGAGAATGAAGGGAAATATCAACATGGACTTATGTGCTCATAGGGCTGTGTGCTAATTTTATAAAGAGAGAGACCAAGTATAAATAAAGAGGCCAACTAGGTGTCAGAGTATAAGCAAGTGACTTTTTCCAAGTCTTTCTTTAAAAGCATGCTTATGTTTTTAATAAATGAATTAAGCTACACCATTCACTGGGGCTATTTTGTTTCCCCCTTCACTGGTTCCAGTGCTCCTTTTTATTATGATGATAGTTATATGTTGGATTTATGACAATCTTTGTGCTGGTGCAGGTTTGTTTTTTTGTATTGATTGATTTTTCATTTGGATTGTATTTATATTTTATTTATTATGAGGACTTGATTAATTAGGCAGCATATAACTGGCAAAAATAAGCAAAATAAATCCAGAGTACCATAGTTCAATGAGCCCAAAGAGACTTTGGAGTTGTTTTTCTTGATTAGCAGCAACCCCAACCCCTGGCCATGCCAGATGGCAAAGCATGTAATTGGAATGAAATGCGAAGAAAAAAGCCAACTGTCTCTTGCATAAGCCCAAGTAGCATTTTTTGTTCTGAGCATTATTTGCGTAAGATCTGTGTATTCATCCAGAAACTGTGTCTTAAAGTAACAGCCTTCAGTATAGCTTCTTACAAACAACAAAAACTTGACCTATACTTATTTTTGCAGCTTCCAAGTGTTATATGTGGGAGTTTAGTATTAAGGTTGTATTATAGAAAATATGAAGAAATACTCATCACATGCTGCAACTTCCCGAATAGTGGTACTGTGTGTTTTAATACTCCAAATCCCCTTATCAGGGTAGCACCTCATTTGCTGGGAATTTGTCCCAGTTTCTAGCACCAACATAACTGGACTTCTTTCTGTTTTTGTTCTTTTTTTAATGGATATTCTGTTCTGATATTGTGTTTGCATGTTGCATGGACCAAGAGCGTAGTTGTATTGGGAATGGTTTGGCAGAGGGACTGTTGTGACAAGGGAACTTGTAATCCTGTTCTTCTTTTTTGTATTTCTATAAAAATTAAAAAAAAACCTCCATTTGGTTTGCCGGTAGTTAGTAAATGTGTGTCTGTTTTCTTTATGAACATTTCTTACCCAATTCTAATAAATAGGTTTTCCGCATGTTTCGTATTGAAGTTCCCCAAAAGCTCATTTCCTCCACGGAGAGTCCTTGCATTGCAAGAAGAGATTTTCTAGCAGAGGAGACTTGTTTCTGTCAAAGGAATGTTTGCTATTCTACAATAGTTCGGTGAAGTTCTGAAGCTGCAGAAAATGTGTAACATCTTGTTTTGAAAATGTATCCCATGTTAGCTTTGAAACTTAATAGTTTAGTTTCTAGGCTTGTGTGCTCGTAATACTGCATTGTCTGTTGTCTTTGTGTAGCTTGGTTTATCTCACTTGGAGGGACGAAGGAGAAATTCATTTTTGTATTATTGTTTATTATTTATTAAATTTGTATTCCGCCTTTCATCCGAAGATCACAGGGCAGTTCACAACATAAAATTGCAAAATGCATAATAAAGAACAAACAAAAGCAAACCAATAACCCCCATCCCACAAACACATGCATTTAAAGCTGAATCTATCAAATTTACACTGCCCAGAATAATATGCAAACTGAAACACAGCTATCCTTTGAAATGTGCACTTATCTGAATTTTGTGATGCAGTTCTCCAGCCAACTGATGTATAAAAAATGCTTTTACCAGGGGAAGTATGTATAAAAATGAAGACAGTGATGAAAATAACCAACATAAATGCACTATGTAAGGGGAAATTGTTTGCCAAAGTGTGTACTTTAGTCAAAACTACATATAACATGTTTTTATTAAGAGAAATTAGCACAAAAATGGTGATGAATTTTCATGAGATTTTTTTAAAAATTGCAAATTGCTGCAAAATGTGGAGAATGAGTTTAAGATTGGGGGGAAATGAGAAACTGGGAGAATGAAAATAGACAGATCCTTCCAGCTCTACTCACTGGTCACTACTTGAAGACTCCCTTTTTTCCCTTCTTGGGTCCTGCCTATGAAAAATATTGCCTGAATAGTTTGACGACATGTTTCCCCCATTTTTCTATAATGTAGAAACTGGTTTGTGGTCCTGCAAACTCCTTTTGTTAATCTAGTTCTGCTTTCACTTGTTGTATAATCAGCAACTTCAATACAGATTACTTATTTAATAGTAAATAATAAATAAATGCCTGTTCCGTGTTAAACACAATCACACGTGCAAAGTTATTTCTGTCAACACAAAACTATTTAGAAATAGGAAAGACTCCTTCTGGCAACTATGAATCTGTGGAAGAACTATATGAAAATGCCAATGCAAAACTGGTTACTGGAAAGAGTTCTATGGTTTCTCAGAGCCATTTCTATTCCTGCACTCACTAGCAAATATTCTACACTATTGGTTTTCAACTAGCAGGTTGAACTGGACTGAGTCACAGCCGGGGTGTGTGTGTCTTGGGGGTGACACCAGCAGCACTACCATCAGACACTAACATGGTAAAGTTAGAAGCTGGGGCCCATAATTCATATTTATGTGAAAGTGGACAACAGGTCTGAAAAATGTTGAAGTCTTCTATTGTTCTAAACTTTATGTAGACCAGAAAAAATTATTATTATTATTATTATTATTATTATTATTATTATTATTAGAACCTTATAAAGCAAATATTAAGTGGTTTAGAAATACTTTTTAAATGATAGATTGGAAGCAGAAAAACCCAAAGCAGATTACTAAACTGTGAGATAGCATATTTCATGAAATGAATAAGATCCTCCCTACACTTAAAGCACATCCAGCCCACATTCAAAGCCCATTACTTCATATTACTTTTGAATACTGGGAGCTGTAGTTTCCCCATCACATAATTCCCAGCATCCTTAATAAACTACAGTTCCCATGATTCTTTGTATGGTGTGGATTTGTGCAAAGACTGCTGTAACCTGCTTTGAAGCTGAAATTAAACCCAGAAATCAAAATATTGGGCAACAGAAAAAGATTAGGTACTCTTCTTCCAATGCATTGGAGAGGCTAAATATCTTGCATAACTACAGGCGCGCGCCCCCTACACACGATTTACTTGCGTGCTACCACATATATGTGTGGGGCCAGGAAATAAATCAATAAATCAATTCAAACATGGAAATGGCAGGAGAGAACTGGTGTCAGGAGTAGGTCAGCAATAAAAAACACTGGTGTAAGTAAAATTAACTATTTAAAGAATCCAAAACTGCACAGACCTAGTGTTCACAGAAACTCTTCCCAGCAGGACTTGCCCCAATGAGGCAGTTGCGAGGACTGAAGGTCCCCGCCCTCCCACCGCCCTCCAAGGCTCCTCCCCTGGTTCCTTCCCCAGCAACCTAAGGCTCATTTGTTTTGTCTCTGCTCTGCTCTCTTCAGTTTTCTGTGTGTTCTGGGAGACCACAGGAAGACGGGAAGCTTCCCTGGCTTCTTCAGAAGCCTACTTCCACTCAGTCTCTAGATCCTGCTTCTGCTTCTGCTTCTATGTCTGGGCTGCTCTCTGCCACAGCCTCCTCCTGCTCACTAAACCCTGTTGCCTCTTCAGGTTCCAACACTTCCTCCTCCCAGTCTGCTCCCTCTTCTCCCTCCGACCATTCATCGTCCCACCACCAATTGCACTGGGACTGCTTTGTTTATCAAACAAATTTCCTTGTCTGAAACATTAGTCGACTCTGTTGCGAAAACGATCCACCCTTGTCACAGTGCCTGGAACAAAAGTATGGAAACTAATCTGCCTCGTCACCCTTTAATTTATCATATAGATCTGAGTAGCAAAGTCCCTTGCAGACAAAGGGAAGCAGTAAAACATGTTTAACAAGTCCCAGCTATTGATTTGCACAACAAGCAACTTGAATCAAAAGATTAAACATGCTAAAGTTTTTGGCACCCCAAGTAAAAGTTATGCTAATACCGATCACACTCTTCTTGCCTCTGTTGTTTCACTGTTGCTCCATTGGTAGACCTCCCCAAATCAGACTGAAATTAGTAATAAAAAAGAATCTTATTGAATTGAAGTGGCATAGGTGCATACATACTTCTGTTATTTAAGGCCAGAACTAAATAATTCATCCCTGGAGTCAAGAAGTGACCTATTTTAATACCCTCACAGACTGATTATTATATATATAATGTTATGTTGGTACAAATACCGTATTGGCCTGAATATAAGCATCACTTTTTTCCAAATTCCAACCGTGAAAAGTTAAAGTATGGCTTAAATTTGCGACCTTACAAAAATTGGCTTTTACGATTTCGCTGCCGAAGCAGACATACGGTAAAAAGGAACGGGTGTGAGTGCCTGCGGAATTTTAAGAGAGCGGCTTATATTCGGGTATTGTCTTTTTTTCTCTCCCCCCTTGAATTTAAAAGGTGTGTCTTCTATTTGGGCCAGTATGGTAATAGTGTTTCAGGAAGACGTTGAATTTTCTTCTGGTTTCAAAATAGAGAATATATGACTGAATACTGAAGGCTTGCTTGACATTTAAAATTGTTGGCTTTGATAGTGACGGCCTATCTCGCATTCCTGTATCTGTAGCCATGTAATAATAATACAAAACTATAAGTTCTTTACTGGCATAAATGTAGTAGATATAAAAGCTGAAGCATATCTATATCTGCTCTTCTCACGCAACACTTTGCATTGAATACTTTTATAATGAAGTATGCCATTGCTAAAAGAAGCTTTCTAAGCCATGGAGAAGTTTGGCTTCTCAATAGTATTGGCGTACCTAAGGTTTCTTGCCTAAGCAATGGATTCTGAACCAATAGCAAATAGTTAATGGTGTGTTTTGCCCGAGAGTAGAGAGCCTGTGGCCTTCCACTTGTTGCTGGAATCCCAACTCTCATCAGCCCTAGACAACAAAGTTCATGGCCAGGCATTATGAGACCTCAAGTCCAGCAACATTGGCAAGGTCACATTCCCTGCCCTTGAAAACCCTAAAAAATCCAAGTCTGGATTCAAGCTATGATAAGGAATTTTCACTTACCAGTACAGATGCTGTGAGCCAAAGGAGGGAAAGTTTGGGGGAAATATATATAATATATGAGAATTATATTTAAGGACAAGAGGTAGAAATTGCCTTGAATTGATTTATTTTTTAAAAAACAAATATTTAATAACTACACAATTATTTTAAATCTCCTATAGTAAATATTCATTTTCTGAACTTGCTTTTAGACCTTGGATATTCCATAACGTCTATGCCAGCTGTGAATGGCAAATCTGAAAGCAGCGACAGCGGAGCAGAGTCGGAGGAGGAACCCCATCAGGAAGAAATAACAGAGCTAAAGCAGGTTGAGAAAGGTACTGCTTTATTTCTGAACCGCACCCACCTTTTCAAAGCTGTTTGTGCTTCTTTTTAGTCTTGCTCAAGCAGACTGTGGCTGCTGTGGAACACAAAAAAGCAATGGTCCCGTGTCTCCTTGCCCTACATTATTTTGTAAGAGTGAGCCTTGTTTGGAAACTTCAGATTTCAGAAGAGGCTTGGGAATCTGATTATCAAGATGTAATCCTGCCCCCACTTACCTAGGAGCAAATTCTGAACATGATGGAAAAACATGTGTTGTTGGGATGTAAGCTTTTGTGTACAATTGTGGTGTTGTTTTTTTAAATGGAAAGATATTTAATAGATTGGTAATAGGAGTGATGAGTGAATGCAGGACATGTAACTGCAGAGATGGAATGGGTGCCCACAATTTAATTACAAAGTAAGACACACAAAAAGTCAAAAGCAACATGCAGGTAGTTCGACTATGGGTGATTCAGCTTTTCTTCCTTTTCTTTATTATTTTGTAACCAATGGAAACATTGCATAATGAATTGTGTAGTACAAGTAACTTAACATTGCAATCCAAACCTTAAGTAAAGGTAAAGGGACCCCTGACCATTAGGTCCAGTCGTGACCGACTCTGGGGTTGCGGCGCTCATTTCGCTTTATTGGCCGAGGGAGCCGGCATACAGCTTCCGGGTCATGTGGCCAGCAGGACTATGCCACTTCTGGAGAACCAGAGCAGCGCACGGAAACACCGTTTACCTTCCTGCCAGAGTGGTACCTATTAATCTACTTGCACTTTGACGTGCTTTCGAACTGCTAGGTTGGCAGGAGCTGGGACCGAGCAACAGGAGCTCACCCCATCACGGGGATTTGAACCGCTGACCTTCTGATCGGCAACTCCTAGGGTTAAACCACAGAGCTACCCATGTCCCTTGGTCGGGGCTTAACTGGCTATCAGGCCCAGAGCCACTTCCGTAGCTCAGCTACTCTCACAGCCTGGTGCAGAAGAGGAAGGGGAACACTTGAAATCGTTACAGCAACGAGGCCCACATTGGGCCCAGTGCTGACATGTCATTGCAGTGGGGCTGGCTTGATATCCAGCAGATCCTGTGCTAGCTCAGCCCCTTGCTGTTTTAGGACTATCCATAGGCTTTCACCAGTTGGGATCCTGGCAGTGGGGCTTCCACACATTTAGTTGGAGGCTTCCATACCAATGGAGTAATGCTGCCCACTTCATGGACAGAGACTGTCAGAGATGAGTAGAGTCAGTGCTGGATTTACGTATAAGCTAAACAAAAGCTATAGCTTAGGGCCCCACTCTTGTGGGGACCCCCCAAAAAATTAAAGGGAAAAAAACCTGGATGTACATTTCCAAAATATAATATAAAAAATAAAACCTACATACAGGAACAGTGTTTTGTGTTGTGTAGGCTTCTATGATGTAAGTAAAGGGCCCTGCCTGCTAGCCTGTTCCCTAAAATATCACTGGTTTGCTCATTTCCATATATAGGGTGCCTACATTCTGCATAGACTGGTTGCATGGCAACATGTGCAAATGTCTTTAGATACCTATTAGGTCCACAAATTACCATATAGCATATATTCAGCACAAAAAACAGTGGCAATTTGTTGTTGACAAAGGACAGCTGGACATAGAAAGGGCCCCATTACCTTCAGTAATTTAGGGCCTCATCAAACCTAAATCTGGCCCTGAGTAGAGTTCATTAAATCTATGAACAAATAAAACAAGCACATTTGTAAAAACTAGTATATTTCATAGTATAAGTCTGTTTGAAATGTTGTCCCCTTATTAATTGGTTTTACAGAAAGTGAGAGTCTGGGACCAGATTTGACGCCTGCTCAGGAGCTGGACTGTGTTGTTGCCAATGGTTGCTGTGAAGATGTCCCGAATACTGACATTCACAATGGCATACAGACTAAATCTGCTCTGAATGGTATAAATGTGGATGAAGAAGTAAAGAAGAGAGACAAGCGTCTTGAACTACCTATAATTTCTAATTTTGGGTCTTCTCACCAAGGTGCTTTCCTCACGTGCATTTTTCCAAATTAGTCTATATGTTTGTCAAGCAGAATTTTCCAGTGGTGAAGACTACCCTGGGAATTTGCTGTCTGGTTTGTAAAGATTATTTCCTCACTTTTACCAAGCTGTAGTGGAAATGATTGGAGATTTAACCTTTGGTATGCTTTATAATATATTCTGTAAACTTGTTAATTTTTTAATGCCATATTTACTCGAGTCTAATGCGCCATCGAATCTAATGCGCACCTCAGTTTTCAGAACCTTGAAAAAAAAAGTATTTGCTGGCGAATGTAAATGTGCCATTGAATCTAATGCACACCTTAATTTTCGCAATGTAATTCGTCCAGAAAAGGTACACATTAGATTTGAGTAAATACAGTATTTGACTGTAGTGTGCCCTCCGTTGATATACTTACTGTGTCTTTGTGTGATGTAGAATCAAAGTAAACTCCTCCATGTACAGTAAATGACACTGAGGCTTCTTCTCTTCTGACTGACAAGTTTCTTCCTCCTCCTCCCAAAGTGGTTGGGAGATTCATGCAAATAAAGTGCTTACACAAAGGGCATCCATGTGGAAAATATAATTGAGAGAGGTGGGGTTCAAAGTAATTAGGATAAATTAACCTCAACAATCACATCTAACGATATTGCCCCATTGTGAATAGCTATTGCAAGCAGTGCTTTCACCTGCTTTATCTTAAGCAGACAACTTACATAATAAGCTTTTTAATATTTGAAGTGTGATCATGTGCTCACCGTTTAAACCAGCCTTTCTTAACCTTGGGTTACCAGATGTTGTTCGACTACAATTCCCATAATCCCTGACCAGTGGTCTTGCTAGCTAGGGATGATGGGAGTTGTAGTCCAAAATCTGGGGACCCAAGATTGAGAGAGGCAAGTTTAGACTGATGAAATATTTATATGTGGACTTTTGCACTGTCATTGTTTTATTCTTGCCCAAATTGGCCTGTTTGCACTTATTAAGTGTTTGGTCATATACCTGTACACACAGGTGCAAATGAAGATACCGCTGAAGAGGTCTCTGGCATTCAGCACTTGACAAGCGATTCGGATAGTGAAATATACTGTGATTCCATGGAGCAGTTTGGACAAGAAGAGGTACAGTTTATCAAGTTTTGTACTGAATGTGAAAAGGTAACATAAAGTGACCAGAATCCAAAGAGACATGAAATTAGTTCTTTGAACCTACATAATCTTTAAACTTGTTTGCTTGAACAGCAATCCTCTCATGCTGCAAGGCAGACTGATGAAATCAGTTCCTGATATAGCATGAAGATAACTGCTCAAAGCCCAAAATTCTACGGGTCTCACATAACTGCCTTCTGTAAGCCTAAGCAGTTCTTTAGATTCTGCTAAACGGTTGAAGGGTTAGAATCTGGAAGAAATAATAGAATGTACATCTAATACAACGCTTCCACAGTCTGTATAATGGTCAGCCTAGGTGTGGTTTTAAATGTGTCTATTGCTTTTAGCATGCTCTTTTAAAATATATATGCTCCTAGGGGAGCTGATAACTACTCTGATTGCAGCAAATGAGAAAGGAGAGTTTAACTCTTTCTTACCCTGCTGAGGTCCTTTCAAGCTGCTATTTACTTTAGAAAGAAATCTACATTTTTCACAACATGCATATTAAATGCAGAGGTGCCCCTGGACCACAACAATAGTCCGCAAAAGACTCATAACATAGGTGGTATGTTAGGTATATTAGGTATCCCAGCTTTATGGGAAATACTTTACGGAAAATATAATAGCTAATTCTCTTAACTTGTAGATATTGGAGTCAACGAAAGGATTTTCAAAACATCCATTACATTTCTCAGAAGTAGACCACAGCAGTCTGCTGGGTGCTTCTGGTTTTCTTGAACTTGGAAACTACAAGACAGATGGTATAATGGTGGCTGCAATTGAAGGAAAAGGTGAAGTCAAGTGTGGTGGTGAGGATGGCAAGGCAAGTGATGGAGGTCCTCACAAAGAAAAGAAAGGTGGTGAAAAGGTGGATTTCTACGGAATCAGAAGAGGGAGAGGTACTGTTGGGATATTTGTTTTGTTATGTTCTTATGTAGATAAGCAAGTCTAGTGCCTACTTAATTTTTTTTTTGTAATTTACAAAAAAAGGTTTTAATGGTCTGATTTTTATATGAATTTAAAATCATGCCTTATTTCTCAATGCTTTCTCTTTCCCCTCCTAAATTTAGGTCATAGAATGCACCCTTTGGGTGATGGTGCCCAAGGTGGACAAATGGGTAGTGGAGGAGATGGAGAACGATGGGGGTCAGATAGAGGACCAAGAAGTGGCCTCAATGAACAAATTGCAGTAGTGCTTATACGATTACAAGAAGACATGCAAAATGTCCTTCAGAGATTGCATGCATTGGAAACACTGACAACTTCACAGGTAAGATGCGCTTGTATTCTATAAAGTTAGGGTGATGTCTAGTTTTAGTCCTACTTTACCTCAGTGCTCCTACTTGGAGCATGACTTAGTTGGAGATCATCCTTACTCTTTATTTTAAAAAGCTTGATTATTGGAGTAATGTATGTGTGTAATGTAGGGACGCAGGTGGCGCTGTGGGTTAAAGCCTCAGCACCTAGGACTTGCCGATCAAAAGGTCGGCGGTTCGAATCCCTGCGGCGGGGTGCGCTCCTGTCGTTCGGTCCCAGCGCCTGCCAACCTAGCAGTTTGAAAGCACCTCCGGGTGCAAGTAGATAAATAGGGACCGCTTACTAGCGGGAAGGTAAACGGCGTTTCCGTGTGCTGCGCTGGCTTGCCAGAGCAGCGATGTCACGCTGGCCACGTGACCCGGAAGTGTCTGCGGACAGCGCTGGCTCCCGGCCTATAGAGTGAGATGAGCGCACAACCCTAGAGTCTGGCAAGACTGGCCCGTACGGGCAGGGGTACCTTTACCTTTACCTTTATGTGTGTAATGTAGGGGAGTCTGTATGTAAGCAGGCTTAATTGCAAAGGATGGGTGGCAGGGAAGAGGTGGCAAAATCATCACTCCAAGCAGAAGTGTTCCATTTCATTATGTGGAGTAACAATGTTGCGTTGCAATGTTTCAGAAACCACAGTAGGAATATAATGTGAAGCTGTGAGTATAAATTTGAAACATAATTTGTCACTGTGTTAAATTTGTGTTTTATTTGCAGACAGGAACTGCAACCGTACATTCAAATAATCAGACTCCCTCACCTGCTAAGGTAAGATCT
Source organism: Podarcis muralis (assembly GCF_964188315.1). NCBI lineage: Eukaryota > Metazoa > Chordata > Lepidosauria > Squamata > Lacertidae > Podarcis > Podarcis muralis. Next base: position 21,837,404 of record NC_135666.1, on the reverse strand, counting down.
TACCTACTTTTAACAGAGCAACTTTGATTTTTATGTTGGCTTTCTTTTGACTGTATGTAGATTAAAATGGAACTTTTCATAACACAATTATCTTAAAAAGAGGCCAAAAAGCAGCATTTTAAATGCTGTTGCCTTTTGTCTCCTGTTAATTTGATCCATTTGTTTTATTTATTACCCTGATTAATCTTGAAGATTTTTTGCAAGACAGATCTACAGGAGGAAATTTTAAAGCAGTTCTAAATGTAGAGACTAGGGAGGAATATACAAGTGACACAGTGCCCAGTTGGGGAAGAACATACAGGTTCCAAATACATAATCTTAAATAGTTCTATGCCTATGCAGACATTTACCAACATCTTATTTAACTGGAGAAATTAATTTTTTATGTGTTATTTTAGAGACCTTCCTGGTGGCCGTTCGAGATTTCTCCTGGTACTTTAGTCTTTGCTGTTTTCTGGCCATTTGTTGCCCAGTGGCTGGTACATGTGTATCTTCAAAGGAGAAGGAGGTAAGACTGTCAATCCTGTTAGATATGCTAATTTACTCTGCTAATGCACGAGTCCATGCTGCCCTTTGGATCTTTGGCCTCTCCCTCTCAATTTCCTTTCTTGATTGTGTATAATCTTATCAGCACACAAGGATTTTTTTCACAAGGACCATAAAGATTCCATTTTATATTAGGGATATATCTTTTCACACAGATAGTGCTTTGCTGGAATAGTACACCAGTCAAAGCAGAATCTTATGCCAAGCTGCCTCATGTGTTGCACTTGCATAGTTTGTTGAGTAGTCAGTGTTGTCCAGTGGTTGAGTCTTAACTTTTTTCTGAAGAAAATAAAGAAGACATCAGGCTTATTATTAGGTATGAGAGTAATGGACAGACAAATGGAAGATTTGTCCTGATATCATTTGAATTTGGGGAATACTTCTCTTGTTTGGTAGGAATTTAGAAGCACAAGCTTAATGTGAAATACGTTTTGCCATGAATGTATTCCAACTATTAACAATAAGTATTTTTTGTTGAAAATTTTTCACTAAAGTTTTTCACCAAGCCAAGCCTTGTATAAATATTATATATAAAAGGGACCCCTGACCGTTAGGTCCAGTTGCGAACGACTCTGGGGTTGCAGCCCTCATCTCGCTTTACTGGCCGAGGGAGCCGGCGTACAGCTCCCAGGTCATGTGGCCAGCATGACTAAGCCGCTTCTGGTGAACCAGAGCAGCGCACGGAAACGCCGTTTACCTTCCCGCCGGAGTGGTACCTATTTATCTACTTGCACTTTGACGTGCTTTCGAACTGCTAGGTTAGCAGGAGCAGGGACCGAACAATGGGAACTCACCCCGTCGCTGGAATTTGATCCACCAACCTTCTGATCGGCAAGCCCTAGGCTTAGTGGTTTAGACCACAGCGCCACCCACGTCCCACATATTATATACACAACATATATATATATACATATATATATATATATAGCGGGAAGGTAAACGGTGTTCCGTGTGCTGCGCTGGCTTGCCAGAGCAGCGATGTCACGCTGGCCACGTGACCCGGAAGTGTCTGCGGACAGCACTGGCTCCCGGCCTATAGAGTGAGATGAGCGCACAACCCTAGAGTCTGGCAAGACTGGCCCGTACGGGCAGGGGTACCTTTACCATATACACACATACACACATACACACACACACACACACACACACACATATATATATATATATATATATATATATATATATATATAATGGAGTTGAAGAGCCCTTGTATCTGCTGAATTTCTGGACATTTCACCAACAACGGTCATGTTACAGGAATGTGTAAAGCAGCTTATTCATTTTAGTATTAAAATGAATAAAGTGAAACAGTAAATGGTATTAATCAGGGATGGTGTAATTCTAAGCATTTTAAGGCTTAGAACAAGAATATTGTAAAATGTTTATGGGTAAATGAAAGTGCTGGGGTAGCAATTTTGCATGCAATTCCATCAAACTCAACAGACTGCTAAGAAGAAATACTTAGGATAGCATTTCAAGTTGGTGTTTTCTTCTCCCCTTCTCAGAAAACAGAACTGAGGATTCAATTCCTGATTTTACTTAAGGACTGCTAACATGGAGACTCTGGAAGGTGAAGTAATTTAAGAGACCTCCAAGAACTGCAGATGCTGGGATGGCTACATATTTCTTCTATTTTTTCTCCCTTTTGCACTACCTGGCATACCATACATGAATGGTCCCTTTCTCTTAGATTACAAATAAATACAACTATCCCATCCAGCAATCACATGAACCCTAAATTAATTGTTTTGGAATGTACTTTTTGGATGAACAGTCTGTAGAGTTGAAGGCTATTACTGCAGCATCTACTGAGAGTGTTTCTTCATCCCAAAGCTGGAATGAAGAAGTTCCTTCAATTAATGAAAAACAACAAAACAATAATGAAAGCCTGTGAAAAATAATGAAAGCCTGTGAATTGTTACTTTTAACATGATTTATTTTATAATGCCGCACAAGACTTTCCACATAGCATACAAAACATACAATAAGCAGAGGAAACTTTAAAGTCTAGAATAGTCCAAGTACCTGGATTGTATGACTGCAATTAACATTGTAGCTCTGGGAGATCTAATATATAAATTGCTGCTACATAGATGAGGTAGTTTTTTAGGAAACAAATAAAGTGTTTGAAGCTGTAGATTGTACTTCCATGGGGACCATCAATGCTTCTTTAAAAAACAAGTCAAGCATCTTAATTTGTTAGACCAGCAGTCAGAGTTTGAATATGGCACGATAGATTCAGAACTCAGTACACAGAACAAAGTACGTAAAATGGCCCTGGCACCCCCTAACCTACATTGTCTTATTGAAATCAATGGAACAAGAATGTAAGTACAGTTTATTGTAAATAGTCCTTAATGTTCAGTTTTAGAAGTTGCATAATATTAATTTAGAAGGTGTTCAAAATGCATGTTAAAAACTTACACTGCTGTCCCAGGAAATGTATAGAAACGGGCTGTTGTGAATGGATTGGCTCCAGTGCTAGGGCAATAGGAAGCTGCTGCTGCTGCTGCTGCAGGAAAATCCTGCATCCAATACACCTTAAAGGTGACTAAGCTGTGCTACATGTGCAGGCTAGACCTGGTAAAAGGGCCTCTATTATATATTTTCTCACTAGGGTTATAAACCTATGACTATTACCAAATACAGCAGGTGAGGCTTGTATGATTGAATGTTCTTCCATACCAGAAATTCCACATTATTTTAAATAAAAAAGAGAGCTTTTCCTTCCCATGTTTCTGTGTGAAGGATTTTTTTAAAAAATTGGGACAAGCATTCAGTCTTCCCATCTTCTGTTAGAAGTAGTGACAATCCTGGCACAGATTCAACTGGTGTCAGTGTAATTTTGCCCCTTGACTCAAGCCAGTTAGCCCCTTCCTGCTCCCATGGCTAATCAGCACTGTCAGCTTAGACCACTGTGCGTGTCTGCATGTGCACATATGCACATGTGAGTACTCTAAAGCAGCAGTTGGCACTCAAACTTTTGTTGCATTTGCAGCTTAGGGCCATTGCTTTTTGAAACTTTAGGACAATATTTCTATAGTTTTAATTGTTTTACATACCTAATTGCTGCGGCATTTTCTCATACCCTTTACAGGTGCAAGTCTCTTTCCTTTAAACACTTTCAAGACAATTTTAGCATTGTCACTTTATTAGATTTCTACTTGATTAGATACCTATTTGGATATAACAGCCTGATAATTTCAGTAGTAACATCTCAGACTACAACTAGAAGGGACTTTTCTATAGCAAATGAGAAAGTTAGCATTTAACTAACATTACCTTTCGTTATATGATGTTATAAAAATCAACCTAAAGTGATTGCTTTTCAGTTGGTGTATTGAAAAAATAGAAAAACGTATTCTAGACCTGTGAAAAGAGCAGCAACTCCATAGCTGCTTACTCCTTCATGAACCTACTGCAGTCAACTGACCTACTTTAAAGTAATTTCTGGACTGTGACATTTTTTGCACTGTGTAACTCATTACAGAAAGCTCATGGGCAGTGTTGCATCTGCTCTGATGGCAAGGTCTTGAAGAAAAGCACCTTCACACCTGTTATATGCTATATAAATAATGTAATTACAGGAGTTAGAATTTCTGCCTTGTTTACTAGAACATGATTTTGAAGTTTTAAATGTTAGTTCATCTTAATCTACTGTAAATAACATTTAATAAAGAATGACAGGCGCATTATCCAAGGACATTTTACAACTGAATGATTGATTGATTGATTGATTGATTGAATGTAACATAGGCCTGTTGGAAGTTTAAGATTTCAAGGTTCTCAAAACAGTGACTGGGTTGGAATATGACAATAAGAATACTCTTGTCCTAATTGTTCCAAGTTGCTTTATTCTTATCAAGGATGAAGGGGATCAGCTTCAGAAAATACGCTTTCTTAAAAAGGACAGTCTTCCTGCTGCTTCATAGCTGGTTTTCACCAGAGCTTCAGGGCACAGCTTAAGGAAGGGGAGGTAGGAGAGCAGTTGTGGAAATACAAAACTTTCAGTCTTCCCCAAAGGGTGGAGGGTGACAGCAGCAGGTAAACCAGGTAGTGTGTCTCCAAAACAGGTAAGTACTCCAGCAGATTGTCAGGTTTTGAGACTCTTTCCTCTAATAAGCCATTGGGGTTCAACTGGTGGGTTGAGAATCACTAGTGGGTCATGGCCTGACCCAGGGTGGGTCACAACAGGAGCGCTGTCACCATGCAAATATATGGTAAAAGATTAAGAAATGGGCCCCTGTGTCTGGGTTAAAAGTGGGTCCTGGGCCCGAAAAGCTTGAAGATACCTGAAGGTACCATCACCACTGATTATATGGAGGAGGAAACTAACTGGGAATTGCAAAGTAGGTAGGCTCTGAGAGCAAGCTAGCTCACAGTTCTCATTTTATTCATTTGCATGGACAGCTCACTTGTTTCAAAGTATTGCTCTATACACCTTACACAATACCAGTACACCTGCTGAAAATATTGTGTAATCATTTATTCTGGGCTGTTAAGATCAATGAATAACTTCACACCTTTATCATTTATTAATTGCATTTACTGGCAGCGGCATGTAGGCAGGTGTTAATTGCTGAATTACTCATATTGCCTACAGGCAGAAAACTGGCATATTGCCTACAGGAAGAAAACTGGATAACCTCTGTAATGACTGCTAGATAATTCAGATGATAGTTTCATTTTGAACATGATAATATTTTGAATTAAAGATAGGCAACAACACCAAAAATAAAATGACAGTTGACGAGATAGGTAATAGGCTGATTGATGGCATTGGTGAGGACCTAAACAATGTTCATAGGTAAGGTGGGTGGGGGAAACAGACCTTGACAATGACATTAGAGATAATTTAGTACATTGGCAGCTTAAGCAGCAGGGCAGGCAGTATACAAACTACCTAAAGTATGTGGAACACAATGGGATAGGAGCATCTTCTGGCTGCTCTACAGGCACAGCTTGAAAAGTCAGAAAACCAGTTTTGAATTGAGTCTGTAAAGTGGCTGAATTGGAGGCACCAAAATAATCACTATGCACTTAACCTCCCAGGTATGCTCAACAACAAAGCAGCTCTTCCTCCCAACATTTGACATTTTGTTCAGTGTCACTGTGTTATACCACCATTAAATACGTAATACTTAAAGACTTACATAAGGTGCTGTAAGTAGACTAAAAATATAGTTCAGAAGCTGTTTGGAATGAATGGTTTCAATACAGCTTGTAAGAAATATATATAAATATATATGCAGAGTTAAAAGCAAATCAGGTTTTTTAAAAAACTTAGGTGCGTTAGAAAATAGAGAGTAAAACTTATGTTAAGGAAGCTTCTTAAATGTGCCGTTCTCTGGAAAATAATTCCATTTTCCCGTACTACAAGCTGAATCCAGATACTGTTAGATGCTGAGCATTATTCCTAGCTTCAAAATAGGAAGTATCTGTTTCATCATTTGGCTGTGGTATGAAGGGCATGGTCTGATTATGCAGATTATCCCAGTCCACACCATGAAAGAGGGGGTGAAGTTTCAGCTCTGGAATAAATTTTTTAACAAAGGTTAGATTTCTTTGCATGAACACCTTGCACTTTCCAGCTTCTTTGTCTGATTCTGGATGTCTGCAATGTATTTTTTCTTAAATTTGTCTGACTGTATTTAGAGTCATAAGACTGAAATTAAACGTCTGTCTTAGTAAGGGTTTGCCAACGTACTCCTGCCCTTATAGATTTGAAATGTTTTTGCAAAGCATTCATCAAAGTTCTCTTTCTACAGTAGGTAGCCCTAAGCCGGCACTTTGTTCCCAGAACTTGCATGCTCTAGAGTAGACAATATGAAGCAGTCTCTAGACAGCAACTCCATGATGTGTGGATTTGATAAACCAGATTCACACTAACAGGAAAAAACAGAAGCAATAAGGCAGTGTGGTGTAGTGGGTAGAATGTGAGGCTGGCTCAGGGAATCTGGGATTCAAACCACTGCTCAGCCATGAGGCTGACTAAACAAGCCATGGCTGTATCTCAGCCTATGCTGCTATTTGGAATTGCTACAAGTGTAGAAGAGAGGCGAGAACCACATACACTGCTATGGGCTCCATGGAAGAATAAATAAAATGGTTCTTGCCTTTCACTGGATTTTCGTCTTGTGAATTTTGTAACCTGGCAGCTATAGTGTTGGGCTGACCACCTTCATACATAATGACTAGAAATGGCTATACCAGATAGTCTTCCCTCCAATAACATATGTACTCAAATTGCAGGTTTCTAAATTGCTAAAGAAAAATCATAATGGTAACATTAAAGAGATAACCAACATATACTAACCCTTGAGTCCAGCTCGCTTACTGCTCTCAATGGTTAAAAGAACTTCTATTGCATTCTGAGCACCATCTGACAATTTCTCTTCATCTTCAGGCCACGGAATATCTAGAAACACACACAAAACATCTCTGTACTTATGCTGGACCAACAACCTTTGAAATTAATTTTACTCGAAAGTAAGGTAATTTACCCCTTTTCAGAATATTCTGGAATACTTGTTGTGGTGTTTCGTCATTGAATGGTGGAATTCCAGTTAAAAACTCATACAAGCAAACTCCAAGTGCCCACCAGTCTACTGCAGGACCTGAAGTGAAGAAAGTCCACATAAATTGACCACCATGAGAGGTATTATGTAAAGGTGTATTGCCTGGGAAGATACCGAGCGCCCAAACACCTGTTATTCATGAAAGCAGCATACAAGACAGAAATTGTTTTCTAATCACCTTCCCTTTTCCCTTCTGCTATTCCCAATATGTTAATGTTTCCTTAAAACGACGGAAGGCAGAGCAAAGCAAGTCACCTCCCATTCTAAACCACCCTTGGACTTTGAAAGACCAGTTGTGTAAGCAATGAAAAATTCAAAAGTCTGCACTTCCTAGGTTTTAAAAAGGAACCAAGCACATCATTTAGAGCAGTGGTGGCCAAACTTGTCCCTCCAGCTGTTTTTTGACTACAACTCCCATCATCCCTCGCTAACAGGACCAGTGGTCAGGGATGATGGGAATTGTAGTTCCAAAACAGCTGGAGGGACAAGTTTGGCCACCACTGATTTAGGGCCTCATATTCAAAATAAATTCTGAGTTGACTAATGATTGCAGAGAACAAGTCATTATTATAAAAATACTGTACTTTTCTGTGTATAAGACTAGGTTTTTTTAACTTTAAAATTATGTTTAAAATGGGGGGGGGGGAATCTTATACATGGATAGTGCATGGGGGGGACGTGGGATTGGTTTATACCGTGAGCCGGAGATTGTCAGCAGCATGTCATTGGTGGCTGCGGCAAGGGGTGGTGTTGATTGGCTGTCACTGCGGCAATTAGGCAGGCAATTGCCAGTGAGGAGACATATGTTAGGAGAGACAATCCTCTTCCCAAAAAGCTCAACAACTCTGGGCAATCTCCCCCCATTTTCTTAATTTTTAATCCCCCCAAATTGGGTGTGTGTTATCCACGGAAAAGTACGGTAAACCTTTATGTGAATATCTAGTGTAGAAATAGGCACCACAGAAGCTCAGACTCAACAGGAAGTTCTCTCTGCAGTGCTAATAGGACAACATATGGCTAACTTCCTCTTACTTGCTCTTTGACAGCTTTAAGGTTTACAAAATGGAGAAGGTGGACAGAAAAAAAGCTCCACCCCCTTTTCATAACACTAGAACTTGTGGACGTCCAATGAAGGAGAAGGTTGGAAGAATTAGGACAGGTAAAAAAATACTTCTTCACTCAGCTCCCCCAGGAGGGCAGTGACGGCCACCAGCTTGGTTGGCTTTAAAAGAGGATTAGACAAGTTCGTGGAAGAGACGGGTATCTGTGGCTACTAGACATGATGGCTTTGCTCTACCCTCCACAGTTGGAGGCAGCAATACATCCAACCACCAGTTGCTGGAAACTACCGGAGGGGAGAGGGTTCTTGTGCGCACGTTCTGCTTCCTGGTTTCCCACAAGCATATGGTTGGCCCCTTTGAGAACAGGACACTGGACTAGATGGGCCACTGGCCTGATCTTAACAGGCTATTGGCATGCTCTTAATGAAACTGAATACTGATCAAGCACAGTCAAAGACCAAGCAGGCAAAGCTGTTGAGACACCACAAGCCATTAAAAAGCAACATGCACCCTGCAGCTGCTGCACAGCTAAAGCTCCAGACAGCCCATCATGTCAGGGAGGAAGGATGCACTTGCTGTGACAACTTGCTTGCACTGCAGATGCTGGTACATTTTCCTGCTGTTTCACCCGCCCCCACTGTCCAATGGGTTCTCAGTACACAGCGGTGAAACCACCCAAGAGTATGTGCTTGTGTGCACGGATACGACAGGTGAACTGAATGACCCCAGTCATCAGACCTCAGCAACTTCAGTAATTGCAGAAGTTTCTGCTAGCTGGTAACAAATTGTTTGGTTCATACGTTATATCTGTATTTGAATACTCAACGGCAGATAGTCAGGAGCATACACATGAGAAACCAGCCCATTCATTTAATCAATATGGTAGTTTTCATATGAAATAAAAACTAGGGGTATCAAGTTACCTAAAGCCTCTTTCTACAATTCAGTTTACCTCTTGATTTCTAATAAATATATATCCAGCAATCAGTGAAGCAAGTAGCATTTAATAATGTGAGAGGATTTTTTGTGGGGGGGGGGGGGAGTAGGAATATGCATAAAGCTGTCAAAGTCTAATAAGATCACATCCTATAGGAAGTGTTGAGAAAACTATTTCATATTTGATAAAATGGCCACATTTTTCAAGACAAGTTTCCTGATTTTCACTACAAGACAACCTTACATGGTTAAAAGTCAAATGGCACACCATTCCCACACTTCTCCATTTATAAATGACACTGTGTCCATAACTCCCAGCATTATTACTTTTCTTCCTGTCAATTCTGTCCTTAAGACTCTGCTTCAATATATCCTCAAGCTGTCATTCTCCCCTGATGGATCTGTGCAGATTACACCAACTTCTTTACCCCAATCTTAAATGCCACTGTAGATGGATCCCTCTTGGTATCCATGACTAGACAAGGAGCTGCAGACAGCACAGGACCCAGTTTGCCCACCTCAGCTCTAGTTTAGTATGTGTTTTGCTGAAACCAGATTGTCCTATTATAGGGAAACTATGTTCAAAAGAAGGATTGTAACTTGGGTGTGTTGGTTTCCTCCTGTGAGAAGCCAACATTAATTCTACAGATTTTTCCAGGTGATTAGTTACATGCTATTGCTACTGCATGTTAACCTTTGCAGGACAGACCTACTAACTGCAATTAAGAGTGGTAAAAGGAATTAGTATGTTTCCACCCTCCACATGAGATTTGTTCTTTAAAATATCACCACCATCATCATCTCTATGCAGCAGGCTTCAGAAAACAAAAGAATGGAGCACTCTGCTAGGATTACAACATGGCATTTGTAAGCAAGAAAAGAAGGACAAGGAAATATTTAACTTATTGCCAGTATGGCCTGGAAAGAACAATGGAATTCAAGATCTTCCATGGAATGGGTCTTATGCCATATTAAATGTGCTGGACATTAAGATGCCACGGTGTTTTTATTACGTCTTGTTGCTGCTGCTGTATAGTTTTTTATTTCTACCCCACCCCTTTCCCTGACAGAACAGGGAAAAGATGCAGAAGCAGATACAACTATATGCCAAGTCATGCGGATCTCTCACTTTCTTTCATCTTAAACAGTGTGATCAAATTATGCTTTGACTGTTCTATTAAGTGCTATAATAAAACTTACCAGTGACCTGAACTCCTGTGTGTAAAAAAAAAAATACCAGGGAAACATTTTGATAAATATATATTAAAAACTTAATTACATTGCACTCAGTTTTAACATTTTTCTAATGAGTAACTTTTTTACAAATTCACCAACATATGGTATTTTTCTAAAGACAAGTATCCTAGCTTTGCTTCCTTAAATCCTTAATATATAAACGCACAATGAATATTTTGCAACATTGTCTATTTATCACATACTAGCAGAGATTAGAGGACAGTTTATAAATTTTGCAGGATCAAATGGCAATACTTGCAAACTGCAATGCTCCAGGGTGCAACTCAAAGATTGTATGGATGGATGCACCTGCATAAGCTAACAGTGCACATACAAAAAACTGTGTCAAAACAAAAAAAATTCCTTCCAGCAGCACCTTAAAGACCAACTAAGTTAGTTCTTGGTATGAGCTTTCGTGTGCATGCACACTTCTTCAGATACACTGAAGAAGTGTATCTGTTTCAGTGTATCTGAAGAAGTGTGCATGCACACGAAAGCTCATACCAAGAACTAACTTAGTTGGTCTTTAAGGTGCTACTGGAAAGAATTTTTTTTGTTTTGACTATGGCAGACCAACACGGCTACCTATCTGTAACTAAAAAACTGTGTGTTAAGGATAACCATACTTTTTGGATAATAGTGCAACGAAAGACTAAACAAGGAAAAGAAAACACCCTTAACCCTTAGGAACGTCTAAGATTAAACCCAGATTCCAGTAATGTCTAACATCAAAGTGCTCTCAATTGCAGTGAGCCAAATCTCACTACAAAAATGAGGAAATGTGTGTAACAGATACATGAAATTATACTGCAGTTTGCTTACCATGAGCCTTTGCTAAGAGGAGCTCGGGTGCCAAGTAGTCAGGGGTTCCTAAAATGCGTTCTCTCTCTACTGGAGTAGCTCCTCTTCGGACACTCTTGGGGGTCCTGTATGGTGTACCACTGTTTCCTTGAGGGGTCTGATGCCCAAGAATAGATATATCAAACACAGGTATCAAACAAGCTCTACGTTTATACTTTCACACTGGCTGTAGGCTCAATTACTTGAACTGTGGAACCGAAAAAGCATCCAGCAATGATGGCCCCTCTGAATCTAAGCCTCCTAATGAGGACTTCTCAAGCAAAAAGGTTTTCCAATTGCCTCCTTTTGTGCCAAGTCTTTCTCACATTCCATTAAGAAATGCCTTCACTGAATATGACCATTTTAAATGGTTTTTAATAATAAATGACATTTGTCTTATCAAGGCCTCTTGCGACACATGAACAGTGAGTGTGAAAGGAATGAGAGATTCTGAATCTTTATTTCTATAATCCATTATGAAGCTAGGCCAACCACTCAAGGACAATGATGAAGCTATGGATGTGTCAAATCTCTAGAAGAAATGCACTCATGAAGACTGAAAGATGTGCCTGGGAACTGCATCTCTCCCATAAGATCTACTCTTGGGAACTTCTCACCCTTCTTCAAAGAGTCCACCAGCAACTCTTATTAATTAGTCCTAACCCAAAGACTTCCAGGGATGTATTTTTCAGCAATGCCCTCTATGATCAGTTTTATATGCAGCTTTTAGCAATAATTATAATTATAAAAACATAGGAGGCACTGTTTATGTATCCAGAAAGTAAAACGTGCTCATTTTTAAGGCATGAACATCACTAAGACTAAACTGCACCATTTGACCAAGATGCTCTTCCTAAAACAGCACTGAAGAAAATGCACAACAGCCACAGAGAGAATCTGTCAACAAAACAGATTTACATACATATATAATTGTATTCGGATGCCGCCTTTCCACAGTTCAAACTATGCTCAAGGTGGCTTACAACATTTAAGAAATAAGTAACTGCAACATAACAAAAGTCATAAACAATAAATACAACATCAAAAACACACAACCAAACTGAATAATTTCCACATAAACCATAAGATCTAAAATCAAGATACAGAAACCTCCAACAACAAAAATCCCCAAATAACACGCCAGCCCAAGAGTCTGTTCAGCAGCCTCAGCTTTTGTAGTTGGAGTTAAATCAGGGCCCCGCCCTCCCAGACCAGGTGGAAAAGGCCTACAAGGCAGTGACCAGGTCTTCCAGGACTCACAGCAGTATAAGCATGTGAAAGGGATCGTGCATAAATGGACTAACATGCATGGTTGACATGTCCCACTACCCCAGCCAATGCACAACTGACATCAGCCCAAAAGGAGCTCTGCATAGATGCACTTGCATTGGGCTCCCCATATTGAAACATAAATTATGATTGACCACAGTTTATGTTCCCATGGAAAGATCACTATACATGTACATCATAAAGGGCTGAGGGTTTGGCCATTGTGTGCATTAGCATACAGTGGTACCTCGGGTTAAGAACTTAATTCGTTCTGGAGGGCCATTCTTAACCTGAAATTGTTCTTAACCTGAGGTACCACTTTAGCTAATGGGGCCTCCCGCCGCTGCGGCGCAATTTCTGTTCTCATCCTGAAGCAAAGTTCTTAACCCGAGGTACTATTTCTGGGTTAGCGGAGTCTGTAACCTGAAGCGTCTGTAACCCGAGGTACCACTGTATAAAGCTGAGTTAGCCCATTTAAGATCAGAAAGCCTCATCATGTGTTCATACGTATGAAGAGGACTTTGCTTAGTTGCACCCACTGATTTGTCATTTGTGTAAATGGGATCTACATTCAACTAAACTGTCACCAAATGAAAAGAAGAAATGTATACCCATCTTCTGCAAGTTAACTGCTTCCTTCAGAACCTCCCACAAAGCCTACAACCATTTCACACATAATGACTTCCCTGCGCGGGAAATTATACTGTAATACACAAAACCTATTTCAACACATAAGTGGCGCCCATTGACTGGCAGTAAATTCCCCATGGTGTCGTCATACACATTTTCACCAAAGTCCATACAAGGTACTCACCACTTCTAAATCTGTGTAGGAATCAGTTAGGTGTGGAACGGCTAGAGCCTGTTCCTTCTGCCAAGAAATATCACCAGTGATGTATCCATTTTTCTCAATATTTTCATATTGCAAAGTATTGGGGGGGGGGGGAATGGAGAGTTAATGTCTTCTAAATCACTTTGGTTATTTGCCTTACAACCAAGTATTATGTTCAAGTACACCATTATGTGTACTTAAATCAACATGTTTAAGGCAATATTAATGTAACTGAAAAGGCAGCTCTAACTCTGTCCCTTCAATAAGGGCATTTGACTTGTATCAAGTGGCCCTTTGATACTGCACAATGTTCAATAAGCCTGTTTCGTACCTACCTGAAATACGTTGTAAGGTGCTCCCTTTTGTGCAGGTGTAACAGTCATGGGATAAGAGCCACTGCAAGCAGAGATATCCATTCCTTCTACAGTCACCCAGCTAATTCTTGAAGGCTCAGATGTATTAGACACACTGATCTGACTGTTGTAACTCCGAAAAGCAACCACATTTTTCTTTAAGAGTTTCAGTGCCTTCATCTCCACAGATGAGCAGTTATTGTCAGTGTGCATTTCAGTGACACCTTTCAGGTTTTTGTCCTGCTCATGATACAATGGTTTGCTCTCCTGGACAGCATGTGCTTCTTCACTTCTTGGCAAGGCATCTGAGCAATAAGGTGATGTTGTTGACATGTCCTCTGTTTTTAGCTCCTCAAAGGTGAGATCTTTAATGCTTCCATCGAAATCGGAAAGGCGCTTTTCCAAGTGACTCTCTGCAGTAGATACTTCTCGAAGGGACAGATCCGAGTCTACACTCATGCTTGCTAAAGGCTTTTCATCATCAATGGATAAGAAACTGGAATTCATGTGTTCCTTTTTCTCATTTTTTTCACAATCTGCATCTAGATCACGCATGAGATTCTTTGCTATTAGAGGATTGGCTGGTTTGCAACCCCTGTTTTGTTCAGTGCAACAGCAATCTTTTGCTTGAGCTTCATTTGTACAGGTCTCTTGCAGGTGTCCATCAAGTTTTAAAGAACAGATTTCAGTTGTTAAACCTGTGCTTTGTTTCTCTGGAATTTTACAGCCCCGTTTGTATTCTGAATTGCTTTTTTTGGCAAGGATCCGTTCTTGTGAAGGGCTGGTGTCAATTGATTCAAAAGATCTTTTGACACCTCGCATCTCCAACATTGTCTCCTTATCTCCCAAAAGGGACAAGTGGTAACTAGATTTTGCAACCTTTTTAGTCAGAGCAGGTTGTTCTGTACAGCCCTTTTCTTCCCATTCTTTATATTCTGAAAGACATTTTCGGCCGAGGTCTTTAATAGCGCTAGTCCTTATAGAAATATCACATGAGTCAAAATGTCCAATCCGTCCTTTGCGCCTGTTCCCAGAGTCATTGCTACTAATAGGGGAGATGACAGACTCCAGTGTTTTCTGCTTTAAGCCTTTAGCATCACTGACAAGCAGAAAATTTGTATCCTTGGCCTTCTCTGGTACATTCTCTTTGCCTGGGGCAGATGAGAGTATATCTTCTGCTTCCTGAAAATCAAGTACTTCCAAATGTATGAAAATGCTTAAACGAATTAATAAATTATACAAACTTATTACACTATTCCCTATTCCTCCTTTTAGTCGAGACCCCCTGTCCCAGGGCAGCTTAACAACATACTGTATATTAAATTTGCAGTAGATTAAAACAAAAACCATACACAATTAAAAGGAATACAACAGCAACACAAAACTGTTTCCCTCCAATTCAAGTGCTTGCAGAAAGGGTTTGGTCTTGGCTGCTTGCCAAAAGGTGAGCAGGTTTCTCTAGGATGAAAATCTAGACACCAAGACTGAGAAGGCTTTGCTTTGTGATACATCCATCATACTTCAGATAGCTTCTGGGGTGGAAGGGGGCAGGAGAGAGAATAGAACTGGGCCCTCAATACAGACCTGAGTGCCCAAGAAGGTTTGTATAGAAAGGGGCAGTCCTTAATCATGGTGGTTTCTAGTTTGCATTTTCCCAGCCAAAATCATATCCACCATACTAAACACTTAACAGGTGGAATAAAACACTTTACGAACAATGCACTCTGCTGCACATACATCACACTTGAAAAAAGAGCTGTGTAATCGTACAGCAAAGAAGTCCTAGGTGCCTGTTCTGGCGATACTCCTCTTCCCCTTACCCCAAATCTCCTATGCATCATAAAATCAAGGGCTGATCTAAGGTTTCTTCATTCTTACAGGAGCACCATAATCTTTCTATTTAGACCCTATGTGAAAGCAGAACTTGATTTGTTGCCCCAAGAGACCTTGTGTTCAAACCCACAAGGTTTCTCCTAGTTTGGGGCTTGTGTTTCTTTACACAGCAGCATGTTTGAAAGAAGGAGAACAGGAGGAGGTTATGTGAGCCCTAGGATTACTATATGCCTACCTTGGAATCTGCTTATACCTGTACTGAAAAGCCCAAGAAGATAGAAGGTTTAAGGACTGCCCTTCTGGAGGTTAACTTTTTTAGGCTTTGGAATGTGGTACAATGCCCTCCTCACAGAGTAGATTCTGAATTATTTATTTAGAGGAAGAAAAAAAAGAAACCATCAGAAAGAAAAGAAGTTGTCCTGACCTGCACGTCTTTTTCCCACCTGGGGCTGCTGCAGCACTCTGACTCCATGCTGGATAATTGGGTGCGGGAATGGCTACTGGCGCTGGAGGTCCCAAACCTTTTCCTGCACTGATGCAGAGTTGGGGTCAGACTCCTCACAGGCATTCCTGGTGTCATAGCCGAAGAATCTAAACCTTCAGAAATAGCAATTCATGTTTTTATGAAGACACAAAAAGCATTGTAGCCAGTTTCATGGCAAATCAGCTCAACAGTGAGGGAAGACTAGAAAAAGTATGTAACTATCAGCTTGCCCTGCCTTACAGCCCCACCCCCCGCTCACAATTCCAGAAGAATTCTTGATAATTATTTTTACTGTGACATTCAATATGAATAATACAATACAGTGGTGCCCCGCAAGACGAATGCCTTGCAAGACGGAAAACCCGCTAGACGAAAGGGTTTTCCGTTTTGGAGGTGCTTCGCAAAACGAATTTCCTATGGGCTTGCTTCACAAGACGAAAATGTCTTGCGAGTTCCTGCAGGGTTTTTTTCCTTTCCCTCTCTTTTTCCCAAGCCGCTAAGCCGCTTATCAGCTGATCCGCTAAACAGCTGATCGCAAAGCCGCTTATCAGCTGACCCGCTAAGCTGCTAATCAGCTGATCCGCTAAGCCCGCTAAGCCGCTAATAGCGTTAATCCGCTAATGGGCTTGCTTCACAAGATGAAAAAACCGCAAGACGAAGAGACTCGCGGAACGGATTCTTTTCGTCTTGCGAGGCACCACTGTAGAAGTACATTATGCAAGTGGCAATGAAGCAAGGTCTTATTTCAATTATTATAAAATACAACCAAGCTATAAAAAGTAGTAATATAAATGCAGTCAAAAGACAAAAAGGGGGAAATGGGATTGGTGCAATATGGAATTCTGCCCGGTGGAGAGGGTGTGAATGTGGTTGCTACACTTGGTCGCTACATTACACTGGCACTAAGATTAGCCACTTATCTGGAGGAAAGAAACCATCTCAATAAATAATATGAAAGAGAAAAGAAAACAAGGCAGTCAAGGCAGCTAGAATGCCCACCTATCTATTCTGGAGAATAAAACTGCATTCACATCACAGCAATTTGGTTTCTCTGTTGAAGGCTGAGGCTAAGACAAGCCCCAAATCTCAAAAGTTTAAAGACTATTTCAATAAAACAGTGTGAACCCTAGTTCTGTATATCTGAATTTCTTTGGGATCAGCCACCAGAAACCCTTCTTGGCAGCTTGCAATACAGAAATACCGTATACAGGCAGTGACCATTTTAGGCATGTCCAATATGTGCATGACCACATGCGTGCACACCACACTGAACCTGGAAGTGTCACAAAAGGGGATGTGGTGATCACACACAGTGCCGCCACTGCAATTGCTTTTTCCTGTACCCTGTATCTCACGGGGACACACAGAGTCCAGTCAGTTGTTAACATAAACAAATAATCAAGTTTATTTTTAAATGCAGGAACAAGCTTATGGTTTCAGTTAATTTTTCTCTTGTCAGTTTCTTATTCTTAGTTCCTAACAACTCCAAACTGATTATTCCAACTATCTATCTGACTCCACCTACCAATTCCTCTCACTCTCACAATACAACTCTACCAACCCACACCTAAACCTCTCTCTTCCTTCTTCAACTCCCAAACCTCAACTCTCAACTCCCAAACCTCAACTGACTTTCAAAACCTCCCACTCTAACTTTTATTCCCCCCTTGCATTCTCACTGGCCAATCACATCACACCTATTTTAACCCTTTCCTTATGACCCATCCTAGGAGGCAAACGCCACAGGGGGCAGAACGGAGTAGGGTAGAGGCAGAATGGGGTGTTTGCAGGCTTTCTCAATGGTGTTTCAAATACAGGTATACACAATTTCACTTAAATGCACATAACCCCTACATAAATTGGGAGTTGCCTGTATTAATAATAAACACCTACAAAGCACCACCACACACAAATCCCAAAGCTGTACAAAAAGCAGCATAAATGATAATGAATAAATTAAAAGTTAAAAGAACCTGGAGCTGGAAGGAGACCACAATATGTTCCATGACCTATGTTCCAAAAATGGGTCACCACCACCTGCCACATCTCTGATGGCAAGGGCATTCACAAGAAAGTATTTAGACACATGAAGATAGGAAACTCTTTTATACTTACATGCTTTCAGTAGCTTGTTTGACACAGAACTGTAGTCTTTGTGGTTCACGGATAGCGGGGAAACAAATCGTTGAGAAAGCTGAGGTGTATTTCCACAAAGAGGGCTTGGACTAGGTGCATGCACTGTCCCTGCCACTGGGGTATACTGTCAAAATGAGAAGCTTGTTCAACAGATACACAAACAACCAGATATAAGACAGTCCATAACATTTTATTATTTCATATCCTATACACACTTGATGTAACTGGATCTTTGCAACAAAAGGTTCTTGTAACATGCTTTATGCCAGGGACAAGGAAGTTGTAGCCCTCCAGATGTTGCTGGACAAGAACTCTCACCATCCCTGGCTATTGGCCATGTTAGCTGAGGGTGATGGGAGTTGGGGTCCACAACATATGGAGGACCATAGACTCCCCATCCCTGCTTTACAGGGGGAAGGAAACATCAGCTGAAATTCAGGGACTGTCTAATACTCCAAAAGATTGAGAACTTTCTCAGGAAATTTATTAGAACCAGGAAAAGAGTTGTGCTCACAGGTTGAGAAACATGCTTTCCATGCAGGAAGTCCCAGGATCAATACCTACTGTCAGGGAACTGACATCGGAGCAGAGGAGAGAGGGGGTGCTTCCCGACTCTGCAGGAGAAGGAACTAGTAAGGGTAGAGAGAGAACGTCATCTGGGGAAGAATGTCCAGGGGACACCAGGAAGGAGGAAGAGAGGGAAAGCATCTTGGAGGAGAGGCTCCGAGACTCTGGCACTGAAGGCAGTGAAGAGAGTGGAGGGCCGCCCCTGGGCACGCCCACTCTGCGCAGAAGGGTTTCGCGCAGAGAGGGGAGGCGGAGAGTAACGGTCAAGGAGCTTCTATGCTGGAGGAAATTTAGAAAACGCCCACTCACGGATTCGTCGAGCGACTGAGCAGCAGCAGCACCCAAGCTGCTCAGTCAGGGAAGACACACCACAATCCTAAGCAGTTTGGAACAGCTAGAAGGTTACACACAAGCAACCCCTATTCCTGTGACAGCAATCCGTGAGTCTTTTACGTTGCTTGTGTGCTAGAGCACTGGGGAACAGTCATGAGTCAAACAGAAGGAGCAGGCGCCGGAGAGGGAGCCAGAGGCGGGCAGAGTCTTGAGGAG
The DNA here is from genome assembly GCF_964188315.1 of Podarcis muralis. Taxonomy (NCBI): domain Eukaryota; kingdom Metazoa; phylum Chordata; class Lepidosauria; order Squamata; family Lacertidae; genus Podarcis; species Podarcis muralis. Next base: position 21,818,184 of record NC_135666.1, on the reverse strand, counting down.
AGAAATCGAGACCTGGAGCAGCAACTGGCACTACTAGCGGCGCGGCTGGATGAGAGGAGGACACATGACGCCCAGGGAAAGATCACCCCCATCGCAAGAAAGGTACCGGGACTAGTGCAGAAGTTTGGGGGCAACCCCAGAGACTATAACGCTTTTAAGACTGAAGTGCAGTATGCGTTGGATCTGCAGTACCATGATTTTACCGACGATGGGGGGAGAGTTGCTTTCGTGGTGGGGCACCTGGAGGGGCGAGCCAGGGATTGGGTCCGCCCCTTGATGGCAGCGGAGAATGCTGCCTTGAAGGACCTGAGAAAGTTCTTTTCCGCGATGGACCACATGTTCTCGAGTGATGTGGAACTGAGTGTGACGCGCAAAGAACTGATGGGGTGCAAACAAGGAAACCAGTCAGTGAGAGAGTACTGGTCGAGATTTGCTATGCTGATCCATAAACTTGGGTGGGATTTGAGTTCGGAACCGATTCAAATGCTTTTTGAGGAGGGGCTATCCCCTTGGGTGAGAGACGAACTTTCCCGCTCGCCCCGCCTGCAATCGATGGATCAGCTGACCAAGTTGGCGCTCGCTGTGGGAGTTAGACAAGAGACGCGCGCTTTGGAAAGGCGGGAAGGGAGGCCAGAGCGTTGGCAGGAGAACCGGATTCCAGACATGCCAACGTCAGCAGTGCCGCCCGAGGAGCCAATGGAGATCGGAGGAGTGAGCGCGCGCGGGCTTTCAAACTCCAGCGAGGTACGCAAGAAGGAGGGGAAAAACAGCAAGAGGTGTTTCCTCTGCCAGCAGCCGGGACATTTTGCCAGAGCATGCCCTCAGAAGAAGGCGTGGCAAGGAATGGTGGGGGCAGTGGGGAGTGAGGAGGAGAAGAAGGAGGAGCCGGGAAACGGCAAGGCTTGGCTGCAGGAAGGAGGGCACAGCAGCCAGGCGAGCAATCAGTAGAAGTGCCCAAACCAGAACCCCCCCGAGCAGCCATTGCAATAGAGGTGGTACTAGAACTCCCAAACGGACACCCCATCAAGGTGAAGGCGCTGCTGGATTCAGGCAGCTCGTGCAACTTCTTTAGCAAGGACTTTGCGCTAGAGCACCAGCTCCAGGTGGTGCCTTTGGAACATCCACTGCAAGTAACCACGATAGATGGGAGAGAACTTTTGGGAGGGGAAGTAACCCACCAAACCCCTCCCATGAAAATGACAGTTTCCAGACACACTGAAACCATTGCCTTTCACGTAGCCACCCTAGCAGGACCACCCATCATACTGGGAATGAGTTGGTTGGCATTACACGACCCAGTAGTAGGGTGGCACCAGAGGACAGTCACGTTTGGATCAGCTCACTGCGTAGAGCACTGCCACGGAGGGGAAACCTCGAGGATGGCAGTAGCCAGGGTGGCAGGAATGGCGGTGGGAGAAAAGGGGAGAGTACCACCTCAGTATGCAGACCTGGAAGAAGTCTTCAGTGAGAGAGAGGCGGATAGACTCCCCCCTCACCGGCCCTTTGACTGTCAGATAAATCTACTCCCAGGGGCACAGTTACCAGTGGGTAAGCTGTACGCCATGTCTGATAGGGAGATGCAGGAGTTGAGAAAGTTCATTGACAAGAATCTGAAGAGGGGTTTTATACGTGAATCAAGGGCGGTGGGGGGCAGTCCAGTGTTCTTTGTGGACAAAAGAGACTCCAAAGAACTACGCTTGGTCGTAGATTTCAGGTCCGTGAACAGGGTGTCGGAGCCTGTGACCTTCCCCATGCCCAGGATTGATGACATTTTGGCCAGGGTGAGGGAGGGGAAGATCTTTACTAAGCTGGACCTTCGGGGGGCGTACAACTTGATAAGGATGAGGGAGGGGGATGAATGGAAAACCACCATGTTCACCCCTCTGGGAGCCTTTGAGTACTTAGTTATGCCCTTCGGACTCCAATCAGGCTCATCGACATTTCAAAGTTTTATGCACCACGTGTTGGGGTCATTGCTCTACAAGAATTGTGTAGCCTTCCTGGACGACGTCCTAATCTATTCAGAGAACGAAGAGCAACATGTAAAAGACGTCAGGGAAGTACTGAAGAGACTGCAGGAGCACCAGCTGTGGGTCAAACTGGAGAAGTGCCAATTCCACGTGCGAGAGGTGGAGTTCCTTGGCTATCGGCTGTCAGACAAGGGCTTGGCGATGGACCCGGGCAAGGTGCAAGCAGTGCTAGAATGGAAGCCTCCCAAGAACAGGAAGGACGTGCAGAGGTTCTTGGGGTTTGCAAATTTCTACAGGAAGTTCATCAAGAACTTTGCACATCTAACGGCACCCATAACGGATTGCCTCAGCAGTAAGAAGAAGTTCGAATGGACGGAAGAGGCCCAGCGTTCCTTTGAAAGGCTCAAGAGGGCTTTTGCGTCGGAAGAGCAGCTCTTACATGTGGATCTGCGGAAGCCAATGAGGCTTGAGACGGACGCGTCAGACAGAGCGGTGGGGGGAATATTGCTCCAGCAGGCACATGGGGAGTGGAAACCGTGTGCCTTCTTCTCAAGAAAGCTTAACAAGTCAGAGCAAAACTACACAGTTTACAATCGAGAACTGCTGGCCATTCACGAAGCGTTTCGACGGTGGCGACATTTTCTCATAGGGGCGCAGCATAAGGTCCAGGTGTGTACTGACCACAAGAACCTGGAGTATTGGAGAACGGCCAGAGTGCTCAACCAACGACAGGTGCGGTGGGCTCAAGAGTTCTCCAAGTTTAATTTTGAGATTAGGTACGTGCCCGGGAAGGAAAATGTCAGAGCAGACGCCCTCTCCCGCAAGCCTGAATATGAAGAGGGGGAGGGAGGACAAGTAGCACGACATGTCATTCCAGAGGAAAATTGGGTCTGTGGGGGAGTGTTCGTAGGGAGGCAAGAGCTAGCCGGGTTGACGAGGGATGATCAATATGCACAAACCAAGATGCGAGAGATTGGGACCCCTGGGGAAACTCAAGGGGAGTTTGAAGTCAAGGACGGAGCATTGTACTATAGGGGGGCCTTGTACATACCTGAGGGGGAATTGAGAAGCAGAATACTCAAACAGATGCATGACAATCCCACGGCGGGACATTTTGGACAACATAAAACCATGTTACGGGTGACCAGGGAATTTTGGTGGCCACGGGTGAGGGAGGATGTGAAGCAGTATGTACGAGGGTGCCAGGTTTGCCAGAGAGCGAAGGGGGAGAGGTCGGCTCCTGCGGGGTTACTGGAACCATTACCTACACCAGGGAGACCATGGGAGGTGGTATCAATTGACTTTATGACTGATTTACCCAAGGCCAGGGGAAAGACGGCAGTAATGGTGGTTGTTGATTTGATGACAAAGATGTGCCATTTTATCGCGTGTTCGCATGCGGTGACTGCAGAAGAAACGGCCAAATTGTTTGTAGAGCATGTTTTCAGGTTGCATGGCGCCCCCTTGAGGATTTTATCTGACAGAGGCCGGCAGTTCACGTCACGCTTCTGGAGAAAGCTTATGAGTCTGCTGGACGTGGAGGTGGTGTTCTCTACGGCCAGGCATCCGCAGACTAATGGACAGGCAGAGAGAGCGAACAGCGTGCTGCAACAATATCTACGATGCTACGTCCACGAGAGAGAGAAGGACTGGGTGGACAAATTAGCGTTGGCTGAGTTTGCATACAATAACGCAGAACATGTGTCCACAGGGATGAGCCCGTTTATGGCAAATTACGGGTGTCATCCCAGGGCTTTTCCAGGGGAAGGGGAGGGAAGTTGGAGTGTTCCCGCCGCGGAGCAGTTTGTGGAAGAAATGGCGGCTTTACACCAACAGCTTAAGTTAAACCTGGAGAGAGCCAAGGAAGTGTATAAGAGGCAGGCCGATCGGCACCGCAGGGAGGGAGAAAGCATAAGGGTGGGGGACCAGGTGTGGTTGTCCACCAAAGGGTTACCGTTCAAGGGAGGATGCAAGAAACTACGGCCAAAGAGGCTGGGACCGTTCGAAGTCACTCAGCAAGTCAATCCGGTGACCTTTAGGCTCAAATTGCCATATCACATGAAATTGCACCCGGTGTTTCACAGGTCCTTACTTTCACCATTCAGGGAAGGGAGGGAATGTCTGGGCCAGCAAAATAGAACACCCTTACAGCCACAGATGGAGGAAAGAGAACTCAGTGGACATGCAGCTGAGATTCTCGATTCCAGGTGGAAAGGAGGGAGGGTGGAGTATTTGGTGGCATGGGAGGGGGAAACAACTGAGGAAAATGCATGGGTACCAGCAGAAGAAATGAGGGATGAGTACCTGCAGGAGGAGTTTCATAGGAGGTACCCGAGAAAGCCCCAACCACCAGAGAGATTCTGGAGGGAGCAATTTGGAACCACCGATGAGGAGGAAGAGTTTGAGGGTTTTCCTGTCTCCGACGAGGAAGGGGGGGTTGGCCCGAAGAAGAATCGGAGTGGGAGGATTGGGAAGAGGAGAGAGAGAGCAGCAAGTGGAGAAGGGTGTTTGAACCGTCAGAGGGAGAAGAGAGTTCTTTCCGAGGGTTCCCTGAATCTCCGTCAGAGGGAAGGTCGGGGGGAGGGGAGGGCCCTGGGAGGGAGGTGGATGTCAGGGAACTGACATCGGAGCAGAGGAGAGAGGGGGTGCTTCCCGACTCTGCAGGAGAAGGAACTAGTAAGGGTAGAGAGAGAACGTCATCTGGGGAAGAATGTCCAGGGGACACCAGGAAGGAGGAAGAGAGGGAAAGCATCTTGGAGGAGAGGCTCCGAGACTCTGGCACTGAAGGCAGTGAAGAGAGTGGAGGGCCGCCCCTGGGCACGCCCACTCTGCGCAGAAGGGTTTCGCGCAGAGAGGGGAGGCGGAGAGTAACGGTCAAGGAGCTTCTATGCTGGAGGAAATTTAGAAAACGCCCACTCACGGATTCGTCGAGCGACTGAGCAGCAGCAGCACCCAAGCTGCTCAGTCAGGGAAGACACACCACAATCCTAAGCAGTTTGGAACAGCTAGAAGGTTACACACAAGCAACCCCTATTCCCGTGACACCTACCATTCCGTCTGAAACTGCCAGTCAGTGCAGACAATACTGAGCTTTATGGACCAAAAGTATAAGCCTATGTTCTAATCATCTGGGAAACAGGAAATTATTTTGTCTACTTACAAAACCCAAGGAACTGATGAGAGACAGCACTTGTCCAGGAGTGCGTGAATAGTCTTGCATAGGTTTAGACATGGATGGTGTAGTGAGAATATCCATCATATTTAGTTCTGAAGAAAGAGTAAGAGTATTAGGACCTGCTTTATAATTTGGTTTTAAAAAGTATTTTTAGACTGCAGTGAAGCGCATTTAGCTCTAACTTTAGACTTGGCTATAGGCCCCATATGAACAGTAGAAATGGTGATAGGAGCACCAGGTTGGGAAAATGATTTAACATCATGAGCTGGTTTGTACATAACACTAAGTCAAACAATGGTTTAGTGTGAATATGTGGCTCCTGGAGAGAAAATGCTGCAGCTACAACACTCTTCCCTCAGTCATCTTGCTACTGAGCTGCTGCGAGCCAAGGCATCATTTAGCTCATGGTTTGTCTCGCTCCAGATAAACCATAAGCTGCAACAGAGGCTTAGGTTTACAGCAGAGGTGGGGAAATTCTGGCCACCAGGGGGTCTGATTTGGGCTTTGAGGCCATTTTCCCATCCACCCCCTGATGCAGGGAGGACAGGGCTTAATCCTGCACTGGCTGCTGGAGGAGACAAACCACAAGCCCAGATTCAGATAGCACACTGAGCCAAACCATGGCTTAAGCTTATGGGGTACATCAGCAAGAGGTCCTGGGGAGGAGCACAGTGGTCACGCAATTTCCTCTCTAGGAACCCTCAGACTTGTGCATTTGTGCTAAGCCATGGTCTGACTTAGTGTTATATTTGAACCAGCGCTACATCCAAGTCTTTCCTCCATCCCCAACATCTCCCTTGGATGTCCCATCACCTGAGGGAATTAATTGTGCTGTACTGAATTGTTATAATCTGTGTAAAATGCACAGGGGATTATCTGATCAAATGGTATAAATCTTAGTACATTGTTTAGCTATTTATACTTGCACTTACCAGTAGAGGTCACTGCAAGCCAAAATATTACTTTATTAAATTCCATAAGCTTGAGCATAGTAAAACGAAAAGCAGATCCTCACAATGTTGTTTTTTTGGCAATGTGGAGAGTTCCAAGCTTCTCCAAATGTTCAATTAAATAAGAAAAAAATATAGGCATGTTAAAGAGGCTTGTTTTGCATGTAGCTGGCAGCAGTTCCCACACTGTGGCTCTTGGAAAATAACTTGAAGAAATTGCTTCTTTTGATCTACACAGAAGCATATACCTAAGGTCAGGATTGCTACTGAAGATGAAAAATATATGTGAATCAGACTGAAGAAGTTTTACAGGGGGAAAAACTTAAACTGAAAAAGCACAAAAATGCTTACATTACACCTTGCAAATATTTCCGTAAGAGTCACCAGCCTGAAAAACTATTTGACTTTCACATGTGCCAGCACAATCCTATGCTTGTTTACGAGGAAGCAAGTCCTGCTATTCAAGGAATCCTACTTGCTAGTGAGTGTTTATAGCAGCTTTCCTCATCCTGGCATTTTGGATGACCATTCCCATCAGTCCCAACCAGCATGACCAATGGTCAATGATGATGGAATCTGCAGTCCAAAACATATGGAGGGCCTCAGGTTTGGGAAAGGCCGGTTTATAGGATTGAAGCGGTTGTCACAAGCAACCTGGAGGGAAAAAATGAACTTCTCCAACTTAAAAAAAAATGTCCCTGTCTGGTCACCTACAGGTGACGAGGCAGACTTGTTAACAATGAATCTTGGTACATCTAAACTAATGCTAAGCATCAATATATATCTGGGAGAATTCCAATCATCTCTTAGATACACACACATATACACATGTGTACGCATGAGATGGGCTGCGGTGTATACATGTCTCACCTCTATTCAGAGTAACTCTGGAGAGACCAAAGTCTGTCAACTTAATGTGACCCTCATTAGATATCAGCATATTGTCTGGCTTCAGGTCTCTGCAGGTATAAAGAAAATGAAATAACATTGCAGCACAGATGCAGGTGGCTTATTGTAACATGGGGCACTGTTTTCAGAGGTCACTCCCCACTTCCCACAAAAAGCTATCAAAGGAACATTCATCCATGCTAGGTCAGCAGGTCTATGCACCGTAGCTTTCATAAGAAATAAGTCTAATAAGTTTGCATAAGAAATAAGTCTAATAAGTTTGCATGTAAAGGACACAAATCCCTGTGCTTCAAAAGAGGAGGGAATATTTGTCATATGTTAGTAGGGTTATTTTTTGCCATTAAGTATGATATAAATGCAATAAATAACAAAAAATAAAAACAATAAGGAGGTGGTAGTGTAAACTCCAGCAAGACACCTCAACAGGTGCATAGGATTTTTTTCTTCCTTTGATGAGGTTTTGCATTTATGTTAATATCACTTACTGGAAAACAAAATACCATTAGGAGAACAAGCTAAGTGACAGATTTGATTCCTTGAGGAACTGTGTTGAACTGCAAAGGCAACAGCTAGACTGACATTAAAAGTAACATAAGAGGGGAATTCAATTCTGCCTTGCTTAAACACCCGCAGTCTCCCTGGTCTCAACTAAAAGTGAATGAAATGCAGCAAGAAAAGCATCAAAAACCAATTTTACCTGTGGATTATCCCATGCCTGTGAAGGTAATCAAGAGCCAGTGCTACTTCAGAAATATACTTCACTGCCATTTCTTCATCAAAATAGCCGTATATGTGAAGAAGAGATTTAACATCTCCACCAATGAGATACTCCATTACCTGCCAGTGAAAAATGTTACTATAAAAGACATTCATTGTTCTCTTAGATCAGAGATAACATCTATTATAATTCTATGCTTGGAGTGTGTGTGAAGTTCCTGATTTCCTTATATTACTGTTTTCTAGAATGCATGCCAGTTTCTAGAGAGGCCATGTCAGAAGTCATGATATAGGCAGAAAAGGAAATTAAATTATGGGGATTTTTAAAAGGGCCAAATCAATGGTGCCTTAATACAGAGATATACTTGGGGTCTCTACAACTTGTTTCTTTTCCAAGTTGACTATCCTGAAAAAAGGTCAAAGTTGGTCAAGAAGAGAACAGAAAACAAAAAACAAATTAGAAATGTTTTTAAATGCTACCTTTCAAAGAAGACAGACTTCTCTAAAACTGGCTGGGGAGCATATTTTGGAAGCTACCTTAAGGCACTGTAAGTAGTTTACTCACCAAGTAGACATTGTTGGCAGACTGAAGTGAGTAGTATAAGTGCACAATGAAAGGACTTTTACTGAGAGCCAGGGCATCTCTCTCTGCCTGCACCTGATGGACCATATTCTTATTGATCAGGTCAGCTTTTTTTACTACCTGTAAAGCAATACATGAATAGGTTGATAAACAGAAGAGGGAGGAATTCATTGTTTGTTTGCTTTTTAAAATGTTTTCATCTATCCAATATGTCACACTTTCAACAGATACTTACGTTTCCAGCATATCAAACCAAGTAGTAAGAAATAACTGAAAATGCTATTACTGATAACTGGTAAAATAAAGGCATACAAGCTAATACAGCAAATCTGAAACCTAGGGGCTAGTCTCAACTCACTTACCTGAGAATAAGCCCTACTGAATTCAACAGGCCTTCTGAGTGGACCTAGTTAAGATTGCATTCCGAAACAGTAACAGCCAATTGAAGCCCAATGGGTGCCTAGCTAAAGTGAAAGAAAGTGTATATTTGCTGTTATTAATAGCTTGTGGAAATAGTTGTGGGGAGAGGGGAAGGAGGCCTGGAGCATAACTGACAGCATGTGACACCTGTAGGCGGGGCCTCCTTGGCTAGGAGCCACCACAGAAAAGTCTCTTGTCTCTGGTCTCCACCCTCGAGGAGGCGGGAAGGCACCAGTCGGATGGCAAACAGATGAAAAATATAGAAGAAGAAGAAGAAGAAGAAGAAGAAGAAGAAGAAGAGCCGGATTTAGGTATAAGCTAAACAAGCTATAGCTTAGGGCCCCACTCTCTTGGGGGTCCAAAAAAATGTAAAGGAAAAAACCTAGATGTACATTTCCAAAATATAAGATAAAAAACAAATAAAATAAAGCCTACATACAGCAACAATGTTTTGTATTGTGTAGGGTCCTATTTGTTATGTGCAAATGGCTTTAGATACCTATTAGGTCCATAAATTGCCATACAGTGGTACCTCGGGTTAAGTACTTAATTACTTCTGGAGGTCCGTTCTTAACCTGAAACTGTTCTTAACCTGAAGCGCCACTTTAGCTAATGGGGCTTCCTGCTGCCGCCGTGCTGCCAGAGCACGATTTCTGTTCTCATCCTGAAGCAAAGTTCTTAACCGGAGGTAGTATTTCTGGGTTAGCGGAGTCTGTAACCTGAAGCGTATGTAACCCGAGGTACCACGGTATAGCATCATAGGCGCCGACCCCATGGGGCCTGAGGGGGCCCGAGCCCCCTCAAAAATTTTATTGGGGGGGCTCCGCCCCCCCAATAATTAAAAAAATTATCGCGCGCCTTGGCTCCCGCGGCCGGCGAGGGGAGCCCGGGCCGCGCGCGGCTGCTGCTGCCGGCTCTCCTGGGGGCGCCGCCTCCCCGGGCGGGAACGCTGCGGTTGCGCGAGGGAGGAGGGCGGCCCCCGGGGGCTGGGAGAGCCGGGCTGCCGTGGCCGAGAGGGCTGCTCTGCCGGGCGCCGCTGACATAATTTAAGCAAATTATCGCGCGCCTTGGCTCCCGCGGCCGGCGAGGGGAGCCCGGGCCGCGCGCGGCTGCTGCTGCTGCCGCCGCCGTTTGTGGTCATGGCGGAGCTGCCGCCTAGGGAGGAGGGGAGAGGGGGCTGGCGGGGGGGGCAGGCGGTGAAGGGGGCTTGGCTGCGCTCTCTCTCTCTCTCTCTCTCGGGCTCTCTCTCTCTCTCTCTCTCTCTGGCTCTCTCATAGGCGCCGACTCCATGGGGCTAGGCGCAGCACGCTCTCCCCTATTCGCTCACGAGGAGGCGGCGCCACTTTATTTGCATATTCATGAGCTTATTTATTATTCATGAGCTTTCCCGGGCCCCCCCAATATTTTTTATAAGTCCGCGTCCCTGTATAGCATATATTCAACACAAAAAAGCGACAATTTGTTGTTGACAAAGGACAGCTGGACATAGAAAGGGGCCCATTACCTTCAGTAGCTTAGGGCCTCATCAAACCTAAATCCGGCCCTCATAATAATAATAGTAATAACAATAATAACATAAGGAAGCCGGTGGGCACTGCAGCGCGGAGGCCGCTCACCTTGACAGCGTACAGCTTCCCCGCTTTGCGGCCCAGGTAGACCTTCCCGAAGGCGCCTCGGCTGATGGGCTTGACGATGGCGAAGTCCTCGATGGAGGGCGGCTGGGGCGCCGCACCGCGCCTCGCCCGGGACGAGCCGGGCGCCGTCTCCTCACGCAGGCTGCTGTCCTGGGGAGGCGCCGCCGCCGGCTCCACCGACCCCATCCTCGCCTCCCTCCTCCTCCTCCTCCTCCTCCGCCCGCTCTCTTCCTCTCCCGTCCCCCCACCCGGCGGGGCCCCAGCCCCAGCTTCGCCCCGCGACAAATTCAAAGCTAAGCTCCGCCCCCCAGCGTGCGTGCGTATGACGCCGGACGTCAACTGAAAAAAAAGGGGTGGAAACGGTCCGCACGCCGGACACCCGGCCAAGTCGTAGAGGTAGACTCGAATTAAGAGGTTTTCGACAAACACTTCCGGCTGAGCATCGGCGTCTCTCGCCCTCCCGTTGGACTTCGAAAAGCGAAGGGTATTGTCGCTTTTCAACACCACAGGGCGGGGCTGCTGGTCTGATATTCAAGAGACAGGGCGTGTTCGTTTCATCAGATGTCAAACAGATAAACAACTACAGTATATGGCTTTTAGAGGACATCTGAAGGAAGGGGTGTTTTAAATGCTTGGTGTTTTACGGTGTTTTTTATATTTTGCTGGAGTGGCTGGGGCATATAAATAGTAAAATAATCATCACCTCATCTCTCTGTCCGGAGAGAACCAACAACCACAATCATATCATGCAAGCTTTCAAGTTTTCCTGAACTCTTCATCAGGCTGCATGCTAAACAAAACAATGGGGTGGAGGTGGGGCGGGGAATAGAACTGTCCAGGAGTCCTTTATCTTTAAGGGTGTGCGAAAGGCAGAAATTAGATGGATATTGGTGTCTAATATCACCATTGTAATGGATGAAGCATCACCAGTTCAATTGCTGTATGTCATGCACCTATTAAAGGTCAAGGAACCTGGAGTGGGGGAGGGGGGTTATTGGAAACTTTTACGTGATTGTATATGTTTTAACAAAGTGTAAAGAGTAGGGTTAAATGTCAATAAAATGTAAAAAAAAGATTTTGTGACAACTCAAATGAATGAAGCCAGTGCTTTTTTTCTAGGGGTATGCATACCGCTAAACATTTTGTGAATCTTTGTACTTTTGTCCATTTCCTGCATTTTATTTTCTCCGATTTGGACTATAAAATGGTGATTTTCTTGAGTCAAAATGAGAGTACTCCTAAACATTTTTTTAGAAAAATGCACTGAATAAAGCAGATGTAGTTGTTGAAAAATGCACATTTTGCATTTCGTTGTCATTTAGCCCCAGCTTTTACCTGTCAGTTGAAGATAACACTTTATGTATTTGATGCAGTGAACTGTGGGTCAATGAAAGATTGTACCATAATAAATCTGTTGCTGTGTGTGTCATTTTGTATATAATCTGTCTATATAAATATTAGCATTTATAAATTGCTACTGAGTTCAAGGCCAAATGTGGTTTTGGGAGAAGGGCTATAGCTCAATGTTATGATCTTGTATATAGCTTGTATACACCTTGTATACAGGCCCCAGGTTCAGTCCCCAGCTTCCACATAGGGCTGGGCCACGGTGAGAACAGGGTGCTGGACCTGGACTAGATGGGCCTCTGGCCTGATCCGGCAGGCTCTTCATATTTATTTATTTATTTATTTATTTATTTATTTATTCATTCATTCATTCATTCGTTTATAACCCACCGTGCCTCCCCATTTTATCCTCACAACAACCCTGTGAGGTAGGTTAGGCTGAGGGTAAGTGACCCATGGGTTTTGAACCTTGGACTCCCAGGTCCTAATCTGTCACCCTAATCGCTACACTGCCCTCTTATGTTCCTGCTATGCTCTTTAACGATGATGATAATGCAGGCCGTGCAACTGGGTTGCCTGAGTGAGGTTTCTCGGTAGGAAAAGCATTAGCAAGCAACACGAATGCAATACGAGCTGCTCCTCTGCACCCCAAAGCATCTAGCTCTAGGAACCCCAACGGCGCATCCATCCCGCCCTCAAAACTCCCCGCTGAGTCTTAAGCGCCGCTCCACGTTGGCTAAGAAAAGGGGAGAGAGAGAGAGAGAGACCTGCGGGTGACCCGGAAGCACTTCTTCCTGGGCCGCCCACATCCGGGCTAGCGGACGAGCGTTCGCGTCGGGTTCGTAGCGGGCTGTGCCGGCGGCAGGAGGCGGCCATTTTCCATGAGAGCGGAGTAGCCTCCGAGTTCCCCTTTTCCCCCTGTCCAGGAAGAGCCCGGAAGGGCCGAGAAGCGAGGCCCCGGCCTGACGCTGCGGAGAGCGGGCCGGTCCGTCTGCGGGGCCGGAAGTGGCGACGATGTTTTCCTTCTCCACGACGGTGCAGCCTCAGGTAAAGGCCTCGCGGGGGGAGGGCGGGGAGTCTCTCTCCGGGAGGAGCAGCTATTGTTCTGCGTAGCTACTCGGGCGGCTGCGAGAGCCGGGCCCAAGATGTCGCCGGCGGCGGCGGCCGCGGCTGGGAAGAGATCTGGGGCGGAAGGAGAAGTGGCCGCCGGCTGCCCGGCCACTTAAAGAGAGGCGGGTTTCGCGCCGGCTTTGCTCGGGAGCGAGTCGAGGTTTCGCGACCCTAGAAGAAGAGCCCAGCTGGATCCTGTTTCCGAACAGACAGCTTCCTCTCACGAAGCCCGCAAACAGCCTCCGGAGGACAGTGGATTGGCCTAGTATCGAATATCCAGGGCTCTGCTGGTGCTGAATATGGAGATTCTGCTTAGCCACCCGTGTTTAAAATCTCCGTGGTTCGCGGCGCCGTTCTCAATGTTATCACTTTCCCCTTTAAAAAAAGTAATCAGCGCAGCATGTCTTTGGAAATTAAACCGTGACGTATTATTTCCATTTGCCAGTTCGGACGCTGGTGCTTGTGAATTTCATTAGAAAAGGGACAGATTACTGTATTTCCCCGTGTATAAGACTATATTTCCTCCCAAACTTTTAAAGTTTAAACTTGGGGCTCGTCTTATACACAGAATGTTTAAAATTTATTTCTTAATTTGGGGCTCAAAAAATTGGGGTCGTCTTATACATGGGAGCGTCTTACAGATGGAAAAATATGGTATCCATGCACCTTACTGGGTGACATTCAATGTCATGCAAATAGACTTCTCTCAACCCCTTTCCCTACACAACCCTCCACATCCGCAGTGGAGGCCCCCCTCAAAATAATAAAACCTCTGAAATAGGTTTGGGGGGAATAGCGGGGCTCAATTCTTCCAGTCTGTTTACTCCTAGAAAAACACTATTGAACTTTATCAAATGCTAATAAAATTATGAATCTTCGTTTTAGCCTACCTGCTTAATTGTCTTTTTTCTGAACTAAAAAAGCCCAAGCACTTCAACTTTTCCTGAATAGCATTGTTAGACACACAAGTTCTAGGTAGGCAGGTCTTGGGTTTAAAGGTCAGTTGGGTTGGTGTATAGTAGAGAATAAAGAATTTTATTATCCGTTTAACAAAATTTAGAAGATTTTGTTTAGTTGTCATGGCTAGCAACTGTTGGTAGGCTAATCGTCCGTGAATGCTTTATATGGTTTAAATTGATGTTACGTTGTCATGTTTAATGTCCTAACATCTCAGAAAAGCATCTGCACCCTTCCCATCTAATGCTGCACAGTGGACGCTCGGGTTGCGAATGTGATCTGTGTGGGAAGCACGTTCGCAACCCGCAGCCCCGCATTTGCGCACGCGCGGATCGCAATTTGGTGCTTCTGCGCAAGCGCCAAAACCCAGATGTAACCCATTCTGGTACTTCCAGGTTCGGCACAGTGCACAACCTGAAGCGTCTGTAACCCAAGGTATGACTGTAGTTGCCTTTTTGAAGAATTTTGTATGATGACATTTATTGCATTCCTATGTAGAATGCTTGGGGGGGGGGCACTAAATCATGCACTTGAGTTGGGGGAATGTTGAAAGCAAGATGGGACACCAAACAGGTATGTCAAGTTTCCAGTTAGAGTAGTATGTAAAGAAATGTGTTGTTGTTTTAAAAGTCCAGTCGTACCTCTTGTTACGTCAGTCTCCGGTTGCGTGTTTTAAGGATACGAACACGGCAACCCTGGGAGTGTATATTTCCAGGTTTTACCATGCGCGCATGCGCAGAAGCACTCTGAACTTCGCGTGCGCAGAAGCAGTTCCCTAGTTGCAGACTTTTCGGGGTGTGAACGGCACCCTGCAACAGATCGAGTCCGTAACTAGAGGTACCACTGTATGTTCTGTTTTGTTGAAGCTTATGCACTTAAGCAATTTCTTGTGATCAGAAGAAAAGCCAATGAGAGATGAGCCCTGAAGCAAGAACAGTAGAAATTGATTCTTCTTTGAGAACTGCTGAATGCACAGCTAGACAGAAAGAATACTAAATTACATTGAACCCTGCCTTTTTGTAAATATCAGGAAATTTGCGAGAGGCTGTTTCTCCTAATAAGCAGGGCATGGTTTTTTGGTACTGAAGGAAATTAACTATTTCCTTGCAATAATACGTTTATTCTTTTAAAAAAGTTGTTGCTTTGTGTTGTAGAAAACATGCCCAAAGCATTGTTGTTGTTTTTTTAAAAAAAGGAAAAAAAAATTGTTGTAAAAATTCAGATTAGATTAACGTAGTCATTTTAAAGATAGTGCTTTCACATAAACTTTCTTTTATACTAGGTCACAGTTCCATTGAGTCACCTCATCAATGCCTTCCATTCACCCATAACTCCAGCTCCATCATTTGCTACACCATCTACCCAGTGTGTACAAAAGGAAGCAGCACCCGAACATGAGGTACAGAATAGCGAGGTAAGAATCTTCTGATAGGAGTGATAGGTTTATTTGTGTTCGTGTATCATTTAGCATGATTTAAATTTGCTTGGTGCCTTACATGTGGCATAAAAAGGAATCTTATAAAGCGAATTTTGATACTCTTTTTAGTATTCTATACTGTGCTGTAACAATCCAATGGAGTAGTATTATTATATACAAAGCTCTCTACTTAGTTTTGAAAAGATAGAATTTTCTGATATGCAAGTATTCATTTGTGCACAGCTGGTTAAATATTTTTTGTGCACTGCAGTTACAAATATAATGACAATTGTTATTAAATTTATTACCCTGTTCTGCTGAATTTGCCTTTTTGAGGAATAAGACAACTTACTTGGTCTCTAAGGTGCTACTGGACATTTCTTAAATTTTTTTGGAAGGATTCTTTTAAAGACTTTTTTAGAACAAAAACTTTTTTTAAGGACTTGATTCTTTTAAAGGATTTTTTTCTGGGAAGAGCTTTTTTAATAATCTTTTTCAAGATTTTATTTATTTCGACTACGGCAGACCAACACGGCTACCTACCTGAATCTAGAGATTTGGGGTTGGGTTGCAGTCCTGCGTGCATTTACCTGAGAATAAAGTTCAGAGTTAACATGCATAGGATTGTATTGCCAGTTACAGCAGAAATTATAACTCTTTGAAACTGTTAGTTTATGAGGATAACTGATGTAGAGCTACAGCCCTTCAGTTTGAATTAGCGATGTATATTTTGCAATAAGGTCAATGATAATTTCTTGATGTTTGAAACTGCACTAAATAAAGGCTTTTATTGTACATAGATACTACTTTCATTTGCTTTGAGTAAAGAGCAGTGACTTCAACTTAGAAATTGTATTTTGGAAATTAGTGACTGCACAGTTTAAACAATTGATGGAAATAAGTTGATATTTTGAATAGCCTCAATGATTGGGGCTTGCGGGAATGAAATGGGAAAAGAGTGTGTGTTCCAATCTGTTTCTACTTTGGGGACCCTTTTTAGAATCATAATAGTTGGACATTTCTTCTCTTTTTCTTGTTTTGAGTAATCTGATTATCTTAAACATTTCCATTCTTCATCTGTTCTTTTTACAGCCAGTACTTAATATACGAGACCTAGGACTTTCTGACTTGAAAGCTAGCCAGTTTGATGAACTAGTGGACAGGCTACTACCTGGCTATCGTGTAGAAAACAAAATCTCTTCACACTGGCAAACATCGTATATATCTGCACAGTCCTTCTTTGAAAATAAGTATGGTATGTCTTAGGATATTATGGCAGCGAAAAGTTGAATCACTTACTGAATTGAAGCCAAGGCAGCATCACATCCCACCTCTTAATATATGGTTCCAGTGAGATGCTTGCTTTCTGCTTCATTTCCATGCTTATTTCTTCTATTAGGCCTCTGTAATGCAGGGATGGCAAGGACATTTCAGCATGAATCCTCTTTCCCTTCTGGGCGTCCCTCAGGTGGATGTAGGAGTGTGTGTGTCATGCCTCTGCTGAGCAAGACCAGAGGCAAAAGTGGGCAGAGCAACAAACATGAATTTGTGGACCACAAAGTAGTTGCACAATTGTGTTATTAGACATAAAACACATATTGCTCACATCAGTGGCCATAGTTAAGAGCAATAAGAAACATGCAAAGAATGTGTGCACACCCATTTAATTCTAAATGGGACTGTACCTGAACTTGGACATGTAAATAACCACTTCCCTAATTTCATATGGTGAGTAAGAACTTTCTTAAGGCAACTGAGTACTGGAGCTTTTATATACTTAAATAAGTGATTCTTTTACAGGCTGTTGACATACTATTAAGTACCAACGTAGTTCAGTGTGGGCTAGTAAACATTTTTGTGGACCTTTTTTTCAGGGCTGCTTTTCATAATATTACAGGGACTGAATAAAATATTATTTGCAGCCTAAGAATACAAAAAGCAATCTTGTTCCCAAGAGGAAGCTCTGTTAAGCACAGCAGAACTCACAGATAAATGTGGATAGGATAAGCATGTTCATTTGAGAGTGAATCAGACTGATTAACTCTCAAATGAAATTAAAAATGTGAAGTTTATTTTTTATATGTTTTGAAATAGATTTTGGAGACTCATTTTATCCTGTAAAATATTTTAAACCTATAAAGATTTTCTAAAGCCATTGTTTAGCTTAGTGATTGCAAAATAATAATAATGTTTTTATGGTAACTTCCTAGGTTTCACAGATGTCTTTAGTGTCTTGCGCTCATCTTACCTGTACAGACAGCATCCTAGCCCCCTCCAGAGTGTATGTTCAGATCTTCAGCGTTGGCCAGGTATGAAGTAAGAATATTCTTCTTGATTAAATTGATTTATCTGGCTGAAGAACGTAGTATATACTACAAGATGAATCCTGAGTTCCCATCAGTGGAACTCTGCTCATGTGATGCTTATTAGAGGAAGGAGGTTATTCTCCCTGGCTAATTCCTGTGCCTCTGAAAAGCTGTTCCAGAGGGTTGGAACTTATCCCTGCTTCACAGGAGGTGGACCTGGAGGCTGGGAATGGGACAACTCTGGATCCAACTCTCTAAAATTACTTATTATTTATATGATATAGATGAAAGTATTTTGCATTTGAACATATTTAGAGTATATTATTATCTTTACTCAGTAGTCATAATAATTAGTTGTATTTTTGAAATTTTAATGTAACACTTGTAGTGACAGTCAAGCCTTCTCAGATTACTGTTTCTCACAAGTTTAGAATTCTCGACTGAACTTCATTGAAGGGAAGGGAGTTAGTATACTACCTAACTAGCAATTGCCTAACTTGCAACTTATGCAGGTACTCTTATTTGTCTGTTATTTACGGTTTCTACGAAGTTTGGAGACTCCACAGGAGCTTTTGTACATATGAATGTTCTGTATTTAGCAAGATCTTAGAACGTATACATTTCCAAAATGTCCTTAAAAATTGCTTGCTGGAATAGAGTGAATTGTTGTTGCTATAGGATGGCGAGTGTTGCTATTCTTTTAAATAACATAACTGGGATCCAAAGAGCAGCCTGAAGGGTGCTTAATGGGGGGCTGAATTTTCAAATTTGAACAGCAGCCCCATTCCTTTTCCCGTGCTGTATTAAGCTGCTTTGAAACTCCAGATATTTTTGTATGTGATTGCTGTACAGCATGGAGGAGTACTGTTTTGGGGGAACTACTCAAATCACAGACACACCCACCCACACCCACCCAAAAGCACAGAACCTGGTGTTTGGCTCTTTGCGTAGGCTGTGTTTCAGGACTTAACTAAAAAATTAAGTAAGGAAAGAATTTGCATAAGAACTTCTGTTACGTTATCTTGAAACAATGTGTTATGTGTTTTAAGTTTTTATTCAGACACGAGGTTTTAAGACACTGAAATCAAGAGCAAGGCGGCTGCAGTCTTCATCAGAACGATTAACAGAAACAGAAAATGTAGCGCCCTCATTTGTAAAGGCAAGTCTAAAGATTTGTGTGTTCCGATCATAACCTCTTCTGATGCCTGTTTTATATGGTGTCTTAAAAAATACCTGACCCATTAAAAAATTGGAAGCCAAGTCCCTCTTCTCAGGCGTTTGCAGACTGAAGTAATTGAGGACAGGTAAAAGGTGGTTGAAATGGAGGGATCAGGAAGAGATAAGGGATTTATGAATCATGATGGTAGTTGTTAGAAAGCTGATGTAAGAAAAGATGGGTAAAAGGGATAATTGCTGATAGGAGGTATACAAGTAGAATCCTTCTGAAATACGTAGATGACTAACTATATACCTTTTCACATGTAGAATGTTAACAATTTCAGCTGAATGGTACTGTAATCCAAGCACTGTAAAATCCAACAGACAGGAATGTCCTGGAGACTGATGGATAGTGAGATTTCACTGTAATTACCGCATTTTTTGCTCTATAAGACTCACTTTTTCCCTCCTAAAAAGTAAGGGGAAATGTGTGTGCATCTTATGTAGCGAATGCAGGCTGCGCAGCTATCCCAGAAGCCAGAACTGCAAGAGGGATTGCTGCTTTCACTGTGCAGCGATCCCTCTTGCTGTTCTGGCTTCTGAGATTCAGAATATTTTTTTTCTTGTTTTCCTCCTCCAAAAACTATGTGCGTCTTGTGGTCTGGTGCGTTTTATAGAGCGAAAAATACGGTATTTGAATTGCTGCACAGAATTCTAGGTTGCTGTCCAGTTAGTTACAGTAATTGCTTGTACAACAGACTTTCGCTCACACCAACTTTCCATTCCTCCCCACTGTGGCCTCCTGCTCTGGAGGGTTCCCCTGCCCCGAGCAGGAGGGGGTGCTTCAAGGTGAAGGACAGAAAAGGGAAGTCTCATCACATCCACTGCCACAAGGTTGGCTCTCACCCCGCATGATGCACTTGCGAGCCTTTCCCTTGCAAGTGGTAGCATTACTACTCTAATTATCCATTCATATAAAATGGAAAAGGTCAATGCATGCTGAACCTTAAGAGAGAGGAGAGTGCTCTTATGTTCATGTTCTGTCCCTGTTTCCCACATGCATCTGGCTGGCCACTGTGAGAACAGGATGTGAGAATAGGTGGCCTGATCCAGCAGGCTATTCTTATTATGTGCCCAAAAATCTGACCCCTGGTTTAAAAACTAATGCAAGTGTTTTCTCCATCAACTCCTTAGGGTCTCCTACTGAGAGATAGAGGACCTGATGTTGAAAGTGTAGATAAACTAATGAAAACAAAAAAGATACCTGAAGCTCAACAAGATGCCTTTAAAACTGGATTTGCAGAGGGCTTTTTGAAAGCACAGTCACTCAATCAACGTAATGGTTTGTTTGTCTTATTCAACGTGTTCTGTTTTGTATATGCGGTGTTAGAATGGTGTTACAGGTCACATTTAAAATACACGGTAAATGAACCCCCTTTGTGCCGTATCCATATATGGTAGGAAAAAAAGAATTAGGCAGCGGGTTCTTCATTGTCATTGCCCCACAATGTCATCCCCTTATCAGTTAGTCTAGCTGATTATCAGTTTCCTTGGATTTTATACCGTACAAAAATTGCTTGCCTAATATATATTTTTCTTCTTCAGATTCCATAAGACGAAATCGTTTCTTTGTCCTTGTTCTGATCCTGCTTGGCCTTTATGGTTTGTCAAAAACTCCTTTTTTATCTGGTAAATGCCCCTTTATGGATACTGGTTTGTTAACTTTTCATTCTTCTTTAATTTTTCATTTCCTGTTTTGCTTTGTAAGGCTAGTCTGTTATTTTAAGTCTAGATTAAAATCAGAAGTTGAACGAACTCACAAAGTGGTGTACGCTACTCCAGGTGAAAACATCTAGTGTTCTTTTCTCTGAAATGAGTAATAGTTGGGACAATATATCTTAGTAAAATTTGAACAAGAACATTTCATAGGCCTCACTTTTCTTAGGACAGTTGAATAGTTAGTTTTAGCAGTCTAAGTAGTCTCCTACTGCTTTTCAATACAGTCGTACCATGGTTCTCGAATGGAATCATTTAGTTTCTCAGATCAGACCATTATTTTTAAAGACAGAGTTGTATAGATCTAGTGTGTCATAGAATTACATCTATGGATATTTCTTCAACATTCTTCCAACCCAAGTAAGTTCTTGCATTTCTTCCAGAAGCTTTGGCAAAACATTGGCAGTGAGTTCAGTAATGTGTCATTGAGAGTTCCTCATTGTAGAGATTTGGTGTGCAGGTGATATGATTCAGATGTTGGAGATGGGCATGGGGGTACACTGCACAAGTCTTCATAGGTAGAAATATCTGTTTAGCTGGGACTCAGTGAATGGCCTGATAGTATTTGATGCTGAATCATTACTACAGCTAAACAGATGTGGTCATAGTCAGTTCTACGAGCCACACGTAAGAGTACGATACACGTGAACTAAAGAATTAATTTTTTAAAGAAATGCTTAGTTGAACATTGGTAGGCATAAAAATTGCTCTGACAAATGATACTGACAAAATGACTTGTCAGTACATTAATCTGTTTTAACCTTTGCTTTTAGTGCGTTTTCGAACAACTTCTGGACTTGACGCAGCTGTGGACCCTATTCAGATGAAAAATGTTACATTTGAACATGTCAAAGGGGTAAGTTCAAATGCTTGATGTCCACTAACTATTGAATTGAAATTTTTTAATGTAATGATATACCACACAATACTTTAAAAAGTTTCTAAGTAATTTACAAAAAACAGCAAACAGTGACACACAGAAGCCACAGTGTAATGCAATGCAAACTGCAACAGAACACTATAAAACATAAATCCAAAAACAAGCACAGCAGCACATGTTGAAACATTGTTAGGGTACAGGATCCTTTCCTTCGTCAGCCTTCCTCCTGCTTGTGACTGACAAATATAGAAACCACTGCCTGTGAATGCACCTGAGCTCACACACATCCACAGACTACTGGCTTTTCCATGCGTATGGATCATGCAATAAACCCAAGATGAATATTGGAGTGGGTCTACCAATATAGTTGGATAGTGGCCTCTCACACTAGCTTTTCTTCCTATAATACTTGTCAATATATGATGTGCCTCTTATTGCTCAGCTTCTGGCAGCTTATCTTTGCTGTGTCAGGAACTGTTCCATGATGATGCAGTGTAGCGTTGCCAGCGTAGGCGGCTACATTCTCCCATTTGCCTCCTGTAATGACGAAATTCCCCTCTGTTGATTTTCACAAAAGAATTACCCATGGAAAACAAATTCTACAGATGGATCCCTGTTACTTTTAAAAAAATCAGACGAAACAAAGTACTGCTTCCTTACATGCACCTCTGAGTATTGTGTTTTCTCTTAAATTGTTCCATCGTGATCTTACATGTGATCACAATTAAGGTTTAATTGCTCCCCCCCTGCACTGTACTCTTGATAAATTATGTAGGAATTAGTTCTTTCCCCCCTTTTACAGTTCTAGAGGCTTTACCTAGTATATGTTATTAACTGTATGCCTTGGTTTTTCAGTAAATGTTTTATGTTAAATAAACATAGGCCAGAGACCAGTGTAGTTCTGTGTCTGTTGTCCAGTGGGACTTCGGACTTTACTTTCTTAAAATAGCAGCCTTCCTCTTGCCACAGGGCAAACTGCTTTGGGAAGCATGGGAGTTTCCAGGCCAGCTGACTATACAGCAGGGGGCCTTGTATTTTAAAAGAAAAAAAGTTATACTGGGGGTGCACATGAGCCTTTGGCTGTGCTTAAAAATAGCTCAGGATTGTGACCACAAGTCTACCTAAATCTAATTTGGCGAAATTATAAAACAGGTCTTCTAAAAATGTTGGCATAATATATTTATTTCTAAATTTTAATTGAATGAAGGTTGAAGAAGCAAAGCAAGAGTTGCAAGAGGTGGTAGAATTCTTGAAAAATCCTCAGAAATTCACTGTACTGGGAGGTAAACTTCCTAAAGGTAAGTGTGAGCTTTTGATTATTGACAGGTGCTTTCATGGGGGTGTTCATACCACTTGTTACATTGCAGTCCTATTTGATTTATATGAGGCAGGTAATAATGTGTTGTCCCTGAGTGGGATATGTAACCTCATGTGCCTCTTTCATGAACATCGTTAAAATCCTACAGCAGGTATTCCTCCACCGTCAGAGGCATTCCACAGGGTCCCCTCACTCCCCCAACACACCCCTGCATTGTGGGATAAATTATACCAGTCCTGACATACTGGGAAGGAAACTAAAAAAAGAAAACTGCAAAGGGAAAGGAAGAATATATCCAAAGCAGGCATAGAAAAAGGCAGTTTGTCCACCTTTGCTACTCTTTTTGGATTGCTCTGCCCTTTGTGTCTTTTAAATTTGTATTTAGTTCACCCTCCCCTTTTGTAACTCTTCAGAATTAACCTTTTTCACTCAGGGGAATGTGTTTGTTGTCCAGATTTTCTTTATGTATACTCTTTGTATTGGGTGGGGAACCTCTGGCCTTTGGGCCTAATTAAGCTTTGCCATTTGGCCGAACAGCCTAATGATCTGACATCATGTATGATATCAGATCCGGTGTGGGCTGGTAAAAAGGTAGCTGGGCTCTTCCAAAAAGGGCTTCTGAAGTTTACAAAGAGCAGCACAGGGTTCTTTGCAAGCCCCAGGTGATGCTTTGAAATCCTGACAGTCAGCTGATTGTTGGGGTTGGAAGCGCCGTGTCACCTGACATTGTGATGTTAGGTGATAGACAGATGGGTGGTCCTGCCCTTATATTAAATACCTGCCAGATCCACATCCACATTCCTAGCCTGCATAGTTGTCCTCCTCCTAGCTGGGCTGAAATTTTCAGTGGCTAGAATCACTTGTTGAGAAATAATAAAAATTGGGGTAAACATGGGTGATAATCAGTTCTCCGTATGCTTTGTCATAATTTTATTTCATTCTTTCCCCAGGTATTCTGTTGGTCGGACCACCTGGAACTGGCAAGACTCTTCTTGCTAGAGCTGTGGCAGGAGAAGCTGATGTTCCATTCTATTATGCCTCTGGATCGGAATTTGACGAGATGTTTGTTGGCGTTGGAGCCAGTCGTATCAGAAACTTGTTTAGTGAGTACAACTTAGTTTTCCCTTGAACATTGGCTATTTTCATGAAGACATGTATACCTGAAGAAGCATCTCCACCCCCATCATTCAGCCCAGACACTGAGGTCCAGCTCCGAGGGCCTTCTGCCAGTTCCCTCATTGCAAGACGTGAGGTTACAGGGAACCAGGCAGAGGGCCTTCTTGGTAGTGGCACCTGCCCTGTGGAATGCCCTCCCATCAGATGTCAAGGAAATAAACAACTATCTGACTTTTAGAAGACATCTGAAGGTAGCCCTGTTTAGGGAAGTTTTTAATGTCTGATGTTTTAATGTATTTTTAACCTGTTGGCAGCCGCTCAGAGTGGATGGGGAAACCCAGCCAGATGGGTGGGGTATAAATAAACTATTTTTATTACTATTATTATTATTAACTTATTTCAGGAGTGTGGATGAACACACTTTGAAATTTAGCAGTTTCTTATTGAATAAATGCTCTTAAGTCTAAGCTCTCTATTAAAATAAAGAAGGCTCTAGCAGGCATCAGGAAAATTCAAAAACATTCTCTTATTATTATCTTTATATCAAAAGTCTGAATTCTGTCTAAACAGTTGTAACCCAATATACGTATGTATATATTCATTCCAGTCTGGACCTTTATCATGGGCCCATTGTTTTATCCCTAATTCAGAGAACAGTTGTTTTCCTTTTGACTGTTTTCTAGCTAAAATAGCAATATAGGCACCGAAAAGCTATTTTTCTGGAAAAGTGCAATTCATGAGGGTAGCCAGAATAAACTTGTGAATCTCATATTAGAAATGTGTGAATAATACAAAATGGTGTTTGTAGTATGAAGAAATAAATTTGACATGTTGCATTCTTAGGGGAAGCCAAAGCGAATGCGCCATGTGTTATATTCATTGATGAGCTGGATTCTGTTGGTGGCAAAAGGATAGAGTCTCCAATGCATCCCTACTCAAGACAGACTATAAATCAGCTCCTTGCTGAAATGGATGGGTAAATACTAATTTTCTTTCTGAGCTAAGGGATTATCTGTTATATAGGAACATCAAAATAAGGAGAATGAGCGTGGGGTTCAGAGGGAGAGGTGTGTGGCCCCCCCAGGCAGTAAAATAATTTGAAATATGATATGTTACTTGGAAAGAATATCATAGCCATTTAAGGTATGTTCAAATGCCTGGTATCCCCCTATATAGCAGGGTAGCCAAGCCCTGGGAAGCCCCAGATTACTACACTGCCCAGCAGCCATACAGTTTATACTGATGCTGCTATTCCAACTAGTTGGTAAGCCTGCAGCACCCTCTTCTTTCTTTGACCAGGGCACAAAGTGTTTGGTATGCAGGCAAGGATTGTCTAGGTGCACAGCATAGCATAGTTTAGTTAGTAGGGAGGATGCCTTGGTGGTTACACTAGAGTAGCAGGTCTACTGATCATTCTTTGGGCTGGTGTCACTAATTACAGCCTATCTACAAGCCTGTTTCATCGAGCCATTTGCCTTGATCACTTCTAATCCAGATTTAGGACATGTCACTCATAACTAAGCTTTCAAATTTGCACCCATAAGATGGCCATGAAAAGAGGATAGATTCTGAGGCAGAGTTCTCTGAATACCAGTTGCTGAGGGGCAAAAAATGGGAGGGCATGCCCTGCTGCGAGCTTCCTCGCAGCATCCAGCTAGCTGTTGTTGGAAATGAGATTTTGATTCACTGGACCTTTGGT
The DNA here is from genome assembly GCF_964188315.1 of Podarcis muralis. NCBI lineage: Eukaryota > Metazoa > Chordata > Lepidosauria > Squamata > Lacertidae > Podarcis > Podarcis muralis. Next base: position 21,792,742 of record NC_135666.1, on the reverse strand, counting down.
CTGGTCCAGCAGGTCTGCTCTTACATTCTTACTAGTATTCTTCTGGCATGGCCGCAGATTTCCAAACAAATGGATGAGCCCCACTCTGGAGCCTTAGATTGCTTTGAGTCATGCCCAATAAAGGGCTTGCAGTGTGCGTTAAGCCCTCACTGGACTGCATGGACATTGCTGTACTCATTGTAAGAACAGAGAAACTCTTCACACCGAAGTATATTAACAAAAGCTCTCTTCTCTCTCTCTCTCACTCTCTAGCTTTAAACCCAACGAAGGCGTCATTATCATTGGTGCAACAAACTTCCCTGAAGCCTTAGATAAGTATGTGTGTGTGCGTATATATGCATAAAACATAACTTTGCATGGTTTGATTTTGTGCATATATGACTTTGAAAGCGTAGGTCAGTAATAGCTATTAAAATTTACATGGTACTATTCTTGCATCATGTCTATATTTTTATCTTTGAAGGCAGCACTCAGAAGGACTAGCCCCTTCTAGCTATCATTATCAGGAACAGCAAAAATGACAGCAACGGCAGCCGGGCAGCCGGAATGTATCTATGAAGTGTTGGTTCATAAAGTACCTTTTGCCTTGGGGGTTCCTGTAATCTAAGGAGGGTTGTGAGGGTTGTGTGGAGGCCATTTGCTTGTGTGAAACAATTTTTAGTAGGTCAGAAATATATTAGCTGCTCACTTTACCCCATCATGTTCTTAACTCTTAAAAAAATAAAAATCTTTTAAGTCATCTGGTTAGCAAGGATCTTAAATATATTGAATCATTCACAGAATTGTTTTTCCTCCCCAATTAGTGCTTTGATACGTCCTGGCCGCTTTGACATGCAAGTTACAGTCCCCAGGCCAGATGTCAGGGGCCGAACAGAGATTCTGAAATGGTACCTGAATAAAATAAAGTATGATGAATGTAAGTATAAATACGCAACTGTTATCTTGGGGGCAGGCAATACAGAAAGTTGTTGTAGAGTGGCTGTAAATTTTAATTCTAAGTCGCTCTGTGACCTCTCTAATTTAGAGCTGTGTTTTGAGTTCTGAATCACCTTGAATAAAACAAATCTCTCTGTTCCCCTTTCACTATACTGAGGAATCTGAAATGGCTATAGCTTTTTTTCCCTTTTGGCCAAAGTGGATGAAATTTAGGGCACATGAGCTGTTCCAGTGGATGAAAAGGTAAAGGTACCCCTGCCCGTACGGGCCAGTCTTGCCAGACTCTAGGGTTGTGTGCTCATCTCACTCTATAGGCCGGGAGCCGGTGCTGTCCGCAGACACTTCCGGGTCACGTGGCCAGCGTGACATCGCTGCTCTGGCGAGCCAGAGCCGCACACGGAAACACCGTTTACCTTCCCGCTAGTAAGCGGTCCCTATTTATCTACTTGCACCCGGGGGTGCTTTCGAACTGCTAGGTTGGCAGGCGCTGGGACCGAACGACAGGAGCGCACCCCGCCGCAGGGATTCGAACCGCCGACCTTTTGATCAGCAAGTCCTAGGTGCTGAGGCTTTAACCCACAGCGCCACCTGCGTCCCTTTCCAGTGGATTAGGTAAAGGTAAAGGGACCCCTGACCATTAGGTCTAGTCATGGCCAACTCTGGGGTTGCAGCGCTCATCTCGCTTTATTGGCCGAGGGAGCCGGCGTACCTATTTATCTACTTGCACTTGATGTGTTTTCGAACTGCTAGGTTGGCAGGAGCAGGGACCAAGCAACGGGAGCTCACCCGTCGCAGGGATTTGAACCGCCGACCTTCTGATCGGCAAGTCCTAGGCTCTGTGGTTTAACCCACAGCGCCACCCGTGTCCCTTTCCAGTGGGTTAAAGCATGCTAAATTGCAAGCAAATAGGTCCAGGGGCTTTTTGAGAGGTGGGGGGAGAAAACAGATTTATTTCCCCCCCCCCCCCCCGCGCAATCTAATTGGGTGGTGGTAGATAGGGAATAACTTCTTAATAAAGAAAGCATAACTGTTGATGTGCTTTAGCAAAGAACAATTCCAAGCTCTTCAGTACGCCACAGGCAACCTTTTGGACAGCCTCACTATTTTTAATGTCTACAAACATATAGGAAAATATGGAGCTATAAGGTAAAGAAAAGTATAGAAACACAGCAACACAAGACTTTGTAGAGGACATGATCTGTCGGTTTATTGACATTGTACTTTGATGTGGGGAGGTGAGGAAAACCCCCAATTCACTCCAGTTTTGGGCCCACACACAAAACCCCTAGTTATTACATGCTTGTGATTGAAATTCAGAATCTTGTCACCAGTGGGAGCCAGAGTCTTTGATTCTGCCTACAGTATTGCTTGAATAAATCAGTGCTCTGTTCTTGATCCATATTGTGATTATAGTGGCAATAAAATTAAAGTTCGCTTTAATGTGAAAAGCAGATTTAAAGAATATTTATTTTTCAGATTAGGTTGATATAGGTCTTTGTGTGTGTCTTACTGCAGCTATTGATGCAGAAATCATTGCAAGAGGAACGGTAGGATTTTCTGGAGCTGAGTTAGAAAACCTAGTGAACCAAGCTGCATTGAAAGCTGCGGTTGATGGGAAGGATATGGTTACTATGAAGGAGCTGGAATTCTCAAAGGACAAAATTCTTATGGGTAGGCTATTTCTGAATTTGAATTTCTGAATTCAGCGAGGTAAGTATTTTGACCTTGGGCACTTCATTGGAGTTAAGTTACAAATGCAGCGCTTACATGCTACACTGAGGGTTTTTGGGTTTGTAGAAATACAAAAAAGGGGGGAACCCCCAAATAGCCCAGTGAAGACAGAACATGCTCAATAGCCATGGAGCTCTGATTGGTGGTTGACTATTGAGAATAAACCATAGCAAACTGGGGCGGGGTGAATGGAATGGAGTATTCTGGAATGGAGTATCCTGGCTGGCTGGCTGGCTGGCATCTTGAGAAGAGCATTCCCCAGTGCAGTGTTTTGCTTGTTCTCCCCCTTGGATATACCAATAGCAAAATTTAGTGCTGAGTTATGGCTGTGGAGCCCAGGTGGGACTTCTGAGCATGCGCAGGGGAATCTCAAGGTTTGAAGAAGTAGAAAAAATATTTAGGGAGGAAACAAATAATGGGACAAAAAACCCTTCAGAACAGTTCAGTGAGGACTGAGCCTGCTAAGTCTCCAGGGCTGTGGGTGTGCGTTACGAATAGAATGGAGCATCTGCTTGCATTTGGTCACTTTTCAGCTTCTGTGATTTCCTTTCTTTGATTTCAGGCCCTGAGCGTAGAAGTGTAGAAATTGATGATAAGAATAAAACAATTACAGCCTATCATGAATCTGGGCATGCCATTATTGCATACTATACTAAAGATGCGATGCCAATCAACAAAGCTACCATTATGCCACGAGGGCCAACACTTGGACATGTGAGGATTTTGATTTTGTAGAGAATACCCACTTTTGACTGGACTTTGACCACTTTACTGCTTTACTTTTTCAACAGAGCTGATATCAAATACCTGGCAATATATTTCCATTATTTAATGTAATTGAAATGAGAACCTGGTTGGTTGCCATGGCATTCGTTACAGAGGTTCACCTTCATTACATAGGCGCCAGGCGAAAATGTTTCTCTATAACCAAGCCTTTGGCTGATTAACATCCTGTGGCCTTTTAAATGTGTTTGAAGGGAGGATTTACTGGTTTGTTTGTTTTTTGCTATGTATTTTATGTGTTCATTTTGTATCTTTATGATCTGAACCACCCTGTGATCTTCAGTTGAAGGGTGGTATACAAATTTAATAAATAATAATAATAATAATAATAATAATAATAAATTGCCATTTTAGAAATGTTTTATATACACCCTGCAGTGCTGTCAGTTCAAAAAAGACATCCACATTGTGGATGAAAACATTCATTCATCTGGCTCTGCTGCATTTTGAACTTTGGGACTGTATTGCCCAAATACATGCACAAAATTGTTTCATAGCAGAGTTGGAGGTTCCCTACTCCTGCTGCAGGGGCTGTGTGCAGAAGGGCTCTTACCTTTAGTGTACCGCAAGCCAAGACTGGCCATCAGCAAAAAGTTGCTGTTGATTTGTTTCTCGCATGACCATGACAGGTCCGGACAGAGCCTGCAAGACTGCAGGTGTCTACTCTTTGGGAAGCAGATTTTAGTTTGGGGTAGAGAAACCAACAAATGTCTCAGAAGAGTATCATGGCAGTTAGTATCCTCTAACTCGCCTTTGTTTCAAGATTGTCAAAGCAACTACAAAGTGTAATCCACGCGACGGTCACCTCCAGACTGGATTATTGTAACTCGCTCTATGTGGGGCTGCCCTTGAGACTGACCCAGAAACTCCAGCAGGTGCAGAATGCTGCAGCAAGACTCCTTACAAGGTCTTCGCTGCGAGATCACATTCACCCGGTGCTATACCAGCTGCACTGGCTCCCGGTGGAGTACAGGATCAGGTTTAAGGTGCTGGTTTTAACCTTTAAAGCTCTATACGGCCTAGGACCCTCGTACCTACGGGACCGCCTCTCCTGGTATGCCCCACAGAGAAACTTACGGTCTTCAAATAAAAACATCTTGAAGGTCCCAGGCCACAGAGAAGTTAGGCTGGCCTCAACTAGAGCCAGGGCTTTTTCGGCTGTGGCTCCGATCTGGTGGAACACTCTGTCACAAGAGACCAGGGCCCTGCGGGACTTGACATCTTTCCGCAGGGCCTGCAAGACAGAGCTGTTCCACCAGGCCTTTGGCCAGGGCACAGCCTGACTCCCTCCCTCGGCAATCTTCGCGGAGCTCTGGCCCAATGGTTGCCAGTGGCTTGAATTAATTTTATAATGAATGATTTTAGAATGTTGTTTATGCTGTACTTTTGTACTGTTTTATTGTTGTTAGCCGCCCTGAGCCCGGCTTCGGCTGGGGAGGGCGGGATATTATTATTATTATTATTATTTGCTGTTTCCATGAACTTTAATCTCTGCTCACACAATTTTGTATTAAAGGTGTCTTTGCTGCCAGAAAATGACAGGTGGAGTGAAACTAGGTCCCAGCTGCTTGCCCAGATGGATGTTAGCATGGGAGGAAGAGTTGCAGAAGAACTTATATTTGGGAGTGATTACATCACAACAGGTCAGGAAAACCCCGAAAGAAACAAGATTAGTATTCAAAATGTTTAACTTCAAAATCTGAATTACTTTTGTATAATTTCTTTTGTTGTTGTTGTTCATTTAGGCGCTTCTAGTGATTTTGACAACGCTACTAAAATAGCAAGGCTCATGGTGACTAAGTTTGGAATGAGTGAGAAGGTAAGATCTAAATATCTCCTGTTTGAGTTGTGGATGCTGTCCTCTTTTCTCTCCGCATTGATTAGGAGTCCTTCAGGACGTGGTATCAGATCCTTGTATTAAATTGCTGTTATCCCTCTCTGGATCTTTAGACGGTAGTGCATTATAAAGCGAAATGTACATTATAAAGTGAGAATGTGTATGTGACCAACTCAGCCTTATGGATTATCAAAGATATGAAGTGTGGGTGAATAAGAAACACGTTTTGTCATTTTCCCTTGGAGATTATACAAAGCAATTTACAGTATGGACTTGACAAAATAGTAGTGATAAATGAGACACTGCTGCTCTCCTGGCCTCCCAACGCAGGGTCACTGGCACTTACCAAGAGGGGTGGGGTGAAGCATGGGAGTATTAGATTGGTGCAGAACAATGGAGCCAGTCTCCCCAAGCTTCACCCCACCTCTTTCCCTCTGTGTTGGAAGTCAGGAAATCAGCTTTGCCCCACCCACAGCACCTCACCAGCCACTACTGTATACAGTGGTGCCCCGCAAGACGAATGCCTCGCAAGACGAAAAACTCGCTAGACGAAAGGGTTTTCCGTTTTTTGAGTCGTTCCGCAAGACAAATTTCCTTATGGGCTTGCTTCGCAAGACGAAACGTCTTGCGATTTCTTGCGAGTTTGTTTCCTTTTTCTTAAAGCCGCTAAGCCGTTAATAGCCGCTAATAGCCGTGTTTCGCAAGACGAAAAAACCGCAAGACAAAGAGACTCGCGGAACGGATTAATTTCGTCTTGCGAGGCACCACTGTATGTTACACTGCCATGTTCATTTCACAGCACATTTTTGCTCTATACCACAGGGAGAGCTCAATCACACATCAGTAAGCATTTACTCCTTCTGCCTGTATTTCCTTATATGTTTTGTTTCCTCCTGGTCTGCCCCTTCCTTTCTGTCATCACGGATAGTGAGATTTCTCTTAGATGCATGTTCTTTGCAATCTTTTTAAAAAGCAACAAGACGATGATTAAAAATTAATAAAGTGTGAATAATAGGATTATCCAGCAAAATGTGGATCGGTGACGAAGGCTGCAGTCGTATACACTTGCAGGGAGTAAGTCCAGTTGTGGACAGTGGGACTAACTTTTGAGTAGACATGATTAGATTTATGCTGACCAGCTGCCTCCCATCCAGATTTAACAAGAAAGCTGTGATATGGTGGTGGGATACTTCTGTGTACAGCTACAGCTGCTTAAATATTGGGCACCTTGGGGGCCTGTTGCATCACAGAAGATATTATTTGCAGGATGCTGGGATGTTAAATTGCACCACAATTGCAATGTAAAATGTCTCTTTCTCTTGTCTCTTTCTTTTGCTTTCTATAAGCTTGGTGTCATGACCTACACAGATACAGGGAAACTCAGTCCCGAAACTCAGTCCGCAATTGAACAAGAAATAAGAATGCTTTTAAAGGTAAGAAAAAGTGTGATGGACTAACTGGAATAAATATTGGATGAATAAAGTTTTCCTTCCCTTGGGTTTCATGTATATATCTAGTAAACCATAAAAATGGCCTAACTTCTAATTCAGTTCATGGCCCTGTTAAAAGTTCAGGAACTTCCTTTACCACTTATTAGCAGTAGAACATTCTTCTAGCTCCTTGTTGCTAATAGATTCCTTTTTCATATTCAGTTATTTTTCTATCTTCTTTTTCCCTTCCATCCATTGTGTTTCTTACTTGTTTTAAACTAAAACATTTTATGGAGTCTGGTTTCTGCAATGAGTATACAAGAATAAAATTGAAACGTGAATATTTGTGGCTTTATTGAAAATATTAGTTCAGGGGTCAATCTTAACAGTGTTTAGAATACATGTCTTCAATTTCCAGTTTCATTGCAAATGATCCTTAATGTTTGTGTGTGTGTTGTTGTTTTCTGTGATAGGAATCATACGAACGAGCGAAGAATATATTGAAGAACCGCACAAAAGAGCACAAGAATTTAGCGGAAGCATTGCTGACCTATGAGACTTTGGATGCCAAAGAAATTCAGATTGTTTTAGAGGGGAAAAAACTAGAAGTGAGATGATAACTTCCTTGTTAAGCGTTCTAATGGATTACTTGCAAGAATGCAGTAGTCTACTTATGCAGTGTAGCCCCCCCCCCATGTGTGTGTGGTAATAATCACATTTCTTAAAGATAAGCAATTTGTCTTGTGTGCTTTTGTTACATTTTACCTAACTTTTTGTATTTCCTTAGAAAGAGATGCCAGGAGCAAAAGAAGTTCCCACAAGTATAGATAATACGATCTCAGGGTTGCATCCCGCTTCTTTGGAAACCTCAAATACTGACGCTGAATAGTATGTTCTTAACATATCTTCCCTAGCTAATTGCTCCATGTGGACTTGGACGTGTTCAATCTTGCGGCTTGAGGTCCCTTGAAATGCTGCAGGATTTACAGGTTGCAGAGGGGATGACATCTCCATTTAGTCTTAATTCCATGGGCAGTTTATAAAACCATCACTCATCAGTTAGAAAAAACCCCCACAGATTTTATTTAGCAGGTCACATAAGACTACAGGAAGCTGGGAACTGGCATTGCTGTAACAGAGCTGCTCCCTGCCCCTCATTGGTCTTCTTATAAATGCCAGGGTGTTGGAATCCTGGAGCACAATAACTGGTCAAAGAAATAATAGGGTTTTCTGTTTGGATGCCTTTAGATCACATGACGGGGGGGGGGGAACGGAGTGGAATTGTAACAGCTATGAAGAATTGCACTGCCTCTTTGGTGTCAGTTGGGAGTACATTTCCAGTTTAGTTTAAGTGGTATGGGGGTGTAACTGCATTGCTCTGAAAGGTGCTGTCCTGTTGGATTTTTAAAAATGAGATCGTGTACAGCTGTTTTGAGAGCTCCATCAATTTTCTTAGATGCCCGTATTGAATCAGTCAGAGAGTAGTTTAGATTCCTCTTTTTGTTCCTTTTAAATCAGTCCATTTCCCCCAATAAAAATACAATTTTTTTATTTGAAATCTTGAAGTCCTTCAACCCAGGTTATGAGCACATAGTACCCAAACAGTAAAATGTGTTCAGTTATCTTCTGAAATGTTAGGAGTTGGGCTAGGGTGGAATGAGAAACAATTGCTAGTAATACTAGTGTTTTCTGGGAGGATGGGAAATGGGTGGGTTATTCTCACAACTTTAACCCCTACATTCAAAACAGGCATTTAAAACAGAAAAGGTTTTGTGTCAGTCAGTGGGGGGAATGGAAGAAAGTTGGCAGTGAACTTTCAAACTAGTGCTAACATGACGTTGCTGTGAATACAACTTGACAGTGTACTTACTTTTGAATTGGTTTAAGAATTCTTTCATTCAGCAAATCCAGTACTTCAGTGCAACTTTCTTTTTTTGCTTTTCCCATTCAGCTAATCTAGTAACACATGGAGGGACCTCAAGACCCTGTCTTAAAGCAGAATACCAAGCTGCTATGCTGACACATTACAAATATACTCTTTGCAGTGACTTACAGTGAAAGATGTGCAAATAAGGCATGCGTGGCACCTTTTTTAAAGACAATAAAGGTTTGTTTTAATTATGCAGAAAGCTTTTCCTCATTGTAAATTGCTTTATCTCTGGTTTCCCTCTTATGTAAATTGAGGTGTACAAAACATATCTTAAACCTGTAAATAAATTTGAGAGTTAACCGAAATGTGGAATTTTTTTAGTGAATTGGATTTCCAAATAATCTTTCGTTCGTTTCCTTCCTTCCTTCAAAATTGATTTGTTTGCTGTTACTTCAGCACGTTAGAGAAAAATAATGCAAGTGGGGAGACAGGAGAGGAAAACATCCCAACATTCCCTGGCTTCCCATCAGCTGGAAAATGTACCCATGGAAAGTTCCCTATTACCCAAAAGATTCTGCTCCATCTCAGCAAATTAATATCATATGCCTTTCATGCTATAAATTTGAACTGCATCTGCACACCTAGCTACCATATATGCTAATAATATAAAATTTTAATTAGCAATAGTTCCTACTGATTATCCAGATTTAATACTATTCCTCACAAAAACTGGGATTCTGAAGTGAGATATCCACACAACAGAAGTTGCCTTGAGTTCCAGTCACAACAGAGAGACAGCTTAAGGTCCAAAGAGTTTGACTGCTGCAGAAGATCAGGCTTCAGTAATACAGTTCGGGACTTGATATATTCATACACTTTGTAGGCTTTGCAGATAAAGATATGTACAAGTAGAAAGTATTTCTGTTGCTCCAGCAATTCAAGACGTAACACAGTTTCCGACAGCACTCACTGACTGACTCTCAGGACAAGACACCGGACAGCTGAGCAGAGATGCCTCCATCACCTATATCAGGCATCCCCAAACTCGGCCCTTCAGATGGTTTGGGGCCACAACTCCCATCACCCCTAGGTAACAGGACCAGTTGTCAGGGATGATGGGAACTGTAGTCCCAAAACATCTGGAGGGCCGAGTTTGGGGATGCCTGACCTATACAGGTGGCACTGGACTGTTGCCATAGCAACTGGCTTGGCTGACTCTGACCCTATTGCCTTATCCTCATACATGGGATGATTTGAGCTCATCAAGGAAATTATCCCTTTCCTCCATGTCTGATTCCTCCAAAAACAAATTCCACAATACTTCAAACTTATAAGATGTGGAACCGTAGGTAGACAAATGCATACTACTACAACATCCCACGAACCCCCTAGACGTAATAATTTTAAAAAAACAATGAGAGGACGACATAGGCTATGAGATTAACCCCACTCAGTGGACCAGAATGTGGTCTAAACCCCCCTTTAAATCCATATCAACGAAAAGGAAAGAACTCACTCTGAAACTCACCTACAGGTGGTACCTAACACCAAGGAAATTAGCGCTAATATGCCCAGGAACCTCACCAAAATGCTGGAGAGGGTGCACCTCCACAGGCACATACCTCCACATGCGGTGGGAATGCCCCCAAATCCAACTATTCTGGACAACAGCCATACGAGAAATATGTAAAATAATAAAGAATTAGAAATCACCCCAGAACTGGGCCTACTAAACATCTTCCAAGACAATAATGCCCACTCACATCACAAAGAACTCATAACCCACCTACTCTCAGCAGCCAGAAACATAACCAGACACTGGAGAGGCCTGTCAGGAGTAAGCATGGACCAATGGTACCAAATAGTATGGAAAACAGCCTTACTAGAAAAATTAACCAATAAACTGAAACTGACATAGAAGCATGATCAATAGAATATGGCTATCCTGATTCAAAAAACACCCACCCAACTCACACATGAAAACAAGGTTCACCACAGCCAATCACAAACAAGCAACCACACCCCAACTTCTCTCTCCACCAAAGGAACACAAGCGAATAGCAAAGAGAACCTGCACAAACGACGCTGACACAAAACTCTACACATACATTAAGTAAAAAAGAAACCTCCCCACCCCACCCACCATGGCCCCTCCACCTTTTCTTCCCTTTTCTTCCTAATGTAACACTAATGTCTCAACAAATGAAACTGACCTGTAGAAAAGGTAAATTAAAAAAAGAGACATTGCACATACTTTTATAAACCAAGAAATCTTGCAAAAAACATTAAAAAAAAGAAATTTTTAAAAAAATATGACACAAGCGAAACTTGCTATATTGTATATTTTGGGTGCTGATACCACAGCATCTTTGGTTTAACAGAGAACATAAGATATACTACCTTAGGCCCCTACAGATCTGGGATAAGGAGGGGTTCCCACTTCAATAGGTGGTATTTCCAAGCAGCTTTGAACTTTGGCACCAAATTTCTTTTTAAAAAGGCACTGATTATGTATTCCTTTCTCTAAAGCAACCTCCCCCAACCTGGTATCCTCCAGTTTTGCACTACAATTCCCATCAGCCTCTGCTGGCACTGTCAATGGTCTGGGATGGTGGGAGTTGTAGACCAACAACATCTGAAGGACACTAGGTTAGTTAAAAGCTCTAAAGGCACCTTGGGTGACAAAGATGTACCGGTAACAGCACAGGTTGAAAATTCTCAACATTTCTTCCAGTACATCACCAGTCTCTAACCCAACCCAAATGGAGGCCCATAGTTTACAGCAGGTGTGGAGAACTTCTGGTCCGTAAGCATAATTAGCAGGGGTGCATTTTTGTAAACCACTTTGAGGTGGTTTTTTTGTTTGTTTTTTACATTCAATCAGTATAGAATTTTAATGAAATAAATAATAAGGTCTGTGAGGCCTCATTTGGCCCACAAGACTATTTCAGCCAAGCCATGTCTGCCCGCCCTACATCAAGTGTTGACCAGGTAAAAACATGGCTCAACTGAAAGGGGTTTTGAGGCACTGTCAATCAGTGGAATGGTAGTACCTGAAATATCCTAAGCAAACAGCTGTGTTTGCTTTGCAACACCTGACAATCAGCTAATCATTGGGTCTTACGAAGCCCTATGAAAAGTGCTCTGCAAGACCCATGTGGGCAAAAGGGCCACCTGATGTAATCGTGATGTCAGTGGTCCTGCTCACTTTCCAAAGTTGGCCCGCAAGTGGTGGGAGAGAGAACACTGAGGAACAATAATAATAATAATAAATTTTATTTATTATCTGAGGCAAAACTGGGCTCATAGAGGCTAACATCAAATATATGACATATTACCATAAAATCAAGCAATCAATTAAAATACATCCTACATCCTAAAATCAAGTCAGAATCAAAGTAAAACCCAATCAGATGGCAGCCTGCAAGGTAGGGATGGGGACCTTAAATGCTCACCAGGAAGAGTCCACTCCTGTCCGCTAGGTAATTAGTTCCATTATGGAACTGCTCTCATTGTAATATTGTCATGTTTACATTAGGCGGTTTCATAATACAGTATTTGTATCTTAGAGAGGAACTCCTCCAGCACTGGAGCTCTGGGCACTGACTGGAAGCTGTCTATTTGGCATTTTACTACAAAAGCCGAAGAAAGTTAGGAACACAGGAATAAAAATGAGACCGTGAACAGCCCCAAACAAGATCACCAGAAACATGATCTTAAAAAAGGTTCTGAAGATGTAAGAGGATGCCATGGAGAGTACAATAACTCCCAAGATAGTGGAAATAGCTCCCTGTGTAACAGGGTAGCCAAGGATGTACAAAGCATCCACAGCCTTGTCATTCACTTTGTGTTTCTCACTGGCAACAAAATTATAAGAAATATGGGCTGAGAAGTCTACTGAAAACCCTATGCAAATTACAAGGTTGATCATGGATATGGAATCAAGATTCACATTCCAGAAGGACATGAAACCAGCTACACCGACAATAACAGAGGCAATAGCAAAGGTTACCCACAAAGAACAAAGAGGATTGGGAATGAGTAGTAAGGAAATGAGTAGCATGGCTCCAGCAGCAATCACAATAGCTTGAACTGTGTCCTGAGCGATCACAAGATATTGATCAAAGTATATAAAAGCTGGATGATAAACCATTAACGGTACCTTGCAGTCCTTAGCAAGACCTCTCAGCTCATTTAAAAGACTCCTCTCATCCACTGCAGTAGTAACATTGACTGTCTGTATGAAAAAACGTGATGCTATTATTTCTGTAGCAATAACATAAACATCCCACTTGAAGTCTGGATTAATCCCAAAAAGGGTGGCTAAATTGTCAATGAAAAGCCTACGGTCATCTATATTGAAAGACATACGTTTAGCGACATCTTGGTAAGTTCTCAACCAGGACACTGATAAATTCTTGTTGACGTAGGATGAGCTTTCTAGTGCGTTCATACAGTTTTCAACATCTGCACGGACAGATGAATCCCAATAAGCTTTGCTTTCAGTAACAACCACCATAACCCTTGGACCATATTCTGAAAAATATTCCTTTTCCCATTCATAATACTGGATGACATAAGAATTGTCACTAGCTAGATTTCGAAGATCTATACCTTCTTGGACTTGAGTGCAGCCAAAAATACTAATACCCAAGTAGATGAGATAAAGGACTACCACAAGCACCTTGGTCCAGCTGTGCATAAGGAAGGGACCGTAATACTTTCTAAAGAATCCATTCATGGGGTGTTCAGTCTCTGCTCCAGTGGACTCATCAAAAGACCCTCCTACACAGCACATGTTATATGTGCAGCCCTGAGAGTCCTGAGGCTCATTGTTCACTTTCATGAATGTGAGCCAGTGTCTGTTGCTTTCTTCTCGTCTCCCATTTAAAGCAAGAACTGCCCCCAAGAATGTCAGGTTGTATAAGTAGCAGAACACAAAGGCTGTTCCTGTATAGATGCAAAATGCCTGAACGGACTGGAATGGAGTTGCAATTCCAATGTAAAAGGCTAACACGTCTGTGAGGGTTGTGATGGTAATGGATACAGCTGCTTTTCCATAGGTGTCAGCCATTCGCTCTCTGACACTGTCCTTCACTTTAGTCTGCTGCCAGCAAGACACCAGGATGAACATGTCATCAACACCAACCCCTGAAGAACGGCAAATATATAACATATTAGTTCCTATATGTCATGCGAGAAGAGAAATACAGTGGTACCTTGATACTTGAATGGCTTGGCTCCCCAAAAAAACGGCTCCTTAATGCCGCAAACCCGTAGATATGTAATTTTCACCCATCATGATTCTTAAATATATTAATGAAAAGCCCAATGGAGAAGTCAGGAGGAATGTGTACATTTGCTAACTTACCAAGGATAAGAAATGGCGAATTTGCAACTGTGACAACAAACGGCTCCCCACAAAAGAGCAGCAATCCAAAGCTGCTGACGACAGATAAGCCTGCTGACAGCACCCCAAAAGCTGCAACCCACACTTTTGTCCGTACACAGTCCAGCCTGAAACAGAGATTAAGAAGATTCTAATTCGATTCAGAGTATCACGGTCCATGTACTAATCCCCCCTCCCACTGAACCAAGCTAAACCCGTTAGCACCACATGGATCGGCTATGCATGCACTGAAGCTGTGTGAAGCTTTGTTTTGAAGCCCTAGTTGCACAAAATATCTCAAAAAAGGATGCAAGCTTCCAAGCTCCCCAGAATGCTTCATCAGCTAGACAGTAAACAAACTAAGGAGGGGGGAGAACAAAGTTGGCTGTTGGTAAGGCCATTGAGTCTGCATTCTTCGATGGAATGTGGGAAAGATGGCAGACATTCAGATGAAGCTTGGTAGATCTACTACCTCCTCCTAATACATAATAATAATAATAGTAATAATAATAATAATAGTAATAATAGTAATAATTTATTATTTCTACCCTGCCCATCTGGCTGGGTTTCCCCAGCCACTCTGGGCGGCTTCCAACAGAAGGTTAAACATACATTAAAACATCAATCATTAAAAACTTCCCTAAACAGGGCTGATTTCAGATGGCTTCTAAATGTCATATAGTTGTTTATTTCTTTGACATCTGATGGGAGGGCATTCCACAGGGCGGGTGCTACTACCGAGAAGGCCCTCTGCCTGGTTCCCTGTAACTTCGCTTCTCACAGTGAGGATACCGCCAGAAGGCCCTCAGCGCTGGATTTAAGTGTCCGGACAGAGCAATGGGGGTGGAGACGCTCCTTCAGGTATCCAGGACCAAGGCCGTTTAGGGCTTTAAAGATCAGCACCAACACTTTGAATTGTGCTCAGAAATGTACTGGGGGCCAATGTAGGTCTTTCAAGACCAGTGTTATGTGGTCTTGGCCGCTGCTCCCAGTCACCAGTCTAGCTGCCACATTCTGGATTAGTTGGGAGTTTCTGGGTCACCTTCAAAGGTAGCCCCACACAGAACGCGTTGCAGTAGTCCAAGCGGGAGATAACTAGAGCATGCACCACTTTGGCGAGACAGTCTGCGGGCAGGTAGGGTCTCAGCCTGTGTACCAGATGGAGCTGGTAGACAGCTGTCCTGGACTCAGAATTGACCTGCACCTCCATGCACAGCTGTGAGTCCAAAATGACTCCCAGGCTGTGCACCTGCTCCTTCACAGACACAGTTGCCCCATTCAGAACCAGGGAGTCCCCCATACACTCTCACAAAATGAAAAGATAAAAATTACTTCCCTTTTCTCAGCAATTACCTTGAGCATGAGATAATTGAGAAGGTTATTGTTAAGGTATACGTGATGGAAAACAAAGGGACCACTTCCTTAGTATTTTTTTCAAACTCTTCTTGTCTGGACAATGAAGTAAAATAAGCCACCTGCCATAGGGAGCGGTGGGGGGGGGGGGGAGAGAGAAAAGGTCACATGTTAAATATTTTCTCTCTCTTAATATATAAATCTATTTTTTTTAAATAATATTTATTATTTTTCCAAAAACACTGGGGAAAAAGAAAAAAAGAAAAAGAAAAACAATACAACACATCAAATTAACAAAACAAGACAAAGACAATAAAATAAATCAAACAATTTCATTATCCCATCTTTCATTCACTTATTTCCACGACCTCCTCACACCTCCCTTTTTGTATTCCACTTCTGTTAATTATTTCAGCAATTCCTTTCCATCTTCCTCTGTTTTCTATCCTATAATTATCTTAACTCATTCTAACCTTATTTTTTCCTTTAATACTCTATTAACCTATCTGTACTTAATTCCTTATAATATTTCTACTAAAGCCATATAACTTCATTTCAACATTTTTCTAACATTAATTAATTTTACAATATTTCTGTAGATAGTCTTTAAACTTTTTCCAATCTTCTTCCACCAACTCCTCTCCCTGGTCTCGGATTCTGCCAGTCATTTCCGCCAGTTCCATGTAGTCCATCAACTTCATCTGCCATTCTTCCCGGATGGGCAAATCTTGTGTCTTCCAATACTTCGCGATGAGTATTCTTGCTGCTGTTGTTGCATACATAAAAAAAGTTCTATCCTTCTTTGGCACCAATTGGCCGACCATGCCCAGGAGAAAGGCCTCTGGTTTCTTCAAGAAGGTATATTTAAATACCTTTTTCATTTCATTATAAATCATCTCCCAGAATGTCTTAATCCTTGGGCACGTCCACCAAAGGTGAAAGAATGTGCCTTCAGTCTCATTACATTTCCAACATTTATTTTCAGGCAAATGGTAAATTTTTGCAAGCTTGATTGGTGTCATGTACCACCTATAAATCATTTTCATTAAGTTTTCTCTTAGGGCATTACATGCCGTAAATTTCATACCTGTGGTCCATAACTGTTCCCAGTCAGCCATCATTATATTCTGTCCAACATCTTGTGCCCATTTAATCATAGCTGATTTCACCATTTTATCCTGAGTGTTCCATTTCAACAGCAAGTTATACATTCTTGACAAATTCTTAATTTTAGAATCTAGCAATTCTGTTTCCAATTTTGATTTTTCCACCTGGAAACCAACTTTTTTGTCCAAATTATATGCCTCCATTATTTGATAATAATGGAGCCAATCTCGCACTTTATTTTTCAATTTTTCAAAGCTCTGCAATTTTAGTCTGTCTCCCTCTTGTTCCAGAATTTCCCAATATTTCGGCCATTTGGCCTCCATATTGAGTTTTTTCTGTGCCTTCGCTTCCATTGGTGACAACCATCTTGGGGTTTTCTTTTCTAACAAATCTTTCTATCTTATCCATACATTAAACAATGCTTTTCTGACAATATGATTTTTAAACGCTTTATGTGCTTTTACCTTATCGTACCACAAATATGCATGCCAACCAAATACATTATTAAAACCTTCTAGGTCCAACACATCAGTGTTTTCAAGTAGCAGCCAACAAAAGGCAGCTGATTCATAGTAGAGTTTTAAGTCTGGCAGGGCAAATCCACCTCTTTCTTTAGCATCAGTTAATATCTTAAATTTTATTCGGGACTTCTTGCCCTGCCAAACAAATCTGGAAATATCTTTCTGCCACTTCTTGAAACAATCCATCTTGTCCAAAACAAGAACAACATCCTTGGCAGCACATTCATTTTTATCACAGCAATTCGGCCTAACAATGATAACTTCAAGTTTGACCATATTTCTAAGTCCTTTTTCACTTCAATCCAACTTTTTTCATAATTATCCTTAAATAGATTTACATTTTTAGCAGTCATATTAACCCCTAAATATTTCACTTTCTTAACCAATGTTAGTCCTGTCTCTTCCTGAAATTTCTCTCTCTCATTTACAGTTAAATTTTTCTCTAAAACCTGAGTTTTCATCTTATTCAGCTTAAAACCTGCTACTTGCCCAAATTCTTGAATCAGTTCCAATACCCTTTTTGTACTAGATTCTGGTTCCTGTAGGGTCAATACTAAATCATCAGCAAATGCTTTCAGTTTATACTGTTTAACTCCCACTTGTATACCTTTGACCTCTTGGTCCTTTCTTATCATGTTTAACAAAACCTCAAGGACCGATATAAAAAGCAGTGGAGAAATTGGGCAACCTTGTCGTGTCCCTTTCTCAATCTTAAACTCTTCTGTCACTACATTATTCACAATTAATTTTGCCTTTTGTTCTGAATAAATTGCACCTATACCATTTTCAAAACCTTGGCCTACCCCCATCCCCTGTAGATTCTTCTTCATAAAACTCCAAGAAATGTTGTCAAAGGATTTCTCCGCGTCCACAAATATCAAGACAGCCTTAGTATTAATATTCACTTGAAGTTTTTCTAAAATATTAATTATATTCCTCATATTGTCAGACAAATGTCTGCCCGCTTGATCTTTATGAATTTCTTCTACTAACACCTTTTTTAATCTTTTGGCCAAAATGTCTGCAAAAATTTTATAATCCACATTTAGCAACGATATGGGGCGGTAGTTTTTGAGCTGTGTCTTTTCAGTCTGTTTTCGGTATAAGTGTAATGTAAGCTTCCTTCCACGACTCTGGTGCCTTTCTTCCTTCCAATATTTCATTACAGACTTCCATCAATGGTTGTATTAACCAATCTTTCAAAGATCTGTAATATCTTGAAGTCAAACCATCTGGTCCTGGAGATTTACCTAATTGCATGTTCTGAATAGCCCCTTCCACCTCCTGGTCCGTTATTTTGTAGTTCAACATTAGTTGTTTTTCCTGTGAGATTTTGTGTAGTCCATTTATTTTCAAGAATCGATCAATGTCCATTTCGTTTTGCTTCTCCTGTGTATAAAGTTGTTTGAAATACCTCTGGAAACACTTCCTAATCTCCACTGGGTTCTGTATATTTTTTCTTTCCACTTCCAAATTCGTGATAGTATTGAGTTTTTGTCTTTTTTTCATTTGCCAGGCCAACAATTTCCCACATTTATTTACCGATTCAAATGTCTTTTGCCTCATCTGTTTAATCTTCCATTCTATTTCCTGATTCATCAGCTTCGCATATTGTACCTGGTATAACTTTATCTCTTTCAGAATCTCCTGTGACTTTGGTTTTGCTCTCAGTTTCTTCTCTCCTTCCCCTATCTTTCCCAGGATTTTATCCTTTTTTTCATTCTGAGTTCTCTTCTTAATTGCATTCTGTTGTATTAGGAATCCTCTCATAACCGCTTTGCTTGCATCCCAAATTACTCTTTTTTCCACTGTAGTGTTCATGTTTATCTCAAAATAATCTCAGAGTTTTTTTGGCCTTCTTGGTCACCTCTTCATTCCTAAACAAGGTGTCATTCATCCTCCATCTGAAGGAGCCGCTTGGCATTAATTTCATTTCCATCTTCACCGCATTATGGTCCGAACAAGTTTTGGGGCAGATCTCCACTTTGCTAGTCTTCGGAGCCAGTCCCCTGGTTACCCAGATTTGGTCAATTCTTGTCCACATCATTTTAGCCTCAGAGAAGAAAGTTCCCTCTCTTCCCAGAGGGTTCTTCATTCTCCAAATATCAACTAAATCCATATTTTCAGTCATGTCAAAAAGGGTTTTTGGTAGTCTACCATCTTTGGTGACTACCTGTCTCTGTGCCTTATCCATATTTGTAGACACCACTCCATTCATATCTCCCATCAAAATCATATTATAATCCATCAGGGTCTCATGTAACTTCTTAAAGAATTCCGATTTTCCTTCATTTGGTGCATATATACCTAGAATCAAAAATTTCTCTCCTTGTGATTGAATTTCAATTGCTACAAATCTTCCTTGGTCGTCTTTAAATAAGAATTTCGGTGATAGGCTCTCCTTTGCATAGAGGACCACTCCTCTTTTTTTAATTTTGTCTGATGAAATGAATTCTTGGCCCAATCTTTTATTACTCATTATTTTCCTGTGTAGCCTTATCACATGTGTTTCTTGTAAACAAATTAAGTCCAAATGTTCTTTTTTCAATAAATGAAAGACTTTCCGCCTCTTTTCAGGGGAATTTAGTCCATTCACATTCCAGCTCAAAACCTGCAACACCATCATGTAATTACGCTAATGTTCCTCCAACTGCACCCAATGCTTGCTCTTCTTCTGTTGGTAGTAATGGTAGCACGTTCACTGGGGAGTCCAGTCCAAAAGACAATGTTGATATGTCCAATGTTCCCCTGTTTGGTGATCTTCTGTCCGATGCTCTCTGCTCTGGTGCTCTATCTGGTGATCTTCTGTCCGATGCTCTTGGCTCTTTTCCAAGTCCCTTCTGCAAATCTTCCTCGTACTTGTACAAAAACTTCACTTTATCCTCTACTGATCTTATTTTTATTTTCCTACCTTTGAAACTGAAAGATAGGCCTTGGGGAAACTCCCACCTAAAGATAATTTTATTCTTTCTCAGCAGGGCAACAATATCTCCGTAGTCAGGCCTAAGATCCAAAAGATATTTCGGGACATCTTTAAAAATTACCACTCTTGACTGTTGTACTTCTAGGTTCTTCTGGTAGTGCCAACCCAAGATTCTATCTCTCTCTTCTTTAGATCGAAGAGTAATCAAGCAGTCTCTTATTATATTCTTCTCTTCCCCCCCTCCTCTTCCAAGTCTGAAGGCCCTCACTATTCTAAACTCTTCTTGTCCCAAGTCCAGGTCCCAAAAATCAGCAAATTCCTGTGTAATAAAGTCTATCAAACTTTCCTTCTCAAATTCAGGTAGGCCTCTGATCCTCAAATTTGTCTGTTTTTCTTTAAGTTCAATCATAGCAAGCGTCAGCTTATGTTCATCAAGTTGCCTCTGTAGGGCTGGGACTCTCTCTTTCACCAATTGTGTTACTTTACATTCAGCAGCTGCAGCCTTTTCCCTAGCTTCCTCCGCAGTCTGCTGTGTATCAATTTCTGAATCGTTTCTGTATTGGTATTCACCTTTAGTCCCAAATTGTTTATGCTTTTCGTATTTAAATCAATTTTATTAGTTGCCGCGTCCACTTTCTTATTAAGCTGTTCCAATGAGTCATTTATCTTACTTAACGCAACCGCTAGTACCTCTTCTGATAGCATTCCTTTTGATTTTGGTTGTGCTGATATAGACACAGCAGCAGCCGGAGGGAGGGGATCTGGTATTGAACTTCTCCTAGGTTGCTGCCTAATCTTCCCAGACCTTAATGTTTTTTCAGCAGTTGGCAAATCTATTTTTTCCTTTCCATTTGCCATAACACTTAAACGATTCAAGGTCAGTCCCAGAGTCTCACAGTTTCTTATCTTACAGCTGGAAATTCCCCTAGCTCCACACTTGTAGAACTCTTGTAAAACAACCAGTTTCAAAAACTTCCACTAGGGGGAAACAGTTTCAATTTATGTTACTTGTATTGATCAATAATGTCCTCTTTTAAACACAGTTCAAACATCCAAAGTTAGTTTCCATTTTCTGTTACTATTTATTCCTTTTTAGAAACAACCAGAGACTGTAGAAACAATGTAGAAACAATGTATTTGTCTTACTTAGCTAGCTGTCAGTGAACGTTCTATAAGCTGTCAATGGACATTCCAAAAGACGTCAATCCAGCTAGCAGCCCGTTTCCAGGGTCAGAGCGGCAGTATTCTGACTCTCTTCACTCTCTCCTGCAGGTCTACTCAGTCCACAACTTCCCCCCTCTTCTCCTGCCCCCGAGGGGGGATTAAATGTTCTTTACCGTTGAAATTTTAGTCATTTGCAAAGGGCTTTCCAAGGCTTCAGCTTACAGCCTTTTTGCTTCAGTCTATTTACAAAAAGGGGAGGCGGACTTCCTGTATTGAACCTCTCCGCTTCGATACCAAATTATACGTTTAGAAATCTAATTCTCCCGTTCCAGCTCTACTCACGGGTAATTGCTTTAGATTCAAATTGTCCACAGGAAAAAGTCAGCGCTCTCCGGCAACAGCTATGCGGCTTCGCTCCGTGGAAGAAGCAGACGACTCGAAGCACCGCACCACTCACCGCACGTCGCTCCGGAACCCCGAAATCGGGTTTCCCCGCGAGTAGGGGAGGCGCAAAAGGTGCCCGCCGAATCCCACGTTCACAGGTTTCTCCTGCCTGTGATTTTTTGCGGGTCTCTGCCTTTGCCGTAGCGGCCAGACCCAATTTTCCACGGGGCAAATTCCTCCCGGTCAGAGGAATTCAGCCATTGCCGATGGCGCCAACCCGGAAGTCCTTGATATATAAATCTAAATGCTCACAAGAGTATAAAGACAGGGTGCAATTAGCAGAATATAAGTGGGACCTGAAATACATTTTGCAGCATGGAGTGTTCCTGCTTAGGGGCCCAGGATAGCAAACAATAAAAACATCCTTAAAACAATTCCAATACTGATGTAGACTGGGAAAGATCTCTACTTGCTAAGAGCAAGGTTCTTCAGGAGGCACTTAAAAGACAGCCGATACAGCGTCTGTGTAATATTCAAGCAGTGGGGAGTAATTCCAAAGGACAGGTGTCACAGCACTAAAGGCCCAAGTCCTACATTGTGCGGAACAGACCTCCTGATCAGGTGGTATCTGCTGGAGGCCCTCAGTGACTTGATTTGCCATATAAGGGGTGAGGTGGTCTTTCAGATAGCCCTTCCTAAACAGTGCACGACTTCATACACCAAGGGTTCAAGTTAGGCAGCCCTGCCCTCTTTGAGAATAATTCATTTCACTCCGCATCCCATTGGACACTCAACATTCTGAGGCCGCCCAGCAATTCTCAGTCTTCATTAAGCTGCTTGGTTGGGTTGGCTGAACAAAGTCTCTAATGCCTCAAGTCACCAATGTGTGCACAGCCTATGACTGGCAGAGGCCGCAGGTTAGCACCACTGTCTGGCTTCCAACTTCTAGAGACAGCCACGAGTTTACATAACTTTTAAAATGGGATTAGACAAATCCACGGAGGATAATAATACCGATGGCAACCAGCCATGATGCTATTCCATGTCTCCAGCTTCAGAAGCAGCATGCCTCTAAGTAATGTAAAGGATCCCTGACCATTAGGTCCAGTCGTGGATGACTCTGGGGATGTGGCACTCATCTTGCTTTACTGGCTCAGGGATGTGGCGTACGGCCAGCATGACTAAGCCGCTTCTGGTGAACCAGAGTAGCGCACAGAAACGCCGTTTACCTTTCCGCCGGAGTGGTACCTATTTATCTACTTGCACTTTGACGTGCTTTCGAACTGCTAGGTGGGCAGGAGCAGGGACCAAACAACGGGAGCTCACCCTGTCGCGGGGATTCAAACTGCTCGGAAAGCCCTAGGCTCTGTGGTTTAGACCACAATGCCACCCATGTCCCTTATGCCTCTAAGTACCAGAGTGAGTTCTGTTTAATAGGGTGAGAGGGGAAATACATGCTAATGAATGAAAAGCTGCAACAGACTAACCCAAATGGAATAAAACTTACTGTCTGGAGCAGTTCCTATACTTTTCTTCTGGATGCAAAGAGGCATATTAATAGCCTTACACTGAACAGTGTTACCTGGCTCCAGTACTCAAACCACATAGTGGTGGGGGGAGGGGGGAGGGAGAGAGAGAGAGAGAGAGAAAGGGTGGAACTATTCAGGCCTGGGTAGCACAGATAAGCAGAACTAGTTGCACTAATAACCACCCTAGCTGAGAAAACAGATACAGTACAAATTTTGCTTGGGCTTGTTAGCCAACCCTCATTTTTAGCAGCCAGTGAGGTTCTGCTTTCTGTTCTACAAATGCTAAGGGAGCAGGTCCTTTTTTGTTTTCATTTTTGCAAAGAAGGGGGAGGGGTTCCTATGGGTGAGGAGCTGTGGGTCGAATGATATGCATTTCGAACAAATCAGCCCATCACACTGACATAATCTGGCGGAGGTGTTGCTAAAGGTTAATTCAGGGCACCAAGCTTTTTGCAGTGGGGCCCAAATCTCAATCCCCTTGCTCCCCCTATTTAAAAATATTTTGAAAACTTTATTTATAGTGCAGTTGGAAGTCCTGCAAAGAATATTACTGTATTCTCCAAATCCCAGTCAACCACCATATTAATTTTCTAGAGGCATCTATAGTGGTGCCCTGCAAGACGAATGCCTCGCAAGACGAAAAACTCGCTAGACGAAAGAGTTTTCCGTTTTTTGAGTCGTTCCGCAAGACGAATTTCCCTATGGGCTTGCTTCGCAAGATGAAACGTCTTGTGAGTTCTTGCGAGTTTGTTTCCTTTTTCTTAAAGCCGCTAAGCCGTTAATAGCCGATAAGCCGCGCTTCGCAAGACGAAAAAACCGCAAGACGAAGAGACTCGCGGAACAGATTAATTTCGTCTTGCGAGGCACCACTGTATGCACATCAATTACATATGCAAATTATATGAAAAATTATGTGCTGGGCCTAGGCTCTGGATCATTTAAGTATTCATTTATTTATCTACATAATTTATTAATCATTTTATATCAAGGGTGGGGAACCTTTTTGACCATATCTCTCCCCATCCGACAGTCCAACTTTGACATGTGCGTAGAGGCAATTGACAGATAAGGTGGTCCTGTCAAAGTTGGCCCACGGGAACGGGGGAAGATGGTGCCCAAGCAGAACTGAAGTCCCAATGCATCAGCTGATGGGTGGTCCCTTCTGCTGGGATTGGTTGTATGTGCAGCTGATCTAGCCCTATCTCTGCCTGCCCTGTGCCTGACATCACATGTGACATCAGATGTAGGGCAGGTGGGTATGGTTTGGGCAAAATGGCCTTATGGGCCAAATGGTGAAGCATGGCAGGCCAAATTTGGCCCATGGGCTCAAGGTTTTCTGCCCCTGATTTACATCCAAGCATGTCCAAGCTGTGCAAAAGAAGTAATTCAGGAAACAGCATAAAAGCATAAAATGTGCATTATTTTGAAAGAGGCACTCCTTGGCATTCTTGCGTTGCCAGAGATGCTGCAATAGCTTGTTTTCTAATTACTTACTAAAATTAAATGTTTGGCCGCCACTGAATGCCTCCACTTGCTGATGCAGGTGCGTTAGGCATGGGGAACCTCTGACCCTAGTGGTTTGACTTCAGATCCTGTTCGCTCCAGTAAGCATGGCAGCATGCATCAGGCAGACACAGAGAGTCATATCGCGGCTCTATCGTGCCAGGAGACGCTTACCTGGATGGTTGCGAGGTTCAAAGATTTCAGCACGCCCGGGATGCGCTCCAGAAACGTCCGGAGCCAGAGCGCGCTGTCGTTTCTGCGAGAAGCCTCATCCTCCTGCAAGTAGTAGAAGAGGCGCAGCGCTTTGGCCGCCCGGACGGGGCGCGCCGGCCCATCCCCGGGGCCCAAGTCGAGGCCTCCCAGAAAGGGGGGCAGGAAAAGGGGGTTGGCAGTGAGCGGAGGGACGTAGAGCGGGAAAGTGAGGTCGGGCAGCAGCGCCTGTATCCCGGCCGGGTCGCCTTGCACCAAGCTGAGCAGCGGGTTGGCGCTGCTGCAGTTGTGGCCGGGGCTGCTCCGCGCGCAGAGCTGGGCGAAGGAGAGCGCGGCGCCGTCGGGGCTGCGGAGCCCCCGCACCGCCTGGTCCAGCGCCAGCAGCTCGGCGAAGGCCTCCCGGGTGAGGAGCGAGCCTCCGCCGCGGGCCACGGCCAGGAGGGAGGCGAAGGAGCCCTCGGTGCTCAGCCTCTCGGCCGAGAAGCGCCGCGCGTCGTCGGTGGGGAAGTGCGCCTGCACGAAGCGCCGCTCGCCCTTGGCGGGGCCCCCGAGCGGCGTGAACTGGCCCTCGATGTCGTTGTCCTCCAGGCTGCTCAGGAACACGAAGCCGGCGCCCAAAGCGGCCGAGAGCGCCACGGGCACGAGCAGGAAGGGCCACGGGTGCGCGCCCACCAAGCCGCCTAAGTCCCGCAGCGCGCGCGACAGGGGCCTCTCCACGCAGTCCGTGTGACAGTTTTGAGGCGCCATCGCCTTTTCTCTTTCTCCTCCTCCCAGCGGCGAAGAGAGCAGGAGCTCAGACCGTTATCTGAGGAAGTCAGGCGTAGGGCAGCCCGGCCCCACTTAGCACGAGTGTGCTGGGAAGTTTCTAAAACATCTCGAAAAGGGGGAATTGAGCGGGGAAAGAGGTAAAAATGGCCGCTGGGCGAGGTTCGCCGGGAAACGCCCACCCGTTAACCGCCTCCGAAGTCGGTTGGGGGGGATTCTGAGGGAAACCCCGTTCAGCGAAGGCATCAGTTTCTTGGCTGCAATCTGGCTGCTACGTCTGAGGGAAACTCCGGAGAAAATCCAGAACGAGAGGGCGCAGTGCCTTTTTATTTTTTATTTTTTTTAAATATTTTTTATTGCTTTGTTTTCCAGGGTCAAAGTACAACATTGATACATCGTCAGTAACACAACAAAAGCTTTTTTTTTTTTTTTTACAAAGTAGAGAAACAAGAAAAAAAAAGATTCACTTTTTCAAATCCTTTTTCAACATCTACTGGACTTCCCCACATCCTCCATCCCTGCATTCTTTACAATAAAAATCAACAGCAAATTAAAACCTTGTTTCATGTGTATTTGTATTTTCATCTAATTATTTACTCTAAAAGTTAAACTTTTCTCAAACATAACTTAGTTTCAATCATTTCCGAATCTCAATACTGAAGCATGTTTTTCTCAAAACTTAGCAAATTCTCAACATTCATATAACTTAAAATGTTTTTGTAAATAGTCCTTAAATTTCCTTCGTCTCGGCAGTCTTTTTTCCGCAAGGGTGGGCGACCTGCGGCTCTCCAGATCTGCTTGATGACTGGCCGTTCTGGAGAGGGAGTCCTAACATCTGGAGGGCCACTGGTTCCCCACAGTTAATCTAGGTTCTGTTTAGAAAAACAGATGCATATATACCATATTTTTCGCCCCATAGGATGCACTTTCCCCCCTCCAAATTTGAAGGGGAAATGTGTGTGCGTCCTATGGGGCGAATGCAGGCTTTCACTGAAGCCTGGAGAGCGAGAGGGATTGGTGCGTACACCGACCCCTCTCACTCTCCAGGCTTCGCGCACTGGGCTCCCACGGCTTGCGGAGAAGTTGCCTGCATGCTGAAGCCTGGGCGCACTGAGCCCAGACTTCGCGCAGCACTCCGCAAGGCGCGGGAGCCCAGCGCTGGCCTCCCGCAGCTTGCGGAGAGTTGCCTGCATGCCAAAGGCTGGGCGCGCTGAGCTCAGCGCGCCCAGGCTTTGCGCAGGTCTCCGCAAGGCGCGGGAGCCCGGCGCCAGGCTCCCATGGCTTGCGGAGAGTTGCCTGTTCTGGGGTCGGGGGAAGCTCGGGCTTCCCCCACGCCTGGGGGGGAAATAAAATTGTTTTCTTTTATTTCCCCCCCCAAAAAAACTAGGTGCGCCTATGGGACGGTGCGTCCTATAGGGCGAAAAATACGGTACTATATTGTTACAGACCGGAACCATTTGTTATCCTCAGCAAACTTAGCCGCTTCCCTGTTCACCCCCAACTCCAGATCAGTGTGAACTGGTTAATTTATTTTTCCTCACTTCACATAAGCTTTCCTGCTTACAAGGAGGAGCAAGTACTTATTCAGGACATTGAAATTCTGCTACCTATACACATCCTTCGGAGTCCTGTGGCATTAGAGGCATCACCAGAGATCATCCACACATTTTCAAGCCTGTCTTTGCAACCCTAACGACTGGAACATTTCCAGGGAAAAAAGAAGCTGAAAATATAAAGGCGCCAAGTAATGCATTTGCATTTTTTGTGTTTGCACGGCACAATCGCACTACTAGCCAGATTCCCTTGATTTGCTAGCTCATCATCATTTGGATGAGCTCCAGCCTAATGAAATGCTGGATCAGGGAGAAAGTTGGGTTACTCTTTCGGTCCTTCCAAGAATTTTACTATGCAAGCTGGTGTATCTTTCAAAGACTGTGTTCACACTTCTGCTTACTGTACACTTGCCGCATTTCCAGTGCGGAGTTTTTAATTCATGTTCCCATGACATGTTATGTATTTTGTACTCCATTATAAAATACTGCTGAGTCCTTAAGCCACTCCTAATTTGTCTCTCTCCTGCCATCAGCACCCTCAAAGAGAAACAAATCTGACAGTAATGAAGCTGTCCTGATGAGAACAGCCGAAGGCAGAAAGAGGCATGAAACACACTGGCGGGGGGGGGGGGGACGGACGACAACAACAACTTACCCGTATTTTTCGCTCTATAACACGCACCCGACCATAACACGCACGTAGTTTTTAGAGGAGGAAAACAAGGGAAAAAATATTCTAAACGAAACAGTGGATGTATGATTTTTGTGGTTCATGCTGTGGCCACAGACAAGTGATCTGACAGTGAGTTTGGAGTAGCCCAATGCAAAAATCCTGAGGATCCATGTGGATCCATGCTTTGTAACCACATTTTTGCACCACTGCGCCCCAGGCAAAAGTGGGTGCGTGATTTTTTGGGTGCAAGATGTAGCCATGGACATGCTATGTGATCTGATGGTGAATTTGGGGTGACCCAGTGCAAAAATCCTGAGGATCCATGTGGATCCGTGCTTTGAAACCACGTTTTAAGTGGGGAGGGAAGGAAAAGCACTCAAGGGACAAGGAGCACGCATGGAGTGTGTGGAGAAGGATGCTGCTAATAATGCAGAAGAGGGGTTTAAGGGGAGAAGAAGCACGCGTGGGATGGGTGGAGAAGGATGCTGCTAATTATGAAGAAGAGGGGTATAAGGAGAGAAGGCTCCTCTCCTCTCCCGCTTTGCTCCTTTAAAGCAAGCAGGCTCTGCTTTTCTCCCTCCTCCCCGCTCACCCCCAGCTTAGCGAGCTGAAAAACTTTGCTGCTATTTAGCGAGCTGAGTGGGGAGGAGAGAGGGACAGAGAGCCTGCTTGCTTTAAAGGAATCAACCGGACAGGAGCCGCTTACACTCGTGTAAGCGGCTCCTCTCCTCTCCCGCTTTGCTCCTTTAAAGAAGCAGGCTCTCTGTCCCTCTCTCCTCCCCACTCAGCGGCTCTTCTCCCGCTTTGCTGTTTCAAAGCAAGCCACAGAGGAGGGAAGGAAGGGGAGCCATGGATCCTCTGCTCACGACTGCAGCAGATCCCCCCCGCCACCCATAGGCATTCCCTCCATAACACGCACAGACATTTCCCCTTACTTTCTAGGAGGAAAAAAGTGAGTGTTATGGTGCAAAAAATATGGTAATAGCACTCTGAGGCAGGAATGTGAACACACCCCAAGTATTAAAAAAAATGTATTTTACTTTCAGTTTTACTTCTTATGCACATGACCTGATTGTTTAAGGAACTTGCTTGCTGCTGCATCTGCTGTTTTGATAGTATTTAGCTCCTTCTGATAAAAAAAATTAATGATGGGTGTCCCACGTATAAATATATATATTTTAAAAGCTTGCTGAAGACCAGCTAGGATCCAGAAGAGCAAAAAGGCACAGTTCTTTAAAGCTAGCACTAAGAAGATTTCACAGAGGTTGAATGAAGCAGTTTCGGAATAAACTGTGGTGAGAAACTGCAGATTCACAAGAGTTCATGAATCTAGAAATGATTATAATTATGTGATTGCCAAGCAAGTTCTGTTCAATGCCACAGTGAAGGGTTTTTGGGTGAAACGTAATTTGGGACACAGGTAAGGCTTATATGAGGGGCTTCAGGATACAACAAATAAATGGCATGGAAAATTAAAAGAAAGGAAAATAATATTCAAGAAATAATAAGACAGATAAGAGACAAAATGAAATGATCAAAAACCCAAAAAATGAAAAAGTAAGCCAAAAATAAAGATCTTACAATCACATATTTCCAACTTAATAAAATAAGGAAGTAGAAAGTAAAATAAATGCATGAGACAAAAGATATTTTGAATTGGCCAATAAAGCCAGCAGGATGCTGGCTTGGTTAATAAAAGAAAAACAGATAGAATCATAAACAAAATAATAGATCAAGGAGAAGAAACTACTGACCCGAAAAAAATTAAACAAAGTTTTATAAATTACTACAAAAAGCTGTATAAAACAGAGTTTAAAGATTAAAACAAAATAAAAAGAGTATTTGTTACAGAATAATTTACTGTCAATATTAGAAGAAGAATATAAATATTTAAATGCCGACATAGAAATAGAAGAAACTGCCCAAGTAATTAAAAAGATGTCAAACGGGAAATCGCCAGGTTCTGGCAAAATTTCAATGAGAATCATGTATGTATAGAAATAATGTATGGATCACACAATTTTACATGTACCACCTGCTTCCCCTAAAATATTGCAAAGAATCATGGCAACAGCACAATGATGAACAAATGTGAGTGATCCAGGAGACCACCCAGAAACTTATTAAGAGGTGTAGAAATCACCTAAGTAAATACATAAATCTATATTTTAACTGGGGCTGCATTATCTTTCTCTCATGTGCTAAAGAAAGCAAGTAAGGACACAGAGGAGAACAAAATTTCCAAACATTCCTTGGCTTCCCATCAGCTGGAAAATGTAGCCACGGAAATTTCCTTATTATGCAACAGACTGCCCCAGCTTGACATACTAAAATCATATGCCTTTCATGCTATAAATATAAATGAACCGCATCTGCGCACCTAGTTACCATATACGCTAACAATCAATATAAAATGTTGATTAGCAATAGCTCTTACTGATTCTCCAGATTTAATTCTATTTAATTCTTGTCACCTAGGCAGTCCAGGGCCCCTATGCACACTGCCCAGGCATTCGCCCTGGGGAGATCACTAGGTGGTGTGACTTCAGACCCAGAGGTGCACTTGATAGTCTCTGGAGACAGATAGATGCCAACAACAGTTCCTCCAACAATAAATTCCACAATGCTTTGAAGTTGTAAAAGATATGGAACAGTAGGTAGAGAAATAAATGCCGTGACAAAATCAGTCCCATATTTCTGCTGTAGTTGGTTAAGATAATTAAATAGCAACTATAATTCTCTGTGTGCTTGTTTTTTAAAATAAAAACCATGTTTAGGACTCTCTAAGATGATGTACTTTCAACACATATGGAAAAATCTGCAGGCCTCACTAAAGCTGAAAAGGAAAAAAAAGGGGGTTTGTTTTTTGCCAAAATCCAGAGGAAGAAAAATAAAAGCCAAAGCCTTAAAACGGTTCAGAAAATAAATCTTCCTGAAATCTTTAGTCTCAAAGTCTCTGACAATCTTTAAATGAAGCGAGGTACCAGACTTTGTACGATGAAAGACAAGCTGTGAAGTTTCGTGTATTCAGCAAATATGATGTCCAACACTGAACAGTGATTCCGGATATTGACTACTGTTACGTAGAATTCTTCGTCAGCGTGGTTGGTAGCACATTGTTAGTAGCACGTTGTTAGTAGCAGTGACTACATTATTACATGTACAACTCCCATAAGCCCCGTTGCCCCGTGTGTCATAACCATGCTGGATGGGCTGATGGTGTAGCCCAGTGCTTCCCAACCACTGTTCCATGGCACACTAGTGTGCCGCGAGATGTTGCCTGGTGTGCCGCGGGAAAAATTAAAAAATTGAAAGATTTTTTTTTTTAAGTCAAATTTTCGATTGGGGCGCCGTCACTAGATGACCCCTGGGGTTCCCTCTCTCCCTCCCGCTCTGCGCCTCCTTCCTCCTCCTCCTCCTCCGGGGAGGCCCTTCCTGGCTCTCGGCCAAGGCTTGGCGGCTGTCACTCACTCACTCGCTCGCCCACCCGTCCCTCCATCCCTGCACCCGGCCTCTCCCCCTCTGTCCCCGGCGCGGGGGCTGCCGGGATCCGTAGTCCCCTCGCCCTTGGGCTCCGCGCCCGCGCGGGGTGCGCGAACTACGTTTCCCAGCGTGGCCTGGCGGGCCGGGCATTTTGTTTGAAGCGCTCTTCTCCCGGCCATGGAATGAGCGCGGCGGCGGCCGGGCGGGCAGGGGCTCTTCCGCGCAGACCCCGCGCAGCCTGCCTGCACCCCCGCGGAGATCGGGCCGCAGGATGGAGGCCGGGGATCCCCGCGGAGGCGGAGGCTGCCCCCCAGGTAGGGCTGCGTCGGGGGGTTTTAATTTTTGCAATGCTGCATCCGCGCCAGAGGGGACGCATCGGACCGCGGGGAGACCCCTTGGCGTGCGTGCAAGGCAATGCATGCGTGCAGGCATTGCATGGAGTGCAGTGCAATGCAATGGCAATGCGGCGCCCTGCATGCATGCATGCAACTTCCACCGGCGCTCCGGACTTGGCAGGTGAGGGGGGTCCCCAGTGGGCGGCAGAGAGAGCCGGGAGGGCAAAGGGGAGCCGGGGGGGAGCGGCGCTGCTCCCCGAGCCGAGCCCGGGGGGAAACTTCGGCGTCGTTGCGCCGGGTGTTGGAAGCGGAGGCTGGCGGGGGCCCCTCACCTGCAAAAACCTGGTCGCCTCTCATATATTTCGTGCATTGCATTCATCGCCCGCTTTCTCCTCCTCTCCCGGGGGCGCGCGTGGTTCTCCCCGTGTTATCCTCGCAACAACAGCCCTGCGAGGTGGGTCAGGCGAGTGGCCCAAGGGAGCACCCAGGGATTGTCCTGGCCAGGTGGGGTGATTTGAACCCTGCTCTCTGCCCGGTCTTCGTCCCCATTTAGCCCCCACATGTGCATGACTGTGCATGACTGAGGTTTTCCCCCCTCGTCTTGGCTATGGTGTGAGTCTGTGCTGTTAATTAATGGGGTTCTGCCTTCGGAGAAGATGAGCCAGCCCTCAAGGAGGTGATTATGTAATTTGCTAGCAATTCATGTCCCTCCCGGCGTGACGCTGCGCGCTGACGTCACGGGGCTGTAATGGTGGTGTGCCTCGAGATTTTTTTCATGAAACAAGTGTGCCTTTGCCCAAAAAAGGTTGGGAAACACTGGTGTAGCCTTATGAGGCTTTGCCCTCAGGTGGGAAAAATATTGCACCTGGGAAAGGGAAGTGGGAGTCAACAGACACTCAAGGAATAGTTTTGGAGAAAAGGGTTTTTATTTCTACCATTCATGAACTGGTAGAAGGAGCAAGTGTAATAGTTCACAAAAAGCATGCACGAGTTCACAGTCATGTGCACAAGCATATATACCCATTTCCAGTTCCCTCCCCCTTTCTCCTCCCTCAGGAGTCCTGCCCATGAGTTCCTCTGAGCATGAACAGAAAGCTGTCTTGGGACTATTGGACTCTTCCCAGGAAAGGAGAATGAGAGTGGTTCAGCATGTCCAAGCATGCCCAAGAAGTTGCAACTAGGATGAGATAAGATTCATTTCCCAGGCCTGCTATGAACAGAGCCTATTCATTAGCCTTTAAAAGTAACATTTTGCCTTTTGCCACAGCATCTTGTGAGAAGAGCAGAGAAAAGCTGTTTTGGATTTTTAGAAGACAAAAGGAGTTTTGGACAGTTTTGAGGCCTGGTGTGATTATTGAAGCCTGGGGTGGTTTCACAGACAGGATTTGGGTATTCTGTCCCTTCATTCCCCCCTGTTTGTTTTTGGACAGCCGCCAGGCCTGTCCCAAATGGACCACTATCCTTTCTTGAGGCCACTGATGATTGCCCCAAGTTTGGGAGCTGGGAGCTGCCCGCAACTGTTGCTAGGTCAGCTGAGCGTCTCCTTTGATGGGGTGCAGTGGCTACTTGCTCAGGAATCCACATGGTAGGTGTTATGTAGTGTAGTTTCACCCTGGGCCAACAGGGGGATACTGTATATAGTTTTCACTCAGGTCTGTAGATAGTTTTCACTCAGGTCCGCGGCAGTTATTTTAGGCGGGAACTCTGGGCTGTTGTGGTTACAATGTGACAGCCGGCTGCCTATAAATACAGGCCGGCTGAGCTGTTCACTGTCAGTTCTATTCCAGCTTACCATAATAAAGAGCTACTTGAAGAGATCGCTGTGCCGGCTGCTATGTCAACCCACGACTTAACACTGGCGACGAGGATGGGATAGATGGACATCAGAGCACAGCCAGATGCGGCCAGCCTCTGAACTGAGCTGAATCACTGAGCTGAATCACAGAGCGAAATCACTGAGCGAAATCACTGGGCAGAACCAGTTCAGAGCTGACTGTTCTGGCTAGAGCACTGTGTTCCATCCATCGCCCTTCACGCCGGCATCGGAATCATGGCTTCACTTGTGCCTCTACCGCCGTTTGCGCCAGCCTCTGAATCATGGGACTCCTACCTCGCTCGGTTCGACTGCTACCTCCAAGCCAACGAACTGACAGCAGTATCACAGGATCGGAAGCGGGGCCTATTCCTCAGCCTCTGTGGGCCTGAGGTGTTTGAGACGGCCCGAGCGTTGGTTGCGCCTGAAGCAGTCCAGGCATCACCATGGGACACGATCCAAGAGAAGCTCCGCAACCACTACGCACCAAAGCCGTCCAAGATTGCTGCCCGCCATGCGTTCTACCACAGGAACCAGGCAGAGGGGGAGTCAATCAACAACTACACCACCGCCCTGCGACAGGCTGCAATGCACTGTGAGTTCCGAGACTTAGACGATGCCCTGATGGATCGAATCGTCTGCGGGGTCCGGGACATCCATCTGCAACGGCGTCTCCTAGCCAAGCCAGACCTCACGCTACAGAAAGCCATTGAGGAGGCTGTGGCCTCAGAAGCTGCTGAACGCTCCGCTCAGGAGATCCGCAAGTCCAGCAGCCTGCGTCTTGCTAGGGAGCCCGTTCCGGTGCATCATGAAGAGGCCAGCAGTGAGGAGGCATCCTCCAGTGAAGACGATGATGTGCACCAGACAAAGCGGGAGCGCAGGAAGTTCCAACAGAAGTCCAAGGGCCAACCGGAATGTGCTGGCTGCGGAGGCAACCATTCCCGTGCCAAGTGTCGATTCAGAGACGCCATCTGTAGGAGGTGTTCCAGAAGGGGCCACATCGCTAAGGTCTGCCGATCGGCTCCGTCTGACACCCCCCCTTCATCGACTCGCAAGTCCAAGTCTTCACTCCAGTCTGCCAAGGAAAGTTGTTTCGCTCTCACCAACTGCCGCTGCCCGTCTGGAACCACGATTGGCCAAACCGACTCGCCTACGAGACGCAAGCTGAACGTCACGGTGCTCATTGAAGGAGCTCCATGTGACATGGAGATCGACACCGGGTCTGCCCTGTCCATCGTGTCATGGAGCACCATCAAAAGACTGGTACCCAGAGTGTCCAAAAGGCAACTCGACTCTCACCGCGTACACCTGAGAGACTACCAGGGAAACGACGTTCCCGTGGTAGGCGTTGGCCGGTTCCGGATCGCCTTCAAGGATTTTTCGGGCCTGCTCCGGTTGGTGGTGGTCGAAGGTCAGCGGCCAAGCCTCCTAGGGCTAGACTGGTTTGATGCCCTCGGCCTGGAAGTCACCGGCATCAACTGCATCTCTAACGCAGAGACTGAGGGTCTGGTCAAAGACTTTGCCGAGGTTTTTGACGGCACCTTGGGCCAATATACAGGTACGCCCATCTCCTTTAGCCTGGATCCACAAGTCGCCCCCATCAAGCTAAAGCCACGCCGGGTTCCCTTTGCTCTCAAGGCTAAGGTGGACGAACAACTGGACAAACTGATCGCCCAAGGAGTTTTGGAGCCGGTTGACCACGCAAAGTGGGAAACCCCCATCGTCACGCCTGTCAAGCCAGATGGGTCGGTGAGAATCTGCGCTGACTACAAGTGCACGATCAACAAGGCACTTCAGCAGCACGCTTATCCGGTTCCTGTTGTCCAACACCTGCTGCATTCCCTGGGTGAGGGTAAGGTCTTCGCTAAGCTGGACCTTGCCCAAGCCTATCAACAACTGCCAGTCGATGATGCCACTGCTGAAGCCCAGACGATCGTCACCCACCGGGGGGCATTCCGTTGCCGCCGGTTGCAGTTCGGGGTGAGTGTGGCTCCTGGCATCTTCCAAGGCCTTATGGAGCGTCTCCTGCAAGGGCTTCCGGGCGTGGTACCATATTTTGATGACGTCTTGGTGTCTGCAGACTCACACCAGCAGCTGTTCGAGCGCCTCCGTGCCGTGCTGACCAGGTTCCAGGAGGCCGGGCTCAAGGTAAAAAGGGAGAAGTGCCAGATCGCCGTTCCACAGGTAGAGTTCCTGGGCTATCTTATCGATGCCTCCGGTCTTCATCCAACCACATCCAAGATCCGCGCTATCCAGCAGGCCCCCACTCCAAAGAACAAAACGGAGTTGCAGGCGTTCCTGGGGCTGCTGAACTTTTATAACATGTTCCTGCCCCACAAAGCCACAGTGGCTGAGCCTCTTCACCGACTCCTTAGCACTAAGACGCCTTGGGCCTGGGGTCATCGGGAGACGGCGGCCTTCAACGCGGTCAAGGCTCTCCTTTCTTCGGACAGTGTGCTGGTACAGTACAGTGAATCCAGGCCGCTGGTCCTTGCCTGCGACGCCTCACCTTTTGGCATCGGGGCTGTCCTTAGTCACCGTTTTCCAGATGGAAGAGAAGCACCGCTCGCCTACTTTTCCAGGACACTATCTCCGACGGAACGGAATTACAGCCAGCTCGACAAGGAGGCATTGGCACTTGTGGCTGGAGTGAAGAGGTTTCATGAATACCTCTATGGCAGGACTTTTGACCTCATCACTGACCACAAGCCACTCCTGGGCCTCCTCGCCGGTGATCGTCCAACTCCACCGGTCCTCTCACCACGCATGCTGCGATGGACTGTTTTCCTGGCTGCCTACCACTACCGGCTCATCCACCGCCCGGGGAAATCGATGGGCCATGCCGACGCCCTCAGCCGTTGCCCTCTTCCAGCATTTGTGGAAGACCCGGCTCCAGCTTCATCGCTCCTTCTGATTGAGGATCTTCCGGCAGCGCCTGTGTCGGCTGCCACTGTGGCCTCCGCATCTGCCCAGGATCGCACCATCAGCCGGGTGCTCAACTGGGTGTGGAGGGGGTGGCCACAAGGGCCCTTTGCATCGGAGTTCCAGCCCTTCGCAACCAGACAACATGAACTCTCAGCTCATCGCGGCTGTCTGCTGTGGGGAGACCGCGTCGTGATTCCCCAGGGACTCCGTCAGCGCGTCCTGGAGGCTCTGCACGTTGGCCACCCGGGAATTGTCAAAATGAAGGCGTTGGCTCGGTGTTACGTCTGGTGGCCTAATATGGACGATGCCATCACTGCCTGGGTGTCCGCCTGTCAAGCGTGCCAGGAGTCGAGGCCTGCACCACCGGCAGCTAAGGGATACACGTGGGAGACGCCAAAGACACCCTGGTCGAGGGTGCACATCGATCTGGCTGGCCCCTTTCACGGCCGGACCTTTATGGTAGTGGTGGACGCCTATTCCAAATGGCTGGAGGTCGCCCTGATGCCCTCCACCACTACCGAAGCTGTCATCCGGGTGCTGCGAGGCCTGTTTGCAACGCATGGGTGTCCTGATGTCCTTGTCTCTGACAACGGACCGCAGTTCACATCAGGCACGTTTGAGCGGTATCTTTTGGGACTGGGCATCCGCCATGCCCTAACGGCACCCTTTCATCCATCCAGCAACGGGCAAGCGGAAAGAATGGTGCGCTCGACAAAAGAGGCACTGGCGCGCCTGGACCGGGGAGACTGGCATGAGCGGGTCGCCGAATACTTGTTCGCGCAACACATCACCCCTCATGCGGCCACAGGGAGGAGTCCTGCGGAACTGCTTATGGGCCGCCGCCTCAGGTCACCGCTCGACCGGCTACACCCAGACTTTGCCGTGGCTGAACCCCCAGGCTGTGCCAACGCACCACGGTCATTTGTCCCAGGAAACCAGGTCTTTGCCCGGAACTATGTGGGGGACATCCCTTGGGTGCCAGCCACAGTAGTGGGAGTCACTGGACCTCGCTCGTACCAGGTGGCACTCGAAGACGGGCGCTTGTGGCGACGGCACATAGACCAACTTAGGCGCAGGGTTGGGGACTTGGACACTACCGAGGTGCCCCCAACTGCGCTTGCGGCTCCAGAAGAGACACGTACAGATGGCGAGGCCCCACCTACACCTCCCTCGCAAACTGCCAGCGTGGAGCCGAACCAAGCCGTCTCAGAACAGACTCAAACCACTCCACTTGCGGAGGCTCCACTCACAGCAGCGGATCCAGGGGAGTTGGTTCCAACGCCACCTAGGGTCGCACCACAGCCTCAGCGAGAACTGTGTGGCCCTCCGGACTTGGCTACCAGTCCCCGGCGGTCTGGCAGAGTTTCCAAGCGGCCAACTCATTTAAAGGACTATGTTGTTGGACAGGTATCACTGTTGGTCTAAGTATGGGAAATGTAACCGATATGCTTTTGTGCCTAATTGAACCATTACGCGTAGTGCTGTATATAAGGAAACCATTACGATTGTAACTAACGCCTTATCTCGGTGGGGAGGGGTGTTATGTAGTGTAGTTTCACCCTGGGCCAACAGGGGGATACTGTATATAGTTTTCACTCAGGTCTGTAGATAGTTTTCACTCAGGTCCGCGGCAGTTATTTTAGGCGGGAACTCTGGGCTGTTGTGGTTACAATGTGACAGCCGGCTGCCTATAAATACAGGCCGGCTGAGCTGTTCACTGTCAGTTCTATTCCAGCTTACCATAATAAAGAGCTACTTGAAGAGATCGCTGTGCCGGCTGCTATGTCAACCCACGACTTAACAGTAGGAATTAGGTAGGCTAGGAAGCACACTCCATACCATCCCTGTGGGTGGATATGAGAAGCCTGCCTGACACACGTCTGTGAGCAGAGACACTACCTTCCCCTTCTGAAGGCCACACCAAGCCAGAAAGAGTTCCTGGCGTGGACTCAGGTGTAACGGTTTGGGCTGGGAACGTACATGTCAGATTGTCACTGGCGCTCTTTGACACTGGCGCTCTTTGATTTATTGACCCAAAGCCAGCCAGTAATACGGTGATGGAATGATTGAGGTTGTAACTGATGATTCATTCCATTTGTGCACAGGGTCATTACCAAGTCGGTGCTGTGGTTCAAAGGGGGCTTTAGCTGAGTTCTGGACGCTCTGGGTGGAGCTCTGTCAGGTGGAAGCGGGCTGGGGTGTAATGTCCAAGCATGCCCAAGAAGTTGCAACTAGGATGAGATAAGATTCATTTCCCAGGCCTGCTATGAACAGAGCCTATTCATTGGCCTTTAAAAGTAACATTTTGCCTTTTGCCACGACATCTTGTGAGAAAAGCAGAAAAGAGCAGAGAAAAGCTGTTTTGGATTTTTAGAAGACAAAAGGAGTTTTGGACAGTTTTGAGGCCTGGTGTGATTATTGAAGCCTGGGGTGATTTCACAGACAGGATTTGGGTATTCTGTCCCTTCAATGGGAGTTGTAGTCCCAAACATCTGGAAGGCACCAGGTTCAGAAAGGCTGGTCTAAAGTGCTGTTTCATTTCCTAATTAGGTAAACTTACTTCATAGGGGCATAGAAAAGGGAATATGTCACATGCAAAATCATCCAAGCTTTTGTAATATGCCACTTCTAATTTTGTTTTGTTTCCTAAGAAAAGATCCTTGCTTGTTTCATTAGTATAGCTGCATAAACTCCCGAACCACTATCTCATTCAATGCATGTGGCGAGATGACTTCACCAATTTGTGGTCAGGAAAAATCCATGCCAAATTGCTGTCCTATGAGATCTTGCCCACTGAATTGCTCAAACTGGATCTAAATGTGGCAAAAAGGTGTATAAATCAAAGGCTGGATGATGTGGAGCTATACCAAAATTTCGTAGCTGGTGGTGGAGTCTGCTCGCCGTTAAATTTCGGCATAACCCCTATCTACCGCGCTCCGTCCTACTTAACATCGCTTATGGCCGCGTCTCACCGATATGCCTTCATTAGAGCTAGGTTTAATGTCTTTCCAACAAACGTGCTGAGACATAGATTCACTACGGGCCAAGTCCCTTCAATGTGTGCGTGTGAAATGAAAACATCTGAATCTCTACATCATGTTATGTTTATCTGCCCTTTGTACAGTTCAGCCCGTGCTAGTATACTAAACTCCATAATCCAGCCTATGGCTGACAAATCAGTAGACCCACAGCTGGCCTGGGTTCTTCAAGATGTGGATCCTTATATTACCCTACAGGTTGCTAAATTCCTAACAGCCGTCCTCTCGTACAAGAGACGGAATGGAATGTTAGCTGATTATTGATAGTTATAAGAATTTTCTATAATTACATCAGATATTGATTTTAGTGTAGTGCCTAAATTTTTTTTAATCTTAATCTTAATCTTAAACTTTTCTTATGAAAAGGCTAATATCTGTCCTTCTGAGTTGAGAACTGTGTTATACTACTTGTGGCTCGTACGAGTCCGCTGTTTTATTTGATTTGATTTGTTTTTATTTGTTTTGTTGTGTTGTGTTACATGATGGGCGTAAAGCCGAATAAACATTTTGATTTGATTTGATTAGTATAGCAGCAGTATGGGATTTTATCACTTCCTATGTATTATATTTTTATCCTACTTCTCCATTTTAAACATTTGTTGCAAAATAATAAAATGCCCCTTTTGATTTGGTTCCTCATCTTGTGTCTTTGAGGTGCATCACCAACCAAAGCATGTTGGCATGTTATTATTTTACAAAGATCAATGATTTCATGAGGATTTACTTTTATGAACCATTTTGAATCATCTTCTTTTGCTTCTTTTGTTTTTGGTGTTTTCCCTTTTACTTTTGCAGCTTTACCTGGAGTGGCTGGTTTTTCCATGTGTGATGGAAGTATATCACCTTAGAAAGTCATGAACATGGTTATTAAAAACAAGCACACATAGAATTATAGTTCCTATTTAATAATTTGAGCCAACTTCAGCAGAAACATGGGACTGATTTTCATCACGGATACCGGTATGTATTTCTCTACCTATGGTTCCACATCTTATTTTAAAACTTTGAAGTATTGTGGAATTTGTTTTTGGAGGAATCGGACATGGAGGAAGGGGTCAATTTCCTTCATCTGTCCTCATCTTGGTGTAAGGAAACATTTTTTCTATTTACGGATTTATTCTAGGCATAACCAAATTTTGCTTGTTGAACCTTGTCTCATTAGATAAGTGTTAAAGCATTCCCACTCCTTTTGAACTACATCAATTGGTTTATTCCTTAATGATTCGGTCATTTTTGCGAGTTCCAAGTACTTGCTTAACTTTACTTCCCATTCTTCTCTAGTAGGGATATGTTCACTTTTCCAGTACGGTACTTGGCTACCAGTACCCCAGCTGCCGTCACTACGTATAGAAATAATTTTGTTCTTTCTTTTGGGATATCCTTTGTTAAAATCACAGGAAGGAATGCTTCTGGTTTTCTGGGAAATGTGAATTTTAATAGTTTTTCCATTTCTTCATAGATCGTGCCCCAGAATTTTTAAATTCCTGGGCACAACCACCACACATGAAAGAAGGTTGCCACTTGTGATTTACATCTCCAACATTTGTTATTGTGGCTTCTGTTGATTTTCACCAGTTTTACCAGGGTTAAATACCACATTAACTGCATTTTCATGAAGTTTTCTTTAATTTGGTGACATGCCGTGAATTTTAATTTTATCTTCTATAGCTTCCCCCATTTTTCTAATTCTATCAGATGACCTAGGTCTTGTGCCCACTTTTTCATTACATCTTTTATTTTTTCATCTTTTAAATTCCAATTTAAGAGTAGCCTATACATTTTTGAAAGTTTTTATTATTATTTTGTAATCATTCTTTCTCTACATTTGAGGTTTTGTTATTGAATCCTTTCATTTTTTGTCTTTTTCTAGGACTGCATATAGCTGGTGGTATTCTAGCCAGGTTATTCCTAACTTTTTTAACTCTTCATGTTTCTTCAATTTAGGGCAGTTGTTTTGTTCTTCTACTAAGTCCCTATAAACTGGCCAGTTATTCCTCGTGTGTTTTGTGTGTGTGTGTGTGTGTGTGTATTGCTGTTGTTTCAATAGATGAGAGCCACCATGGGGTTT
This sequence comes from Podarcis muralis, assembly GCF_964188315.1. Classification (NCBI taxonomy): domain Eukaryota; kingdom Metazoa; phylum Chordata; class Lepidosauria; order Squamata; family Lacertidae; genus Podarcis; species Podarcis muralis. The sequence goes on along the minus strand of NC_135666.1, from coordinate 21,751,419 downwards.
TCAGTACCAGTAGTGGTAGATATCTTTCCCATACAGCGTATAGGGCTTTCCTCACTATATGATTTAGGAATCCTCTATGGTTCCTAATTTTGTCATGTCCTAAATAACTATGCCAACCATAGACATTGTCCCAGCCCTCTATGTCCAATATTTCCATATTTTTTTAACAATATCCAATCTTGGATCTAAGTCAGACTTGACGCTTCGTAATATAATTTAAAATCCGGGACTGCAAAGCCTCCTCTATCCATAGTCTTCGTTAATAGTTTGAATTTTATTCGTGGCTTTCCCCCCTGCCAGAATAAAAAGATTGGCATATATAGCTTTGATTCCATTAATTATCTTGTTTCCTAGCCTCATTCCTTTGAAAGTTTTCAATAGGAAATCCCATGAAGCACTATCAAAGGCCTTTTCAGCATGTAAGATTTTGTGATCCATACATTATGTCCCTGCTTTGCCTAAAATATTACAAAGAATCATGGCTACAGCATAGTGATGAACAAATGTGAGTGATCCTGGAGCACCACCCAGAGAATTATTAAGAGGTGTAGAAATCACCTAAGTAAATACATAAATCTGTATTTTAACTGGGGCTGCATTATCTTTCTCTCATGTGCTAAAGAAAGCAAATAAGGACACAGAGGAGAGCAAAATTTCCAAACATTCCTTGGCTTCCCATCAGCTGGAAAATGTAGCCACGGAAATTTCCTTATTATGCAACAGACTCTGCCCCAGCTCGACATACTAAAATCATATGCCTTTCATGCTATAAATATAAATGAACTGCGTCTTCACACCTAGTTCCCATATATGCTAACAATCAATATTCTACTAAATCCCTATAAACTGGCCAGTTATTCCTCATGTGTTTTACATGTAATAATGTACTCACTGCTACTAACAATATTTTTTTAACAACATATGAAGTCAACTACAGGTGGTACATGAGCACTGTTCCACAGCATTTGATATATTCATTTACATACATTCATTCTAAATATGGTGGGGTATGTACTCTTTTTCATTACTGTTTGTATTATAATTTATTATTTTTGTAAAGTGATATGTGCATGCAGGTCATCGTCTGTAAAATTTTATTTTCAGTTTATGAAGCTATTCTATATCCTCCCACCACGCTGACGAAGAATTCTATGAAACAGTAGTCAATATCCGGAATCACTGTTCAGTTTTGGACATCATATTTGCTGAATACACAAAGCTTCACACCTTGTCTTACATCGAACAAAGTCTGGTACCTCGCTTCATTTAAAGATTGTCAGAGACTTGAGACTAAAGATTTCATTTAGTACTTGTTATGGTTTGAAGGAATCCTATAAAGATTGTTTATTGCGTATGTACATGGTCATCGTGTTGCCTAGACATTGCTGACATACTCTTTGCAACACGGGTTTGTTTGGTTACTTCCAGATTTTTCGGGCTACAACTCTCATCAGCCCCAGCTAACATGGCAGTGGGGTTTATGGGAGTTGTAGCCCAAAACATCTTAAGAGCATCAGGTTGGGAAAGATGGCTTTAAACCAGTGTTTCCCAACCTTTTTTGGGCAAAGGCACACTTGTTTCATGAAAAAAATCTCGAGGCACACCACCATTACAGCCCCGTGACGTCAGCGCGCAGCGTCACGCCGGGAGGGACACACGAAAGTGTAAGATTCAATTTTTTCCCCTCCCCCTTGCCTTCCTTCTGTGCCAACCGCCAAAAAGCCAAGAATTGCGGGACCGCCGGCGGAGGGGGGGAGGGCGAGCGGAGGCAGCGGCGAGCCCCGTTCCTCCCCATCCGCCCCATTCCGTGCAAGGAGCGCGAACAGGTGTGAGAAGGGGGTCAAACCTGTGGGTCGGCGCCGGGGAACCTCCAAGCTTTGGGGGTGGGGGGGAGGAGGCAGCAAAGCGAGGCAGGAAGGAGAGCGCAGCTTGGCGAAGTATTCGGCAGCGAAGGCCAGCAGGTCCGGCGGCCGGTGCCGCAGCACCTCCACCGTGTAGCCCTGCAGCAGCTCAGTCAGACCCGGCGGGATCTCGATGCTCATCTTGTAGCCGAGGCGCGCGGGAGACTCAAGGGACGGGCCCGGGAGAGAGAGAGAGAGACACGACGGAGAGAGAGCGGGAGTCCCTGCTCGCCGTCGCCACCGCTACAACTACTGTGGCGGTTGGTCGTGGTCGCCGCCGCCGCCGCCCACCTCTATCTATCTCTCCCCCTCAGCTTTCTACGCGGGCCTCGAGCCGGAGGTGGGGGGTGGCCGCCGCCGCTTTCTCCGCCTCCACGTCCTGCCTCCTCCTCCTCGAGCCCTCCGTCAGCCCTGAGGGAACCGCCGCGCTCGCGCCGCCGCTCTCTGACACGCGAGAAAGAGAAAGGAACGGAGCGGCGGGGTAGTCGGGGGAAGGAGGGGCCGGAATGGAAGCGCGAGGCGAGCTGCGCATGCCCAGCAGGAAGCGGCGGAGAACGCCACAGAGAGAGAGAGAGAAGCAAGGGAGGGCGGGGAGTGGGCGGGAACACGCTTCATGCGTCACAATAACAGACAAGAGGCGCTCGAGGGATAGATTAGGACCTAATTTGACTTTTACAAAAAAAAAAAAAATCTTTCGAATTTTTCCCACGGCACACCAGGCAACATCTCGCGGCACACTAGTGTGCCGCGGAACAGTGGTTGGGAAACACTGCTTTAAACAACAGCATTTTATCATACTAGAACGGATTTAGAACAGGGAGCAGGAGACTATCTCACTTGACTAGTCCAAGCCTTCTCCCTCACCACAAGGCAGGCCCACTTAGCCACCAAATACCCCAACCAACTCTTACCAGAAAGGCCACAGCCTGCCACAAGGAGAAAATAGTTGCACTGCATGCAGAAAGCTGCTTATAAGGCAAATACCCCAAGGTGAAATCTTCCAAATGTGAGTGATCAAGAAGCTGTGTAGGAAACCTGCTTGGATATGTTCCATCCATCTGCAATTTTTGTGCCCTTGATTGTTAATATATGTAGGCAATCCATTTTTTTATTTTAAAAAATGTTATTACAGTCTCATATATTGATAAGAGTGTTGTGAGTGCCAGAACCAAAAGGACATTTAGGCAGCCACAAAACAGTTGTTGGCACTCCATAATGTTGAGTACTGCCACAAAAAAAACCCTATATGCAGAACAAACCAGGAGAGCAGTAATAAGTCAGATTAGTGAGCAGAAGAGCAAGATTCACATTAATATCATAGAAGCTCTGTTAACTACATATATTCTCCAAACATACTCCCAAACAGCTGAATGTTTTGTCCTAGGACAAACACTTATTATTATATAGGTGTAAGGCTTACTGGATGTTCACTTTAAACTCTGTAAATCCTAATGGACACAATGATTTAGCCTCATACTTGTAACATCTTTTTGCAGTTAATCACATAAGAAGGTATTATCATAGCAATTATAAACTATGACTCCCAGAAGCTGAGTTTATTCTGTTTTGCCCTATGTATTATTTGAGTGAAATACTTCATCTTATAAGGGACGCGGGTGGCGCTGTGGGTTAAACCACAGAGCCCAGGACTTGCCGATCAGAAGGTCGGCGGTTCGAATCCCCGCAACGGGGTCACCTCCCGTTCAGTCCCAGCTCCTGCCAACCTAGCAGTTCGAAAGGACGTCATAGTGCAAGTAGATAAATAGGTTCAGATAAATAGGTCCCCGCTCTGGCGGGAAGGTAAATGGCATTTCCGTGTGCTGCTCTGGTTCGCCAGAAGTGGCTTAGTCATGCTGGCCACATGGCCCGGAAGCTGTACGCTGGCTCCCTCGGCCAGTAAAGCGAGATGAGTGCGCAACCCCAGAGTCGGCCACGACTGGACCTAATGGTCAGGGGTCCCTTTACCTTTATTTACTTCATCTTAGGTAAGTGCTCTAATTGTGTTTGTGTAGATCTGTGTGTGTGTGTGTGTGTACACACACACACACAGATATCTGAATGTATGGCGAGAGAAAGATAGTATGTATTATTATGCTGTATGTACATAGCACATTGGACTTACAGCTAAGAATTCATCAATGCCAAAATGCTATGTGGTAAAAAGAATTTGTTTTGGTCAGATGACAAAGCATAATTTTTTTTGGAGAAGCAGAAGTCTGTATTCAATTGGAAAGCAAAATCTGAAAGTTGCACTCTGTGGGAACTTCCCAAGGATGATGTAATGGAAAGGTGACCATGAAAAAATGATGAGCTAGCCAACTCGAAACCTTTATAAATGAAAGATGCAAGGAAGTATCAGCAGTTCTAGCACTTACAGAACCTTAGTATATGAGGACTTGCCCCCACTATGGTTATAGCTTCTTAGCGAACTTCAATGTATACACAGCACAGAAGATTTTACCAGCAAACTTCAAAAAGCTGTGTACATTAAAACAACTGGAGGTGAGTCTGAATAGCCTACTCTTTTATGTATTGATGACTTTGTTTGTTGTGCATGTTTACTTTACATAAGAATATAGTCTGTTCCTTCAAATTTTTTGCATTTTTATTTTATTGTTTGCAGTTTACAAGTATCTGGGACCCAAATAGTTTATTTGCTGTGGGCACGCTGGGTAAAATTTTGAAATCCTTTGTATTCTAATAGCAGCACAGCTTCCTCTATTCTGTCCTTTCCATACCTCATACCTTGCAGAAGGCTTGGTTGTGCTGGATGTGGCATGCAATTTGCACCAAATGTTGTTTGAGTTCTTTTTTTACAAAATGTGGCCATAGAGGTTGCAATAGAAGAGGCTATCTGCTGTTTTGCTGCTACAAAAACAGTAATAATTCTACTTAGCCTTATATACACTAGTGGCTAAAATTGTGGAAACCTTTTTTAAAAAGTGTATTTCCGAGGTTTGATGGCTCATAATGTAATGAATGATATGGTTTGAATGGACCGAAAATGGTTGAAGACCACCACCACAAAATAGATGCTGTTGATGAACTAATAATGAACTGTGTTGATCAAAAAGCTAATGGTATGTGCATGTTCTGGCCAAGTGAACGGTACACACAAAGAAGCGTAAAGACTGGCTGTACTACACTAGTTACAAACAATGAGTGTTGTAACATGCCAAAGAAAGGGATAAATGCCAAGATTCAGATGAACAACAAGAAGACTATATAAGATGAGACTTTTCAGATCGGTCTGTGTGTCAGACGCAGACAGGATTCCCACTGTCTGGTCACCCATAGCTTTTACTGAACCTAATCAATTCAGTGAAGAGCCGGTGAGTATGGATGTGTGAATGAGTGCATATTCCCTGTCTTGTTATATGCTATGTTTGTTAACCAATAAAGCAGTATTATATAGAAATTCCAATATATATTGGTTGTCTGAGGTTACTTGCACTTTCCTAGGGTACACTGGGTCTCATCTATGTTAAACACCTAAACAGATAAAAGAATTCGTACCAGACTCCCTGCAAGGTGGGCAGGATATAGTCTGTTGATGCCAATGCCTAAGCCACTACCGCTCACATTCTGCAACCAATAAAGCTGTGGCCTAAATTTTGCCCATTAACATTAACCTAAAATTCTGTTACAGATAGGTAGCCGTGTTGGTCTGCCATAGTCAAAACAAAAAAAATTCCTTCCAGTAGCACCTTAAAGACCAACTAAGTTAGTTCTTGGTATGAGGTCTTACAGGAAAAAGCAAGGGGTGAGAAGGTGAAAAATGGCTTTGTCATGTATAATGAGATAAGAATCCACCCCTTGCTTTTTCCTGTAAGACCTATTGCAGTCGTTAAGAGTCGTCAACAGGCTCATCACAGCTATCTGCCAATCACCCATTCCCACCACCCTTCTGAGTAATGCCCCTCCCCACCTTCTCACTATATAGAAGGATCTGGCAACTTCTGTTTCAGTGTATCTGAAGAAGTGTGCATGCACACGAAAGCTCATACCAAGAACTAACTTAGTTGGTCTTTAAGGTGCTACTGGAAGGAATTTTTTTTGTTTTGACTAAAATTCTGTGTCCTTGTATCCTTATTCTCATGGGGGTGGCTTGGGGCTTTGACACACAACCTATTTGGTCATAACAATAACACCACTTTGTTTTGGAGTAATACCATAAAATTATATATCAATGGAAAGATAATTTAATGAAGAATGCAATGCAACAAAGTTTATTCAACTATTTGTATTCTATCAAAAGTTATAGCCAAATAACCAGAAAAAGGAAGCACAACTTGCTTAGGTTGATATGCAGTAGCTTTCCTTCATTTGAATGTAGCCAATGAGCATGAGTGTTTAGAGAGCCAATCAGGTGTCATCTTGTTTTGGTATTACTGGGGAGGGGGAGTGGTGTTATGAGCTATCAAACCTTGGAAATACACTTTTCCCAAAAGGTTTCCACAATTTTGGCCACTAGTGTAGATGCGTTAATATTTTACATTAGGAAGACAGGAAAGCATTTGAGGACAGGTCAGACTGTCTGTACATCTAGTCCATTATTTTTTAACTAGCTGGCAGCAGGCAGCCGGCACTCCGCAGTCTTTCCCATCACCATCTGATGGTTTCGGCTTGTGATGCTGATGCCTGAACCAGGGACTCTTTGCATGGAAGGCATATGTGCTATAACCGCTGAGTTACAGCCTCTCCCTTGTGCTCTCTTACAGGGAGGGGGGGGATGCACTAGGAAATAATTAAGGAGCTCCTACTCCCAGCTGTTATTTAAAAAGGGGGAATGGGACAGATTAAGATGTATTTAACATCATGTCTACTTTGGCCCCCAGTGGTATTGGCTCCATCTGAATGCCCACTTTCTGGCTGGTGCTTGCCATTAATTAAGCCAATAATGATTGGTCATTGACATTATGTTCCCTAAGGATTATCCCCAAATGACCACACAGAAATCATAGAATCGTATCATTGTAGAGTTGGAAGGGACCCCAAGGGTCATCTAGTCCAACCCCTGCAATGCAGCGCTCACCCTGTTGGGGAAACATATTTTAATTTTAGATGTGGATTCATTGAACTAATTATTTTATACTTTTCAGAATAAAAGTAAAAGAAACTGATGGAAACTGAGGATGAAATTGCCATTGTGGGGATCGGATGCAATTTTCCTGGAGGTGAGCACTGCTCCTTTAAATTACATATTAAGTATAAGTCAATGTGTAGTGGGTGCTACCAGAGATCTTTATATTAGAACTAACAGGGAATATGATTATACTTCTAGTGCAATGATACAGCAACATTCATATAGCAGCTTTTTAATGATCATAATCAGTATCGGCTCACGTGGTAAGGCTGAATCACAGATTCACACTTCTGATATACAATTCTATGATAAAATAATATAGAATCATAATATCATAGAACTGGAAGGGGCCAAGAGGGTCATCTCGTTTAACCCCCTGCAACGCAGGAATCATTTTGCCAAACATGGGGCTCAAAGCCATGACCCTAAGATTAAGAGTCTCATGCTCTACTGGCTGAGCTATCATGTTGAGTTATTTACTCAGAATTTTTTAATTGTCTTATACAATTGTCTTATACAATATATCTCGGAAGCCAAACAATTTGGAAGCCGAATGCCAAAAACCGGGAAGTGAATGCTTCCCTTTTCGAATGCGCGTCAGAAGTTGAACGGCTTCTGAGGTGCGATTCTCCATTTTCTCAATGGACTTTGCCGATCGCCCATCGGTTGTCGAACGTTTTGGAAGTCGAACAGTCTTCCAGAACGGATTACGTTTGACAACCGAGGTTCCATTGTAGTTTCTGCCAAACGAATAACACCAATAGAATTTAAGTTTCTATATTAATAAATAAACTATTGGGAAGTAAATTCCAGCTATCTAAAATAATATATTTTCAACAGGTGAAGGAATTGATAATTTATGGCGAGTTCTAGTAGAAGGCAGAAACTGTGTTGTAGAAATACCTCCGGAAAGATTTGAAACCAAAAGCTGGTATGATCCAGACAGTCACAAACCAGGAAAGACGAGCACAAGACATGCCGCTTTTACCGAAGAGTAAGTGTTCATGCTTAATCACACGATGGTGGAAAATGAACTGTGAATCAGCTCCAAGGAAGCAGAACACTAAACTGTTTTTAATTTTTTTTATTGTAAAGTAATTTGCCTAAACGTACACATTTGGTGTATGTTAAAGAAAATAGACACTTTTCTACGCGTGATGCCAGTCATTTTTTCATAGGAAGCAAAAATGGTTTTGGTGCTATAGGCTTGAAGTAGTTTTGTTTTAGCTTAATATGATTGTCCCATGAATGGTACAATTCCTGATGAGTTCAATGGGCTTTGCTCCCAGGTTAACTGGGTATAGGATTGCAGCTACATAACTATTTAAGTCAGTTTATTTGGAAATAGAATTTACTGCAAATTGTTTCTTAATCTTAATTACACAGTATGTAAATTATTTTCGGAATCTGTGGCTACAGCATGTGGGTGGGTGAGATGGTGGACACTGGCTTAAAAGTAGCTTTGAAAAAGAATTGGATCATAGAAATTTGTCCATCAATGACTATTACTCAGGATAACTAAATGGAACAGCTATGGGTTTTTTGTTTTGTTTTTAATCCACAAATTCAAACTGTTTCAGTTTGTATTTTAATAGATGTGCAGTTGTTTCTTGAACATCTTAACCAGAATGTTTTTTATATAGCCTGTTTACTCATGGAGGTTTTTATTGTATTTCCCTTACTCATATGGCAAATCCAATTTTATCTCATTTTTTGGCAAAAAAACTGTCCATTTGAACTGGGCTATCAACTTGTTTTGCTGCATCTACTTGTTTTATATATAAAACAATGTACATAAGTTATCATCCAATTTTGAGAATAACTGCATATAAGCAGTGAACACTTGAATACTGTTTGTGAGGTAGCAGAAGAGGACTTTTGCCTTCCTACCCTGCTCACGAGCTTTTCAGAAACATCTGTCTGCCCAATATTGCAAATAGGATGCTGGACTAGATAGGCCTTGATCCTAATGGCTGCTTAACCAGTCATAGGGTGGGGGGCTTGGAAGCCAGTCGCAGCAAGCTCCTATCCCTGGGGAGCAACGCCTGAGCAAGGTGATCGGCTATTGGGGAATTCCCAGGCCGGCTGCCAGGGATATGTGGGCTTTCCCACCATCTGTTTATTTGAATTTCATTTTATTCAGTGTTTTGATAAGAGCTGAAACTAGTGTGGAATCTGAAATATTCAGGCACGTGCAACGTTATGACTAGGATCCAAAAGCTAGAAGAAAGCCTCTTCCTTTTGTGGAAGGCCTGTTTCTGATTCAATAAAAGAGAGTAGTCCTAACTCTAAATAAGTCCTTTCATTTGCAAGAGCTCTTTCACAAGACTTTCCACTAGTGCTTTTCAAAACCTTTGAGTGCCCCTCTGTATCTTTGAGTGCCCCTCTTGTATCTTTATTTACCATGTGTTTAATATAGCCTTTTGCTAGTATAAAGGTGCAGAACAGCACCCCTACATTTTCTCCCTCTACTCATGGTACTTTGGATCCAATTCTACAAATATTTATGTCCAGTATCCTAAGCCACTATTAAGTAGTGGCTCTAAATATTCTTCTATTTTCATTCTACTTTCCCCAAGAACAAATGACCAAATTATTAAAGTCTTTTATTTTAAAATGATTAATGGAAATAATTTTCGAGAAGTCAAAATATTTGATTGTCTTATTAATGAATGTGCCATGAGTTGGTTGCATATTATTTTCTCTTACTTACAATGTTATTATCTGACTTCTGTTTTGTAGGTTTAATGCATTTGACAACAGACTTTTTGGAATTAATGATGTGGAAGCTGAGCGTATGGATCCCCAGCAGAAATTACTCCTGGAATGCACATACAGAGCACTGGAAGATGCAGGAGTCCCTAGAGAAAACATAAGTGGTTCAAAAACAGGGGTTTTTGTTGGTGAGACAATAATTTGAAGCTTAAAACAGTTGCACTAATTTAGGAGCATAGACTGGGACATATAGGGCTGGTCTACATACCGTATTTTTCGCTCCATAACACACGTTTTTTTCCTCCTAGAAAGTAAGGGGAAATGTCTGTGCGTGTTATGGAGCGAATGCTTCCCTCCTCCGTGGTTTCCAGCGGGAGAAGAGCCGCTGAATGGGGAGGAGAGAGGGACAGAGTGCCTGCTTCTTTAAAGGAGCAAAGCGAGAGGGGAGAGGGGAGAGGAGCCGCTTACACAAGTGTAAGCGGCTCCTGTCCGGTTGGCTCCTTTAAAGCAAGAAGGTTCTGCTTCTCTCCCTCCTCCCCACTCAGCGGCTCTTCTCCCGCTTTGCTGGAAATAGCAGGAAAGACTTTCAGCTCGCTATGGGGGGGGGGGGAGGGAGAGAAGCAGAGCCTGCTTGCTTTAAAGGAGCAAAGCGGGAGAGGAGCCGCTTACACGAGTGTAAGCGGCTCCTGTCCGGTTGGCTCCTTTAAAGCAAGCTGGCTCTCTGTATCTCTCTCCTCCCGCTTTGCTGGAAACAGCAGGAAAGATTTTCAGTCTCCTCCCGCTTTGCTTTTCAGCTCGCTTTGAGGAGGGAGAGAAGCAGAACCTGCTTGCTTTAAAGGAGCCTACCGGACAGGAGCCGCTTACATGAGTGCTCTCTGTCCCTCCAGCAAAGTTTTTCAGCTCGCTAAGGAGGGAGAGAAGCAGAACCTGCTTGCTTTAAAGGAGCCTACCGGTAGGCTCCTTTAAAGCAAGCAGGCTCTCTGTCTCTCCAGCAAAGTTTTTCAGCTTGCTAAGGGGGGGGGGGGGGGTAGAGAAGCAGCGCCTGCTCCATGCGTGCTCCTTGTCCCTTGAGTCCTTTTCCTTCCCTCCCCACTTAAAACGTGGTTACAAAGCACAGATCCACATGGATCCTCAGGATTTTTGCACTGGGTCACCCCAAATTCACCATCAGATCACATAGCATGTCCATGGCTACAGTTTGCACCAAAAAAATCATGCACCCACTGTTACCTGGGGCTGCAGTGGTGCAAAAACATGGTTACAAACATGGATCCACATGGATCCACTGTTTCGTTTAGAATATTTTTTTTCTTGTTTTCCTCCTCTAAAAACTACATGCGTGTTATGGCCGGGTGCGTGTTATCGAGCGAAAAATACGGTAACTCTCTTAGGTTGCCATCCTATACACACTTAAAAAGGTGTATAGGTGTATATCACACTTAAATGACCCATGACAGTTAAGTCCAGTCGCGAACGACTCTGGGGTTGCAGCGCTCATGTCTGCAGACAGTTTTTCTGGGTCATGTGGCCAGCATGACTAAGCCGCTTCTGGCGAAACCAGAGCAGTGCACAGAAATGCCGTTTACGTTCCCGCCAGAGTGGTACCTATTTATCTACTTGCACTTTGACGTTCTTTCAAACTGCTAGGTTGGCAGGAGCTGGAACTGAGCAATGGGAGCTCACCCCGTCACGGGGATTCGAACCCCCAACCCTAGGCTCAGTGGTTTAGACCACAGCACCACCCACGTCCATGTACTTACTTGGGAGTAAATCCCATTAGCTTAGATCCTACTCAGTTATGAATAGAATTTTTCTATTGTGGTGGTGTGTTAATGAAATCTTATGAACACTTAAGGTTCATTTGCAGATCACTTAAAAAAACCCCAAAAAGTGATTGGTAAGGGTGAAGTAGCACCCAAATATACATCAGAACATTTGAAAAATGGGTTCAACATACCAATATTTATTGAACAAATGAACTTTAATTGATGTCAACAGGTACATGCTAATGTAATTCAGCCCACTGTTAAAGACAATTTAGAGTATCTGCTGCTGACTACACAATATTTCTGAAGAAAATGTGAAGTTGTCTAGACAGTAAATATAACTGTGTTTAAGAGCATTACAAGCTAAAGAAAGTTTAAACTGATATAACTCAAGAAACAAACATGTAACTATTGGTTACATGAGCAACGCTGTTGATGGTGATTAATCAGTTACATGATTTGCAGTTTAAAAAAATAAAGTCTAGTGTATTAAGAGAGCTGTTGGACTTTATGATCATTAAAAGAACTTCTGTGACTATCAGCTGCTTTGAATAGAACATGTAAATACGGATTTTATAGTAAATAAAACACATAAATAATACTATGCTATAAAGCAACATTTATGCAGTATTTCCAATATTCAGTTCAAATTTGAGGAATAATACAGTTTTCATATTATTAGTGATGTATGTAAAACATTCTTGTAAATCATGATCATTTGAACAGCAACGCTGTTAGGTAGGTGAACTGCATTCACATTTTATATACTGGAGACCTGCGGAGAGATTAGCAGAGAGCTAGGAAATGCAATTTATGGTGGATTATTTTTTTTTAACCCTAGTCTCACAACTTGAAGTCTATCCACTTAGCTGATCAGTACTCGCAAACCTGAATAGCTGCATAGCATTCCCTTATGAAGATGACTCAATGAAAAGCCTAATCTTGTTGTGTAGACTGAAGCATGTTGTGTGTGGCAGATCTAGAGCAATAAATGCAACCAAGTTGTTCAGAATGAATACTGTACTCTCAATGTACTATGCTGGTAACACAGTACATCTTTGGTATTCACAGGTATGATGAATCAAGACTACAGGCTAATGAGTGCCAGAAACCCCACTGAAGCAAGCCACTACGATGGCACCGGGACAGCAATGAGCATAGCTGCTAACCGGATTTCATATACATTTAATCTGACTGGGCCATCGGTTGCCATCGACACGGCTTGCTCCTCATTTGCTTATGCTTTGCACTTTGCTTTGCATGCAATTAAACAAGGTAATGAGATCTAATAGTTTTCCATTCGTTCATATTCTTCCTTTCCTCTAAGGACCTCAAAGGACCTCAAAGAGAACAACAGATTTCCCCTCACAAACAATGAGAGACTTACTGTTGTGTGTTGAGACCCCGAAACCACCCCCTCATTGATGAATAAGACACAAGGGCACAGGTATTAGGTTAAATGTTATTTGGCAAATTTAGGCCACAACTTTATTGGTTACAGAATGTGAGCGGTATTGGCTTAGGCATTGGATTGACCCGACTATATCTGACTCCTGCCCGTCATGCATGGAGTCTGTTAAGGGTCAACCACGGATAGGAGGAGCCCCGTCCATGCAAACCAACTCGAGCTAACCCAGGGTTCCTGACGGGGTTGTGGCATGGCCCTAGCCCTGCCCCAGACTTTGGACAAGATCCACACCTCTGGATTCCTTTAACAGAATGCCCTTAAGCTTGGAGGGGCATGCAAATGTGTGCGTTTGTATACCGATGTAATCTTTTCAGAAGTCTAAATACTGAGCCTTATGCTGAACAGAAATGCATTCATTATTTTACCCTACAGGAGACTGCGAAGCTGCTCTTTGTGGAGGAGTGAGCTGCATAATGGAACCACAGGTCTTCATAGCTCTTAGTAAAGCAAAGATGCTATCCCCTGAAGGAGTCAGCAAACCCTTTTCTATAAAGGCCGATGGCTATGGAAGGGGAGAAGGTTGTGGAGTTCTTTTGCTGAAATCATTAAAGAAGGTATGAGTATAGAAACGGGATTCACAAACTCCTGACTCTTAATTCATTAAACCTAGGAATTATGTCTAATTCTATTTATAAAATAGTCATAGCTGGTAGAATGCTCACCATGTCTCATAATCTTTGTTATAAGAGAGAGAGCATATCATAAAATGTTAACTGAGTTATATTGCACTGGCTGTGTTTGCCATCCCTATGTTTCACAACTTTAAGAAGCTTTACCTCTTTTCATCTTCTTTAAAATAGGCACAGGAAGACTTCAGCAAAATATGGGGTGTCATCAACGTGAGTGCAGTCAACCAGAATGGAAGATCCGTCACACCAATCACCAGACCATCTCAAGAGGAACAGGAGAAGTTGCTGCTCAGCATCTACCCAGATCGTGTTGATCCATCTGTTGTGCAATATATTGAAGCACATGGCACAGGGACACCTGCAGGAGATCCTGTTGAGGCAGAGAGCTTAGGTAATGTCATTGGTCAAAAGAGGTCTCCTAATCTGCCCCCTCTCAAGATTGGCTCCGTTAAAGGGAACATTGGGCACACAGAGTCGGCTGCTGGGGCAGCAGGCTTAATCAAAGTTCTTCTCATGATGCACCATGGGAAGATAGTCCCATCCTTGCACTTTTCAGAGAGCACCAGCAGCATAAATACAGGGAAACTGAATCTCTCCATCCCAACAACAGTGGAGAAGTGGGAGGAGCCTGGTGAATATGGCAGAGTTGCTGGGATCAACTGTTTTGGATTTGGGGGCACCAATGCCCATGTGGTTGTCAGACAGTTTAAACAAACCCAGGTTATTTCTCCAGTCCGAAGGCCTGTCGAATTATTTGTCATTTCGGCAGCTTCAGGAAATTCTCTCAAACGGGCGATAGAAGACACGGCTAGGTACCTTAATACAAGTGACTCAGTGACACTCCCAAATCTGGCCTACACATCTGCTTGTAGAAGAAGCCATATAAACTACAAGTACAGAAAAGCATTTGTGGCATCTTCACTACAGAAACTAGAGCAACAGCTTTCCCCTGTGGCTGAACTGGAAACAGCTCCGCTGAAGAAACCACCACAATTAATTTTTGTATTCTCTGGTAACGGTCTGGATCTGAAAGGGATACCTGAGATATTGCTAAGGTCTGAGCCAGTGTTTAGAGACAAATGCAAAGAAATAGAAAGGCTGTTTCTAGAACACCTTCCCACAGGAATCCTAAAATCAAAAGAAAATGAATACAAAGATTTGTCCAGGCCTGAAGTTGCCCAGCCCTTACTCTTTACACTGCAGGTGGCCTTGGTTACACTCCTGCAACACTGGGGCGTTAAGCCAATTGCTGCTGTTGGCCATTCAGTTGGCGAAGTAGCTGCTGCCCATTGTGCTGGCTTGATTTCCCTGGAAGATGCTGTCAAAGTCATCTACCACAGGAGCAGGCTGCAGGCTAAAGTCACTGGAGGCAGAATGCTGGTGGTTGGCAACATTCCCGTTGCAGGGGTGTCAGCAGCCCTTGGTGCATATTCAGGGAAAGTCTGTGTTGCAGCATTTAACAGTCCTTTGTCTTGCACCTTATCAGGAGATGAAACGTCTATCCATGCCATTCAGAAAGATCTGGCTGAGCACTTCAGTAAAAGAAACATATTTCTTCATGTTTTAAATGTGCCAGCTGCATATCACAGCCAAATGATGGATCCAGTACTAACTGAGATAGCAGACAATCTATCAGAATTAAAGAAAGGGAAGCCAGAGATTGAGCTAATTTCGACAGCAACAGGGAAGGCCTTTTCAGATGGTGATTTTGTTACAGGCACCTACTGGGCCAGACAGGTTCGGGATCCTGTTTTTTTTGCAGAGGCTATAACAGCTGCAGCAAAAAGCAGAGATGATCCTGTATTTGTGGAAATTGGTCCCCAGCGTGCACTGAAAAGATATATAATTGAAGCATTAGGGACACAAGCTAAAGTTTTTCCTTCCTTGCACCTTGACAAAGAATATATGACACTTCTCACACTTGTTAAAGGCCTTTTTGAATTGGGAGTCAATCCAGATTGGGAGCACATCTATGCAGGATATCAGGGTGTACCTGCAGCCTACCCCAGGTATCAATTTGATCATAAGACGCTCATGTCATTTTTAAACAGGCTCCAGCAGCCAACTCAAACCAAGCTGAACACAAACCACCTGTCAATTCATAATGTCAGCAACGGCAGTTCAGAATTCAAGCATTCCATATCTCAGACAGTGACTCCCTATTTGTACGAGCACAAGCTCAATGGTGTTGCTCTGGTTCCTGGTGCCTTTTTCGTTGAACTTGCTTTGTCAGCTGTGATGGCTAGCTCAGGAAGAAAGGAGCCCTTAAGTTTGTGTCAGATGAGCATGAAGTTTGAATCACCTTGTGTTTTAAGTGAAAATTCTCATGATTTGAAGCTAACAGTAGTATCACAAAAGGAAAAAAAAGATTTCAAAATACTGTCCTCATCTGGTGCGGTATATGCATCTGGACAGATCACATGGAACCAAGAAACCTTTCTTGAAGAAAATAACATTTCATATAGACATGTTTTTCAGCGTTGTAAATCAATTGTCAGAAAGGATGAAATATACGAAGCATTATCTCGTTTTGGATTTCAGTATGGTTCGGTATTCAAGCAGCTAAGTGATGTGTTTTATTGTGAAGAACTGAAGGAAGCCATAACCACCATTAAGGTGAACAAGCAAACCAGGGAAGAACTGCACAAGCATTTTATTCATCCAGTGATATTAGACTGCTTTCTGCAAATGACTGGTGTGATGACCACAAAAACCAGGAACAACTGTACAGGGTTTCCTTCCAACATAGGCAGCCTTGTAATTGTCCGACCTTTGGAAGAGGAAATGATGATATATCTGAAAACAAGTAAGTCTACTGAGAACTATTTAGAATTTTGTGGATGCTTCACAGATAAACAAGGCTCTGTTTTGGTTGAGATTAAACGTGTTGGGATCACTCTTCTGAAGAGAACGTCCAATAGTGATGATGCTTTCCTTTTTGAAAATCAGTGGAAAGAGGTAACCCCTTCCCGGATTATCCAAACCTCAGGAGATGCACCCAGAGCTGCAGTGTTTGCTGACAAAATTGGAGTTTCTCAACAGCTCAAAAAATATTTACATAAAGATTCTAGGTTTTTGATGTATGAAGACTGGGAGCAATTACTGGTGTCAGGAAGCGCAAATTCAGCTGCTCAGGACAAAATTAGGCTAGAGGTACA
Source organism: Podarcis muralis (assembly GCF_964188315.1). Classification (NCBI taxonomy): domain Eukaryota; kingdom Metazoa; phylum Chordata; class Lepidosauria; order Squamata; family Lacertidae; genus Podarcis; species Podarcis muralis. The sequence continues at coordinate 21,734,696 of NC_135666.1, read as the reverse complement.
TGACTACAGTGATGTTTTGTTTATGTGGGGAATTCAAAGATCAAATGGAGAAAATCCTGAGAGTGTTGTTGCAAGCTTATCCAAATGTTGTGAAGCTTTCCGGCAACTTGTCATTGCATTGAGAGAGAAGAACAGTCATGGTTCCATCAAGATAATTACATATAGAGCAACAGGCAGGACTGTAGACCACATTAACCCTGGCTTGGCTTTGTATGGGATGGTAAGATCCTGCATTCTTGAAGTTCCTGAAATCACATTTCAGATTATTGATATGGGTTCAACAAGTACAATGGACATAGCAGTTTTAGCAGATGTTTTAGTAGAAAATGAAGCAGATAAATATCCTGAAGTCTGGATTAATCAGGGGAGAATTTACACTTCTGAAATTAGATATACACAGGTTAATGACAAGTCCTATAATGATCCTTTTCAGTCTCTTCAAGAATCTGAGCTGTCAACTTTTTACACTTCTGAGCCTCATGAAGTAAGAAATCTATTTGCTGAGCCAGCTGACCACATTGAGATTTCTCCTGATAATCACAATGTTGAAGTGCAAGTTGAGAAAATAAGTATCCATTCTGAAGACTATTATCCTGTTAGTGTTTCCAGCTGTAACTTTGGAAACACATTATACTGGAATTCACAGACCATTGATAAATACAGGTTCTTGGCTCTGGACTACAGTGGGTCGGTGGTTGCAACAGGCAGTGATGTAAAAAAGATCAAAGTGGGAGATCATATTGTTTCATGCTACCCAGTGGCTGCATCTTCAAGAATCAGGATTCCAGAAGCAGTGTGTTTCAAAACCCAGAAATTTCCATGTTTTCAAACTGTACCCTGTGTCTCCTTCTTCAGGATAGGATGGGAAATTTTGCACCAGATGTTACCAAAGATGAAACGGAATAGATTTTTAGGCATTATTTCTGATGAACCACAGTCGGTTTTGTGTAAAGTGCTTGCTTTGTCCGCTCAGGAACTGGGCTGGAACACCTTATGTACAGCACTTGACAGCAGCCTGGAAAAAAGAGTAGCTCAATGCAACGCCCTTGTCTTTCTGCCCTTCCTAGAAAGATTACCCAAAGACGTCTTAGCCCGTCTTTCACATCTTCAGGATGTTGTGGTAATCGATGGCAACCACCATTCTGAACACTTGCGATCTCTAATTGGAAGCGGTCATGAAAACTTTCAAATTCATATTCTCAGTCTTGCAACCATTTTCCAGAAATCATCGCTGAAACATTCCCACAAGCCTTTCAGTGACTGGTTGAAATCAATGCAACGCAGGCAATTCAAGGACTTGCCTTGTTCCGTTTTTCAGCCGACAGAAAACAGTGAGAGCATAGACACGATAACATCCTACTTTACCTGTAAGGCTGTCTCATTTGCTGTGCTGAAAAGCAATGGGCAGAACAGGTGTATTTCTGACATACCAGTGCGTGAAGCAAAGCGGAAGATGTTTAAGCAGAATGCTGTTTACATAGTCATAGGAGGACTCACTGGGCTTGGCTATGAAACTGTTAGATTTATTGCTCAAAATGGAGGAGGATGCATCGCGATCCTTTCAAGGAGAAAGCCCAGCATTGAAAAGCAGAAGGAAATAAGTGATTTGCAGATTCAGAACAAGTGGAGCAAGGTCATCAGTCTGCAGTGCAATGTGACTTTTTGGCCTGAGGTTGAGAAAACAATCAGTTCAATCAGCAAAATCTTTCCAAAGTGTCCAATCAAAGGTGTTTTCCACAGTGCTGTGGTTTTGCATGATGGGCGCATTGAAAATATGACGCTCTCTAGCTTTGAGAAAGTTTTAAGCCCAAAGGTTGCTGGTGCCATCAATCTGCACCACGCCACTCAGGGACAGGCTCTTGATTATTTTGTATGTTATTCATCTGTTGCTTCCTTAATTGGAAATCCATTGCAAGCAAACTATGCTGCTGCCAATTCCTTCCTGGACCTTTTCTGCCAATTCAGAAGAAACTGTGGACTGTCAGGACAATCCATCAACTGGGGTGCCTTGAATCTGGGGCTACTGGACGGTAAAAATCAACTTCAAAAATTGGTGGAATCAAAGGGTATATCAATTCTGCAAGTGGATGAGATCCATGAGAATCTTAAAGCAAGCTTAACTCTGAACCACCCTCAGCAAGCTGTCGTGAAGCTGAACTTCAAAACAATGCTCAACACTTACTATCGTCAAGTTCCAGCAATCAGAAGTCGCCTGCATACAATTATGATAGAACATTTTGGCAGTCAGGCTGAGGTTTTTGAACAAGTCATGTCCAAGGATTTGGCTGCACTAAACATTGAAGACTATATCATATCATTGGTGAGTCAGCTCATTAGTACAGATCCAAGTGACATTGCAATGAATACACCCCTTTTGTCCCTTGGTATAGATTCCATGTTGGCCATGACTCTGCGCAATCTCATTTATATAGAACATAAGGTTGATATACCACTTGTGAAAATTCTTGATCCTCATAGCACAGTGCTTAGTTTAGCACTGCTTTTAGAAGAATGTTCTAAGGAACCTGGGGAACCTACTGTATGTACTCGAGTATAAGCTGACCCGAATATAAGCCGAGGCACCAAATTTTAGCACAAAAAACTGGGGGAACTTATTGACTTGAGTATAAGCCGGTTCACTACACCACAAACCTGGTGGCGGCAGCAGCAGTGGAGGAAGAAAGGGCTGCTTTCGGACTGCTCGTTCCTCCTCCGCCGCCGCTACCAAGAGCCTCCCTATAAAACGAAAAGAAGATCCTATTATGGAAAAACTAATATTGAACCATCTTCAATAAAAGCATCCTGGGCCGCTCGTCCTTCTGCCACCGCCTTTGCCGCTCGCAAGAGCAGGCATAGGAGCCGCGGTTGGGAGAGGCACAGCACAGTTCCTGTGCCTGCCCTTGCGAGACATGGGCGGCGGCGGCGGCAGGACTGGCGGCGAGAAAGGGCTCCTTTCGGGCCGCTCGTCCCTCCGCCACTACTGCCTCACTCAAGTATAAACCGAGGGGGGCTTTTCCAGCATAAAAATATGTGCTGAAAAAGTTGGCTTATACTCGAGTATATACGGTAAGTGATTCCTGAGGGGAAAATGAACTGTGAAGTAGAAACCTGAAATATCTTTTCCTAGCTTCAGTGTTGATTTTATTTGCGTCATTAAAAAAAAATCTAATTTTTCTATTAATAGTGACCCTCAACAAGAACCATAATTTGGATTAACTAAATAGATGTAATTATAGTCTTAGTTAGTGCCAGCTGCTATTTCACCACAATCATTTAAATCTGCTGACAGTTAAGCTTTTCATGTGAGGACTTATCCATACTTACCTTGTGCCCCACAGGTTCGTGCTTTAAAGCTCTGTCTCCAAGCATGTGTGGTTTTTGCTCTGGAGCTTTCCCTGCAAAAAACCCACTCTTTAGCTCTCAGTAGGTGCAAATGTCAATTCAGGCTTTCAGTGGGTTGAAGTTTGCTCTGATTGAGTGCTAAAATGCAGGTTTTCATGGGGAAAGCTCCACAGCAAAAAAATAAAGGGGTGCTGGGACATGGAGCTTTAAAGTACAGCATGGAAAGAGCAGAGGAAAGGTTGATAAGCCCAGAGGCTCCTGAAACAGCTTACTCTGAACCATTTTGGGGCATTCTTGGTTTGCCCTTCCTAATGTTTTAGCATGCTTAAGACAAAGTGGTTTACGGGGATCACTTGCCCTTTATGAGAGGGTGCAGAGGCTGAGCTTGAGTTTGAACATTAAACACAGGATTTTAAAATGAATGTAAAATGTGTTTCTGATTGTTTTGTAATCTACAAGTCATTTGCTCCACTACAGTATGTTTTGTATGTTTATCCTTTCCCTTTTGAAAACTGATCAAGGAAATTCAAACAACCATTACAATACATAGCATTTTTCACTGTGATCTCACAGTTTCCAAGGGAGACACGACATAGAGCTTTGCTTCTGCCTCTCCTGGGTCTTTTAAAAAGTGAACTGAGCAAAGGGCTGTATTTGGAGTTCAGTCCTCACTGCCATTGGCTGCCTTCATTCCCAGGTCTGTATGCAGTATAATTAACATTACACTTTATATTTGCAGACTTTGGAGGTTAGTTAAGTACCATATTAGTTAACTTTGCATATCATGTTTAAAATTGTGAAGTACATATCCCCCCCCCCGATTTTTAATATGAAAGATGTTTTTACCTTCATTACTACTTTGTACTTGCATATTTTATAATTTTATGCTATACAGTGAAGTCTTTTTGCTTTATTACTACTTTGCATCAAAAATAACCATTATTACTCTTTGTGTTCAAATAAAGTACATTGTTTTTAATCAGTTAATAAAGGTGTACTTTTATGTGACTAAATGGAAAGTTTATTCTTAATACAAAAAGGGGGGGTGTTGTTTCAGATTTTTGTTGAAGGGGGACAAGACTCTCAGCATGTTTTAAAGATTCTTTGTAGGTATATTTAATATTACTTTAGTAAGAATTCTTGCATTAGAAAATATATTTCATTTTTTTCCAGCTGATACATATAGATTCTTATACATGTGAGTGTACAAGGAATAAATTTATGTTTAGTGCTGAACAGGGTTGGGAAACCTGCAGCTCTTCAGCTATTGCTGGACTCCAATTCTTAGAATCATAGAATCATAGAGTTGGAAAAGACCACAAGGGCCATCGAGTCCAACCCCCTGCCAAGCAGGAAACACCATCAGAGCACTCCTGACATATGGTTGTCAAGCCTCTGCTTAAAGACCTCCAAAGACGGAGACTCCACCACACTCCTTGGCAGCAAATTCCACTGTCGAACAGCTCTTACTGTCAGGAAGTTCTTCCTAATGTTTAGGTGGAATCTTCTTTCTTGTAGTTTGGATCCATTGCTCCGTGTCCGCTTCTCTGGAGCAGCAGAAAACAACCTTTCTCCCTCCTCTATGTGACATCCTTTTAGATATTTGAACATGGCTATCATATCACCCCTTAACCTCCTCTTCTCCAGGCTAAACATGCCCAGCTCCCTTAGCCGTTCCTCATAAGGCATCGTTTCCAGGCCTTTGACCATTTTGGTTGCCCTCCTCTTATCTGCTCCAGCCAGCAGGGTCAATGGTCAAGGCTGATGGGAGTTGAAGCTCAGCAATGCCAGGGTGGGAACCAGCTCCCCATCCTTGCTGTAGGACTTGTGAGCTGACCATGGCCCTAGCGGGGATTCCTTCTGCATCTCAGTCAGGGTACTCATTCCTGAGGGTGGCTCATACACTGAAGCCTCTTAACAGTGAGTATGTCTGTTCCATTACAGTGGATTTGATAATGGTTTACCAAGTTTGTAACATGCCCTGAGTCCTCCTTTATAATGGAGAAAGGCAGCCGTGAAATGGAAAAAGTCACATTGTGTCATTGATATGCCAAATGTGGGTGGAATAAGGCCTACTTACTGAGGACAGAGTGCAGCAGGGCTTATTCTAAACTACCCCCCCCCTGCAATAGTAGTTCCCCCTCCTCAAACTTTTAGTAAACAAAAGGAAGGGAAAGGAAGGGGTGGACAAATGAAAATTATCAGCAAAATAAAGGAAGAAATAGACTGCAAGGCTGAGGAAATCATTGGTGGCAAGGAAAAGATAGGTACATAAAAGAAGAATTCACTGGATGCGAAGATACAGGTTTGGGGCAAGTTCTCTTTGGTTCACTCATATGTTGAAGGAAGATGAGGACAGGTGACCTCACCTAGGCCCAAAGTCACCCCCCCACCAAAGCAGGCTCAAAGCTTCTCAAAGCTTTTCAAAATCATTTTCTCAGCATCAGAAACATTCTGCTCTGCTGTAACAAAGGTAGAGAACAGTCCATTGCTTCTCAGGCCTTTCTCATGCCTTCTGGCCTTGCTAAAGAACCACATTGCAACTTACTTTCTGTCCGGGAACCATGCCAGAACAAGAGATTGAAACATATCTGAACACTCTGAAACCCCCTTCCTGGGAAGAGTCCAATAGTCCCAAGACAGCTTTCTGTTCATGCTCAGAGGAACTCATGGGGCAGGACTCTGGGAGAAAGCAGGAGGGAACTGGAAAGGGGTATATATGCTTGTGCACATGACTGTGAACTCCGTGCATGCTTTTTGTGACTTATCACACTTGCTCCTTCTACCAGTTCATGGATGGTAGAAATAAAAACCTTTTTCTCCGAAACTATTCCTTGAGTGTCTGTTGACTCCCACTTCCCTTTCCCAGGCGCAATATTTTTCCCACCCGAGGGCAAAACCTACAATGTGACCTGCACAAAAAATTATTTCACACTCTTCCTCTTTTTCTTCTTCTACACAGCACAAAATGTGTCTAGCTGCATGTTAGAATAAATCATGCATAAGTTACAGCACACAGATGACTTGATCATGGCCAGATCAATGTTTTCTAAGACATGTTCCTTTAGATGTCTAATTAAGGCCCAGTCAACCAGTCATTTCTAGTAAAGTGGCTTGAAAACATGTAAACAATATGAATATACAGATAGTCTGTTCTGATATGACCATAGCTGTCAACTTTCAAATTTGAAAATAAGGGATCAGCAACCTCAAAAATAAGGCATCAGCAGCCTCACCTGTCCCGGGGACAGTCTACGGGATATCTAACAATCCGGGATAGCAGCGGGAAGCAGCAGGAAAGGGCACTGGAATAAGGGAATTTCCCGCAAAAAAAGGGAAGGTTGACAGCTATGGAGATGACTGACATTTTTTGTTCCACTGAACATCATAGGAGAGGTATGTTAGTGAACATTGGACTTATTAGTTAACTTTTATGTGCACAGAAATTCACCCCTAAATGCCAGACACTGAATAAAAACAACAGAGGATGTGCAGTGCCTATGTACTCTGTTCTTGATGTTACCAGAGAGATCTGTGCAGCTGCATAATTTTTGTGGTAGTATGAAGATTTATAAGAGTGGAGTGGGGGATATAACTTGTTTGTCTCCTTTTTTGCTATAAACCCATATCTCATCACATATTGCTCTAATTAATTTCTTAATTTTCTGACACCCTGAGTAAAGAATTACTTTAAAGTGTCAGTACTATTTGTAAACTGATAGGTTTATGGTACTTATGCAACCAAAAAGTCCCAAGTTCTCAGAAAAGTACTTTTATACAAAGCTAGTAAATGCATATTAATAATGGTGAATATAACAACAGACACAACGAAAGGGGGGGGGGTGCGCACTGTGGCCAACAGAAAATACCTGTATACAAACCTGACACTTAGATTTACGTGGACAGGCGGAGTCCCCCAAACCCTGGGCGGCCCCCGTGTGAAATAACGACTCAAAACAACGTGCTATGGGATTAAAATTGGCCACAACTTTATTATGTTTCAGATGAGTGTAGACCTTGGCTCAGGCATTGGGCATTTATCCCTCCCAGTCCCCCACCTGGGATCTGGGGAACATCAGGGTTATCCAGAGTGTGGTGGGGGGATAGGCTGGCTCTGGAGAACACATGTTCAAGCAGAGATAACCCACCCCCATTACGCCGCCATCGCAGGGGAGAGCAATGACGACATCTAGACGTACAGCCAAAGCCTCCCCTCAAAACAACTCCTTTAACGGAGAACCCTGGGATTGCCGCTGCAAAGAGAAGGGGGGGTCACCGCTACACGCCCACCCCCATTTAGGGAAGATAGACTAAAGGATTCCGCCCAAGGCCTGATACCGCCAGAGTTGTGACGTTTTGCCACAGGAAAGGCAAACCTGCCAATGCTGGAGAATTCCTTTCCGGCCCTTCAACAGTGACCTGGCCGTAGCAGCACCCGCGTACCTGTGGAGAAAAGGTTCGCCTGCAAAAGAAGTCTTAACTGAGGATGGGTAGGGTGGGAGCTCTGGAGCCAACTGACAATTCCCAGATAAGATCCTCCCCCTATTGTGTGGGCAGGGTGATCCCTCCCCCTACCTGGCCTCCCCAGACGGGATTGGGCAACTGGCTGAGGTAGGCGGAGACCTCCAGGTATCCCACCTGGGGAAGGCGAAGCCAAGCCCGTGCTAATGGTGTCCAGGGGGCTGCGCACGACCATGCAAAGGGCGCCCCCATTTAATGTGGGGAGCATTCATTCTGACAACAAGCAGAGACTGAAATGGAACCTATAGGTTTCTTTGTGCTGTTCCAAGAGACTGAGGCTATGTACACATTAGTGGCTTAGACTCATAGAATTATAGAGCTGAAAGGGCTCTTAGGGTCATCTAGTCCAACCCCCTGCAATGCAGGAATCTCAACTCAAGCATCCATAACAGATGGCCACCCAACCATAAAAGTTTGCCCCACCATCTCTGCATTTCAAGTGACGTTTGCATGTTTCTGTGCACACCAGAGACAGGGCAGAGATGTCTTTATCCAATGTGCATTACCTGTTTGGACTCCCCATGTCTGCAACCCCTCCCCCTCGCCACTTCTAATCATGAAGCTGTCATCTGCACATGCACAATGTTGGTCTCAAATGCGCACACCTCAGCTTAACTGCGAAGTAAATATGGTGTTTCAACTAGGTGGAAGCTAGTTTGAGGGAAAGCAGACCAAACTACAAAAGTGGCTGGGTGGGGTGGGGGGGAAGGAGGTGGCCTGTGTGTTTTTCTGTGCTTGTATGAATTGATGTTTGTGGGGTGTGGGGCAGAATGGATGACTAGGCTGGGAGTCACAGGGAGGAGGGTGGGGCAGGGAGAGGGAGGGAGAACAAGCAGGGGCGGAGGAAGGGGGCGCGACAGGGGCGGGTCGGCCCGGGTGTCACCACTGAGGGGATGACAAAATGCCGGGCGGCACTCAGCGCAGGGCCTGCAGTGCACCCGAGCCACACGTCTCCTGGGAGTGACGCAGTGGCTTGGGTGTCCACAGGATCAGTGCTGCCCCAAACAGTCCGCCCACCACCTCCCCCTCAGCTGTAGGGTGGCTGAGTGGGAGGAGGCAGACAGACTCCTTGGAGGCCCCGCAGGTGACTGTCCCCACCCCCATGGGCAACTGGCTCTATCCTGCGGTCATGAGCGCTGCCCCAGGCACCTGATCGGCTTGCTCCACCACTGAGAGCAAGCATGAGGAGGGAAATATAAATGGATAGCTGCTGACTACTATGTGAGTCCCACCACTAGGGGCAAAACTAGGCTTTATTTCACCCAGGTCAAAGACCCAGTTTGGCACCCCCCATACACACACACACACACACACACACACACACACACACACACACACACAGGCCAGGAGCCTCAATTGTGTCCCTCTGGAGGCTTCGCCTGGGGCAAACAACCTGGGTAGTCCCCCCTGTGGCTACAGCTCTGCCCACAACCACCACTTTCCCCCAAGGGATGCAACCCTCAACCCACAAAAAGTTGATTACTTCTTATTTTAAAAACAGGGACATGACTGGCAATTATACATTTAGCATCCTAACTAGTTTGACACTGAGGAATGCTTTCAGTTGGTCAGGGTGGAGATGACATATACTGACAACTGGCTCTCTTTCTGTAGCTCCCTTAACATATATGAGTTACAGCAACTGACCAGTAAAACCAATCTCTGCCTATTACAATATGGGACACTTATAATTATGGTAGTGTTATCCACTGTGCTAAAAAAGTAAGATTTATTTATCTTGCCTAGGATGTCATAATTCATTTGGTGGTCTGAGGCTGTTGCTTCTGCCACGGCAATTTTATCTTTCTAAATCTTATTCATGTTTCATTAGCTTCTGTGATCTCCGACTGTTGAAAGACAGTGTACAAAACCATGTGTTGTTTACTTGCCAATTAAGCATGATGCCTGTTCTGGTATAACCAGACAGCCTAGCCTGAATGCGTCTAGAAAATATGAAGAACAACTAAGGGAGCCATAGACTTTTGTACAGAGAGTAAGGACTGGGGATTCATTGACAGTGTAACTGATAACTGATCCTTATAAAGAGCACATGGAACCTGGGAAATCCATGCCTAAGGTAGGTGTTATTAAACAGAGGAAGTATTTGTTGCAGAAACAAACAAAATGGAGAAGTGCACTAAAAAAAAAAAGCATGGGCTTTATATATATGTGCTTGTGTTTGTTGTTGGTATATCTTAAATATGTAAACTGAATGCTTCCAAGTTGTTCTATATACTACTATTGTACATCTTTCAAGCTTTTGGTTTATGTGAGTATCCGCTTATAAAGTTTGGTGTGTATATGTGTGTATGTGTGTGTGTGTGTGTGTGTGTGTGTGCGTGTGTAATGTAGATTGAACAATTCAGCCTTTTCTCCTTGGAAAAGATAACATTCTGTTCTGTAGCTGATTAATTTGAACATAACTTTTATTGACAATGTTTTGGAGAAATGGGCACCCAGGACCAGTCTGCCCCCATCACACATAGGTGGTGTATACCGTATATCTCTAATGCATGCACACCTGAAGTTATCTGAAATCATAAAGTCGTTGAGCAGTTAATATTTTACTTGTGTGTTGCTAACTGCTTATAGAAACTTACAGAATGTGCTTTATTTACACCTACAAAGTTATTCAGCTGCTTTTTTTCAATGTGCCCAGGATGCTTCTATTGAAGATGGTTCAGTATTAGTTTTTCCATAATAAGATCTTCTTTTCGTTTTATAGTGAGGCATAACTGTTTCATAATTTCCATAAGGATATTGGGCATGAATCCAGCCAAACTGAGTACTGGTACCTTATTTTTCTTTAATAAAAGCACTGGTCTTAATGCTTAATGATATACTTAGGATAAATATGCATATTTGCCGGCATGTGTGTCCCAGAGAACATGAGTAGAGCAAGTGGAATTACCCCTTAGCTGAAGCGTGTTACTTCAGGAATTTCAAAGCCTGGTGCCTTTACGTATTTGTAGGTGCCAGGTGAAAACATCCCTCTTCACCCAGGCCCTTTGAACTGTGTGGGGCCAGAGCGCCAGCTCCTTGGGGTCAAGGCACTAGGGGGGGGGCGGATCTTTTTTTTAAGGAGCTGGGCCCCCTCACTGGTCAGATGACTTTCTCAATCCGCAAAAGGTGAGAGGCAGGGGTATTGCTTTGTTTGTTATTACATTATGTACTTTTGTGTTTTTATATTGTAAATTGCTCTGTGATCCCTGTAGGTATATACATTTAATCAATAAATCAATAAGTAGGTATATACATTTAATCAATAAATTATTCCGCACTTTCCAGTGCAATTGCCCATCAATCCCCTTATCCCAAAATTCTACCTTTTCTGGTGTGTGGGGAGGGGGGGAGTGGGTTTGTTGCGCAAGAGCACCCTATCAACTTTAATTGTGTAGCCTGAATTTTTTGGTATGTGACTGAAGCCTATCCAGAAATAGCAAATCTGGAATAACTCCTGGTACAGTTTTACAAAACTTTCCAGAGGCATCTGATTAGCCACAGTCAGAAACAAAATGCTGGTGTGCAAACAGGAGAGCTTCTGTGCTCTTCTGAAAACATCTTATTTGTGTGGGAGCTGGGAGGATCCTCAGGTTCATTACGCTGTGACTACATTGTTAGTCATCAGTTAATGGAAGAGACTCTGTGCGTTCCATCTCAAAGGGAGGATGCCTCCGTCCCCTGCTCTTGCCGTAGCAGAACTGCTGCATTCCTAAACTGTTGGTAGCTGTTTCTGCAAACTGGTTCCGATAATCATCTCACGCCTTAATGTACTGATACTCAATTACGATTTGTCATTATAGAAAAATTGTCCTGGGGAGTAAGGAATTAAAATTGTTGTTTTAAATGTCAATAGCACAATGCAGAAATAGACCAGGTTGAAATTTCTGCAAAGGGCAAAGTATAGGCGCTTACACAACAATTGCTTAACATTAACATAAACAGCCTGTTGCAAACAATGCAAGTGTGAAATACTTCACAGAGGGATGGGATGTGAGTGGGATATTTTTATTTTTATTGGACTTTCTTCGATAGCTCCTAATAAAAGAGAAAAGCTCATTTTACATAGGAACATCTTTTGCAAGGAGTAAAGTGAGTGCAGCTGCTCAGTTTATATATCTAGGCCAGCCAAAACAGGATGTTTATAAACAGAAGCTGGAAATAATTGGGGAGAAAACTCAAAAAGCTGGAGGCTTACTCCGTCTTATAAGAAGAAGTATGAAATCTAACCCCATAAAGACCAGATGACTACATTCCTACCCAAATGTAGCTTTCTGCCCTTCAAATAATTAGGACCACTTCATTGTCTCACTTGATGACAGCCAATGTCCACAACAGGATTCTCCTTTGCTGTGAAGACTTAGCCATCTCTGGCTTCCTGTTTATTAAAAATCCATCTTGATTTGTTTGAAGGGAGATTATGCACTGGCTTTTCATTGAGCTTCCATTGTGATTTGTTTGCAGGGAATAAATAAATGAGGATGGATCCTGGGGTGGGAAGCATATCAGTACAGTGGTACCTTGGTTCTCAAACTTAATCCGTCCCAGAAGTCCGTTCCAAAACCAAAGCATTCCAAAACCAAGGTGCGCTTTCCCATAGAAAGTAATGCAAAATGGATTAATCCGCTCCAGACTTTTAAAAACCCCTAAAACAGCAATTTAACATGAATTTCACTAACAATACAATTGATCCATAAAATGAAAGCAATAATCAACTGTACTATAAAATAAATAAGTTTTGTAGATGATAAAAATTAAAATTATTATTTTTTCTTACCTGCACTGATGGTTGTCATTGTTTGGATGGGTGTGGGTGTGTTATCCATTTCCGCAGTCACTCACTCACTCACTCACTCACTCACTCAATCAATCAGTAGCTGAACTGGGTTCCACACAGTCAGAAAAACAAATTAACCGAAAAAGCCTCATAAACAAAAACGCAAAAGAAATAGCGAAAACAAAAGTACCAAACTTAATCTGTTCCAGAAGTCCATTTGACTTCTCAAATGTTCAAAAACCAAGGCGCAGCTTCTGATTGGTGCAGGCGCCCCGGAAACAGCAGCCGACAGCCACATTGGACGTTCGGCTTCCCAAAAACACTTACTTCCGGGTTTTTCGGCATTTGGGAACCAAGGCGTTTGAGTACCAAGGCGTTTGAGAACTAAGGTACCACGGTAATAGAAACATTTTATTTTATTTTTAAAAGGTTAGATGTTATGTGAGAGGCACCAGGTCCCCCCCCCAAGACTGGTGTATGTGTGTCAGTGTGTGTTGCACCAGTCTCCCTCAACATTGGGGGGGGGGGGCGCTGGGTGCCTTCAAACAAATATTGAGGGGGCTGAAAACACCTAAACCCCCTAGAATTGGCATACCTGTAGTACGTCAAGTGTAAGTTACCTCACGCGCTCTAGAGCACTTTCCCCATTATACTCCTTATTAAAAAGAGAGGTAAGAGGGATTTATTGTTTCGCCGCACTGAGAGGTGTAGCGGCGTGAGGGGAATAAGGGTCTCTCGGCAAGCACTACTGACAGGATCCTTTGGGGGATGCTATGACTGTTTAATGGGGCAAGATTCTGCTTTAAATGTAAAGTGGAAGGTGGGGCCTTAGAATTCCCCTCAGTACTCGCAGTCTGGCCCTCAGGAGAGTCTGAAGTCTCGAAACATTGACTTCCTCTTCAGCAGCCAACTCATGTCTGCGTATCAATCTTTATGGAACTGCCTACTTTTCTTACACAGGATTTGGATGTCAGTCCTCTTTCTTTGACCTCCACAATATACCTTGAACTTTCCCTCCATCTGTGCTTGGTTGCCCAGGTGACCTGTAGGTTGCTGCCTGCTGTTCTGTTTGTTTATTGCAATAGGATCACATCTGAATCTCAATGTACCTCAGAGATTGGTACTGTATAGATATATAGTACACACACACACACACACATTTATGAACTGATCTGCTCTTCATCGAAGAATATTACTCTGCGGTCATCACAAAGGGTTGCTTATATTTCAAGGAGTAGGCACCAATTAAAAATAAATACTTACAACTCTGCCTTCTTTTCCACAGGACGATTGCCTTATTCAGTGACCAACACAAGTAGAAAAATAAAATAAAGATGGCATGTGAGAATGAAATAGCTATTGTGGGTATAGGATGCAACTTTCCTGGAGGTAAGTCTTTGAGGGGGGGGAGTGATATAAGAAAAGTTATCCATGTTTCTTTCACTCTTTTTATTGTTCTATGGCATAAAGCTTTCTCGTGATTTAAAGTAAGAGTAAACTAAGAACTCAGCACTAGTTATTGGGAGATACCAATACAGTGGTACCTCGGGTTACATACGCTTCAGGTAACATACGCTTCAGGTTACACACTCCGCTAACCCAGAAATAGTGCTTCAGGTTAAGAACTTTGCTTCAGGATAAGAACAGAAATCGTGCTCCGGCAGCGCAGCAGCAGCAGGAGGCCCCATTAGCTAAAGTGGTGCTTCAGGTTAAGAACAGTTTCAGGTTAAGAACGGACCTCCGGAACGACTTAAGTACTTAACCTGAGGTACCACTGTATTTAAATTCTTGCTAGAAATATTTTTAATATGTCCCTGTCATGAACATGGAGAAGTGAATGTCTGTGATATTATGAAGTCCACTGGAAATTCAGGTTTGTTACATGACAGATCTTGGAATTTTGCATCTCATCAATACTCTTTAAATGTCTGATCTAACTTCCACAACAAGCAGAATAGCACATATCAATTTAATTATGTATTTTGCCTTCCTGAACTTGGAATATGCTAACCTAAACCTTATGCCTTCACAACTAGATGGCTCTCATCTGTGAGATGCCATCCAAACAAATATGGTAACAGCTGAATGCAATTTTCATAAGAACATCATGCAGAAAAATTACAGACAGTATGATGAGATTGTGTGATTTAGGAAAGGTCCAATTTTCTATGAAATTTGAAATTTTGTAGCACTTGAAATGCAAATTTAATTTGTATCGCATTTTGAAAGTTGGATTTCTCATGTAAGTTCAGATAAACTGAACAAGGCAGGTTTGACATTTTGAAAACGAAAACAGTATATTTTAATACATCTAAAAATGTATATTTAAATCTTCATGCAACAGGTGAAGGAATTGACAGTTTCTGGAAAGTGTTAGAGAATGGCAGAAACTGCACTACAGAAATACCTCCAGAAAGATTTAACATTAGAGAGTGGTATGATCCAGGTGACCACAAACCAGGTAAAATACGTACAACTCGTGCTGCTCTTCTTGATGAGTAAGTCATATATTTTGCTAATAAATCCTTCAGACTTACGGGAGCTGCTTTGGGTGCAAATCTTATGCTGAAATTGTACACTATATGAACTTCACAAAAAAAGGTGATGTCATCATAATACTAATGTCCCTCCACATTCTGCTCATCAGCTACAATTTCGAGTGTGGGTATTAATCTCTTTTCCAACTACATGATCGGAAGGCCTTGAGGGCAGGACTCGTGCTGAGGTGGTGTTGGTGAGCAGCATGAGCAGAGGCACATTTTAAGCCTCTTTGAGTTCTTTTTTTCTGAAAAAGTGACTAGTTAATAATCGCCACAACAATAATAAATTCATTATTATCATTATTATTTCCTTACACTTTATACCCCTCCTTCCATCATGGAATCCAAGTTCCCAGGCAGTCACCAACCCAGGTACATCTGGACCTGCTTAGCTTCAGTAAGGAGATGTCCCTAAGTGCCTTCAGACCAGATGTTGTCTCTGTGCTCCTCCAAATGTCCCATAAATCACAGCCAGTGTGCCCAACAAATGCCTCATTTTTGCTTCAGATCATACCCTGGAACTAAGGCAGCTATAACCCATTTTAGGACTGTTGTCTCCCACATGAGAGTTATCCTCATGTGGATATTCCCAGAGCTCTTTTTCTAGAAAAAGAGGTGGTGGAACTCACAATGAACACCTCCCTTGTCCTCTTATAATGACAATGGTGCCCACCTGAGATGTGCCAAACTGAGTTCCAGTGAGTTCTGGTGAGGGAGGGGGAGCCCTGATTATACTGCAGTGCAGCTTTTCCTGGTGCAATAGTTTCAAGCCATGGTGTTTCACTGCTATTTCCACCAGCTTCATACAGTGGTACCTTGGTTTAAGAACAGCTTAGTTTATGAACAACTTGGATTTAGAATGCTGCAAACCTGGAAGGTGTTTTGGTTTGTGAACTTTGCCTTGGAAGCAGAACATGTTCCGCTTCCCGTTGAGTGTGTTTCATTTGTAA
The DNA here is from genome assembly GCF_964188315.1 of Podarcis muralis. Classification (NCBI taxonomy): domain Eukaryota; kingdom Metazoa; phylum Chordata; class Lepidosauria; order Squamata; family Lacertidae; genus Podarcis; species Podarcis muralis. The sequence continues at coordinate 21,718,566 of NC_135666.1, read as the reverse complement.
ATTGAGTCCCTGCTGCTATGGGAAAGCACACCTTGGTTTAAGAACAGACTAAGGTACCACTGTGCTATGAAATGACATGGGCACAGTGTCCTATTTGCTGTGTCCTATCTTGACAATTTATGTGCTGGAAGCTGTACGCCGGCTCCCTTGGCCAATAAAGCGAGATGAGCGCCGCAACCCCAGAGTCGGTGACGACTGGACCTAATGGTCAGGGGTCCCTTTACCTTTAACTTACAACATGTAGTATTAGGCTTCAATGAATTTTAAGTATATCTTATCAGAGCATGTTGGATTAAGCAGTATGTGGATCACACCGTATATCATGTCATACCTCCATTTAATTTTTTTAGATTGAATGCATTCGATAACAAGCTGTTTGGCATCAGCAATGAGGAAGCTGAGCGTATGGATCCTCAGCAAAAGTTACTCATGGAATGTACCTACAGAGCGCTGGAAGATGCAGGAGTCACTCCTGAAAACATTAGTGGTACCAAAACAGGGGTTTTTGTTGGTAAGATAATAGCTATGATGCAGAAGATTTTGTATATTTACATTGCATACCATATATCTGCTTTAGAGGTGGCCACACGATTGGTAACATCACATCTATATGGGCGTTTACACGTGGCAATTCCAAATAAAATGATGTTGGAAGGCCCTAGATAATTGCTTTGTCAGAATTGACAATATTGGATAATATTGTTAGGCCTTTAAAATATGTCTTTCCAAGTGAGTTCCTAAATTCCTCTATTCCCCAGCATAGGAAAAGGCCATAAGTTTGGTAATTTAAAAATTGGTTTACTTACAAACTCATCAAATATCAGCTTCATGTGCTTTTCCATACGTTCATCAGAAAACATCGCACAGGCAGGAAAACTTAGCTTAGTTACAAAGTGGTAAAAGTTCCTAGATTTATTGGAATATGAACACAAGGGTGGCTGGTGAGAGCCATGTGGCTGAGCTAGAACAAGCATCTCAAACCTCCTCACACACTGAGTTTCTCAAGTACCATAGATGGGACAATAAGCCTGATTACCTATCTCATCCCAAGGACAGGGGAAGTGACATAGCTAAGCTTGGCAGGAGAGCTCACTCTGAGTTTTTAACCCCTTCATGCATTAATAAAACTTAAGCATGTTGGCTGTGCAAGGCTGGTTATCAGATTTACTGTGAAGGGAAACTGAGATGGGGAAACACATGCTGCTTAAGTGCCTTAGAAGAAACACAGAATAAAAGTGAAATAATAAATAATTGTAGGATAGGAGGTGAAGAATAAAAACCAGTACTAGATGTAGATTTGAGTGTAAATTGACCTTAAAAACAAATGTTCTGTATTTACAGGCCTGATGAATCGAGACTATGAATCTATAACCAGCAGGGCAGTTGCTGAAATAAACCATTATGATGCCACAGGGGCAGCAATGAGTACAGCTGCTCATCGGATTTCATACAGTTTTAATTTGACTGGACCATCAATTGCCATTGATACAGCTTGTTCATCTTTTCTCTCTGCTTTGGACCTTGGTTACAAAGCCATTAAACAAGGTATTCTTGGTTACTAGGTTTCTTATGCATACCATTAACCGTGATTCCCAAACTTCCCCCACCCTCCCAAAGACCACTTGAAAATTGCTGAGGGTCTTAGTGGATCACTAAATGATTTTTCTGTGTATTATATCAACTGTAATGCACTGTGCTAGGTGGTGCGTGGAACCTCGGTTGTCAAACACTTCGGAAGTTGAAGGTTGCGGCTTTCAAACGCTGACAACCCGGAAGTGAATGCTTCCATTTTTTAACGCGCCTTGGAAGTCGAATGGCTTCTGAGGTGCATTTCTCCATTTTTTCAGTGGATTTTGCCGACCAGCAATTGCGCCTCAGTTGTTGAACGTTTTGGAAGTCAAATGGTCTTCCAGAACAGATTACGTTCGACAACCAACGTTCCACTGCTTATGCCCTGCCTGACCCAGGAGAGGCTAGTTTAAAACTTGGAGATGAGAGACAAAGATATGCCCAACAAAGGATTTTGCAAGAGAAATCACCATGAAGACACCGATGGTATCAACACCTCGTGGCTATGTGAATGAAATATCCGTTTTTCCCCTTTCATGATTTCAGGCTCGTTCTGTTTTTCTGTACCTTTGCTATAGGAGACTGCGAATCTGCTATCTGTGGAGGAATAAATTGCATCATAGAGCCTTGGAAGTTTGTATCTCTGAGTAAAGCAAACCTTTTATCACCTGACGGAATTAGTAAACCCTTCTCTAAACATGCAGGTGGCTATGGAAGAGGAGAAGGATGTGGCGTTCTTCTATTAAAGCCACTGGTAAAGGTAGGGTGTTTATACTGAACTCTCAATTTCCAAATGTCCCAGGGATGTTCATTGGGTCTAGTGTGCTTTGGAAAGGAGAACACCAGAGACTTGCTGTCTTTGTAATATTTGCTTTTTTAAAAAATATGCTCAAGCAGAACCTAAGTGGAGGCAAACAGGCATTCCTTCAAGGTAGCACTGATGCTACTCTGTCTCAAATCTCCAGAAACAGTTCCAGAAAGATTCTCTGCCTATGTCACTAAGCTTTCAAAATGGCCATCTACCTTTGGCTGCTCTTTCTTGGCATGATCCCCTGAACTAGAGGTTTTAACCTCCAAATTTTGATTGATATCTAAATTAGAAGTTATTGGAGAGATTCCCAATTATCATGAGACTCTCTTCTAAACAGATACTATTTATTTATTATATTTATAGCCTGTCTTTCTTCAAAGGAACTCAAGGTGTCATACATACATTGTGCTCTACCCTGTTATCCAATGACTGAAAGATGGTCATTGATCTAAAGCCACACGATTAGATTAATGACTGAAAGCGGATTTGAAACTTGATCTTCCCAGTACTAGTCTCACATTCTGATTACACCAGACTGACCCCTTAATTTACTCACTAATGAAGTATTCTAAACTATTAACCAGAAAACAGTCCAACAAGAAATAGTTAGCCACTAAAAAATGCCTAACTGCCACATAATAATTACAAATTTCCCCAATATCCCTCGAAATAAATGGCTGGAATAACCTGCTGCTCTTGTACTGTAAGTAATGCTTAAGAGTAATACCATGGTGCAGAAAAAAAGTGAATTCAGGATAAAGCTGTTAAAACAAATCTAAATATAATCATGCTGCATTAGTTAATGTTTGATAACATTGTGTATTCCATTGTCCACAAATAGGCACAGGAAGAATTCAACAAAATATGGGGCATCATCAGCATCACGGCAATCAACCAGAATGGAAGTTCTGTTGCTCCAGGCATGCGATCATCTCAAGCAGCACAAGAGAAGTTGTTACTTAACATTTATCCAACGTATATTGATCCTTCAGCTGTTCAGTACATTGAAACAAATGGTCTAGGAATCCCTAATGAAGATGCCACTGAAGCAGAGAGCTTAGGCAATGTCATTGGCAGAAAAAGGCCTCCCGATTTGCCCCCTCTCAAGATTGGCTCCGTTAAAGGGAACATTGGGCACACAGAGTCAGCTGCTGGGGCAGCAGGCTTAATCAAAGTTCTTCTCATGATGCACCATGGGAAGATAGTCCCATCCTTGCACTTTTCAGAGAGCACCAGCAGCATAAATACAGGGAAACTGAATCTCTCCATCCCAACAACAGTGGAGAAGTGGGAGGAGCCTGGTGAATATGGCAGAGTTGCTGGGATCAACTGTTTTGGATTTGGGGGCACCAATGCCCATGTGGTTGTCAGACAGTTTAAACAAACCCAGGTTATTTCTCCAGTCCGAAGGCCCGTTGAATTATTTGTCATTTCGGCAGCTTTAAGGAGTTCTCTCAAACGGGCGATAGAAGACACAGCTAGGTACCTTAATACCAGTGAATCAGCGACACTCCCAAATCTGGCCTACACATCTGCTTGTAGAAGAAGTCACATAAACTACAAATACAGAAAAGCGTTTGTGGCATCCTCTCTCCAGCACTTACAGCAACAGCTTAATTCAACTGAAATGGAAACTGTGTCACGGAAAAAGCCTGCAGAATTGATCTTTGTGTTCTCCGGTAATGGTTTGCATTTCAAAGGGATATGTAGAATCCTGCTGAAATCTGAGCCTGTCTTCAGAGACAAATGTATTGAAATCAAGCAATTATTTCAACAGCTTTCACCCACTGGAATTTTGAATTTAACAGAAAGTGGGCACAATGATTTGCCCAGGCCTGAAGTTGCCCAGCCCTTACTCTTTACACTGCAGGTGGCCTTGGTTACACTCCTGCAACACTGGGGCGTTAAGCCAATTGCTGCTGTTGGCCATTCAGTTGGTGAAGTAGCTGCTGCCCATTGTGCTGGCTTGATTTCCCTGGAAGATGCTGTCAAAGTCATCTACCACAGGAGCAGGCTGCAGGCTAAAGTCACTGGAGGCAGAATGCTGGTGGTTGACAACATTCCCGTTGCAGAAGTGTCAGCAGCCCTTGGTGCATATTCAGGGAAAGTCTGCGTTGCAGCGTTTAACAGTCCTTTGTCTTGCACCTTATCAGGAGATGAAGCATCTATCCACGCCATTCATAAAGATTTAGCTGAGCACTTCAGTAAAAGAAACATATTTCTTCATACCTTAGATGGGCCAGCTGCATATCACAGCCACATGATAGAACCAGTACTAACAGAACTCTCAGAAAGCCTATCAGAATTAAAGAAAGGGAAGCCAGAGATTGAGCTAATTTCGACAGCAACAGGGAAGGCCATTTCAGATGGTGATTTTGTTACAGGCACCTACTGGGCCAGACAGGTTCGGGATCCTGTTTCTTTTGCAGAGGCCATAATGACATCAGTAAAAGGCAAGGACAACGTTGCATTTGTGGAAATAGGTCCTCAAAGAGCTTTGCAGAGATACATCGTTGAGACATTAGGGACGCAAACCAGAGTTTTTAATTCTTTGCAAACGGATAGGGAATATGTGACTCTTCTTAATCTAGTGAAAGATCTTTTTGAATTGGGATTGAATGTGAATTGGCAGCATTTTTATGAAGGTTATCAAAGTGTACCATCAGCTTATCCCAGGTATCACTTTGATCATCAGAAACTCATGCTGCATCAGAAAGCAAACAGCAGAGCTGTAAGCTCAAGCCATTCTTTAATTTGCAGTACAAATAAGGATAACTCAGAATTCATTTGTTCTATCTCTGAGGCTCTGAAACCACATTTATATGAGCACAAGAACTACTGTGCTGCATTAATTCCTGTAGCTGTTTTGGTGGAACTTGCTCTGGCAGCCGTGATGACGAGCTCAAGGCCAAAAGTACCCCTAAGTTATTGTCAAATGAATATATTTTTCCCTGCACCATGTGTTTTAAATGAAAATCTCCATGCTTTGAAGATAAAGGTTGAGCCACAACAAACAGTGTCAAAGTTCAGAATACAATCAGGTTCAGCTAATACAGTTTATGCTTCGGGACAAGTCAGAAAGAACCCTGAAACATCAATTGAAGAAAAGAAGATTTCTTTAAAAGACATTTTTCAGAGGTGTAGATCTGTTGTTAGCGAAGATGAGGTTTATGAAACATTGGCTCAGTCTGGATCCAACTATGATGCTACTTTCAGGCAGCTAAGTAATGTATTTTATTGTGAAGACTTGAAAGAAGCTGTGAGAACTGTTACAGTGAAGAGACAAACAGTAGAAGAAATGTACGAGTATTATATCCATCCAGTCCTTTTAGATTGTTTTCTGCAAATGGTAGGTATTCTGGCTGCAGTTACTTCCAATAACAAAGTAGTTTTACCTTCTGGTATAAGTAGTCTTGCAGTTGCTCGCTCATTGGAAGAGGAAATGATTATATATTTAAAAACAACCAAGTCCACTGACAATTTCTTAGAGTTTTGTGGATGCTTCACAGATAAACAAGGCTCCGTTCTGGTAGAACTGAGATGTGTTCGAATTAATTTGGTACAGGAAATTCCCAGGAAAGAAAATGAATTGTTGTTTGAAAATCAGTGGAAGGAAATAACTTCTGATCAAGCAATGCATAATCTGCCCAAAGCACCTCGAGTTGTGGTGTTTGCTGACAAATTTGGAATATCGCAGCAGCTCAAGAATTACTTACATAGCGAGTCTAGATTTGTTGCGTATCAGGAATGGGAGAAATTGTTGGCAGCTAAGAGAACAGATACCTATGCACAAAGTAAGATTAATATGGAACTGCAGGGATATGATGATGTTCTGTTTATGTGGGGCATCCAAAAACTGAACGAAAATTTGCCGGAGAAAGTGGTGAAACATTCAGTAAGATGCTGTGAGGCATTTCGCCAAGTTGTTACTGCATTAAAGGAGAAGAAGTCCCATTGCTCCATTACAGTAATCACTTACAGGACATCAGAAAGGAAAGTAGACCATATAAACACTGGCTTTGGTTTGTACGGCATGGCTCGAACATGTATGGTTGAAGTCCCGGAAATAACGTTTCAGATTATTGACATCAGCTCTACAAATGCAATAGATATCTCGGCCTTAGCTGATGTTTTAGTAAAATATAAAGCACAGGATTATCCAGAAGTCTGGATTGATGAGGGACGAATTTATAGTTCTGAAATTAGGCGCACACAGATTGAACCCACAGCCTTCAATACACCTTCCCACCCACTTCAGAACTCAGACTTCTGCATTTTGTATACAGGAGATCCATACTGTATGAATGATCTGTCAGTTAAAGTTGCCAACTCACGTACTCAACTTGGCAACCACAGTGTTGAAGTTCAACTTGAAAAAATAAGCATCCACTCAGAAGACTATTTCCCTGTTAGCGTGTCCAGCTGCAAGTTTGGGAAAACGTTGTATTGGAATTCAGATACTATAGATAAACACAAGCTATTAGCTCTAGACTTTACTGGCACTGTAACAGCAACAGGCAGTGAGGTGAAAAAGGTAAAAGTGGGAGATCATATTGCTTCATGTTATCCGGTTTCTGCAGCGTCAAGAATTAATATTCCAGAAACAGTTTGTTTCAGCACTCAAAAATTTCCATGTTTCAGAAATATACCATGCACTTCGTTCTTCTGGGTAGCAAGGGAGATTTTTCATCAAATGCTGCCAGTGCCAAAGCATAATGAAATATTAGGTATTGTTTGCACTGAGCCCGAGTCAGTTTTGTGCAAAGTGCTTACTTTTTCAGCTCAGGAATTAGGTTGGAAAATAATAGTTACAAACCATACAACTGGTCTATGGCAACGTGTTAATCAGTGCAATGCCCTTATTTTTCTACCTCCACTAAACGGACTATTTAAAGAGGGCCTAAGCTGTCTTTTCCATCTCCGAGATGTTGTACTGGTTTATGGCAATGAACAACCAGAATGTTTGAGGTATCTGGCTGGGAGTGATCATGAAAATATCCATATTCACACTGTCAGTCTTATCCGCATTTTCCAGAAAGCATATCTGATACGATCTCAGAAGGAGATGTATTGTTGGCTGAAGTCATTGAATATGAAACAATTAAAAGATATCGCATATTTCATTTTTCAGCAAGCAGGAAAGGATCTGAGGCCTGAGGTTGCCGCATCCTATTTCAACTGCAAGAATGTCCCAGTTGCAGTACTAAAAAGTGATGGGGAAGACAGCAAGATATCAGATATACCCGAGACTGAAACAGACAGGAGAATGTTTAAGCAGAATGCAGTTTATATAGTCGCAGATGAATTCACTAGGCTTGGCTTAGAAACTGTAAAATTTGTAGCTCAGAATGGAGGCAGGTGCATTGTGCTGCTTTCACAGAGGAATCCAAGCACTGAGGAGCAAAAAGAAATAAATGCTCTCCAGGATCACTGTGAAGGGAGCAGAATAGTCAACTTGCAGTCTAACATTGTTTGCAGTTCAGAGGTTGAGAAAGCTATCAAGTCGATCAGTAAATTTTTCCCAAACTCTCCTGTTAAAGGTGTATTCCACAGTGCTATGGCTTTACATGATGGGCTCCTTGAAACCCTCAACGTGTCAAACTTTGAGGAAGTTTTAAATCCAAAGGTAGCAGGGGTAATCAATCTTCATCGTGCCACGCAAGGCAGGGAGCTTGACCACTTTGTATGTTATTCTTCTATTTCATCGTTTCTTGGAAACGCAACACAGTCCAACTACGCAGCTGCCAATTCCTTCCTGGATCTCTTCTGTCATTACAGGAGAAACAGTGGCCTTCCAGCGCAGTCCATTAACTGGGGTGCTTTAAATCTCGGAGCCTTGCAAGATCAACAACACTATCAAAATTATAGGTTACAAACGAAAGGAATAGAGGATCTGCAAGTGAACGAGATTCATGAATATCTAAAAAGAAGCTTAATTCTGGATCAACCTCAGCAAGCTGTGTTAAAATTGAATTTTCAAACTTTAGCTGATCATGTTTTATCTCAAAATTTGTCATTGAAGAGTCGTTTTTATGAACTTGTTTCTGAAGAGACAGGTAGTAATCCTGAGCTTGCTGGTGAAGCTGGATTCAAAAACTACTCTCTAAATGAGCCTGTAGATTATGCAATCACACTTTTGAAAAGCCTGGCTAAAACAATCCCTGTTGATCTTTCAATGCATACGCCACTTTCATCATTGGGTGTAGACTCTACATTAGCCTTTACTCTACAGAATCGTATCTTTACGGAAAGGAGAGTGGAAATACCTCTCACGAAACTACTTGATCCTCAGTCCACTGTGTCAACTTTAATCTTATACTTGAAAGAAAATTCTGACACAACCGATTCTCATGGAGCTGAAGGTACTGATGTTGGAAGCTGGTTGTAGAAATGCATTTCCAGGCATTATACTAAATTAATTATCAGTAATGGCTTAGTGTTCAAGGTTTGTTTTTTGCAGTTCAAAACCTCAAAACCCCTTGATCGCCACGGTACTACTAGTCCCCAAAATGGAAACCTCTATACAGGACACGTTCTGGCCATGCCTATCACCACAGTCTGACGGGTAAGACGCAGGGACAGTAGGTGGCTTGTGGTAGAAGATATAAATGCATATGACAAATGGAGCAAGTCCAATGTCTTTTCAGTTCGGTGCACAATACAGAATTTCTGTTTAGCTACGAATTTCTGATTGTGCAAAACAGTTAGACGTATCTGTATGTAACACCGCAGGCCAACACAGACCTACCTGGCATGAAGCTCAGTTGGAAAAAAAATGGTGTTTATTTCTAAGTAGGCATGTAGAGTGTTGCTCTGGAGGTGTGCCTATGATTGCAGCCTTCAATTTCTAGCATTCAATTATTTAAGTACAATTGATTTTTATTTTTTTTTTACTGTTATTTGCTAGGTGGAATATGAATTATATGGAAAATGTATTGATCGTAACTTTAGTACAGATAATTAATTTGAATGAAGATTTATAATGGGGTCTTTATGCAAAACATATCCTAATTTGTATTAATAAACTCTTGTGTGGTTCTAATATTTGTATTGGCCTAGGAACAGGAACAGCAATGCTTGTGGATGTGTGGAAATCAAAAATAACTTCAGGGCACATGTATTGTGGGGGAATTCTGTATTCGGAATTATGGAGCTACTGTATGTACTTTCCTTACTTGAAAGATAAGAGAGGGAGGTCCAGCAGCAGCTGTTTTAACCAGCTGTTATTGAAAATCAAGCCTCCACATCATGTCAATTGACTGAATTCAAATTCAAACCACAGAAAAATTGTGTGTGTACACAAGACAGGAATTCAGAAGAGGCCAAGAAGACACCATAACGGCAACAAAATGGGACAAGGACCATTTTCAAAGATGCTACAAAGGTTAGAATCAGATTTTTAGATGATGAGACAGAAGGTAGACACAATATGCTTGGAGAACACAACCAAACTCTCCCTCCTCCACCCCAGCCGCAACATTCAAAAACACCCTCCCAACTCACACATGAACAGCCAATCACAAACAAGCAACCACACCCTAGGCAAACCCCAACTTCTCTCACCACCAAAGGAACACAAGTGGATAGAACCTGCACAAACAATGCTGACACAAAACCCCACACATGCATTAAGTAAAATAGAAACATCCCCACCCACCATGGCCCCCTCCACCTCTTCTCCCCTTTTCTTCCTAATGTAACACTAATGTCTCAGCAAATGAAATTGACCTGTAGAAAAGGTAACTCGAAAAAAGAGACAGTGCACATATTTTTGTAAACCAAGAAATCTTTAAAAAAATACATTAAAAAAATTTAAAAAAAGAAAAGAAAATATGACACAAGCAAAACTTGATATATTGTATATTTTGGGTGCTTATATCACAGCATCACAGAGAATGTAAGAGATACTACCTTAATAGGCCCCTACAGATCTGGGATAAGGAGGGGTACCCACTTCAATGGGTGGTATTTCCAGGCAGGTTTGAAACGTGGCTCAACTGAAAGGGGTTTTGAGGCGCTGCCAATCAGTGGAATGTTGGTGCCTGAAATATCCTAAGCAAACTGCTGTGTTCAGGGCTTTGCAACACCTGACAATCAGCTAATCATTGGGTCTTACGAAGCCCTATGAAAAGTGCTCTGTAAGACCCATGTGGGCAAAAGGGCCACCTGATGTAAACATGATGTCAGTGGTCCTGCTCACTTTCCAAAGTTGGCCCGCAAGTGGTGGGAGAGATAACACCGAGGAATAATAATAAAAATTTTTATTTATACCCTGCCCTCCCCAGCCAAAACCGGGCTCAGAGTGGCTAACATCAAATATATGACATATTACCATAAAATCAAGCAATCAATTAAAATACATCTTAGCTCCTAAAATCAAGTCAGAATCAAAGTAAAATCCAATCAGATGGCAGCCCGCAAAGTAAGGATGGGGACCTTAAATGCTCACCAGGAAGAGCCCACTCCTGTCCGCTAGGTAATTAGTTCCATTATCAAACTGCTCTCATTGTAATATTGTCATGTTTACATTAAGCGGTTTCATAATACAGTATTTGTATCTTAGAGAGGAACTCCTCCAGCACTGGAGCTCTGGGCACTGACTGGAAGCTGTCTATTTGGCATTTTACTACAAAAGCCGAAGAAAGTTAGGAACACAGGAATAAAAATGAGACCGTGAACAGCCCCAAACAAGATCACCAGAAACATGATCTTAAAAAAGGTTCTGAAGATGTAAGAGGATGCCATGGAGAGTACAATAACTCCCAAGATAGTGGAAATAGCTCCCTGTGTAACAGGGTAGCCAAGGTGGTACAAAGCATCCACAGCCTTGTCATTCACTTTGTGTTTCTCACTGGCAACAAAAGCATAAGAAATATGAGCAGAGAAGTCTACTGAAAACCCAATGCAGATAACAAGGTTGATCATGGATATGGAATCAAGATTCACATTCCAGAAGGACATGAAACCAGCTACACCGACAATAACAGAGGCAATAGCAAAGGTTACCCACAAAGAACAAAGAGGATTGGGAATGAGTAGTAAGGAAATGAGTAGCATGGCTCCAGCAGCAATCACAACATTTTGAACTGTGTTCTGAACGATCACAAGATATTGATCAAAGTAAATAAAAGCTGGATGATAAACCATTAATGGTACCTTGCAGTCCTTAGCAAGACCTCTCAGCTCATTTAAAAGACTCCTCTCATCCACTGCAGTAGTAACATTGACTGTCTGTATGAAAAAACGTGATGCTATTATTTCTGTAGCAATAACATAAACATCCCACTTGAAGTCTGGATTAATCCCAAAAAGGGTGGCTAAATTGTCAATGAAAAGCCTATGGTCATCTATATTGAAAGACATACGTTTAGCGACATCTTGGTAAGTTCTCAACCAGGACACTGATAAATTCTTGTTGACGTAGGATGAGCTTTCTAGTGCATTCATACAGTTTTCAACATCTGCACGGACAGATGAATCCCAATAAGCTTTGCTTTCAGTAACAACCACCATAACCCTTGGACCATATTCTGAAAAATATTCCTTTTCCCATTCATAATACTGGATGACATAAGAATTGTCACTAGCTAGATTTCGAAGATCTATACCTTCTTGGACTTGAGTGCAGGCAAAAATACTACTACCCAAGTACATGAGATAAAGGACTACCACAAGCACCTTGGTCCAGGCGTGCATAAGGAAGGGACCGTAATACTTTCTAAAGAATCCATTCATGGGGTGTTCAGTCTCTGCTCCAGTGGACTCATCAAAAGACCCTCCTACACAGCACATGTTATATGTGCAGCCCTGAGAGTCCTGAGGCTCATTGTTCACTTTCATGAATGTGAGCCAGTGTCTGTTGCTTTCTTCTCGTCTCCCATTTAAAGCAAGAATGGCCCCCAAGAATGTCAGGTTGTATAAGTAGCAGAACACAAAGGCTGTTCCTGTGTAGATGCAAAATGCCTGAACAGACTGGAATGAAGTTGCAATTCCAATGTAGAAGGCTAACACGTCTGTGAGGGTCGTGATGGTAATGGACACAGCTGCTTCTCTGTAGGTGTCAGCCATTCGATCTCTGACACTGTCTTTCACTTTAGTCTTCTGCCAGCAAGACACCAGGATGAACATGTCATCAACACCAACCCCTGAAGAATGGCAAGTATATATCATATTAGTTCCTATATGTCATGCGAGAAGAGAAATACAGTGATATCTTGAAACTCGAATGGCTTGGCTCCCGAAAAAAAAAGGCTCCTTAACACCGCAAACCCGTAGCTATGTAAGAGAATTTTCACCCATCATCATACTTAAATATATTAATGAAAAGCCCAATGGAGAAGTCAGGAGGAATGTGTACATTTGCTCACTTACCAAGGATAAGAAATGGTGAATTTGCAACTGTGACAACAAACGGCACCCCACAAAAGAGCAGCAATCCAAAGCTGCTGACGACAGATAAGCCTGCTGACAGCACCCCAAAAGCTGCAACCCACACTTTTGTCCGTACACAGTCCAGCCTGAAACAGAGATTAAGAAGATTCTAATTCGATTCAGAGTATCACGGTACACGTGCTAATCCCCCCTCCCACTTAACCAAGCTAAACCCGTTAGCACCAAATGGATCGGCTATGCATGCACTGAAGCTGTTTGAAGCTTTGTTTTGAAGCTCTAGTTGCACAAAATATCTCAAAAAAGGATGCAAGCTTCCAAGCTCCCCAGAATGCTTCATCAGCTAGACAGTAAACAAACCAAGGAGGCAAGAACAAAGTTGGCTGTTGGTAAGGCCACTGAGAAATATAGCAGACATTCAGATGAAGCGTGGGAAATATAGCAGACATTCAGATGAAGCTTGGTAGATCTACTACCTGCTCTTAAGCCTGCATACACATGATACCTAATAATAATAATAATAATAATAATAATAATAATAATAATTTATTATTTCTACCCTGCCCATTTGGCTGGCTTTCCCCAGCCACTCTGGGCAGTTTCCAACAGAAGGTTAAACATACATTAAAACATCAATCATTAAAAACTTCCCTAAACAGGCCTGCTTTCAGATGTCTTCTAAATGTCATATAGTTGTTTATTTCTTTGACATCTGATGGGAGGGCATTCCACAGGGCGGGCGCCAATACTGAGAAGGCCCTCTGCCTGGTTCCCTGTAACTTCGCTTCTTGCAGGGAGGGTACTTCCAGAAGGCCCTCGGCGCTGGACCTCAGTGTCCGGGCAGAGCAATGGGGGTGGAGACACTCCTTCAGATATACTGGACCGAGGCCATTTAGGACTTTAAAGGTCAACACCAACACTTTGAATTGTGCTCAGAAATGTACTGGGAGCCAATGGAGGTCTTTCAAGACCAGTGTTATGTGGTCTTGGCGGTTGCTCCCAGTCACCAGTCTAGTTGCCGCATTCTGGATTAGTTGTAGTTTCCGGGTCACCATCAAAGGTAGCCCCACGTAGAGCACATTGGAGTCTAAGCTGGAGAGAACTAGAGCATGCACCACTCTGGCGAGTAGGGTCTCAGCCTGCGTACCAGATGGAGCTGGTAGACAGCTGTCCTGGATACAGAATTGACCTGCACCTCCATGGATAGCTGTGAGTCCAAAATGACTCCCGGGCTGCACACCTGCTCCTTCAGGGGCACAGTTGCCCCATTCAAGACCAGGGAGTCCCCCTTACCCGCCCAGCCCCCGTCCCCCAAAAACAGTACTTCTGTCTTGTCAGGATTCTCCCTCAACTCGTTAGCCTCCATCCATCCTCCCACTGCCTCCAGGCACTCACACAGGACCTTCACCGCCTTCACTGGTTCCGATTTGAAAGAGAGGTAGAGCTGAGTATCATCTGCATACTAATGAACACCCAGCCCAAACCCGCTAATGATCTCTCCCAGCGGCTTCACGTAGATGTTAAAAAGCATGGGGGAGATGTCGGAATCCTGAGGCACCCCACAAGTGAGAGCCCAGGCGTCTGAACACTCACCCCCCCCCCCCCGCTTTCTGGACACATCCCAGGAGGAAAGAGAGGAACCACTGTATAACAGTGCCCCCAGCTCCCAGCTCCTTTAGCCCAGGGGTTAGCAACCTTTTTCAGTCGTGGGCTGGTCCACTGTCCTTCAGACCATGTGGTGGGCCAGACTTTTTTTTGGGGGTGTGTGAATGAATTCCTATGCCCCACAAATAACCCAGAGATGCATTTTAAATAAAAGGACACATTCTACTCTTGTAAAAACACACTGGTGCTACTACCGAGAAGGCCCTCTGCCTGGTTCCCTGTAACTTTGCTTCTCACAGTGAGGATACCGCCAGAAGGCCCTTGGCACTGGACCTCAGTGTCCGGACAGAGCAATGGGGGTGGAGACGCTCCTTCGGGTATCCGGGACCAAGGCCGTTTAGGGCTTTAAAGATCAGCACCAACACTTTGAATTGTGCTCAGAAATGTACTGGGGGCCAATGGAGGTCTTTCAAGACCAGTGTTATGTGGTCTTGGCGGCTGCTCCCAGTCACCAGTCTAGCTGCCACATTCTGGATTAGTTGGGAGTTTCTGGGTCACCTTCAAAGGTAGCCCCACATAGAACCCGTTGCAGTAGTCTAAGCAGGAGAGAACTAGAGCATGCACCACTTTGGCGAGACAGTCTGCGGGCAGGTAGGGTCTCAGCCTGTGTACCAGATGGAGCTGGTAGACAGCTGTCCTGGACTCAGAATTGACCTGCACCTCCATGCACAGCTGTGAGTCCAAAATGACTCCCAGGCTGTGCACCTGCTCCTTCAGGGGCACAGTTGCCCCATTCAAAACCAGGGAGTCCCCCATACACTCTCACAAAATGAAAAGATAAAAATTATTTCAGTTTCCTCAGCAATTACCTTGAGCATGAGATAATGGAGAAGGTTATTGTTAAGGTATACGTGATGGAAAACAAAGGGACCACTTCCTTAGTATTTTTTTCAAACTCTTCTTGTCTGGACAATGAAGTAAAATAAGCCACCTGCCATAGGGAGCGGAAGGTGGGGTGGGGGAGAAGAGAAGATCACATGTTAAATATTCTCTCTCTCTTAATATATAAATCTAAATGCTCACAAGAGTATAAAGACAGGGTGCAATTAGCAGAATATAAGTGGGACCTGAAATACATTTTGCAGCATGGAGTGTTCCTGTACAGGGGCCCAGGATAGCAAACAATAAAAACATCCTTAAAACAATTCCAATACTGATGTAGACTGGGAAAGATCTCTACTTGCTAAGAGCAAGGTTCTTCAGCAGGCACTTAAAAGACAGCCGATACAGCGTCTGTGTAATATTCAAGCAGTGGGGAGTAATTCCAAAGGACAGGTGTCACAGCACTAAAGGCCCAAGTCCTACATTGTGAGGAACAGACCTCCTGATCAGGTGGTATCTGCTGGAGGCCCTCAGTGACTTGACTTGCCATCTAAGGGGTGAGGTGGTCTTTCGAATAGCCCGTCCTAAACAGTGCAGGACTTCATACACCAAGGCTTCAAGTTAGCCAGCCATGCCCTCTTTCAGAATCATCTATTTCACCCCGCATCCCATTGGACACTCAACATTCTGAGGCCGCCCAGCAATTCTCAGTCTTCATTAAGCTGCTTGGTTGGGTTGGCTGGACAAAGTCTCTAATGTCTCAAGTCACCAATGTGTGCACAGCCTATGACTGGCAGAGGCCGCAGGTTAGCACCACTGTCTGGCTTCCAACTTCTAGAGACAGCCACGAGTTTACATAACTTTTAAAATGGGATTAGACAAATCCACGGAGGATAATAATACCGATGGCAACCAGTCATGATGCTATTCCATGTCTCCAGCTTCAGAGGCAGCATGCCTCCAAGTACCAGAGTACTAATTGCTGAGAAACAAGAGCAAAAGAGGGATACAATCCTCATGTCTTGTGTGTGGGTTTCCCATAAGTATCTGCTTGACCATTATGGGTGAAAACGTTGCTTTGGTCTAATCCAGCAGAGCTCTGAAATTATTGTGCTTAAAAGTTTATTGGAGCAGGAAGAAGAAAAAAGAATTCTGTGGGAAGCAGCATGGAACTGAACAATTGTCTCTTTATTTCCCCCTTTATCTGGGGGTGGGCAGGGCAGGGAACAGAAGCCGTTAGTCTTCCTGTTAGGCCTGCCAGTAAAACTAACCAAATATTGAGGATTGTGAGGGAGAAATCCCATTTCTGCTGAAAGATACATCTTCCATATATTGTTTAAATGTGCATATTATACCCCACCTGATATTTATAATAAAATAATTGTCCAAAGGAGGCAAGATAATTAACTTTAAAACAAAGATAGCCTTTCAATAAAATGTCAGGCATTGATGTCTGGTTGGATGCTACAACAGAAGGCGTAAGATCAAAGCAATGAGTTCTGTTTAATAGGGTGAGAGGGAAAACACATCCTAATTAATGAAAAGCTGCAACAGACTAACCCAAATGGAATAAAACTTACCTGTCTAGAGCAGTTTCTTTGCTTTCCTTCTGGATGCAAAGAGGCATATTAATAGCCTTACACTGAACAGTGTTACTGGCTCCAGTAGTCAAACCACTTAATTTAGAAATATTTTTTTAAGGGAGAGAAAGGTTATAAGAGAGAGAGAGAGAGAGAGAGAGAGGGAGGGAGAAAGGGAGAAACTATTCAGGCCTGGGTAGCACAGAGAAGCAGAATTAGTTGCACTAATAACAACCCTAGCTGAGAAAGCAGACATACTACAAATTTTGCTTGGGCTTGTTAGCTAACCCTCAGTTTTAGTAGCCAGTGAGGTTCTGCTTTCTGTTCTACAAAGGCTAAGTGAGCAAGTCCTTTTTTGTTTTCACTTTCGCAAAGAAGGGGGAGGGGTTCCTATGGGTGTGGAGCTGTGGGTCGGATGATATGCATTTCAAACAAATCAGCCCATCACATAATAATAATAATAATAATAATAATAATAATAATAACAACAACAACAACAATAACAATAATTTTATTATTTATACTTTGCCCATCTGGCTGGGCTTCCCCAGCCACTCTGGGTGGCTTCAAAAAAAATATTAAAATACTGTAATACATCAAACATTAAAAGTTTCCCTAAACAGGGCTGCTTTCAGATGTCTTCTAAAAGTCTGGTAGTTTTTGTTCTCTTTGACATCTGGTGGGAGGGTGTTCCACAGGTAGGGCGCCACTACTGAGAAGGCCCTCTGCCTGGTTCCCTGTAACTTGGTTTCTCGCATCGAGGGAACTGCCAGAAGGCCCTCGATGCTGGACCTCAGTGTCCGGGTAGAATGATGGGGGTGGAGACACTCCTTCAGATATACTGGACCGAGGCTGTTTAGGGCTTTAAAGGTCAGCACCAACACTTTGAATTGTGCTTGGAAACGTACTGGGAGCCAATGTAGGTCTTTCAAGACTGGTGTTATATGGTCTTGGCGGCCGCTCCCAGTCACCAGTCTACCTGCCATGTTCTGGATTAGTTGTAGTTTCTGGATCACCTTCAAAGGTAGCCCCACGTAGAGCGCATTGCAGTAGTCCAAGCGGGAGATAACCAGAGCATGTACCACTCTGGTGAGGCAGTCGAGGCAGATAGGGTCTCAGCCTGCGTACCAGATGGAGCTGGTAAACAGCTGCCCTGGACACGGATTTGACCTGTGCCTCCATGGACAGCTGTGAGTCCAAAATGACTCCCAGGCTGCACACCTGGTCCTTCAGGGGCACAAATACCCCATTCAGGACCAGGGAATCCTCCACACCTGCCCGCCCACTGTCTCCCAAAAACAGTACTTCTGGCGGTTCCCTCTCTGCGAGAAGCCAAGTTACAGGGAACCAGGCAGAGGGCCATCTCGGTAGTGGCATCCACCCTGTGGAACGCCCTCCCACCAGATGTCAAAGAGAAAAATAACTACCAAACTTTTAGAAG
Source organism: Podarcis muralis (assembly GCF_964188315.1). NCBI lineage: Eukaryota > Metazoa > Chordata > Lepidosauria > Squamata > Lacertidae > Podarcis > Podarcis muralis. The sequence goes on along the minus strand of NC_135666.1, from coordinate 21,700,289 downwards.
ACATCTGAAGGCAGCCCTGTTTAGGGAAGCTTTTAAAGTTTAATAGGTTATTGTATTTTAGTGTTTTGTTGCAAGCTGCCCAGAGTGGCTGGGGAAACCCAGCCAGATGGGAGGGGTATAAATAATAAATTGTTGTTGTTGTTGTGCCAGGAGACGCTTACCTGGATGGTTGCGAGGTTCAAGGATTTCAGCACGCCCGGGATGCGCTCCAGAAACGTCCGGAGCCAGAGCGCGCTGTCGTTTCTGCGAGAAGCCTCATCCTCCTGCAAGTAGTAGAAGAGGCGCAGCGCTTTGGCCGCCCGGACGGGGCGCGCCGGCCCATCCCCGGGGCCCAAGTCGAGGCCTCCCAGAAAGGGGGGCAGGAAAAGGGGGTTGGCAGTGAGCGGAGGGACGTAGAGCGGGAAAGTGAGGTCGGGCAGCAGCGCCTCGATGCGCGACCCGCCTTGCACCAAGCTGAGCAGCGGGTTGGCGCTGCTGCAGTTGTGGCCGGGGCTGCTCCGCGCGCAGAGCTGGGCGAAGGAGAGCGCGGCGCCGTCGGGGCTGCGGAGCCCCCGCACCGCCTCGTCCAGCGCCAGCAGCTCGGCGAAGGCCTCCCGGGTGAGGAGCGAGCCTCCGCCGCGGGCCACGGCCAGGAGGGAGGCGAAGGAGCCCTCGGTGCTCAGCCTCTCGGCCGAGAAGCGCCGCGCGTCGTCGGTGGGGAAGTGCGCCTGCACGAAGCGCCGCTCGCCCTTGGCGGGGCCCCCGAGCGGCGTGAACTGGCCCTCGATGTCGTTGTCCTCCAGGCTGCTCAGGAACACGAAGCCGGCGCCCAAAGCGGCCGAGAGCGCCACGGGCACGAGCAGGAAGGGCCACGGGTGCGCGCCCACCTGGGCGCCCAGGGCCCGCAGCGCGCGCGACAGGGGCCTCTCCACGCAGTCCGTGTGACAGTCGAGGGGCGCCATCGCCTTTTCTCTTTTCTCCTCCTCCCAGCGGCGAAGAGAGTTCAGACCGTTATCCGAGTACGCGAGGCGTAGGGCAGCCCGGCCCCACTTAGCACGAGTTTCTGAAACATCTCGAAAAGGGGGAACTGAGCGGGAAATGATGGTAAATATGGCCGCTGGGCGGAGGTTCGCCCTTCGGGCAACGCCCACCCGTTAACCGCCTCAGAAGTCGGTTGGGGGGAGGGAGCGAGGCGATGCTGAGGGAAACTCCCTTCAGCGAAGGCATCAGTTTCTTGGCTGCAATCTGGCCGCTACGTCTGAGGGAAACTCCCGAGAAATTCCAGAACGAGAGGGCGCAGTGCCTTTTTAGCCAAGATGCAATGAAAGTGATCTTTTAACCAGTAGCCCGTCTAACTGGGAATTTCCTTCTTCTCGGCAGTCTTTTTTCCGCAAGGGTGGGCGACCTGCGGCCCCCCACTTCAGTTTACTGTACACTCACCGCATTTCCAGTGCAGAGTTTTTAATTCATGTTCCCATGACGTTATGTATTTTGTACTCCATTATAAAATACTGCTGACTGGAGTCCTTAAGCCACTCCTAATTTGTCTCTCCCCTGCCATCAGCACCCTCAAAGAGGAACAAATCTGACAGTAATGAAGCTGTCCTGATGAGAACAGTCGAAGGCAGAAAGAGGCATGAAACACACTGGCGGGGGGACGACGACGACGACAACAACAACTTAATAGCGCTCTGAGGCAGGAATGTGAACACACCCCAAGTATAAAAAAAATTGTATTTTACTTTCAGTTTTACTTCTTATGCACATGACCTGATTGTTTAAGGAACTTGCTTGCTGCTGCATCTGCTGTTTTGATAGTATTTAGCTCCTTCTGATAATAATAATAATAATAATAATAATAATAATAATAATAATAATAATAAGTGTGCCACGTATAAATATATATATATTAAAAGCTTGCTGAAGACCAGCTAGGATCCAGAAGAGCAAAAAGGCACTGTTCTTTAAAGCTAGCACTAAGAAGATTTCACCGAAGTTGAATGAAGCAGTTTTGGAATAAACTGGTGAGAAATTGCAGATTCACAAGAGATCATGAATGTAGAAATTATTATAATTATGTGATTGCCAAGCAAGTTCTTTTAAATGCCACGGTGAAAGGTTTTAGGTTTTTTATTGTACAGAATGATGCTTGTGCCGGATTTCAGATACCACAAGAATATAAATAGATTTCCTGCTCATATGACATACTAGTAGATATACTTAGGATGTGACATAGGCTCTGAACATACCAGATTTTTAATGTGCATGTGGCTTGCACAGCCCTGACTTTTAATTGCACTCTTTCTCAATGTTTTCCATCCACACTTGGGGATGCGCTGCTGTTCCCCCCCCCCCATGAATTCCAGAAACCTGTGGTCCATTGTGGGCATGCCTGCAGGTGTTTGTTTCCCTGTGCTTGCAGTCACTTTATATATATATGTATATGCACGTTTCCAAAATATCAGACATGTATTTTTTCCCTCCTTACTGTACTATCCACAGGTCAGTAAAATCTATTTACTCTTAATCGTATATCATTTATGAACAGGTTAAAAAGCACTGGTTCCAATACAGATTCTTGGGGAACCTCTCTTAGTACATGACTCTCTGGACCAGCCACAATATCTCAACCTGATTTATCTCACAGCATTTTTGTGAGGATAAAATGGAGAAGAGGGGGCGATGTATGCCACACGGAGTTCCTAGGAAGAAAGGTGAGATATAAATTTAGGAATGAATAAATCCCTCCATTGTGAGAATTGTCCATTTATTCCTCCTCTGTGCTTCCAGCTACCGTTGCACAACTACTAAAATTGCTCAGGAGCCTTGGGTGAGGGACTTTGTCAGAGGCTTTTTAAAAATCCCAAGCATACAATGCTTACTAGATAACCCTGAGGGATAGCTCAGTTGGTAGAGCATGCGGTTGTGGGTTTTAGGTTCAAGCCCCGCATTGGATGAAAGATTCCTGCATTGCAAGGGGTTTGGACTAGATCAGGCACGTCCAACAGGTAGATCGTGATCTACCGGTAGATCAGTGGACATCTGTGGGAGATCACTGGCTCCCCCCAAAGAAGCTCAACAAGTTTGGCTCCTCTAAAAAAAGCTCACCAACTTTGACCTGAACCGCAAGAAAATGGGGCTTTCCTCCTCCCTAAAAAAAGCTGAACAACTTTGACCTGAACCCCCCAAAAAGGGGGTAGATCACTGCCAGTTGTTAACTCTGTGAGTAGATTGCAGTCTCTTGGGAGTTGGCCACCTCTGGACTAGATGATCCTACTGATCCCTTCCAACTCTATGATCCAAGCTTCAAGCAAGCGCCATGCACAAGCTTATTGACATTCCCAAGGAACTGTGAAAGATTAATGAGACACAACTTACTTTGGCAGAAACCATGTTGATCCTGCTTTGGAAGATTTGAGCTTGCATATTTTTGATTAACTTTAATAATGCTTTCCACCCACCAATTTACCTAGAAAACACGTTAAACTGGCCTACAATTTCCTGGATTCCCTCTGGATCCATTGTTTAAATTGTGTGCTACATTGGTCACTTTCAAGTTCTTAGGAATGGAGGCCAATCTTAGGAACTCGTTACATATTTTTTGTTAGGTCAAACAGTTTCACGTGTGAGTTCTTTAAGAACGGTCACTGTTGGGCTAAAGTGGGGGACCCCCATTCACATCCCCTTCCGGTCATGAAGTTCATGGGGTAACTTTGGGCCAGTCAGTTTGTCAGCCCAACCTACATCAGAGGGTAGGCTGGAAAGATAAAACAGCAATGTGGTGGAAATAACCATGCACACCACAATGAGGAAATGTAGGTGTTGTTTTGGAAAAAATGCCCCCAAAGGTATAAAAGTAAAAAGCAAGGGAAACTAGTCATATACCAAAATTAAATGGTATCAGTAGGGTTCATGTGGAGGACAGCAAGGCTCACTTTAGATCCCCACCCTTGAGCAATGCCTACAAGTAATTACAGTGGTACCTTGGTTCTTGAACTCAATCCGTTCTGGAAGTCCGTTCGACTTCCAAAACGTTCGCAAACCAAGGTGCGGCTTCTGATTGGCCCCAGAAACAATGCTGGCAGCTGAAATGGACATTTGGCTTCCAAAAAACATTCACAAGCCAGAACACTTACTTCCGGGTTTGCGGCGTTCAGGAGCCAAGCCATTTGGCAGCCAAGGTACCACTGTAATCCTTGCATGGACATTGGGGTGGGACTCACTGACAAGAGGTGTGGTTTTGCTCTGCTCCACGTATTAGCTCTATGAAGGTCATGCAATTTTCTGATGAGGGCTACAGTCTGCAGTGGGGTAGCCAACATGGTGCCCTCCATGTGCTGCACTTCAACTCCCATCAGCCTCCAATTCCCATCACCCCCAGCCAGCATAGCCACTGGTCAGGGATGATGGGAACTGTAGTCCAACAAACATTGTGACTGCACTATGTTGGCTGCCCTTGGTCTCCAGAATGTGTAAAATGTCAGTGGATGAAATATTGCTTCATATGATCTATAGAGACAAAGATGTTCTCACTCGTGCTTCTCTTTGTATCATACAGTTGAAGAAAGATTCGGAGAATATCATAGGCATCAGTGCAGTTCTTACTCCATTGGCCGATTTATAAGCGTTGCTGTGCAATGGATTCTGGCGATCAGGAGCCCTTCACCGTCACAACGAGCATGCACAAATACGTGGAACAATGTTTGCTGGGACTGGGACAGATTCGTCTGCAAGTCCAACATGGTGGCTATGGGGGACGGCTATGGTTCAGTGGGAGAATGTGTATGTTGCATGCAGAATGTCCTGGGTTCAATCCCCAGCTGGGAGAAAACTGTGTCTGAAATTTTGGGAAGCCGCTGTCAATCAAGGTAGACAGTACTGAGACAGATGGGCCAATGGTCTGACTCAGTAAAAGGCAGCTCCCTGTGTTCCTATGACCGATGTTTTTCATATGTACATTCAATGGTTTTACTTATAATTACAGTATTATATATTTATTTATACCCCACCATTTTTCCTGATGGGACTCAAGGCTGCTTACATGTAAAAAGGAAACACTAAAGAAAACAATTAAACATTGTTAGAAGTAAAACTACACACATATGTAAAATCTATTAAAACCACACAAATAATTACAATAAAAACAGCATGGCACCAGCCCTCTCATTAAAAGTTCCCAAAAGCCTTTTGGAACAGAAGCTTTCACCTGCTGGCGGAAGGACAACAAGGAGGGAGCCAGTCTTACATCTCTAGGGAAGGAGTTCCAAAGTCTGGGAACAGCCACCGAGAAGACCCTCTCCCTACCAAGTGTGCCTGGGAAGGTGGCAGGACTCAGAGAAGGGCCTCTCCCAAAGATGTCAACATCCAGGCAGGTTTGTATGAGGGAATACGGTCTTTCAGATAGCTTGGACTAAAGCTGCGTAGGGCTTTAAAAGTCATAACCAGTACTTTGAACTGTGCAAAGAAGTCAACGATCTGGCTGCAGCTTTTCGAGCCAGTTGAGGTTTCTGAGCACTTTTCAAAGACACCCCGCATAAAGTGAGTTACGGCGTTTTCATTTAAATGCTAAATAGCATGGGGGCAGAATAGAACCCTGAAGGACCCCATAGGCCAGGCATGGCCAAACTTGGCCCTCCAGATGTTTTGAGACTACAATTCCCATCGTCCCTAGCTAACAGGACCAGTGGTCAGGGATGATGGGAATTGTAGTCCCAAAACCTCTGGAGGGCCAAGTTTGGCCATGCCTGCCACAGGCCAACAGCCAAGATGTTGAACAGGAGTCCCCCAGGACCACCTCCTGGGTTTACCCATCCAGGAAGGACAGTGCCACTGTAAAGCAGGACCTCCAAGTCCCAGCACAGAGAGATACCATAGTCCAGATCTTTCCAAACTTTTCACGTTGGTGACACTTTTTGGACATGCATCAATTTGCAACACAGTCATTCAGTTTTACTAGCAGACCGTAGGTTAAACTAACCCCTTTCCAGCCCTGGCATCCCGCTTCTTTGGAAACCTCAAATACTGACGCTGAATAGTATGTTCTTAACATATCTTCCCTAGCTAATTGCTCCATGTGGACTTGGACGTGTTCAATCTTGCGGCTTGAGGTCCCTTGAAATGCTGCAGGATTTACAGGTTGCAGAGGGGATGACATCTCCATTTAGTCTTAATTCCATGGGCAGTTTATAAAACCATCACTCATCAGTTAGAAAAAAAACCCCACAGATTTTATTTAGCAGGTCACATAAGACTACAGGAAGCTGGGAACTGGCATTGCTGTAACAGAGCTGCTCCCTGCCCCTCATTGGTCTTCTTATAAATGCCAGGGTGTTGGAATCCTGGAGCACAATAACTGGTCAAAGAAATAATAGGGTTTTCTGTTTGGATGCCTTTAGATCACATGACGGGGGGGGGGGAACGGAGTGGAATTGTAACAGCTATGAAGAATTGCACTGCCTCTTTGGAGTCAGTTGGGAGTACATTTCAAGTTTAGTTTAAGTGGTATGGGGGTGTAACTGCATTGCTCTGAAAGGTGCTGTCCTGTTGGATTTTTAAAAATGAGATCGTGTACAGCTGTTTTGAGAGCTCCATCAATTTTCTTAGATGCCCGTATTGAATCAGTCAGAGAGTAGTTTAGATTCCTCTTTTTGTTCCTTTTAAATCAGTCCATTTCCCCCAATAAAAATACAATTTTTTTATTTGAAATCTTGAAGTCCTTCAACCCAGGTTATGAGCACATAGTACCCAAACAGTAAAATGTGTTCAGTTATCTTCTGAAATGTTAGGAGTTGGGCTAGGGTGGAATGAGAAACAATTGCTAGTAATACTAGTGTTTTCTGGGAGGATGGGCAATGGGTGGGTTATTCTCACAACTTTAACCCCTACATTCAAAACAGGCATTTAAAACAGAAAAGGTTTTGTGTCAGTCAGTGGGGGGAATGGAAGAAAGTTGGCAGTGAACTTTCAAACTAGTGCTAACATGACGTTGCTGTGAATACAACTTGACAGTGTACTTACTTTTGAATTGGTTTAAGAATTCTTTCATTCAGCAAATCCAGTACTTCAGTGCAACTTTCTTTTTTTGCTTTTCCCATTCAGCTAATCTAGTAACACATGGAGGGACCTCAAGACCCTGTCTTAAAGCAGAATACCAAGCTGCTATGCTGACACATTACAAATATACTCTTTGCAGTGACTTACAGTGAAAGATGTGCAAATAAGGCATGCGTGGCACCTTTTTAAAAGACAATAAAGGTTTGTTTTAATTATGCAGAAAGCTTTTCCTCATTGTAAATTGCTTTATCTCTGGTTTCCCTCTTATGTAAATTGAGGTGTACAAAACATATCTTAAACCTGTAAATAAATTTGAGAGTTAACCGAAATGTGGAATTTTTTTAGTGAATTGGATTTCCAAATAATCTTTCGTTCGTTTCCTTCCTTCCTTCAAAATTGATTTGTTTGCTGTTACTTCAGCACGTTAGAGAAAAATAATGCAAGTGGGGAGACAGGAGAGGAAAACATCCCAACATTCCCTGGCTTCCCATCAGCTGGAAAATGTACCCATGGAAAGTTCCCTATTACCCAACAGATTCTGCTCCATCTCAGCAAATTAATATCATATGCCTTTCATGCTATAAATTTGAACTGCATCTGCACACCTAGCTACCATATATGCTAATAATATAAAATTTTAATTAGCAATAGTTCTTACTGATTATCCAGATTTAATACTATTCCTCACAAAAACTGGGATTCTGAAGTGAGATATCCACACAACAGAAGTTGCCTTGAGTTCCAGTCACAACAGAGAGACAGCTTAAGGTCCAAAGAGTTTGACTGCTGCAGAAGATCAGGCTTCAGTAATACAGTTCGGGACTTGATATATTCATACACTTTGTAGGCTTTGCAGATAAAGATATGTACAAGTAGAAAGTATTTCTGTTGCTCCAGCAATTCAAGACGTAACACAGTTTCCGACAGCACTCACTGACTGACTCTCAGGACAAGACACCGGACAGCTGAGCAGAGATGCCTCCATCACCTATATCAGGCATCCCCAAACTCGGCCCTTCAGATGGTTTGGGGCCACAACTCCCATCACCCCTAGGTAACAGGACCAGTTGTCAGGGATGATGGGAACTGTAGTCCCAAAACATCTGGAGGGCCGAGTTTGGGGATGCCTGACCTATACAGGTGGCACTGGACTGTTGCCATAGCAACTGGCTTGGCTGACTCTGACCCTATTGCCTTATCCTCATACATGGGATGATTTGAGCTCATCAAGGAAATTATCCCTTTCCTCCATGTCTGATTCCTCCAAAAACAAATTCCACAATACTTCAAACTCATAAGATGTGGAACCGTAGGTAGACAAATGCATACTACTACAACATCCCACGAACCCCCTAGACGTAATAATTTAAAAAAAACAATGAGAGGACGACATAGGCTATGAGATTAACCCCACTCAGTGGACCAGAATGTGGTCTAAACCCCCCTTTAAATCCATATCAACGAAAAGGAAAGAACTCACTCTGAAACTCACCTACAGGTGGTACCTAACACCAAGGAAATTAGCGCTAATATGCCCAGGAACCTCACCAAAATGCTGGAGAGGGTGCACCTCCACAGGCACATACCTCCACATGCGGTGGGAATGCCCCCAAATCCAACTATTCTGGACAACAGCCATACGAGAAATATGTAAAATAATAAAGAATTAGAAATCACCCCAGAACTGGGCCTACTAAACATCTTCCAAGACAATAATGCCCACTCACATCACAAAGAACTCATAACCCACCTACTCTCAGCAGCCAGAAACATAACCAGACAGTGGAGAGGCCTGTCAGGAGTAAGCATGGACCAATGGTACCAAATAGTATGGAAAACAGCCTTACTAGAAAAATTAACCAATAAACTGAAACTGACATAGAAGCATGATCAATAGAATATGGCTATCCTGATTCAAAAAACACCCACCCAACTCACACATGAAAACAAGGTTCACCACAGCCAATCACAAACAAGCAACCACACCCCAACTTCTCTCTCCACCAAAGGAACACAAGCGAATAGCAAAGAGAACCTGCACAAACGACGCTGACACAAAACCCTACACATACATTAAGTAAAAAAGAAACCTCCCCACCCCACCCACCATGGCCCCTCCACCTTTTCTTCCCTTTTCTTCCTAATGTAACACTAATGTCTCAACAAATGAAACTGACCTGTAGAAAAGGTAAATTGAAAAAAGAGGCATTGCACATACTTTTATAAACCAAGAAATCTTGAAAAAAACATTAAAAAAAAGAAATTTTAAAAAAAAATATGACACAAGCGAAACTTGCTATATTGTATATTTTGGGTGCTGATACCACAGCATCTTTGGTTTAACAGAGAACATAAGATATACTACCTTAGGCCCCTACAGATCTGGGATAAGGAGGGGTTCCCACTTCAATAGGTGGTATTTCCAAGCAGCTTTGAACTTTGGCACCAAATTTCTTTTTAAAAAGGCACTGATTATGTATTCCTTTCTCTAAAGCAACCTCCCCCAACCTGGTATCCTCCAGTTTTGCACTACAATTCCCATCAGCCTCTGCTGGCACTGTCAATGGTCTGGGATGGTGGGAGTTGTAGGCCAACAACATCTGAAGGACACTAGGTTAGTTAAAAGCTCTAAAGGCACCTTGGGTGACAAAGATGTACCGGTAACAGCACAGGTTGAAAATTCTCAACATTTCTTCCAGTACATCACCAGTCTCTAACCCAACCCAAATGGAGGCCCATAGTTTACAGCAGGTGTGGAGAACTTCTGGTCCGTAAGCATAATTAGCAGGGGTGAATTTTTGTAAACCACTTTGAGGTGGTTTTTTTGTTTGTTTTTTACATTCAATCAGTATAGAATTTTAATGAAATAAATAATAAGGTCTGTGAGGCCTCATTTGGCCCACAAGACTATTTCAGCCAAGCCATGTCTGCCCGCCCTACATCAAGTGTTGACCAGGTAAAAACATGGCTCAACTGAAAGGGGTTTTGAGGCACTGTCAATCAGTGGAATGGTAGTACCTGAAATATCCTAAGCAAACAGCTGTGTTTGCTTTGCAACACCTGACAATCAGCTAATCATTGGGTCTTACGAAGCCCTATGAAAAGTGCTCTGCAAGACCCATGTGGGCAAAAGGGCCACCTGATGTAATCGTGATGTCAGTGGTCCTGCTCACTTTCCAAAGTTGGCCCGCAAGTGGTGGGAGAGAGAACACTGAGGAACAATAATAATAATAATAAATTTTATTTATTATCTGAGGCAAAACTGGGCTCATAGAGGCTAACATCAAATATATGACATATTACCATAAAATCAAGCAATCAATTAAAATACATCCTACATCCTAAAATCAAGTCAGAATCAAAGTAAAACCCAATCAGATGGCAGCCTGCAAGGTAGGGATGGGGACCTTAAATGCTCACCAGGAAGAGTCCACTCCTGTCCGCTAGGTAATTAGTTCCATTATGAAACTGCTCTCATTGTAATATTGTCATGTTTACATTAGGCGGTTTCATAATACAGTATTTGTATCTTAGAGAGGAACTCCTCCAGCACTGGAGCTCTGGGCACTGACTGGAAGCTGTCTATTTGGCATTTTACTACAAAAGCCGAAGAAAGTTAGGAACACAGGAATAAAAATGAGACCGTGAACAGCCCCAAACAAGATCACCAGAAACATGATCTTAAAAAAGGTTCTGAAGATGTAAGAGGATGCCATGGAGAGTACAATAACTCCCAAGATAGTGGAAATAGCTCCCTGTGTAACAGGATAGCCAAGGATGTACAAAGCATCCACAGCCTTGTCATTCACTTTGTGTTTCTCACTGGCAACAAAATTATAAGAAATATGGGCTGAGAAGTCTACTGAAAACCCTATGCAAATTACAAGGTTGATCATGGATATGGAATCAAGATTCACACTCCAGAAGGACATGAAACCAGCTACACCGACAATAACAGAGGCAATAGCAAAGGTTACCCACAAAGAACAAAGAGGATTGGGAATGAGTAGTAAGGAAATGAGTAGCATGGCTCCAGCAGCAATCACAATAGCTTGAACCGTGTCCTGAGCGATCACAAGATATTGATCAAAGTATATAAAAGCTGGATGATAAACCATTAACGGTACCTTGCAGTCCTTAGCAAGACCTCTCAGCTCATTTAAAAGACTCCTCTCATCCACTGCAGTAGTAACATTGACTGTCTGTATGAAAAAACGTGATGCTATTATTTCTGTAGCAATAACATAAACATCCCACTTGAAGTCTGGATTAATCCCAAAAAGGGTGGCTAAATTGTCAATGAAAAGCCTACGGTCATCTATATTGAAAGACATACGTTTAGCGACATCTTGGTAAGTTCTCAACCAGGACACTGATAAATTCTTGTTGACGTAGGATGAGCTTTCTAGTGCGTTCATACAGTTTTCAACATCTGCACGGACAGATGAATCCCAATAAGCTTTGCTTTCAGTAACAACCACCATAACCCTTGGGCCGTATTCTGAAAAATATTCCTTTTCCCATTCATAATACTGGATGACATAAGAATTGTCACTAGCTAGATTTCGAAGATCTATACCTTCTTGGACTTGAGTGCAGCCAAAAATACTAATACCCAAGTAGATGAGATAAAGGACTACCACAAGCACCTTGGTCCAGCTGTGCATAAGGAAGGGACCGTAATACTTTCTAAAGAATCCATTCATGGGGTGTTCAGTCTCTGCTCCAGTGGACTCATCAAAAGACCCTCCTACACAGCACATGTTATATGTGCAGCCCTGAGAGTCCTGAGGCTCATTGTTCACTTTCATGAATGTGAGCCAGTGTCTGTTGCTTTCTTCTCGTCTCCCATTTAAAGCAAGAATGGCCCCCAAGAATGTCAGGTTGTATAAGTAGCAGAACACAAAGGCTGTTCCTGTGTAGATGCAAAATGCCTGAACGGACTGGAATGGAGTTGCAATTCCAATGTAAAAGGCTAACACGTCTGTGAGGGTTGTGATGGTAATGGATACAGCTGCTTTTCCATAGGTGTCAGCCATTCGCTCTCTGACACTGTCCTTCACTTTAGTCTGCTGCCAGCAAGACACCAGGATGAACATGTCATCAACACCAACCCCTGAAGAACGGCAAATATATAACATATTAGTTCCTATATGTCATGCGAGAAGAGAAATACAGTGGTACCTTGATACTTGAATGGCTTGGCTCCCCAAAAAAACGGCTCCTTAATGCCGCAAACCCGTAGATATGTAATTTTCACCCATCATGATTCTTAAATATATTAATGAAAAGCCCAATGGAGAAGTCAGGAGGAATGTGTACATTTGCTAACTTACCAAGGATAAGAAATGGCGAATTTGCAACTGTGACAACAAACGGCTCCCCACAAAAGAGCAGCAATCCAAAGCTGCTGACGACAGATAAGCCTGCTGACAGCACCCCAAAAGCTGCAACCCACACTTTTGTCCGTACACAGTCCAGCCTGAAACAGAGATTAAGAAGATTCTAATTCGATTCAGAGTATCACGGTCCATGTACTAATCCCCCCTCCCACTGAACCAAGCTAAACCCGTTAGCACCACATGGATCGGCTATGCATGCACTGAAGCTGTGTGAAGCTTTGTTTTGAAGCCCTAGTTGCACAAAATATCTCAAAAAAGGATGCAAGCTTCCAAGCTCCCCAGAATGCTTCATCAGCTAGACAGTAAACAAACTAAGGAGGGGGGAGAACAAAGTTGGCTGTTGGTAAGGCCATTGAGTCTGCATTCTTCGATGGAATGTGGGAAAGATGGCAGACATTCAGATGAAGCTTGGTAGATCTACTACCTCCTCCTAATACATAATAATAATAATAATAATAATAGTAATAATAATAATAGTAATAATAGTAATAATTTATTATTTCTACCCTGCCCATCTGGCTGGGTTTCCCCAGCCACTCTGGGCGGCTTCCAACAGAAGGTTAAACATACATTAAAACATCAATCATTAAAAACTTCCCTAAACAGGGCTGATTTCAGATGGCTTCTAAATGTCATATAGTTGTTTATTTCTTTGACATCTGATGGGAGGGCATTCCACAGGGCGGGTGCTACTACCGAGAAGGCCCTCTGCCTGGTTCCCTGTAACTTCGCTTCTCACAGTGAGGATACCGCCAGAAGGCCCTCAGCGCTGGATTTAAGTGTCCGGACAGAGCAATGGGGGTGGAGACGCTCCTTCAGGTATCCAGGACCAAGGCCGTTTAGGGCTTTAAAGATCAGCACCAACACTTTGAATTGTGCTCAGAAATGTACTGGGGGCCAATGTAGGTCTTTCAAGACCAGTGTTATGTGGTCTTGGCCGCTGCTCCCAGTCACCAGTCTAGCTGCCACATTCTGGATTAGTTGGGAGTTTCTGGGTCACCTTCAAAGGTAGCCCCACACAGAACGCGTTGCAGTAGTCCAAGCGGGAGATAACTAGAGCATGCACCACTTTGGCGAGACAGTCTGCGGGCAGGTAGGGTCTCAGCCTGTGTACCAGATGGAGCTGGTAGACAGCTGTCCTGGACTCAGAATTGACCTGCACCTCCATGCACAGCTGTGAGTCCAAAATGACTCCCAGGCTGTGCACCTGCTCCTTCACAGACACAGTTGCCCCATTCAGAACCAGGGAGTCCCCCATACACTCTCACAAAATGAAAAGATAAAAATTACTTCCCTTTTCTCAGCAATTACCTTGAGCATGAGATAATTGAGAAGGTTATTGTTAAGGTATACGTGATGGAAAACAAAGGGACCACTTCCTTAGTATTTTTTTCAAACTCTTCTTGTCTGGACAATGAAGTAAAATAAGCCACCTGCCATAGGGAGCGGTGGGGGGGGGGAGAGAGAAAAGGTCACATGTTAAATATTTTCTCTCTCTTAATATATAAATCTATTTTTTTTAAATAATATTTATTATTTTTCCAAAAACACTGGGGAAAAAGAAAAAAAGAAAAAGAAAAACAATACAACACATCAAATTAACAAAACAAGACAAAGACAATAAAATAAATCAAACAATTTCATTATCCCATCTTTCATTCACTTATTTCCACGACCTCCTCACACCTCCCTTTTTGTATTCCACTTCTGTTAATTATTTCAGCAATTCCTTTCCATCTTCCTCTGTTTTCTATCCTATAATTATCTTAACTCATTCTAACCTTATTTTTTCCTTTAATACTCTATTAACCTATCTGTACTTAATTCCTTATAATATTTCTACTAAAGCCATATAACTTCATTTCAACATTTTTCTAACATTAATTAATTTTACAATATTTCTGTAGATAGTCTTTAAACTTTTTCCAATCTTCTTCCACCAACTCCTCTCCCTGGTCTCGGATTCTGCCAGTCATTTCCGCCAGTTCCATGTAGTCCATCAGCTTCATCTGCCATTCTTCCCGGATGGGCAAATCTTGTGTCTTCCAATACTTCGCGATGAGTATTCTTGCTGCTGTTGTTGCATACATAAAAAAAGTTCTATCCTTCTTTGGCACCAATTGGCCGACCATGCCCAGGAGAAAGGCCTCTGGTTTCTTCAAGAAGGTATATTTAAATACCTTTTTCATTTCATTATAAATCATCTCCCAGAATGTCTTAATCCTTGGGCACGTCCACCAAAGGTGAAAGAATGTGCCTTCAGTCTCATTACATTTCCAACATTTATTTTCAGGCAAATGGTAAATTTTTGCAAGCTTGATTGGTGTCATGTACCACCTATAAATCATTTTCATTAAGTTTTCTCTTAGGGCATTACATGCCGTAAATTTCATACCTGTGGTCCATAACTGTTCCCAGTCAGCCATCATTATATTCTGTCCAACATCTTGTGCCCATTTAATCATAGCTGATTTCACCATTTTATCCTGAGTGTTCCATTTCAACAGCAAGTTATACATTCTTGACAAATTCTTAATTTTAGAATCTAGCAATTCTGTTTCCAATTTTGATTTTTCCACCTGGAAACCAACTTTTTTGTCCAAATTATATGCCTCCATTATTTGATAATAATGGAGCCAATCTCGCACTTTATTTTTCAATTTTTCAAAGCTCTGCAATTTTAGTCTGTCTCCCTCTTGTTCCAGAATTTCCCAATATTTCGGCCATTTGGCCTCCATATTGAGTTTTTTCTGTGCCTTCGCTTCCATTGGTGACAACCATCTTGGGGTTTTCTTTTCTAACAAATCTTTCTATCTTATCCATACATTAAACAATGCTTTTCTGACAATATGATTTTTAAACGCTTTATGTGCTTTTACCTTATCGTACCACAAATATGCATGCCAACCAAATACATTATTAAAACCTTCTAGGTCCAACACATCAGTGTTTTCAAGTAGCAGCCAACAAAAGGCAGCTGATTCATAGTAGAGTTTTAAGTCTGGCAGGGCAAATCCACCTCTTTCTTTAGCATCAGTTAATATCTTAAATTTTATTCGGGACTTCTTGCCCTGCCAAACAAATCTGGAAATATCTTTCTGCCACTTCTTGAAACAATCCATCTTGTCCAAAACAAGAACAACATCCTTGGCAGCACATTCATTTTTATCACAGCAATTCGGCCTAACAATGATAACTTCAAGTTTGACCATATTTCTAAGTCCTTTTTCACTTCAATCCAACTTTTTTCATAATTATCCTTAAATAGATTTACATTTTTAGCAGTCATATTAACCCCTAAATATTTCACTTTCTTAACCAATGTTAGTCCTGTCTCTTCCTGAAATTTCTCTCTCTCATTTACAGTTAAATTTTTCTCTAAAACCTGAGTTTTCATCTTATTCAGCTTAAAACCTGCTACTTGCCCAAATTCTTGAATCAGTTCCAATACCCTTTTTGTACTAGATTCTGGTTCCTGTAGGGTCAATACTAAATCATCAGCAAATGCTTTCAGTTTATACTGTTTAACTCCCACTTGTATACCTTTGACCTCTTGGTCCTTTCTTATCATGTTTAACAAAACCTCAAGGACCGATATAAAAAGCAGTGGAGAAATTGGGCAACCTTGTCGTGTCCCTTTCTCAATCTTAAACTCTTCTGTCACTACATTATTCACAATTAATTTTGCCTTTTGTTCTGAATAAATTGCACCTATACCATTTTCAAAACCTTGGCCTACCCCCATCCCCTGTAGATTCTTCTTCATAAAACTCCAAGAAATGTTGTCAAAGGATTTCTCCGCGTCCACAAATATCAAGACAGCCTTAGTATTAATATTCACTTGAAGTTTTTCTAAAATATTAATTATATTCCTCATATTGTCAGACAAATGTCTGCCCGCTTGATCTTTATGAATTTCTTCTACTAACACCTTTTTTAATCTTTTGGCCAAAATGTCTGCAAAAATTTTATAATCCACATTTAGCAACGATATGGGGCGGTAGTTTTTGAGCTGTGTCTTTTCAGTCTGTTTTCGGTATAAGTGTAATGTAAGCTTCCTTCCACGACTCTGGTGCCTTTCTTCCTTCCAATATTTCATTACAGACTTCCATCAATGGTTGTATTAACCAATCTATCAAAGATCTGTAATATCTTGGAGATTTACCTAATTGCATGTTCTGAATAGCCCCTTCCACCTCCTGGTCCGTTATTTTGTAGTTCAACATTAGTTGTTTTTCCTGTGAGATTTTGTGTAGTCCATTTATTTTCAAGAATCGATCAATGTCCATTTCGTTTTGCTTCTCCTGTGTATAAAGTTGTTTGAAATACCTCTGGAAACACTTCCTAATCTCCACTGGGTTCTGTATATTTTTTCTTTCCACTTCCAAATTCGTGATAGTATTGAGTTTTTGTCTTTTTTTCATTTGCCAGGCCAACAATTTCCCACATTTATTTACCGATTCAAATGTCTTTTGCCTCATCTGTTTAATCTTCCATTCTATTTCCTGATTCATCAGCTTCGCATATTGTACCTGGTATAACTTTATCTCTTTCAGAATCTCCTGTGACTTTGGTTTTGCTCTCAGTTTCTTCTCTCCTTCCCCTATCTTTCCCAGGATTTTATCCTTTTTTTCATTCTGAGTTCTCTTCTTAATTGCATTCTGTTGTATTAGGAATCCTCTCATAACCGCTTTGCTTGCATCCCAAATTACTCTTTTTTCCACTGTAGTGTTCATGTTTATCTCAAAATAATCTCAGAGTTTTTTTGGCCTTCTTGGTCACCTCTTCATTCCTAAACAAGGTGTCATTCATCCTCCATCTGAAGGAGCCGCTTGGCATTAATTTCATTTCCATCTTCACCGCATTATGGTCCGAACAAGTTTTGGGGCAGATCTCCACTTTGCTAGTCTTCGGAGCCAGTCCCCTGGTTACCCAGATTTGGTCAATTCTTGTCCACATCATTTTAGCCTCAGAGAAGAAAGTTCCCTCTCTTCCCAGAGGGTTCTTCATTCTCCAAATATCAACTAAATCCATATTTTCAGTCATGTCAAAAAGGGTTTTTGGTAGTCTACCATCTTTGGTGACTACCTGTCTCTGTGCCTTATCCATATTTGTAGACACCACTCCATTCATATCTCCCATCAAAATCATATTATAATCCATCAGGGTCTCATGTAACTTCTTAAAGAATTCCGATTTTCCTTCATTTGGTGCATATATACCTAGAATCAAAAATTTCTCTCCTTGTGATTGAATTTCAATTGCTACAAATCTTCCTTGGTCGTCTTTAAATAAGAATTTCGGTGATAGGCTCTCCTTTGCATAGAGGACCACTCCTCTTTTTTTAATTTTGTCTGATGAAATGAATTCTTGGCCCAATCTTTTATTACTCATTATTTTCCTGTGTAGCCTTATCACATGTGTTTCTTGTAAACAAATTAAGTCCAAATGTTCTTTTTTCAATAAATGAAAGACTTTCCGCCTCTTTTCAGGGGAATTTAGTCCATTCACATTCCAGCTCAAAACCTGCAACACCATCATGTAATTACGCTAATGTTCCTCCAACTGCACCCAATGCTTGCTCTTCTTCTGTTGGTAGTAATGGTAGCACGTTCACTGGGGAGTCCAGTCCAAAAGACAATGTTGATATGTCCAATGTTCCCCTGTTTGGTGATCTTCTGTCCGATGCTCTCTGCTCTGGTGCTCTATCTGGTGATCTTCTGTCCGATGCTCTTGGCTCTTTTCCAAGTCCCTTCTGCAAATCTTCCTCGTACTTGTACAAAAACTTCACTTTATCCTCTACTGATCTTATTTTTATTTTCCTACCTTTGAAACTGAAAGATAGGCCTTGGGGAAACTCCCACCTAAAGATAATTTTATTCTTTCTCAGCAGGGCAACAATATCTCCGTAGTCAGGCCTAAGATCCAAAAGATATTTCGGGACATCTTTAAAAATTACCACTCTTGACTGTTGTACTTCTAGGTTCTTCTGGTAGTGCCAACCCAAGATTCTATCTCTCTCTTCTTTAGATCGAAGAGTAATCAAGCAGTCTCTTATTATATTCTTCTCTTCCCCCCCTCCTCTTCCAAGTCTGAAGGCCCTCACTATTCTAAACTCTTCTTGTCCCAAGTCCAGGTCCCAAAAATCAGCAAATTCCTGTGTAATAAAGTCTATCAAACTTTCCTTCTCAAATTCAGGTAGGCCTCTGATCCTCAAATTTGTCTGTTTTTCTTTAAGTTCAATCATAGCAAGCGTCAGCTTATGTTCATCAAGTTGCCTCTGTAGGGCTGGGACTCTCTCTTTCACCAATTGTGTTACTTTACATTCAGCAGCTGCAGCCTTTTCCCTAGCTTCCTCCGCAGTCTGCTGTGTATCAATTTCTGAATCGTTTCTGTATTGGTATTCACCTTTAGTCCCAAATTGTTTATGCTTTTCGTATTTAAATCAATTTTATTAGTTGCCGCGTCCACTTTCTTATTAAGCTGTTCCAATGAGTCATTTATCTTACTTAACGCAACCGCTAGTACCTCTTCTGATAGCATTCCTTTTGATTTTGGTTGTGCTGATATAGACACAGCAGCAGCCGGAGGGAGGGGATCTGGTATTGAACTTCTCCTAGGTTGCTGCCTAATCTTCCCAGACCTTAATGTTTTTTCAGCAGTTGGCAAATCTATTTTTTCCTTTCCATTTGCCATAACACTTAAACGATTCAAGGTCAGTCCCAGAGTCTCACAGTTTCTTATCTTACAGCTGGAAATTCCCCTAGCTCCACACTTGTAGAACTCTTGTAAAACAACCAGTTTCAAAAACTTCCACTAGGGGGAAACAGTTTCAATTTATGTTACTTGTATTGATCAATAATGTCCTCTTTTAAACACAGTTCAAACATCCAAAGTTAGTTTCCATTTTCTGTTACTATTTATTCCTTTTTAGAAACAACCAGAGACTGTAGAAACAATGTAGAAACAATGTATTTGTCTTACTTAGCTAGCTGTCAGTGAACGTTCTATAAGCTGTCAATGGACATTCCAAAAGACGTCAATCCAGCTAGCAGCCCGTTTCCAGGGTCAGAGCGGCAGTATTCTGACTCTCTTCACTCTCTCCTGCAGGTCTACTCAGTCCACAACTTCCCCCCTCTTCTCCTGCCCCCGAGGGGGGATTAAATGTTCTTTACCGTTGAAATTTTAGTCTTTTGCAAAGGGCTTTCCAAGGCTTCAGCTTACAGCCTTTTTGCTTCAGTCTATTTACAAAAAGGGGAGGCGGACTTCCTGTATTGAACCTCTCCGCTTCGATACCAAATTATACGTTTAGAAATCTAATTCTCCCGTTGCAGCTCTACTCACGGGTAATTGCTTTAGATTCAAATTGTCCACAGGAAAAAGTCAGCGCTCTCCGGCAACAGCTATGCGGCTTCGCTCCGTGGAAGAAGCAGACGACTCGAAGCACCGCACCACTCACCGCACGTCGCTCCGGAACCCCGAAATCGGGTTTCCCCGCGAGTAGGGGAGGCGCAAAAGGTGCCCGCCGAATCCCACGTTCACAGGTTTCTCCTGCCTGTGATTTTTTGCGGGTCTCTGCCTTCGCCGTAGCGGCCAGACCCAATTTTCCACGGGGCAAATTCCTCCCGGTCAGAGGAATTCAGCCATTGCCGATGGCGCCAACCCGGAAGTCCTTGATATATAAATCTAAATGCTCACAAGAGTATAAAGACAGGGTGCAATTAGCAGAATATAAGTGGGACCTGAAATACATTTTGCAGCATGGAGTGTTCCTGCTTAGGGGCCCAGGATAGCAAACAATAAAAACATCCTTAAAACAATTCCAATACTGATGTAGACTGGGAAAGATCTCTACTTGCTAAGAGCAAGGTTCTTCAGGAGGCACTTAAAAGACAGTCGATACAGCGTCTGTGTAATATTCAAGCAGTGGGGAGTAATTCCAAAGGACAGGTGTCACAGCACTAAAGGCCCAAGTCCTACATTGTGCGGAACAGACCTCCTGATCAGGTGGTATCTGCTGGAGGCCCTCAGTGACTTGATTTGCCATATAAGGGGTGAGGTGGTCTTTCAGATAGCCCTTCCTAAACAGTGCACGACTTCATACACCAAGGGTTCAAGTTAGGCAGCCCTGCCCTCTTTGAGAATAATTCATTTCACTCCGCATCCCATTGGACACTCAACATTCTGAGGCCGCCCAGCAATTCTCAGTCTTCATTAAGCTGCTTGGTTGGGTTGGCTGAACAAAGTCTCTAATGCCTCAAGTCACCAATGTGTGCACAGCCTATGACTGGCAGAGGCCGCAGGTTAGCACCACTGTCTGGCTTCCAACTTCTAGAGACAGCCACGAGTTTACATAACTTTTAAAATGGGATTAGACAAATCCACGGAGGATAATAATACCGATGGCAACCAGCCATGATGCTATTCCATGTCTCCAGCTTCAGAAGCAGCATGCCTCTAAGTAATGTAAAGGATCCCTGACCATTAGGTCCAGTCGTGGATGACTCTGGGGATGTGGCACTCATCTTGCTTTACTGGCTCAGGGATGTGGCGTACGGCCAGCATGACTAAGCCGCTTCTGGTGAACCAGAGTAGCGCACGGAAACGCCGTTTACCTTTCCGCCGGAGTGGTACCTATTTATCTACTTGCACTTTGACGTGCTTTCGAACTGCTAGGTGGGCAGGAGCAGGGACCAAACAACGGGAGCTCACCCTGTCGCGGGGATTCAAACTGCTCGGAAAGCCCTAGGCTCTGTGGTTTAGACCACAATGCCACCCATGTCCCTTATGCCTCTAAGTACCAGAGTGAGTTCTGTTTAATAGCGTGAGAGGGGAAATACATGCTAATGAATGAAAAGCTGCAACAGACTAACCCAAATGGAATAAAACTTACTGTCTGGAGCAGTTCCTATACTTTTCTTCTGGATGCAAAGAGGCATATTAATAGCCTTACACTGAACAGTGTTACTGGCTCCAGTACTCAAACCACATAGTGGTGGGGGGAGGGGGGAGGGAGAGAGAGAGAGAGAGAGAAAGGGTGGAACTATTCAGGCCTGGGTAGCACAGATAAGCAGAACTAGTTGCACTAATAACCACCCTAGCTGAGAAAACAGATACAGTACAAATTTTGCTTGGGCTTGTTAGCCAACCCTCATTTTTAGCAGCCAGTGAGGTTCTGCTTTCTGTTCTACAAATGCTAAGGGAGCAGGTCCTTTTTTGTTTTCATTTTCGCAAAGAAGGGGGAGGGGTTCCTATGGGTGAGGAGCTGTGGGTCGAATGATATGCATTTCGAACAAATCAGCCCATCACACTGACATAATCTGGCGGAGGTGTTGCTAAAGGTTAATTCAGGGCACCAAGCTTTTTGCAGTGGGGCCCAAATCTCAATCCCCTTGCTCCCCCTATTTAAAAATATTTTGAAAACTTTATTTATAGTGCAGTTGGAAGTCCTGCAAAGAATATTACTGTATTCTCCAAATCCCAGTCAACCACCATATTAATTTTCTAGAGGCATCTATAGTGGTGCCCTGCAAGACGAATGCCTCGCAAGACGAAAAACTCGCTAGACGAAAGAGTTTTCCGTTTTTTGAGTCGTTCCGCAAGACGAATTTCCCTATGGGCTTGCTTCGCAAGATGAAACGTCTTGTGAGTTCTTGCGAGTTTGTTTCCTTTTTCTTAAAGCCGCTAAGCCGTTAATAGCCGATAAGCCGCGCTTCGCAAGACGAAAAAACCGCAAGACGAAGAGACTCGCGGAACAGATTAATTTCGTCTTGCGAGGCACCACTGTATGCACATCAATTACATATGCAAATTATATGAAAAATTATGTGCTGGGCCTAGGCTCTGGATCATTTAAGTATTCATTTATTTATCTACATAATTTATTAATCATTTTATATCAAGGGTGGGGAACCTTTTTGACCATATCTCTCCCCATCCGACAGTCCAACTTTGACATGTGCGTAGAGGCAATTGACAGATAAGGTGGTCCTGTCAAAGTTGGCCCACGGGAACGGGGGAAGATGGTGCCCAAGCAGAACTGAAGTCCCAATGCATCAGCTGATGGGTGGTCCCTTCTGCTGGGATTGGTTGTATGTGCAGCTGATCTAGCCCTATCTCTGCCTGCCCTGTGCCTGACATCACATGTGACATCAGATGTAGGGCAGGTGGGTATGGTTTGGGCAAAATGGCCTTATGGGCCAAATGGTGAAGCATGGCAGGCCAAATTTGGCCCATGGGCTCAAGGTTTTCTGCCCCTGATTTACATCCAAGCATGTCCAAGCTGTGCAAAAGAAGTAATTCAGGAAACAGCATAAAAGCATAAAATGTGCATTATTTTGAAAGAGGCACTCCTTGGCATTCTTGCGTTGCCAGAGATGCTGCAATAGCTTGTTTTCTAATTACTTACTAAAATTAAATGTTTGGCCGCCACTGAATGCCTCCACTTGCTGATGCAGGTGCGTTAGGCATGGGGAACCTCTGACCCTAGTGG
Source organism: Podarcis muralis (assembly GCF_964188315.1). NCBI lineage: Eukaryota > Metazoa > Chordata > Lepidosauria > Squamata > Lacertidae > Podarcis > Podarcis muralis. The sequence continues at coordinate 21,677,363 of NC_135666.1, read as the reverse complement.
TTTGACTTCAGATCCTGTTCGCTCCAGTAAGCATGGCAGCATGCATCAGGCAGACACAGAGAGTCATATCGCGGCTCTATCGTGCCAGGAGACGCTTACCTGGATGGTTGCGAGGTTCAAAGATTTCAGCACGCCCGGGATGCGCTCCAGAAACGTCCGGAGCCAGAGCGCGCTGTCGTTTCTGCGAGAAGCCTCATCCTCCTGCAAGTAGTAGAAGAGGCGCAGCGCTTTGGCCGCCCGGACGGGGCGCGCCGGCCCATCCCCGGGGCCCAAGTCGAGGCCTCCCAGAAAGGGGGGCAGGAAAAGGGGGTTGGCAGTGAGCGGAGGGACGTAGAGCGGGAAAGTGAGGTCGGGCAGCAGCGCCTGTATCCCGGCCGGGTCGCCTTGCACCAAGCTGAGCAGCGGGTTGGCGCTGCTGCAGTTGTGGCCGGGGCTGCTCCGCGCGCAGAGCTGGGCGAAGGAGAGCGCGGCGCCGTCGGGGCTGCGGAGCCCCCGCACCGCCTGGTCCAGCGCCAGCAGCTCGGCGAAGGCCTCCCGGGTGAGGAGCGAGCCTCCGCCGCGGGCCACGGCCAGGAGGGAGGCGAAGGAGCCCTCGGTGCTCAGCCTCTCGGCCGAGAAGCGCCGCGCGTCGTCGGTGAGGAAGTGCGCCTGCACGAAGCGCCGCTCGCCCTTGGCGGGGCCCCCGAGCGGCGTGAACTGGCCCTCGATGTCGTTGTCCTCCAGGCTGCTCAGGAACACGAAGCCGGCGCCCAAAGCGGCCGAGAGCGCCACGGGCACGAGCAGGAAGGGCCACGGGTGCGCGCCCACCAAGCCGCCTAAGTCCCGCAGCGCGCGCGACAGGGGCCTCTCCACGCAGTCCGTGTGGCAGTTTTGAGGCGCCATCGCCTTTTCTCTTTCTCCTCCTACCAGCGGCGAAGAGAGCAGGAGCTCAGACCGTTATCTGAGGAAGTCAGGCGTAGGGCAGCCCGGCCCCACTTAGCACGAGTGTGCTGGGAAGTTTCTAAAACATCTCGAAAAGGGGGAATTGAGCGGGGAAAGAGGTAAAAATGGCCGCTGGGCGAGGTTCGCCGGGAAACGCCCACCCGTTAACCGCCTCCGAAGTCGGTTGGGGGGGATTCTGAGGGAAACCCCGTTCAGCGAAGGCATCAGTTTCTTGGCTGCAATCTGGCTGCTACGTCTGAGGGAAACTCCGGAGAAAATCCAGAACGAGAGGGCGCAGTGCCTTTTTATTTTTTATTTTTTAAATATTTTTTATTGCTTTGTTTTCCAGGGTCAAAGTACAACATTGATACATCGTCAGTAACACAACAAAAGCTTTTCTTTTTTTTTTTTACAAAGTAGAGAAACAAGAAAAAAAAAGATTCACTTTTTCAAATCCTTTTTCAACATCTACTGGACTTCCCCACATCCTCCATCCCTGCATTCTTTACAATAAAAATCAACAGCAAATTAAAACCTTGTTTCATGTGTATTTGTATTTTCATCTAATTATTTACTCTAAAAGTTAAACTTTTCTCAAACATAACTTAGTTTCAATCATTTCCGAATCTCAATACTGAAGCATGTTTTTCTCAAAACTTAGCAAATTCTCAACATTCATATAACTTAAAATGTTTTTGTAAATAGTCCTTAAATTTCCTTCGTCTCGGCAGTCTTTTTTCCGCAAGGGTGGGCGACCTGCGGCTCTCCAGATCTGCTTGATGACTGGCCGTTCTGGAGAGGGAGTCCTAACATCTGGAGGGCCACTGGTTCCCCACAGTTAATCTAGGTTCTGTTTAGAAAAACAGATGCATATATACCATATTTTTCGCCCCATAGGATGCACTTTCCCCCCTCCAAATTTGAAGGGGAAATGTGTGTGCGTCCTATGGGGCGAATGCAGGCTTTCACTGAAGCCTGGAGAGCGAGAGGGATTGGTGCGTACACCGACCCCTCTCACTCTCCAGGCTTCGCGCACTGGGCTCCCACGGCTTGCGGAGAAGTTGCCTGCATGCTGAAGCCTGGGCGCACTGAGCCCAGACTTCGCGCAGCACTCCGCAAGGCGCGGGAGCCCAGCGCTGGCCTCCCGCAGCTTGCGGAGAGTTGCCTGCATGCCAAAGGCTGGGCGCGCTGAGCTCAGCGCGCCCAGGCTTTGCGCAGGTCTCCGCAAGGCGCGGGAGCCCGGCGCCAGGCTCCCATGGCTTGCGGAGAGTTGCCTGTTCTGGGGTCGGGGGAAGCTCGGGCTTCCCCCACGCCTGGGGGGGAAATAAAATTGTTTTCTTTTATTTCCCCCCCCAAAAAAACTAGGTGCGCCTATGGGACGGTGCGTCCTATAGGGCGAAAAATACGGTACTATATTGTTACAGACCGGAACCATTTGTTATCCTCAGCAAACTTAGCCGCTTCCCTGTTCACCCCCAACTCCAGATCAGTGTGAACTGGTTAATTTATTTTTCCTCACTTCACATAAGCTTTCCTGCTTACAAGGAGGAGCAAGTACTTATTCAGGACATTGAAATTCTGCTACCTATACACATCCTTCGGAGTCCTGTGGCATTAGAGGCATCACCAGAGATCATCCACACATTTTCAAGCCTGTCTTTGCAACCCTAACGACTGGAACATTTCCAGGGAAAAAAGAAGCTGAAAATATAAAGGCGCCAAGTAATGCATTTGCATTTTTTGTGTTTGCACGGCACAATCGCACTACTAGCCAGATTCCCTTGATTTGCTAGCTCATCATCATTTGGATGAGCTCCAGCCTAATGAAATGCTGGATCAGGGAGAAAGTTGGGTTACTCTTTCGGTCCTTCCAAGAATTTTACTATGCAAGCTGGTGTATCTTTCAAAGACTGTGTTCACACTTCTGCTTACTGTACACTTGCCGCATTTCCAGTGCGGAGTTTTTAATTCATGTTCCCATGACATGTTATGTATTTTGTACTCCATTATAAAATACTGCTGAGTCCTTAAGCCACTCCTAATTTGTCTCTCTCCTGCCATCAGCACCCTCAAAGAGAAACAAATCTGACAGTAATGAAGCTGTCCTGATGAGAACAGCCGAAGGCAGAAAGAGGCATGAAACACACTGGCGGGGGGCGGGGGGGGGGCGGACGACAACAACAACTTACCCGTATTTTTCGCTCTATAACACGCACCCGACCATAACACGCACGTAGTTTTTAGAGGAGGAAAACAAGGGAAAAAATATTCTAAACGAAACAGTGGATGTATGATTTTTGTGGTTCATGCTGTGGCCACAGACAAGTGATCTGACAGTGAGTTTGGAGTAGCCCAATGCAAAAATCCTGAGGATCCATGTGGATCCATGCTTTGTAACCACATTTTTGCACCACTGCGCCCCAGGCAAAAGTGGGTGCGTGATTTTTTGGGTGCAAGATGTAGCCATGGACATGCTATGTGATCTGATGGTGAATTTGGGGTGACCCAGTGCAAAAATCCTGAGGATCCATGTGGATCCGTGCTTTGAAACCACGTTTTAAGTGGGGAGGGAAGGAAAAGCACTCAAGGGACAAGGAGCACGCATGGAGTGTGTGGAGAAGGATGCTGCTAATAATGCAGAAGAGGGGTTTAAGGGGAGAAGAAGCACGCGTGGGATGGGTGGAGAAGGATGCTGCTAATTATGAAGAAGAGGGGTATAAGGAGAGAAGGCTCCTCTCCTCTCCCGCTTTGCTCCTTTAAAGCAAGCAGGCTCTGCTTTTCTCCCTCCTCCCCGCTCACCCCCAGCTTAGCGAGCTGAAAAACTTTGCTGCTATTTAGCGAGCTGAGTGGGGAGGAGAGAGGGACAGAGAGCCTGCTTGCTTTAAAGGAATCAACCGGACAGGAGCCGCTTACACTCGTGTAAGCGGCTCCTCTCCTCTCCCACTTTGCTCCTTTAAAGAAGCAGGCTCTCTGTCCCTCTCTCCTCCCCACTCAGCGGCTCTTCTCCCGCTTTGCTGTTTCAAAGCAAGCCACAGAGGAGGGAAGGAAGGGGAGCCATGGATCCTCTGCTCACGACTGCAGCAGATCCCCCCCGCCACCCATAGGCATTCCCTCCATAACACGCACAGACATTTCCCCTTACTTTCTAGGAGGAAAAAAGTGAGTGTTATGGTGCAAAAAATATGGTAATAGCACTCTGAGGCAGGAATGTGAACACACCCCAAGTATTAAAAAAATTGTATTTTACTTTCAGTTTTACTTCTTATGCACATGACCTGATTGTTTAAGGAACTTGCTTGCTGCTGCATCTGCTGTTTTGATAGTATTTAGCTCCTTCTGATAAAAAAAATTAATGATGGGTGTCCCACGTATAAATATATATATTTTAAAAGCTTGCTGAAGACCAGCTAGGATCCAGAAGAGCAAAAAGGCACAGTTCTTTAAAGCTAGCACTAAGAAGATTTCACAGAGGTTGAATGAAGCAGTTTCGGAATAAACTGTGGTGAGAAACTGCAGATTCACAAGAGTTCATGAATCTAGAAATGATTATAATTATGTGATTGCCAAGCAAGTTCTGTTCAATGCCACAGTGAAGGGTTTTTGGGTGAAACGTAATTTGGGACACAGGTAAGGCTTATATGAGGGGCTTCAGGATACAACAAATAAATGGCATGGAAAATTAAAAGAAAGGAAAATAATATTCAAGAAATAATAAGACAGATAAGAGACAAAATGAAATGATCAAAAACCCAAAAAATGAAAAAGTAAGCCAAAAATAAAGATCTTACAATCACATATTTCCAACTTAATAAAATAAGGAAGTAGAAAGTAAAATAAATGCATGAGACAAAAGATATTTTGAATTGGCCAATAAAGCCAGCAGGATGCTGGCTTGGTTAATAAAAGAAAAACAGATAGAATCATAAACAAAATAATAGATCAAGGAGAAGAAACTACTGACCCGAAAAAAATTAAACAAAGTTTTATAAATTACTACAAAAAGCTGTATAAAACAGAGTTTAAAGATTAAAACAAAATAAAAAGAGTATTTGTTACAGAATAATTTACTGTCAATATTAGAAGAAGAATATAAATATTTAAATGCCGACATAGAAATAGAAGAAACTGCCCAAGTAATTAAAAAGATGTCAAACGGGAAATCGCCAGGTTCTGGCAAAATTTCAATGAGAATCATGTATGTATAGAAATAATGTATGGATCACACAATTTTACATGTACCACCTGCTTCCCCTAAAATATTGCAAAGAATCATGGCAACAGCACAATGATGAACAAATGTGAGTGATCCAGGAGACCACCCAGAAACTTATTAAGAGGTGTAGAAATCACCTAAGTAAATACATAAATCTATATTTTAACTGGGGCTGCATTATCTTTCTCTCATGTGCTAAAGAAAGCAAGTAAGGACACAGAGGAGAACAAAATTTCCAAACATTCCTTGGCTTCCCATCAGCTGGAAAATGTAGCCACGGAAATTTCCTTATTATGCAACAGACTGCCCCAGCTTGACATACTAAAATCATATGCCTTTCATGCTATAAATATAAATGAACCGCATCTGCGCACCTAGTTACCATATACGCTAACAATCAATATAAAATGTTGATTAGCAATAGCTCTTACTGATTCTCCAGATTTAATTCTATTTAATTCTTGTCACCTAGGCAGTCCAGGGCCCCTATGCACACTGCCCAGGCATTCGCCCTGGGGAGATCACTAGGTGGTGTGACTTCAGACCCAGAGGTGCACTTGATAGTCTCTGGAGACAGATAGATGCCAACAACAGTTCCTCCAACAATAAATTCCACAATGCTTTGAAGTTGTAAAAGATATGGAACAGTAGGTAGAGAAATAAATGCCGTGACAAAATCAGTCCCATATTTCTGCTGTAGTTGGTTAAGATAATTAAATAGCAACTATAATTCTCTGTGTGCTTGTTTTTTAAAATAAAAACCATGTTTAGGACTCTCTAAGATGATGTACTTTCAACACATATGGAAAAATCTGCAGGCCTCACTAAAGCTGAAAAGGAAAAAAAAGGGGGTTTGTTTTTTGCCAAAATCCAGAGGAAGAAAAATAAAAGCCAAAGCCTTAAAACGGTTCAGAAAATAAATCTTCCTGAAATCTTTAGTCTCAAAGTCTCTGACAATCTTTAAATGAAGCGAGGTACCAGACTTTGTACAATGAAAGACAAGCTGTGAAGTTTCGTGTATTCAGCAAATATGATGTCCAACACTGAACAGTGATTCCGGATATAATGACTACTGTTACGTAGAATTCTTCGTCAGCGTGGTTGGTAGCACATTGTTAGTAGCACGTTGTTAGTAGCAGTGACTACATTATTACATGTACAACTCCCATAAGCCCCGTTGCCCCGTGTGTCATAACCATGCTGGATGGGCTGATGGTGTAGCCCAGTGTTTCCCAACCACTGTTCCATGGCACACTAGTGTGCCGCGAGATGTTGCCTGGTGTGCCGCGGGAAAAATTAAAAAATTGAAAGATTTTTTTTAAGTCAAATTTTCGATTGGGGCGCCGTCACTAGATGACCCCTGGGGTTCCCTCTCTCCCTCCCGCTCTGCGCCTCCTTCCTCCTCCTCCTCCTCCGGGGAGGCCCTTCCTGGCTCTTGGCCAAGGCTTGGCGGCTGCCACTCACTCACTCACTCACTCACTCGCCCACCCGTCCCTCCATCCCTGCACCTGGCCTCTCCCCCTCTGTCCCCGGCGCGGGGGCTGCCGGGATCCGTAGTCCCCTCGCCCTTGGGCTCCGCTCCCGTGCGGGGTGCGCAAACTACGTTTCCCAGCGTGGCCTGGCGGGCCGGGCGTTTTGTTTGAAGTGCTCTTCTCCCGGCCATGGAATGAGTGCGGCGGCGGCCGGGCGGGCAGGGGCTCTTCCGCGCAGACCCCGCGCAGCCTGCCTGCACCCCCGCGGAGATCGGGCCGCAGGATGGAGGCCGGGGATCCTCGCGGAGGCGGAGCGGCGGAGGCGGAGGCTGCCCCCCAGGTAGGGCTGCGTCGGGGTTTTTTAATTTTTGCAATGCTGCATCCGCGCCAGAGGGGACGCATCGGACCGCGGGGAGACCCCTTGGCGGGCGTGCAAGGCAATGCATGCGTGCAGGCGTTGCATGGAGTGCAGTGCAATGCAATGGCAATGCGGCGCCCTGCATGCATGCATGCAACTTCCACCGGCGCTCCGGACTTGGCAGGTGAGGGGGGTCCCCAGTGGGCGGCAGAGAGAGCCGGGAGGGCAAAGGGGAGCCGGGGGGAGCGGCGCTGCTCCCCGAGCCGAGCCCGGGGGGAAACTTCGGCGTCGTTGCGCCGGGTGTTGGAAGCGGAGGCTGGCGGGGGCCCCTCACCTGCAAAACCTGGTCGCCTCTCATATATTTCGTGCATTGCATTCATCGCCCGCTTTCTCCTCCTCTCCCGGGGGCGCGCGTGGTTCTCCCCGTGTTATCCTCGCAACAACAGCCCTGCGAGGTGGGTCAGGCGAGTGGCCCAAGGGAGCACCCAGGGATTGTCCTGGCCAGGTGGGGTGATTTGAACCCTGCTCTCTGCCCGGTCTTCGTCCCCATTTAGCCCCCACATGTGCATGACTGTGCATGACTGAGGTTTTCCCCCCTCGTCTTGGCTATGGTGTGAGTCTGTGCTGTTAATTAATGGGGTTCTGCCTTCGGAGAAGATGAGCCAGCCCTCAAGGAGGTGATTATGTAATTTGCTAGCAATTCATGTCCCTCCCGGCGTGACGCTGCGCGCTGACGTCACGGGGCTGTAATGGTGGTGTGCCTCGAGATTTTTTTCATGAAACAAGTGTGCCTTTGCCCAAAAAAGGTTGGGAAACACTGGTGTAGCCTTATGAGGCTTTGCCCTCGGGTGGGAAAAATATTGCACCTGGGAAAGGGAAGTGGGAGTCAACAGACACTCAAGGAATAGTTTCGGAGAAAAGGGTTTTTATTTCTACCATTCATGAACTGGTAGAAGGAGCAAGTGTAATAGTTCACAAAAAGCATGCACGAGTTCACAGTCATGTGCACAAGCATATATACCCATTTCCAGTTCCCTCCCCCTTTCTCCTCCCTCAGGAGTCCTGCCCATGAGTTCCTCTGAGCATGAACAGAAAGCTGTCTTGGGACTATTGGACTCTTCCCAGGAAAGGAGAATGAGAGTGGTTCAGCATGTCCAAGCATGCCCAAGAAGTTGCAACTAGGATGAGATAAGATTCATTTCCCAGGCCTGCTATGAACAGAGCCTATTCATTGGCCTTTAAAAGTAACATTTTGCCTTTTGCCACAGCATCTTGTGAGAAGAGCAGAAAAGAGCAGAGAAAAGCTGTTTTGGATTTTTAGAAGACAAAAGGAGTTTTGGACAGTTTTGAGGCCTGGTGTGATTATTGAAGCCTGGGGTGGTTTCACAGACAGGATTTGGGTATTCTGTCCCTTCATTCCCCCCTGTTTGTTTTTGGACAGCCGCCAGGCCTGTCCCAAATGGACCACTATCCTTTCTTGAGGCCACTGATGATTGCCCCAAGTTTGGGAGCTGGGAGCTGCCCGCAACTGTTGCTAGGTCAGCTGAGCGTCTCCTTTGATGGGGTGCAGTGGCTACTTGCTCAGGAATCCACATGGTAGGAATTAGGTAGGCTAGGAAGCACACTCCATACCATCCCTGTGGGTGGATATGAGAAGCCTGCCTGACACACGTCTGTGAGCAGAGACACTACCTTCCCCTTCTGAAGGCCACACCAAGCCAGAAAGAGTTCCTGGCGTGGACTCAGGTGTAACGGTTTGGGCTGGGAACGTACATGTCAGATTGTCACTGGCGCTCTTTGACACTGGCGCTCTTTGATTTATTGACCCAAAGCCAGCCAGTAATACGGTGATGGAATGATTGAGGTTGTAACTGATGATTGATTCCATTTGTGCACAGGGTCATTACCAAGTCGGTGCTGTGGTTCAAAGGGGGCTTTAGTTGAGTTCTGGACGCTCTGGGTGGAGCTCTGTCAGGTGGAAGCGGGCTGGGGTGTAATGTCCAAGCATGCCCAAGAAGTTGCAACTAGGATGAGATAAGATTCATTTCCCAGGCCTGCTATGAACAGAGCCTATTCATTGGCCTTTAAAAGTAACATTTTGCCTTTTGCCACGACATCTTGTGAGAAAAGCAGAAAAGAGCAGAGAAAAGCTGTTTTGGATTTTTAGAAGACAAAAGGAGTTTTGGACAGTTTTGAGGCCTGGTGTGATTATTGAAGCCTGGGGTGATTTCACAGACAGGATTTGGGTATTCTGTCCCTTCAATGGGAGTTGTAGTCCCAAACATCTGGAAGGCACCAGGTTCAGAAAGGCTGGTCTAAAGTGCTGTTTCATTTCCTAATTAGGTAAACTTACTTCATAGGGGCATAGAAAAGGGAATATGTCACATGCAAAATCATCCAAGCTTTTGTAATATGCCACTTCTAATTTTGTTTTGTTTCCTAAGAAAAGATCCTTGCTTGTTTCATTAGTATAGCAGCAGTATGGGATTTTATCACTTCCTATGTATTATATTTTTATCCTACTTCTCCATTTTAAACATTTGTTGCAAAATAATAAAATGCCCCTTTTGATTTGGTTCCTCATCTTGTGTCTTTGAGGTGCATCACCAACCAAAGCATGTTGGCATGTTATTATTTTACAAAGATCAATGATTTCATGAGGATTTAGTTTTATGAACCATTTTGAATCACCTTCTTTTGCTTCTTTTGTTTTTGGTGTTTTCCCTTTTACTTTTGCAGCTGTACCTGGAGTGGCTGGTTTTTCCATGTGTGATGGAAGTATATCACCTTAGAAAGTCATGAACATGGTTATTAAAAACAAGCACACATAGAATTATAGTTCCTATTTAATAATTTGAGCCAACTTCAGCAGAAACATGGGACTGATTTTCATCACGGATACCGGTATGTATTTCTCTACCTATGGTTCCACATCTTATTTTAAAACTTTGAAGTACAGTATTGTGGAATTTGTTTTTGGAGGAATCGGACATGGAGGAAGGGGTCAATTACCTTCATCTTCATCTGTCCTCATCTTGGTATAAGGAAACATTTTTTCTATTTACAGATTTATTCTAGGCATAACCAAATTTTGCTTGTTGAACCTTGTCTCATTAGATAAGTGTTAAAGCATTCCCACTCCTTTTGAACTACATCAATTGGTTTATTCCTTAATGATTCGGTCATTTTTGCGAGTTCCAAGTACTTGCTTAACTTTACTTCCCATTCTTCTCTAGTAGGGATCTGTTCACTTTTCCAGTACAGTACTTGGCTACCAGTACCCCAGCTGCCGTCACTACGTATAGAAATAATTTTGTTCTTTCTTTTGGGATATCCTTGGTTAAAATCACAGCAAGGAATGCTTCTGGTTTTCTGGGAAATGTGAATTTTAATAGTTTTTCCATTTCTTCATAGATCATGCCCCAGAATTTTTTAATTCCTGGGCACAACCACCACACATGAAAGAAGGTTGCCACTTGTGATTTACATCTCCAACATTTGTTATTGTGGCTTCTGTTGATTTTTGCCAGTTTTACCAGGGTTAAATACCACATGAACTGCATTTTCATTAAGTTTTCTTTAATTTGGTGACATGCCGTGAATTTTAATTTTATCTTCCATAGCTTCCCCCATTTTTCTAATTCTATCAGATGACATAGGTCTTGTGCCCACTTTTTCATTACATCTTTTATTTTTTTGTCTTTTAAATTCCAATTTAAGAGTAGCCTATACATTTTTGAAAGTTTTTATTATTATTTTGTAATCATTCTTTCTCTAAATTTGAGGTTTTGTTATTGAATCCTTTCATTTTTTGTCTTTTTCTAGGACTGCATATAGCTGGTGGTATTCTAGCCAGGTTATTCCTAACTTTTTTAACTCTTCATGTTTCTTCAATTTAGGGCAGTTGTTTTGTTCTTCTACTAAGTCCCTATAAACTGGCCAGTTATTCCTCGTGTGTTTTGTGTGTGTGTATTGCTGTTGTTTCAATAGATGAGAGCCACCATGGGGTTTTCAGTTCCAGTAGTGGTAGATATCTTTCCCATACAGCGTACAGGGCTTTCCTCACTATATGATTTAGGAATCCTCTATGGTTCCTAACTTTGTCATGTCCTAAATAACTATGCCAACCATAGACATTGTCCCAGCCCTCTATGTCCAATATTTCCGTATTTTTTTAACAATATCCAATCTTGGATCTAAGTCAGACTTGACGCTTCGTAATATAATTTAAAATCCGGGACTGCAAAGCCTCCTCTATCCATAGTCTTCGTTAATAGTTTGAATTTTATTCGTGGCTTTCCCCCCTGCCAGATAAATTTTGCAAGGTATTTCTGCCAGTCTCTAAAACATTTAACCCCATTAATGATTGGTATAGTTTAAAATAAAAATAACATCTTTGGAAGTATTGTCATTTTGATTATCGACATCCAAGACAAATTTAGCCTCCCCCAGGTCTCCAAATCTTTTTTTATTTATTTGTATAAGTTTATATTTTTGTTTGTAATCCAAACGCCCAAATAATTCACTTGGTTATTTTTAATCCTGTTAATCATTCTAGTACTTTCTGCTCTTTTTTGTTCACATTTTCCACTAATAATTTGGATTTCTCTTTATTTAGTTTGAACCCCGAGACTTTCCCAAATTCATTCATTTTTAAAATGGTTTCCTGTATACTCTCCGCCGGATTTTCAGTGGTTATGATGACATTGTCTGCAAAGGTGTTAAGCTTGTGCCTGTTATTTTTGGTTCATTCTTTATGGCTGTTAATAAAGTTTCTTGTATAGTAATAAACAAAAGCGATGACAGAGGGCATCCTTGTCTTGTTCCTTTTTAAATGTTGAACTCTTCCGTAATTTCATTATCTATCATTAATGTTGCTTTCAGATTGGCGTATATAGCTTTGATTCCATTAATTATCTTGTTTCCTAGTCTCATTCCTTTGAAAGTTTTCAATAGGGAATCCCATGAAGCACTATCAAAGGCCTTTTCAGCATGTAATATTTTGTGATCCATACATTATGTCCCTGCTTTCCCTAAAATATTACAAAGAATCATGGCTACAGCACAATGATGAACAAATGTGAGTGATCCAGGAGCACCACCCAGAGAATTATTAAGAGGTGTAGAAATCACCTTAGTAAATACATAAATCTGTATTTTAACTGGGGCTGCATTATCTTTCTCTCATGTGCTAAAGAAAGCAAATAAGGACACAGAGGAGAGCAAAATTTCCAAACATTCCTTGGCTTCCCATCAGCTGGAAAATGTAGCCACGGAAATTTCCTTATTATGCAACAGACTCTGCCCCAGCTCGACATACTAAAATCATATGCCTTTCATGCTATAAATATAAATGAACTGCGTCTTCACACCTAGTTCCCATATATGCTAACAATCAATATTCTACTAAATCCCTATAAACTGGCCAGTTATTCCTCATGTGTTTTACATGTAATAATGTACTCACTGCTACTAACAATATTTTTTGAACAACATATAAAGTCAATGTGATGGGATGATGAGCTGCTTGTGCGTAAAATGCAAGTCCCTCAGAGTTTGATCAGGTTTTCAAACCTCTGCCTGTGACGGAGCCCCTCCGGCATGGCTGCGTCAATCGCTAGCAGAATCCGAAAGTGGTTGCTTTCGAAATCGTTTCCAACATAAAAGCTCCTTTACGGAAACACGTCTCCTGGACTCTCGGCGTGACAGTTTCCGGCGAGGAGTGGGTGTCCCTATAGGAGGTCCTGAGACCTCCCCACTGTTTTCGCTGGAAGCGTCTCTGAGCCATCCCTCCGACTCACTTTCCCTTGGAGTTCCTGTTCTCCCCCTACTGGTTCCCTCTTCAGCTGCTACGTCTCTCTCAACCTCAGTGAGCCTTTGCACCTCCTGTCCTTCCGATGGCAGTTCCCTGACATCCACCTCCCCTCCAGGGCCCCCTTCACCCCCTCCCGTCTCCTCCCCTACGGTCTGTGAGGAGGTAAAACCCCTGAAAGAACCTTCCTCATCGTCCGAAGTTTCAAACACTTCCCTCCACTTGTTGCTGTCCCTGGTCTCTCTTTTTTTTTTTTTTTGAAATAAGTTTTTATTAGTTTTTCACAAGTAAAAAAGAAACAAAGCAAAAACATAAACAAACACAAAATCGACTTCCCCATACCACCCCTTTTCTGCATTCTTGTTTCAAGATTTTTCAGCAACCCTTTCGTAATAAACTTGTTTATATTTCATAAATTTAACTTCCATAAGTTATTAATACAACTGTAGTTCTTTATCTCTTATTGCCCTGAGCCCCTAATTTTCCAAATTACAACAGTTTTTCAGATAAACTTTGAATTTGTTCCAATCTTCATCCACCGCCTCTTTCCCCCGGTCTCGAATTCTGCCAGTCATCTCTGCCAGTCCCATATAGTCAATCACCTTCGTCTGCCATTCTTCCAACGTGGGTAAATCTTGCGTCTTCCAATACTTTGCTAGAAGGATTCTTGCTGCTGTTGTGGCATACATAAAAAATGTCCTATCCTTCTTTGGCACCATTTGGCCCACCATGCCCAAGAGAAAGGCTTCTGGTTTTTTAATAAAGGTTCTCTTCAGAACTTTTTAAATTTCATTATAGATCATTTCCCAGAAAGCCTTAATCTTCGGGCAGGTCCACCAAAGGTGATAGAAGGTTCCCTCCATTTCATTACATTTCCAACACTTGTTATTGGGCAAATGATATATCTTTGCTAACTTAGCCGGAGTCATGTACCACCTGTAGATCATTTTCATAATGTTTTCTCTTAAGGCATTACATGCCGTGAATTTAACACCAGTGGTCCATAACTGCTCCCAGTCAGCAAGCTCAATGTCATGCCCCATATCCTGTGCCCATTTAATCATGCTAGATTTCACCATTTCATCTTGGGTATTCCATTTCAACAGCAAGTTGTACATTCTTGACAAATTTTTAGTATTGGGTTCTAACAGTTCTGTCTCTAGTTTTGACTTCTCCACTTGGAAGCCTTTCTTTCTGTCCTGTTTAAATACTTCATTTATCTGTCGGTAATGTAGCCAATCTCTCACCTTAAACTTCAGCTTCTCGAAACTCTGCAATTTTACTTTTTCACCATCTTGTTCTATGATTTCAGAATATTTAGGCCAATTAGAACCCATATTCAGTTTTTTCACCTCTTTTGCCTCCATTGGTGACAGCCACCTAGGGGTTCTACTTTCAAACAAATCTTTATACCTTATCCAAACATTATACAAAACTTTCCTCACCATATGGTTCTTAAAACCTTTGTGCACTTTTACCTTGTCATACCATATATATGCATGCCAACCAAATCTGTTATCAAATCCTTCAAGATCCAAAATGTCTGTATTCTCGAGGAGCAGCCAGTCTTTCAACCAGCAAAACGCTGCTGATTCATAGTAAAGTCTTAAGTCCGGCAGGGCAAAACCCCCTCTATCTTTTGCATCTGTTAACGTCTTAAATTTTATTCTTGGCTTTTTGCCCTGCCAAACAAACTTCGAAATGTCTTTCTGCCACCTCTTGAAACAGTCCATCTTGTCTATTATTTGTAATGTCTGAAACAGAAATAACATTCTAGGCAATACATTCATTTTGATAACAGCAATTCTACCTAACAAGGAGAGTTTCAGCCTTGACCATATGTCTAAATCTTTCTTGATTTCTGTCCAACATTTATCATAATTGTCTTTAAATAAGTTCACATTTTTCGCTGTCAAATTCACCCCCAAGTACTTCACTTTTTTTGCTATCCCCAAACCTGTTTCATTCTGAAATGTCTCTTTTTCTTCATTTGTTAGATTTTTCTCCAACACTTTAGTTTTTTGTTTGTTCAATTTAAATCCTGCGACTTGACCAAATATCTCAATCAGTTCTAGAGCTCTTTTTGTACTAGTGTTTGGCTGCTGTAGAGTCAAAACTAGGTCATCTGCAAATGCCCTTAGTTTATACTCTTTCACTCCGACCTGAATTCCTTTAACCAACTGGTCCTTTCTAATCATATTTAACAAAACCTCCAGGACCAGTATGAAAAGTAGAGGGGAAATAGGGCATCCCTGTCGTGTTCCTTTCTCTATAGCTATCTCTTCCGTTACCACATTATTCACAATTAGCTTTGCCTTCTGCTCAGAGTATATTGCACCTATACCATTTTCAAAACCTTGGCCTACCCCCATCCCTTGGAGATTCTTTTTCATAAAACTCCAACAAATGTTGTCAAAGGCTTTCTCCGCGTCCACAAAAATCAAAACCGCTTTTCTATTAATGTTCATTTCCAGCAGTTCCACAATGTCTATTATGTTCCTCACATTGTCAGACATATGTCTTCCTGGGAGAAAGCCAGCTTGATCCTTATGAATCTCACCTATCAAAACTTTCTTCAGTCTTTTTGCTAAAATGTCTGCAAAAATTTTGTAATCCACATTTAGTAATGATATCGGGCGGTAGTTCTTAACCTGGTTCTTTTCAGTCTCAGTCTTTGGTATAAGTGAGATAAAAGCCTCTTTCCACGTTTCAGGAGCCTTTTCCCCCTCCAGTATTTCGTTGCAGACTTCTTTCAATGGTTGCACTAAACATTCTTTCAAAGCTTTATAATATCTGGCCGTCAAACCATCTGGTCCTGGAGACTTTCCCAGTTGTGCTTTTTGAATGGCCTCCTCTATTTCTTGTTCTGTTATTTTCTCATTCAGAGTCAACTTGCCCTGTTCTGAAATTTTAGGTAGTCCATGATTTTTAAGGAATTCATCTATTTCTTGTTCGTTCACTGGCCCTTGTGTATATAATTTCCTAAAAAAACTTTGGAAACAATTACTTATCTCATTTGGCTTGTGAATATTCTTTCCCTCTATCTCCAAACAAGTGACTGTGTTCAATTTTTGCCTCTTTTTCAATTGCCATGCAAGAAGCTTCCCACATTTGTCTGCTGACTCGAAAGTCCTTTGTCTCATTTGTTTGATTTTCCATTCTATCTCTTGATTTGTCAGCTCCATGTATTGCATCTGGTAATACTTTATTTCTCTCAAAATTTCTTGAGACTTTGGTTTTGACCTCAGTTTCTTTTCTCCTTCCTTCATTTTTTCTAAAATTCTTTCTTTCCTTTCATTTTGCTTTTTCCTCTTGATTGAATTCTGTTGTATCAGGAAGCCTCGCATCACGGCTTTACTCGCGTACCAAATTGTTCTTTTTTCAACTTCTGTTCTCAAATTTATCTCAAAGTAATCTTTCAATGTCTTTAGGGCCTTTTTACAAAATTGTTCGTCTCTAAATAGGGAGTCATTCATTCTCCATCTAAAGGATCCAGTTGTTGTCATTTTCATTTCCATCTTTACAGCGTTATGGTCGGAGCAGGTTTTTGGGCAGATTTCTACTTTCTTAATCTTTGTAGCCATCACACTAGATACCCAGATTTGGTCAATTCTTGTCCATGTCATGCTCTCGGCACTCCTCGTCATCGGAGTCCATTCCCTCTTCCAACTCCGACTCCGCGAATCCTTCCAATTCCTCTTCCTCGTCGGTGGTGCCGAAATACTCCCTCCTAAACCTTGCTACTGGCTGTGGTTTCCTCGGGAATCTTTGGTGGAACGTTTCTGTTAAAACCTCGTCATTGACCTCCCCTGCAGTCACCCAGGTGTTTTCTGACTCCGGTTCCCCTTCCCACGCCACCAAATACTCCACCTGATTTCCCTTCCACCTAGAATCGAGGATTTCTGCTACATGATTGCTGCGTTCCCTTTCTTCCAAGGCTGGTCCCCTGGCGTGCTCCCCTTCACGTCCCCCCCTGTATGGTGACAGTAACGACCTGTGGAACACTGGGTGCAATTTCATGTGGTTGGGTAACTGGAGTTTGAAAGCCACTGGGTTGATCTGCTGAATGACCTCAAAGGGTCCCAATCTTTTGGGTCTTAATTTCTTACAACCCCCTTTGAACGGCAACCCTTGGGTTGACAACCACACCTGATCCCCCACCCTTATGGTTTCACCTTCCCTTCTGTTCTTGTCTGCCTGCTTCTTATATTGTGCCTTGGCCCTTTCTAAGTTGAGTTGGAGCTGATGATGGATCGCTTCCATCTCTTCTACAAAATGTTCGGCCGCTGGGATGCTCCATCTCTCCCCTCCATCCCCTGGAAATGCCCTGGGGTGACACCCGTAATTAGCCAAAAAGGGGCTCATCCCTGTGGACACATTCTCCGCATTATTGTAGGCAAATTCTGCCAGCGCCAACTTTTCGACCCAATCGTTCTCTCTGTCATTGACATAACACCTCAGATATTGTTGGAGGATGCCATTTGCTCTTTCCGCCTGCCCGTTGGTTTCAGGGTGCCGGGCAGTCGAAAAATTGACTTCCACGTGCAGCAAGCTCATGAGCTTCCTCCAGAACCTGGAAGTAAATTGTTTGCCGTGGTCGGAGATCACCCTCAAGGGGGCTCCGTGCAACCTAAAGATGTGTTCTACAAACAACTTCGCTGTTTCTTCTGCTGTGACTGCATGTGAGCATGCTACAAAGTGGCACATCTTAGTTAACAGGTCTACTACTACCATGATGGCTGTTTTCCCCTTGGACTTCGGCAGATCTGTCATAAAATCTATTGATACCGCTTCCCAAGGCCGTTCTGGTGTGGGTAATGGTTCTAATAACCCTGCCGGCGCCCTTCTTTCCCCTTTGGCTCGCTGACATTGGTCACACCCTCTTACATACTCCTTTACATCTTCCCTCACCTTGGGCCACCAAAATTCCCTGGTAACCAACCACATGGTCTTGTGTTGCCCAAAATGTCCCGCCGTGGGGCTATCGTGCAACTGCTTGAGTACTCTCCCCCTCAATTCACCTTCTGGTATATACAGTGCCCCTTTGTAATACAATGCCCCATTTCTTTCCTCAAAACCTCCGGGACTCTCGCCCTCCCCCCTGAGACCTCTGAGCTTATCCTGGGCATATTCATCATTTTCCGTTTCCTCTACCAGTTCTCGTTGCCCCACCAGCGCCGCCCCACACACCCAGCGGTCCTCAGGGATGACATGTCTCTCTTCGATTGCCCCCTCCCCCTCCAAATACTCTGGTTTGCGTGAGAGAGCGTCCGCCCTGACGTTTTCTGGGCCTGGCACATAACAAATCTCAAAGTGGAATTTGGAGAATTCCTGTGCCCATCTCACTTGTCGTTGGTTGAGCACTCGAGCTGTTCTCCAATACTCTAAATTCTTGTGGTCGGTGCACACTTGCACCTTGTGTTGTGCCCCAATTAATAAATGTCTCCACCTCCGGAACGCTTCGTGAATGGCGAGTAGTTCCCTGTCATACACCGTGTAGTTCCTCTCGGATTTATTCAGCTTCCTCGAGAAGAAGGCACACGGTCTCCACTCCGACGTATTCCTCCCCGGTTGAAGAAGTACCGCCCCTATCGCCCGGTCGGACGCATCGGTTTCCACTCTCATGGGTTTTCGTAAGTCCACATGCAGCAGTTGTTCTTCCGAGGCGAAAGCCCTTTTCAGTTCTTCAAATGCTCGCTCCGCCTCCGCCGTCCAAACAAATTTCTTCTTGCTGCTGAGGCAGTCAGTGATGGGCGCCGTCAAATGTGCAAAGTTCTTGATGAACTTCCGATAAAAGTTCCCAAACCCCAGGAATCTTTGCACATCCTTCTTGGTCTTCGGTGTCTTCCATTCCAGTACCGCTTGGACCTTGCCTGGATCCATGGCCAATCCCTTGTCTGACAAGCGGTACCCCAGGAATTCCACCTCCTTGGTATGAAACTGGCACTTCTCCAGTTTCACCCACAGCTGGTTGGCTTGCAGTCTGCCCAACACTTCTCGAACGTCCCTCACATGCTGCTCCTCATTCTCCGAATACACCAACACGTCGTCTAAAAAGGCCACACAATTCTTGTAGAGCAAAGGTCCCAGGACGTGGTTCATAAAAGCTTGAAAGCACGCCGAGCCCGCTTGTAGACCGAAGGGCATAACGAGGTATTCAAAGGCTCCCAGAGGGGTGAACATGGTGGTCTTCCATTCATCCCCCTTCCTTATGCGTATCAGATTGTACGCCCCCCGCAGGTCCAGTTTTGTAAAAATCTTCCCCTTCCTCACCCTGGTCAAAATGTCATCAATTCGGGGCATAGGAAAAGCCAGGGGTTCCGACACTGCATTCAGGGCCCTAAAGTCCACTACAAGTCTCGGCTTATCTGTGTTTTTTTTGTCCACAAAAAACACTGGGCTGCCCCCCACCGCTCGGGACTCTCTGATGAAACCTCGCTTCAGGTTTTTGTCAATGAACTCCCTCAACTCCTGCATCTCCCTGTCTGACATGGCGTACAGCTTGCCCACTGGGAGTTGGGCCCCAGGGAGTAGGTTGATTTGACAGTCAAAGGGTCTATGCGGCGGCAGTTTGTCTGCTTCCCTTTCGCTGAATACGTTGCTCAGATCTGCGTATTGCGGGGGCACCTTCCCTTTATCCATTACTTCCATCCCGGCTAGGGTGACTCTGGCTCCTCCCGGAATCTTCCCCTGCTTGCAGTGTTCTAGGCAATGCGCTGACCCAAAGGAGACCACCCTCTGATGCCAGCCCACTAGCGGATCGTGTAGCGCCAGCCAGCTCATTCCCAAAATGATGGGAGCTCCTCCCAAGGTGGCCACATTAAACGCTATCCGTTCGGTGTGCCTTGCCACCCTCATTATCATCGGGACAGTCTGTTGGCTAACTTCTCCTCCCAACAGCTCTCTGCCGTCAATCGTGGTCACCTGCAGGGGGTTACTTAAAGGGATGGTCTGTATCTGGTGCTCAGCTGCAAACTCCTTACTCATGAAATTACAGGAGCTGCCTGAATCCAAAAGCGCCTTGATCTGTAGTGGGTGTCCGTTTGGCAGCTCTAGCAATACCTCTATCACTAAAGCAGGTCTGGGAGGTTCTGGCGTGGGCACTTTCACTGCTCTTTGGCCTGGCTGCTGTGCCCCGACGGTGGCAGCCAGGCGTTGGCTTTTACTTGCTCCTTGCTTTCCTCCTCCTTTTCCCCAACAGCTCCTGCCATCCCTTGCCATTCCTTTCTTTGTGGGCAGACTCTGGCAAAGTGCCCTGGCTGTTGGCAGAGATAACATTTCTTGGCGCTCTTTCCCTCCTTCTTCCGCCCTTCACTGGGATTTGAAACTGCGCGCGCCCGCGCTGTTCCAACTTCCATCGGCTCTGCCGGCGGGAAAGGTGGCTCTGGAATGTCTGGAATGCGGAGCTCCCTCCAACGTTCTCCTTTCCCTTCCCGCCTTTCCAAAGCCCTCGCTTCCTGGCGCGCTCCTATGGCCAGCGCGGATTTAGTCAGCTGATCCATAGACTCCGCCCTGGGCCCCCGGGAAAGTTCATCTTTAACGGCCGAAGAAAGCCCCTCTTCGAAAAGCATCTGGATGGGTTCTGCCGATAGGTCCCACCCCAATTTATGAATCAACATAGTAAACTCAGTCCAGTACTCACGAACAGATCGGCTCCCCTGTTTGCAAGCCATTAACTGCCTTCGCACCACTCCCTGCTCAATGTCGCTGGAAAACATCAGGTCCATGGCACGAAAAAACTTCCTCGTGTCCTTTAGGATCTCATTATTCACTGCCATCAGGGGTCTAACCCAGTCCTTCGCCCCCGATTCGAGATGGCCAATTACAAAAGCCACTCGCGATTCCTCGTCGGGGAAGTCATCATACTGCAGGTTGAGAGCGTATTGCATCTCAGTTCTAAAGGCATGATAGTTTCTGGGATCCCCCCCGAATTTCTGCACCAATCCTGGCACCTTTCTGGCGAGCGGGGTGGTTTTCTCCTTTCCCTTTTCTGCATCCTGAGCCCTCCTCTCCTCAAGCCTCGCCGTTTGCATGGCAAGCTGGATCTCCAACGCCCTGTACCTTTCTTCCAGGCTTGGACCCCCTCCAGCTGCTCCTGCTCCTCCGGTTCCGGCTGGCTCGCTCATGATGCCTCTCCCTGCACAAGCTGGCTTTCGGTGACTTTCGGATTGCTGTGATGGGATGATGAGCTGCTTGTGCGTAAAATGCAAGTCCCTCAGAGTTTGATCAGGTTTTCAAACCTCTGCCTGTGACGGAGCCCCTCCGGCATGGCTGCGTCAATCGCTAGCAGAATCCGAAAGTGGTTGCTTTCGAAATCGTTTCCAACATAAAAGCTCCTTTACGGAAACACGTCTCCTGGACTCTCGGCGTGACAGTTTCCGGCGAGGAGTGGGTGTCCCTATAGGAGGTCCTGAGACCTCCCCACTGTTTTCGCTGGAAGCGTCTCTGAGCCATCCCTCCGACTCACTTTCCCTTGGAGTTCCTGTTCTCCCCCTACTGGTTCCCTCTTCAGCTGCTACGTCTCTCTCAACCTCAGTGAGCCTTTGCACCTCCTGTCCTTCCGATGGCAGTTCCCTGACAGTCAACTACAGTGGTACATGAGCACTGTTCCACAGCATTTGATATATTCATTTACATACATTCATTCTAAATATGGTGGGGTATGTACTCTTTTTCATTACTGTTTGTATTATAATTTATTATTTTTGTAAAGTGATATGTGCATGCAGGTCATCGTCTGTAAAATTCTATTTTCAGTTTATGAAGCTATTCTATATCCTCCCACCACGCTGACGAAGAATTCTACGAAACAGTAGTCAATATCCGGAATCACTGTTCAGTTTTGGACATCATATTTGCTGAATACACAAAGCTAAACACCTTGTCTTACATCGTACAAAGTCTGGTACCTCGCTTCATTTAAAGATTGTCAGAGACTTGAGACTAAAGATTTCATTTAGTACTTGTTATGGTTTGAAGGGATCCTATAAAGATTGTTTATTGCGTATGTACATGGTCATCGTGTTGCCTAGACATTGCTGACATACTCTTTGCAACACGGGTTTGTTTGGTTACTTCCAGATTTTTCGGGCTACAACTCTCATCAGCCCCAGCTAACATGGCAGTGGGGTTTATGGGAGTTGTATCCCAAAACATCTTAAGAGCATCAGGTTGGGAAAGATGGCTTTAAACAACAGCATTTTATCATACTAGAACGGATTTAGAACAGGGAGCAGGAGACTATCTCACTTGACTAGTCCAAGCCTTCTCCCTCACCACAAGGCAGGCCCACTTAGCCACCAAATACCCCAACCAACTCTTACCAGAAAGACCACAGCCTGCCACAAGGAGAAAATAGTTGCACTGCATGCAGAAAGCTGCTTATAAGGCAAATACCCCAAGGTGAAATCTTCCAAATGTGAGTGATCAAGAAGCTGTGTAGGAAACCTGCTTGGATATGTTCCATCCATCTGCTATTTTTGTGCCCTTGATTGTTAATATATGTAGGCAATCCATTTTTTTATTTTAAAAAATGTTATTACAGTCTCATATATTGATAAGAGTGTTGTGAGTGCCAGAACCAAAATGACATTTAGGCAGCCACAAAACAGGTGTTGGCACTCCATAATGATGAGTATTGCCACAAAAAACCCTATATGCAGAACAAACCAGGAGAGCAGTAATAAGTCAGATTAGTGAGCAGAAGAGCAAGATTCACATTAATATCATAGAAGCTCTATTAACTACATATATTGTCCAAACATACTCCCAAAGAGCTGAATGTTTTGTCCTAGGACAAACACTTAGTATTATATAGGTGTAAGGCTTACTGGATTTTCACTTTAAACTCTGTAAATCCTAATGGACACAATGATTTAGCCTCATACTTGTAACATCTTTTTGCAATCATGTGATTGAGAAGGTATTATCACAGCAATTATAAACTATGACTCACAGAAGCTGAGTTTATTCTGTTTTGCCCTATGTATTATTTGAGTGAAATACTTCATCTTATAGGGAACGCGGGTGGCGCTGTGGGTTAAACCACAGAGCCTAGGACTTGCCGATCAGAAGGTCGGCGGTTCAAATCCCCGCAACGGGGTGAGCTCCCATTGTTCAGTCCCAGCTCCTGCCAAGCTAGCAGTTCGAAAGGACATCATAGTGCAAGTAGATAAATCTGGCGGGAAGGTAAACGGCGTTTCTGTGTGCTGCTCTGATTCGCCAGAAGCGGCTTAGTCATGCTGGCCACATGACCTGGAAGCTGTACGCCAGCTCCCTCGGCCAGTAAAGCGAGTTGAGTGCGCAACACCAGAGTCGGTATTATTGTGCTGTATTTACATAGCACATTGGACTTACAGCTAAGAATTCATCAATGCAAAAATGCTACGTGGTAAAAAGAATTTCTTTTGGTCAGATGACAAAGCATCATATTTTTTTTGGGAGAAGCAGAAGTCTGTATTCAATTGGAAAGCAAAATCTGCAGGTCGGAGTGAGAGAGTACAAACTAAGGGCATTTGCAGATGACCTAGTTTTGACTTTGCAGCAGCCAAACACTAGTACAAAAAGAGTTTTAGAACTGATTGAGATATTTGGTCAAGTTGCTGGATTTAAATTGAATAAACAAAAAACTAAAGTCTTGGAGAAAAATCTAACAAATGAAGAAAAAGAGACATTTCAGAATGAAACAGGTTTGGGGATAGCAAAAAAAGTGAAGTACCTGGGGGTGAATTTGACAGCGAAAAATGTGAATTTATTTAAAGACAATTATGATAAATGTTGGACAGAAGTCAAGAAAGATTTAGACATATGGTCAAGGCTGAAACTTTCCTTGCTAGGCAGAATTGCTGTTATCAAAATGAATGTATTGCCTAGAATGTTATTTTTGTTTCAGACATTACAAATAATAGACAAGATGGACTGTTTCAAGAGGTGGCAGAAAGACATATCGAAGTTTGTTTGGCAGGGCAAAAAGCCGAGAATAAAATTTAAGACATTAACAGATGCAAAAGATAGAGGGGGTTTTGCCCTGCCGGACTTAAGACTTTACTATGAATCAGCAGCGTTTTGCTGGTTGAAAGACTGGCTGCTCCTCGAGAATACAGACATTTTGGATCTTGAAGGATTTGATAACAGATTTGGTTGGCATGCATATATATGGTATGACAAGGTAAAAGTGCACAAAGGTTTTAAGAACCATATGGTGAGGAAAGCTTTGTATAATGTCTGGATAAGGTACAAAGACTTGTTTGAAAGTAGAACCCCTAGGTGGCTGTCACCAATGGAGGCAAAAGAGGTGAAAAAATTGAATATGGGTTCTAATTGGCCTAAATATTTTGAAATCTTAGAACAAGATGGTGAAAAAGTAAAATTGCAGAGTTTTGAGAAGCTGAAGTTTAAGGTCAGAGATTGGTTACATTATCGACAGATAAATGAAGTTTTTAAGCAGGACAGAAAGAAAGGCTTCCAAGTGGAGAAGTCAAAACTAGAAACAGAACTGTTAGAATCCAATACTAAAAATTTGTCAAGAATGTACAACTTGCTGTTGAAATGGAATACTCAAGATGAAATGGTGAAAGCTAGCATGATTAAATGGGCACAGGATATGGGGCATGACATTGAGCTTGCTGACTGGGAGCAGTTATGGACCACAGGTGTTAAATTCACGGCATGTAATGCCTTAAGAGAAAACATTATGAAAATGATCTACAGGTGGTACATGACTCCGGCCAAGTTAGCAAAGATCTATCATTTGCCCAATAATAAGTGTTGGAAATGCAATGAAACGGAGGGAACCTTCTACCACCTTTGGTGGACCTGCCCGAAGATTAAGGCTTTCTGGGAAATGATCTATAATGAAATTAAAAAAGTTCTGAAGAGAACCTTTATTAAAAAAACAGAGGCCTTCCTCTTGGGCATGGTGGGCCAAATGGTGCCAAAGAAGGATAGGACATTTTTTATGTACGCTACAACAGCAGCAAGAATTCTTCTAGCAAAGTATTGGAAGACGCAAGATTTACCCACGTTGGAAGAATGGCAGACGAAGGTGATCGACTATATGGGACTGGCAGAGATGACTGGCAGAATTCGAGACCGAGGGAAAGAGGCGGTGGATGAAGATTGGAGCAAATTTAAAGTTTATCTCAAAAACAGTTGTAATTTGGAAAATTAGGGGCTCAGGGTAATAAGAGATAAAGAACTACAGTTGTATTAATAACTTATAGAAGTTAAATTTATGAAATATAAACAAGTTTATTGCGAAAGGGTTGCTGAAAAATCTTGAAACAAGAATGCAGAAAAGGGGTGGTACGGGGAAGTCGATTTTGTGTTTGTTTATGTTTAAGTTTTTGCTTTGTTTCTTTTTTACTTATGGAAAACTAATAAAAATTTATTCAAAAAAAAAAAAAAGGAAAGCAAAATCTGAAAGTTGCACTCCGTGGGAACTTCCCAAGCATGATGTAATGGAAAGGTTACCATGACAAAATGATGAGCTAGCCAACTCGAAACCTTTATAAATGAAAGATGCAAGGAAATCTCAGCAGTTCTAGCACTTATAGAACCTTAGTGGGACTTGCCCCCACTATGGTTATAGCTACTTAGCGAACTTCAATGTATACACAGCACAGAAAATTTCACCAGCAAACTTCAAAAAGCTATGTACCATACATTAAAACAACTGGAGGTGAGTCTGAATAGCCTACTGTTCTATGTATTGATGACTTTGATTGTTGTACAAGTTTACTTTACATAAGAATATTGTCTGTTTCTTCATATATTTTTTTGCATTTTTATTTTAATGTTTGCAGTTTACAAGTATCTGGGACCCAAATAGTTTATTTGCTGTGGGCATGCTGGGTAAAATTTTGAAATCCTTTATATTCTAATAGCAGCACAGCTTCCTCTATTCTATCCTTTCCATACCTCATACCTTGCAGAAGGCTTGGTTGTGCTGGATGTGGCATGCAATTTGCACCAAATGTTGTTTGAGTTCTTTTTTTACAAAATGTGGCCATAGAGGTTGCAATAGAAGAGGCTATCTACTGTTTTACTGCTACAAAAACAGTAATAATTCCAGTTAGCTTCATATACACTAGTGGCTAAAATTGTGCAAACCTTTTTTAAAAAGCATATTTCCGAGGTTTGATGGCTCATAATGTAATGAATGATATGGTTTGAATGGACCGAAAATGGTTGAAGACCACCACCACAAAATAGATGCTGTTGATGAACTAATAATGAACTGTGTTGATCAAAAAGCTAATGGTATGTGCATGTTCTGGCCAAGTGAACAGTACACGCAAAGAAGCGTAAAGACTGGCTATACTACACTAGTTACAAACAATGAGTGTTGTAACATGCCAAAAGCTACTCAATATAAGTTCCGAACAATGAGTGTTGTGATATGCCAAGAACATGCCAAAGAAAGGGAGAAATGCCAAGATTCAGATGAACACCAAGAAGACTATATAAGACGAGACTTTTCAGATTGGTCTGTGTATCAGACGCAGATGGGATTCCCACTGTCTGGTCACCCATAGCTTTTACTGAACCTAATCAATTCAGTGAAGAGCCAGTTGGTATGGATGTGTGAATGAGTGCATATTCCCTTTCTTGTTATATGTTATGTTTGCCGGCACTCCTCAGTCTTTCCCATCACCATCTGATGGTTTTGGCCTGAGATGCTGATGCCTGAACCAGGGACTCTTTGCATGGAAGGCATATGTGCTATTACCACTCAGTTATAGCTTCTCCCTTGTGCTCTCTTACGGGGGGGGGGGGGGAATGCACTAGGAAATAATTAAGGAGCCCCTACTCCCAGCTGTTATTTAAAAAGGGGGAATGGGACAGATGAAGATGTA
Source organism: Podarcis muralis (assembly GCF_964188315.1). NCBI lineage: Eukaryota > Metazoa > Chordata > Lepidosauria > Squamata > Lacertidae > Podarcis > Podarcis muralis. Next base: position 21,650,731 of record NC_135666.1, on the reverse strand, counting down.
TTTAACATCATGTCTACTTTGGCCCCCAGTGGTAACTAGAATATATTGGCTCCATCTGAATGCCCACTTTCTGGCTGCCGCTTGCCATTAATTAAGCCAATAATGATTGGTCATTGACATTATGTTCCCTAAGGATTATCCCCAAATGACCACACAGAAATCATAGAATCGTATCATTGTAGAGTTGGAAGGGACCCCAAGGGTCATCTAGTCCAACCCCTGCAATGCAGCGCTCACCCTGTTGGGGAAACATATTTTAATTTTAGATGTGGATTCATTGAACTAATTGTTTTATACTTTTCAGAATAAAAGTAAAAAAACTGATGGACACTGAGGATGAAATTGCCATTGTGGGGATCGGATGCAATTTTCCTGGAGGTGAGCACTGCTCCTTTAAATTACATATTAAGTATAAGTCAATGTGTAGTGGGTGCTACCAGAGATCTTTATATTAGAACTAACAGGGAATATGATTATACTTCTAGTGCAATGATACAGCAGCATTCATATAGCAGCTTTTTAATGATCATAATCGGTATCGGCTCACGTGGGAAGGCTGAATCACGGATGCACACTTCTGATATACAGTTCTATGATAAAATAATATAGAATCATAATATCATAGAACTGGAAGGGGCCAAGAGGGTCATCTAGTTTAACCCCCTGCAACGCAGGAATCATTTTGCCAAACATGGGGCTCAAAGCCATGACCCTAAGATTAAGAGTCTCATGCTCTACTGGCTGAGCTATCATGTTGAGTTATTTACTCAGAATTTTTTAATTGTCTTATACAATGGAACTTTGGTTTTTGAGCATCTCGAAAGCCAAACGATTTGGAAGCCGAATGCCAAAAACCGGGAAGTGAATGCTTCCCTTTTCGAATGCGCCTCAGAAGTTGAACGGCTTCTGAGGTGCGATTCTCCATTTTCTCAATGGACTTTGCCGATCGCCCATCGGTTGTCGAACGTTTTGGAAGTCGAACAGTCTTCCAGAATGGATTACATTCGACAACCGAGGTTCCATTGTAGTTTCTGCCAAACGAATAACACCAATAGAATTTAAGTTTCTATATTAATAAATAAACTATTGGGAAGTAAATTCCAGCTATCTAAAATAATATATTTTCAACAGGTGAAGGAATTGATAATTTCTGGCGAGTTCTAGTAGAAGGCAGAAACTGTGTTGTAGAAATACCTCCGGAAAGATTTGAAACCAAAAGCTGGTATGATCCAGACAGTCACAAACCAGGAAAGACGAGCACAAGACATGCCGCTTTTACCGAAGAGTAAGTGTTCATGCTTAATCACACGATGGTGGAAAATGAACTGTGAATCAGCTCCAAGGAAGCAGAACACTAAACTGTTTTTAATATTTTTTATTGTAAAGTAATTTGCCTAAACGTACACATTTGGTGTATGTTAAAGAAAATAGACACTTTTCTACGCGTGATGCCAGTCATTTTTTCATAGTAAGCAAAAATGGTTTTGGTGCTATAGGCTTGAAGTAGTTTTGTTTTAGCTTAATATGATTGTCCCATGAATGGTACAATTCCTGATGAGTTCAATGGGCTTTGCTCCCAGGTTAACTGGGTATAGGATTGCAGCCTGAACTACATAACTATTTAAGTCAGTTTATTTGGAAATAGAATTTACTGCAAATTGTTTCTTAATCTTAATTACACAGTATGTAAATTATTTTCGGAATCTGTGGCTACAGCATGTTTCAGTTTGTGTTTTAATAGATGTGCAGTTGTTTCTTGAACATCTTAACCAGAATGTTTTTTACCTTATATAGCCTGTTTACTCATGGAGGTTTTTATTGTATTTCCCTTACTCATATGGCAAATCCCATTTTATCTCATTTTTTGGCAAAAAAACCGTCCATTTGAACTGGGCTATCAACTTGTTTTGCTGCATCTACTTGTTTTATATATAAAACAATGTACATAAGTTATCATCCAATTTTGAGAATAACTGCATATAAGCAGTGAACACTTGAATACTGTTTGTGAGGTAGCAGCAGAGGACTTTTGCCTTCCTACCCTGCTCACGAGCTTTTCAGAAACATCTGTCTGCCCAATATTGCAAATAGGATGCTGGACTAGATAGGCCTTGATCCTAATGGCTGCTTAACCAGTCATAGGGTGGGGGGCTTGGAAGCCAGTCGCAGCAAGCTCCTATCCCTGGGGAGCAACGCCTGAGCAAGGTGGTCGGCTATTGGGGAATTCCCAGGCCGGCTGCCAGGGATATGTGGGCTTTCCCACCAACTGTTTATTTGAATTTCATTTTATTCAGTGTTTTGATAAGAGCTGAAACTAGTGTGGAATCTGAAATATTCAGGCATGTGCAACGTTATGACTAGGATCCAAAAGCTAGAAGAAAGCCTCTTCCTTTTGTGGAAGGCCTGTTTCTGATTCAACAAAAGAGAGTAGTCCTAACTCTAAATAAGTCCTTTCATTTGCAAGAGCTCTTGCACAAGACTTTCTACTAGCGCTTTTCAAAACCTTTGAGTGCCCTTCTGTACAGTGGTACCTCGGGTTACATACGCTTCAGGTTACAGACTCCGCTAACTCAGAAATAGTACCTCAGGTTAAGAAATTGCTTGGCAATGGCATGGCAACAGCGGGAGGTCCCATTCGCTAAAGTAGTGCTTCAGGATAAGAACAGTTTCAGGTTAAGAACAGACATCTGGAACGAATTAAGTACGTAACCAGAGGTACCACTGTATTCTAAAGCTTGTATCTTTATTTACCATGTGTTTAATATAGCCTTTTGCTAGTATAAAGGTTCAGAACAGCACCCCTACATTTTCTCCCTCTGCTCATGGTACTTTGGATCCAATTCTACAAATATTTATGTCCAGTATCCTAAGCCACTATTAAGTAGTGGCTCTAAATATTCTTCTATTTTCATTCTACTTTTCCCAAGAACAAATGACCAAATTATTAAAGTCTTTTATGTTAAAATGATTAATGGAAATAATTTTTGAGAAGTCAAAATATTTGATTGTCTTATTAATGAATGTGCCATGAGTTGGTTGCATATTATTTTCTCCTACTTACAATGTTATTATCTGACTTCTGTTTTGTAGGTTTAATGCATTTGACAACAGACTTTTTGGAATTAATGATGTGGAAGCTGAGCGTATGGATCCCCAGCAGAAATTACTCCTGGAATGCACATATAGAGCACTGGAAGATGCAGGAGTCCCTAGAGAAAACATAAGTGGTTCAAAAACAGGGGTTTTTGTTGGTGAGATGATAATTTGAAGCTTAAAACAGTTGCACTGATTTAGGAGCATAGACTGGAACATATAGGGCTGGTCTACAGAACTCTCTTAGGTTGTTATCCTATACACACTTAAAAAGGTAAAGGTAAATGACCCATGACAGTTAAGTCCAGTCGCGAACGACTCTGGGGTTGCAGTGCTCATGTCTGCAGACAGTTTTTCTGGGTCATGTGGCCAGCATGACTAAGCCGCTTCTGGCGAAACCAGAGCAGTGCACAGAAATGCCGTTTACATTCCCACCGGAGTGGTACCTATTTATCTACTTGCACTTTGGCGTGCTTTCAAACTGCTAGGTTGGCAGGAGCTGGAACTGAGCAATGGGAGCTCACCCCGTCACGGGGATTCGAACCCCCAACCCTAGGCTCAGTGGTTTATACCACAGCACCACCCACGTCCACGTACTTACTTGGGAGTAAATCCCATTAGCTTACATCCTACTCAGTTATGAATAGAATTTTCCTATTGTGGTGGTGTGTTAATGAAATCTTATGAACACTTAAGGTTCATTTGCAGATCACTTAAAAAAACCCCAAAAAGTGATTGGTAAGGGTGAAGTAGCACCCAAATACACATCAGAACATTTGAAAAATGGGTTCAACATACCAATATCAGCTGCTTTGAATAGAACATGTAAGTACGGATTTTATAGTAAATAAAACACATAAATAATACTATGCTATAAAGCAACATTTATGCAGTATTTCCAATATTCAGTTCAAATTTGAGGAATAATACGGTTTCATATTATTAGTGATGTATGTAAAACATTCTTGTAAAACATGATCATTTGTACAGCAACGCTGTTAGGTAGGTGAACTGCATTCACATTTTATATACTGGAGACCTGCGGAGAGATTAGCAGAGAGCTAGGAAATGCAATTTATGGTGGATTATTTTTTTTTAACCCTAGTCTCACAACTTAAAGTCTATCCACTTAGCTGATCAGTACTCACAAACCTGAATAGCTGCATAGCATTCCCTTACGAAGTTGACTCAATGAAAAGCCTAATCTTGTTGTGTAGATTGAAGCATGTTGTGTGTGGCAGATCTAGAGCAATAAATGCAACCAAGTTGTTCAGAATGAATACTGTACTCTCAATGTACTATGCTGGTAACACAGTACATCTTTGGTATTGACAGGTATGATGAATCAAGACTACAGGCTAATGAGTGGCAGAAACCCCACTGAAGCAAGCCACTACGATGGCACCGGGACAGCAATGAGCATAGCTGCTAACCGGATTTCATATACATTTAATCTGACTGGGCCATCGGTTGCCATCGACACGGCTTGCTCCTCATTTGCCTATGCTTTGCACTTTGCTTTGCATGCAATTAAACAAGGTAATGAGATCTAATAGTTTTCCATTCGTTCATATTCTTCCTTTCCATTAGGGCCTCAAAGTGGCAAACAAGTCCCCACTCCACGCGATATTGGCTCCCATATTTTATTCCCTATTTAGCAGCATCAGTTGCAAGGCACAGTAAAGTATTGGAATATGTTTCTGGAAAGGTCTGAAGTTTGTATGTTGTGAAAGCCTCCCCCCAAAAAAACTCCCCAGCCTTCTGAAGGCCACAGGCACTCACAAATAAGACTGACATATTTCGAAGTATAATTCTGGGATTTATCTTGGTCTTCCTTACACTATGCTTATTGCGGACCAGTTATATTATGTCATGTCACACAGGGTGCATTTTGTAATTTAGGTATGTTGCCTCACAGACCATAAACTCCAGTAGGCAAGCACTGAATGGAAGTGAGAGAGAAAAGAGCTTATAGGAATGATGTAGCTAACCGTAAGTTAGGAAAATAATTTTATATTAATTTAGTGACAAGATGTAGACATTTGCTTTACTCACACTAGAACATTTTAAAGAGAACAACAGATTTCCCCTCACAAACAATGAGAGACTTACTGTTGCGTGTTGAGACCCCGAAACCACCCCTTCATTGATGAATAAGACACAAGGGCACAGGTATTAGGTTAAATGTTATTGGGCAAATTTAGGCCACAGCTTTATTGGTTACAGAATGTGAGCTTTATTGGCTTAGGCATTGGATTGACCCGACTATATCTGACTCCTGCCCGTCATGCAGGGAGTCTGCTAAGGGTCAACCACGGATAGGGGGAGCCCCGTCCATGCAAACCAACTCGAGCTAACCCAGGGTTCCTGATGGGGTTGTGGCATGGCCCTAGCCCTGCCCCAGGCTTCAGACAAGATCCACACCCCTGGATTCCTTTAACAGAATGCCCTTAAGCTTGGAGGGGCAGGCAAATGTGTGCGTTTGTATACCGATGTAATCTTTTCAGAAGACTAAATACTGAGCCTTATGCTGAACAGAAATGCATTCATTATTTTACCCTACAGGAGACTGTGAAGCTGCTCTTTGTGGAGGAGTGAGCTGCATAATGGAACCACAGGTCTTCGTCGCTCTTAGTAAGGCAAAGATGCTATCCCCTGAAGGAGTCAGCAAACCATTTTCTATAAAGGCCGATGGCTATGGAAGGGGAGAAGGTTGTGGAGTTATTTTGCTGAAATCGTTAAAGAAGGTATGAGTATAGAAACGGGATTCACAAACTCCTGACTCTTAATTCATTAAACCTAGGAATTATGCCTAATTCTATTTATAAAATAGTCATAGCTGGTAGAATTTTCACCATGTCTCATAATCTTTGTTATAAGAGAGAGAGCATATCATAAAATGTTAACTGAGTTATATTGCACTGGCTGTGTTTGCCATCCCTATGTTTCACAACTTTAAGAAGCTTTATCTCTTTTCATCTTCTTTAAAATAGGCGCAGGAAGACTTCAGCAAAATATGGGGTGTTATCAACGTGAGTGCAGTCAACCAGAATGGAAGATCCGTCACACCAATCACCAGACCATCTCAAGAGGAACAGGAGAAGTTGCTGCTCAGCATCTACCCAGAGCGTGTTGATCCATCTGTTGTGCAATATATTGAAGCACATGGCACAGGGACACCTGCAGGAGATCCTGTTGAGGCAGAGAGCTTAGGTAATGTCATTGGTCAAAAGAGGTCTCCTAATCTGCCCCCTCTCAAGATTGGCTCCGTTAAAGGGAACATTGGGCACACAGAGTCAGCTGCTGGGGCAGCAGGCTTAATCAAAGTTCTTCTCATGATCCACCATGGGAAGATAGTCCCATCCTTGCACTTTTCAGAGAGCACCAGCAGCATAAATACAGGGAAACTGAATCTCTCCATCCCAACAACAGTGGAGAAGTGGGAGGAGCCTGGTGAATATGGCAGAGTTGCTGGGATCAACTGTTTTGGATTTGGGGGCACCAATGCCCATGTGGTTGTCAGACAGTTTAAACAAACCCAGGTTATTTCTCCAGTCCGAAGGCCTGTTGAATTATTTGTCATTTCGGCAGCTTCAGGAAATTCTCTCAAACGGGCGATAGAAGACACGGCTAGGTACCTTAATACAAGTGACTCAGTGACACTCCCAAATCTGGCCTACACATCTGCTTGTAGAAGAAGCCATATAAACTACAAGTACAGAAAAGCATTTGTGGCATCTTCACTACAGAAACTAGAGCAACAGCTTTCCCCTGTGGCTGAACTGGAAACAGCTCCGCTGAAGAAACCACCACAATTAATTTTTGTATTCTCTGGTAACGGTCTGGATCTGAAAGGGATACCTGAGATATTGCTAAGGTCTGAGCCAGTGTTTAGAGACAAATGCAAAGAAATAGAAAGGCTGTTTCTAGAATACCTTCCCACAGGAATCCTAAAATCAAAAGAAAATGAATACAAAGATTTGTCCAGGCCTGAAGTTGCCCAGCCCTTACTCTTTACACTGCAGGTGGCCTTGGTTACACTCCTGCAACACTGGGGCGTTAAGCCAATTGCTGCTGTTGGCCATTCAGTTGGCGAAGTAGCTGCTGCCTATTGTGCTGGCTTGATTTCCCTGGAAGATGCTGTCAAAGTCATCTACCACAGGAGCAGGCTGCAGGCTAAAGTCACTGGAGGCAGAATGCTGGTGGTTGGCAACATTCCCGTTGCAGAGGTGTCAGCAGCCCTTGGTGCATATTCAGGGAAAGTCTGTGTTGCAGCATTTAACAGTCCTTTGTCTTGCACCTTATCAGGAGATGAAACGTCTATCCATGCCATTCAGAAAGATCTGGCTGAGCACTTCAGTAAAAGAAACATATTTCTTCATGTTTTAAATGTGCCAGCTGCATATCACAGCCAAATGATGGATCCAGTACTGACTGAGATAGCAGACAATCTATCAGAATTAAAGAAAGGGAAGCCAGAGATTGACCTAATTTCGACAGCAACAGGGAAGGCCTTTTCAGATGGTGATTTTGTTACAGGTACCTACTGGGCCAGACAGGTTCGGGATCCTGTTTTTTTTGCAGAGGCTATAACAACTGCAGCAAAAAGCAGAGATGATCCTGTATTTGTGGAAATTGGTCCCCAGCGTGCACTGAAAAGATATATAATTGAAGCATTAGGGACACAAGCTAAAGTTTTTCCTTCCTTGCACCTTGACAAAGAATATATGACACTTCTCACACTTCTTAAAGGCCTTTTTGAATTGGGAGTCAATCCAGATTGGGAGCACATCTATGCAGGATATCAGGGTGTACCTGCAGCCTACCCCAGGTATCAATTTGATCATAAGACGCTCATGTCATTTTTAAACAGGCTCCAGCAGCCAACTCAAACCAAGCTGAACACAAACCACCTGTCAATTCATAATGTCAGCAACGGCAGTTCAGAATTCAAGCATTCCATATCTCAGACAGTGACTCCCTATTTGTATGAGCACAAGCTCAATGGTGTTGCTCTGGTTCCTGGTGCCTTTTTTGTTGAACTTGCTTTGTCAGCTGTGATGGCTAGCTCAGGAAGAAAGGAGCCCTTAAGTTTGTGTCAGATGAACATGAAGTTTGAATCGCCTTGTGTTTTAAGTGAAAATTCTCATGATTTGAAGCTAAAAGTGGTATCACAAGAGGAAACAAAAGATTTCAAAATACTATCCTCATCTGGTGCGGTATATGCTTCTGGACAGATCACATGGAACCAAGAAACCTTTCTTGAAGAAAATAACATTTCATATAGACATGTTTTTCAGCGTTGTAAATCAATGGTCAGAAAGGATGAAATATACGAAGCATTATCTCGTTTTGGATTTCAGTATGATTCAGTATTCAAGCAGCTAAGTGATGTGTTTTATTGTGAAGAACTGAAGGAAGCCATAACCACCATTAAGGTGAACAAGCAAACCAGGGAAGAACTGCACAAGCATTTTATTCATCCAGTGATATTAGACTGCTTTCTGCAAATGACTGGTGTGATGACCACAAAAACCAGGAACAACTGTACAGGGTTTCCTTCCAACATAGGCAGCCTTGTAATTGTCCGACCTTTGGAAGAGGAAATGATGATATATCTGAAAACAAGTAAGTCTGCTGAGAACTATTTAGAATTTTGTGGATGCTTCACAGATAAACAAGGCTCTGTTTTGGTTGAGATTAAACGTGTTGGGATCACTCTTCTGAAGAGAACGTCCAATAGTGATGATGCTTTCCTTTTTGAAAATCAGTGGAAAGAGGTAACCCCTTCCCGGATTATCCAAACCTCAGGAGATGCACCCAGAGCTGCAGTGTTTGCTGACAAAATTGGAGTTTCTCAACAGCTCAAAAAATATTTACATAAAGATTCTAGGTTTTTGATGTATGAAGACTGGGAGCGATTACTGGTGTCAGGAAGCTCAAATTCAGCTGCTCAGGACAAAATTAGGCTAGAGGTGCATGACTACAGTGATGTTTTGTTTATGTGGGGAATTCAAAGATCAAATGGAGAAAATCCTGAGAGTGTTGTTGCAAGCTTATCCAAATGTTGTGAAGCTTTCCGGCAACTTGTCGTTGCATTGAGAGAGAAGAACAGTCATGGTTCCATCAAGATAATTACATATAGAGCAACAGGCAGGACTGTAGACCACATTAACCCTGGCTTGGCCTTGTATGGGATGGTAAGATCCTGCATTCTTGAAGTTACTGAAATCACATTTCAGATTATTGATATGGGTTCAACAAGTACAATGGACATAGCAGTTTTAGCAGATGTTTTAGTAGAAAATGAAGCAGATAAATATCCTGAAGTCTGGATTAATCAGGGGAGAATTTACACTTCTGAAATTAGATATACACAGGTTAATGACAAGTCCTATAATGATCCTTTTCAGTCTCTTCAAGAATCTGAGCTGTCAACTTTTTACACTTCTGAGCCTCATGAAGTAAGAAATCTATTTGCTGAGCCAGCTGACCACATTGAGATTTCTCTTGATAATCACAATGTTGAAGTGCAAGTTGAGAAAATAAGTATCCATTCTGAAGACTATTATCCTGTTAGTGTTTCCAGCTGTAACTTTGGAAACACATTATACTGGAATTCACAGACCATTGATAAATACAGGTTCTTGGCTCTGGACTACAGTGGGACAGTGGTTGCAACAGGCAGTGATGTAAAAAAGATCAAAGTGGGAGATCATATTGTTTCATGCTACCCAGTGGCTGCATCTTCAAGAATCAGGATTCCAGAAGCAGTGTGTTTCAAAACCCAGAAATTTCCATGTTTTCAAACTGTACCCTGTGTCTCCTTCTTCAGGATAGGATGGGAAATTTTGCACCAGATGTTACCAAAGATGAAACGGAATAGATTTTTAGGCATTATTTCTGATGAACCACAGTCGGTTTTGTGTAAAGTGCTTGCTTTGTCAGCTCAGGAACAGGGCTGGAACACCTTATGTACAGCACTTGACAGCAGCCTGGAAAAAAGAGTAGCTCAATGCAACGCCCTTGTCTTTCTGCCCTTCCTAGAAAGATTACCCAAAGACGTCTTAGCCCGTCTTTCACATCTTCAGGATGTTGTGGTAATCGATGGCAACCACCATTCTGAACACTTGCGATCTCTAATTGGAAGCGGTCATGAAAACTTTCAAATTCATATTCTCAGTCTTGCAACCATTTTTCAGAAATCATCGCTGAAACATTCCCACAAGCCTTTCAGTGACTGGTTGAAATCAATGCAACGCAGGCAATTCAAGGACTTGCCTTGTTCCGTTTTTCAGCCGACAGAAAACAGTGAGAGCATAGACACGATAACATCCTACTTTACCTGTAAGGCTGTCTCATTTGCTGTGCTGAAAAGCAATGGGCAGAACAGGTGTATTTCTGACATACCAGTGCGTGAAGCAAAGCGGAAGATGTTTAAGCAGAATGCTGTTTACATAGTCGCAGGAGGACTCACTGGGCTTGGCTATGAAACTGTTAGATTTATTGCTCAAAATGGAGGAGGGTGCATCGTGATCCTTTCAAGGAGAAAGCCCAGCATTGAAAAGCAGAAGGAAATAAGTGATTTGCAGATTCAGAACAAGTGGAGCAAGGTCATCAGTCTGCAGTGCAATGTGACTTTTTGGCCTGAGGTTGAGAAAACAATCAGTTCAATCAGCAAAATCTTTCCAAAGTGTCCAATCAAAGGTGTTTTCCACAGTGCTGTGGTTTTGCATGATGGGCGCATTGAAAATATGACGCTCTCTAGCTTTGAGAAAGTTTTAAGCCCGAAGGTTGCTGGTGCCATCAATCTGCACCACGCCACTCAGGGACAGGCTCTTGATTATTTTGTATGTTATTCATCTGTTGCTTCCTTCATTGGAAGTTCATTGCAAGCAAACTATGCTGCCGCCAATTCCTTCCTGGACCTTTTCTGCCAATTCAGAAGAAACTGTGGACTGTCAGGACAATCCATCAACTGGGGTGCCTTGAATCTGGGACTACTGGAAGGTCAAAATCAACTTCAAAAATTGGTGGAATCAAAGGGTATATCAATTCTGCAAGTGGATGAGATCTATGAGAATCTTAAAACAAGCTTAACTCTGAACCACCCTCAGCAAGCTGTCGTGAAGCTGAACTTCAAAACAATGCTCAACCATTACTATCGTCAAATTCCAGCAATCAGAAGTCGCCTGCATACAATTATGATAGAACATTTTGGCAGTCAGGCTGAGCATTTTGAACAAGCCATGTCCAAGGATTTGGCTGCACTAAAAACTGAAGACTATATCATATCATTGGTGAGTCAGCTCACTAGTACAGATCCAAGTGACATTACAACGAACACACCCCTTTTGTCCCTTGGCATAGATTCCATGTTGGCCATGACTCTGCGCAATCTCATTTGTCTAGAACAAAAGGTTGATATACCACTTGTGAAAATTCTTGATCCTCATAGCACAGTGCTTAGTTTAGCACTGCTTTTAGAAGACTGTTCTAAGGAACCTGGGGAACCTACTGTATGTACTCGAGTATAAGCTGACCCGAATATAAGCCGAGGCACCAAATTTTAGCACAAAAAACTGGGGGAACTTATTGACTTGAGTATAAGCCGGTTCACCACACCACAAACCTGGTGGCGGCAGCAGCAGTGGAGGAAGAAAGGGCTGCTTTCGGACTGCTCGTTCCTCCTCCGCCGCCGCTACCAAGAGCCTCCCTATAAAACGAAAAGAAGATCCTATTATGGAAAAACTAATATTGAACCATCTTCAATAAAAGCATCCTGGGCCGCTCGTCCTTCTGCCACCGCCTTTGCCGCTCGCAAGAGCAGGCATAGGAGCCGCGGTTGGGAGAGGCACAGCACAGTTCCTGTGCCTGCCCTTGCGAGACATGGGCGGCGGCGGCGGCAGGACTGGCGGCGAGAAAGGGCTCCTTTCGGGCCGCTCGTCCCTCCGCCACTACTGCCTCACTCAAGTATAAACCGAGGGGGGCTTTTCCAGCATAAAAATATGTGCTGAAAAAGTTGGCTTATACTCGAGTATATACGGTAAGTGATTCCTGAGGGGAAAATGAACTGTGAAGTAGAAACCTGAAATATCTTTTCCTAGCTTCAGTGTTGATTTTATTTGCGTCATTAAAAAAAAATCTAATTTTTCTATTAATAGTGACCCTCAACAAGAACCATAATTTGGATTAACTAAATAGATGTAATTATAGTCTTAGTTAGTGCCAGCTGCTATTTCACCACAATCATTTAAATCTGCTGACAGTTAAGCTTTTCATGTGAGGACTTATCCATACTTACCTTGTGCCCCACAGGTTCGTGCTTTAAAGCTCTGTCTCCAAGCATGTGTGGTTTTTGCCCTGGAGCTTTCCCTGCAAAAAACCCACTCTTTAGCTCTCAGTAGGTGCAAATGTCAATTCAGGCTTTCAGTGGGTTGAAGTTTGCTCTGATTGAGTGCTAAAATGCAGGTTTTCATGGGGAAAGCTCCACAGCAAAAAAATAAAGGGGTGCTGGGACATGGAGCTTTAAAGTACAGCATGGAAAGAGCAGAGGAAAGGTTGATAAGCCCAGAGGCTCCTGAAACAGCTTACTCTGAACCATTTTGGGGCATTCTTGGTTTGCCCTTCCTAATGTTTTAGCATGCTTAAGACAAAGTGGTTTACGGGGATCACTTGCCCTTTATGAGAGGGTGCAGAGGCTGAGCTTGAGTTTGAACATTAAACACAGGATTTTAAAATGAATGTAAAATGTGTTTCTGATTGTTTTGTAATCTACAAGTCATTTGCTCCACTACAGTATGTTTTGTATGTTTATCCTTTCCCTTTTGAAAACTGATCAAGGAAATTCAAACAACCATTACAATACATAGCATTTTTCACTGTGATCTCACAGTTTCCAAGGGAGACACGACATAGAGCTTTGCTTCTGCCTCTCCTGGGTCTTTTAAAAAGTGAACTGAGCAAAGGGCTGTATTTGGAGTTCAGTCCTCACTGCCATTGGCTGCCTTCATTCCCAGGTCTGTATGCAGTATAATTAACATTACACTTTATATTTGCAGACTTTGGAGGTTAGTCAAGTACCATATTAGTTAACTTTGCATATCATGTTTAAAATTGTGAAGTACATATCCCCCCCCCCGATTTTTAATATGAAAGATGTTTTTACCTTCATTACTACTTTGTACTTGCATATTTTATAATTTTATGCTATACAGTGAAGTCTTTTTGCTTTATTACTACTTTGCATCAAAAATAACCATTATTACTCTTTGTGTTCAAATAAAGTACATTGTTTTTAATCAGTTAATAAAGGTGTACTTTTATGTGACTAAATGGAAAGTTTATTCTTAATACAAAAAGGGGGGGTGTTGTTTCAGATTTTTGTTGAAGGGGGACAAGACTCTCAGCATGTTTTAAAGATTCTTTGTAGGTATATTTAATATTACTTTAGTAAGAATTCTTGCATTAGAAAATATATTTCATTTTTTTCCAGCTGATACATATAGATTCTTATACATGTGAGTGTACAAGGAATAAATTTATGTTTAGTGCTGAACAGGGTTGGGAAACCTGCAGCTCTTCAGCTATTGCTGGACTCCAATTCTTAGAATCATAGAATCATAGAGTTGGAAAAGACCACAAGGGCCATCGAGTCCAACCCCCTGCCAAGCAGGAAACACCATCAGAGCACTCCTGACATATGGTTGTCAAGCCTCTGCTTAAAGACCTCCAAAGACGGAGACTCCACCACACTCCTTGGCAGCAAATTCCACTGTCGAACAGCTCTTACTGTCAGGAAGTTCTTCCTAATGTTTAGGTGGAATCTTCTTTCTTGTAGTTTGGATCCATTGCTCCGTGTCCGCTTCTCTGGAGCAGCAGAAAACAACCTTTCTCCCTCCTCTATGTGACATCCTTTTAGATATTTGAACATGGCTATCATATCACCCCTTAACCTCCTCTTCTCCAGGCTAAACATGCCCAGCTCCCTTAGCCGTTCCTCATAAGGCATCGTTTCCAGGCCTTTGACCATTTTGGTTGCCCTCCTCTTATCTGCTCCAGCCAGCAGGGTCAATGGTCAAGGCTGATGGGAGTTGAAGCTCAGCAATGCCAGGGTGGGAACCAGCTCCCCATCCTTGCTGTAGGACTTGTGAGCTGACCATGGCCCTAGCGGGGATTCCTTCTGCATCTCAGTCAGGGTACTCATTCCTGAGGGTGGCTCATACACTGAAGCCTCTTAACAGTGAGTATGTCTGTTCCATTACAGTGGATTTGATAATGGTTTACCAAGTTTGTAACATGCCCTGAGTCCTCCTTTATAATGGAGAAAGGCAGCCGTGAAATGGAAAAAGTCACATTGTGTCATTGATATGCCAAATGTGGGTGGAATAAGGCCTACTTACTGAGGACAGAGTGCAGCAGGGCTTATTCTAAACTAACCCCCCCCCTGCAATAGTAGTTCCCCCTCCTCAAACTTTTAGTAAACAAAAGGAAGGGAAAGGAAGGGGTGGACAAATGAAAATTATCAGCAAAATAAAGGAAGAAATAGACTGCAAGGCTGAGGAAATCATTGGTGGCAAGGAAAAGATAGGTACATAAAAGAAGAATTCACTGGATGCGAAGATACAGGTTTGGGGCAAGTTCTCTTTGGTTCACTCATATGTTGAAGGAAGGTGAGGACAGGTGACCTCACCTAGGCCCAAAGTCACCCCCCCCACCAAAGCAGGCTCAAAGCTTCTCAAAGCTTTTCAAAATCATTTTCTTAGCATCAGAAACATTCTGCTCTGCTGTAACAAAGGTAGAGAACAGTCCATTGTTTCTCAGGCCTTTCTCATGTCTTCTGGCCTTGCTAAAGAACCACATTGCAACTTACTTTCTGTCCGGGAACCATGCCAGAACAAGAGATTGAAACATATCTGAACACTCTGAAACCCCTTTCCTGGGAAGAGTCCAATAGTCCCAAGACAGCTTTCTGTTCATGCTCAGAGGAACTCATGGGGCAGGACTCTGGGAGAAAGCAGGAGGGAACTGGAAAGGGGTATATATGCTTGTGCACATGACTGTGAACTCGTGCATGCTTTTTGTGACTTATCACACTTGCTCCTTCTACCAGTTCATGGATAGTAGAAATAAAAACCTTTTTCTCTGAAACTATTCCTTGAGTGTCTGTTGACTCCCACTTCCCTTTCCCAGGCGCAATATTTTTCCCACCCGAGGGCAAAGCCTCATAAGGCTACAATGTGAACTGCACAAAAAATTATTTCACACTCTTCCTCTTTTTCTTCTTCTACACAGCACAAAATGTGTCTAGCTGCATGTTAGAATAAATCATGCATAAGTTACAGCACACAGATGACTTGATCATGGCCAGATCAATGTTTTCTAAGACATGTTCCTTTAGATGTCTAATTAAGGCCCAGTCAACCAGTCATTTCTAGTAAAGTGGCTTGAAAACATGTAAACAATATGAATATACAGATAGTCTGTTCTGATATGACCATTGTAGGAATGAAAAATCACAGGAGACGAGAGGCAGGTGTAACATGAGGTGTCTGTCTGGGCGGACCCTGAAAAGCCTCTTTTATTGAATATTACAAACATTGCCACAGGTGGGCCTGTGGCTGATTGGTTGATACACAAAGAAACTTGTTGCTGATTGGTTAACATAAGTACTAAGGCGGGAATTACATGTGAGAGGTGGGGATTACATGTGATCATTTATCATCGATGGATTAAAGGCTGGGAATCGAAGCTGGAACTAGACAGGCATGAAGCCTCCTAATTAAATTGTAACTAGAGATTAATATGGCACAAACAATTACTAATGATTGATCATAACATGAAACAATGTAACAATCAAGTTCTGTAGATGTGGTCAGCTTGGCATGAAGAGCAGGTCATGTTGTTTTCCATGAGCTTAGGATGACTGAACAAGGAAAAGAATGTCCTGGTGTTTGGAATAGTTTTGTACAGTTTGTGCAGAAGCAGATTGTAAGCGAGACTTCCCAGAATGCAAGAAAAGAGGAGCAAGGCTTCCCCATAATGCAGCAGTTTTGTGCAGAAGGAGAACTAACAGTTATGTGCAGAAAGAGGACTTCCCTTTAGACCATAGCTGTCAACTTTCAAATTTGAAAATAAGGGATCAGCAACCTCGAAAATAAGGGATCAGCAGCAGCCTCACCTGTCCCGGGGACAGTCTACAAGATATCTAACAATCTGGGATAGCAGCGGGAAGCAGCAGGAAACGGTGCTGGAATAAGGGAATTTCCCGCAAAAAAAGGAAAGGTTGACAGCTATGGAGATGACTGACATTTTTTGTTCCACTGAGCATCATAGGAGAGGTATGTTAGTGAACATTGGGCTTATTAGTTAACTTTTATGTGCACAGAAATTCACCCCTAAATGCCAGACACTGAATAAAAACGACAGAGGATGTGCAGTGCCTATGTACTCTGTTCTTGACGTTACCAGAGAGATCTGTGCAGCTGCATAATTTTTGTGGTAGTATGAAGATTTATAAGAGTGGAGTGGGGGATATAAGTTGTTTGTCTCCTTTTTTGCTATAAACCCATATCTCATCACATATTGCTCTAATTAATTTCTTAATTTTCTGACACCCTCGGGTGCACTGCAGGCCCTGCGCTGAGTGCCGCCCGGCATTTTGTCACCCCCTCAGTGGTGACACCCAGAATTACTTTAAAGTGTCAGTACTATTTGTAAACTGATAAGTTTATGGTACTTATGCAACCAAAAAGTCCCAAGTTCTCAGAAAAGTACTTTTATACCAAGCTCGTAAATGCATATTAATAATGGTGAATACAACCACAGAAACAACGAAAGGGGGAGGGTGCACTGTGGCCAACAGAAAATACCTGTATACAAACCTGACACTTAGATTTACGTGGACAGGCGGAGTCCCCCAAACCCTGGGCGGCCCCCGTGTGAAATAACGACTCAAGACAACGTGCTATGGGATTAAAATTGGCCACAACTTTATTATGTTTTAGATGAGTGTAGACCTTGGCTCAGGCATTGGGCATTTATTCCTCCCAGTCCCCCACCTGGGATCTGGGGAACATCAGGGTTATCCAGAGTGTGGTGGGGGGATAGGCTGGCTCTGGAGAACATATGTTCAAGCAGAGATAACCCACCCCCATTACGCCGCCATCGCAGGGGAGAGCAATGACGACATCTAGACGTACAGCCAAAGCCTCCCCTCAAAACAACTCCTTTAACGGAGAACCCTGGGATTGCCGCTGCAAAGAGAAGGGGGGGTCACCGCTACACGCCCACCCCCATTTAGGGAAGATAGACTAAAGGATTCCGCCCAAGGCCTGATACCGCCAAAGTTGTGACGTTTTGCCACAGGAAAGGCAAACCTGCCAATGCTGGAGAATTCCTTTCCGGCCCTTCAACAGTGACCTGGCCGTAGCAGCACCCGCGTACCTGTGGAGAAAAGGTTCGCCTGCAAAAGAAGTCTTAACTGAGGATGGGTAGGGTGGGAGCTCTGGAGCCAACTGACAATTCCCAGATAAGATCCTCCCCCTATTGTGTGGGCAGGGTGATCCCTCCCCCTACCTGGCCTCCCCAGACGGGATTGGGCAACTGGCTGAGGTAGGCGGAGACCTCCAGGTATCCCACCTGGGGAAGGCGAAGCCAAGCCCGTGCTAATGGTGTCCAGGGGGCTGCGCACGACCATGCAAAGGGCGCCCCCCATTTAATGTGGGGAGCATGCATTCTGACAACAAGCAGAGACTGAAATGGAACCTATAGGTTTCTTTGTGCTGTTCCAAGAAACTGAGGCTATGTACACATTAGTGGCTTAGACTCATAGAATTATAGAGCTGAAAGGGCTCTTAGGGTCATCTAGTCCAACCCCCTGCAATGCAGGAATCTCAACTCAAGCATCCATAACAGATGGCCACCCAACCATAAAAGTTTGCCCCACCATCTCTGCATTTCAAGTGACGTTTGCATGTTTCTGTGCACACCAGAGACAGGGCAGAGATGTCTTTATCCAATGTGCATTACCTGTTTGGACTCCCCATGTCTGCAACCCCTCCCCCTCGCCACTTCTAATCATGAAGCTGTCATCTGCACATGCACAATGTTGGTCTCAAATGCGCACACCTCAGCTTAACTGCGAAGTAAATATGGTGTTTCAACTAGGTGGAAGCTAGTTTGAGGGAAAGCAGACCAAACTACAAAAGTGGCTGGGTGGGGTGGGGGGGAAGGAGGTGGCCTGTGTGTTTTTCTGTGCTTGTATGAATTGATGTTTGTGGGGTGTGGGGCAGAATGGATGACTAGGCTGGGAGTCACAGGGAGGAGGGTGGGGCAGGGAGAGGGAGGGAGAACAAGCAGGGGCGGAGGAAGGGGGCGCGACAGGGGCGGGTCGGCCCGGGTGTCACCACTGAGGGGGTGACAAAATGCCGGGTGGCACTCAGCGCAGGGCCTGCAGTGCACCCGAGCCACACGTCTCCTGGGAGTGACGCAGTGGCTTGGGTGTCCACAGGATCAGTGCTGCCCCAAACAGTCCGCCCACCACCTCCCCCTCAGCTGTAGGGTGGCTGAGTGGGAGGAGGCAGACAGACTCCTTGGAGGCCCCGCAGGTGACTGTCCCCACCCCCATGGGCAACTGACTCTATCCTGCGGTCATGAGCGCTGCCCCAGGCACCTGATCGGCTTGCTCCACCACTGAGAGCAAGCATGAGGAGGGAAATATAAATGGATAGCTGCTGACTACTATGTGAGTCCCACCACTAGGGGCAAAACTAGGCTTTATTTCACCCAGGTCAAAGACCCAGTTTGGCACCCCCCATACACACACACACACACACACACACAGGCCAGGAGCCTCAATTGTGTCCCTCTGGAGGCTTCGCCTGGGGCAAACAACCTGGGTAGTCCCCCCTGTGGCTACAGCTCTGCCCACAACCACCACTTTCCCCCAAGAGATGCAACCCTCAACCCACAAAAAGTTGATTACTTCTTATTTTAAAAACAGGGACATGACTGGCAATTATACATTTAGCATCCTAACTAGTTTGACACTGAGGAATGCTTTCAGTTGGTCAGGGTGGAGATGACATATACTGACAACTGGCTCTCTTTCTGTAGCTCCCTTAACATATATGAGTTACAGCAACTGACCAGTAAAACCAATCTCTGCCTATTACAATATGGGACACTTATAATTATGGTAGTGTTATCCACTGTGCTAAAAAAGTAAGATTTATTTATCTTGCCTAGGATGTCATAATTCATTTGGTGGTCTGAGGCTGTTGCTTCTGCCACGGCAATTTTATCTTTCTAAATCTTATTCATGTTTCATTAGCTTCTGTGATCTCCGACTGTTGAAAGACAGTGTACAAAACCATGTGTTGTTTACTTGCCAATTAAGCATGATGCCTGTTCTGGTATAACCAGACAGCCTAGCCTGAATGCATCTAGAAAATATGAAGAACAACTAAGGGAGCCATAGACTTTTGTACAGAGAGTAAGGACTGGGGATTCATTGACAGTGTAACTGATAACTGATCCTTATAAAGAGCACATGGAACCTGGGAAATCCATGCCTAAGGTAGGTGTTATTAAACAGAGGAAGTATTGGTTGCAGAAACAAACAAAATGGAGAAGTGCACTAAAAAAAAAAAGCATGGGCTTTATATATATGTGCTTGTGTTTGTTGTTGGTATATCTTAAATATGTAAACTGAATGCTTCCAAGTTGTTCTATATACTACTATTGTACATTCTGTGTATCTCTTTCAAGCTTTTGGTTTATGTGAGTATCCGCTTATAAAGTTTGGTGTGTATATGTGTGTATGTGTGTGTGTGTGTGTGTGCGCGCGTGTGTGCGTGTGTAATGTAGATTGAACAATTCAGCCTTTTCTCCTTGGAAAAGATAACATTCTGTTCTGTAGCTGATTAATTTGAACATAACTTTTATTGACAATGTTTTGGAGAAATGGGCACCCAGGACCAGTCTGCCCCCATCACACATAGGTGGTGTATACCGTATATCTCTAATGCATGCACACCTGAAGTTATCTGAAATCATAAAGTCGTTGAGCAGTTAATATTTTACTTGTGTGTTGCTAACTGCTTATAGAAACTTACAGAATGTGCTTTATTTACACCTACAAAGTTATTCAGCTGCTTTTTTTCAATGTGCCCAGGATGCTTCTATTGAAGATGGTTCAGTATTAGTTTTTCCATAATAAGATCTTCTTTTCGTTTTATAGTGAGGCATAACTGTTTCATAATTTCCATAAGGATATTGGGCATGAATCCAGCCAAACTGAGTACTGGTACCTTATTTTTCTTTAATAAAAGCACTGGTCTTAATGCTTAATGATATACTTAGGATAAATATGCATATTTGCAGGCATGTGTGTCCCAGAGAACATGAGTAGAGCAAGTGGAATTACCCCTTAGCTGAAGCATGTTACTTCAGGAATTTCAAAGCCTGGCGCCTTACATATTTGTAGGTGCCAGGTGAAAACATCCCTCTTCACCCCGGCCTTTATAACTGTGTGGGGCCAGAGCGCCAGCTCCTTGGGGTCAAGGCACTATGGGGGGGCCTGATCTTTTTTTTAAGGAGCTGGGCCCCCTCACTGGTCAGATGACTTTCTCAATCCGCAAAAGGTGAGAGGCGGGGGTATTGCTTTGTTTGTTATTACATTATGTACTTTTGTGTTTTTATATTGTAAACTGCCCGGTGATCCTTGGATGAAAGTAGGTATATACATTTAATCAATAAATTATTCCGCACTGTCAGGGGCTCAGGGGCTGAGCCAAAGGGGAAAGAGGAGTTGGAGAGCGAAGGGGAGGAATCTGAGGGGAGCTTAGGAGGGTATGACAGTGACCCGAGAGATTCCATGAGTCTCTCCAGCGAATCAGAAGATTCTCAGAAAGAGGCGCCCAGGGTCAGGGCAAGGGGGGCCAGCGGTGAGTCCCCAAGCGGCAGCTGGAGATCAGGGCCAGCTTCCCTGCCAGAGCGTAGCGGGGGGGGGGGAAGAAACCCACAGATCAGAACCGGCGTCCACTCTAGCAGGGAGAGAGAGAGAGCCAGAGCTGACCACGCCTCCGTCGGAGAGTGGAGGGGCGGAGCAGAGGTCATTTCCAGCCAGCCCCTCCGAAGGAGGAAGCAGTGACAGGAGCAGTGTAGCCGTTAGGAGGAAAGTGGCTGGCTGGGCGCTCGCGCCAAGTTCAAATGTGCAGGCGCGCGGGTCAGCAGAAAATCTGGATTGGGAGCCAGGTCCCAAAGCCCGCCGGAGACAGGGGGAGGAGTCAGAGGAATCCGCCTCCGAAGAGTCCAGGAGGGGTGGGGCCCCAGGGGGCAGGAGGACCCAGAGGAGAAGAGAGCAGAGGAAGAGGTGGAGCAAAGCTAGGGTGTTAAACTGGTGTAGGGGAGGGGAAGTCTGACGGAGCTTCGACGGTCTAGAGTTACAGACGTAGGGATGCGCGCCACGGATGTAAAACCAACAATGAACTTCAATAAAGACTTCTGTATATAAAGAGACACTGGCGTTGGTCCTTTGTGAGCTGGGACCTGAGGCACCCCTGACACACACTTTCCAGTGCAATTGCCCACCAATCCCCTTATCCCAAAATGCTACCTTTTCTGGTGTGTGTGTGGGGGGGGGGGAGTGGGTTTGTTGCGCAAGAGCACCCTATCAACTTTAATTGTGCAGCCTGAATTTTTTGGTATGTGACTGAAGCCTATCCAGAAATAGCAAATCTGGAATAACCCCTGGTACAGTTTTACAAAACTTTCCAGAGGCATCTGGTTAGCCACAGTCGGAAACAAAATGCTGGTGTGCAAAGAGGAGAGCTTCTGTGCTCTTCTGAAAACATCTTACTTGTGTGGGAGCTGGGAGGATCCTCAGGTTCATTATGCTGTGACTACATTGTTAATCATCAGTTAAAGGAAGAGACTCTGTGCGTTCCATCTCAAAGGGAGGATGCTTCAGTCCTCTGCTCTTGCCGTAGCAGAACTGCTGCATTCCTAAACTGTTGGTAGCTGTTTCTGCAAACTGGTTCCGATAATCATCTCACGCCTTAATGTACTGATACTCAATTATGATTTGTCATTATAGAAAAATTGTCCTGGGGAGTAAGGAATTAAAATTGTTGTTTTAAATGTCAATAGCACAATGCAGAAATAGACCAGGTTGAAATTTCTGCAAAGGGCAAAGTATAGGCGCTTACACAACAATTGCTTAACATTAACATAAACAGCCGCTTGCAAACAATGCAAGTGTGAAATACTTCACAGAGGGATGGGGTGTGAGTGGGATATTTTTATTTTTATTGGACTTTCTTCGATAGCTCCTAATAAAAGAGAAAAGCTCATTTTACACAGGAACATCTTTTGTAAGGAGTAAAGTAAGTGCAGCTGCTCAATTTATATATCTAGGCCAGCCAAAACAGGAGGTTTATAAACAGAAGCTGGAAATAATTGGGGAGAAAACTCAAAAAGCTGGAGGCTTACTCCGTCTTATAAGAAGAAGTATGAAATCTAACCCCATAAAGACCAGATGACTACATTCCTACCCAAATGTAGCTTTCTGCCCTTCAAATAATTAGGACCACTTCATTGTCTCACTTGATGACAGCCGATGTCCACAACAGGATTCTCCTTTGCTGTGAAGACTTAGCCATCTCTGGCTTCCTGTTTATTAAAAATCCATCTTGATTTGTTTGAAGGGAGATTATGCACTGGCTTTTCATTGAGCTTCCATTGTGATTTGTTTGCAGGGAATAAATAAATGAGGATGGATCCTGGGGTGGGAAGCATATCAGTACAGTGGTACCTTGGTTCTCAAACTTAATCCGTCCCAGAAGTCCGTTCCAAAACCAAAGCATTCCAAAACCAAGGTGCGCTTTCCCATAGAAAGTAATGCAAAATGGATTAATCCGCTCCAGACTTTTAAAAACCCCTAAAACAGCAATTTAACATGAATTTCACTAACAATACAATTGATCCATAAAATGAAAGCAATAATCAACTGTACTATAAAATAAATAAGTTTTGTAGATGATAAAAATTAAAATTATTATTTTTTCTTACCTGCACTGATGGTTGTCATTGTTTGGATGGGTGTGTGTATGTTATCCATTTCCGCAGTCACTCAGTCACTCAATCAATCAATCAGTAGCTGAACTGGGTTCCACACAGTCAGAAAAACAAATTAACCGAAAAAGCCTCATAAACAAAAACGCAAAAGAAATAGCGAAAACAAAAGTACCAAACTTAATCTGTTCCAGAAGTCCATTTGACTTCTCAAATGTTCAAAAACCAAGGCGCAGCTTCTGATTGGTGCAGGCGCCCCGGAAACAGCAGCCGACAGCCACATCGGACGTTCGGCTTCCCAAAAACACTTACTTCCGGGTTTATCGGCATTTGGGAACCAAGGCGTTTGAGTACCAAGGCGTTTGAGAACTAAGGTACCACGGTAATAGAAACATTTTATTTTATTTTAAAAAGGTTAGATGTTATGTGAGAGGCACCAGGCCCCCAAGACTGGTTTATGTGTGTCAGTGTGTGTTGCACCACTCTCCCTCAACATTGGGGGGGGGGGGCGCTGGGTGCCTTCAAACAAATATTGAGGGGGCTGAAAACACCTAAACCCCCTAGAATTGGCATACCTGTAGTACGTCAAGTGTAAGTTACCTCACGCGCTCTAGAGCACTTTCCCCATTATACTCCTTATTAAAAAGAGAGGTAAGAGGGATTTATTGTTTCGCCGCACTGAGAGGTGTAGCGGCGTGAGGGGAATAAGGGTCTCTCGGCAAGCACTACTGACAGGATCCTTTGGGGGATGCTATGACTGTTTAATGGGGCAAGATTCTGCTTTAAATGTAAAGTGGAAGGTGGGGCCTTAGAATTCCCCTCAGTACTCACAATCTGCCCCTCAGGAGAGTCTGAAGTCTCGAAACATTGACTTCCTCTTCAGCAGCCAACTCATGTCTGCGTATCAATCTTTATGGAACTGCCTACTTTTCTTACACAGGATTTGGATGTCAGTCCTCTTTCTTTGACCTCCACAATATACCTTGAACTTTCCCTCCATCTGTGCTTGGTTGCCCAGGTGACCTGTAGGTTGCTGCCTGCTGTTCTGTTTGTTTATTGCAATAGGATCACATCTGAATCTCAATGTACCTCAGAGATTGGTACTGTATAGATATATAGTACACACACACACACACACACACACACACATTTATGAACTGATCTGCTCTTCATCGAAGAATATTACTCTGCGGTCATCACAAAGGGTTGCTTATATTTCAAGGAGTAGGCACCAATTAAAAATAAATACTTACAACTCTGCCTTCTTTTCCACAGGACGATTGCCTTATTCAGTGACCAACACAAGTAGAAAAATAAAATAAAGATGGCGTGTGAGAATGAAATAGCTATTGTGGGTATAGGATGCAACTTTCCTGGAGGTAAGTCTTTGAGGGGGGGGGAGTGATATAAGAAAGTTACCCATGTTTCTTTCACTATTTTTATTGTTCTATAGCATAAAGCTTTCTCGTGATTTAAAGTAAGAGTAAACTAAGAACTCAGCACTAGTTATTGAGAGATACCAATACAGTGGTACCTCAGGTTACATACGCTTCAGGTTACACACTCCGCTAACCCAGAAATAGTGCTTCAGGTTAAGAACTTTGCTTCAGGATAAGAACAGAAATCGTGCTCCGGCAGCGCAGCAGCAGCAGAAGGCCCCATTAGCTAAAGTGGTGCTTCAGGTTAAGAACAGTTTCAGGTTAAGAACGGACCTCCGGAACGACTTAAGTACTTAACCTGAGGTACCACTGTATTTAAATTCTTGCTAGAAATATTTTTAATATGTCGCTGTCATGAAAATGGAGAAGTGAATGTCTGTGATATTATGAAGTCCACTGGAAATTCAGGTTTGTTACATGACAGATCTTGGAATTTTGCATCTCATCAATACTCTTTAAATGTAAGATCTAACATCCACAACAAGCAGAATAGCACATATCAATTTAATTATGTATTTTGCCTTCCTGAACTTGGAATATGCTAACCTAAACCTTATGCCTTCACAACTAGATGGCTCTCATCTGGGAGATGCCATCCAATCAAATATGGTAACAGCTGAATGCAATTTTCATAAGAACATCACGCAGAAAAATTACAGACAGTATGATGAGATTGTGTGATTTAGGAAAAGGTCCAATTTTCTATGAAATTTGAAATTTTGTAGCACTTGAAATGCAAATTTAATTTGTATCACATTTTGAAAGTTGGATTTCTCATGTAAGTTCAGATAAACTGAACAAGGCAGGTTTGACATTTTGAAAACAAAAACAGTATATTTTAATACATCTAAAAATGTATATTTAAATCTTCATGCAACAGGTGAAGGAATTGACAGTTTCTGGAAAGTGTTAGAGAATGGCAGAAACTGCACTACAGAAATACCTCCAGAAAGATTTAATATTAGAGAGTGGTATGATCCAGGTGACGACAAACCAGGTAAAATACGTACAACTCGTGCTGCTCTTCTTGATGAGTAAGTCATATATTTTGCTAATAAATCCTTCAGACTTTCTAAACTTGCACATTTCTCCCTTGAAATGACTCACTGATGTAATATGTGTTATTATATGAACCTTTCAAAATATCTCTTAAAACTAACGAGCAATCTCAAAGTGCTGCGTTATAATGAATGCATTTCCACACTACGGGAGCTGCTTTGGGTGCAAATCTTATGCTGAAATTGTACACTATATGAACTTCACAAAAAAAGGTGATGTCATCATAATACTAATGTCCCTCCACATTCTGCTCATCAGCTACAATTTAGAGTGTGGGTATTAATCTCTTTTCCAACTAAATGATCGGAAGGCCTTGAGGGCAAGACCCATACTGAGGTGGTGTTGGTCAGCAGCATGAGCAGAGACACATTTTAAGTCTCTTTGAGTTCTTTTTTTCTGAAAACGTGACTAGTTAATAATCGCCACAACAATAATAAATTCATTATTATCATTATTATTTCCTTACACTTTATACCCCTCCTTCCATCATGGAATCCAAGTTCCCAGGCGGTCACCAACCCAGGTACATCTGGACCTGCTTAGCTTCAGTAAGGAGATGTCCCTAAGTGCCTTCAGACCAGATGTTGTCTCTGTGCTCCTCCAAATGTCCCATAAATCACAGCCAGGGTGCCCAACAAATGCCTCATTCTTGCTTCAGATCATACCCTGGGACTAAGGCAGCTATAACCCATTTTAGCACTGTTGTCTCCCACATGAGAGTTATCCTTATTCCCAGCGCTCTTTTTCTAGAAAAAGAGGTGGTGGAACTCACAATGAACACCTCCCTTGTCCTCTTATAATGGCAATGGCACCCACCTGAGTGCCAAACTGAGTTCCAGTGAGTTCTGGTGAGGGAGGGGGAGCCCTGATTATACTGCAGTGCAGCTTTTCCTGGTGCAATAGTTTCAAGCCATGGTGTTTCACTGCTATTTCCACCAGCTTCATACAGTGGTACCTTGGTTTAAGAACAGCTTAGTTTATGAACAACTTGGATTTAGAATGCTGCAAACCTGGAAGGTGTTTTGGTTTGTGAACTTTGCCTTGGAAGCAGAACATGTTCCGCTTCCCGTTGAGTGTGTTTCATTTGTAAATTGAGTCCCTGCTGCTATGGGAAAGCACACCTTGGTTTAAGAACAGACTAAGGTACCACTGTGCTATGAAATGACATGGGCACAGTGTCCTATTCGCTGTGTCCTATCTTGACAATTTATGTGCTGGAAGCTGTACGCCGGCTCCCTCGGCCAATAAAGCGAGATGAGTGCCGCAACCCCAGAGTCGGTGACGACTGGACCTAATGGTCAGGGGTCCCTTTACCTTTACTTTACAACATGTAATATTAGGCTTCAATGAATTTTAAGTATATCTTATCAGAGCATGTTGGATTAAGCAGTATTTGAATCACACCGTATATCATGTCATACCTCCATTTTATTTTTTTTAGATTGAATGCATTTGATAACAAGCTGTTTGGCATCAGCAATGAGGAAGCTGAGCGTATGGATCCTCAGCAAAAGTTACTCATGGAATGTACCTACAGAGCGCTGGAAGATGCAGGAGTCACTCCTGAAAACATTAGTGGTACCAAAACAGGGGGTTTTGTTGGTAATAGCTATGATGCAGAAGATTTTGTATATTTACATTGCATACCATATATCTGCTTTAGAGGTGGCCACATGATTTGTAACATCACATCTATATGGGCGTTTACACATGGCAATTCCAAATAAAGTGATGTTGGAAGGCCCTAGATAATTGCTTTGTCAGAATTGACAATATTGGATAATATTGTTAGGCCTTTAAAATATGTCTTTCCAAGTGAGTTCCTAAATTCCTCTATTCCCCAGCATAGGAAAAGGCCATAAGTTTGGTAATTTAAAAATTGGTTTACTTACAAACTCATCAAATATCAGCTTCATGTGCTTTTCCATACGTTCATCAGAAAACATCGCACAGGCAGGAAAACTTAGTTACAAAGTGGTAAAAGTTCCTAGATTTATTGGAATATGAACACAAGGGTGGCTGGTGAGAGCCATGTGGCTGGAACAAGCATCTCAAACCTCCTCACACACTGAGTTTCTCAAGTACCCTAGATGGGACAATAAGCCTGATTACCTATCTCATCCCAAGGACAGGGGAAGTGACATAGCTAAGCTTGGCAGGAGAGCTCACTCTGAGTTTTTAACCCCTTCAGGCATTAATAAAACTTAAGCATGTTGGTTGTGCGAGGCTGGTTATCAGATTTACTGTGAAGGGAAACTGAGATGGGGAAACACATGCTGCTTAAGTGCCTTAGAAGAAACACAGAATAAAAGTGAAATAATAAATAATTGTAGGATAGGAGGTGAAGAATAAAAACCAGTACTAGATGTAGATTTGAGTGTAAATTGGCCTTAAAAACAAATGTTCTGTATTTACAGGCCTGATGAATCGAGACTATGAATCTATAACCAGCAGGGCAGTTGCTGAAATAAACCATTATGATGCCACAGGGGCAGCAATGAGTACAGCTGCTCATCGGATTTCATACAGTTTTAATTTGACTGGACCATCAATTGCCATTGATACAGCTTGTTCATCTTTTCTTTCTGCTTTGGATCTTGGTTACAAAGCCATTAAACAAGGTATTCTTGGTTACTATGTTTCACTGACCTGGCCACAGTGATCCATGCGACGGTCACCTCCAGGTTTGACTACTGTAATTCGCTCTACGCGGGGCTGCCCCTCAAGCTGTCACAGAAACTCCAGCGGGTGCAGAATGCTGCAGCGAGGCTCCTCACGGGGTCTCTGCCATGGGAGCATATTCACCCAGTGCTTTTCCAGCTGCACTGGCTCCCGGTGGAGTACAGGGTCAGATTTAAGGTGCTGGTTTTGACCTTTAAAGCCCTTCACGGCCTAGGACCCTCGTACCTACGGGACTGCCTCTCCCGGTATGCCCCATAGAGAGCCTCAAAATCCATAAATAGCAACACCCTAGTGGTCCCGGGCCCTAAGGAAGTTAGATTGGCTTCAACCAGAGCCAGGGCCTTTTCAACTCTGGCTCTGGCCTGGTGGAACGCTGTCTCATGAGACCAGGGCCCTGCAGGATCTGATTTCTTTCCGCAGGGCCTGTAAGACAGAGTTGTTCCGCCTGGCCTTTGGCTTGGAGCCAATTTGATTCCCTCCCTCCCTCTCTTTTTTCTTTTCCTTTCTCCTCCTGCAATGAGGCTACATTTTAATATTTTAATGTTTCAATATTTTAATGTTGTATTTTATTTTTGTTTTTAAGTTGTATTCAGTCAACTTGTTTCTATTATTGCTTGTTAGCTGCCCTGAGCCCAGCCTTGGCTGGGGAGGGCGGGGTATAAATAAAAATTATTATTATTATTATTATTATTATTATTATTATTATTACTATGCATACCATTAACCGTGATTCCCAAACTCCGCCCCCCCATAGACCACTTGAAAATTGCTGAGGGTCTTAGTGGATCACTAAATGATTTTTCTGTGTATTATATCAACTGTAATGCACTGTGCTAGGTGGTGCATGGAACCTCGGTTGTCAAACACTTCGGAAGTTGAACGTTGCGGCTTTCAAACGCTGACAACCCGGAAGTGAATGCTTCCATTTTTGAACGTGCCTCGGACGTCGAATGGCTTCTGAGGTGCATTTCTCCATTTTTTCAGTGGATTTTGCCGACCGGCAATTGCGCCTCAGTTGTCGAACGTTTTGGAAGTCAAATGGTCTTCCAGAACGGATTACGTTCGACAACCAACGTTCCACTGCTTATGCCCTGCCTGATCCAGGAGAGGCTAGTTTAAAACTTGGAGATGAGAGACAAAGATATGCCCAACAAAGGATTTTGCAAGAGAAATCACCATGATCACACAGATGGTATCAACACCTCGTGGCTATGTGAATGAAATATCCGTTTTCCCCCTTTCATGATTTCAGGCTTGTTTTGTTTTTCTGTACCTTTGATATAGGAGACTGTGAATCTGCTATCTGCGGAGGAGTAAATTGCATCATAGAGCCTTGGAAGTTTGTATCTCTGAGTAAAGCAAACCTTTTATCACCTGACGGAATTAGTAAACCCTTCTCTAAACATGCAGGTGGCTATGGAAGAGGAGAAGGATGTGGCGTTCTTCTATTAAAGCCACTGGTAAAGGTAGGGTGTTTATACTGAACTCTCAATTTCCCAAATGTCCCAGGGATGTTCATTGGGTCTAGTGTGCTTTGGAAAGGAGAACACCAGAGACTTGCTGTCTTTGTAATATTTGCTTTTTTAAAAAAATATATGCCCAAGCAGAACCTAAGTGGAGGCAAACAGGCATTCCTTCAAGGTAGCACTGATGCTACTCTATCTCAAATCTCCAGAAACAGTTCCAGAAAGATTCTCTGCCTATGTCACTAAGCCTTCAAAATGGCCATCTACCTTTGGCTGCTGTTTCTTGGCATGATCCCCTGAACTAGAGGTTTTAACCTCCGAATTCTGATTGGTATCTAAATTAGAAGTTATTGGAGAGATTCCCAATTATCATGAGACTCTCTTCTAAACAGATACTATTTATTTATTATATTTATATCCTGTCTTTCTTCAAAGGAACTCAAGGTGTCATACATACATTGTGCTCTACCCTGTTATCCAATGACTGAAAGATGGTCATTGATCTAAAGCCACACGATTAGATTAATGACTGAAAGCAGATTTGAAACTTGATCTTCCCAGTACTAGTCTGACATTCTGATTACACCAGACTGACCCCTTAATTTACTCACTAATGAAGTATTCCAAACTATTAACCAGAAAACAGTCCAACAAGAAATAGTTAGCCGCTAAAAAATGCCCAACTGCCACATGATAATTACAAATTTCCCCAATATCCCTCGAAATAAATGGCTGGAATAACTTGCTGCTCTTGTACTGTAAGTAATGTTTAAGAGTAATACCATGGTGCAGAAAAAAAGTGAATTGAGCATAAAGTTGTATATCCTACTGCCCTGCAGTAGGTAGTTTAGGATCATGGACTTTGGTAATTATATCACCAAAGCAACATCACGGGAAGTTACAGATGAGGAGAAGATGCAGAGTTACTGAAAGGTCCAAACACTGCTCTCAAACAAAATCGATCAGTGCTGTCGCTGTTAAAACAAATCTAAATATAATCATGCTGCAACAGTTACTTAGTGTTTGATAACATTGTGTATTCCTCAAATCTTTTGTCCCCAAATAGGCACAGGAAGAATTCAACAAAATATGGGGCATCATCAGCATCACGGCAATCAACCAGAATGGAAGTTCTGTTGCTCCAGGCATGCGATCATCTCAAGCAGCACAAGAGAAGTTGTTACTTAACATTTATCCAACATATATTGATCCTTCAGCTGTTCAGTACATTGAAACAAATGGTCTAGGAATCCCTATTGAAGATGCCACTGAAGCAGAGAGCTTAGGCAATGTCATTGGCAGAAAAAGGCCTCCCGATTTGCCCCCTCTCAAGATTGGCTCCGTTAAAGGGAACCACATGGGCATTGGTGCCGCCAAAACAGTTAGACGTATCTGTATGTAACACTGCAGTCCAACACAGATCTACCTGGGATGAAGCTCAGTTGAAAAAAATTGTGTTTATTTCTAAGTAGGCATGTAGAGTGTTGCTCTGGAGGCATGAATATGATTGCAGCTTTCAATTTCTACCATTCAATTCACTGGGCAACAATTTTTTACTTTTTGAATGTTGTCTAAATTTCTACAACTGATTTAGGGTATTTTTGCACTGCTGAATCAGGAAATGGCATGTGTTTCTCTCCATCAGGTCAGGTTTACTGTAAACTGAATGGTGGGCATTGATAAAGGTAAGTACACGTAAATTGCATGTTGCTTCACCATTTTTCAAACTTCAGGGCTTGAACTTCCGTTTCTTGGAACTCCAGGAATGCTCAGCGGCAGGGAGGTCTCTCTTCAGAGTCTATCAGTAGTCAGCCATCATGACTGCGTCCCAGCGACCCCGATGCCTGATCTCCATCTCTTTCATGTCCTGATGGAATCTCTCCCCCTGCTCGTCACTCATTGAACCCAGGTTCTCAGGAAACCGGTCCATATGTGAAAATAGGTAGTGCATCTTGACGCTCATGTTGCAGCCCAGGTTTCTGAAAGCAGTCAGCATGTTGTTGACAAGTTCTGTGTAGTTTCTGGCCTTATTGTTGCCAAGAAAGTTCTTCACTACCAGAACAAATGCCTTCCACGCTTCCAGTTCCACTTCGTTCATTGACTTTCCGAACTCTGGATCTCTGATGAGCTGACGGATCTGAGGACCGTCAAAGATGCCAGCTTTCAACTTCTCCATGGTCAATCCTGGAAAAGCCTGGCACAAGTAAATGAAGCAGTCACCATCCTTGTCTTGGTGAACTGCTTGATTAAGCAAAGCTTGATGTGCAGCGGTGGGAAGAGTATTCTGTCTCTGTCCACCAGAGGGTCGTTGATGACGTTCCTTTTTTTGCAAGGCACCAATTCCTCCCGCACAGGCTAGTCCTTCTTCATCTAATGCTGAGCACGGTCCCTTCTATCCCACATGCACAGAAAACATGGGTACTTGGTGAAGCCAGACTGTTGTCCCAACAAAAAGTTCACCATCTTCAGGTCAGCACAAATAAACCACTTATGCTGATCATAACCAATTTTCTCCAGCACATACTTCACCGCTTCATAGTTCTCCTTCAGTGTACTCGAGTGAGCGAGGGGTATAGAGGCAAACTGGTTGCCGTTGTGTAGCAGAACACATTTCAGTGATGGCTTGCTGCTGTCAATGAACAGTCTCCAATCTTTGGGTTCGTACTGTGGCACTCCAAGCTTGAGCAGAAGCTGCGCAATATCTGCACAGTACACCAAGTCCTTCTCTTCCGAGAAAAAACGGAGGTTTTATGACTACAAATTGATCCCTTTTTGACATAATCACCCAGAACTATCGGACGTGAATACTTCTTGTCATTAAAATAATCATGTCCAATCAAAACAATTATTCGAAATGGCATTTTACCCCCACCAACTTCTTCTAAAATGCTCCACACAAGCGTACATGTGAACAAAAACGTAAAAAAACGACATGTGGCCATAGCTCAAAAACTTGACCTGATTGAGCAAAACCAATGTGATTTTTAGATTCAGCGCATCAGATTCGTCCTAAATCAACTGAAAAAACGCAAACAAATTTGTTGTTGACCAGTGATTTACCGGTAAGTACAATTGATTCTTTTTTTTTTTTTACTGTTAATTGCTAGGTGGAATAATGAATTATATGGGAAATGTATTAATTGTAACTTTAGTATAGATAATTAATTTGAATGAAGATTTATAATGGGTCTTTATGCAAAACATATCCTAATTTGTCTAAATAAGCTCTTTAACTGCATTCAAAACAGTGTTACTCTTTACCTACTTAGTCTTATTTTATTCTGTCCCTAACTCTTCTACCACCCCTCACACAAGAACCAACTGCACTAACCGTTTCTGTATTTCCATCTGTCTGCCAACTGCTTTCCCAACTGCCTTTCCCAACCAACCAACCCACTAAAACCAACCCAAACCTCGGGCTAAGTCGTTTTATAAACAGGTAGACTCCGCCTCTGGCTTTTCTATTGGTCTACCTATTAACTATTTCTCTCACCCTGTACAGACATGGGAGAGAGAACACTGAGGAATAATAATAATAATAATAATAATAATAATAATAATAATAAATAATTTCATTTACACCTCACCATCCACAGCCAAAACCGGGCTCAGAGTGGCTAACATCAAATATATGACATATTACCATAAAATCAAGCAATCAATTAAAATACATCCTACCTCCTAAAATCAAGTCAGAATCAAAGTAAAATCCAATCAGATGGCAGCCCGCAAAGTAGGGATGGGGACCTTAAATGCTCACCAGGAAGAGCCCACTCCTGTCCTCTAGGTAATTAGTTCCATTATCAAACTGCTCTCATTGTAATATTGTCATGTTTACATTAGGCGGTTTCATAAAATTTATACAGTGGTGCCCCGCAAGACGAATGCCTCGCAAGACGAAAAACTCGCTAGACGAAAGGGTTTTCCGTTTTTTTAGTCGTTCCGCAAGACGAATTTCCCTATGGGCTTGCTTTGCAAGACGAAACGTCTTGCAAGTTCTTGCGAGTTTGTTTCCTTTTTCTTAAAGCCGCTAAGCCGCTAATAGCCGTGCTTCGCAAGACGAAAAAACCGCAAGACGAAGAGACTCGCGGAACGGATTAATTTCGTCTTGCGAGGCACCACTGTATCTTAGAAAGGAACTCCTCCAGTACTAGAGCTCTGGGCACTGACTGGAAGCTGTCTATTTGGCATTTTACTACAAAAGCCGAAGAAAGTTAGGAACACAGGAATAAAAATGAGACCGTGAACAGCCCCAAACAAGATCACCAGAAACATGATCTTAAAAAAGGTTCTGAAGATGTAAGAGGATGCCACGGAGAGTACAATAACTCCCAAGATAGTGGAAATAGCTCCCTGTGTAACAGGGTAGCCAAGGTGGTACAAAGCATCCACAGCCTTGTCATTCACTTTGTGTTTCTCACTGGCAACAAAAGCATAAGAAATATGAGCAGAGAAGTCTACTGAAAACCCTATGCAGATAACAAGGTTGATCATGGATATGGAATCAAGATTCACATTCCAGAAGGACATGAAACCAGCTACACCGACAATAACAGAGGCAACAGCAAAGGTTACCCACAAAGAACAAAGAGGATTGGGAATGAGTAGTAAGGAAATGAGTAGCATGGCTCCAGCAGCAATCACAACATTTTGAACTGTGTTCTGAACGATCACAAGATATTGATCAAAGTATATAAAAGCTGGATGATAAACCATTAATGGTACCTTGCAGTCCTTAGCAAGACCTCTCAGCTCATTTAAAAGACTCCTCTCATCCACTGCAGTAGTAACATTGACTGTCTGTATGAAAAAACGTGATGCTATTATTTCTGTACCATTAACATTAACATCCCACTTGAAGTCTGGATTAATTCTAAAGAGGATGGATAAATTGTCAATGAAAAGCCTACGGTCATCTATATTGAAAGACATAAGTTTAGCGGCATCTTGGTAAGTTCTCAACCAGGACACTGATAAATTCTTGTTGACGTAGGATGAGCTTTCTAGTGCATTCATACAGTTTTCAACATCTGCACGGACAGATGAATCCCAATAAGCTTTGCTTTCAGTAACAACCACCATAACCCTTGGGCCGTATTCTGAAAAATATTCCTCTTCCCATTCATAATACTGGATGACATAAGAATTATCACTAGCTAGATTTTGAAGATCTATACCTTCTTGGACTTGAGTGCAGCCAAAAATACTACTACCCAAGTACATGAGATAAAGGACTACCACAAGCACCTTGGTCCAGGCGTGCATAAGGAAGGGACCGTAATACTTTCTAAAGAATCCATTCATGGGGTGTTCAGTCTCTGCTCCAGTGGACTCATCAAAAGACCCTCCTACACAGCACATGTTATATGTGCAGCCCTGAGAATCCTGAGGCTCATTGTTCACTTTCATGAATGTGAGCCAGTGTCTGTTGCTTTCTTCTCGTCTCCCATTTAAAGCAAGAATGGCCCCCAAGAATGTCAGGTTGTATAAGTAGCAGAACACAAAGGCTGTTCCTGTATAGATGCAAAATGCCTGAACGGACTGGAATGAAGTTGCAATTCCAATGTAGAAGGCTAACACGTCTGTGAGGGTCGTGATGGTAATGGACACAGCTGCTTCTCCGTAGGTGTCAGCCATTCGATCTCTGACACTGTCTTTCACTTTAGTCTTCTGCCAGCAAGACACCAGGATGAACATGTCATCAACACCAACCCCTGAAGAATGGCAAGTATATAACATATTAGTTCCTATATGTCATGCGAGAAGAGAAATACAGTGGTACCTTGATACTTGAATGGCTTGGCTCCCCAAAAACACGGCTCCTTAACGCCGCAAACCCGTAGCTATGTAAGAGAATTTTCACCCATCATCATACTTAAATATATTAATGAAAAGCCCAATGGAGAAGTCAGGAGGAATGTGTACATTTGCTCACTTACCAAGGATAAGAAATGGCGAATTTGCAACTGTGACAACAAACGGCACCCCACAAAAGAGCAGCAATCCAAAGCTGCTGACGACAGATAAGCCTGCTGACAGCACCCCAAAAGCTGCAACCCACACTTTTGTCCGTACACAGTCCAGCCTGAAACAGAGATTAAGAAGATTCTAATTCGATTCAG
Source organism: Podarcis muralis (assembly GCF_964188315.1). Lineage (NCBI taxonomy): Eukaryota > Metazoa > Chordata > Lepidosauria > Squamata > Lacertidae > Podarcis > Podarcis muralis. The sequence continues at coordinate 21,614,794 of NC_135666.1, read as the reverse complement.
AGTATCACGGTCCACGTACTAATCCCCCCTCCCACTGAACCAAGCTAAACCCGTTAGCACCACATGGATCGGCTATGCATGCACTGAAGCTGTGTGAAGCTTTGCTTTGAAGCCCTAGTTGCACAAAATATCTCAAAAAAGGATGCAAGCTTCCAAGCTCCCCAGAATGCTTCATCAGCTAGACAGTAAACAAACTAAGGAGGGGGGAGAACAAAGTTGGCTGTTGGTAAGGCCATTGAGTCTGCATTCTTCGATGGAATGTGGGAAAGATGGCAGACATTCAGATGAAGCTTGGTAGATCTACTACCTCCTCTTAAGCCTGCATACACATGATACATAATAATAATAATAATAGTAATAATAATAATAGTAATAATAGTAATAATTTATTATTTCTACCCTGCCCATCTGGCTGGGTTTCCCCAGCCACTCTGGGCAGTTTCCAACAGAAGGTTAAACATACATTAAAACATCAATCATTAAAAACTTCTCTAAACAGGGCTGCTTTCAGATGGCTTCTAAATGTCATATAGTTGTTTATTTCTTTGACATCTGATGGGAGGGCATTCCACAGGGCGGGCACCACTACTGAGATGGCCCTCTGCCTGGTTCCCTGTAACTTCGCTTCTTGCAGGGAGGGTACTTCCAGAAGGCCCTCGGCGCTGGACCTCAGTGTCCGGGCAGAGCAATGGGGGTGGAGACACTCCTTCAGATATACTGGACCGAGGCCATTTAGGACTTTAAAGGTCAACACCAACACTTTGAATTGTGCTCAGAAATGTACTGGGAGCCAATGGAGGTCTCTCAAGACCAGTGTTATGTGGTCTTGGCGGTTGCTCCCAGTCATCAGTCTAGTTGCCGCATTCTGGATTAGTTGTAGTTTCTGGGTCACCTTCAAAGGTAGCCCCACGTAGAACGCGTTGCAGTAGTCTAAGCGGGAGAGAACTAGAGCATGCACCACTCTGGCGAGACAGTCTGTGGGTAGGTAGGGTCTCAGCCTGCGTACCAGATGGAGCTGGTAGACAGCTGTCCTGGATACAAAATTGACCTGCACCTCCATGGATAGCTGTGAGTCCAAAATGACTCCCAGGCTGCACACCTGCTCCTTCAGGGGCACAGTTGCCCCATTCAAGACCAGGGAGTCCCCCATACACGCCCAGCCCCCGTCCCCCAAAAACAGTACTTCTGTCTTGTCAGGATTCACCCTCAACCCGTTAGCCTCCATCCATCCTCCCACTGCCTCCAGGCACTCACACAGTACCTTCACCTCCTTCACTGGTTCCGATTTGAAAGAGAGGAGGAGCTGGGTATCATCTGCATACTAATGAACACCCAGCCCAAACCCCCTAATGATCTCTCCCAGCGGCTTCACGTAGATGTTAAAAAGCATGGGGGAGACGTCAGAATCCTGAGGCACACCACAAGTGAGAGCCCAGGGATCTGAACACTCATCCCCCCCACCACTTTCTGAACACGGCCCAGGAGGAAGGAGCGGAACCACTGTATAACAGTGCCCCCAGCTCCCTTAGCCCAGGGGTTAGTAACCTTTTTCAGTCGTGGGTGGTCCACTGTCCTTCAGACCATGTGGTGGGCCAGACTATATTTTTTTGGGGGGGGGGATGAAAAAATTCCTATGCGCCACAAATAACCCAGAGATACATTTTAAATAAAAGGACACATTCTACTCTTGTAAAAACACACTGATTCCCGGACCATCCATGGGCCAGATTGAGAAGGTGATTGGGCCGCATCCGGCCCGCGGGCCTTAGGTTGCCTACCCCTGCTCTAGACGGTTCAGAAGGATGTTATAGTCAATGATGTCAAAGGCCGCTGAGAGATCCAGCAGGACAAGGAAAAAGCTTTCATCTTTGTCCCTGGGGAAACCCAGCCAGATGGGCGGGGTATAAATAAATTATTATTATTATTATTATTATTATTATTATTATTATTATTATTATTATTATCCATAGCCCTCCAGAGATCATTGACAAGAGCGACCGAGGCAGTTTCAGTCCCATGATGAGGCCTGAATCCTGATTAGAAGGGATCCAAATGGTCCATATCCTCTAAGTGTGCTTGGAGTTGTTCAGCAACTGCTTGCTCAATCACCTTGCGCAAGAATGGAAGATTTGAGCCTGGGAGATATTGGCTGGATCTAAAAATGTTTTCTTTTAGAAGCGGTTGAATGACCGCCTCTTTCAGCTGTTCTGGGAAGGCTCCCTTACAGAGGGAAGCCTTCACCACCCCGCAAAGCCCATCGCCAAGCCCTTCCCAGCTTGCTTTTATTAGCCAGGATGGGCAAGGATCAAGGAGACAGGTATTCGATTTCACTTGTCCAAGCAGCCCATCCACAACCTCAGAGGTAACAGATTGGAACTGATTCCATGCAACTCAACTAGACAGGACTCTAGCACTTTCCTGCCCTGGCCCTGCTCCCACGGTGGAGTCTACCTCTTTCCGAATCTGAGCGTCTTTATCTGCAAAAAACTTTGCAAAATCGTTGCAGGAGATCTTGGGGTCTTTACCAGGCCCCGGTGGCAGAGGTGGTTCTGTTAAATTGCGAACCACCTGAAAGAGAATTCAGGGAATTCAGGAATTCCTTTCAGGGAATCAGCTGAAAGGCCATCAACATGGGATAAAGCATCCCCTACCACACTCTGGAAACCCACACCAGTACCACCACGTGCCACATTTGCAGCATGTAGCACATTCGCAGCATTCTTACTATAATAATAATAATAATAATTTATTATTTATACCCCGCCCATCTGGCTGGGTTTCCCCAGCCACTCTGGGCGGCTTCCAACTGAATATTAAAAACAGTACAGCATCAAACATTAAAAACTTCCCTAAAGAGGGCTGCCTTCAGATGACTTCTAAAAGTAAAATAGTTGTTTATTGCTTTGACATCTGCTGGGAGGGCGTTCCACAGGGCAGGAGCCACTACCGAGAAGGCCCTCTGCCTGGTTCCCTGTAACCTTACTTCTCGCAATGAGGGAACCGCCAGAAGGCCCTCGGCGCTGGATCTCAGTGTCCGGGCTGAACGATGGGGGTGGAGACGCTCCTTCAGATATACTGGACCGAGGCCGTTTAGGGCTTTAAAGGTCAGCACCAACACTTTGAATTGTGCTCGGAAACGTACTGGGAGCCAATGCAGATCTCTCAGAACTGGTGTTATGTGGTCCCGGCGGCCACTCCCAGTCACCAGTCTAGCGGCCGCATTCTGGATTAATTGCAGTTTCCGGGTCACCTTCAAAGGTAGCCCCACGTAGAGCGCGTTGCAGTAGTCCAAGCGGGAGATAACTAGAGCATGCACCACTCTGGCAAGACAGTCTGCGGGCAGGTAGGGTCTTAGCCTGCGTACCAGGTGGAGCTGGTAAACAGCTGCCCTGGACACAGAATTAACCTGTGCCTCCATGGACAGCTGTGAGTCCAAAATGACTCCTAGGCTGCGCACCTGGTCCTTCAGGGGCACAGTTACCCCATTCAGGACCAGGGAATCCCCCACACCTGCCCGCCCCCTGTCCCCCAAAAACAGTACTTCTGTCTTGTCAGGATTCAGCCTCAATCTGTTAGCCGCCATCCATCCTCCAACCGCCTCCAGGCACTCACACAGGACCTTCACCGCCTTCACTGGTTCTGATTTAAAGGAGAGGTAGAGCTGGGTGTCATCTGCATACTGATGAACACCCAGCCCAAACCCCCTGATGATCTCTCCCAGCGGCTTCATATAGATATTAAAAAGCATGGGGGAGAGGACGGAACCCTGAGGCACCCCACAAGTGAGAGCCCAGGGGTCTGAACACTCATCCCCCACCACCACTTTCTGGACACGGCCCAGGAGAAAGGAGCGGAACCACCGTATAACAGTGCCCCCAGCTCCCAGCCCCTCTAGACGGTCCAGAAGGATGTTATGGTCGATGGTGTCAAAGGCCGCTGAGAGATCCAGCAGAACTAGGAAACAGCTCTCACCTTTGTCCCTAGCCCGCCGGAGATCATCAACCAGCGCGACCAAGGCAGTTTCAGTCCCATGGTGAGGCCTGAATCCCGATTGGAAGGGATCCAAATGGTCCGCATCCTCCAGGCGTGCTTGGAGTTGTCTGGCAACCACCCGCTCAATCACCTTGCCCAAGAATGGTAAATTTGAGACTGGGCGATAGTTGGCCAAATTGGCTGGGTCTAAAGATGTTTTTTTAAGAAGCGGTTTAATGACCGCCTCTTTCAGCGGGTCTGGGAAGGCTCCCTCATAGAGGGAAGCATTCACCACCCCGCAGAGCCCATCGCCCAGCCCTTCCCGGCTCGCTTTTATCAGCCAGGATGGGCAAGGATCCAGGAGACAGGTGGTCGGTTTCACTTGTCCAAGCAGCCTGTCCACATCCTCGGAGGTAACAGATTGGAATTGATCCCATGTAACAGGACCAGACAGAACTCTAGCACTCTCCCACCCTGGCCCTGCTCCCACGGTGGAGTCTACCTCCTTCTGAATCTGAGCGACTTTATCTGCAAAAAACTTTGCAAAAGCATTGCAGGAGATCTTGGGGTCCCTACCAGGCCCCGGTGGTGCAGGTGGTTCCGATAGATTGCGAACTACCTGAAAAAGTCTCCTGCTGCTGTTTTCTGCAGATGCAATGGAGGCGGTGAAGAAGGCCCTCTTCGTCGTTGCCATTGCCACTTGGTAGGCTCGACGTTGAGCTCTAGCCCGTGTCCGGTCTGATTCAGAATGAGTTTTCCGCCACCGGCGCTCTAGCCGTCTCAACGATTGTTTCATCACCCTCAGCTCTGGGGAAAACCACGGGGCTGTCCGGGCTCCATGCAATCGGAGAGGGCGCTTCGGAGCCAGACATGCCACATTCCCCATTCTCATGCCCCCCCATCCTCCATTACCCACTCCTCACCCCGTACACTCTTCCCATGTGCCACATCACCGCGGCCAGCCGGTGCCCCCTTACTGCTCTCCTGATTTGTTCTGCATATAGGGTTTTTTTGTGGCAATACTCGTCACTATGGAGTGCCAACACCTGTTTGTGGTTGCCTAAATGTCCTTTTGGTTTTGGCACTCACAACATTCTTATCAATATATGAGACTGTAATCACATTTTTTTTAAATAAAAAAATGGATTGCCTACATATATTAACAATCAAGGGCACGAAAATAGCAGATGGATAATAGGTGTAACATATTCAAGCAGGTTTCCTACACAGCTCCTTGATCACTCACATTTGGAAGATTTCACCTTGGGGTTTTTGCCTTATAAGCAGCTTTCTGCATGCAGTGCAACTATTCTCTCCTTGTGGCAGGCTGTGGTCCTCCCCCACAACAAACACTCTGTGAGGTGAGTGGGGCTGAGAGACTTCAGAGAAGTGTGACTGGCCCAAGGTCACCCAGCAGCTGCATGTGGACGAGCAGAGACGTGAACCTGGTTCACCAGATTACGAGTCTACCGCTCTTAACCACTACACCACACTGGCTCTACATTTTAAGGCTTTGGCTTTTATTTTTCCTCCTCTGGATTTTGGCAAAATTAAAAAACGCTTTTTTTTCGTTTGCAGCTTTAATGAGGTATGTAGATTTTTCCATATGTGTTGAAAGTACAGTGGTACCTCAGGTTACATACACTTCAGGTTACATATGCTTCAGGTTACAGACTCCGCTAACCCAGAAATAGTGCTTCAAGTTAAGAACTTTGCTTCAGGATGAGAACAGAAATCAGGCTCTGGCGGCGCAGCAGAAGTGGGAGGCCCCATTACCTAAACTGGTGCTTCAGGTCAAGAACAGTTTCAGGTTAAGTACGGACCTCAAGAACGAATTAAGTACTTAATCTGAGGTACCACTGTACATCATCTTAGAGAGTTCTAAACATAAGTTTCTGGGTGGTCTCCTGGATCACTCACATTTGTTCATCACTTTTACTTAGTGTCACATCACTCACATCACTAGAGGTGAACACCAGGTCTAAGGTGTGTCCGTAACTATGAGTTGGGCCAAACCTATTCAGGGACAGCCCCATGGAGGCCATGCTTTCCACCAAGTCCTGAGCAGCCCCTTGTAAGGTCATGTCAGCATGAATGTTAAAATCCCCTAGGACAACCAAACTAGGGGTCTCCAGGAGAACATCCGCCACGACCTGAAGAAGCTTAGGCAGGGAATCCTTGGTGCAGTGGGGAGGTTGGTCACCAGACGGAATCCTGTACTGGCCCTATTGCCCAACTTCCAGAACATGCACTCAGAGAACTGGGTCTTCCCAGTAGGACGCCTGATGCAAGCTAGTGACTTCCTAAAAATCACTGCAACCCTCCTCCCCACCCAGTGGCGTAGCGTGGGGGTTGCAGGGGGGGCCGGCCGCACTGGGCGCAACATCGGGGGGGGCGTGCTCCATGGGTTAGGGGGCGCAAATTACTTGCCTTGCCCCGGGTGCTGACAACCCATGCTACGCCACTGTCCCCACCCACATGACCTGGATTGCTGTGCGTAAGAGAAACCTGGTGAACAAGCAGCAGCTAAGACAGGCCCATCTGCTTCATCCAACCAAGTCTGTTACACATGCCAGGTCAAGTCCTCCATCCACTATCAAGTCATGGATGGCTGTGGTCTTATGAATCATTAACCTAGCATTGAAGATATCTGTATGAAATGGCATTGCCAACAGGAACTGTACATTGTAATCAGCAGAGATGACAACCTTTGGACTTGACTATTCTTGGACTTTATGACAACAAAACATATTAACAGTAATCTTATATGATATGTTATTGCCACGAGGAGCTGTGCTTTGCATTTTTTTGCATTTGCATTTTTGCATTTGCATTTTTTTGTATTTGCATTTTTTTGATAAGACGATTAGATTACACTTTTATTATATATAATGTTATGTTACTTTACAGCCAGTTACGTGTGTGTTATGGTATATTGCAAAGAATCATGGCTATAGCACAACGATGAACAAATAATAAGTTTCTGGGTGGTGCTCCTGGATCTCTCACATTTGTTTATCGTTGTGCTGTAGCCAGGGTGGGAAAGTGCTAGAGCTCGGTCTGGTCAAGTTGCATGGAATCAATTTCAGTCTGTTACATCCAAGGATGTGGACAGGCTGCTTGGACAAGTGAAACCGACCACCTGTCTCCTTGATCCTTGCCCAACCTGGCTAATAAAAGCAGGCTGGGAAGGGCTGGGCGATGGGTCCTGCGGGGTGGTGAATGCTTCACTCTGTGAGGGAGCATTCCTAGACCCGCTGAAAGAGATGGTCATTAAACTGCTTCTTTAAAAAAAAAAACATCTTTAGACCCGGCCAGTATGGCCAACTATTGCCCAGTCTCAAATCTTCCATTCTTGGGCAAGGTGATTCAGCAGGTGGTTGCTGAACAACTCCAGGCACACCTGGAGGATGCGGACCATTTGGATCCCTCCCAATCGGGATTCAGGCCTCATCATGGGACTGAAACTGCCTTGGTCGCGCTGGTTGATGATCTCCAGAGGGCTAGGGACAAAGGTGAAAGCTGTTTCTTGGTTCTGCTGGATCTCTCAGCGGCCTTTGATACAATCGACCATAACATCCTTCTGGACCGTCTAAAGGAGCTGGGAGCTGGGGGAACTGTCATACAGTGGTTCCACTCCTTCCTTCTGGGCCGTGTCCAGAAAGTGGTGGTGGGAGATGAGTGTTCAAACCCCTGGGCCCTCCCTTGTGGGGTGTCTCAGGGTTCCGTCCTCTCCATGCTTTTTAACATCTACATGAATATTTACGCTCCTACTCTATCTCTTGGCACCAGTTTATCTAGAAACTAGAACCGGCTGATTACCTAAGAAACTGAAAGGAAGTTTGGCTCAATAATTTCTATTTGGCATCAGCTATTATCTTATCGTCTGTCAGAGATATCCGTAAGCTTCAGTGGCAACTACTATAAATCCTTGCCCTCGCTAGTGATTCTCTGGAAGTGTTAGCACCTGGACTCTGATATTTGCCAAGGCAAGGTTAAACTCCCCCGGAGCAGAGGGTCATCAGAGAACTGCTGATATTCAACTACTCCATGCCCTATATCTATTATGGTCCTTACCAGGAAGAACTGTAAGGACCTGGGAATCACGCTAACCTTACCTCATAGCTCTACGGAGCCACGAAGGAGGCAAAGCAAAATCACCAGTTATTTCCCCCAAAAAGAAGTGAGCAAGAGAGTTCAGAATGAGAGCTCCCTAGACGAGGTTATCCCCCAGCCTCCCACTGTGCTGGTCAATACAGCTCAAAGAACTACGAATAGACCACAAGAGTACAAACCATTCAACAAGCTTGGCTCAAGAAATAGCCTTAGCAGAAAATGTCCCAAAGACAAAAACAATTAATACAATGGATGTTAAGCCTCAAAGGCCATCCCCGGATCCCGGAAAAAACCATCATAGCCAGTGGCTCACTTCTAAAGAAAATAGAAGTGTGGCGCAAGTACCTGCAGGATCAGATACATCAGATATGCACGGACCTCCTCAATATTAAAAAATTTCTAGCAATAACAAATTAGCTCCTCTTGACGCTAGTGGACAATTTCAAGCAACAGGAAAGAGCATCAGACCACAAAATGAACAATTCCTCTGGTCCAGATGCTATAAATCACATATTACATACCAACAAACCATGGGGGGGGGGGGTGGGAATCAGAGCCCAAGAAGAAGAAAAGCAAAAACATTAAAAATTTAAGGATGTCCAGGATAACTCACCACACCTGTAAGAAGCAGTGGCAGAAACCTGCCACAACTGGAACAAATGAAGCCATGCATCAGGTAGACACAGAGAGTCATTTCAGTCACATTCCGTAACGTGGGAAGCGGCTCCATCGTGCCAGGAGACGCTTACCTGGATGGTTGTGAGGTTCAAAGATTTCACCAGCTGAAAGAGTCACCTGCTGCTATTTTCTGCAGATGCAATAGAGGTGGTTGTCAGGGGCTCAGGACTGAGCCACAGGAGAAGGAGGAGATGGAGAGCGAAGGGGAACAATCGGAGGGGAGCGCAGGAGGGTGTGACAGTGACCAGGGAGATTCCCTGAGTCTCTCCAGCGAATCAGAAGATTCCCAGAAGGAGGCCCCCAGGGTCAGGGCAAGGGGGGCCAGTGGGGAGTCGCCAAGCGGCAGCTGGAAATCAGGGGTAGCTTCCCCACCAGAGTGCAGCGGGGGGGGGGGGGAGAATCCCACAGATTAGAACAAAAGCCTCCTCCTGCAGGAGGAGGGAGTGAGGCAGGACTGACCACGCCTCCGTCAGAGAGTGGAGGGGCGGAGGAGAGAGCAGGGCCGTCCAGCCTCCCGGAAGGAGAAAACAGTGAAGGGAGCAGTGTAGCCGTTAGGAGGAAAGTGGGCGGCTGCGTGCGCGCGCCAAGTTCAAAGGTAGAGGCGCGAGGGACAGCAGAAAATCCGGATTGGGAGCCAGGTCCCAAAGCCCACCGGAGACAGGGGGAGGAGTCAGAAGAATCCGCCTCCGAAGAGTCCAGGAGGGTTGGGATCCCAGAGGGCAGGAGGACCCGGAGGCGTAAGGAACAGAGGGAGGAAAGGAAGAGGTGGAGCAAAGCTAGGGTATTGAACTGGTGTAAAGGAGGGGCGGATTCAGACGGGACTTCGCCGGTCTAAGGACTCAGACGTAGCGCTGCGCGCCACGGATGTCAAACCAACAATGAACCACAATAAAGACTTTTATTTATAAAGAGCAACTGGCGTTGGTCCTTTGTGAGCTGGGACCTGAGGCAGCCGCTGACAGTGGTGAAGAAAGTCCTCTTCGCCGTCACCATCACCACTTGGTAGGCTCAACATTGAGCTCTAACCTGTGTCTGGTCCGATTCAGAATGAGTTTTCCATCACCAGCCCTCTAGCCCTCTCAGTGATTGTTTCATTGCCCTCAGCTCCGGGGAAAACCATGGGCCTGTTCGGGCTCCAAAGGGCGCTTTGGAGCCAGACAGTCGATAGCCCTGGTTAACTCCGCATTCCAGCGGGCCACCAGGGAATTGGCTGAAAGGCCTTCAACATGGGATAAAGCATCCCCTACCACTCTTTGGAAACCATTTGGATCCATTAAGTGGTGGGGGCGGACCATTCGAATTGGTCCCACCTCCCAGCAGAGGGGAAGGGTCACAGAGAAGTCGAGTTGCACCAAAGCATATTTGAAGCACATTCTTTCCTTCAAAGGGTACTGGGCATGGTAGTTTACCTCTCAGAGTTACAATTCCTAACAACCCTTAACAAACTACAATGCCCAGAATTCCTTGAGACGAGGAAATGTGCTTCAAAGGTAACACAGTCTCACATTCAATCTTTCTTACAAAGATGCATACGTAATGGCTTTGCCACCAGTCAACTTTTTTTTTTTTTTACTTCCCTTTGCTTTACAATCTAGCTGATGAAGAGGACTGGCGGATGAGAAAGCTGGAATACAAATTTGTAACACTGTGGAATATCTATTATGGGTCAACATATACTTTTTATGTTAGAGGCTGGGTATCCACAATCAAGAGAAAGAGAAAGACAGTAGTGTACCCAGACGCAGCATCCCCACCCCCAGGAGCCAGGCCTGAAGGTGAAGGGGAAGACACAACAACATATATTTGGGATCAAAATGGCCACAACTTTATTGAATTCAGATGTAGGTAAACCTTGGCGGGCATTGGGCATGTATCCCTCTCAGCCCCTTGCTGGGGGTCTGAGGCATGACAGCGTCAGTTAGGAAAAAGATGGGACCAACGCAATACAGGAATTTGTGCAGCTGGTCCCTCCCCAAATCGGTGAGGGTAGTTCTATGGCCCCTCCGCCATGTGCTTGTGAACAGAGACTACCCTCATGACCCCTCTGACAGGGTACCCTGTAATCGCTGCTGCATGAAGCGGGGGAGTCACCCCTTCTTCAGGTGTTTGAGTGAAGGATTCTGCCCAAGGCCTAAACCGCCAAAGTTGTGACAATTCCTGTGGGGAAGGCGAACCATCCTACAACCATAGCAACGCCCGCATACCTGGGAAGAAAACAGGTTAGTCTGCAAGAAAACAATATTAGAGAGAGGGCTGGGTGGGTGATGATCTGGGGCCGACTGAGCTGCCAAGAGCAGCGCTGGCCCCTTTTGCGGTCTGCTCCAACTGCCCTACCTCCAAAGCTGCTGCGGATTGGCCAGAAATTTCAAACTGGGTTTGGCAGGAACCCAGAAGCCACTACGGCGATCAGGGGGGAGGAGTCAACAGTTGGGGCCAATAGGGCGTGGCTCAGAAGGAGGGGGAAGCGCCCTGCCAGGTTGCAACCGCTACCCACCTCTGTACCAGGTAAGCGGCCATGATTTTTTAGAAACCAGAAGCTGTCAGAAACGGATCCTGCCACTCTAGGCAGTGAAAACATTGCATCTTGAGCTACATATGAGGGAGGCCAATATAGTGTAACAGTTGGACTGGGACCAGAGAAACGGGGGTTCAACTCCCCACTCACCATGAAGGTCACTGGGTTGTGATGAAAAAATGAGGAGCGGGAGCACTGAGGTCTTTGGAGGAAAGGTGGATTACAAATAACAAGGAAATTGTTAAACAAATTTATAACAATAAATATTAAACGTAATAACATTTTTTCTAATGCAACTAAATGCCTTATGCATAAATTATTTTTATAAACAAAAAGTCAGAAGTGGGCTTCTTCTTGCAAATTTAAGTAATGGCGGGGGGGGGGGGGAATACACTCTCACAAAATGAAAAGATAAAAATTATTTCCCTTTTCCCAGCAATTACCTTGAGCATGACATAATTGAGAAGAATATTGTTAAGGTATACGTGATGGAAAACAAAGGGACCACTTCCTTAGTATTTTTTTCAAACTCTTCTTGTCTGGACAATGAAGTAAAATAAGCCACCTGCCATGGGGGGGGGGGGGAGAAGAGAAGATCACATGTTAAATATTTTCTCTCTCTTAATATATAAATCTAAATGCTCACAAGAGTATAAAGATAGGGTGCAATTAGCAGAATATACCGATAAGTGGGACCTGAAATACATTTTGCAGCATGGAGTGCTCCTGTACAGGGGCCCAGGATAGCAAACAATAAAAACATCTTTAAAACAATTCCAATACTGATGTAGACTGGGAAAGATCTCTACTTGCTAAGAGCAAGGCAGAAGCTTCAGCTGAGCACCACTGTCTGGCTTCCAACTTCTAAAGACAGCCACGAGTTTACATAACTTTTAAAATGGGATCAGACAAATCCACGGAGGATAATAATACCGATGGCAACCAGTCATAATGCTATTCCATGTCCAATACCAGAGTACTAATTGCTGAGAAACAAGAGCAAAAGAGGGATTCAATCCTCATGTCTTGTTTGTGGGTTTCCCATAAGCATCTGCTTGACCATTATGGGTGAAAAGGATGCTTTGGTCTAATCCAGCAAGCTCTTAAATTATTGTGCTCACCAACTAAGGGCCTTGGATCCACTTATTTTAGGACTAGTCTCGAGTTGTACAGAAACTAGTAGCACTGAGAACTAAATTAACTTTCAACTTGGTGTTCCCCACCTCTCTGTTAAAAGTTTATTGGAGCAGGAAGAGGAAAAAAGAATTCTGTGGGAAGCAGCATGGAACTGAACAATTGTCTCTTTATTTCCCCCTTTATCTGGGGGTGGACAGGGCAGGGAACAGAAGCCGTTAGTCTTCCTGTTAGGCCTGCCAGTAAAACTAACCAAATGTTGAGGATTGTGAGGGAGAAATCCCATTTCTGCTGAAAGATACATCTTCCATATATTGTTTAAATGTGCATATTATACCCCACCTGATATTTATAATAAAAAAATTGTCCAAAGGAGGCAGGATAATTAACTTTAAAACAAAGATAGCCTTTCAATAAAATGTCAGGCATTGATGTCTGGTTGGATGCTACAGCAGAAGGCGTAAGATCAAAGCAATGAGTTCTGTTTAATAGGGTGAGAGGGAAAACACATGCTAATTAATGAAAAGCTGCAACAGACTAACCCAAATGGAATAAAACTTACCTGTCTGGAGCAGTTCCTTTGCTTTCCTTCTGGATGCAAAGAGGCATATTAATAGCCTTACACTGAACAGTGTTACTGGCTCCAGTAGTCATAATTTGCATCATTTTGAAAGAGGCGCTCCTTGGCATTCTTGCGTTGCCAGAGATGCTGCAATAGCTTGTTTTCTAATTACTTACTAAAATTAAATGTTTGGCCGCCACTGAATGCCTCCACTTGCTGATGCAGGTGCGTTAGGCATGGGGAACCTCTGACCCTAGTGGTTTGACTTCAGATCCTGTTCGCTCCAGTAAGCATGGCAGCATGCATCAGGCAGACACAGAGAGTCATATCGTGGCTCCATCGTGCCAGGAGACGCTTACCTGGATGGTTGCGAGGTTCAAAGATTTCAGCACGCCCGGGATGCGCTCCAGAAACGTCCGGAGCCAGAGCGCGCTGTCGTTTCTGCGAGAAGCCTCATCCTCCTGCAAGTAGTAGAAGAGGCGCAGCGCTTTGGCCGCCCGGACGGGGCGCGCCGGCCCATCCCCGGGGCCCAAGTCGAGGCCTCCCAGAAAGGGGGGCAGGAAAAGGGGGTTGGCAGTGAGCGGAGGGACGTAGAGCGGGAAAGTGAGGTCGGGCAGCAGCGCCTGTATCCCGGCCGGGTCGCCTTGCACCAAGCTGAGCAGCGGGTTGGCGCTGCTGCAGTTGTGGCCGGGGCTGCTCCGCGCGCAGAGCTGGGCGAAGGAGAGCGCGGCGCCGTCGGGGCTGCGGAGCCCCCGCACCGCCTGGTCCAGCGCCAGCAGCTCGGCGAAGGCCTCCCGGGTGAGGAGCGAGCCTCCGCCGCGGGCCACGGCCAGGAGGGAGGCGAAGGAGCCCTCGGTGCTCAGCCTCTCGGCCGAGAAGCGCCGCGCGTCGTCGGTGGGGAAGTGCGCCTGCACGAAGCGCCGCTCGCCCTTGGCGGGGCCCCCGAGCGGCGTGAACTGGCCCTCGATGTCGTTGTCCTCCAGGCTGCTCAGGAACACGAAGCCGGCGCCCAAAGCGGCCGAGAGCGCCACGGGCACGAGCAGGAAGGGCCACGGGTGCGCGCCCACCTGGGCGCCCAGGGCCCGCAGCGCGCGCGACAGGGGCCTCTCCACGCAGTCCGTGTGGCAGTCGAGGGGCGCCATCGCTTTCTCTCTTTCTCCTCCTCCCAGCGGCGGAGAGCCGGAGTTCAGACCGTTATCTGAGGAAGTCAGGCGTAGGGCAGCCCGGCCCCACTTAGCACGAGTTTATAAAACATCTCGAAAAAGGGGAACTGAGCTGGAAAAGATGGTAAAAGTGGCCGCTGGGCGGAGGTTCGCCCTTCGGGAAACGCCCACCCGTTAACCGCCTCAGAAGTTTGTTGGAGGGGAGGGAGCGAGGCGATGCTGAGGGAAACTCCGTTCAGCGAAGGCATCGGTTTCTTGGCTTCAATCTGGCTGCTGTGTCTGAGGGAAACTCCTGAGAAAATCCAGAACGAGAGGGCGCAGTGCCTTTTTAGCCAAGATGCAATGAAAGTGATCTTTTAACCAGTAGCCCGTTTAACTGGGAATTTCCTTCGTCTTGGCAGTCTTTTTTCCGCAAGGGTGGGCGACCTGCGGCTCTCCAGATCTGCTTGATGACTGGCCGTTCTGGAGAGGGAGTCCTAACATCTGGAGGGCCACTGGTTCCCCACAGTTAATCTAGGTTGTGTTTAGAAACACAGGTGCATATATACTATAGATTGATACAAAGCAGAACCATTTGTTATCCTCAGCAAACATGGTCACCTCTCTGTTCACCCCCAACTCCAGATCAGTGTGCACAGGTTAATTTATTTTTTCCTCACGTCGCATAAGCTTTCCTACTTACAAGGAGGAGCAAGTACTTATTCAGGACTTTGAAATCCTGCTACCTATACACATCCTTCGGAGTCCTGTGGCATTAGAGGCATCACCAGAGATCATCCACACATTTTCAAGCCTGTCTTTGCAACCCTAACAACTGGAACATTTCCAGGGAAAAAAGAAGCTGAAAATATATAGGCTCCAAATTCTGCGCCAAGTAATGCATTTGCGTGTTTTGTGTTTGCACAATCGCAGTACTAGCCAGATTCCTTTGATTTTCTAGCTCATCATCATTTGGATGAGCTCCAACCTAATGAAATGCTGGATCAGGAAGAAAGTTGGGTTACTCTTTCAGTCCTTCCAAGAATTTTACTATTCAAGCTGGTGTATCTTTCAAAGACTGTGTTCACACTTCTGTTTACTGTACACTCGCCTCATTTCCAGTGCAGAGTTTTTAATTCATGTTCCCATGACATGTTTCCATGACATGTTATGTGTTTTGTACTCCATTATAAAATACTGCTGATTGGAGTCCTTAAAAAGCCATTCCTAATTTGTCTCTCTCTTGCCAGGAGGCAGGAATGTGAACACACCCCAAATATAAAAAAAGATTGTATTTTACTTTCAGATTTACTTCTTATGCATATGACCTGATTGTTAAGGCGCTTGCTACTGCATCTGCTGTTTTGATAGTACAGTGGTACCTCGGGTTATATACACTTCAGGTTACATACGCTTCAAGTTACAGACTCTGCTAACCCAGAAATAGTACCTCGGGTTAAAAACTTTGCTTCAGGATGAGAACAGAAATCGTGCTCCAGCGGCGCAGCAGCAGCAGGAGGCCCCATTAGCTAAAGTGGTGCTTCAGGTTAAGAACAGTTTCAGGTTAAGAACGGACCTCCGGAACGAATTACAGTGGTACCTCGGGTTAAGTACTTAATTCAAACTATTAATGAAGACTATGGATAGAGGAGGCTTTGTGGTCCTGGATTTTAAATTATATTATAAAGCGTCAAGTCTGACCTGGATCAAAGATTAGATATTGTTAAAAAAATACGGAAATATCGGACACAGAGGGCTGGGACAATGTCTATGGTTGGCATGGTTATTTAGGACATGACAAAGTTAGGAACCATAGAGGATTCCTAAATCATATAGTGAGGAAAAACCAAGAGCGCTGGTGGTAGAAAACTCATTCTGAATTGGACTGGACTCGGGTTAGAGCTCAATGTGGAGCCTACCAAGTGGTGATAGTGACGGCGAAGAAGACTTTCTTCCCCGCCTCTATTGCATCTGCAGAAAATAGTAGCAGGAGACTCTTCAAGGTAGTTCACAATTTAACGGAACCACCTTTACCATCGGGGCCTTGTAAAGACCCCATGATCTCCTGCAACGATTTGCAAAGTTTTTTGTAGATAAAGTTTCTCATATTCGGAAGGAGGTAGACAGCACTGTGGGAGCAGGGCCAGGGTGGGAAAGTGCTAGAGCCCTGTCTGGTCAAGTTGCATGGAATCAATTTCAATCTGTTACTTCCAAGGATGTGGACAGGCTGCTTGGACAAGTGAAACCGACCACCTGTCTCCTTGATCCTTGCCTAGCCTGGCTAATAAAGCAAGCTGGGAAGGGCTGGGCGATGGGCTCTGTGGGGTGGTGAATGCTTCCCTCTGTGAGGGAGCATTCCTAGACCTGCTGAAAGAGGCGATCATTAAACTGCTTCTTAAAAAAACATCTTTAAACCCGGCCAGTATGGCCAACAATTGCCCAGTCTCAAATCTTCCATTCTTGGGCAAGGTGATTGGGCAGGTGGTTGCTGAACAACTCCAGGCACACCTGGAGGATGCGGACCATTTGGATCCCTTCTAATCGGGATTCAGGCCTCATCATGGGACTGAAACTGCCTTGGTCGCGCTGGTTGATGATCTCCAGAGGGCTAGGGACAAAGGTGAAAGCTGTTTCTTAGTTCTGCTGGATCTCTCAGCGGCCTTTGATACAATTGACCATAACATCCTTCTGGACCATCTAAAGGAGCTGGGAGCTGGGGGCACTGTTATACAGTGGTTCCACTCCTTCCTTCTGGGCCGTGTCCAGAAAGTGGTGGTAGGAGATGAGTGTTCAAACCCCTGGGCCCTCCCTTGTGGGGTGTCTCAGGGTTCCGTCCTCTCCCCCATGCTTTTTATCATCTACATGAATATTTACGCTCCTACTCTATCTCTTGGCCCCAGTTTATCTAGAAACTAGAACCGGCTGATTACCTAAGAAATTGAAAGGAAGTTTGGCTCAATAATTTCTATTTGGCATCAGCTATTATCTTATCGTCTGTCAGAGATATCCGTAAGCTTCAGTGGCAACTACTATAAATCCTTGCCCTCGCTAGTGATTCTCTGGAAGTGTTAGCACCTGGACTCTGATATTTGCCAAGGCAAGGTTAAACTCCCCCGGAGCAGAGGGTCATCAGAGAACTGCTGATATTCAACTACTCCATGCCCTATATCTATTATGGTCCTTAACAGGAAGAACTGTAAAGACCTGGGAATCACGCTAACCTTACCTCATAGCTCTACGGAGCCACGAAGGAGGCAAAGCAAAATCACCAGTTATTTCCCCCAAAAAGAAGTGAGCAAGAGAGTTCAGAATGAGAGCTCCCTAGACGAGGTTATCCCCCAGCCTCCCACTGTGCTGGTCAATACAGCTCAAAGAACTACGAATAGACCACAAGAGTACAAACCATTCAACAAGCTTGGCTCAAGAAATAGCCTTAGCAGAAAATGTCCCAAAGACAAAAACAATTAATACAATGGATGTTAAGCCTCAAAGGCCATCCCCGGATCCCGGAAAAAACCATCATAGCCAGTGGCTCACTTCTAAAGAAAATAGAAGTGTGGCGCAAGTACCTGCAGGATCAGATACATCAGATATGCACGGACCTCCTCAATATTAAAAAATTTCTAGCAATAACAAATTAGCTCCTCTTGACGCTAGTGGACAATTTCAAGCAACAGGAAAGAGCATCAGACCACAAAATGAACAATTCCTTTGGTCCAGATGCTATAAATCACACATTACATACCAACAAACCGGGGGGGGGGGGGAATCAGAGCCCAAGAAGAAGAAAAGCAAAAACATTAAAAAATTAAGGATGTCCAGGATAACTCACCACACCTGTAAGAAGCAGTGGCAGAAACCTGCCACAACTGGAACAAATAAAGCCAACTCACAAGGTGTTAAAGAGACATGCAAAGCGGGCACATCTAAGACAAAATATAAGCCCCTATCTGAGAAAACAATTCTAAGCGTGATCAAATAAACTATGCCATCCACGGCTGTACCCCATCAGAGCCCTTCCAGGGCATCTCTAAAAACCGCAGATAGAAGCGAGTCGGTGACCCTAAACATCGATGGGAATTCACCACAGGATCGGCTAGCTTTGTGTCCAAAAAAAGGATGGAACTTGGTTCTAATTCCTCAAAAGCTCATTTTGGCCAATTATCCAAAGCCCATGTGCTGGGACGGATCGCATGAAGCACCTTCTGAACATTCAATTTTATTTTTTTTCAAAAAAAATTATTGATTTTTTACATCTATAATTAATAAAACATACAAAACAAAACACACACTACAATACTACAAGAAAAATAAAAATAAAAACACATATTCTTTCTTATATTCATTTTAAATTCCATTATCATGTGACTTCCTCAAATCCCCCCAACTGAATTTCATTGTGTTCCCTTGTAACAGTTCTCCTAAACATCTTTCTCTTACAATCAGTTCCTTCCATTTACTATCTTCATCTCTTTTCTTATTGTCTTAAATCCATCTTACTATACAACATTCATATTATAATTCTAGGCCTGTTTAATACTTTCAAGTATCTTCTTACTTATCTTATATTACAGTATTTGGCTAAATATTATTTAAATTTCATCCAATCTTCTTGGTATTCCTCCTCTTTCTGTTCGCAGATTCTTCCAGTCAGGTCAGCCAGCTCCCAAAACTCCAACATCTTCATCTGCCATTCTTCTACCGTTGGTATTTCTTGAGATTTCCAATTTTTTGCTAATAGCAGTCTTGCCGCTGTGGTGGCATACAAAAATAATCTAACATATTTTTTGGGCAATTCCAATCCTATTATTCCAAGTGAAAAGGCTTCTGGTTTCTTTACAAATGTATATTTCAACATTTTTAAAAATTCATTATAGATCTTTTCCCAGAAGTCCTTAACCTTAGGGCACGTCCACCACATATGGTAAAAGGTGCCTTCTTTTTCTTTACACTTCCTACATGAATTATCATTCGTATGATAAATCTTTGCTAATTTTACCGGGGTTAAGTACCACCTATACATCATTTTCATAATACCATATTTTTCACCCTATAGGATGCACTTTTCCCCCTCCAAAAATGAAGGGGAAATGTGTGTGCGTCCTATGGTGCGCACCGACCCCTCTCGCTCTCCAGGCTTCAGGAAGCTATCCGCAAGCCTGGGGAGCCCGGCGCGACTTCCCCCACCTCCTAGAAAAGCCAATAGAAGCCGCGCAGCCCCTTTAAAGAGCATGCGGCTTCTGCGGGCTTTTGCGGGAGGTGGGGGAATTCCCCCACCTCCTAGAAAAGCCAATAGAATCCACAATATACTCCCATGGTGAATTTGGGTATACCGGCTCCCAAAAGAATTAAATGGTCCCCCATGCTGAATGCAGACTTAATCCTCCTCCTTTAATCAGTGAAGCTAAAGAATATACATTCTTCTGTTGTTTTGACTAACTCCACGGCTGTGGTCCTAGAGCTTTTTAAGATACTTATAGAAAAGCTGAAAACACAATTATCATCTGTGATACAGAATACAGCCACAAAGAGGGTGAGGGATCTAGCAAGCAGGTTCCACGCAGAGTGCAGACAAACAAGGAAGCTTTTGAGAACAATTTATCGCAAATACAGGAATACTGGGGCACTCCCTTTATTTACCGCATATATCTCCATAAGACGGAACTACAAACAACTATTAAAGAAGAAAAAACGAAACGCCGAGCGAATCACATGGCAAAATCTGGTCAAGGCTTCGCACGAGAAAGACCCAACTTGCTTTTGGCGTACCGTATCTGGCCTACTGGACCAGGAGTGTAACAGACTCCTTTGTACCGTTGAACCCCGAGAGTGGATCAGATACTTTCAATCATTGTTTTATGATAAGGAAGCTCAGTTTAACAAGCCAAGCATTCAACCAGAAGTTTCACCTCACTGGCCAACTGTAACCACAGAGGAGGTAGAGAATTTGATCGCACGGCTAAAGAACAACAAGGCTCCTGGCATAGATTATATTCCCGCAGAACTTCTGAAGACCAACATTGGGTGGTGGGCCCCCCTGCTGGCGTCAATATTCTCCCACATTGATTCAACAGGCCTATTTACCGAAGGGTGGGCCGAGACGATAATCATCCCAATTTATAAAAAGGGCCCCACATCGGACCCAGCGAGTTACAGACCTATTAGTCTTTTACCCAACAGCAAAGGTTGCTAGGTTTATTTAGGGTGCAGTGAGATTAAGGGCCACTATCTGAATGATAATCTTTTTACCCATTGTTGTCTTTTTAATTGTATATATTGCTTGTTTTATGTTGCTGTGGCCGTTGGCTAATGCGAATAAAGTTTATGATTTTTTTTAAAAAAAATAGAAAAGCCGCTGGGAGAGATCATCGGGGGGTTTGGGCTGGATGTTCATCAATATGTGGTTGATACCCAGCTCTGCCTCTCTTTTAAATTGTAACCAGTGAAGGCAGTGAAGGTCCTGTGTGAGCGCCTGGAGGCGGTTGGAGGATGGATGGCGGCTAACAGATTGAGGTTGAATCCTGACAAGACAGAAGTACTGTTCTTGGGGGACAGGGACGGGCTGGTGTGGAGGACTCCCTAGTCGTGAATAGGGTAACTGTGTCTGTGAAGGACCAGGTGCACAGTCTGGGAGTCATTTTGGACTCACAGCTGTCCATGGAGGTGCAGGTCAATTCCGCATCCAGGGCAGCTGTCTACCAGCTCCATCTGGTATGCAGGCTGAGACCCTACCTGCCCGTGGACTGTCTCGCCAGAGTGATGCATGCTCTGGTTATCTCCCGCTTGGACTACTGCAATTCCCTCCACGTGGGACCTTTGAAGGTGACCCAGAAAGGCCCAGCTAATTCCGGGATTCACCTGTAGGCCAATCAGGTTGCGGATTCACTTCCACCTGGAGCTGGATTGGGCACTGCTGCATTTTGGATCTTATTCAGCTCAGTACATAACACCCCTCCCCTCTAAGTTCCAGTCCTGCCAGGGATGTTGCATTCATAGTCCTCAAGGTACGCCAGGGGCCTACATGTACGTTACGGCCTGGGGTGTTCCCTCGTCAGGGGTTCTGGTTCTGGCTCGTGTTCCGAGGATGCTGGCTGCAATGGGGCCATTTGGTCTGGTGCAACCGGCTCACTCAGTAGTCATGGCTCTGTTTCCAGTGTCCTTTAGGCCTCGTGGGTCCTCTCTGTATTTACTGATTCTGCCTCCCCTGCTGGCCCCTCCTTCTCTACAGGCCTCACTGCCCCACTGTTCCCTTCGGACTCCTTTGACCTGTCCTCCTCCTGGTTTTCTCCTGGGAATTGTTGCCGTAGCTGGTTGCAGTGGCGGCGCCAGCATTGCCCCCCATCCGTTAACACCTCGTACGACACGGGGCCAGTGACCGGATGGCTGCGGACGTAGAAGTGGACGGTACCAGTGCGACTTCCAGCCATTTGGTGTAGGAGTCCACCACTATGAAGAATGTTTTCTCCTGAAAGGGGCCAGCAAAGTCCACGTGCAGGCATGACCATGGTGCTCAGGCGGACTCCCAGGACTGGACTGGGGCCCTTGGGGGATCTGGGCGGGATTCTTGGCAGGCCTGGCAGTGTTTGACCCAGGCCTCTATCTCTCTGTCAACCCCTGGCCACCACACATAACTCCTGGAGAGGGCCTTCATTCTCACTACCCCTGGGTGTGTTTTGTGTAGGGCTGTGAGGACCCTTTTGCGGAGGGGATGGGGAGCTGGATTGGGTGGCTCCTGTGGACCAATCAGACTACTGCATTCTGGATCCTATTGTTCTAGGACCAATCAGGCTGCTGCATTCTGAATCCTATTGTTCTAGGACGACTCAGACTGCTGCATTTTGGATCCTATTCAACTCAGTACATAACACTATCGTTGGACTTTATGACAATAAAAGCATATTAACAGTAATATTATATGATATGTTATTGCCATCAGGAACTGCTTTGCATTTTTTTGATATGACGATTAGATTACAGTTTTATTATATATAATGTTATGTTATTTTACAGCCAGTTACGTGTGTGTTGTGGTATTTTGTAATGGAAAGGTTTCCATGAAAAAAAGATGGGCTAGCCAACTCGAAACCTTTATAAATGAAAGATGCAAGGAAGTATCAGCAGTTCTAGCACTTACAGAACCTTAGTATATGAGGACTTGCCCCCACTATGGTTATAGCTTCTTAGCGAACTTCAATGTATACACAGCACAGAAGATTTCACCAGCAAACTTCAAAAAGCTGTGTACATTAAAACAACTGGAGGTGAGTCTGAATAGCCTACTCTTGTATGTATTGATGACTTTGATTGTTGTACATGTTTATTTTACATAAGAATATTGTCTGTTCCTTCATTTTTTTTGCATTTTTATTTTAATGTTTGCAGTTTACAAGTATCTGGGACCCAAATAGTTTATTTGCTGTGGGCACGCTGAGTAGAATTTTGAAATCCTTTATATTCTAATAGCAGCACAGCTTCCTCTATTCTGTCCTTTCCATACCTCATACCTTGCAGAAGGCTTGGTTGTGCTGGATGTGGCATGCAATTTGCACCAAATGTTGTTTGAGTTCTTTTTTTACAAAATGTGGCCATAGAGGTTGCAATAGAAGAGGCTATCTACTGTTTTGCCGCTACAAAAACAGTAATAATTCCACTTAGCCTTATATACACTAGTGGCCAAAATTGTGGAAACCTTTTTTTTAAAAGTGTATTTCCGAGGTTTGATGGCTCATAATGTACTGAATGATATGGTTTGAATGAACCGAAAATGGTTGAAGACCACCACCACAAAACAGATGCTGTTGATGAACTAATAATGAACTGTGTTGATCAAAAAGCTAATGGTATGTGCATGTTCTGGCCAAGTGAACGGTACACACAAAGAAGCGTAAAGACTGGCTGTACTACACTAGTTACAAACAATGAGTGTTGTAACATGCCAAAAACATGCCAAGGACGAAGGACTGCCAAGAACATGCCAAAGAAAGGGAGAAATGCCAAGATTCAGATAAACACCAAGAAGACTACTGTATTTTTCGCTCTATAGGACTCACCCGACCATAAGATGTATCTAGTTTTAGAGGGGGGGGGGGAGAACAAGAAAAAAATTATTCTCTCCCTCTCTGCGCAGCGCCCCTTCAGTGAAGCAGCAGGAGAAATGGAGCCCCTTCCATTTCTCCTCCCGCTTTGCTGAAGGGGTGCTGCGCAGAGAGGGAAAGCTGTGCAGCGCTTCTCCAGCGAAGCGAAGCCAGGAGAACAAAAGGGATCGGTGTGCACCAATCCCTCTTGCTCTCCTGGCTTCAGTGAAAGCAACGTGAAGCCTCTGTAGCATAGCAGGAGCTCCCAGAGGCTTCGGGCGGCTATCCCTGAAGCCAGGAGAGCAAGAGGGGTTGGTACACAATTCGCTCCATAAGATGCACACACATTTCCCCTTATTTTTAGGAGGGGAAAAGTGCGTCTTATAGAGTGAAAAATACGGTATATAAGATGAGACTTTTCAGATGGGTCTGTGTGTCAGATGCAAATGGGATTCTGCTGTCTGGTCACCCATAGCTTTTACTGAACTGAGTGCATATTCCCTGTCTTGTTATATGTTATGTTTGTTAACCAATTAAGCAGTATTATATAGAAATTCCAATATATATTGGTTGTCTGAGGTTACTTGCATTTTCCTAGGGTGCACTGGGTCTCATCTATGTTAAACATCTAAACAGATAAAAGAAATTGGCTCCACCTCTTAGTGGGGACGCGTTGTGGGCGAGCCACCAAGCCTTCCCCCTCAGCGTGGGGGCAGGACCGTGACCCGTCTTACGCTGGGGAGGCCTGGCCATGCCGGTTAGCCAGGCGGCCAATCAGGCTGCTTGGGGGGCCACTTTAAACAACGGTGCGGCGCTGAATCGCCCCTTTTCAGCCTCATGCTGCAGATCTCCCGCCTTCCCACCCTTTGTTAAGGGTTCGTCATTGGCCTTGCTATGGACTTCAGTTGGTCGCCGTTGGGGGGCCTGGTAGGAATTATTCCACTTGGCAAATTGGCACTGGCCACTTGACTTGGTTTTTGCCTACCTCGTAGCAATCGTCACAACTTTTAGGTGGTTAGGCATTGGAATAGCAATGTGTGTGGGGGGGAGCCATCACCTGCCCCTCCGTGCTCAAGGGTATTCAGTTAAAGGAATCTGGGGGTGTGGATCTCGTCCGAAGCCTGGGGAGGGGCTAGGGCCATGCTACGACCCCAGTGGGAACCCAGGGGGTGCTCAAGTTGATCCACATTGGTGGGGCTCCCCCTACTGGTGGTTTATCCTTACCAGACTCCCTGCAAGGTGGGCAGGATATAGTCTGTTGATGCCAATGCCTAAGCCACTACCGCTCACATTCTGTAACCAATAAAGTTGTGGCCTAAATTTTGCCCATTAACATTAACCTAAAATTCTGTGTCCTTGTGTCTTTATTCTCATGGGGGTGGCTTGGGGCTTTGACACACAACCTATTTGGTCATAATGATAACACCACTTTGTTTTGGAGTAATACCATAAAATTATATATAAATGGAAAGATAATTTAATGAAGAATGCAATGCAACAAAGTTTATTCAACTATTTGTATTCTATCAAAAGTTATAGCCAAATAACCAGAAAAAGGAAGCACAACTTGCTTAGGTTGATATGCAGTAGCTTTCCTTCATTTAAATGTAGCCAATGAGCATGAGTGTTTAGAGAGCCAATCAGGTGTCATCTTGTTTTGGTATTGCTGGGGGGGGGGGGAGAGCGGTGTTATGAGCCATCAAACCTTGGAAATACACTTTTCCCAAAAGGTTTCCACAATTTTGACCACTAGTGTAGATGTGTTAATATTTACATTAGGAAGACGGGAAAGCATCTTAGGACAGGTCAGACTGTCTGTACGTCTAGTCCATTATTTTTTAACTAGCTGGCAGCAGGCAGCCGGCACTCCGCAGTCTTTCCCATCACCATCTGATGGTTTCGGCCTGAGATGCTGATGCCTGAACCAGGGACTCTTTGCATGGAAGGCATATGTGCTATAACCGCTGAGTTACAGCCTCTCCCTTGTGCTCTCTTACAGGGAGGGGGGGGGGGATGCACTAGGAAATAATTAAGGAGCTCCTACTCCCAGCTGTTATTTAAAAAGGGGGGGGGGTGGGACAGATGAAGATGTATTTAACATCATGTCTACTTTGGCCCCCAGTGGTATTGGCTCCATCTGAATGCCCACTTTCTGGCTGCTGCTTGCCATTAATTAAGCCAATAATGATTGGTCATTGACATTATGTTCCCTAAGGATTATCCCCAAATGACCACACAGAAATCATAGAATCGTATCATTGTAGAGTTGGAAGGGACCCCAAGGGTCATCTAGTCCAACCCCTGCAATGCAGCGCTCACCCTGTTGGGGAAACATATTTTAATTTTAGATGTGGATTCATTGAACTAATTATTTTATACTTTTCAGAATAAAAGTAAAAGAAACTGATGGAAACTGAGGATGAAATTGCCATTGTGGGGATCGGATGCAATTTTCCTGGAGGTGAGCACTGCTCCTTTAAATTACATATTAAGTATAAGTCAATGTGTAGTGGGTGCTACCAGAGATCTTTATATTAGAACTAACAGGGAATATGATTATACTTCTAGTGCAATGATACAGCAACATTCATATAGCAGCTTTTTAATGATCATAATCAGTATCGGCTCACGTGGTAAGGCTGAATCACGGATGCACACTTCTGATATACAGTTCTATGATAAAATAATATAGAATCATAATATCATAGAACTGGAAGGGGCCAAGAGGGTCATCTAGTTTAACCCCCTGCAACGCAGGAATCATTTTGCCAAACATGGGGCTCAAAGCCATGACCCTAAGATTAAGAGTCTCATGCTCTACTGGCTGAGCTATCATGTTGAGTTATTTACTCAGAATTTTTTAATTGTCTTATACAATTGTCTTATACAATATATCTCGGAAGCCAAACAATTTGGAAGCCGAATGCCAAAAACCGGGAAGTGAATGCTTCCCTTTTCGAATGCGCCTCAGAAGTTGAACGGCTTCTGAGGTGCGATTCTCCATTTTCTCAATGGACTTTGCCGATCGCCCATCGGTTGTCGAACGTTTTGGAAGTCGAACAGTCTTCCAGAATGGATTACATTCGACAACCGAGGTTCCATTGTAGTTTCTGCCAAACGAATAACACCAATAGAATTTAAGTTTCTATATTAATAAATAAACTATTGGGAAGTAAATTCCAGCTATCTAAAATAATATATTTTCAACAGGTGAAGGAATTGATAATTTCTGGCGAGTTCTAGTAGAAGGCAGAAACTGTGTTGTAGAAATACCTCCGGAAAGATTTGAAACCAAAAGCTGGTATGATCCAGACAGTCACAAACCAGGAAAGACGAGCACAAGACATGCCGCTTTTACCGAAGAGTAAGTGTTCATGCTTAATCACACGATGGTGGAAAATGAACTGTGAATCAGCTCCAAGGAAGCAGAACACTAAACTGTTTTTAATTTTTTTTATTGTAAAGTAATTTGCCTAAACGTACACATTTGGTGTATGTTAAAGAAAATAGACACTTTTCTACGCGTGATGCCAGTCATTTTTTCATAGGAAGCAAAAATGGTTTTGGTGCTATAGGCTTGAAGTAGTTTTGTTTTAGCTTAATATGATTGTCCCATGAATGGTACAATTCCTGATGAGTTCAATGGGCTTTGCTCCCAGGTTAACTGGGTATAGGATTGCAGCCTGAACTACATAACTATTTAAGTCAGTTTATTTGGAAATAGAATTTACTGCAAATTGTTTCTTAATCTTAATTACACAGTATGTAAATTATTTTCAGAATCTGTGGCTACAGCATGTGGGTGGGTGAGATGGTGGACACTGGCTTAAAAGTAGCTTTGAAAAAGAATTGGATCATAGAAATTTGTCCATCAATGACTATTACTCAGGATAACTAAATGGAACAGCTATGGGTTTTTTGTTTTGTTTTTAATCCACAAATTCAAACTGTTTCAGTTTGTATTTTAATAGATGTGCAGTTGTTTCTTTAACATCTTAACCAGAATGTTTTTTATATAGCCTGTTTACTCATGGAGGTTTTTATTGTATTTCCCTTACTCATATGGCAAATCCAATTTTATCTCATTTTTTGGCAAAAAAAACCGTCCATTTGAACTGGGCTATCAACTTGTTTTGCTGCATCTACTTGTTTTATATATAAAACAATGTACATAAGTTATCATAAGCAGTGAACACTTGAATACTGTTTGTGAGGTAGCAGCAGAGGACTTTTGCCTTCCTACCCTGCTCACGAGCTTTTCAGAAACATCTGTCTGCCCAATATTGCAAATAGGATGCTGGACTAGATAGGCCTTGATCCTAATGGCTGCTTAACCAGTCATAGGGTGGGGGGCTTGGAAGCCAGCCACAGCAAGCTCCTATCCCTGGGGAGCAACGCCTGAGCAAGGTGGTCGGCTATTGGGGAATTCCCAGGCCGGCTGCCAGGGATATGTGGGCTTTCCCACCAACTGTTTATTTGAATTTCATTTTATTCAGTGTTTTGATAAGAGCTGAAACTAGTGTGGAATCTGAAATATTCAGGCACGTGCAACGTTATGACTAGGATCCAAAAGCTAGAAGAAAGCCTCTTCCTTTTGTGGAAGGCCTGTTTCTGATTCAATAAAAGAGAGTAGTCCTAACTCTAAATAAGTCCTTTCATTTGCAAGAGCTCTTTCACAAGACTTTCCACTACCGCTTTTCAAAACCTTTGAGTGCCCTTCTGTACAGTGGTACCTCGGGTTACATACGCTTCGGGTTACATGCGCTTCAGGTTACAGACTCCGCTAACTCAGAAATAGTACCTCAGGTTAAGAAATTGCTTGGCAATGGCATGGCAACAGCCGGAGGTCCCATTCGCTAAAGTAGTGCTTCAGGATAAGAACAGTTTCAGGTTAAGAACAGACACCTGGAACGAATTAAGTACGTAACAAGAGGTACCACTGTATTCTAAAGCTTGTATCTTTATTTACCATGTGTTTAATATAGCCTTTTGCTAGTATAAAGGTTCAGAACAGCACCCCTACATTTTCTCCCTCTGCTCATGGTACTTTGGATCCAATTCTACAAATATTTATGTCCAGTATCCTAAGCCACTATTAAGTAGTGGCTCTAAATATTCTTCTATTTTCATTCTACTTTTCCCAAGAACAAATGACCAAATTATTAAAGTCTTTTATGTTAAAATGATTAATGGAAATAATTTTTGAGAAGTCAAAATATTTGATTGTCTTATTAATGAATGTGCCATGAGTTGGTTGCATATTATTTTCTCCTACTTACAATGTTATTATCTGACTTCTGTTTTGTAGGTTTAATGCATTTGACAACAGACTTTTTGGAATTAATGATGTGGAAGCTGAGCGTATGGATCCCCAGCAGAAATTACTCCTGGAATGCACATATAGAGCACTGGAAGATGCAGGAGTCCCTAGAGAAAACATAAGTGGTTCAAAAACAGGGGTTTTTGTTGGTGAGATGATAATTTGAAGCTTAAAACAGTTGCACTGATTTAGGAGCATAGACTGGAACATATAGGGCTGGTCTACAGAACTCTCTTAGGTTGTTATCCTATACACACTTAAAAAGGTAAAGGTAAATGACCCATGACAGTTAAGTCCAGTCGCGAACGACTCTGGGGTTGCAGTGCTCATGTCTGCAGACAGTTTTTCTGGGTCATGTGGCCAGCATGACTAAGCCGCTTCTGGCGAAACCAGAGCAGTGCACAGAAATGCCGTTTACATTCCCACCGGAGTGGTACCTATTTATCTACTTGCACTTTGGCGTGCTTTCAAACTGCTAGGTTGGCAGGAGCTGGAACTGAGCAATGGGAGCTCACCCCGTCACGGGGATTCGAACCCCCAACCCTAGGCTCAGTGGTTTATACCACAGCACCACCCACGTCCACGTACTTACTTGGGAGTAAATCCCATTAGCTTACATCCTACTCAGTTATGAATAGAATTTTCCTATTGTGGTGGTGTGTTAATGAAATCTTATGAACACTTAAGGTTCATTTGCAGATCACTTAAAAAAACCCCAAAAAGTGATTGGTAAGGGTGAAGTAGCACCCAAATACACATCAGAACATTTGAAAAATGGGTTCAACATACCAATATCAGCTGCTTTGAATAGAACATGTAAGTACGGATTTTATAGTAAATAAAACACATAAATAATACTATGCTATAAAGCAACATTTATGCAGTATTTCCAATATTCAGTTCAAATTTGAGGAATAATACGGTTTCATATTATTAGTGATGTATGTAAAACATTCTTGTAAAACATGATCATTTGTACAGCAACGCTGTTAGGTAGGTGAACTGCATTCACATTTTATATACTGGAGACCTGCGGAGAGATTAGCAGAGAGCTAGGAAATGCAATTTATGGTGGATTATTTTTTTTAACCCTAGTCTCACAACTTAAAGTCTATCCACTTAGCTGATCAGTACTCACAAACCTAAATAGCTGCATAGCATTCCCTTACGAAGATGACTCAATGAAAAGCCTAATCTTGTTGTGTAGATTGAAGCATGTTGTGTGTGGCAGATCTAGAGCAATAAATGCAACCAAGTTGTTCAGAATGAATACTGTACTCTCAATGTACTATGCTGGTAACACAGTACATCTTTGGTATTGACAGGTATGATGAATCAAGACTACAGGCTAATGAGTGGCAGAAACCCCACTGAAGCAAGCCACTACGATGGCACCGGGACAGCAATGAGCATAGCTGCTAACCGGATTTCATATACATTTAATCTGACTGGGCCATCGGTTGCCATCGACACGGCTTGCTCCTCATTTGCCTATGCTTTGCACTTTGCTTTGCATGCAATTAAACAAGGTAATGAGATCTAATAGTTTTCCTTTCGTTCATATTCTTCCTTTCCTCTAAGGACCTCAAAGTGGCAAACAAGTCCCCACTCCACGCGATATTGGCTCCCATATTTTATTCCCTATTTAGCAGCATCAGTTGCAAGGCACAGTAAAGTATTGGAATATGTTTCTGGAAAGGTCTGAAGTTTGTATGTTGTGAAAGCCTCCCCCCCAAAAAACTCCCCAGCCTTCTGAAGGCCACAGGCACTCACAAATAAGACTGACATATTTCGAAGTATAATTCTGGGATTTATCTTGGTCTTCCTTACACTATGCTTATTGCGGACCAGTTATATTATGTCATGTCACACAGGGTGCATTTTGTAATTTAGGTATGTTGCCTCACAGACCATAAACTCCAGTAGGCAAGCACTGAATGGAAGTGAGAGAGAAAAGAGCTTATAGGAATGATGTAGCTAACCGTAAGTTAGGAAAATAATTTTATATTAATTTAGTGACAAGATGTAGACATTTGCTTTACTCACACTAGAACATTTTAAAGAGAACAACAGATTTCCCCTCACAAACAATGAGAGACTTACTGTTGTGTGTTGAGACCCCGAAACCACCCCCTCATTGATGAATAAGGCACAAGGGCACAGGTATTAGGTTAAATGTTATTTGGCAAATTTAGGCCACAACTTTATTGGTTACAGAATGTGAGCTTTATTGGCTTAGGCATTGGATTGACCCGACTATATCTGACTCCTGCCCGTCATGCAGGGAGTCTGCTAAGGGTCAACCACGGATAGGGGGAGCCCCGTCCATGCAAACCAACTCGAGCTAACCCAGGGTTCCTGATGGGGTTGTGGCATGGCCCTAGCCCTGCCCCAGGCTTCAGACAAGATCCACACCCCTGGATTCCTTTAACAGAATGCCCTTAAGCTTGGAGGGGCAGGCAAATGTGTGCGTTTGTATACCGATGTAATCTTTTCAGAAGTCTAAATACTGAGCCTTATGCTGAACAGAAATGCATTCATTATTTTACCCTACAGGAGACTGCGAAGCTGCTCTTTGTGGAGGAGTGAGCTGCATAATGGAACCACAGGTCTTCATAGCTCTTAGTAAAGCAAAGATGCTATCCCCTGAAGGAGTCAGCAAACCCTTTTCTATAAAGGCCGATGGCTATGGAAGGGGAGAAGGTTGTGGAGTTCTTTTGCTGAAATCATTAAAGAAGGTATGAGTATAGAAACGGGATTCACAAACTCCTGACTCTTAATTCATTAAACCTAGGAATTATGTCTAATTCTATTTATAAAATAGTCATAGCTGGTAGAATGCTCACCATGTCTCATAATCTTTGTTATAAGAGAGAGAGCATATCATAAAATGTTAACTGAGTTATATTGCACTGGCTGTGTTTGCCATCCCTATGTTTCACAACTTTAAGAAGCTTTATCTCTTTTCATCTTCTTTAAAATAGGCGCAGGAAGACTTCAGCAAAATATGGGGTGTCATCAACGTGAGTGCAGTCAACCAGAATGGAAGATCCGTCACACCAATCACCAGACCATCTCAAGAGGAACAGGAGAAGTTGCTGCTCAACATCTACCCAGATCGTGTTGATCCATCTGTTGTGCAATATATTGAAGCACATGGCACAGGGACACCTGCAGGAGATCCTGTTGAGGCAGAGAGCTTAGGTAATGTCATTGGTCAAAAGAGGTCTCCTAATCTGCCCCCTCTCAAGATTGGCTCCGTTAAAGGGAACATTGGGCACACAGAGTCAGCTGCTGGGGCAGCAGGCTTAATCAAAGTTCTTCTCATGATGCACCATGGGAAGATAGTCCCATCCTTGCACTTTTCAGAAAGCACCAGCAGCATAAATACAGGGAAACTGAATCTCTCCATCCCAACAACAGTGGAGAAGTGGGAGGAGCCTGGTGAATATGGCAGAGTTGCTGGGATCAACTGTTTTGGATTTGGGGGCACCAATGCCCATGTGGTTGTCAGACAGTTTAAACAAATCCAGGTTATTTCTCCAGTCCGAAGGCCTGTCGAATTATTTGTCATTTCGGCAGCTTCAGGAAATTCTCTCAAACGGGCAATGGAAGACACAGCTAGGTACCTTAATACCAGTGAATCAGCGACACTCCCAAATCTGGCCTACACATCTGCTTGTAGAAGAAGCCATATAAACTACAAGTACAGAAAAGCATTTGTGGCATCTTCACTACAGAAACTAGAGCAACAGCTTTCCCCTGCGGCTGAACTGGAAACAGCTCCACTGAAGAAACCACCACAATTAATTTTTGTATTCTCTGGTAACGGTCTGGATCTGAAAGGGATACCTGAGATATTGCTAAGGTCTGAGCCAGTGTTTAGAGACAAATGCAAAGAAATAGAAAGGCTGTTTCTAGAATACCTTCCCACAGGAATCCTAAAATCAAAAGAAAATGAATACAAAGATTTGTCCAGGCCTGAAGTTGCCCAGCCCTTACTCTTTACACTGCAGGTGGCCTTGGTTACACTCCTGCAACACTGGGGCGTTAAGCCAATTGCTGCTGTTGGCCATTCAGTTGGCGAAGTAGCTGCTGCCTATTGTGCTGGCTTGATTTCCCTGGAAGATGCTGTCAAAGTCATCTACCACAGGAGCAGGCTGCAGGCTAAAGTCACTGGAGGCAGAATGCTGGTAGTTGGCAACATTCCCGTTGCAGAGGTGTCAGCAGCCCTTGGTGCATATTCAGGGAAAGTCTGTGTTGCAGCATTTAACAGTCCTTTGTCTTGCACCTTATCAGGAGATGAAGCGTCTATCCACGCCATTCAGAAAGATCTGGCTGAGCACTTCAGTAAAAGAAACATATTTCTTCATGTTTTAAATGTGCCAGCTGCATATCACAGCCAAATGATGGATCCAGTACTGACTGAGATAGCAGACAATCTATCAGAATTAAAGAAAGGGAAGCCAGAGATTGAGCTAATTTCGACAGCAACAGGGAAGGCCTTTTCAGATGGTGATTTTGTTACAGGTACCTACTGGGCCAGACAGGTTCGGGATCCTGTTTTTTTTGCAGAGGCTATAACAGCTGCAGCAAAAAGCAGAGATGATCCTGTATTTGTGGAAATTGGTCCCCAGCGTGCACTGAAAAGATATATAATTGAAGCATTAGGGACACAAGCTAAAGTTTTTCCTTCCTTGCACCTTGACAAAGAATATATGACACTTCTCACACTTGTTAAAGGCCTTTTTGAATTGGGAGTCAATCCAGATTGGGAGCACATCTATGCAGGATATCAGGGTGTACCTGCAGCCTACCCCAGGTATCAATTTGATCATAAGACGCTCATGTCATTTTTAAACAGGCTCCAGCAGCCAACTCAAACCAAGCTGAACACAAACCACCTGTCAATTCATAATGTCAGCAACGGCAGTTCAGAATTCAAGCATTCCATATCTCAGACAGTGACTCCCTATTTGTACGAGCACAAGCTCAATGGTGTTGCTCTGGTTCCTGGTGCCTTTTTTGTTGAACTTGCTTTGTCAGCTGTGATGGCTAGCTCAGGAAGAAAGGAGCCCTTAAGTTTGTGTCAGATGAACATGAAGTTTGAATCGCCTTGTGTTTTAAGTGAAAATTCTCATGATTTGAAGCTAACAGTAGTATCACAAAAGGAAAAAAAAGATTTCAAAATACTGTCCTCATCTGGTGCGGTATATGCATCTGGACAGATCACATGGAACCAAGAAACCTGTCTTGAAGAAAATAACATTTCATATAGACATGTTTTTCAGCGTTGTAAATCAATGGTCAGAAAGGATGAAATATACGAAGCATTATCTCGTTTTGGATTTCAGTATGGTTCGGTATTCAAGCAGCTAAGTGATGTGTTTTATTGTGAAGAACTGAAGGAAGCCATAAGCACCATTAAGGTGAACAAGCAAACCAGGGAAGAACTGCACAAGCATTTTATTCATCCAGTGATGTTAGATTGCTTTCTGCAAATGATTGGTGTGATGACCACAAAAATCAGGAACAACTGTACAGGGTTTCCTTCCAACATAGGCAGCCTTGTAATTGTCCGACCTTTGGAAGAGGAAATGATGATATATCTGAAAACAAGTAAGTCTGCTGAGAACTATTTAGAATTTTGTGGATGCTTCACAGATAAACAAGGCTCTGTTTTGGTTGAGATTAAACGTGTTGGGATCACTCTTCTGAAGAGAATGTCCAATAGTAATGATGCTTTCCTTTTTGAAAATCAGTGGAAAGAGGTAACCCCTTCCCGGATTATCCAAACCTCAGGAGATGCACCCAGAGCTGCAGTGTTTGCTGACAAAATTGGAGTTTCTCAACAGCTCAAAAAATATTTACATAAAGATTCTAGGTTTTTGATGTATGAAGACTGGGAGCAATTACTGGTGTCAGGAAGCTCAAATTCAGCTGCTCAGGACAAAATTAGGCTAGAGGTGCATGACTACAGTGATGTTTTGTTTATGTGGGGAATTCAAAGATCAAATGGAGAAAATCCTGAGAGTGTTGTTGCAAGCTTATCCAAATGTTGTGAAGCTTTCCGGCAACTTGTCGTTGCATTGAGAGAGAAGAACAGTCATGGTTCCATCAAGATAATTACATATAGAGCAACAGGCAGGACTGTAGACCACATTAACCCTGGCTTGGCCTTGTATGGGATGGTAAGATCCTGCATTCTTGAAGTTACTGAAATCACATTTCAGATTATTGATATGGGTTCAACAAGTACAATGGACATAGCAGTTTTAGCAGATGTTTTAGTAGAAAATGAAGCAGATAAATATCCTGAAGTCTGGATTAATCAGGGGAGAATTTACACTTCTGAAATTAGATATACACAGGTTAATGACAAGTCCTATAATGATCCTTTTCAGTCTCTTCAAGAATCTGAGCTGTCAACTTTTTACACTTCTGAGCCTCATGAAGTAAGAAATCTATTTGCTGAGCCAGCTGACCACATTGAGATTTCTCTTGATAATCACAATGTTGAAGTGCAAGTTGAGAAAATAAGTATCCATTCTGAAGACTATTATCCTGTTAGTGTTTCCAGCTGTAACTTTGGAAACACATTATACTGGAATTCACAGACCATTGATAAATACAGGTTCTTGGCTCTGGACTACAGTGGGACAGTGGTTGCAACAGGCAGTGATGTAAAAAAGATCAAAGTGGGAGATCATATTGT
Source organism: Podarcis muralis (assembly GCF_964188315.1). Taxonomy (NCBI): domain Eukaryota; kingdom Metazoa; phylum Chordata; class Lepidosauria; order Squamata; family Lacertidae; genus Podarcis; species Podarcis muralis. The sequence continues at coordinate 21,579,566 of NC_135666.1, read as the reverse complement.
TTCATGCTACCCAGTGGCTGCATCTTCAAGAATCAGGATTCCAGAAGCAGTGTGTTTCAAAACCCAGAAATTTCCATGTTTTCAAACTGTACCCTGTGTCTCCTTCTTCAGGATAGGATGGGAAATTTTGCACCAGATGTTACCAAAGATGAAACGGAATAGATTTTTAGGCATTATTTCTGATGAACCACAGTCGGTTTTGTGTAAAGTGCTTGCTTTGTCAGCTCAGGAACAGGGCTGGAACACCTTATGTACAGCACTTGACAGCAGCCTGGAAAAAAGAGTAGCTCAATGCAACGCCCTTGTCTTTCTGCCCTTCCTAGAAAGATTACCCAAAGACGTCTTAGCCCGTCTTTCACATCTTCAGGATGTTGTGGTAATCGATGGCAACCACCATTCTGAACACTTGCGATCTCTAATTGGAAGCGGTCATGAAAACTTTCAAATTCATATTCTCAGTCTTGCAACCATTTTCCAGAAATCATCGCTGAAACATTCCCACAAGCCTTTCAGTGAGTGGTTGAAATCAATGCAACGCAGGCAATTCAAGGACTTGCCTTGTTCCGTTTTTCAGCCGACAGAAAACAGTGAGAGCATAGACATGATAACATCCTACTTTACCTGTAAGGCTGTCTCATTTGCTGTGCTGAAAAGCAATGGGCAGAACAGGTGTATTTCTGACATACCAGTGCGTGAAGCAAAGCGGAAGATGTTTAAGCAGAATGCTGTTTACATAGTCATAGGAGGACTCACTGGGCTTGGCTATGAAACTGTTAGATTTATTGCTCAAAATGGAGGAGGATGCATCGCGATCCTTTCAAGGAGAAAGCCCAGCATTGAAAAGCAGAAGGAAATAAGTGATTTGCAGATTCAGAACAAGTGGTGCAATATCATCAGTCTGCAGTGCAATGTGACTTTTTGGCCTGAGGTTGAGAAAACAATCAGTTCAATCAGCAAAATCTTTCCAAAGTGTCCAATCAAAGGTGTTTTCCACGGTGCTGTGGTTTTGCATGATGGGCGCATTGAAAATATGACGCTCTCTAGCTTTGAGAAAGTTTTAAGCCCGAAGGTTGCTGGTGCCATCAATCTGCACCACGCCACTCAGGGACAGGCTCTTGATTATTTTGTATGTTATTCATCTGTTGCTTCCTTCCTTGGAAATTCATTGCAAGCAAACTATGCTGCCGCCAATTCCTTCCTGGACCTTTTCTGCCAATTCAGAAGAAACTGTGGACTGTCAGGACAATCCATCAACTGGGGTGCCTTGAATCTGGGACTACTGGACGGTAAAAATCAACTTCAAAAATTGGTGGAATCAAAGGGTATATCAATTCTGCAAGTGGATGAGATCCATGAGAACCTTAAAACAAGCTTAACTCTGAACCACCCTCAGCAAGCTGCCGTGAAGCTGAACTTCAAAACAATGCTCAACAATTACTATCGTCAAATTCCAGCAATCAGAAGTCGCCTGCATACAATTATGATAGAACATTTTGGCAGTCAGGCTGAGCATTTTGAACAAGCCATGTCCAAGGATTTGGCTGCACTAAAATCTGAAGACTATATCATATCATTGGTGAGTCAGCTCACTAGTACAGATCCAAGTGACATTGCAATGAATACACCCCTTTTGTCCCTTGGCATAGATTCCATGTTGGCCATGACTCTGCGCAATCTCATTTATCTAGAACATAAGGTTGATATACCACTTGTGAAAATTCTTGATCCTCATAGCACAGTGCTTAGTTTAGCACTGCTTTTAGAAGACTGTTCTAAGGAACCTGGGGAACCTACTGTATGTACTCGAGTATAAGCTGACCCGAATATAAGCCGAGGCACCAAATTTTAGCACAAAAAACTGGGAAAACTTATTGACTTGAGTATAAGCCGGTTCACCACACCACAAACCTGGTGGCGGCGGCAGCAGCGGAGGAAGAAAGGGCTGCTTTCGGACTGCTCGTACCTCCGCCGCCGCCGCTGCCGCGAGCCTCCCTATAAAACGAAAAGAAGATCCTATTATGGAAAAACTAATACTGAACCATCTTCAATAAAAGCATCCTGGGCCGCTCGTCCTTCTGCCACCGCCTTTGCCGCTCGCAAGAGCAGGCATAGGAGCCGCGGTTGGGAGAGGCACAGCACAGTTCCTGTGCCTGCCCTTGCGAGACATGGGCGGCGGCGGCGGCAGGACTGGCGGCGAGAAAGGGCTCCTTTCGGGCCGCTCGTCCCTCCGCCACTACTGCCTCACTTAAGTATAAACCGAGGGGGGCTTTTCCAGCATAAAAATATGTGCTGAAAAAGTTGGCTTATACTCGAGTATATACGGTAAGTGATTCCTGAGGGGAAAATGAACTGTGAAGTAGAAACCTGAAATATCTTTTCCTAGCTTCAGTGTTGATTTTATTTGCGTCATTTTTAAAAAATCTAATTTTTCTATTAATAGTGACCCTCAACAAGAACCATAATTTGGATTAACTAAATAGATGTAATTATAGTCTTAGTTAGTGCCAGCTGCTATTTCACCACATTCATTTAAATCTGCTGACAGTTAAGCTTTTCATGTGAGGACTTATCCATACTTACCTTGTGCCCCACAGGTTCGTGCTTTAAAGCTCTGTCTCCAAGCATGTGTGGTTTTTGCCCTGGAGCTTTCCCTGCAAAAAATCCACTCTTTAGCTCTCAGTAGGTGCAAATGTCAATTCAGGCTTTCAGTGCGTTGAAGTTTGCTCTGATTGAGTGCTAAAATGCAGGTTTTCATGGGGAAAGCTCCACAGCAAAAAAATAAAGGGGTGCTGGGACATGGAGCTTTAAAGTACAGCATGGAAAGAGCAGAGGAAAGGTTGATAAGCCCAGAGGCTCCTGAAACAGCTTACTCTGAACCATTTTGGGGCATTCTTGGTTTGCCCTTCCTAATGTTTTAGCATGCTTAAGACAAGTAAAGTGGTTTACGGGGATCACTTGCCCCTTATGAGAGGGTGGAGAGGCTGAGCTTGAGTTTGAACATTAAACACAGGATTTTAAAATGAATGTAAAATGTGTTTCTGATTGTTTTTTAATCTACAAGTCATTTGCTCCACTACAGTATGTTTTGTATGTTTATCTTCTCCCTTTTGAAAACTGATCAAGGAAATTCAAACAACCATTACAATACATAGCATTTTTCACTGTGATCTCACAGTTTCCAAGGGAGACACGACATAGAGCTTTGCTTCTGCCTCTCCTGGGTCTTTTAAAAAGTGAACTGAGCAAAGGGCTGTATTTGGAGTTCAGTCCTCACTGCCATTGGCTGCCTTCATTCCTAGGTCTGTATGCAGTATAATTAACATTACACTTTATATTTGCAGACTTTGGAGGTTAGTTAAGTACCATATTAGTTAACTTTGCATATCATGTTTAAAATTGTGAAGTACATATCCCCCCCCCCGATTTTTAATATGGAGGATGTTTTTACCTTCATTACTACTTTGTACTTGCATATTTTATAATTTTATGCTATACAGCGAAGTCTTTTTGCTTTATTACTACTTTGCATCAAAAATAACCATTATTACTCTTTGTGTTCAAATAAATTACATTGTTTTTAATCAGTTAATAAAGGTGTACTTGTTTTCAATCAGTTAATAAAGGTGTACTTTTATGTGACTAAATGGAAAGTTTATTCTTAATACAAAAAGGGGGGTGTTGTTTCAGATTTTTGTTGAAGGGGGACAAGACATGTTTTAAAGATTCTTTGTAGGTATATTTAATATTACTTTAGTAAGAATTCTTGCATTAGAAAATATATTTCATTTTTTTCCAGCTGATACATATAGATTCTTATACATGTGAGTGTACAAGGAATAAATTTATGTTTAGTGCTGAACAGGGTTGGGAAACCTGCAGCTCTTCAGCTATTGCTGGACTCCAATTCTTAGAATCATAGAATCATAGAGTTGGAAAAGACCACAAGGGCCATCGAGTCCAACCCCCTGCCAAGCAGGAAACACCATCAGAGCACTCCTGACATATGGTTGTCAAGCCTCTGCTTAAAGACCTCCAAAGACGGAGACTCCACCACACTCCTTGGCAGCAAATTCCACTGTCGAACAGCTCTTACTGTCAGGAAGTTCTTCCTAATGTTTAGGTGGAATCTTCTTTCTTGTAGTTTGGATCCATTGCTCCGTGTCCGCTTCTCTGGAGCAGCAGAAAACAACCTTTCTCCCTCCTCTATGTGACATCCTTTTAGATATTTGAACATGGCTATCATATCACCCCTTAACCTCCTCTTCTCCAGGCTAAACATGCCCAGCTCCCTTAGCCGTTCCTCATAAGGCATCGTTTCCAGGCCTTTGACCATTTTGGTTGCCCTCCTCTTATCTGCTCCAGCCAGCAGGGTCAATGGTCAAGGCTGATGGGAGTTGAAGCTCAGCAATGCCAGGGTGGGAACCAGCTCCCCATCCTTGCTGTAGGACTTGTGAGCTGACCATGGCCCTAGCGGGGATTCCTTCTGCATCTCAGTCAGGGTACTCATTCCTGAGGGTGGCTCATACACTGAAGCCTCTTAACAGTGAGTATGTCTGTTCCATTACAGTGGATTTGATAATGGTTTACCAAGTTTGTAACATGCCCTGAGTCCTCCTTTATAATGGAGAAAGGCAGCCGTGAAATGGAAAAAGTCACATTGTGTCATTGATACCCCAAATGTGGGTGGAATAAGGCCTACTTACTGAGGACAGAGTGCAGCAGGGCTTATTCTAAACTACCCCCCCCACTGCAATAGTAGTTCCCCCTCCTCAAACTTTTAGTAAACAAAAGGAAGGGAAAGGAAGGGGTGGACAAATGAAAATTATCAGCAAAATAAAGGAAGAAATAGACTGCAAGGCTGAGGAAATCATTGGTGGCAAGGAAAAGATAGGTACATAAAAGAAGAATTCACTGGATGCGAAGATACAGGTTTGGGGCAAGTTCTCTTTGGTTCACTCATATGTTGAAGGAAGGTGAGGACAGGTGACCTCACCTAGGCCCAAAGTCACCCCCCCCCACCAAAGCAGGCTCAAAGCTTCTCAAAGCTTTTCAAAATCATTTTCTCAGCATCAGAAACATTCTGCTCTGCTGTAACAAAGGTAGAGAACAGTCCATTGCTTCTCAGGCCTTTCTCATGCCTTCTGGCCTTGCTAAAGAACCACATTGCAACTTACTTTCTGTCCGGGAACCATGCCAGAACAAGAGATTGAAACATATCTGAACACTCTGAAACCCCCTTCCTGGGAAGAGTCCAATAGTCCCAAGACAGCTTTCTGTTCATGCTCAGAGGAACTCATGGGGCAGGACTCTGGGAGAAAGCAGGAGGGAACTGGAAAGGGGTATATATGCTTGTGCACATGACTGTGAACTCCGTGCATGCTTTTTGTGACTTATCACACTTGCTCCTTCTACCAGTTCATGGATGGTAGAAATAAAAACCTTTTTCTCCGAAACTATTCCTTGAGTGTCTGTTGACTCCCACTTCCCTTTCCCAGGCGCAATATTTTTCCCACCCGAGGGCAAAACCTACAATGTGACCTGCACAAAAAATTATTTCACACTCTTCCTCTTTTTCTTCTTCTACACAGCACAAAATGTGTCTAGCTGCATGTTAGAATAAATCATGCATAAGTTACAGCACACAGATGACTTGATCATGGCCAGATCAATGTTTTCTAAGACATGTTCCTTTAGATGTCTAATTAAGGCCCAGTCAACCAGTCATTTCTAGTAAAGTGGCTTGAAAACATGTAAACAATATGAATATACAGATAGTCTGTTCTGATATGACCATAGCTGTCAACTTTCAAATTTGAAAATAAGGGATCAGCAACCTCAAAAATAAGGCATCAGCAGCCTCACCTGTCCCGGGGACAGTCTACGGGATATCTAACAATCCGGGATAGCAGCGGGAAGCAGCAGGAAACGGCACTGGAATAAGGGAATTTCCCGCAAAAAAAGGGAAGGTTGACAGCTATGGAGATGACTGCCATTTTTTGTTCCACTGAACATCATAGGAGAGGTATGTTAGTGAACATTGGACTTATTAGTTAACTTTTATGTGCACAGAAATTCACCCCTAAATGCCAGACACTGAATAAAAACAACAGAGGATGTGCAGTGCCTATGTACTCTGTTCTTGATGTTACCAGAGAGATCTGTGCAGCTGCATAATTTTTGTGGTAGTATGAAGATTTATAAGAGTGGAGTGGGGGATATAACTTGTTTGTCTCCTTTTTTGCTATAAACCCATATCTCATCACATATTGCTCTAATTAATTTCTTAATTTTCTGACACCCTGAGTAAAGAATTACTTTAAAGTGTCAGTACTATTTGTAAACTGATAGGTTTATGGTACTTATGCAACCAAAAAGTCCCAAGTTCTCAGAAAAGTACTTTTATACAAAGCTAGTAAATGCATATTAATAATGGTGAATACAACCACAGAAACAACGAAAGGGGGAGGGTGCACTGTGGCCAACAGAAAATACCTGTATACAAACCTGACACTTAGATTTACGTGGACAGGCGGAGTCCCCCAAACCCTGGGCGGCCCCCGTGTGAAATAACGACTCAAAACAACGTGCTATGGGATTAAAATTGGCCACAACTTTATTATGTTTCAGATGAGTGTAGACCTTGGCTCAGGCATTGGGCATTTATCCCTCCCAGTCCCCCACCTGGGATCTGGGGAACATCAGGGTTATCCAGAGTGTGGTGGGGGGATAGGCTGGCTCTGGAGAACATATGTTCAAGCAGAGATAACCCACCCCCATTACGCCGCCATCGCAGGGGAGAGCAATGACGACATCTAGACGTACAGCCAAAGCCTCCCCTCAAAACAACTCCTTTAACGGAGAACCCTGGGATTGCCGCTGCAAAGAGAAGGGGGGGTCACCGCTACACGCCCACCCCCATTTAGGGAAGATAGACTAAAGGATTCCGCCCAAGGCCTGATACCGCCAGAGTTGTGACGTTTTGCCACAGGAAAGGCAAACCTGCCAATGCTGGAGAATTCCTTTCCGGCCCTTCAACAGTGACCTGGCCGTAGCAGCACCCGCGTACCTGTGGAGAAAAGGTTCGCCTGCAAAAGAAGTCTTAACTGAGGATGGGTAGGGTGGGAGCTCTGGAGCCAACTGACAATTCCCAGATAAGATCCTCCCCCTATTGTGTGGGCAGGGTGATCCCTCCCCCTACCTGGCCTCCCCAGACGGGATTGGGCAACTGGCTGAGGTAGGCGGAGACCTCCAGGTATCCCACCTGGGGAAGGCGAAGCCAAGCCCGTGCTAATGGTGTCCAGGGGGCTGCGCACGACCATGCAAAGGGCGCCCCCCATTTAATGTGGGGAGCATGCATTCTGACAACAAGCAGAGACTGAAATGGAACCTATAGGTTTCTTTGTGCTGTTCCAAGAAACTGAGGCTATGTACACATTAGTGGCTTAGACTCATAGAATTATAGAGCTGAAAGGGCTCTTAGGGTCATCTAGTCCAACCCCCTGCAATGCAGGAATCTCAACTCAAGCATCCATAACAGATGGCCACCCAACCATAAAAGTTTGCCCCACCATCTCTGCATTTCAAGTGACGTTTGCATGTTTCTGTGCACACCAGAGACAGGGCAGAGATGTCTTTATCCAATGTGCATTACCTGTTTGGACTCCCCATGTCTGCAACCCCTCCCCCTCGCCACTTCTAATCATGAAGCTGTCATCTGCACATGCACAATGTTGGTCTCAAATGCGCACACCTCAGCTTAACTGCGAAGTAAATATGGTGTTTCAACTAGGTGGAAGCTAGTTTGAGGGAAAGCAGACCAAACTACAAAAGTGGCTGGGTGGGGTGGGGGGGAAGGAGGTGGCCTGTGTGTTTTTCTGTGCTTGTATGAATTGATGTTTGTGGGGTGTGGGGCAGAATGGATGACTAGGCTGGGAGTCACAGGGAGGAGGGTGGGGCAGGGAGAGGGAGGGAGAACAAGCAGGGGCGGAGGAAGGGGGCGCGACAGGGGCGGGTCGGCCCGGGTGTCACCACTGAGGGGGTGACAAAATGCCGGGCGGCACTCAGCGCAGGGCCTGCAGTGCACCCGAGCCACACGTCTCCTGGGAGTGACGCAGTGGCTTGGGTGTCCACAGGATCAGTGCTGCCCCAAACAGTCCGCCCACCACCTCCCCCTCAGCTGTAGGGTGGCTGAGTGGGAGGAGGCAGACAGACTCCTTGGAGGCCCCGCAGGTGACTGTCCCCACCCCCATGGGCAACTGGCTCTATCCTGCGGTCATGAGCGCTGCCCCAGGCACCTGATCGGCTTGCTCCACCACTGAGAGCAAGCATGAGGAGGGAAATATAAATGGATAGCTGCTGACTACTATGTGAGTCCCACCACTAGGGGCAAAACTAGGCTTTATTTCACCCAGGTCAAAGACCCAGTTTGGCACCCCCCATACACACACACACACACACACACACACACACACAGAGGCCAGGAGCCTCAATTGTGTCCCTCTGGAGGCTTCGCCTGGGGCAAACAACCTGGGTAGTCCCCCCTGTGGCTACAGCTCTGCCCACAACCACCACTTTCCCCCAAGGGATGCAACCCTCAACCCACAAAAAGTTGATTACTTCTTATTTTAAAAACAGGGACATGACTGGCAATTATACATTTAGCATCCTAACTAGTTTGACACTGAGGAATGCTTTCAGTTGGTCAGGGTGGAGATGACATATACTGACAACTGGCTCTCTTTCTGTAGCTCCCTTAACATATATGAGTTACAGCAACTGACCAGTAAAACCAATCTCTGCCTATTACAATATGGGACACTTATAATTATGGTAGTGTTATCCACTGTGCTAAAAAAGTAAGATTTATTTATCTTGCCTAGGATGTCATAATTCATTTGGTGGTCTGAGGCTGTTGCTTCTGCCACGGCAATTTTATCTTTCTAAATCTTATTTGTGGGATTTGGAACTTAACAGGTTAAGTTCTACCCATGATGCCACGGCATTCTGACATCAGTTTTTCGAAGGTGGGAGGAGCTGGGAGGAGTCGAGCTCAGTTCTCTCTGTGCGTCTGAGAGAGAGGGACATGCTTTTGCAATGGCTGCCAGCAGTGATGGCTGAAACGTTCCAATAAAAGCTGTAAATAGACAAACCGGACTGCGTGTGTTTGTCTGGAAGCTAAGCTAAGGACATAAGGCTGTTTTACAACGCTGTGCTTCAACTCTGCTACTGGCGTGACTGGACGAAAGAGCGAAGGAGCAGAGGTGCTCAGCGGAAGTGTGCCGGACCTGCCGGGCTGCCATAAATCGCTAATTGTGGACCAATAAATCAATTAGCGGGGGTCGCGCCAGTCCAATAAATCGTGTTTATTGCACAGGTTATGGGAGGTCAGCCAATGCCTCGTAAAACAGTCGTAAAACAGCTTCAGGAGGGCTTTGAAGCTGGGATCTGAGAAACGGAGCTGGCCGGATGTCGGAGGCTGCTTACAGTGAGTCTCGCCTGATGTTTGCGTCTAAAAGCACAGAAGCAGCTAGGAGCTGAAACGCTGCTGAGAAACCGTTTCTCCAGACGGGTGCTGGATAAGCTGTAAGTAGGCTTGGGCCCCTTGGGAGAACGGGAGAAGATGGCAGAGAGCCAGGATATACCAGTGGAAAAGCTCACTCTAAAGAGTTGGGCAACCTGGAGGCAAAGAATAAAGGGGTGGTTCCTGGTCCATGGGCTTTGGGCAGCAAGCCAGAGGGAGCCACTACCACCAACCCCCAGCGCTAAAGCGGCTGGAGACGTTGCAGGCTGTGAGGCTGCGTTGCCGGAAGATAGCCAGCAGAAAATGCAAAGAGAGCTGGAGATGCTCAAAGCATGCGTTGATGCATCACTGAGACCCCACTTGGAGGGTGTGAAATCAGCGTGGGCGGCCTGGAATGTGCTGAAAGGTGTGTGCGAAGTTTCAGCGGGAGGCCAGGGCCCTGCAGACGCTGGACTAGAAGCCCCTATTCCCCAATCAGCCTCAAGGAGCGCTGATGCGCAGATCAGGGGGGCAAAGGGTTCCAAAGGCAAGTTTAAGAAATTTTCCACTTGTGCTGAAACGAAGAGCAGCTTCAAGGGGGGCGAGGCTGGTGGGAGGCGCCGTTCCAGAAGAAGGAAGGCCAGGCCAGCTGGGAGCCCCGGGCAGTGTTTTTCCACTAAAGTTCGTTGTTGCTACATTTGCAAGTCAGCTGACCACGTACGTCGAGACTGCCCACAAAGAGCGAGGGCAGCTGCACAGGAAGGCTTCAAGGTCAATCAGCTGAACTCACATGGGAACCAGTCGGGTTTCCATGGCAACAGGCCTGGGAAGACAGGCAGGCGTGGAACTGAGTCTGGTGGACGTGACAGACACCAGGAGGATTCTTATCAACTCGCAGCTAGTCTGGCTTTGTCTGGGGACAGCTCAACCAGCTGTGGGACAGGCTCGGAGCTTCGTTTTGTTGTTGACTCTGCAGCAAATTGCAATTTGATTCCAGATACCCTGGCTGTCGAGATGTGGAATTGCAAGGCAATTCCGGCTGGAAAAACTGTACTTTTTGCAAATGGACAGAAAAGGAATGTAACTAATACTGGCAAAATGTATATTTCTATTTTACAGGAAAAGTTGGACTTTTGGACCGTTCCTGGGATGCACCACTGTCTTTTATCTGTACCTTATTTGTTGAATAAGGGGTTTAAGGTTTGTTTCGAAGATACTGTCTGCACAATCTCCAAAGGAGGGAGGATATTTGCCAAGGTTGAAAAGGGGCAAAATGATCTCTTTGTTCTTAAAACACCTCTGGAAGGTGAGGGGAAGGTTGGGAAAGCACAGGCTTTACGTGCAAAAATCAACAACCACGAGCAATGTGCTCATGCGTGGCATACAAAAACAGCTCATGGTTCTCTAGAAGAACTGCAGGTGCTGCCTGAGGTTTCCAAAGGTTGTAAAATTACAGAATGTGGATATGCTGTAAGTTGTGAGACCTGCAGGCTGGCAAAGGTAAAAGGATGCAGTTATCCAAAGGTGAAAAGGGTAACCGCAAAACCTTTTGAACTGGTCCACATAGATTTGTGGGGTCCTGTAAGGGAAGCAAGTCTGGGAGGTGCAAGGTTTCTCCTGACGGTGCAGGATAATTTTACCCAGAACACTTGGACCCATGGTCTCAAATCCAAAGATGATGCAGCACAGCTGATCAAAAGATGGATTGAGGAGGTGGAACAAAGATTTTCCACCAGAGTACAAGCGGTGACCAGTGATAGGGGAGCTCAATTTACAGGGTCTGCTTTGCAGAAATTCTTTCACAAGAAAGGGATACGTCACACAGTGACTTCACCCAATCAGAGAGGGGTGGCAGAGCTGAGAAGGGAGGCTCTGGTTCAGGCTGCACAGGTGATGCTGGCAGATGCTGGGTTACCTCCAAGGTTTTGGCTGGAGGCAATCAAGTATGTGGGCTTCACCTGGAATCGTACCTACAATTCACTGGTAGGTGACACACCTTTTGGGTTGTTGCATGGCAGGAAACCCCAGGTTCATTTTTTGCGAATGTTTGGTGCAAGTGCGTCTGTGCCGGTACCTGCTGCTTTGCAGGGGCCAGATGGATCCAAGTTCCAGAAAATGATCTTCTGCGGGTATGAGCCAGCAGCACGTGCATGGAGGTTTGCATATCCTTCAGGTGATCAGAGTAAGGTGCTGATCAGTAAACGCGCTGAGTTCTATGAGCAGGATAAAAGGTCAAAAACTGCTGTCCAGCGTGATCTGCTCTCAGAATGTCTGTATGATTCTGAGGAGGAAAGGGAAGCAGAGGCTGATCCCGATGATGAGGACCAGGTCCAGGATCAGAGTTCAGAATCCGATGATGACGATCAGGTCACTGAACAAAGTCAGGAGCAGGATGAGGTTTCGGTAGCTTCTCCACAAGATGTTAAGAGAGCACCCAAAAGCGAGCCTAGTTCTCCTGTGAGTGTAATGGAGAGGATTCGAAAACGCTTTAAGTCAGAGGGGGAATCCCGTGATGCTGAGGACACACCTTCTGGTGGCGGTGAGTCAGAAGTAACATCTGAGTTTGTGCCTAGAAGGTCCAGTCGCGCAACAAAGGGTGTTCCACCTGAAAGATATCAGGCCACAAGTGCGTGGATAAATTTCGCACAGTGTGATTCTGAGAGTGTTGAAGGGGTTCAACAGGTGCCTGGGAAAAATGCTGGAAAGAGGCACAAGGCAGAGGGAAAGGTGTTGAACTCAACAGGGTCTTGTCAGAATGCGCGGCAACGGGGGGTGTGGGATTTGGAACTTAACAGGTTAAGTTCTACCCATGATGCCACGGCATTCTGACATCAGTTTTTCGAAGGTGGGAGGAGCTGGGAGGAGTCGAGCTCAGTTCTCTCTGTGCGTCTGAGAGAGAGGGACATGCTTTTGCAATGGCTGCCAGCAGTGATGGCTGAAACGTTCCAATAAAAGCTGTAAATAGACAAACCGGACTGCGTGTGTTTGTCTGGAAGCTAAGCTAAGGACATAAGGCTGTTTTACAACGCTGTGCTTCAACTCTGCTACTGGCGTGACTGGACGAAAGAGCGAAGGAGCAGAGGTGCTCAGCGGAAGTGTGCCGGACCTGCCGGGCTGCCATAAATCGCTAATTGTGGACCAATAAATCAATTAGCGGGGGTCGCGCCAGTCCAATAAATCGTGTTTATTGCACATTATTCATGTTTCATTAGCTTCTGTGATCTCCGACTGTTGAAAGACAGTGTACAAAACCATGTGTTGTTTACTTGCCAATTAAGCATGATGCCTGTTCTGGTATAACCAGACAGCCTAGCCTGAATGCATCTAGAAAATATGAAGAACAACTAAGGGAGCCATAGACTTTTGTACAGAGAGTAAGGACTGGGGATTCATTGACAGTGTAACTGATAACTGATCCTTATAAAGAGCACATGGAACCTGGGAAATCCATGCCTAAGGTAGGTGTTATTAAACAGAGGAAGTATTTGTTGCAGAAACAAACAAAATGGAGAAGTGCACTAAAAAAAAAAAGCATGGGCTTTATATATATGTGCTTGTGTTTGTTGTTGGTATATCTTAAATATGTAAACTGAATGCTTCCAAGTTGTTCTATATACTACTATTGTACATCTTTCAAGCTTTTGGTTTATGTGAGTATCCGCTTATAAAGTTTGGTGTGTATATGTGTGTATGTGTGTGTGTGTGTGTGTGCGCGTGTGTGCGTGTGTAATGTAGATTGAACAATTCAGCCTTTTCTCCTTGGAAAAGATAACATTCTGTTCTGTAGCTGATTAATTTGAACATAACTTTTATTGACAATGTTTTGGAGAAATGGGCACCCAGGACCAGTCTGCCCCCATCACACATAGGTGGTGTATACCGTATATCTCTAATGCATGCACACCTGAAGTTATCTGAAATCATAAAGTCGTTGAGCAGTTAATATTTTACTTGTGTGTTGCTAACTGCTTATAGAAACTTACAGAATGTGCTTTATTTACACCTACAAAGTTATTCAGCTGCTTTTTTTCAATGTGCCCAGGATGCTTCTATTGAAGATGGTTCAGTATTAGTTTTTCCATAATAAGATCTTCTTTTCGTTTTATAGTGAGGCATAACTGTTTCATAATTTCCATAAGGATATTGGGCATGAATCCAGCCAAACTGAGTACTGGTACCTTATTTTTCTTTAATAAAAGCACTGGTCTTAATGCTTAATGATATACTTAGGATAAATATGCATATTTGCAGGCATGTGTGTCCCAGAGAACATGAGTAGAGCAAGTGGAATTACCCCTTAGCTGAAGCATGTTACTTCAGGAATTTCAAAGCCTGGCGCCTTACATATTTGTAGGTGCCAGGTGAAAACATCCCTCTTCACCCCGGCCTTTATAACTGTGTGGGGCCAGAGCGCCAGCTCCTTGGGGTCAAGGCACTAGGGGGGGGCCTGATCTTTTTTTTAAGGAGCTGGGCCCCCTCACTGGTCAGATGACTTTCTCAATCCGCAAAAGGTGAGAGGCGGGGGTATTGCTTTGTTTGTTATTACATTATGTACTTTTGTGTTTTTATATTGTAAACTGCCCGGTGATCCTTGGATGAAAGTAGGTATATACATTTAATCAATAAATTATTCCGCACTGTCAGGGGCTCAGGGGCTGAGCCAAAGGGGAAAGAGGAGTTGGAGAGCGAAGGGGAGGAATCTGAGGGGAGCTTAGGAGGGTATGACAGTGACCCGAGAGATTCCATGAGTCTCTCCAGCGAATCAGAAGATTCTCAGAAAGAGGCGCCCAGGGTCAGGGCAAGGGGGGCCAGCGGTGAGTCCCCAAGCGGCAGCTGGAGATCAGGGCCAGCTTCCCTGCCAGAGCGTAGCGGGGGGGGGGGGGGAAAGAAACCCACAGATCAGAACCGGCGTCCACTCTAGCAGGGAGAGAGAGAGAGCCAGAGCTGACCACGCCTCCGTCGGAGAGTGGAGGGGCGGAGCAGAGGTCATTTCCAGCCAGCCCCTCCGAAGGAGGAAGCAGTGACAGGAGCAGTGTAGCCGTTAGGAGGAAAGTGGCTGGCTGGGCGCTCGCGCCAAGTTCAAATGTGCAGGCGCGCGGGTCAGCAGAAAATCTGGATTGGGAGCCAGGTCCCAAAGCCCGCCGGAGACAGGGGGAGGAGTCAGAGGAATCCGCCTCCGAAGAGTCCAGGAGGGGTGGGGCCCCAGGGGGCAGGAGGACCCAGAGGAGAAGAGAGCAGAGGAAGAGGTGGAGCAAAGCTAGGGTGTTAAACTGGTGTAGGGGAGGGGAAGTCTGACGGAGCTTCGACGGTCTAGAGTTACAGACGTAGGGATGCGCGCCACGGATGTAAAACCAACAATGAACTTCAATAAAGACTTCTGTATATAAAGAGACACTGGCGTTGGTCCTTTGTGAGCTGGGACCTGAGGCACCCCTGACACACACTTTCCAGTGCAATTGCCCACCAATCCCCTTATCCCAAAATGCTACCTTTTCTGGTGTGTGTGGGGGGGGGGGAGTGCGTTTGTTGCGCAAGAGCACCCTATCAACTTTAATTGTGCAGCCTGAATTTTTTGGTATGTGACTGAAGCCTATCCAGAAATAGCAAATCTGGAATAACCCCTGGTACAGTTTTACAAAACTTTCCAGAGGCATCTGGTTAGCCACAGTCGGAAACAAAATGCTGGTGTGCAAAGAGGAGAGCTTCTGTGCTCTTCTGAAAACATCTTACTTGTGTGGGAGCTGGGAGGATCCTCAGGTTCATTATGCTGTGACTACATTGTTAATCATCAGTTAAAGGAAGAGACTCTGTGCGTTCCATCTCAAAGGGAGGATGCTTCAGTCCTCTGCTCTTGCCGTAGCAGAACTGCTGCATTCCTAAACTGTTGGTAGCTGTTTCTGCAAACTGGTTCCGATAATCATCTCACGCCTTAATGTACTGATACTCAATTATGATTTGTCATTATAGAAAAATTGTCCTGGGGAGTAAGGAATTAAAATTGTTGTTTTAAATGTCAATAGCACAATGCAGAAATAGACCAGGTTGAAATTTCTGCAAAGGGCAAAGTATAGGCGCTTACACAACAATTGCTTAACATTAACATAAACAGCCGCTTGCAAACAATGCAAGTGTGAAATACTTCACAGAGGGATGGGGTGTGAGTGGGATATTTTTATTTTTATTGGACTTTCTTCGATAGCTCCTAATAAAAGAGAAAAGCTCATTTTACACAGGAACATCTTTTGTAAGGAGTAAAGTAAGTGCAGCTGCTCAATTTATATATCTAGGCCAGCCAAAACAGGAGGTTTATAAACAGAAGCTGGAAATAATTGGGGAGAAAACTCAAAAAGCTGGAGGCTTACTCCGTCTTATAAGAAGAAGTATGAAATCTAACCCCATAAAGACCAGATGACTACATTCCTACCCAAATGTAGCTTTCTGCCCTTCAAATAATTAGGACCACTTCATTGTCTCACTTGATGACAGCCGATGTCCACAACAGGATTCTCCTTTGCTGTGAAGACTTAGCCATCTCTGGCTTCCTGTTTATTAAAAATCCATCTTGATTTGTTTGAAGGGAGATTATGCACTGGCTTTTCATTGAGCTTCCATTGTGATTTGTTTGCAGGGAATAAATAAATGAGGATGGATCCTGGGGTGGGAAGCATATCAGTACAGTGGTACCTTGGTTCTCAAACTTAATCCGTCCCAGAAGTCCGTTCCAAAACCAAAGCATTCCAAAACCAAGGTGCGCTTTCCCATAGAAAGTAATGCAAAATGGATTAATCCGCTCCAGACTTTTAAAAACCCCTAAAACAGCAATTTAACATGAATTTCACTAACAATACAATTGATCCATAAAATGAAAGCAATAATCAACTGTACTATAAAATAAATAAGTTTTGTAGATGATAAAAATTAAAATTATTATTTTTTCTTACCTGCACTGATGGTTGTCATTGTTTGGATGGGTGTGTGTATGTTATCCATTTCCGCAGTCACTCACTCACTCAATCAATCAATCAGTAGCTGAACTGGGTTCCACACAGTCAGAAAAACAAATTAACCGAAAAAGCCTCATAAACAAAAACGCAAAAGAAATAGCGAAAACAAAAGTACCAAACTTAATCTGTTCCAGAAGTCCATTTGACTTCTCAAATGTTCAAAAACCAAGGCGCAGCTTCTGATTGGTGCAGGCGCCCCGGAAACAGCAGCCGACAGCCACATCGGACGTTCGGCTTCCCAAAAACACTTACTTCCGGGTTTATCGGCATTTGGGAACCAAGGCGTTTGAGTACCAAGGCGTTTGAGAACTAAGGTACCACGGTAATAGAAACATTTTATTTTATTTTTAAAAGGTTAGATGTTATGTGAGAGGCACCAGGTCCCCCCCCCCAAGACTGGTTTATGTGTGTCAGTGTGTGTTGCACCACTCTCCCTCAACATTGGGGGGGGGGGCGCTGGGTGCCTTCAAACAAATATTGAGGGGGCTGAAAACACCTAAACCCCCTAGAATTGGCATACCTGTAGTACGTCAAGTGTAAGTTACCTCACGCGCTCTAGAGCACTTTCCCCATTATACTCCTTATTAAAAAGAGAGGTAAGAGGGATTTATTGTTTCGCCGCACTGAGAGGTGTAGCGGCGTGAGGGGAATAAGGGTCTCTCGGCAAGCACTACTGACAGGATCCTTTGGGGGATGCTATGACTGTTTAATGGGGCAAGATTCTGCTTTAAATGTAAAGTGGAAGGTGGGGCCTTAGAATTCCCCTCAGTACTCACAATCTGCCCCTCAGGAGAGTCTGAAGTCTCGAAACATTGACTTCCTCTTCAGCAGCCAACTCATGTCTGCGTATCAATCTTTATGGAACTGCCTACTTTTCTTACACAGGATTTGGATGTCAGTCCTCTTTCTTTGACCTCCACAATATACCTTGAACTTTCCCTCCATCTGTGCTTGGTTGCCCAGGTGACCTGTAGGTTGCTGCCTGCTGTTCTGTTTGTTTATTGCAATAGGATCACATCTGAATCTCAATGTACCTCAGAGATTGGTACTGTATAGATATATAGTACACACACACACACATTTATGAACTGATCTGCTCTTCATCGAAGAATATTACTCTGCGGTCATCACAAAGGGTTGCTTATATTTCAAGGAGTAGGCACCAATTAAAAATAAATACTTACAACTCTGCCTTCTTTTCCACAGGACGATTGCCTTATTCAGTGACCAACACAAGTAGAAAAATAAAATAAAGATGGCGTGTGAGAATGAAATAGCTATTGTGGGTATAGGATGCAACTTTCCTGGAGGTAAGTCTTTGAGGGGGGGGGAGTGATATAAGAAAGTTACCCATGTTTCTTTCACTATTTTTATTGTTCTATAGCATAAAGCTTTCTCGTGATTTAAAGTAAGAGTAAACTAAGAACTCAGCACTAGTTATTGAGAGATACCAATACAGTGGTACCTCAGGTTACATACGCTTCAGGTTACACACTCCGCTAACCCAGAAATAGTGCTTCAGGTTAAGAACTTTGCTTCAGGATAAGAACAGAAATCGTGCTCCGGCAGCGCAGCAGCAGCAGAAGGCCCCATTAGCTAAAGTGGTGCTTCAGGTTAAGAACAGTTTCAGGTTAAGAACGGACCTCCGGAACGACTTAAGTACTTAACCTGAGGTACCACTGTATTTAAATTCTTGCTAGAAATATTTTTAATATGTCGCTGTCATGAAAATGGAGAAGTGAATGTCTGTGATATTATGAAGTCCACTGGAAATTCAGGTTTGTTACATGACAGATCTTGGAATTTTGCATCTCATCAATACTCTTTAAATGTAAGATCTAACATCCACAACAAGCAGAATAGCACATATCAATTTAATTATGTATTTTGCCTTCCTGAACTTGGAATATGCTAACCTAAACCTTATGCCTTCACAACTAGATGGCTCTCATCTGGGAGATGCCATCCAAACAAATATGGTAACAGCTGAATGCAATTTTCATAAGAACATCACGCAGAAAAATTACAGACAGTATGATGAGATTGTGTGATTTAGGAAAAGGTCCAATTTTCTATGAAATTTGAAATTTTGTAGCACTTGAAATGCAAATTTAATTTGTATCACATTTTGAAAGTTGGATTTCTCATGTAAGTTCAGATAAACTGAACAAGGCAGGTTTGACATTTTGAAAACAAAAACAGTATATTTTAATACATCTAAAAATGTATATTTAAATCTTCATGCAACAGGTGAAGGAATTGACAGTTTCTGGAAAGTGTTAGAGAATGGCAGAAACTGCACTACAGAAATACCTCCAGAAAGATTTAATATTAGAGAGTGGTATGATCCAGGTGACGACAAACCAGGTAAAATACGTACAACTCGTGCTGCTCTTCTTGATGAGTAAGTCATATATTTTGCTAATAAATCCTTCAGACTTTCTAAACTTGCACATTTCTCCCTTGAAATGACTCACTGATGTAATATGTGTTATTATATGAACCTTTCAAAATATCTCTTAAAACTAACGAGCAATCTCAAAGTGCTGCGTTATAATGAATGCATTTCCACACTACGGGAGCTGCTTTGGGTGCAAATCTTATGCTGAAATTGTACACTATATGAACTTCACAAAAAAGGTGATGTCATCATAATACTAATGTCCCTCCACATTCTGCTCATCAGCTACAATTTAGAGTGTGGGTATTAATCTCTTTTCCAACTAAATGATCGGAAGGCCTTGAGGGCAAGACCCATACTGAGGTGGTGTTGGTCAGCAGCATGAGCAGAGACACATTTTAAGTCTCTTTGAGTTCTTTTTTTCTGAAAACGTGACTAGTTAATAATCGCCACAACAATAATAAATTCATTATTATCATTATTATTTCCTTACACTTTATACCCCTCCTTCCATCATGGAATCCAAGTTCCCAGGCGGTCACCAACCCAGGTACATCTGGACCTGCTTAGCTTCAGTAAGGAGATGTCCCTAAGTGCCTTCAGACCAGATGTTGTCTCTGTGCTCCTCCAAATGTCCCATAAATCACAGCCAGTGTGCCCAACAAATGCCTCATTCTTGCTTCAGATCATACCCTGGGACTAAGGCAGCTATAACCCATTTTAGGACTGTTGTCTCCCACATGAGAGTTATCCTCATGTGGATATTCCCAGCGCTCTTTTTCTAGAAAAAGAGGTGGTGGAACTCACAATGAACACCTCCCTTGTCCTCTTATAATGACAATGGTGCCCACCTGAGATGTGCCAAACTGAGTTCCAGTGAGTTCTGGTGAGGGAGGGGGAGCCCTGATTATACTGCAGTGCAGCTTTTCCTGGTGCAATAGTTTCAAGCCATGGTGTTTCACTGCTATTTCCACCAGCTTCATACAGTGGTACCTTGGTTTAAGAACAGCTTAGTTTATGAACAACTTGGATTTAGAATGCTGCAAACCTGGAAGGTGTTTTGGTTTGTGAACTTTGCCTTGGAAGCAGAACATGTTCCGCTTCCCGTTGAGTGTGTTTCATTTGTAAATTGAGTCCCTGCTGCTATGGGAAAGCACACCTTGGTTTAAGAACAGACTAAGGTACCACTGTGCTATGAAATGACATGGGCACAGTGTCCTATTTGCTGTGTCCTATCTTGACAATTTATGTGCTGGAAGCTGTACGCCGGCTCCCTTGGCCAATAAAGCGAGATGAGTGCCGCAACCCCAGAGTCGGTGACGACTGGACCTAATGGTCAGGGGTCCCTTTACCTTTACAGTGGTGCCTCGCAAGACGAAATTAATTCGTTCCGCAAGTTTTTTCTTCTTGCGAGTTTTTCGTCTTGCGATGCACGGTTTCCCATAGGAATGCATTGAAAATCAATTAATGCGTTCCTAGGGAAACCACCTTCAGACCAGGTCCGGGGACAGTCTGTTCCCCGACCTCTTCTGAAGGCTGGGGGGGGGGGGGGACAAGGGCTTTTTTCCCACTGCCAGCCTTCAGAAGGCTGTTCTGAAGGCTGGCGGTGGGAAAAAAAGCCCTTCTTCCCACCTCTCGCCCCGCAAGCTCCGGGGACAGGAGGGCTTTGCTGCCGACCGCCAGCATTTTAAAAGCCCCTGCTGTCCCGGGGCGATTTTAAAATGCTGGCGGGCGGGAGCGAAGTCTCTGCTGTCCCGGGGAGATTTTAAAATGCTGGGGGGCGGGAGCGAACGCTTCGCTCCCGCCCGCCAACATTTTAAGATCGCCCGGGGCAGCAGAGACTTCTCGCCCAAAGCAAGGGGAGCTCTCCGAAGGGCTCCCCGTGCTTCGGGCGACAGGCTGCCGCCCCAAGCCTCGCGCACCCGGCGGGACCTCCTGCCGGGTGCGCGAGGCTTGCAGACACTCGCCCGAAGCAGGGGAAGCCCTCCGGAGGGCTCCCCGTGCTTCGGGTGACAGGCTGCCGCCCCAAGCCTCGCGCACCCGGCGGGACCTCCTGCCGGGCGCGCGAGGCTTGCAGACACTCGCCCGAAGCAGGGGAAGCCCTCCGGAGGGCTCCCCGTGCTTCGGGTGACAGGCTGCCGCCCCAAGCCTCGCGCACCCGGCGGGACCTCCTGCCGGGTGCGCGAGGCTTGCAGACACTCGCCCGAAGCAGGGGAAGCCCTCCGGAGGGCTCCCCGTGCTTCGGGTGACAGGCTGCCGCCCCAAGCCTCGCGCACCCGGCGGGACCTCCTGCCGGGCGCGCGAGGCTTGCAGACACTCGCCCGAAGCAGGGGAAGCCCTCCGAAGGGCTCCCCGTGCTTCGGGTGACAGGCTGCCGCCCCAAGCCTCGCGCACCCGGCGGGACCTCCTGCCGGGCGCGCGAGGCTTGCAGACACTCGCCCGAAGCAGGGGAAGCCCTCCGGAGGGCTCCCCGTGCTTCGGGTGACAGGCTGCCGCCCCAAGCCTCGCGCACCCGGCGGGACCTCCTGCCGGGCGCGCGAGGCTTGCAGACACTCGCCCGAAGCAGGGCAAGCCCTCCGGAGGGCTCCCCGTGCTTCGGGTGACAGGCTGCCGCCCCAAGCCTCGCGCACCCGGCGGGACCTCCTGCCGGGCGCGCGAGGCTTGCAGACACTCGCCCGAAGCAGGGCAAGCCCTCCGAAGGGCTCCCCGTGCTTCGGGTGACAGGCTGCCGCCCCAAGCCTCGCGCACCCGGCGGGACCTCCTGCCGGGCGCGCGAGGCTTGCAGACACTCGCCCGAAGCAGGGGAAGCCCTCCGGAGGGCTCCCCGTGCTTCGGGTGACAGGCTGCCGCCCCAAGCCTCGCGCACCCGGCGGGACCTCCTGCCGGGTGCGCGAGGCTTGCAGACACTCGCCCGAAGCAGGGGAAGCCCTCCGAAGGGCTCCCCGTGCTTCGGGTGACAGGCTGCCGCCCCAAGCCTCGCGCACCCGGCGGGACCTCCTGCCGGGCGCGCGAGGCTTGCAGACACTCGCCCGAAGCAGGGGAAGCCCTCCGGAGGGCTCCCCGTGCTTCGGGTGACAGGCTGCCGCCCCAAGCCTCGCGCACCCGGCGGGACCTCCTGCCGGGTGCGCGAGGCTTGCAGACACTCGCCCGAAGCAGGGGAAGCCCTCCGAAGGGCTCCCCGTGCTTCGGGTGACAGGCTGCCGCCCCAAGCCTCGCGCACCCGGCGGGACCTCCTGCCGGGCGCGCGAGGCTTGCAGACACTCGCCCAAAGATTTTAAAATGCTGGGGGTCGGGAGCGAAGCGTTCGCTCCCGCCCGCCAGCATTTTAAGATCGCCCGGGGCAGCGGAGAAGTCTCCGCTGTCCCGGGAAGGCAGGCGGGGGGAGCAAAGACTTTTGCCCCCCGCCAGCCTTCAGAAGAGGTCCAGGACCTCTTCTGAAGGCCGGCTGTGGGCGAAAGTCTTTGCTCCCGACCGCCAGCAATTTAAAACAGGTCCCCGGAGATTTCCCTATGGGCTTTCGTCTTGCGAAGCAAGCCCATAGGGAAATTCGTCTTGCGAAGCGCCTCCAAAACAGAAAACCCTTTCGTCTTGCGGGTTTTCCGTCTTGCGAGGCATTCGTCTTGCGGGGTACCACTGTACTTTACAACATGTAGTATTAGGCTTCAATGAATTTTAAGTATATCTTATCAGAGCATGTTGGATTAAGCAGTATGTGAATCACACCGTATATCATGTCATACCTCCATTTAATTTTTTTAGATTGAATGCATTTGATAACAAGCTGTTTGGCATCAGCAATGAGGAAGCTGAGCGTATGGATCCTCAGCAAAAGTTACTCATGGAATGTACCTACAGAGCGCTGGAAGATGCAGGAGTCACTCCTGAAAACATTAGTGGTACCAAAACAGGGGTTTTTGTTGGTAAGATAATAGCTATGATGCAGAAGATTTTGTATATTTACATTGCATACCATATATCTGCTTTAGAGGGGGCCACACAACGATTGGTAACACCACATCTATATGGGCGTTTACACCTGGCAATTCCAAATAAAATGATGTTGGAAGGCCCTAGATAATTGCTTTGTCAGAATTGAGAATATTGGATAATATTGTTAGGCCTTTAAAATATGTCTTTCCAAGTGAGTTCCTAAATTCCTCTCTTCCCCAGCATAGGAAGTTTGGTAATTTAAAAATTGGTTTACTTACAAACTCATCAAATGTCAGCTTCATGTGCTTTTCCATACGTTCATCAGAAAACATTGCACAGGCAGGAAAACTTAGCCTAGTTACAAAGTGGTAAAAGTTCCTAGATTTATTGGAATATGAACACAAGGGTGGCTGGTGAGAGCCATGTGACTGAGCTGGAACAAGCAGCTCAAACCTCCTCACACACTGAGTTTCTCAAGTAGATGGGACCATAAGCCTGATTACCTATCTCATCCCAAGGACAGGGGAAGTGACATAGCTAAGCTTGGCAGGAGAGCTCACTCTGAGTTTTTAACCCCTTCAGGCATTAATTAAACTTAAGCATGTTGGTTGTGCAAGGCTGGTTATCAGATTTACTGTGCAGGGAAACTGAGATGGGGAAACACATGCTGCTTAAGTGCCTTAGAAGAAACACAGAATAAAAGTGAAATAATAAATAATTGTAGGATAGGAGGTGAAGAATAAAAACCAGTACTAGATGTAGATTTGAGTGTAAATTGACCTTAAAAACAAATGTTCTGTATTTACAGGCCTGATGAATCGAGACTATGAATCTATAACCAGCAGGGCAGTTGCTGAAATAAACCATTATGATGCCACAGGGGCAGCAATGAGTACAGCTGCTCATCGGATTTCATACAGTTTTAATTTGACTGGACCATCAATTGCCATTGATACAGCTTGTTCATCTTTTCTTTCTGCTTTGGATCTTGGTTACAAAGCCATTAAACAAGGTATTCTTGGTTACTATGTTTCACTGACCTGGCCACAGTGATCCATGCGACGGTCACCTCCAGGTTTGACTACTGTAATTCGCTCTACGCGGGGCTGCCCCTGAAGCTGTCACAGAAACTCCAGCGGGTGCAGAATGCTGCAGCGAGGCTCCTCACGGGGTCTTTGCCATAGGAGCATATTCACCCAGTGCTTTTCCAGCTGCACTGGCTCCCGGTGGAGTACAGGGTCAGATTTAAAGTGCTGGTTTTGACCTTTAAAGCCCTTCACAGCCTAGGACGCTTGTACCTACGGGACCGCCTTTCCCGGTATGCCCCACGGAGAGCCTCAAGGTCCATAAATAGCAACACCCTAGTGGTCCCAGGCCCTAAGGAAGTTAGATTGGCTTCAACCAGAGCCAGGGCCTTTTCAACTCTGGCTCCGGCCTGGTGGAACGCTCTGTCTCATGAGACCAGGGCCCTGCAGGATCTGATTTCTTTCCGCAGGGCCTGTAAGACAGAGTTGTTCCGCCTGGCCTTTGGCTTGGAGCCAATTTGATTCCCTCCCTCTCTTTCTTTTTTCTTTTCCTTTCTCCTCCTGCGATGAGGCTACATTTTAATATTTTAATGTTTCAATATTTTAATGTTGTATTTTATTTTTGTTTTTAAGTTGTATTCATTCAACTTGTTTCTATTATTGCTTGTTAGCTGCCCTGAGCCCAGCCTTGGCTGGGGAGGGCGGGGTATAAATAAAATTATTATTATTATTATTATTATTATTATTATTATTATTATTATTATTATTACTATGCATACCATTAACCGTGATTCCCAAACTCCGCCCCCCCCATAGACCACTTGAAAATTGCTGAGGGTCTTAGTGGATCACTAAATGATTTTTCTGTGTATTATATCAACTGTAATGCACTGTGCTAGGTGGTGCGTGGAACCTCGGTTGTCAAACACTTCGGAAGTTGAAGGTTGCGGCTTTCAAACGCTGACAACCCGGAAGTGAATGCTTCCATTTTTGAACGCGCCTTGGAAGTCGAATGGCTTCTGAGGTGCATTTCTCCATTTTTTCAGTGGATTTTGCCGACCAGCAATTGCGCCTCAGTTGTTGAACGTTTTGGAAGTCAAATGGTCTTCCAGAACAGATTACGTTCGACAACCAACGTTCCACTGCTTATGCCCTGCCTGACCCAGGAGAGGCTAGTTTAAAACTTGGAGATAAGAGACAAAGATATGCCCAACAAAGGATTTTGCAAGAGAAATCACCATGATGACACAGATGGTATCAACACCTCGTGGCTATGTGAATGAAATATCCGTTTTCCCCCTTTCATGATTTCAGGCTCGTTCTGTTTTTTTGTACCTTTGATATAGGAGACTGCGAATCTGCTATCTGCGGAGGAGTAAATTGCATCATAGAACCTTGGAAGTTTGTATCTCTGAGTAAAGCAAACCTTTTATCACCTGACGGAATTAGTAAACCCTTCTCTAAAGATGCAGGTGGCTATGGAAGAGGAGAAGGATGTGGCGTTCTTCTATTAAAGCCACTGGTAAAGGTAGGGTGTTTATACTGAACTCTCAATTTCCCAAATGTCCCAGGGATGTTCATTGGGTCTAGTGTGCTTTGGAAAGGAGAACACCAGAGACTTGCTGTCTTTGTAATATTTGCTTTTTTAAAAAATATGCTCAAGCAGAACCTAAGTGGAGGCAAACAGGCATTCCTTCAAGGTAGCACTGATGCTACTCTATCTCAAATCTCCAGAAACAGTTCCAGAAAGATTCTCTGCCTATGTCACTAAGCCTTCAAAATGGCCATCTACCTTTGGCTGCTCTTTCTTGGCATGATCCCTTGAACTAGAGGTTTTAACCTCCGAATTTTGATTGATATCTAATTTAGAAGTTATTGGAGAGATTCCCAATTATCATGAGACTCTCTTCTAAACAGATACTACTTATTTATTATATTTATATCCTGTCTTTCTTCAAAGGAACTCAAGGTGTCATACATACATTGTGCTCTACCCTGTTATCCAATGACTGAAAGATGGTCATTGATCTAAAGCCACACGATTAGATTAATGACTGAAAGCGGATTTGAAACTTGATCTTCCCAGTACTAGTCTCACATTCTGATTACACCAGACTGACCCCTTAATTTACTCACTAATGAAGTATTCTAAACTATTAACCAGAAAACAGTCCAACAAGAAATAGTTAGCCACTAAAAAATGCCTAACTGCCACATAATAATTACAAATTTCCCCAATATCCCTCGAAATAAATGGCTGGAATAACTTGCTGCTCTTGTACTGTAAGTAATGCTTAAGAGTAATACCATGGTGCAGAAAAAAAGTGAATTCAGCATAAAGTTGTATATCCTACTGCCCTGCAGTAGGTAGTTTGGGATCACGGACTTTGGTAATTATATCACCAAAGCAACATGTCACGGGAAGTTACAGATGAGGAGAAGATTCAGTGTTACTGAAAGGTCCAAACACTGCTCTCAAACAAAATTGATCAGTGCTGTCGCTGTTAAAAAAAATCTAAATATAATCATGCTGCAATAGTTACTTAATGGTTGATAACATTGTGTATTCCTTTATCCCCAAATAGGCACAGGAAGAATTCAACAAAATATGGGGCATCATCAGCATCACGGCAATCAACCAGAATGGAAGTTCTGTTGCTCCAGGCATGCGATCATCTCAAGCAGCACAAGAGAAGTTGTTACTTAACATTTATCCAACGTATATTGATCCTTCAGCTGTTCAGTACATTGAAACAAATGGTCTAGGAATCCCTAATGAAGATGCCACTGAAGCAGAGAGCTTAGGCAATGTCATTGGCAGAAAAAGGCCTCCCGATTTGCCCCCTCTCAAGATTGGCTCCGTTAAAGGGAACATTGGGCACACAGAGTCAGCTGCTGGGGCAGCAGGCTTAATCAAAGTTCTTCTCATGATGCACCATGGGAAGATAGTCCCATCCTTGCACTTTTCAGAGAGCACCAGCAGCATAAATACAGGGAAACTGAATCTCTCCATCCCAACAACAGTGGAGAAGTGGGAGGAGCCTGGTGAATATGGCAGAGTTGCTGGGATCAACTGTTTTGGATTTGGGGGCACCAATGCCCATGTGGTTGTCAGACAGTTTAAACAAACCCAGGTTATTTCTCCAGTCCGAAGGCCCGTTGAATTATTTGTCATTTCGGCAGCTTTAAGGAGTTCTCTCAAACGGGCGATAGAAGACACAGCTAGGTACCTTAATACCAGTGAATCAGCGACACTCCCAAATCTGGCCTACACATCTGCTTGTAGAAGAAGTCACATAAACTACAAATACAGAAAAGCGTTTGTGGCATCCTCTCTCCAGCACTTACAGCAACAGCTTAATTCAACTGAAATGGAAACTGTGTCACGGAAAAAGCCTGCAGAATTGATCTTTGTGTTCTCCGGTAATGGTTTGCATTTCAAAGGGATATGTAGAATCCTGCTGAAATCTGAGCCTGTCTTCAGAGACAAATGTATTGAAATCAAGCAATTATTTCAACAGCTTTCACCCACTGGAATTTTGAATTTAACAGAAAGTGGGCACAATGATTTGCCCAGGCCTGAAGTTGCCCAGCCCTTACTCTTTACACTGCAGGTGGCCTTGGTTACACTCCTGCAACACTGGGGCGTTAAGCCAATTGCTGCTGTTGGCCATTCAGTTGGTGAAGTAGCTGCTGCCCATTGTGCTGGCTTGATTTCCCTGGAAGATGCTGTCAAAGTCATCTACCACAGGAGCAGGCTGCAGGCTAAAGTCACTGGAGGCAGAATGCTGGTGGTTGACAACATTCCCGTTGCAGAAGTGTCAGCAGCCCTTGGTGCATATTCAGGGAAAGTCTGCGTTGCAGCGTTTAACAGTCCTTTGTCTTGCACCTTATCAGGAGATGAAGCATCTATCCACGCCATTCATAAAGATTTAGCTGAGCACTTCAGTAAAAGAAACATATTTCTTCATACCTTAGATGGGCCAGCTGCATATCACAGCCACATGATAGAACCAGTACTAACAGAACTCTCAGAAAGCCTATCAGAATTAAAGAAAGGGAAGCCAGAGATTGAGCTAATTTCGACAGCAACAGGGAAGGCCATTTCAGATGGCGATTTTGTTACAGGCACCTACTGGGCCAGACAGGTTCGGGATCCTGTTTCTTTTGCAGAGGCCATAATGACATCAGTAAAAGGCAAGGACAACGTTGCATTTGTGGAAATAGGTCCTCAAAGAGCTTTGCAGAGATACATCGTTGAGACATTAGGGACGCAAACCAGAGTTTTTAATTCTTTGCAAACGGATAGGGAATATGTGACTCTTCTTAATCTAGTGAAAGATCTTTTTGAATTGGGATTGAATGTGAATTGGCAGCATTTTTATGAAGGTTATCAAAGTGTACCATCAGCTTATCCCAGGTATCACTTTGATCATCAGAAACTCATGCTGCATCAGAAAGCAAACAGCAGAGCTGTAAGCTCAAGCCATTCTTTAATTTGCAGTACAAATAAGGATAACTCAGAATTCATTTGTTCTATCTCTGAGGCTCTGAAACCACATTTATATGAGCACAAGAACTACTGTGCTGCATTAATTCCTGTAGCTGTTTTGGTGGAACTTGCTCTGGCAGCCGTGATGACGAGCTCAAGGCCAAAAGTACCCTTAAGTTATTGTCAAATGAATATATTTTTCCCTGCACCATGTGTTTTAAATGAAAATCTCCATGCTTTGAAGATAAAGGTTGAGCCACAACAAACAGTGTCAAAGTTCAGAATACAATCAGGTTCAGCTAATACAGTTTATGCTTCGGGACAAGTCAGAAAGAACCCTGAAACATCAATTGAAGAAAAGAAGATTTCTTTAAAAGACATTTTTCAGAGGTGTAGATCTGTTGTTAGCGAAGATGAGGTTTATGAAACATTGGCTCAGTCTGGATCCAACTATGATGCTACTTTCAGGCAGCTAAGTAATGTATTTTATTGTGAAGACTTGAAAGAAGCTGTGACAACTGTTACAGTGAAGAGACAAACAGTAGAAGAAATGTACGAGTATTATATCCATCCAGTCCTTTTAGATTGTTTTCTGCAAATGGTAGGTATTCTGGCTGCAGTTACTTCCAATAACAAAGTAGTTTTACCTTCTGGTATAAGTAGTCTTGCAGTTGCTCGCTCATTGGAAGAGGAAATGATTATATATTTAAAAACAACCAAGTCCACTGACAATTTCTTAGAGTTTTGTGGATGCTTCACAGATAAACAAGGCTCCGTTCTGGTAGAACTGAGATGTGTTCGAATTAATTTGGTACAGGAAATTCCCAGGAAAGAAAATGAATTGTTGTTTGAAAATCAGTGGAAGGAAATAACTTCTGATCAAGCAATGCATAATCTGCCCAAAGCACCTCGAGTTGTGGTGTTTGCTGACAAATTTGGAATATCGCAGCAGCTCAAGAATTACTTACATAGCGAGTCTAGATTTGTTGCGTATCAGGAATGGGAGAAATTGTTGGCAGCTAAGAGAACAGATACCTATGCACAAAGTAAGATTAATATGGAACTGCAGGGATATGATGATGTTCTGTTTATGTGGGGCATCCAAAAACTGAACGAAAATTTGCCGGAGAAAGTGGTGAAACATTCAGTAAGATGCTGTGAGGCATTTCGCCAAGTTGTTACTGCATTAAAGGAGAAGAAGTCCCATTGCTCCATTACAGTAATCACTTACAGGACATCAGAAAGGAAAGTAGACCATATAAACACTGGCTTTGGTTTGTACGGCATGGCTCGAACATGTATGGTTGAAGTCCCGGAAATAACGTTTCAGATTATTGACATCAGCTCTACAAATGCAATAGATATCTCGGCCTTAGCTGATGTTTTAGTAAAATATAAAGCACAGGATTATCCAGAAGTCTGGATTGATGAGGGACGAATTTATAGTTCTGAAATTAGGCGCACACAGATTGAACCCACAGCCTTCAATACACCTTCCCACCCACTTCAGAACTCAGACTTCTGCATTTTGTATACAGGAGATCCATACTGTATGAATGATCTGTCAGTTAAAGTTGCCAACTCACGTACTCAACTTGGCAACCACAGTGTTGAAGTTCAACTTGAAAAAATAAGCATCCACTCAGAAGACTATTTCCCTGTTAGCGTGTCCAGCTGCAAGTTTGGGAAAACGTTGTATTGGAATTCAGATACTATAGATAAACACAAGCTATTAGCTCTAGACTTTACTGGCACTGTAACAGCAATAGGCAGTGAGGTGAAAAAGGTAAAAGTGGGAGATCATATTGCTTCATGTTATCCGGTTTCTGCAGCGTCAAGAATTAATATTCCAGAAACAGTTTGTTTCAGCACTCAAAAATTTCCATGTTTCAGAAATATACCATGCACTTCGTTCTTCTGGGTAGCAAGGGAGATTTTTCATCAAATGCTGCCAGTGCCAAAGCATAATGAAATATTAGGTATTGTTTGCACTGAGCCCGAGTCAGTTTTGTGCAAAGTGCTTACTTTTTCAGCTCAGGAATTAGGTTGGAAAATAATAGTTACAAACCATACAACTGGTCTATGGCAACGTGTTAATCAGTGCAATGCCCTTATTTTTCTACCTCCACTAAACGGACTATTTAAAGAGGGCCTAAGCTGTCTTTTCCATCTCCGAGATGTTGTACTGGTTTATGGCAATGAACAACCAGAATGTTTGAGGTATCTGGCTGGGAGTGATCATGAAAATATCCATATTCACACTGTCAGTCTTATCCGCATTTTCCAGAAAGCATATCTGATACGATCTCAGAAGGAGATGTATTGTTGGCTGAAGTCATTGAATATGAAACAATTAAAAGATATCGCATATTTCATTTTTCAGCAAGCAGGAAAGGATCTGAGGCCTGAGGTTGCCGCATCCTATTTCAACTGCAAGAATGTCCCAGTTGCAGTACTAAAAAGTGATGGGGAAGACAGCAAGATATCAGATATACCCGAGACTGAAACAGACAGGAGAATGTTTAAGCAGAATGCAGTTTATATAGTCGCAGATGAATTCACTAGGCTTGGCTTAGAAACTGTAAAATTTGTAGCTCAGAATGGAGGCAGGTGCATTGTGCTGCTTTCACAGAGGAATCCAAGCACTGAGGAGCAAAAAGAAATAAATGCTCTCCAGGATCACTGTGAAGGGAGCAGAATAGTCAACTTGCAGTCTAACATTGTTTGCAGTTCAGAGGTTGAGAAAGCTATCAAGTCGATCAGTAAATTTTTCCCAAACTCTCCTGTTAAAGGTGTATTCCACAGTGCTATGGCTTTACATGATGGGCTCCTTGAAACCCTCAACGTGTCAAACTTTGAGGAAGTTTTAAATCCAAAGGTAGCAGGGGTAATCAATCTTCATCGTGCCACGCAAGGCAGGGAGCTTGACCACTTTGTATGTTATTCTTCTATTTCATCGTTTCTTGGAAACGCAACACAGTCCAACTACGCAGCTGCCAATTCCTTCCTGGATCTCTTCTGTCATTACAGGAGAAACAGTGGCCTTCCAGCGCAGTCCATTAACTGGGGTGCTTTAAATCTCGGAGCCTTGCAAGATCAACAACACTATCAAAATTATAGGTTACAAACGAAAGGAATAGAGGATCTGCAAGTGAACGAGATTCATGAATATCTAAAAAGAAGCTTAATTCTGGATCAACCTCAGCAAGCTGTGTTAAAATTGAATTTTCAAACTTTAGCTGATCATGTTTTATCTCAAAATTTGTCGTTGAAGAGTCGTTTTTATGAACTTGTTTCTGAAGAGACAGGTAGTAATCCTGAGCTTGCTGGTGAAGCTGGATTCAAAAACTACTCTCTAAATGAGCCTGTAGATTATGCAATCGCACTTTTGAAAAGCCTGGCTAAAACAATCCCTGTTGATCTTTCAATGCATACGCCACTTTCATCATTGGGTGTAGACTCTACATTAGCCTTTACTCTACAGAATCGTATCTTTACGGAAAGGAGAGTGGAAATACCTCTCACGAAACTACTTGATCCTCAGTCCACTGTGTCAACTTTAATCTTATACTTGAAAGAAAATTCTGACACAACCGATTCTCATGGAGCTGAAGGTACTGATGTTGGAAGCTGGTTGTAGAAATGCATTTCCAGGCATTATACTAAATTAATTATCAGTAATGGCTTAGTGTTCAAGGTTTGTTTTTTGCAGTTCAAAACCTCAAAACCCCTTGATCGCCACGGTACTACTAGTCCCCAAAATGGAAACCTCTCTCTATACAGGACACGTTCTGGCCATGCCTATCACCACAGTCTGACGGGTAAGACGCAGGGACAGTAGGTGGCTTGTGGTAGAAGATATAAATGCATATGACAAATGGAGCAAGTCCAATGTCTTTTCAGTTCGGTGCACAATACAGAATTTCTGTTTAGCTACGAATTTCTGATTGTGCAAAACAGTTAGACGTATCTGTATGTAACACCGCAGGCCAACACAGACCTACCTGGCATGAAGCTCAGTTGGGAAAAAAATGGTGTTTATTTCTAAGTAGGCATGTAGAGTGTTGCTCTGGAGGTGTGCCTATGATTGCAGCCTTCAATTTCTAGCATTCAATTATTTAAGTACAATTGATTTTTATTTTTTTTTTACTGTTATTTGCTAGGTGGAATATGAATTATATGGAAAATGTATTGATCGTAACTTTAGTACAGATAATTAATTTGAATGAAGATTTATAATGGGGTCTTTATGCAAAACATATCCTAATTTGTATTAATAAACTCTTGTGTGGTTCTAATATTTGTATTGGCCTAGGAACAGGAACAGCAATGCTTGTGGATGTGTGGAAATCAAAAATAACTTCAGGGCACATGTATTGTGGGGGAATTCTGTATTCAGAATTATGGAGCTACTGTATGTACTTTCCTTACTTGAAAGATAAGAGAGGGAGGTCCAGCAGCAGCTGTTTTAACCAGCTGTTATTGAAAATCAAGCCTCCACATCATGTCAATTGACTGAATTCAAATTCAAACCACAGAAAAATTGTGTGTGTACACAAGACAGGAATTCAGAAGAGGCCAAGAAGACACCATAACGGCAACAAAATGGGACAAGGACCATTTTCAAAGATGCTACAAAGGTTAGAATCAGATTTTTAGATGATGAGACAGAAGGTAGACACAATATGCTTGGAGAACACAACCAAACTCTCCCTCCTCCACCCCAGCCGCAACATTCAAAAACACCCTCCCAACTCACACATGAACAGCCAATCACAAACAAGCAACCACACCCTAGGCAAACCCCAACTTCTCTCACCACCAAAGGAACACAAGTGGATAGAACCTGCACAAACAATGCTGACACAAAACCCCACACATGCATTAAGTAAAATAGAAACATCCCCACCCACCATGGCCCCCTCCACCTCTTCTCCCCTTTTCTTCCTAATGTAACACTAATGTCTCAGCAAATGAAATTGACCTGTAGAAAAGGTAACTCGAAAAAAGAGACAGTGCACATATTTTTGTAAACCAAGAAATCTTTAAAAAAATACATTAAAAAAAATTAAAAAAAGAAAAGAAAATATGACACAAGCAAAACTTGATATATTGTATATTTTGGGTGCTTATATCACAGCATCACAGAGAATGTAAGAGATACTACCTTAATAGGCCCCTACAGATCTGGGATAAGGAGGGGTACCCACTTCAATGGGTGGTATTTCCAGGCAGGTTTGAAACGTGGCTCAACTGAAAGGGGTTTTGAGGCGCTGCCAATCAGTGGAATGTTGGTGCCTGAAATATCCTAAGCAAACTGCTGTGTTCAGGGCTTTGCAACACCTGACAATCAGCTAATCATTGGGTCTTACGAAGCCCTATGAAAAGTGCTCTGTAAGACCCATGTGGGCAAAAGGGCCACCTGATGTAAACATGATGTCAGTGGTCCTGCTCACTTTCCAAAGTTGGCCCGCAAGTGGTGGGAGAGATAACACCGAGGAATAATAATAAAAAATTTTATTTATACCCTGCCCTCCCCAGCCAAAACCGGGCTCAGAGTGGCTAACATCAAATATATGACATATTACCATAAAATCAAGCAATCAATTAAAATACATCTTAGCTCCTAAAATCAAGTCAGAATCAAAGTAAAATCCAATCAGATGGCAGCCCGCAAAGTAAGGATGGGGACCTTAAATGCTCACCAGGAAGAGCCCACTCCTGTCCGCTAGGTAATTAGTTCCATTATCAAACTGCTCTCATTGTAATATTGTCATGTTTACATTAAGCGGTTTCATAATACAGTATTTGTATCTGAGAAAGGAACTCCTCCAGCACTGGAGCTCTGGGCACTGACTGGAAGCTGTCTATTTGGCATTTTACTACAAAAGCCGAAGAAAGTTAGGAACACAGGAATAAAAATGAGACCGTGAACAGCCCCAAACAAGATCACCAGAAACATGATCTTAAAAAAGGTTCTGAAGATGTAAGAGGATGCCATGGAGAGTACAATAACTCCCAAGATAGTGGAAATAGCTCCCTGTGTAACAGGGTAGCCAAGGTGGTACAATGCATCCACAGCCTTGTCATTCACTTTGTGTTTCTCACTGGCAACAAAAGCATAAGAAATATGAGCAGAGAAGTCTACTGAAAACCCAATGCAGATAACAAGGTTGATCATGGATATGGAATCAAGATTCACATTCCAGAAGGACATGAAACCAGCTACACCGACAATAACAGAGGCAATAGCAAAGGTTACCCACAAAGAACAAAGAGGATTGGGAATGAGTAGTAAGGAAATGAGTAGCATGGCTCCAGCAGCAATCACAACATTTTGAACTGTGTTCTGAACGATCACAAGATATTGATCAAAGTAAATAAAAGCTGGATGATAAACCATTAATGGTACCTTGCAGTCCTTAGCAAGACCTCTCAGCTCATTTAAAAGACTCCTCTCATCCACTGCAGTAGTAACATTGACTGTCTGTATGAAAAAACGTGATGCTATTATTTCTGTAGCAATAACATAAACATCCCACTTGAAGTCTGGATTAATCCCAAAAAGGGTGGCTAAATTGTCAATGAAAAGCCTACGGTCATCTATATTGAAAGACATACGTTTAGCGACATCTTGGTAAGTTCTCAACCAGGACACTGATAAATTCTTGTTGACGTAGGATGAGCTTTCTAGTGCATTCATACAGTTTTCAACATCTGCACGGACAGATGAATCCCAATAAGCTTTGCTTTCAGTAACAACCACCATAACCCTTGGACCATATTCTGAAAAATATTCCTTTTCCCATTCATAATACTGGATGACATAAGAATTGTCACTAGCTAGATTTCGAAGATCTATACCTTCTTGGACTTGAGTGCAGGCAAAAATACTACTACCCAAGTACATGAGATAAAGGACTACCACAAGCACCTTGGTCCAGGCGTGCATAAGGAAGGGACCGTAATACTTTCTAAAGAATCCATTCATGGGGTGTTCAGTCTCTGCTCCAGTGGACTCATCAAAAGACCCTCCTACACAGCACATGTTATATGTGCAGCCCTGAGAGTCCTGAGGCTCATTGTTCACTTTCATGAATGTGAGCCAGTGTCTGTTGCTTTCTTCTCGTCTCCCATTTAAAGCAAGAACTGCCCCCAAGAATGTCAGGTTGTATAAGTAGCAGAACACAAAGGCTGTTCCTGTGTAGATGCAAAATGCCTGAACAGACTGGAATGAAGTTGCAATTCCAATGTAGAAGGCTAACACGTCTGTGAGGGTCGTGATGGTAATGGACACAGCTGCTTCTCTGTAGGTGTCAGCCATTCGATCTCTGACACTGTCCTTCACTTTAGTCTGCTGCCAGCAAGACACCAGGATGAACATGTCATCAACACCAACCCCTGAAGAATGGCAAGTATATATCATATTAGTTCCTATATGTCATGCGAGAAGAGAAATACAGTGATATCTTGAAACTCGAATGGCTTGGCTCCCGAAAAAAAAAGGCTCCTTAACACCGCAAACCCGTAGCTATGTAAGAGAATTTTCACCCATCATCATACTTAAATATATTAATGAAAAGCCCAATGGAGAAGTCAGGAGGAATGTGTACATTTGCTCACTTACCAAGGATAAGAAATGGTGAATTTGCAACTGTGACAACAAACGGCACCCCACAAAAGAGCAGCAATCCAAAGCTGCTGACGACAGATAAGCCTGCTGACAGCACCCCAAAAGCTGCAACCCACACTTTTGTCCGTACACAGTCCAGCCTGAAACAGAGATTAAGAAGATTCTAATTCGATTCAGAGTATCACGGTACACGTGCTAATCCCCCCTCCCACTTAACCAAGCTAAACCCGTTAGCACCAAATGGATCGGCTATGCATGCACTGAAGCTGTTTGAAGCTTTGTTTTGAAGCTCTAGTTGCACAAAATATCTCAAAAAAGGATGCAAGCTTCCAAGCTCCCCAGAATGCTTCATCAGCTAGACAGTAAACAAACCAAGGAGGCAAGAACAAAGTTGGCTGTTGGTAAGGCCATTGAGAAATATAGCAGACATTCAGATGAAGCGTGGGAAATATAGCAGACATTCAGATGAAGCTTGGTAGATCTACTACCTGCTCTTAAGCCTGCATACACATGATACCTAATAATAATAATAATAATAATAATAATAATAATAATAATAATAATTTATTATTTCTACCCTGCCCATTTGGCTGGCTTTCCCCAGCCACTCTGGGCAGTTTCCAACAGAAGGTTAAACATACATTAAAACATCAATCATTAAAAACTTCCCTAAACAGGCCTGCTTTCAGATGTCTTCTAAATGTCATATAGTTGTTTATTTCTTTGACATCTGATGGGAGGGCATTCCACAGGGCGGGCGCCAATACTGAGAAGGCCCTCTGCCTGGTTCCCTGTAACTTCGCTTCTTGCAGGGAGGGTACTTCCAGAAGGCCCTCGGCGCTGGACCTCAGTGTCCGGACAGAGCAATGGGGGTGGAGACACTCCTTCAGATATACTGGACCGAGGCCATTTAGGACTTTAAAGGTCAACACCAACACTTTGAATTGTGCTCAGAAATGTACTGGGAGCCAATGGAGGTCTTTCAAGACCAGTGTTATGTGGTCTTGGCGGTTGCTCCCAGTCACCAGTCTAGTTGCCGCATTCCGGATTAGTTGCAGTTTCCGGGTCACCTTCAAAGGTAGCCCCACGTAGAGCACATTGGAGTCTAAGCGGGAGAGAACTAGAGCATGCACCACTCTGGCGAGTAGGGTCTCAGCCTGCGTACCAGATGGAGCTGGTAGACAGCTGTCCTGGATACAGAATTGACCTGCACCTCCATGGATAGCTGTGAGTCCAAAATGACTCCCGGGCTGCCCACCTGCTGCTTCAGGGGCACAGTTGCCCCATTCAAGACCAGGGAGTCCCCCATACCCGCCCAGCCCCCGTCCCCCAAAAACAGTACTTCTGTCTTGTCAGGATTCACCCTCAACCCGTTAGCCTCCATCCATCCTCCCACTGCCTCCAGGCACTCACACAGGACCTTCACCGCCTTCACTGGTTCCGATTTGAAAGAGAGGTAGAGCTGAGTATCATCTGCATACTAATGAACACCCAGCCCAAACCCGCTAATGATCTCTCCCAGCGGCTTCACGTAGATGTTAAAAAGCATGGGGGAGACGTCGGAATCCTGAGGCACCCCACAAGTGAGAGCCCAGGCGTCTGAACACTCACCACCCCCCCGCTTTCTGGACACATCCCAGGAGGAAAGAGAGGAACCACTGTATAACAGTGCCCCCAGCTCCCAGCTCCTTTAGCCCAGGGGTTAGCAACCTTTTTCAGTCGTGGGCTGGTCCACTGTCCTTCAGACCATGTGGTGGGCCAGACTTTTTTTTGGGGGGGTGTGTGTGTGAATGAATTCCTATGCCCCACAAATAACCCAGAGATGCATTTTAAATAAAAGGACACATTCTACTCTTGTAAAAACACACTGGTGCTACTACCGAGAAGGCCCTCTGCCTGGTTCCCTGTAACTTTGCTTCTCACAGTGAGGATACCGCCAGAAGGCCCTTGGCACTGGACCTCAGTGTCCGGACAGAGCAATGGGGGTGGAGACGCTCCTTCGGGTATCCAGGACCAAGGCCGTTTAGGGCTTTAAAGATCAGCACCAACACTTTGAATTGTGCTCAGAAATGTACTGGGGGCCAATGGAGGTCTTTCAAGACCAGTGTTATGTGGTCTTGGCGGCTGCTCCCAGTCACCAGTCTAGCTGCCACATTCTGGATTAGTTGGGAGTTTCTGGGTCACCTTCAAAGGTAGCCCCACATAGAACCCGTTGCAGTAGTCTAAGCAGGAGAGAACTAGAGCATGCACCACTTTGGCGAGACAGTCTGCGGGCAGGTAGGGTCTCAGCCTGTGTACCAGATGGAGCTGGTAGACAGCTGTCCTGGACTCAGAATTGACCTGCACCTCCATGCACAGCTGTGAGTCCAAAATGACTCCCAGGCTGTGCACCTGCTCCTTCAGGGGCACAGTTGCCCCATTCAAAACCAGGGAGTCCCCCATACACTCTCACAAAATGAAAAGATAAAAATTATTTCCGTTTCCTCAGCAATTACCTTGAGCATGAGATAATGGAGAAGGTTATTGTTAAGGTATACGTGATGGAAAACAAAGGGACCACTTCCTTAGTATTTTTTTCAAACTCTTCTTGTCTGGACAATGAAGTAAAATAAGCCACCTGCCATAGGGAGCGGAAGGTGGGGTGGGGGAGAAGAGAAGATCACATGTTAAATATTCTCTCTCTCTTAATATATAAATCTAAATGCTCACAAGAGTATAAAGACAGGGTGCAATTAGCAGAATATAAGTGGGACCTGAAATACATTTTGCAGCATGGAGTGCTCCTGTACAGGGGCCCAGGATAGCAAACAATAAAAACATCCTTAAAACAATTCCAATACTGATGTAGACTGGGAAAGATCTCTACTTGCTAAGAGCAAGGTTCTTCAGCAGGCACTTAAAAGACAGCCGATACAGCGTCTGTGTAATATTCAAGCAGTGGGGAGTAATTCCAAAGGACAGGTGTCACAGCACTAAAGGCCCAAGTCCTACATTGTGAGGAACAGACCTCCTGATCAGGTGGTATCTGCTGGAGGCCCTCAGTGACTTGACTTGCCATCTAAGGGGTGAGGTGGTCTTTCGAATAGCCCGTCCTAAACAGTGCAGGACTTCATACACCAAGGCTTCAAGTTAGCCAGCCATGCCCTCTTTCAGAATCATCTATTTCACCCCGCATCCCATTGGACACTCAACATTCTGAGGCCGCCCAGCAATTCTCAGTCTTCATTAAGCTGCTTGGTTGGGTTGGCTGGACAAAGTCTCTAATGTCTCAAGTCACCAATGTGTGCACAGCCTATGACTGGCAGAGGCCGCAGGTTAGCACCACTGTCTGGCTTCCAACTTCTAGAGACAGCCACGAGTTTACATAACTTTTAAAATGGGATTAGACAAATCCACGGAGGATAATAATACCGATGGCAACCAGTCATGATGCTATTCCATGTCTCCAGCTTCAGAGGCAGCATGCCTCCAAGTACCAGAGTACTAATTGCTGAGAAACAAGAGCAAAAGAGGGATACAATCCTCATGTCTTGTGTGTGGGTTTCCCATAAGTATCTGCTTGACCATTATGGGTGAAAACGTTGCTTTGGTCTAATCCAGCAGAGCTCTGAAATTATTGTGCTTAAAAGTTTATTGGAGCAGGAAGAAGAAAAAAGAATTCTGTGGGAAGCAGCATGGAACTGAACAATTGTCTCTTTATTTCCCCCTTTATCTGGGGGTGGGCAGGGCAGGGAACAGAAGCCGTTAGTCTTCCTGTTAGGCCTGCCAGTAAAACTAACCAAATATTGAGGATTGTGAGGGAGAAATCCCATTTCTGCTGAAAGATACATCTTCCATATATTGTTTAAATGTGCATATTATACCCCACCTGATATTTATAATAAAATAATTGTCCAAAGGAGGCAAGATAATTAACTTTAAAACAAAGATAGCCTTTCAATAAAATGTCAGGCATTGATGTCTGGTTGGATGCTACAACAGAAGGCGTAAGATCAAAGCAATGAGTTCTGTTTAATAGGGTGAGAGGGAAAACACATCCTAATTAATGAAAAGCTGCAACAGACTAACCCAAATGGAATAAAACTTACCTGTCTAGAGCAGTTTCTTTGCTTTCCTTCTGGATGCAAAGAGGCATATTAATAGCCTTACACTGAACAGTGTTACTGGCTCCAGTAGTCAAACCACTTAATTTAGAAATATTTTTTTAAGGGAGAGAAAGGTTATAAGAGAGAGAGAGAGAGAGAGGGAGGGAGAAAGGGAGAAACTATTCAGGCCTGGGTAGCACAGAGAAGCAGAATTAGTTGCACTAATAACAACCCTAGCTGAGAAAGCAGACACACTACAAATTTTGCTTGGGCTTGTTAGCTAACCCTCAGTTTTAGTAGCCAGTGAGGTTCTGCTTTCTGTTCTACAAAGGCTAAGTGAGCAAGTCCTTTTTTGTTTTCACTTTCGCAAAGAAGGGGGAGGGGTTCCTATGGGTGTGGAGCTGTGGGTCGGATGATATGCATTTCAAACAAATCAGCCCATCACATAATAATAATAATAATAATAATAATAATAATAATAATAATAATAATAACAACAACAACAACAACAACAACAATAACAATAATTTTATTATTTATACTTTGCCCATCTGGCTGGGCTTCCCCAGCCACTCTGGGTGGCTTCAAAAAAAATATTAAAATACTGTAATACATCAAACATTAAAAGTTTCCCTAAACAGGGCTGCTTTCAGATGTCTTCTAAAAGTCTGGTAGTTTTTGTTCTCTTTGACATCTGGTGGGAGGGTGTTCCACAGGTAGGGCGCCACTACTGAGAAGGCCCTCTGCCTGGTTCCCTGTAACTTGGTTTCTCGCATCGAGGGAACTGCCAGAAGGCCCTCGATGCTGGACCTCAGTGTCCGGGTAGAATGATGGGGGTGGAGACACTCCTTCAGATATACTGGACCGAGGCTGTTTAGGGCTTTAAAGGTTAGCACCAACACTTTGAATTGTGCTTGGAAACGTACTGGGAGCCAATGTAGGTCTTTCAAGACTGGTGTTATATGGTCTTGGCGGCCGCTCCCAGTCACCAGTCTACCTGCCATGTTCTGGATTAGTTGTAGTTTCTGGATCACCTTCAAAGGTAGCCCCACGTAGAGCGCATTGCAGTAGTCCAAGCGGGAGATAACCAGAGCATGTACCACTCTGGTGAGGCAGTCGAGGCAGATAGGGTCTCAGCCTGCGTACCAGATGGAGCTGGTAAACAGCTGCCCTGGACACGGATTTGACCTGTGCCTCCATGGACAGCTGTGAGTCCAAAATGACTCCCAGGCTGCACACCTGGTCCTTCAGGGGCACAAATACCCCATTCAGGACCAGGGAATCCTCCACACCTGCCCGCCCACTGTCTCCCAAAAACAGTACTTCTGGCGGTTCCCTCTCTGCGAGAAGCCAAGTTACAGGGAACCAGGCAGAGGGCCATCTCGGTAGTGGCATCCACCCTGTGGAACGCCCTCCCACCAGATGTCAAAGAGAAAAATAACTACCAAACTTTTAGAAGACATCTGAAGGCAGCCCTGTTTAGGGAAGCTTTTAAAGTTTAATAGGTTATTGTATTTTAGTGTTTTGTTGCAAGCTGCCCAGAGTGGCTGGGGAAACCCAGCCAGATGGGAGGGGTATAAATAATAAATTGTTGTTGTTGTTGTTGTGCCAGGAGACGCTTACCTGGATGGTTGCGAGGTTCAAAGATTTCAGCACGCCCGGGATGCGCTCCAGAAACGCCCGGAGCCAGAGCGCGCTGTCGTTTCTGCGAGAAGCCTCATCTTCCTGCAAGTAGTAGAAGAGGCGCAGCGCTTTGGCCGCCCGGACGGGGCGCGCCGGCCCATCCCCGGGGCCCAAGTCGAGGCCTCCCAGAAAGGGGGGCAGGAAAAGGGGGTTGGCAGTGAGCGGAGGGACGTAGAGCGGGAAAGTGAGGTCGGGCAGCAGCGCCTGTATCCCGGCCGGGTCGCCTTGCACCAAGCTGAGCAGCGGGTTGGCGCTGCTGCAGTTGTGGCCGGGGCTGCTCCGCGCGCAGAGCTGGGCGAAGGAGAGCGCGGCGCCGTCGGGGCTGCGGAGCCCCCGCACCGCCTGGTCCAGCGCCAGCAGCTCGGCGAAGGCCTCCCGGGTGAGGAGCGAGCCTCCGCCGCGGGCCACGGCCAGGAGGGAGGCGAAGGAGCCCTCGGTGCTCAGCCTCTCGGCCGAGAAGCGCCGCGCGTCGTCGGTGGGGAAGTGCGCCTGCACGAAGCGCCGCTCGCCCTTGGCGGGGCCCCCGAGCGGCGTGAACTGGCCCTCGATGTCGTTGTCCTCCAGGCTGCTCAGGAACACGAAGCCGGCGCCCAAAGCGGCCGAGAGCGCCACGGGCACGAGCAGGAAGGGCCACGGGTGCGCGCCCACCTGGGCGCCCAGGGCCCGCAGCGCGCGCGACAGGGGCCTCTCCACGCAGTCCGTGTGGCAGTCGAGGGGCGCCATCGCCTTTTCTCTTTTCTCCTCCTCCCAGCGGCGAAGAGAGTTAAGAGAGTTCAGACCGTTATCCGAGTACGCGAGGGGTAGGGCAGCCCGGCCCCACTTAGCACGAGTTTCTGAAACATCTCGAAAAGGGGGAACTGAGCGGGAAATGATGGTAAATATGGCCGCTGGGCGGAGGTTCGCCCTTCGGGCAACGCCCACCCGTTAACCGCCTCAGAAGTCGGTTGGGGGGAGGGAGCGAGGCGATGCTGAGGGAAACTCCCTTCAGCGAAGGCATCAGTTTCTTGGCTGCAATCTGGCCGCTACGTCTGAGGGAAACTCCCGAGAAATTCCAGAACGAGAGGGCGCAGTGCCTTTTTAGCCAAGATGCAATGAAAGTGATCTTTTAACCAGTAGCCCGTCTAACTGGGAATTTCCTTCTTCTCGGCAGTCTTTTTTCCGCAAGGGTGGGCGACCTGCGGCCCCCCACTTCAGTTTACTGTACACTCACCGCATTTCCAGTGCAGAGTTTTTAATTCATGTTCCCATGACGTTATGTATTTTGTACTCCATTATAAAATACTGCTGACTGGAGTCCTTAAGCCACTCCTAATTTGTCTCTCCCCTGCCATCAGCACCCTCAAAGAGGAACAAATCTGACAGTAATGAAGCTGTCCTGATGAGAACAGTCGAAGGCAGAAAGAGGCATGAAACACACTGGCGGGGGGACGACGACGACGACAACAACAACTTAATAGCGCTCTGAGGCAGGAATGTGAACACACCCCAAGTATAAAAAAAATTGTATTTTACTTTCAGTTTTACTTCTTATGCACATGACCTGATTGTTTAAGGAACTTGCTTGCTGCTGCATCTGCTGTTTTGATAGTATTTAGCTCCTTCTGATAATAATAATAATAATAATAATAATAATAATAATAAGTGTGCCACGTATAAATATATATATATTAAAAGCTTGCTGAAGACCAGCTAGGATCCAGAAGAGCAAAAAGGCACTGTTCTTTAAAGCTAGCACTAAGAAGATTTCACCGAAGTTGAATGAAGCAGTTTTGGAATAAACTGGTGAGAAATTGCAGATTCACAAGAGATCATGAATCTAGAAATTATTATAATTATGTGATTGCCAAGCAAGTTCTTTTAAATGCCACGGTGAAAGGTTTTAGGTTTTTTATTGTACAGAATGATGCTTGTGCCGGATTTCAGATACCACAAGAATATAAATAGATTTCCTGCTCATATGACATACTAGTAGATATACTTAGGATGTGACATAGGCTCTGAACATACCAGATTTTTAATGTGCATGTGGCTTGCACAGCCCTGACTTTTAATTGCACTCTTTCTCAATGTTTTCCATCCACACTTGGGGATGCGCTGCTGTCCCCCCCCCCCCCATGAATTCCAGAAACCTGTGGTCCATTGTGGGCATGCCTGCAGGTGTTTGTTTCCCTGTGCTTGCAGTCACTTTATATATATATGTATATGCACGTTTCCAAAATATCAGACATGTATTTTTTCCCTCCTTACTGTACTATCCACAGGTCAGTAAAATCTATTTACTCTTAATCGTATATCATTTATGAACAGGTTAAAAAGCACTGGTTCCAATACAGATTCTTGGGGAACCTCTCTTAGTACATGACTCTCTGGACCAGCCACAATATCTCAACCTGATTTATCTCACAGCATTTTTGTGAGGATAAAATGGAGAAGAGGGGGCCATGTATGCCACACGGAGTTCCTAGGAAGAAAGGTGAGATATAAATTTAGGAATGAATAAATCCCTCCATTGTGAGAATTGTCCATTTATTCCTCCTCTGTGCTTCCAGCTACCGTTGCACAACTACTAAAATTGCTCAGGAGCCTTGGGTGAGGGACTTTGTCAGAGGCTTTTTAAAAATCCCAAGCATACAATGCTTACTAGATAACCCTGAGGGATAGCTCAGTTGGTAGAGCATGCGGTTGTGGGTTTTAGGTTCAAGCCCCGCATTGGATGAAAGATTCCTGCATTGCAAGGGGTTTGGACTAGATCAGGCACGTCCAACAGGTAGATCGTGATCTACCGGTAGATCAGTGGACATCTGTGGGAGATCACTGGCTCCCCCCAAAGAAGCTCAACAAGTTTGGCTCCTCTAAAAAAAGCTCACCAACTTTGACCTGAACCGCAAGAAAATGGGGCTTTCCTCCTCCCTAAAAAAAGCTGAACAACTTTGACCTGAACCCCCCAAAAAGGGGGTAGATCACTGCCAGTTGTTAACTCTGTGAGTAGATTGCAGTCTCTTGGGAGTTGGCCACCTCTGGACTAGATGATCCTACTGATCCCTTCCAACTCTATGATCCAAGCTTCAAGCAAGCGCCATGCACAAGCTTATTGACATTCCCAAGGAACTGTGAAAGATTAATGAGACACAACTTACTTTGGCAGAAACCATGTTGATCCTGCTTTGGAAGATTTGAGCTTGCATATTTTTGATTAACTTTAATCATGCTTTCCACCCACCAAT
The DNA here is from genome assembly GCF_964188315.1 of Podarcis muralis. NCBI lineage: Eukaryota > Metazoa > Chordata > Lepidosauria > Squamata > Lacertidae > Podarcis > Podarcis muralis. The sequence goes on along the minus strand of NC_135666.1, from coordinate 21,534,590 downwards.
TTACCTAGAAAACACGTTAAACTGGCCTACAATTTCCTGGATTCCCTCTGGATCCATTGTTTAAATTGTGTGCTACATTGGTCACTTTCAAGTTCTTAGGAATGGAGGCCAATCTTAGGAACTCGTTACATATTTTTTGTTAGGTCAAACAGTTTCACGTGTGAGTTCTTTAAGAACGGTCACTGTTGGGCTAAAGTGGGGGACCCCCATTCACATCCCTTTCCGGTCATGAAGTTCATGGGGTAACTTTGGGCCAGTCAGTTTGTCAGCCTAACCTACATCAGAGGGTAGGCTGGAAAGATAAAACAGCAATGTGGTGGAAATAACCATGCACACCACAATGAGGAAATGTAGGTGTTGTTTTGGAAAAAATGCCCCCAAAGGTATAAAAGTAAAAAGCAAGGGAACCTAGTCATATACCAAAATTAAATGGTATCAGTAGGGTTCATGTGGAGGACAGCAAGGCTCACTTTAGATCCCCACCCTTGAGCAATGCCTACAAGTAATTACAGTGGTACCTTGGTTCTTGAACTCAATCTGTTCTGGAAGTCCGTTCGACTTCCAAAACATTCGCAAACCAAGGTGCGGATTCTGATTGGCCCCGGAAACAATGCCGGCAGCTGAAATGAACATTTGGCTTCCAAAAAACATTCACAAGCCAGAACACTTACTTCCGGGTTTGCGGCGTTCAGGAGCCAAGCCATTTGGCAGCCAAGGTACTACTGTAATCCTTGCATGTACATTGGGGTGGGAGTCACTGACAAGAGGTGCGGTTTTGCTCTGCTCCACGTATTAGCTCTATGAAGGTCATGCAATTTTCTGATGAGGGCTACAGTCTGCAGTGGGGTAGCCAACATGGTGCCCTCCATGTGCTGCACTTCAACTCCCATCAGCCTCCAATTCCCATCACCCCCAGCCAGCATAGCCACTGGTCAGGGATGATGGGAACTGTAGTCCAACAAACATTGTGACTGCACTATGTTGGCTGCCCTTGGTCTCCAGAATGTGTAAAATGTCAGTGGATGAAATATTGCTTCATATGATCTATGGAGACAAAGATGTTCTCACTCGTGTTTCTCTTTGTATCATACAGTTGAAGAAAGATTCGGAGAATATCATAGGCATCAGTGCAGTTCTTACTCCATTGGCCGATTTATAAGCGTTGCTGTGCAATGGATTCTGGCAATCAGGAGCCCTTCACCGTCACAACGAGCATGCACAAATACGTGGAACAATGTTTGCTGGGACTGGGACAGATTCGTCTGCAAGTCCAACATGGTGGCTATGGGGGACGGCTATGGTTCAGTGGCAGAATGTGTATGTTGCATGCAGAATGTCCTGGGTTCAATCCCCAGCTGGGAGAAAACTGTGTCTGAAATTTTGGGAAGCCGCTGTCAATCAAGGTAGACAGTACTGAGACAGATGGGCCAATGGTCTGACTCAGTAACAGGCAGCTCCCTGTGTTCCTATGACCAATGTTTTTCATATGTACATTCAATGTTTTACTTATAATTACAGTATTATATATTTATTTATACCCCACCTTTTTTCCTGATGGGACTCAAGGCTGCTTACATGTAAAAAGGAAACACTAAAGAAAACAATTAAACATTGTTAGAAGTAAAACTACACACATACGTAAAATCTATTAAAACCACACAAAAACAAAAACAGCATGGCACCAGCCCTCTCATTAAAAGCAGGCAGTTCCCAAAAGCCTTTTGGAACAGAAGCTTTCACCTGCTGGCGGAAGGACAACAAGGAGGGAGCCAGTCTTACATCTCTAGGAAAGGAGTTCCAAAGTCTGGGAACAGCCACCGATAAGACTCTCTCCCTACCAAGTGTGCCTGGGAAGGTGGCAGGACTCAGAGAAGGGCCTCTCCCAAAGATGTCAACATCCAGGCAGGTTTGTATGAGGGAATACGGTCTTTCAGATAGCTTGGACTAAAGCTGCGTAGGGCTTTAAAAGTCATAACCAGTACTTTGAAATGTGCAAAGAAGTCATGTGCTCTCCGGTCTACGATCTGGCTGCAGCTTTTCGAGCCAGTTGAGGTTTCTGAGCACTTTTCAAAGACACCCCGCATAAAGTGAGTTACGGCGTTTTCATTTAAATGCTAAATAGCATGGGGGCAGAATAGAACCCTGAAGGACCCCATAGGCCAGGCATGGCCAAACTTGGCCCTCCAGATGTTTTGAGACTACAATTCCCATCGTCCCTAGCTAACAGGACCAGTGGTCAGGGATGATGGGAATTGTAGTCCCAAAACCTCTGGAGGGCCAAGTTTGGCCATGCCTGCCACAGGCCAACAGCCAAGATGTTGAACAGGAGTCCCCCAGGACCACCTCCTGGGTTTACCCATCCAGGAAGGACAGTGCCACTGTAAAGCAGGACCTCCAAGTCCCAGCACAGAGAGATACCATAGTCCAGATCTTTCCAAACTTTTCACGTTGGTGACACTTTTTGGACATGCATCAATTTGCAACACAGTCATTCAGTTTTACTAGCAAACCGTAGGTTAAACTAACCCCTTTCCAGCCCTGGCAGGAGCGTGGGGAGTGTTCACGTGACACACCTACACACTGCAGCCAACACACTAACGTGTTGCAACGCACATTTTGGAAAGCTCTGCCATAGCTGATGATATCAAAAGCTGTGGAGACATCAAGAAGAACTAAAGGATCTAGCACACGGTAGCTCTCATATTTTCAAGGATCCTGTCCACATCCTTGGGCTGTAAAGTTTGAAAAGTCCAAAGCAGAGTCCAAAGTTACATCCACTGGACCTGTATCAACTACAGTATCCGAATCTGAAGAAATCCGAGAGGTTTTGTCAACGAAGTGTTGAGCAAATTGTACACAGTGGTCACATGGACCAGAGTGTAAAAGACCCCGGACCACTTGAAACAGCTCTGCTGGATGGCTCGTTGCTGATGCAATGGAGGCAGAGAAAAAAGATTTAATGGATGTTTGCCAGAGATGCATGAGCTTCTCGTTAAGGAACCCTACCAGGCTTACAATGAACTTCATAGTTCCACAGAATGTGAATTGAAAACCATTGCAAAAGCTACTTGCGTGACTAGCACAACCATATTCTAGGTCAGGGGTCAGCAACCTTTTTCAGCTATGGGCTGGTCCACCATCTCTCAGACCATGTAGTGGGCCAGACTATATTTTGAAAAAGGAAAGGGAAAAAAAAGAACAAATTCTTATGCCCCACAAATAACCCAGAGATGCATTTTAAACAAAAGCACACATTCTACTCATCTAAAAACATGCTGATTCCTGAACCGTCTGCGGCCGGACTGAGAAGGCAATTGGGCCGCATCTGGCCCACGAGCCTTAGGTTGCGTACCCCTGTTCTAGGTGGTATTTACAACTGCATATGCCAAACTATTTTAAAAGGAGAGAGGGAAATGGACTGTGATTTTCCAGTGGCAAAATAAAACAGTTTGAGTATTACAAAAATTCAATATATTTGAACGGAAGCAGCAACTTTAGACAAAAGAGAAAAAACAAATGGCTGTAACAAATTTGTAAAATTTGCATCTGTAATGTTGACCTCCGCTGATCTCCCACCCCCCAAAAAACATTTGTCATCAACGTCACCAGCCATATTAACAGACTGATCCTAAAGATAGTGTAAGTTGTAGCTGAACTGGTGCACAGGGCAACACACTGCGATATAGCTGTCAAGTTACTCAGAAGCCTTGTTCCATCTTGAGATGAAGCACAAAACTGAACTTTATTTTCCTGTTCAGTCTAGTCTTCTTCCACAGTGCCATCTAGTGACACTTGTGTTCAGAGAGCTAACTCCTCACCCTCCCTGAAGTTAACACAGAAAAGTAAACACAATAAATAAATAAACTGAATTATTTTAATAGTATACATTACAATTTTTGATGGAGGTCTGGAGAGATCACCTCAGCTTTCACCTTCATTATGTCCTGTTGACAGTCAGCCCTGTTTCACATGAGAATTGCCCCTCAGTGCTTTTAAGGATTGTATCCACGGCACCGATTTCAGATCTTCTCTTTTGACAAACCTCACATCAACGATTCTGTTTCCTTTACCGATGATGATGAAGTCTGAACTGGGGGGCACTCCAGAATACAAACTCTCCCATTTAAAAATGGTTTACACAAATACAATGAGAGCCCAGATCGTATGAGATTTGGGCCTGGACTTAATTTGCCTCATACAGGGACCCACACTGCAACCAGCTAGACTTCTCCCCACACTGCACCCCCTTATCTAGGTGCCCGCCATGGCTCTGAACCCAAGGCACAGCTGGGACACCAACACAAAAGAGGAGAAGCAAAGTGCTTCTGTAAAGGCAACCGTCACAGCATGTTGTTAAGCTCCTTACAGGCCCCCAAACCATCTTTATCCCATTCTACTCTTATCTGGGGCGCACCATTGCTATGGTGTCTGAACCATGCCATCACAAACAGGCAGGTAGTGCTTTTGGAGTCTGCAGATGAACCTGAACAGTTGATTTTAAGGAATAATATCCCCAAAAAAGAATGTTAAAAACACAGGAATAAAAACGAGACCGTGAACGAGTCCCAACACGATAACCAGAAACATTATCTTAAAAAAAGTTCTAAAGATGTAAGTGGAAGACATGGACAGCACCAGGATACCCGCAATGGTGGAAACAGCTCCCTGTAGGACAGGGTAACCAAGGCGGTAGAGAGATTCCACTGCCTTGTCATTCACTCTGGGTTCCTCACTGGCAATGAAGGCATAGGAAATATGGGCTGAGAAGTCTACTGAAAACCCTATGCAGATAACAAGGCTGATCATGGATATGGAGTCAAGGCTCACATTCCAAAAGGCCATGAAACCAGACACACCAACAATAACAGAGGTAATAGCAAAGGTTACCCACAGGGAGCAAAGAGGATTGGGGATGAGCAGCAAGGAAGTAATTAACATGGCACCAGCAGCGCTCAAAACACTATGAATGGTGTTCTGAATTATTACATTGTATTGATCAAAGTATATAAAAGCTGGATGATAAACCATCAGTGGTAACTTACAGTCCTCTGCAAGCTGTCTGAACTGGTTTAAAAGTTCCTTCTTCTTCTCTACATTGGTAATACTGATGGTCTGTACGAAAAATCGTGACACTGGAATTTCCATAGCACTAACATTAACATCCCACTTAGATTCTGGATGTACTCTAAACAGGGCTGATAAATTGCCAATAAATGAACTTCGGTCATTTAAATTTGAAGAAATGCCTTTTGCAACAGTTTCGTAAGTTCTCAACCATGACTCTGAAAGATCCTTGTCCACATAGGAAAGATTTTCCATTGATTGCATGCAGTTCTCAAGATCTGCACGGACAGATGAATTCCAATACGGTATGCTTTCCCTAACAATAACCATGACCCTGGGGCCATACTCAGAAAAATATTTTTCTTCCAGGTCATAATACGGAATGACATAAGAACGATCTACAGCTAGATTTCGGACATTTATTCCTTCTTTAAGTTGTCCGCACCCATAACTACTACTTACCAGGTATGCCAGATACAGGACTGTCACAAACAACTTGGTCCAGGTATGCATCAGGAAGGGGCCATAGTAATTTTTAAAGAAGCCATTCATGGGATGCTCAATCTCTGCTCCAGTGGACTCATCAATAAACCCTCCTATACAGCACCTGTTATACATAGGGCTCTTCAAATCTTGAGGCTTATCCATCACTTTCTGAAACGTTAGCCAATGCCTGTTGCTTTCTTCTCTTCGGCCATTAAGAGCAATAATTGCCCCAAGGAAAGTCAGGTTGTAGACGTAGCAGAAAAGAAAGGCTGTGCCTGTATACAAGCAAAATGACCGAATGGACATGAAGGAACTTTCAATTCCAATGTAGAAGGCTAAAACGTCGGTAAGTGTTGTGATGGTAACGGAGACAGCTGCATCTGCGTAGGTGTCAGCCATCCGATCTTTGACACTCTTCTTCACTTGAGTCTTCTGCCAGCAGGACACCAGGATGAACATGTCATCAACACCAACCCCTGAAGAACAGGAACTATTGATCATGCCAGTTGCAAACATGCCACAGGAGAAACATGTGAATATATAGATATATACAAGAGGAACACACCTAGTCATTTTTTATTTACAGATTAGTAAGTTATATTAATATTGCAATTCTATATATAAAACAGAGAGCCCTGTGATGCCTTAATAACAAAAGACTTCCGTTGGAGACAATGGCAAGCTTTCCCCCAGACTTCACTGTAGTTATGGACAGGATGCCATGAGCTAGACAGACATCCAGCCTGTGTTCTACCAGTTCCCCACTCTGGTGCACACAACTGGAACCTTACAGTGCAATACTATACCTCTCTACTCAAAAGTAAAGGTAAAGGGACCCCTGACCATTAGGTCCAGTCGTGGCTGACTCGGGGGTTGTGGTGCTCATCTCGCTTTATTGGCCGAGGGAGCCGGTGTACAGCTTCCGGGTCATGTGGCCAGCATGATCAAGCCGCTTCTGGCAAACCAGAGCAGCGCACGGAAACGCCGTTTACCATCCCGCTAGAGTGGTACCAATTTATCTACTTGCACTCTGATGTGCTTTTGAACTGCTAGGTTGGTAGGAGCAGGGACCGAACAACAGGAGCTCACCCCATCACAGGGATTCGAACCACTGACCTTCTGATCGGCAAGTCCTAGGCTCTGTGGTTTAACCCACAGCCCCACCTACTCAAAAGTAAGTCTCACTAAATTCAATGCAGCTCACTCCCAAGTAAGTGGATATAGCTGATCATAGTGCAGATCATAGAATTGGAAGGGGCCCTGAGGTTCATCTAGTTCAAGACCCTGCAATGCAGGAATATGCAGCTGTTCCATAGCCTAAGAAGATTAACCATGACAGAGCACCATAGAGCAGAGCTTTCCAAACTGTGTGTCGCGACATGTTAGTGTGTTGGCTGCAGTGTGCCGTGCAAACGCTCCCAGTGCTCCTCCAGGGACTGGAAAAGGGGTTAGTTTAACCTACGGTTTGCTAGTCAAACTGAATTACAGTGGGACCCTGCAAGACGAACGCCTCGGAAGACGAAAAACTCGCTAGACGAAGGAGTTTTTTGTTTTCTTAGCCGCTTCACAAGACGCATTTCCCTATGGGCTTGCCTCGCAAAACGAAGCTTGCCCCGCAAGCTCCGGGGATAGCGGGGAAGCGCAGTGCGCCTTCCCCTCTGTCCCCGGACCCCTTTTGAACCAAGGGGCGGCAACGGGGAGAAGCAATCTTCTCCCCTCCGCCCCTTGCTTCAAAAGAGGGGACAGAGGGGAAGGTGTGCGCGCCTTCCCCTCTGTCCCCGGACCCCTTTTGAACCAAGGGGCAACCAAGGGGCAACCAAGGGGCGGCAACGGGGAGAAGCGATTCTCCCCGCTGCCCCTTCCCTTGCTTTAAAACAGGTCCGGGGACAGAGGGGAAGGTGCGCACGCCTTCCCCTCTGTCCCCGGAGATTGCGGGACAGGCAATGGGGAGAAGCAATCTTCTCCCCCGCTGCCCCTTGCTTTAAAACAGGTCCGGGGACAGAGGGGAAGGCGCGCGGCGCTTCCCCTCTGTCCCCGGATGGTCTCCATAGGAACGCATTGATTGATTTTCAATGCATTCCTATGGGAAACCGTGCTTCGCAAGACGAAAAACTCGCAAGAAGAAAAAACTTGCGGAACGAATTAATTTCGTCTTGCGAGGCACCACTGTACTGTGTCACGAAATGACGCATGTCTAAAAAGTGTGTTACAAGTATGAAAAGTTTGGAAAGCTCTGCCATAGAGAAACTAGAATTCTCAGCACAGTTCAGGAAAATAATAGATGGGTGAAAGTTCTCTTTCATATTTAGATATTCTCATCAAAAGCCCACTGGATATAGCATGAGGAATGCACACATTTGCCTACTTACCAAGTATAAGAAAGGGTGAATTTGCAGCCGTGATAACAAATGGCATTCCACAAAACAGCAGTAATCCAAAACTGCTGACGACAGATAATCCTGCTGACATCACCCCAAAAAATGAAACCCAAATTTTTGTCCGTACACAATCCATCCTGTAAAGCAGATAAAGAAGAACATATCTAGATTCAGAGTTTCAATGTGTATGTGCCAATTTACGCCCTTTGAGAAATGGAAACTGGCAGAGGTATCAGTACTGGATTACCCAATAGGCAGACTAAGCATGTGTTTAGTGTACCAATGATCAAAAGCCACTCTAGGTAGTGATAACACCGTCTCTTCAGTCTATGTGTGGGCTTCGCTCTGTCTACACTGTAGAAACTTGACCAGCCGACACCCAAAAAGCATGGAAAACAGATTTAAAAGCATCTAGTGGAATATGGCATTTCATGGTACATGTGCCAATTTGCTCCCTCCTGCGTATTAAAGATTTGCCCATGTTGAAAAAGAGGGATGTTCCCTGCAGAGCCGTAGCTAGGTGATCTTGCGCCCCTGACAGAACCGTCCAGATTGCACCCCTTAGCCTTAGCTCTTCTTTCCGCCTCTCTCCAACGCCCCCTTCCACCCATTCAATTCACTCTTTATTTAAAACCATTTCTTATAAGGCAATAATCAATATTTATATTTATGGACACATTTTTAGCCTATTTTGCACCACCCCTAGCTACGGCCCTGGTTCCCTCCCTCTCCCAAGAATTATGGGGTGAGAAGTTACCTTGCACATGATACAATTGTAAAGACTATTGTTAAAAAATACGCGATAGTGGCCAATGGGATCACTTTGCCAGTAAGTTTTTCCAGTTCTTCTTTTTTTGATACTGAGGAAATATAGAATACCTGTCAGGTTAGGGGTGGGGAAAGAAGGAAGAACATAGAGTGTTAAATAATCTGTCTCTTAATTTATAGCTTAATGTTCTCAAGGGCTAAGAAGACAGGCTAAGAATAATCATAAAATGAATAGTTATTATTATTGCTCGTTCCTTCATAGTATTTTTTTTTTAGTGTGATTACTGATGAGCTCCAAAACATGGCAACTTAATTCCAAATTAAAGAGTGTTGCATGGCGATCTAAAATAATAATAATAATAAATTCACTTGCCCAGTTTTTCCCTAGAGTTTCATTTCAGAGGACCCTCCTACAAGTGTCAATTTAGGAGCGGCTCGAAGAAACCACTTACCCGGATGAATTTGAAGTTTAAGGAGTCCAGCACGCCGGGGATGCGCTTCAGAAAGGCCTTCAGCCAGATCTTGCTGGCCTCGCGCCTCGAAAACACGTCATTCTGCAAGAAATAGATGAGGCGCATCGCTTTGGCCGCGCGCAAGTGGCGCGCCGGGCCGACTCCGGGAAGCAGCTTCTCCCCACCCAGGAAGGGGCCGAGGAAAACGCCGCCTTCGGCGATGGGGAAAGTCAGGGTGGGCAGCAGCGCCTCGATCCTGCCCGGGTCGCCTTGCACGGCGCTGAGCAGCGGGTTAGGGCTGCTGCACGTGGCGTTCCCTCTGCGCGCGCAAAGCCTGTCGAAGGAGACGCCGCCGATGGCGATCCTCCGGAAAGCGGCGTCCAGGGCCAGCAGCTCGGCGAAGGCCTCCCGGGTGAGCAGCGAGTCCCCGTCGGCCACGGCGATGAAGGAGGCGAAGGAGCCCTCGGTGCTCAGCCTCTGCGGGGAGAAGCGCGCGGCGTCGTCCGTCGGGAAGTGCGCCAGGACGAAACGGCGCTCCGCCTTGGCGGGGCCTCCGATGGGCGTGTACATGCCTTCGAGGTCGCCCAGGTCGTTGCGGGGCAGGTACTTAAAGCCGGCGCCCAGCCCGCCCGTCAGCGCCAAGGGCACGAGCAGGAAGGGCCACGGGTGCGCGCCCACCAAGCCGCCCAAGTCCCGCAGCATGCGCGACAGGGGCCTCTCCACGCAGTCCGTGTGCAAGCGGCGCAGTCCCCGGGCCGCCATCGCCTGCCTGCTTCTTTCCCCGCCGAGACAGCCGCTTGCGGCGTCGGGGCCGGCTGCTCTGCGCGGTGGGCGCCGGTCTTCCCGTCGCAGGGTGGGCGTCGCCGTCCGTTGCCGGGCGGGCGTTATTTCTCCTGACGTCGCTGCGTTCCAAGCGCCCACCGCCGTGGCCCTGCTGCTCGGACGCGCAAGGCCCGGCGGGCGTCATATCAGAGGGAAGCGGGGCTGCCAATGCTCGGACGCGCGTTCCATCTGGGAATGCCAGGCCGGATTTAGGTTTGATGAGGCCCTAAGCTAGAAGGTAATGGGGCCCTTTCTATGTCCAGCAGTCCTTTGACAACAACAAATTGCCGCTGGTTTTTGTGTTGAATATATAAAGGTAAAGGGACCCCTGACCATTAGGTCCAGTCATGGCCGACTCTGGGGTTGCGGCGCTCATCTCGCTTTATTGGCCAAGGGAGCCGGCGTACAGCTTCCGGGTCATGTGGCCAGCAGGACTAAGCCGCTTCTGGCGAACCAGAGCAGCGCACGGAAACACCGTTTACCTTCCCGTCGGAAGGTACCTATTTATCTACTTGCACTTCAACGTGCTTTTGAACTTCTAGGTTGGCAGGAGCAGGGACCAAGCAACGGGAGCTCACCCGTTGCGGGGATTCGAACCGCCGACCTTCTGATCGGCAAGTCCTAGGCTCTGTGGTTTAACCCACAGCGCCACCCGCGTCCCTCATGTTGAATATATGCTATATGGTAATTTATGGACCTAATAGGTATCTAAAGCCATTTGCACATGTTGCTATGCAACCAGTCCATGCAGAACGTAGGCACCTATATATAGAAATGAGCAAACCAGTGATATTTTACAGAGCGGGCTAGCAGGCAGGGCCCATTACAGTCATACCTCGTGTTACGTTTGCTTCATGATATGTTTTTTCAGGTTGCGTCCCGTGGTGACCCGGAAGTACCCGAAAGGGTTACTTCCAGGTTTCGCCGCATGCGCAGACGCGCAAAATGACATCATGCACAGAAGCAGCGAATCGCAACCCGCACGTGCTGCTGCAGTTTGCGTTTTGGTCATGTTGCGAACGGGGCTCCGGAACGGATCCTGTTCGCAACCAGAGGTACCACCGTACTTGCATCATAGGAGCCTACACAACACAAAACACTGTTGCTGTATATAGGTTTTATTTTGTTTTTTATCTTATATTTTGGAAATGTACAGGTTTTTCCCCTTTAAATTTTCTGGGGGCCTCCAAGAGAGAGGGTCCCAAAGCTATAGGTTGTTTAGCTTATACGTAAATCTGGCACTGGGGAATGCCCTTTGGCCAAACAAATCTGTTGGAAATGGTGAAGATATTCGCAGAGGCGATACCAGCAATGAATGTTTCCATCCCCCAAGCACAGTTACGTGCACGATGCGAGTCGAATTGTGAGTTAAGCGGTATAAAGCTTGGGATGTAAAGTGCTGAGGGGTTAAAGATGTGGTTTAATAAAGAAGATTTACGGTACTCTTAGCAGGTGTGTTGGTGACAACCACAGTGAAATAGGAACAGTGTGTTTACACCTTTGGGCCAATAACATGCCTCCGCTTTTGGGAGGGTGTCTGTCCTGGAACGACAAAAAATTAAAAGGAAAAGTACTGCAGATGTAAGTAAAACACACCAGTTTAGAGAAGGACTTGACCATTGGTCTGATTTGATACACTGGGCAGAATATATTGGATATAATATACAACTTAACTTGTGGGGAAAGTTGCAGAAAGAGGGTTGAAAATTTACGGCTTGTTGTGCGCTGAAAGAGAACTATATGAAAATGATGTACCGTTGGTATTTGACTCCTATATGATTAGCAAAAATGTATAAAAACACTTCCAATTTATGCTGGAAGTGTAAGGAAAAAGAAGGCACGTTCTACCACATGTGGTGGGCATGCAGATTGGCAAAAAAATTCTGGGAAATAATATATCATGAACTGGGGGGGGAAATGTTTGAGACAAACTTTGCCAAAAAAAAAACCTGAGAATCTTTTTTATTGTGAATAATAGGAGAAATAACAAAGGACTTTAAAAGATTGTTTATGTATGTGACGACAGCTGCAAGAATGCTTTTTGCCCAGAAATGGAAGGAAGAGAAGGTCCCAACCAAAGGGAAACCATTATGATGGACTATACCAAAATGGCAAAAATGACCATGAAGATCAGACACTAAGATGACAAGAAATTCAGCAAAGCGTGGGAATTCTTTTTTAGAGTACCTTAAAGATCATTGTCCCGTCACGAAGAGTCGGACATGACTAAACGACTAAACAACACAAAGATCATTGTAGATATTTTAAAACTTTAGCAGGATTATTGTAACACTTATAATGTAATAAGACTAAATTTAAGAAAAGGATTTAAAATGAGTTTGAAAAATGTAATAAGATGCAACAGAAAAATAGATAAATATTGGAAAGCAGGGGGTGAGGTGGGGGGAAGTCTGGGGATTCAAGAAATCTCAGGTGTGAAAAAATTGAAAATGTTTTAAATGTATAAGAACACTGTTAAAAAATGAAAAATTATATATATATATATATATATATATATATATATATATATATATAGAGACCATTGGTCTGATTATGTGAAATTAGTAATAAAAAGTATTGCAAGAAAGACCTCAGTGCAACAGTAGCCTCTTCCTCTTGCGGCTCACATCAGTTATGCATAATCTGTGGATTTAAAAGGGTAAATAAATTATGTGAACAAATTTGGTTTGTGTTCACCATTCCTGAACCTGAGTTAACACCTGAATGGAGGGAATTTCTGTATCTGTGTTCTCTCAAAGCAGAATTCTTCGGAGGAATATAAGAGAGTGTTGTGTATGTGCAGAAATTAGCCTATTGTCCTGAGGTAAAATTTACTTTCTGCCTTCCATCCATTTTGCCCCGGCCCTGCCAACCACTGGTGTGTGCTCCCCTACTCAGAATGTCGTCCAGAAGGGAAGCTTTTCTACTCCCTATTTACATTGTATACTGCAACAATGAATAAAAGTAAAGGTAAAGGTACCCCTGACCCTTAGGTCCAGTCGCGGACAACTCTGGGGTTGCGGCACTCATCTCACTTTACTGGCTGAGGGAGCTGGTGTTTGTCTGCAGACAGCTTCCGGGTCATGTGGCCAGCACGATGAAGCTGCTTCTGGCGAACCAGAGCAGCGCACAGAAACACCATTTACCTTCCCACCAGAGCAGTACCTATTTATCTACTTGCACTTTGACGTGCTTTCGAACTGCTAGGTGGGCAGGAGCTGAGACTGAACAACGGGAGCTCACCCCATCGCGGGGATTCGAACCACCAACCTTCTGATGGGCATGCCCTAGGCTCTGTGGTTTAGACCACAGCGCCACCCGCATTCCTGCAAAAATGAATACAGTACTGTAATATTGAAGTTTCACACTGCCCTGTCTTAACATGGAAATTCCCTTCTCACGAAGAAGAGAATCCAGATTCTGTGCTGTTGGAATTTCCCTGCTGCCAAACTTCACATTGAGTGTCCTGGGTCTTCTACTGATGGGAAGGAATTCTGGACCATGAGAATCTCAGAATACAACCACCTCCAGTTGAAAAGGGATTTCTTGATTTGCCTCTTAGAAGCATTCATACCACCACCATCAATGCAGACAGTGCTCTCTCCTTTCCATACCGCATCCCCTTATACATATATTATATCGTTTCGTTTCATTTTGCCGCTGCCATGACTTAGAACCTGAGGAACAGCTAGGACAAGAAGCCAGGAGTTTCTGCTAAGATTGAAAGGCAATCGCCACAGCATGTTGTTACAGAATGAGTTCAAACAGTCACCTGAGCAGTCTCTATCCCACATTAATTTATTTTGGGAGTACCATACTATCAGCAAATGACTGAAATATGCTTTGCCAAATAAACATGTATCGTTTTGGAGTCTTGTAACAAACCACAACACCTTTCAAGTGAAAATTTTACGCCAAGGGGTGTATTTACATAACATAAATAGGAAGATTAGATAGCTACGGAACATAAGGAACAACTGAACATATTCCTTCAATTTACCAAGCTATTTACAGGCAATATAGATTGATTATGGTTTTTCCTTCCATGTTCACAATCACTAGTTCCATTTTTCATTCTAAAACCTCAGTTTCCCCATAACATTTCCTTCTAGAAAACCAAGTTCCTCAATCTTGTTTCCATATGGACAATGTTTTCCTTAAACATTGGGTGAATTTTCAATGCCCTTGCTATCGTTTTGGTCCTCTTTGTTTGAAACTTCACCACAAAACCCAAAGAATGTTAAAAATACAGGAATAAAAACGAGACCGTGAAGAGACCCGAAAAAAATAACTAGAAACATTATCTTAAAAAAGGTTCTAAAGACATAAGTGGATGACATGGGCAGCACAAGAATGCCCACAATGGTGGAAACAGCGGCCTGTAGGATAGGGAAACCAAGGCGGTAGAGAGCTTCCACTGCCTTGTCGTTCACTTTGGGTTTCTCACTGGAAACAAAGGCATACGAAATATGAGCAGAGAAGTCTACTGAAAACCCTATGCAGATGACAAGGTTGATCATAGATATGGAGTCAAGATTCACATTCCAGAGGGCCATGAAACCAGTAACACCGACAAAAACAGATACAATAGTAAATGTTACCCACAGAGAGCAAAGAGGATTGGGGATGAGCAGCAAGGAAGTTACTAACATGGCACCAGCAGCAATCAAAACATTTTGAATGGTGTATTCCATTATTACAGCAAATTGATCAAAATATATAAAAGCTGGATGATAAACCAATAGTGGCGTCTCACAGTCCTCAGCAAGTTGTCTCATTTGGTTTAAAAGATTTTTCTCATGTACTGCAGTAGTAACATTGACGGTTTGTATGAAAAACCGTGACGCAACTATTTCAGTAGCACTAATATTAACATCCAACTCGTACTCTGGATTTGCTTGGAAAAGAGTCTTTAAGTTAGTCATAAATGACGTACGGTCATCTAAATTGAAAGCTGCGCCTTTTGCAACCATTTCATAAGTTCTCAGCCATGACTCCGATAATCTCTTATCCACATAGGAGGACTCTTCAAACAACTGCATGCAGTTCTCAAGACCTGCACGGACAGATGAATTCCAATATGGTATGCTTTCTGTAACAGCAACCATGAGCCTTGGGCCATACTCAGTAAAATGTTTTTCTTCTGAGTCGTAATACGCAACGACATAAGAACGATCTACAGCTAGGTGTCGAACATTTATGCCTTCTTTAAGTTGACTGCACCCGTAAACACTACCAACCAGGTATGCCAGATACAGGACTACCACAGACAACTTGGTCCTGGTGTGCATCAGGAAGGGGGCATAGTGATTTTTAAAGAAGCCATACATGGGATGTTCAGTCTCTGTTCCAGTGGACTCATCAAAAGCCCCTCCTATACAGCACCTGTTATACATAGGGCTCTTCGAATCCTGAGGCTTATCCATCACTTTCTTGAACGTGAGCCAATGCTTGTTGCTCTCTTCCCTTCGGCCATTAAGAGCAAGAACTGCCCCAAGGAAAGTCAGGTTGTAGATGTAGCAGAACACAAAGGCTGTGCCTGTGTACAAACAAAATGACTGAATAGACACAAGGGAACTTTCAACTCCAATGTAGAAGGCTAAAACGTCAGTAAGTGTTGTGATGGTAACGGAGACAGCTGCCTTTGCATAGGTGTCAGCCATCCGTTCTATGACTCCCTTCTTCACTTTCGTCTGCTGCCAGCAGGACACCAGGATGAACATGTCATCAACACCAACCCCTGAAGAATAGAAAAATATGTAACATACCAGTTCCAAACACGCCATAGGAGGAGAACAACATGGATATTTACTAGGGAAACACACCTAGTCATTTATTGACAGTGGTACCTTGGTTCTCGAACGCCTTGCGACTCAAACGTTTGGGCTCCCGAATGCCGCAAACCCAGAAGTGAGTGTTCTGGTTTGTGAACGTTCTTTGGAACCTGAATGTCCGACGCGGCTTCCGATTGGCTGCAGGAAGCTCCTGCAGCCAATTGGAAGCTGCACCTTGGTTTTGGAATGAATTCCGTTCGAGAACCAAGGTACGGCTGTATTTACAAATCGGAAACCTACTTTTCTTTATGATATTTGAGTGCTTTACAAAGAATGTTCAGGAATTTATAACAGCAGGGATAGAAAAGCATTGGCTTGCGTAAACACACTGCACACAAAGCAAGCTTTCCTTCTTCCACACAAGTTTTCATTTTGGCTACATTCCCCTCATGTAGGAGGAGCAATCAAGACCAGATCTGCCCTTTGCTAATAAATGTTTTGAAGGCGTGTGATGAAAAATGTGTGCATATGCCCATTGATAGCATCATAGAATTATAGTGTTGGAAGAGATTGGAAGAGTCATCTGGCCCCGCCCCTGTAACACATGTGATATAAAACTTTTCTGCGTATGCAATTTCAAATAAAAAAACAAGAATTAGCATTAAATTCTCCAAGCGATCACAGTTTTATATGGGATTAATGCCCAATACCTACTTTAGGCACACCCATCAAAAGCCCAATGGATAAGAAGGCATGAGGAATGTATACACTTACCAAGTATAAGAAAGGGTGAATTTGCGGCTGTGATAACAAATGGCACCCCACAAAACAGCAGTAATCCAAAGCTGCTGACAACAGATAATCCTGCTGACATCACCCCAAAAATTGCAATCCAAATTTTTGTCCGTACACAATCCATCCTGTAAAGCAGATAAGAATATGTTTAGGTTCAGAGTTCCGTGGTAATGTGCCAGTTTGCAGTTTCCTTGAACAAAATGACAGTGCCACACAACAGTTGCATGTATAATACTCTAGGGTTTAATAATGATGGAGTTCACAGATGGCAAATACTTGCATTTAAAAAAAACATATCTTTATGATTTGTAAAGGAAACCTTTGTATGGGTTAACACTTTATTATCTCTTTGGAACTGTGCTGTACCTTTGTCCTTGGTTTTTACGGGCTGTAACGTTTCATAGTTTACATTTTTAATTTGTTTTATTTTTGTTATTATTGCACTTTTTATTATTATCTTTTATTAAATTTATATACCGCCCTTCAACCCAATGATCACAGGGCGGTTCACAATATAAGAACACAAAAATACATACTAAATCAAGAAAACATTATGTTGGGGGGGGGGGGGAGGAATAAATAGAAACAGTAACTTTGAGAAATTGAAACTGACAGAGAGTGAACAAGACACTCTAGCTATTGAGAACATTGCCTCTTCCGTCTATTAGTGGGCTTCACTCTACATAGTAGGCCTACCTTTGGGCCAGATCTCTGACTCCATTTTGC
The DNA here is from genome assembly GCF_964188315.1 of Podarcis muralis. Taxonomy (NCBI): domain Eukaryota; kingdom Metazoa; phylum Chordata; class Lepidosauria; order Squamata; family Lacertidae; genus Podarcis; species Podarcis muralis. The sequence continues at coordinate 21,517,325 of NC_135666.1, read as the reverse complement.
TGCAGTGTTTTTCATGAGCTTTCAATACAGTGGTACCTCGGGTTACATACGCTTCAGGTTACAGACTCCGCTAACCCAGAAATAGTACCTCGGGTTAAGAACTTAGCTTCAGGATGAGAACAGAAATCGCGCGGTGGCAGTGGCAGGCCCCATTAGCTAAAGTGGTATCTCAGGTTAAGAACAGTTTCAGGTTAAGAACGAACCCCCAGAACGAATTAAGTTCTTAACTGAGGTACCACTGTATTGGGAATTCTTTAAGCTGATCTACCCATCTAGAATACTTCATGTAGCTAGTGCATATTGCACATCTACCCATGATTCAGGTGGGGGGGGACAGGGATTTTCCCTCCCTCTCCAAAGAATTAAGGTGGGGAGATTACCTTGCACATGATACAATGGAAAAGAATATTGTTAAAAAATATGTGACAGAGACTAATGGGATCACTCGCTTGGTAATTTTTCCAAATTCTTTCTGTCTGGATTCTGAGGAAAAATAGGTCACCTGCCAAGTGAGGAAAGAAAGAATAAGACAAACTATTGCATAACAGATCTATTAAGATGTAGCTTAATATTCTGAAGGGTATCAAGGCTGGCTAAGAAAAATCATAAAATGAATGGTTATATTGTAATTTCCTTCACTGCATTATATAAAAACAAACAAACAACAACAACAGTTAGTTTGAAGCTCCAAAAGTGCCAACTTCATTCCATGGAAATACTTTTTGCATGATAATTAAAAAAACTCTCTGCCCAGTTTTCTCAAGCCTGTTTAATTTTAGCAACCCTACATGTGTCCACTGAGAAGTACATCACATTTTACTTCCATGTTTAGCGGACATGGGAATGCAGCCTAAAAAAAGCATTCCTCTTCCATATCAGTTTTATATAATCTAAAAGATTGAGGGTGGTCTGATTTAAAGCTCTGCCTTTGTTCATTCTGGGGATGGAGGGAGGGAAGGTTTCCATTGGTTGCTCATCTTCCACTGCTCCCCTGCAGAGCACCAAGCCATTCTTTAATAAAGGATATGCATATTTTTAAAATGTGTATTTTTGAAGTTAGAGAATATAGGTCATGGCACCTACGTACAGTGGTGTAGCGTGGGTTGTCAGCACCTGGGGCAAGGCAAGTAATTTGCGCCCCCTAACCACACCGCACCGCACACCTGGCACCCCCCCTCCACAGTGGGCGACGACCTGGTGGCTCGGATCGGATTCGCACAGCCAGCACTGCAGTGAGAGAGAGAGAGTGAGCCAGGTAGGGGCAGAGAGCTGCGAGTGTGAGCGCGCCCCCCCAGATGTTGCGCCCGGTGCGGCCGGCCCCCCCTGCACCCCCCACGCTACGCCACTGCCTACGTACATCTTAATCATAACGCTGCTCATCTCAGGCCTGAAGAGCCCTCTTCAGTTGGCACCCTTGGCTGTATGCATATAAATTCGCTATTATATTGTTATGCAAGGGGAGGGTTGCATCCTGCAGGTGCTAGCTAGCCCCATCCTAACATATAAGCCACAGAGTCAGCGCAGCTCTGAGCTTCCTCCGCATCCCTTTTCCGTCCCGGCTTTTGGATGGCAAGGCTGGGGCAGGGCCTGTCCTCCTGCTTCTATTGCCCGAGGAGCCTTTCGGGCCAACCCACGCTTGAGAACCTCGACGGCTTTTTATCGAAACGAAGGACGCAACTGCAGAGCACAAGGCAGCGCCGTCGCAAAGCGGTCTGCCCAGAGCTGCGCGCCTCCCGAGACGTGCACGCGCGGCACTTACCCGGGTGAAATGGAGGTTCATAGTGCCCAGCACGACGGGGATGCGCTCCAGAAAGGTCTCGATCCAGACCTTGCTGGCCTGTCGCTGCGAAGCTCCATCCTCCTGGAAGAAGTAGAAGAGGCGCATCGCCCGGGCTGCCCGGACGGGGCGCGCCGTGCCATTTCCCGGGCCCAGCACGACGTCGCCCAGGAAGTAGCCCAGGAACACGTGGCTCTGGTAGAGCGGGAAGGTGAGCGCGGGCAGCAGCGTCTCTATGGCGGCCGCGTCGCCCTCGACGGCGGTGATCAGCGGGTTGGGGCTCAGGCAAGTGTTGTTCCAGCGCGCGCAGAGGTCCGCGAAGTTTCGCTCGCCGGCGGTCATGGCCCGCACCGCCGAGTCCAGCTCCAGCAGCTCCGTGAAGGCCGCCTTGGTGAGCACCGAGTCGCTCCCTCCGGAGGCGGAGGCGACGGCAATGAAGGAGGCGAAGGAGCCCTCGGTGCTCAGCCTCTGCGGGGAGAAGCGCCGCGCGTCGTCCGTCGGGAAGTGCGTCCGGATAAAGCAACGCTCCGCCTTGGCGGGGCCCCCGACGGGCGTGTACTGGCCCTCGATGTCGTTGGCCTCGCGGCTGCGCAGCATCACGAAGCCCGTGCCCAGCCCGACGGTGAGCGCCACGGGCGCCAGCAGGAAGGGCCACGGGTGCGCGCCCACCAAGGCGCCGAAGCGGCGGAGCGCGCGCGACAGGGGACGCTCCACGCAGTCCGTGTGGCAGCCGCGGGGCGCCATCGTTCAGGCAGTCCGGGCCGCGGGGCGGCTACTCTGCGTGGTTCGGCCGCTCTTCCCGGCGCGCCGTCGGAGGGTGGGCGCCGCCGTCCGTTGCCCGGCGGGCGTTATTTCGCCGGGCGCGGCTGCGTTCCAGTTCCACGCGCCCACCGCCGTGGCCTCCTCCTGCTCGGGCTCTTAAGGCGCTGCAGACTTGGACGGGAGGGGCGGCATGGGGGGTGGACGTCATATTAGGGAAAGCAAGGCTGGCCCTCTTCGGCCCCTGCTTGGGCTCGCGTTCTATATATCTAGCAATGTCCACTTTTTTGTGCAACAAATCTTTTGCGTTGTTGGATATGGGAAAGATATTCGCAGCAGGAACTGAAGGTTTCCATCCCAAGCACAGAGTCGACATGAGTTAAGCTCTATAAACTTTGGGTGTAATGCTGAGGCCTTAAATATGTGATTTAACAAAGATTTTCACTTAGCAAGTGTGTTGGGGACAACTACAATGCAGTAGGAATAGTGAGTTACACCTTTGGGCCTTTGGGGCAGGTGCATCCAAAAGATGTTAAGCTCCATCTGGTATACAGACTGAGACCCTACCTGCCCACAGACTCTCTCGCCAGAGTGGTGCATGCTCTGGTTATCTCCTACTTATACTACTGCAATGCACCCTACGTGGGGCTACCTTTGACAGATAACAAGGTTATTATGGATCAACAAGGTTGATCGTGGATGTGGAGTCAAGATTCTCATGCCAAAGGGACATGAAACCAGTAACACTGACAATAGCAGATGCAATAGCAAATGTTACCTACAGAGAGCAAAGAGGATTGGGGATGAGCAGCAAGGAAATAAGTACAGTCATACCTCGAGTTGAATGTGCTTCAGGTTGAGCGCTATCGGGTTGCGCTGCGCGGCAACCCAGAAGTAACGGAGCGCATTACTTCCGGGTTTCACTGCTGGAACAAGCGCAGATGCTCAAAATGACGTCATGCGCAGAAGCAGCAAAACACAACCTGTGCACGCACAGACATGCGGCCGCATCTTACGTTCCATTCAGGATGCGAAAGGGGCTCTGGAACGGATCCCGTTCGCATCCCGAGGTACCACTGTAACATGGTTCCTGTAGCAATTCCGATCATTCCATTTATGTGGCTGCGGAAGTAGCTGCACAGTTAAATCTGCTCAGTTTTTTAGTTCCTCGTCATTATAAATCTGAACATTTAGTTCACCTTAAGCGAATAGGGACACGGGTGGCGCTGTGGGTTAAACCACAGAGCCTAGGACTTGCCGATCAGAAGGTCGGCGGTTTAAATCGCCGTGACGGGGTGAGCTCCCGTTGCTCGGTCCCAGCTCCTGCTAACCTAGCAGCTCAAAAGCACCTCAAAGTGCAAGTAGATAAATAGGTACTGCTCCGGAGGGAAGGTAAACGACGTTTCCATGCACTGCTATGGTTTCGCCAGAAGCGGCTTAGTCATGGCTGGCCACATGAGCTGTACGCCGGCTCCCTTGGCCAATAAAGCAAGATGAGCGCCGCAACCCCAGAGTCGGCCACGACTGGACCTAATGGTCAGGGGTCCCTTTACCTTTACCTTTAAGTGAATACTTGCGCTCTTGTTATGAATGAATCTGGCAATGAACTAAGAGTTGTATTCTTCATTCACTAAAATGATTGTATTGTTGGTGTGCAATCGATGCAGGAAAGACTAGTTTCACAAGGGAAGATGCTGTAGCAACACTGCTTCAGTCTCTATTCAAATAGCAGGTAGTGACATAAACTAGCATGCTGTACTCTTTTCTGACCTCTTTATCTAATGCTTTGGTTGTAGCCCACAGCAATTATTAGCAATTTCACCTTGTAACATGAAGAACAGATATCTCAAGAGAGGGAGATTTGACGCTCCTTGGAGAAGGAAATTGTATGTGCTTAAAGCTATCTTGTGAATGTATTTAAAAGGGATTGTTTTGAAATGTGTCTGGCTTTGGGATGCAAGTCATATACAGTATAAGGTTTCTTCTTAAGAAATCGCCTCATCTGTTAGCTCATGCCTTACAGCTGGGATGGGGGACCTGTACCCCCCCTGATGTTGGTGGACTCAGATTCTCATCCGCTCCTGCCAGCATGGCCACTGGTTAGTGATGTGTGGTGGCAGGAGTTGTATTAAAACCACTCTCTCAGATATGTAAAATTAAATTGGCCACACGATGGCACCAAATACTCAGCTGTAAAAAACTGATAGTCATTCAGAATAGTCAGGATTGTTGACCACCCTTGAAACATTAGTTTGTTGACTTACTTAGTTTTTGTTCTCACACCTTGGTGATGTTTCCAAGAAAACGTTCCCTTTAAGATAACTGTAGGCACCGTCACATTTCTGATGGTAAAGGTAAAGGGACCCCTGACCATTAGGTCCAGTCGTGACCGACTCTGGGGTTGCGGCGCTCATCTCACTTTATTGGCTGAGGGAGCTTCCGGGTCATGTGGCCAGCATGACTAAGCCGCTTCTGGCAAACCAGAGCAGCACACGGTTTACCTTCCCGCCAGAGCGACGCCTATTTATCTACTTGCACTTTGACGTGCTTTCGAACTGCTAGGTTGGCAGAAGCAGGGACCGAGCAACGGGAGCTCACCCCGTCGCGGGGATTCGAACTGCCGACCTTCTGATCGGCAAGCCCTGGGCTCTGTGGTTTAACCCACAGTGGTTTAATCCCTATTTCTGATGGTACATCTGCTGATATTCCTAGAAACACACCTGCTGAGGAATTTCAGATGCATACCTTCTAGCTTCAAAAATTGCTCCAGTCTGACAAATTCTAGTTTCTTGTACCCATGGCTTATTTCATGTGGAATCATTCACATGACAAGATAGTTCAATGGGGATGAACATGAGAGTACAAAAAAAATATATCACCTGAGCAGAGAGAGAACTGAGTAGTCCCTAACCCTAACCAGACTTACTAAGGAGCAAGCTACTATGAGCAAATTTATTCATTTATTTATCAAAAGTATATCTGCTCTTTCTCCCAAAGGAGTCCAAGGCAGCAGCATTAGAACTGTGCAGAAAGTTAGATTTGATTGCTGTTTTGGCAAAGGTGGAGCTTTAGAAATTATCTGCTTTGAATAGTAAGCACTTTTACTGCAGCTTGTTGTTGTTGTTGTTTAGTCGTTTAGTCGTGTCCGACTCTTCGTGACCCCATGGACCAGAGCACGCCAGGCACTTCCACTGCCTCCTGCAGTTTGGTCAAACTCATGCTGGTAGCTTGGAGAACACTATCCAACCATCTCGTCCTCTGTTGTCCCCTTCTCCTTGTACCCTCCATCTTTCCCAACATCAGGGTCTTTTCCAGGGAGTCTTCTCTTCTCATGAGGTGGCCATAGTATTGGAGCCTCAGCTTCAGGATCTGTCCTTCCAGTGAGCACTCAGGGCTGATTTCCTTAATAATGGATAGGTTTGATCTTCTTGCAGTCCATGGGACTCTCAAGAGTCTCCTCCAGCACCATAATTCAAAAGCATCAATTCTTCGGCGATCAGCCTTCTTTATGGTCCAACTCTCACTTCCATACATCACTACTGGGAAAACCATAGCTTTTACTATACGGACCTTTGTTGGCAAGGTGACGTCTCTACTTCTCAAGATGCTGTCTAGGTTTGAAGATGCTGTCTAGGTTTGTTACTGCAGCTGCTATATTATTATACCATCAGCTTCATGAAGTGTAAGATCTAGGATCTGAAATATATGTCTGCATGGATATGATTGGCTGCAAGTATCTGGCATCTGTGCACGGCATCCTTCAGGCAACACTATATGTTCATTATGGTAAATACCATTGTAACATTTGTGGATCAATAGCAAACATGCAGGTTTGAGGCAACAATCCTAAGCATAAAAAGCAAAGATAGCTTTTTAATAGATAAAAGATAGATAAAAGTCCACACATAGGTAATGCCTTTTTTAGGACCAATTTTTTAAAATGACAAAAATGTGGCAAGTTTTCAAGTTCTCAGGCAAGATGTTAACACAAAGCAAGGTGTGGCAAGAAGACCCTAAGCATAAATTAATCACAAATTACAAATGAATGTAATGCTACTGTTTGTTCTGTTTGCTGCCACAATGTTTTCTGAATGCTGGCGGTATATTTTGGCCAACAAAGAAGTAAATGAGACACGGCAGGACGTTCTTCTAAGTAACCATGCTTAGGATTTGACTTCATGTACAACATTTCAGATTTGTGATCCCTCTATGGGGTATTACCATGAGAGAAGCAGAAAAGATAGATAAGTAATTTTTTTCAGAGTGACTTTGGAAATAAAAATGGCCTATCCAGACATTTCCAAAATTCCTGACATGGTTCCAAAAGTCGGAAGGTATATTGCGTTCAATAGTTTTCCAGAAGAGAATCCATAACACGCTGCTGGAAACAGAAATGAAAAAGGTACTGCTGAAAGCATGTTGGGCATTTGAGCAAGGAATTATTAGGCTGTCGGGTGATTGTTAAATTATCAGACTGGTGAAGGGTGCCATTGAAAGGGTCACTGGGAATGATTGATTGCACCACTTAGCTATACCTTGGTGGAATAGATGGCTAATCTTTTATTTTATAATATTCTTTTTTATTTCTAATTATTAATTGGCAGAAGTCCCGAAACAATAAAGAACACGACCAAATAATGTATGCGCTGCGCAGGAAAAACAAAGCAAGCTAATATGCACATTCTATTACAAAACTATGCTTTGGTTTTAAATCCTTATTAGCCACTTTAAAGAAAAGAGGAATGCTTCCCTGAGATCGCAACCACAGTGCTTTGTTTACGTAAAACGTTGCACCATACGTTGTTCTCCCCGATAACATCTCTTCAATATTTCTTTAGAGTTTAGACATGAAACTATTTTCATGTCTCTAGCAGAGATGTATTTTCTTCTTGGAAACTCTGATTAGAGTTAATGGAAATTTGCTTGTGTGTAAGAATGTGGTTGGCAGGGTCCGCCTTGCTTGTTTAACGTTTAGGCTAAGGATTCAAGTCAAAGAAGAATCGTTACAGAAAACACACAGAATAAGTGGGAAAGAAGCCAAACACCTTAATCTTTGAATTTAGGTCCAACATAATCATAGGAACACAGTGGTTCAGTTTGCATATCAGGATTAAACCATATTTAATGGTTTACCATGAACATAGAGATTACTTCTGCTTTTCTCCTTCCACAGCACGTACGAGTAGCTTAGCACTACATCTGAACCGGGGATCGTGGTTTGACTTAAACAAACCATGAACGTTAAGCCAAATCTGTGTTTCAAATAGTAGTTTGTTTTGAGAGAAGCAAGCTATGATCCATGTTTCACACAAAACACTAATCCAGGCATTGTGCTTTGTTGCTTTTGCTTGCTCTGTTTTATTTATTCAGGGTTTTATCCTTCCATTTCTCCCTTTTTGAACATAGGATGACTTTACTTAATAAAACACTAAAACAACCAATTCACAGCAGCCCATTAACTATGGTTTACTGTGTTGTGTGAACCCAGCTGAGATGTGAAGATTACAAATGTACAGGGCAATATTTCCCAACCTGGTGCCCTCGAAGCGCAACTCCCGTTTTCCATGCCTATTGCCTATGCTGGCTGGGGCTGAAGGGAGTTGTAGTCTAAAACACCTGGAGAGCAAGGCTCATCACATAAGGAAAGGGGGGGAGAGTTGGAAGGGGCTCCTGAGGATCATCTAGTTCAACCCCCTGCAGTGCAGGAATATGCAGCTGTCCCACACGGGGATCGAACCTGCAAGCTTGGCATTATCAGCACTACTCTCTAGCTAACTGAGCTATCGCCTGATGTTTCCTTCTTAAAAGCCATGCATGCAGTTTCTAGTTGCATGAATGGTATCTTGTCTAGTTCAACAATCACATAGCAAAGCGAAAGATAATTGGAAACTATGCACTGGTCTCTTAATCATAATATTCAAATGAATGTTATTTTTTTTAGCAAAACCGAATCTTCCTACAGATGCCGATTTAATTGACAAAGAGTTATTTATAAATGGTCACTGGAGATGATGGATTATCTATTACTCTGAATGCATGGACTCCGATGAGAGTTACTGCACAATCTAAAATGCATTTTCCCAGCAATTTTTTCTTGTTGACACAAATAGGCTTGAGACTGTTCCACTAAACCCCTGACTACATAAGGAAGAGAGTCTGCATGAGCTAACTCAGTAATTTGTGTTGATTTTGAGAATCAAAATTGTAATGTATGAACCAGGATGTCACCGACAGCCTTTTCACGATTGTGTGAACACTTTTTAGCAGCCTCTGCTCACGTGTTAGGACAAGCTACAGGATAAGCCCAGGTGTGTGAATCCAGCATTTCCAGCTGTCTTTTCGCAGCATCCAGCACCTCTTGAGCCAGCCCTTAGGACAGCAGTGAGTAACTTCCAGCCTGGGGGCCTAAGCAGGGGTCCAGTTAGGCCAGCAATGATATTTTTCTGAAGTAACACCCAGGTGTGGAGCAAGCAGTGCTATTCTAGAAAAAGAGGTGCTGGAGCTCACCACTAATTTCCCTTGTTCTCTTATCATGGCAGTGGCACCCACCTGAGAGGTGCCAGAACTGAGTTCCAGCGAGTTCCGGCTGAAAAAACCCCTGCTCTTATATTTGTGTGTTTAAATTTGTTGAATACAGTGGTACCTTGGTTTTCAAACATCTCCATTGACGAATGTTTCGGAACTCGAACGCTAGTTTTCGAACACTCTTCGGCAGTCGAACAGGAAACACGGCTTCTGTTTTGAGTTTTCCATACTGAGGCTTCCGTTTTGAGTTTTGGGTTTTTGAAAGTTTCGGAACTCGAACGGTCTTCCAGAACGGATTACATTCTAAAACCGAGGTACCACTGTATGTGCATTCATAAATGGAAGGGTTTACACACACACACACACACACACACACACACACACACACACACACAGTGTTACTGTTGTATCTTCCCTGCCCATCCACTTAGTAGCACAGAAATTAAATCCAAGTAGTTGAGCAACACAGGAAAAACAGTTGGCAGCCGTTGTGTATCTGTAGGTGTAATGCTGAACTCAGCTGAACCATAATCTCTTTTCCACCATTGTATATGTGAATGTGCTTAAACACATTCAGTGTCCATTGTTTCCTGCTCCCCCTCTCCATATCACGTGACAAGAGACCTTTAAAAGCCATATTATTAGGTGACATCATTTCTTTTATATTTTATCTGTTGGACAGCAGTGTGGTGTTTTGAAGACTATAGCAGCTGTCTCAGTGGTATATACAAAGTGTTTCACAACAAAGATGCAGTGTTTGTCCTTAAGAGCAGAGCAATGTGTTTTTCATGTAACTACAATCTGATAGGAACTAGAGGCTTCCTGAAAAGGGAATAATATGAAGCACATTTTTAATAGCTATCCTGCAATGCAAAAATTGTAGGCAGACAGGAGCTAGCCAAAGAATATTGAAATCCTTCAAAATATGGTATGGGTGATCCAGCACATAAATCCTTCAAGTTATAGAATATGGATATATAGGCATGATTCTAGACAAAATGATGCACGGAAAATTGTGGGCATGTTCACCTTTTGCACTGAAATCTAAGAAAGGAAAGAGCTCAACCAGTTCTGGGCATGGAGCTGAAAGGGCACTGCAACAATGACAAACAAGGGACGGTGCGAAGTGGGGGCAGGCATAGAATTTTTGGCTTCGCACAGGGCGCCGCTGAAATTTTAAAGCCCCAAGTCTGCTACTACTGGCAGCCACCACTATTTTTTTACCTGCAACAACTCTAATTGCATGCTGTAGCATCACTCTAGGACGGTGGTTCCCAACCTTTTTTTGGCCAGCCCCACCTAAGCATCTCTAAAATCCTGATGCCCCCGCCCCGACATATAATTCTTATTATTCAAAACGTGAACTCCTATTCACGTGGAGGAAGGCCATTCACTGTTAATAACTCATTCTCGAATTGCCCCCCCCCTTAAAAATCAAATTGCCCTCCCCCACGTTGGGAACCATGGCTCTAGGACCATTCTAGGGGGAAGAAAATGGCAGCAGCTACCCAGTGACTGCTGTTAGCAGCACTGCTGCTGGCAAAGGGGTGGCCAAGCAACAAAAACAGACAAAAAAGCTGTGTAGTACCAGTAGGCAACACCCTAAACTTTAATTTTGCTTTGTGCCTCCTGTTTTGGTTTTTGTTTAACAATATTGAACTAGTCCTTCCATTTTTGCCGCCTGCAAATGGAGAAGTGAAGTCAGGTGGTAGGCAAGGTAAAGGTGGGATTTTACCACAAACATAGTCAAGTTTGGCCCTGAGAATCCCTGGCCTGAAAAATACATATCAGCCTTTCCCAACGTGGCGCTCTTCAAATGTTGTTGAACTATAACTCCCATCATCCCTGACTGTTGGTCACGTTGACAGGGAACCCTTGGGATTTGTAGTCCGAAACATCTGGAGGGATAGCTCAGCCTGAGACTCTTAATCTCAGGGTCGTGGGCACCAGGTTGGGAAAGGCTGGTGTATGTCTTTATGTATTTGTTTCTATACAAGAGAAGCCGGCAGGTGGCAGTGAAGAACCATTAGGAACATAGCTTCGCTCCTGGGTTTTGTCAGGCTGACAGTAAACTTTGTGTTTACTACAAAAAGTTTCCCCCCTCCTGTACAGTTCTTTGCATAATCTCTCTGCAGCTATCATTTTTCTAGTGGAAACACGTATGGTGCATCTCCTCCCTGCAAACAATCACGTTGACAATTACCTTAATGGAAAATCAGATGGCTACTCGTGGCCTTTGTCTGGGTTGAATCCACAGTGGAAGCCATCCAGGAAAATCTATTGGCCACAATTACGGCACTGACGAGTAGCGTTAGTAGATTTAACTCTCTCTAGAGAGACCTAAATCTAGACCCAATTCAACGAAAGGCTTTATCTGTGTTACTCTTGCAAAATAATAATAAGAAAAAGCCTGACGGAAAAGCCTGAGGCACCAATAAACCACACCACGAGCCCCACAAATATCTGCATTCCTGGTATGAAAGGTGGGACTAACGGTGCAGGGAGTTTACCGAAGGGATAGGAGATGTAAGCAAAACCTCATTAGATGAAAAATTCATTCCACCTCCTCTCAGTAGACAAAGGTTTCATATGGCAAGTCTCCTAACAGGTGCACAAAATATCAACGGTGGAGACAGAGAAATTCAGCCGTGACTTATTTTCACTGGGACAAAGAGAAGGTTATTAAATGCTAAACATAAAATAGTTTTGTTTCGAGACTGTCAAGACACGTATTTCTGCATCTGGAACATATTGTATGCCAGCCACGTGTGTTAAGTGGGGAGCCTTAAGCATATATGAGAAAATGGAGCGATAGAAATGCGTGCTCACACTCAACCCACTTGAAGAAAAGCAATAAAGGAAGAACTGAAGAAATAATAAATCAACCCCTTCCTCACCCCTTGGAATAAACTGTTCCTCAAGTGATCAGTTTTCCCCAAATAGGCTTCTGTTCTTACAGATAAACAGGCTCTACTGTACTTCATGGTGCCACTGCCCAGGTCCGTGGACACCAGTGCAAAGGCCTGTTCCTTAAGCCCCTTTGTTGTCTTTTTAAAAACCTTTTTCAAAATATTTCTTGTTTTCCCTTTCTCTCCATATAAAGCAGTACTGCTGTCTTATGGCTAAAGGCCTCTCAGGGCTAAATTAGATGACAGTGGTACCTCGGTTCCCGAATGCTTCCGTTGTTGTAAGTTTCGGTTCTCAAACACTGAAAACCTGGAAGTAAATCCTTCCATTTTTTAATGTTTTTCGGAACCTGAACGCGCGATGCAGCTAGTGAGGTGAGGTGAGAATGTTCTCCGCTAGAAAATTCTCTGGAGAATATTCTCCACAAACTGTAAAATCTGTGTCGACTGTCTACACAGCTTCTTTAAATGTACACACCTCATTAATCGAGAATATTCTTGAGAATATGCTCCAAAAGATTATTCACTAGATGCGGCTTCCACTGAGTGCAAGAAGCTCTTGCAACCAATGGGAAGCTACGCCTCAGTTTTCGAACATTTCTGAAGCCGAATGGGCTTCTGGAACGGATTATGTTTGAGAACCAAGGTACCACTGTATTATGACTTCATATGGCTTCCATATTGTCCAGTACCAAAATTCAGGAATGTTATACTGACTGTTACTGAGAATTTCTACTGCAGCACTGGTCACCGTCAGGAATGTGTAGCTCTGGCGAGGAGGTTCTTTGTGTGATCAAACCAGCCTATGTAACTCACTCAGGTTATGGTCCTCAAGTGGAGCTGCAGCAACATTGTCCTCTGTTTACCCACTATTAACCTTCTACTGTATTCTGAGAAAGATGAACTGGAGTGAGCGGACGAATTCAGGGATATGGGCATGTGAGTGCAGGTTGTCTTAAAAAGCTGCATCAGGTACCTCAGTGGCAGGAACCAATCTCTGGCTGACTCCCTTCTGGTCCAAGGGTGTCTGTACAAAGTCTAATAATAATGATAATAATTATATATTTATACACCGCCCATCTGGCTGGGTTTCCCCAGCCACTCTGGGCGGCTTCCAACCAAATATTAAAAATAATACAGTGTCAGACATTAAAAACTTCCCTAAACATTGCCACTTTCAGTTGTCTTTTATTTTTTTTTAATAATATTTTATTAAGTTTTCTTTCAGATATTCAGAAATTTACAGAATAAAAAGTAGAAAGTAAAAGTAAGAAAAAGAAAGTATACATAAATTCCAACTTTCCAAAGTATTTTAACAGTTCCAATCGGACTTCCCCACATCTTCCGAATTCTGTGTTCTTTGCAATTGTAACATCAGCAATTTGTTACCTTATTTCATGTCTTACTGTATCTTTCAAATACTATGTTTCCAAATTTAAAATACTGTATCTCAGTTAATTGTACCCTGTAAATAAACATAGTATGGCTACTTCATATTGTCTACCTCATCTTTCTTATAACTTAATTTCAAATTCACCTATTCAAGTTGCTGAAGCAAACGTTTCCTAATCGTACACATTCTTAACATTCATACAACTTATAATGTTTTTGCAAATAGTCCTTAAATTTTTTCCAGTCCTCCTCCATGATTTCTTCTCCCAAATCGCGTATTCTGCCAGTCATTTCAGCCAGTTCCATGTAGTCCATCAACTGCGTCTGCCATTCTTCCAGCGTGGGTAAATCTGGTGTCTTCCAGTGCTTTGCGATGAGAATTCTTGCTGCTGTAGTAGCATACATAAACAAAGTTCTATCCTTCTTTAACACTTTCTGGTCCACCATGCCCAGGAGGAAGGCCTCTGGTTTCTTGGGAAAGGTATACCTAAATACCTTTTTTAACTCATTGTGTATCATTTCCCAGAAGGCCTTCACTTTTGGGCAGGTCCACCAGAGGTGAAAGAATGTCCCTTCAGCCTCCTTACATTTCCAACATTTATTGTCAGACAAATGGTATATCTTAGCAAGCTTGACTGGGGTCATGTACCACCGGTATATCATTTTCATAATGTTTTCCTTCAAGGCATTACATGCCGTGAACTTCATTCCGGTGTTCCATAACCTTTCCCAGTCCTCAAACATAATGTTATGCCCAATGTCCTGCGCCCACTTTATCATGGCAGATTTTACTGTCTCATCCTGTGTATTCCATTTAAGCAGCAAGTTGTACATTCTAGAGAGTATCTTAGTCTTTGGTTCTAACAGTTCCGTCTCTAATTTCGATTTTTCCACCTGGAAACCAACTTTTTTATCTATTTTAAACACCTCTTGAATTTGAGCATAATGTAACCAGTCTCGCACCTTATTTTTAAGTTTCTCCTGGCTCTGCAGCCTCCAATAATTTTATTATTTGTACTCTGCCCATCTGACTAGTTTGCCCCAGCCACTCTGGAAGGCTTCCAATAGATAAAAATAAAATAAAACCACAAACATTAAAAACTTCCTTGTCTTCAGTTGTCTTTTAAAAGTAAAATAGTTGTTTGTTGCCTTGACATCTGGTGGGAGGGTGTTCCACAGGGCGGGTGCCACCACCGAGAAGGCCCTCTGCCTGGTTCCCTGTAACTTGGCTTCTCGCAGCGAGGGAACCACCAGAAGGCCCTCAGCGCTGGACCTCAGTGTCCAGGCTGGATGATGGGGGTGGAGACGCTCCTTCAGGTACCCAGGACCGAGGCCATTTAGGGCTTGAAAGGTCAGACCAACTCTTTGAATTGTGCTTGGAAACCTACTTATCTGGATGTCTTCCAGGAGGGGCACGGAAGCCTTTTCGTTCTGAGGGCCGCATTCCTTCTGGGCAACCTTTAGGGGGCCACATGACATAGTGGGTGGGGCCAGGAGCAAAAGTGGATAGAGCAAGAAATGTCAATTGTGTCCTTGCACCATAGGCTAGTTTCTACACACATGCACGAAACCTCTCAACTGTCCCCAGAAAACTGGGACATTCTGCTTTTTTCATGCAAGAGTACGGTCATTTGGGGTGTCGTGATCTCACCCCCCAAAAAAAGGTGCTTTTGGGGGAGCAGTGATCTTGCATGGGTCACATGACTAGCACAGGTGTGCGGACCCGGAATACGGCACCCCAGTTTTCCGCCTCAGCTGAGCAATTTGTGACCATTAATGTTAAAAATTCGGCCATGGAAAATTTCTGTGGTGTCCCCCTTCCCTTGATGCCCTAAGCATGTGCTTATTTTGCTTAATGGTTAATCCAGCCCTGGAAAAAGCAGGATCGTCTTAAATTCTTATGTTCCTACTAAGGGCATTACTTAACCTTTCAGCTGTATGTGCGGTTTCAGTAAGGTGCAAAGGTCATCGGCTAGATGCATTCAAGGTTAAAACATTAGGAAAGAACCTGATTCCCACCCCAGTAATACCTAGAGCTATATTATCAAATACAGTGGTGCCTCGGGTTACATATGCTTCAGGTTACACACGCTTCAGGTTACAGACTCTGCTAACCCAGAAATAGTACCTCGGGTTAAGAACTTTGCTTCAGGATGAGAACAGAAATCTGGCTCCGGCGGCGTGGTAGCAGCAGGAGGCCCCATTAGCTAAAGTGGTGCTTCAGGTTAAGAACAGTTTCAGGTTAAGAACGGACCTCCAGATCGAATTAAGTACTTAACCTGAGGTACCACTGTAATCATTTAATAGTAACCAAACAGGTCATAATTATGATAGTAACACACACACACACCCTTTGCGAAGCATTTTGCAAATAGCAGTATAAAAAGACATAAGAGCATAAAAGAAGATTAAAGCATTTTAAAAGGAAGATACAAGTAACTGAAACCGAGTGAGTAAAATTATTTTCAGCTGGAAGCATTCGTCTCCGTAAGCTTCCCCCAATATTGTGCTTATACCGTAGCAAAACTATTAACACAGGACAAGCAGCCGCTGTTATTTTAAGCAAGGAAGCCTACGCTTTTGGCATGCATACTAATGTTTTTGGCCAATTTCAATGTTCATAACAATAATTATTCAGTGTAAAGAACCACTGAGATGGCTGGAGATACTGGGCACCATGTGCAGTCTAAGAAAATCTGTGTGTGTGACTGCATCCCCAATAATTCTCCTAAATGGCGGTTTTCCTTCTTAAAATGGTCCCTTCCACAGCACCTCATAGTTCTGGAGACTCAATAATGGAGAAACTGGAAGAGAGTGTACTGCAATGATAAGGTACGTGTGTTTGAGATGGTCTGGTGAATATGGCTTGCATCAGTTGGCCGGTGCAGGGAATGCTCTCCTCAGTGACAAGTCAATCAGACAGAGCAAAAGCAGTATCTAGGAATCTATATATCAGCCAGCGGCACCAGATTGGCTCCCTGGCATCAGGCTGTTCTCCCAGTGCCCCAGCTGGAAGTATATTGTTTAGAGTTGCTTTTTTTTGGGGGGGGGTGCTGTATGCAGAGACCCTCCTAACCCCTGGATCCAGCAATCGTTAAAATATGAGCGACCCTAGCTTCCTGTTGAGGCGATTGCCTGGGTGATGGACCATTAAGGAAAACGAAAGAAAAGGAAAGGGGCTCTGTGTGCGACGACAAGAAGATGAAGTGTGAGTTTAGAGTTGATGGTTTGTGGTGAAATGACCTAGAAGTAAAGCAGCTAGCTAGAGAGAGAACCAGGCCTGCTTTCTGCTGGAATCCAAACTACGGACGAAGCAAGATCCGTTTGGGGGTGTCAATGCTGTGAACCCCTCTATGGTAGGCTCAGGTTGTAGCAATGTCTAAATAAACCATATTTACAGTCACTGCTGTGCCTCAGGAGACAGAGGAAACGCAAAGCCTCAGTAAGCGCCTAGAAGTCCTGGAATCTCTCACTGCTTGGAGACGGGTTGCATTCAACATTTATTTTAAAAAAATATAATTTTTATTAACAAGCCAATCAAATCACATCACATTAATTCCAAATTACACAGCCAAATTTTTAAATTTTTGTTGGGGGTACCCATGCTTCGAGCTCAGAAAGGGATCCAAACATCTCTCTTGCTGCTGCTTTGATGTTCACAGTTCTGTCCAAATAATATTCACAGTTCTGTTCCATCTTCTCTTTGTTATTTTCCTCATCTTCTTATTGTTGTCATTTATTCCTTTCTTTGTGACCTCTGGTAGTCTCCACAAGCGGGTTGAAAACAAACGTTATTATATCCTGTGTGGATTCCAAGAGCCATATCAAAACAGACAGACGCCATTTCCGCACCTCCGTACAAAACATTCCCAAAGCCTGTCCATTAATTCCCACAGGCCTGCCAGGGTGGCATCCAACATTATGTACATTCCCCCCTCTGATCAGCAGACCTGGCAGAGCGGAGGAGAAGAGAGCAGTCCACAAGGCTTCCCGACTGAACCCCATGATTCTGCAAAAGTGGCTGTTCTAGAAGCAACAGCACCTATCAGGTCCCCTAGGGGGACTTGAGTTTTGAATGCATACATGCTCCCTTCCTTACAGAGGTTTTTTTTTGAGGGGTTGCACAAAATATTTGCCAATGTGGGGTCACAGATGGCATAGTCTTTGTTGCTAGATCTGCAGGCTTTCAGCTCTTTTTTTGGTCTAGGTACAATAATGGCAGCCAAGAATTCTGCCCTAAATGGAGAACAGAAACTTTAAAATGTCTCAAAAGTTGTGTAATAAAAGGAGCCATTATTGACACACACACTCGTTTTACCTAATAACGATGGTGCGTTTCATTCCAGTCATTTAAAAGGCATCTTTATTTCTGCAGAGGAAAGGGAGGAAATCTTCTAAGATTCTGTAATGTAAACATGTGCTGACATTAATTATTGTAATATTTATCTGCAAAACAGATGGTAATGCTTTCCAAAAATGTGTGAGCAGCGATCAGAATGAATTTATGGAGGCATTACTGCTTCTGCCGTGCTCTCATCTAGGTGTAACCTTGGTCTTTGGCCCATGCAAAGGGGCTGCCTTTTCAGTGAAGTTCTACCAGACAGATGGAAAACATTATTAACTACTGTTTTCCTTTCTTGTCAGAAATGTTTTGTCTAATCATCACGTAATTACACATCCATATTGTAGTAAATCACGCTATATAAACATTTCAAACAGAGTGGAACTATTAAGGTGAAATGCAAAATATTCCAGACTTTAAAACAAAACAAATATGAAGTGAACCGTGCTGAGTAAGAAAACGCTAAAATCAAGGTCAGACAAAAATATAACTCCATGATTTTGGCATTTGGCTTTCACAAGAGCTACATTCTGTTAACCCACAGACGTTAATATCCTGGGTGCTTTGATAGACTCCCCCCCCCCCCGCTTCCTTTTGATATGCTTGGTAAAAAAACTTCTATTTCTAGTTGGTGTTCCCTTCAAAAAAGTGAATGAGTGGCTTGGATTGGGTCCATCTTCCACATGGTTGCCCTTTCCTTGAGTTCGAATGGCCTATATTAGTTTTCTCTCTCTCTCTCTCTCTCTCTCTCTCTCTCTCTCTCTCCCCACCCCACCCCCTCAGGCTTCTTCAGCTGGTCACCTATCATGGGCAGAGCCAGGATTTTTGTTGGGGAGGGGCAGGACTTTGTTAGGGGGGCCAGAACTGATGTGATTGGTCAGTTAGTTAAGTACAGTGGTACCTCGGTTTAAGAACAGTCCGGTTTAAGAATGATTTGGTTTCCAAACGCCGCAAAACCGGAAATAGTGTCTTGGTTTGAGAACTTTACCTCGGTCTAAGAATATACACAACTTGCAGACTTAACATATAGAATAAGAGAACAAGAAGAACATACGTTTAAAGAAGATTGGAAAACGTTTATTGGCTATATGGGAAATAATTGTGTACAGCTGAAAACGCTGGCAGCATTAAGATAAAATCAACAGTGTAAATAAGTTTTGATGGATGCAATAATGGAATACTGAATGGTATAGTTTTTTGTAAAATATGCAGGGATTTATGATATGTAAAATGAACCATGGAAAGAGAAGAAGGGAAGTCATTGGTATCTTAAGGATGTAAAATGAGTATTCTAAATTATAAAACAGGAAAATTTAATAAAAATTATACAAAAAAGAAGAAGAAACTGTCTCCCATACCTGCCTTTGCATTAAGATCGACACCCTGGGTATAAGATCTATTTTACGATGGAACCCCAGTTTTGCCTTCCTTTGGATATTTGACCAGCACCAATTTTGTTCTTCAAAGTCATTCGAAAGCTTCCCCTTTCCAGCAGACTTTTACTGGGATTTAGGGAGCCGCCAAACTGCCTTTCTTTTCCTTTTTGCAGAAGGGATTCAAGGACATAGTGGGAAATTTAGGGTTGCACAATTAAAATGGATTAAAGTATTCTGTCACCCTACTGCTAGAAATTCACTTTTGAAAAAGCAAACAAAAAACCCCACATTTTTTCTGGTTAGGAAATGGTTGGCATCCATCTGTGTCGGGAAACAATGGAGGAGTGTGGTTTTGGGAGTGAAGTCAAACTGTTGGAAGATTGCAGCACCTGTTGTGGCTGTAGAGACCGGTACAGGAGAGACACGCTTTGGTGCAGGTGGGGCAGATGAAGGTGTCTGGCTGTGCTGTTGCAGATGCACCATGGAGTTTCTTCTCTTCATGTCATGTTTGCAGACATTTTTGTAATGCAGAGTTGGTCTGCGAACGGGCTTGGTGCCTGAACCACCAAATAGCGTAGAATGAATAAAAATAAAAATAAAAATTTATTTATATCCCACCCTCCCCAGCTGAAGCCGGGCTCAGAGCAGCGAACAACAGTAAAAGTAACACAGTTTACATAAAATCACAATCAATTAATAGAAATACATTCTAAAATCAATTCATTCTAAAATCAATTCAGAATCAAATTAATGGCAACCATTGGGCTAGAGTTCTATGAGGATTACCAAAGGCCTGGTGGAACACCTCTCTCTTGTAGGCCCTGCGGAAATATGTCAAATCCTGCAGAGCCCTAGTCTCCTGTGACAGAGTGTTCCACCAGATTGAGGCCACAGCCAAAAAAGCCCTGGCTCTGGTCGAGGCCAGCCTAACCTCCCTGTGGCCCGGGACCTCCAAGATATTTTTGTTAGAAGACCATAAGGTCCTCCATGGGACATACCAGGAGAGGCGGTACCATATGACTAATGGGAAGACCTATAAACACTCTACAAGCAAATCACGACGAACATTCATTGCCATATAACCTCCCCACAAACAATTCAGAATAAATGCTCAACAAAGACCAAATACAACCTAACCTCCGTATATGCTTTGTGCAGAATGGTCAATAAATAGGACACCTGGAAGAGACCTTTATTACATGTTTTGAATGCTTGTGCTGTGATTGTTGGGCTGTGCTTTTAATCTCCTCTTTGTATTTATTATTGTATTGCTGTAGTTTTCAATTTTATTATTGCATTCAGCCCAGATACCACGTTTAACATATTTTAAACAAATAAAGCCACGTTGCTTTCTCACAGACACAAGGTCTGTCAGGAAATGGCTCTAGGTGACTAGTCAGCAATGTCCTCCATCTGAAATGCAGACTCCTGTTTATGAGCATGACAAAGAAATTGTCCCGTCCCTCAGCTTGATGGAGGCAGGCTGTGGTCTGGTCTCACAATGGGTCTGGGGTGGAAGCAAAAGAGAAAGAATTATTGACAAAAATTCAAAAACCATCTAGAAAGGCAGTCTATGGCTAGACCAATTCAATATGTAGGAAACAATTTATGAACCTATAATGTTCCCATCTTCAGCAGAAAGTGAACTCTGGCTGTCCGGACAAATCTCTTATTTCACCCACACAAACAGACCTCTTGCTGTGCTGAAAGGCAATGCACTAAACAGAAGGCCAGTAGACTAGCAAAAAAATAAAAAGTAAACGGGGAAATTATTTAAGCAGAGAGTACCTTGTTTACAAAGGGCAAGTCCCAGGGTTTGAGTTAGAAGTAAAATCCATAACCCAGAGTATACTTCAGCACTGAAGTGAGTTTTTCATTCAGAAGCCTGAAGCCTAGACCAATAGCTTTAGGAGCTGTTTATTGAAAACCATATATCTGCAGCACAAGGTCTCTGTTAAAATTGAAATACTAGTTTTGGGATCCAGATGTAACAGCTGGAGACTAACGTTTGGGCCTTTAGATTGAACTAAGACACTCCTAGCTATATTACAATAGTTTACGTTGGCTAGATAGATTCATTTTGACCTACTTTCTCCAAATGGCTAACAGTTTTCTCACACCCTGACCTCTCCCGAGTTATGGTGGCTTCGGTGAAAATTCTCAAACAACCCTCTTTAATTAATCCATGATTGAGATTGCTTGTTGCCTTCTCCAGATGTAATCTGTTCATTGGCCTGCCTTTCTTCTTCGCTCCCAAACTTTTCCTCTGAAAACCACTCATCTCCTGCCAACTTACTGTTGTCTCAATTTTGCACCTACTACCCCTGGCTGAAACTTCAGCAGAGCATGTGATAGAATTGTACCTATTATTCTCAAAAACTTGGTCACTAGGAAAGTTATCAGGGTCATCACTCAGACAGGGTGTTCGCTGGCAAGAAAAACTGTAAAGTTAGTATTTAACAGGATTAAAACCAAAGCTCCTTATGCTCTTTTCTTCTGTGTTGAATTAAAGTAATGCCATTTGGGTTAAAAGATTATTTCAGCGTTTGATGTCAACAAACAAAACGACTGTGTGTAGTTTATCTGTTTTATTTAGTTTGTTAAAAGATGGCATTTACTTCAGCCACAATCTTAACATGGTGTGCAATGTGCCTGCATCACATTAATGTTTAAACATTAATGTTGCATTGTACAAAGATTTTATTACACACCCACATCTTTCAGAGGATCAGATACTTGGATTGGCTGTAAGACAGAAAGTTAAGGGGGGAACTGCATGTCTACTTGTTGTGGGGCCTAAAAGTTCTAAATTTCATCCTTCATGTTTTCAGGAATAGAATATGGGGTGGTGATAATAACTCCATTCTGTGCTGCATGCTGTTTAAAGTTGTATTCATTAATTTATTTTTAAATCACATTCAAATGTTTTATAAGCTTATGAAATCAACCTAAGGGCTGGATCGTATTTTTGCAGCATTGGGGAGTCATTAAGCCTCTGAAGTGAGGCAAATGTGCAAATTGGTAACATGTGGCTCTTCCTCATATTCACACTTGTAAAATTCAAAAGTCCATTTGGAGAAAATGTGCATCATGGGTTTTGCTAACGAGTCAGATCAGTATGTTATCATTCCAAAACATAGTGTGTGACATTGAGGCTAATTTCATTGAAATCAATGAGACTTAACACCCATGCCACCTGTAGGTGTTTAATAGTATATATTTAAATGCACTGCCTCTTTTTCCTACAGAAGTATTTAGCTGCTCTGCATACTTTGCAGTACTGTATTGCAGCAAACCTGAAACATGGACATACATAAGAAGCAGAAGGAAGAACAATGGGTCATTGTAAAGAAAATGAAAGTTTTGGTCATCACAGCATCAGACATGTGTTCTTTTGCTGCTCTAAACACAGCATTGCTGGCCTTTTTGTTTCTTTTACTCCAATGGCATCTGGACATCTGGAAATAGTACGACTTGTGGCAAGCATTAATAAAAATTCGAAAATGCCATTAAAGTAGCAGTGTGCCAGCAAAAAAATTAAGGAAAATTAGCTGAAACTAATCAAAAACACATAAACCTGAAATCGTAGATTGCCAATGGAAAATTCTGGGAACACACTTATTATGATAGACTAGGAATATGTATTTACACATTTGTGAATATTAGTCAAGCTGTATTATATTACCTAGAAATATATATATAAGGAGAACATTTGGATGAGAAAGGGGAGAAGATTGTTAAAAGGTTAGAGGAGGCAGGAAATGATTCATAATGCAGCACTGTGGAACCCAGAATCACTCCCATCGGCAAATGAAGTGCAGATTATAATGAAGGGATGATTTAAACGTAAAATGTCTCTGGAAAACAACTGCTAATGCTACAGACATTAGATAGCTCTAGAAATCCAGTGAAATCCAATGAAACTGATCTGCTAAGATCTGAGATTGTGCAGTTCACTGTTTTGTAAGACAGTGTAGGTGGGTGACTTGAATGGCAGAAGTTTAACATTTGCAGAAACCACTCCCATCTTGAAATATAACAACATCGCATTCAGTGCTCCAAGTGTTGTGGGTTTGGGGGGAAATGCAGGAGTCCCTTAATGAAATCCACAAGCTCTACCTCCTGACTCTCCCCAATATGAACCAAATCATGAGGTACTCCTCCCACAAATCCAGTTACAGATAGGTAGCCGTGTTGGTCTGCCATAGTCAAAACAAAAAAAATTTCTTCCAGTAGCACCTTAAAGACCAACTAAGTTCTTGGTATGAGCTTTTGTGTGCATGCACACTTCTTCAGATACCTCCCACAAATGTGAGTTACTTTGTAAAAACTCTTGCGGAACACAAGGAAGAATATTCAGTGTGAAATCTCACACCCCGGCCCCGGTAACTCTGTTCTAGTCACCAGATGCTATGAACATTAGACAAGTAAGATAGATTGAAATGCTGAAATCAAAGAACCAAAGGGAAGCAGAATTGGCTGTGGATGCAGGAAATCCAGTGGGACGTCTGCACTAATCACCAAGCAGCGCAGGAATCTACAATTCTGTAATGCTCTTGCTTTCAAGGACTACTTAATAACCCTGTTCAAGTGCCTGTCCCAGAAGACATTTTTTCCTTTGCAAGTAGTTCAGGCTTAATATTATGGGAAGATGGGGAAAGGCTCTTTGCTGAAGTAGTTTAACCAGTCCCCATCCCATTTGGTGCCAGATTCCACCCCCCTTTTTTTCTTGGAGCAGGACCTGAGACGGCTGAGACCTTAAGAAACTCATGCCCTAACTAGACATTATGTAGTTGTGTAGCTGCTGCTGATTCTTGTCTGCCACATATTTCTTTCCTGTAGTGTCTAGCAAGAAATGCACGAGCCACCATTCTATTCAGCATTTCCTCACTTCTTGCAAATGGGAGGCAAGAATCAGGCAGGTGTCGCCAAACTTTTTTAGGCCTGTCAATACATTTGGATTTTTGAGCACTCAGGCCACTTCAATTCCATCTTCTCAGATCGGCCGCCCCATCAAAGACAGGGAAGACACCCATACGTACTTTGCTTTTCAAAGCCATCCGGGTAAAAGTTGGATCCAGTAGAACGAATCTGAGCATTGAAATGCAGAGATGAAAGAATAAATGGGAAAGAGAGTCACTCTTCCTTCTTCCACTCTTTGTTCTTTCCAAAAGAGAAGATAACCACTCTCACCATTTCATGTCATGACAAAGACATGGGGAAAGGTCTCCAAGGTCTTATGAGAACTAGAGGGAGACCTCAAGAGCACCATCTGATCCACAGGTGACATGCTGGCAACCACTGAATTAAGAGTGGAGAAATATTGTATGACGTCATGTCATTCAGCTCCTTTATGAGGCATAAGCAGGGAAATGCATGGGGTGGCATAGGTCAGTGGTAGTCAAGATAGCATCTGAAGGGGGATTCAGCTGTTCAAGAATTAGTGGGATAGACAGAATACTGATGTGACTGCTAATATTGTCTCTTTTGATAATCTCTGTTTTGTTTTTAAATTATGTATTATGTGGTATGGAGCAGGGGCTACTATATATTACATTATCACAGAGTTCTCTGGATTAATAGCCCTACGTTTTAGCATAATTTTGGAATGTATACTTTGTAAGTGCATCCATGTCTGAATTTTACCTCCAATTTGTAGATGTACAGTGAAATGAGTCTGACAATCAATTAAGCTAATAAATTTGGCTATCTTAAAAAGACTTCCAACACATGGTGCAGTTTATTGTACTATTTATATTTCAGTTATTGTGTTTACATCTTAATACATGCTTCAATTTGAGAAAGGTGGTCAAGAATTTTTAACAAATGAATAAATTAGCCTTCATTTGAATTTGATGCCATTGATGCTACTTCACATGTGAGAACATACTTAGCTACAGCTCCTAGTTGCTATTATGATCCAATTTACTATTATGGCATTAAAAGTGTTATGAAATTTATCACTACAGCATTTACCTTGAGTCATGCATGCTTTGCTATTGGTGCAAGTTTAAGCAAGGTATGTGCCATCATTGTTTAATGTAATTATTCTTGCTGTGCTTATGCCATGCGGCCGTTGCTAATTAACCTTTCTCGAGGGGAACAAGGCTGAACTTCATCGTGGGAGAAGACAGGCCTGAGGAAGTGTTATGAGTCAACACATGTAGCTGATCACAAAGGAGGTTACTGTGTTTTTCCTACTGATCCATAGAAGGTTTCCAAGTAAGATGGGTATATTTCCCTAAGACAATTCATTCTGTGGGCAAAAGCTACAGTCAGATGAAATGAATTATCCTTCTCCCCTTCCTCACCCTTGTTCAACTTTTGGCATACGTACCAGATGTTGTTCATTAGATCTGTCAACAAACGAACAACTGAACCTCAGATTTTCAACACATGTTGCAGTGAGAGAGTGCAGAGATGAAAGGCTGTTAAGTGACCCAGAGACTCTAGCATGAATATGACAGAGCCATATATATGCCTGGTATATATGGGGCAAGCCCTTTTGCATGAACTTGGTTTTCAGAGGCAGAGTGGGCATTAAACATGTAGGGAAGTCGGGATATTTCAACACATGATTTCACTACATTAATACCCTCAGTTCGCTACATGATTAAATCTCATTTGAACAATTTTGGAGGCAGAATATAATGTATTTGCTAAACTGGTGGTGTTTCTCCTTTTTTTAAAACCTTGTGTCACGGTGAACCGAGTGGGGTAACCCTAAGGGAAGGTGAAAATACATTTTTCTGTGTAAGGAAACCTTTTTTTTAAATCTGAGCTAGGGTTCCCACAGAACTCTCCTGGACACTGGCCTCTTAAAATGCAAACACAATGCTACAACTGTTCATCCATTTATCTAATAAATGTATATTATGTCTCCAAAATTGTTCAGGGTGGCTTACAACAAATAAACTCAATAACAAGTATAAAGGAGATACTATTTTTTTAAAAAAATATTATTGTTACATTGAAGAATTCTGGTTTCTAGCTTACATAGTCTTAGACGTTGCTACAAAACAAGTTAAACATGATTTTCTTCCTTTACTACATCAACAGGAAGATGATGTCATTTATTTGGCCAGATACTGCCCATTATGAAGAACTGACACTCCACACAAATAATGCCAACAGGAAATGGCATTACATAATCCACGGTCTTTTTAATTTTTGGTACATTTTGCTACAGAATCAGCTCTACAATTTCCGCCGAAACAATTACTTCTTCCATCCATATTCACACGAATATTATATTTTGATTATCATGGATTATCACTTGAAAAAACCCAAGAAACAAAGTTTGAATGCAACCACTCCTGTAAGACATTTATTCTATTTTAATAATTTAAGGTCAGAACCTGCATTGCGAGATCATGGCTACAGGGTCCAACACTAAAATGGTGGCATTCTTGTTAGAACGATGGCTTCTTGTCAGCAAGGTTGCTTAATTAACACAAACAACCAGAGAGAAAAGTCTTGTTAATACACAGGCCAGGTGATCTGGGAAGCCAAGAGGGCCCCAGTTATGCTTGTATGAGTCTTTGGTCCCCCACTTTAAGCAACTTATTGGACAGAGCAGTTGCTGTCCTTTCATTGCATGCCTGCTTGCCTTGGACTTGCAGCTGCTGCCCTTAGAACATGGGTAGGCAAACTAAGGCCCTGGGGGCCGGATCCGACCCAATCGCCTTCTAAATCCAGCCCATGGACGGTCCTGGAATCAGGGTGTTTTTACATGAGTAGAATGTGTCCTTTTATTTAAAATGCATCTCTGGGTTATTTGTGGGGCATAGGAATTCGTTCTTCCCCCCCAAATATAGTCCGGCCTCCCACAAGATCTGAGGGACAGTGGACCGGCCCCCTGCTGAAAAACTTTGCTGACCCCTGCCTTAGAATCTGATCTTTTCCTGGTCTCGGACCACGGACCACGCTACTTGTCTGTGGCCTCTCTGATTGCTGCCTATGGAAATATACACAGGCTGCATCTGCATGCCAGTTCCCTCTGTGCCCCCTCAACTAGCAACCAGTCGCACTGCAGCCTTGACATCAGACTACTCTGACTGCCCTGTTTTGGACTCCCCAACACCCATCACAACACAAAAGCTTCAATTACTGTAGTTATTTTCCTTAATGCAGGAGTGATTAATCTGCGACACTTAAGATGCCACTGGACTTTAATTCCCATAATCGCCGACAATTGGCCAAGGCTGATGGGAGTTGCCAGTCCAACAACATCCCAAGAGCCACAGAATCTCCTGCCCTGCCTTTAAGGCCACCTGGACAATTTGGATGTCAAATGATTGCAAAATGTGTGCCCACCTGCTCTAGGCATTCAAAAAAGGGGAAGTGAAACCCAGAAGACGGGCAATGCCAACCTAAGAAAATGCGTTTAAAAAATAAGCATTTCTGAATAACTGATGTCAGCCATATACTGTACTGTACTTGTATGCTGTTACTGTATAGTTAAAGCTATGGTTTTCCCAGTAGTGATGTATGGAAGTGAGAGCTGGACCATAAAGAAGGCTGATGGCCAAAGAATTGATGCTTTTGAATTATGGTGCTGGAGGAGACTCTTGAGTTCCCATGGACTGCAAGAAGATCAAACCTATCCATTCTGAAGGAAATCAGCCCTGAGTGCTCACTGGAAGGACAGATTGTGAAGCTGAGGCTCCAATACTTTGGCCACCTCATGAGAAGAGAAGACTCCCTAGAAAAGACCCTGATGTTGGGAAAGATGGAGGGCACAAGGAGAAGGGGACGACAGAGGACAAGATGGTTGGACAGTGTTCTCGAAGCTACCAGCATGAGTTTGACCAAACTGCGGAAGGCAGTGGAAGACAGGAGGGCCTGGCGTGCTCTGGTCCATGGGGTCACGAAGAGTCGGACACAACTAAACGACTAAATAACAACAACAACTGCCTCGGTGGCTCCGTGACTCATCATGACAACACGCAGCGCAGCCTCTGAAATGCGTTTTAAGCGGGCCTGGCGCTTTGCAAGCCGTGTCGCCTCCAGGTGCTGCCAGGGAACAAGAAAGGCTCTTGTTCTTTGAAACTCTGGGGAGCCTGGGCCAAGTCAGGCTCGGCGCCGTGCAGCTTCCTTCCCGTGCTTTCAGCGAGCTCTCCTCGGGACGCCTCCTTCCACCCGCCGCTGCGCTTTGAAGGCTTATTCCTAAGCTCGTCACACCGGCGAGGAAACAGGCCGGGCGTCGCGCCTGCGCCCCAGGAGCCGACCGGCTCGCGCGACGCACCACACCACCACCTGCGGAGGGGCGGAGCCAAGAGCTGGGATGCGGAAGGCCCCTTCCGCGCGCAAGCGCACAAAGGCGGCGCCTGGGGAAGGCGGATAAGGGCGAGTCGGAGGGGGTGGGGTGGGCGCATGCGCAGAAGACGTGGCAGTCTGCGTAGCAGGGACCGAGGAGCTGGGTCGGTCGGGCCAGAGGCCTCCGGTTGTCGGGATGGACGAGGATATTTTGACCACGCTGAAGATCCTCATCATCGGAGAGAGCGGCGTCGGCAAGTCTAGGTGAGGCTCCTGCCCGCTAGGCCTCGCCTGCGGCCTCGGCTTTCCTCCCCGCCCCGCCCCGAGTAGGCCTTGCCTGGCAGACGCCCCCCCCCCAGCAGCCCCCCTCAGGCCTGAGGGCGCGTCCGCTCCCCTTGTCACCAGAGAGGGGCAGGGGGCCAATACCCCCCTCCCGCTGCAACTGCCCCCCCTTGCTTATTAGGGGCTGTTGCCTATGGACTTGGATGGGGTTTACTCCCGAGGAAGCCTTGGCCGGATTCAGGCCTTTACTCCCGAGGAGGAGGGAGGGGCGGGTGGCGGGGCTCCAGCTGGACTGGACGCCACGCCCCCTGCCTTGGGACACTCGTCCCTGGGGGCGCCCCCTCCCTTGGCTTCGGCGGCCAAAGCTCCCCCTCTGGCTTGTTGTCTCCGCAGATCAGGGCGACGCCTTCTGCATATGCACAGAGGCTCGGTTTCCTCCACACGCCGGCCTGTTGCTTGATTATTGGAGCCTTTTGGTTCTGCAAACATCATCCCGGGGCTCATCCCCTTACCTCGCAGCCATTGCATCTGGTTCTCGGGCAACCACGCGAAGGTTTCTTCGCCCCTTCTCTGAACTTTGTCTTTGCGACGTGTCTGCGGAGAGTAGGGCACTGTCAGGCTTGCTAGGCTTGCTAGGTGAGGAGCCAACGGGTAGGATCACACGCCGAAGTAAGAGTTGGAAACCTGGGCTTAAACAGTGTACCTCGGGTTACATACGCTTCAGGTTACAGACTCCGCTAACCCAGAAATAGTACCTCGGGTTAAGAACTTTGCTTCAGGATGAGAACAGAAATCGGGCTCCGGCGGCGTGGTAGCAGCAGGAGGCCCCATTAGCTAAAGTGGTGCTTCAGGTTAAGAACAGTTTCAGGTTAAGAACGGACCTCTGGAACGAATTAAGTACTTAACCCGAGGTACCACTGTATTGGAGAAATCGGGATTCAAATGGTCTTTTTCCTCTCTCGTTAAAATGTTTATAGCCCTATCCGGTGCTGTTTGGCCTTGCTGTGAAATGTAGCTCGTTTATAAAACAGTAACTCAAAATGGCACAAAAACAATAAGTAGATGCCGCTCTTAAAATAAACAAACTACAGTGTTAGGCAACAAATGCCTGAGGGAATATAACCAGGACTTGACCTGGTTCTGGAATCAGTTTAGAGTTGGTGCCAGGCAGGCCTGTTGGAAGGTGAAAAGGCGTTTCACCATGGAGCATAGGGCCCTTCCCATGTTTCCACATAATGCTCAGCAACTGAAATTGGGACAGCAGATGTTTGTGAAGAACAGACTAAAGTCTGTCAAGCAGGCGCTCCTCGTGAGTCCCACTTTTAGAGAGATACTCCCAAGTACCTAGATATGAAGTCGTTTAAGGATCTGCATTCCCTCCCTAGTGGTGTTTGCTGTCATAAATAAATATTCTAGCCCCTAGAATATTTCTAGGGGCTTCTGTTCATATCTGGTCTCCTTCTCATTTCTCAATCACAATAACCTTTGCCTTGTCTACAGTGTCTCTCTCAGAATTATTAGCTAGATTCCGCATAATCCCTGTCCTACTATTGCTGGGTTGTGAAGTACAGCCCATTGTGCTTTGTCTGTGTCATAAATTGATCATCAATTTATTCATCATGTGAACTCGTACACTGTTTGGACATCCTTTAGGATACAAAGGAAAGTATGCAGAAGAAACAGCCTATATTGAAAGACTAATTCATGACCTTAAAACCACTTGCACAACTTTTTCACATATATCATGTCTGTATAAATGGCAGACATTTGTTTTTACCCATCAGTGTGGTGTTTGACTCCATGGCAGCACCATCAAGAATGCTTCATGTTATTTGAAGCCAGTGTTCTTGTATATGTTACACCAGTATATTTAGTAACCAAGTCTGCTATTTTGAATTTACAAAATTGAAGAGGCTAACAAATTTGTGGAGGATGTGTGTATAAAGTGCAGAGTCAGTGCCCCACCCCCTTGTACATGACTCTGGAAGATGTTGCAAGGACTCAGTGCTGGCAGCCAAGACTTTAGATTTCTTTTGGATTAGGTCATCTCCAAGTATGTGACCTCAGAAAGCTTCACTTTATTACAGCAGGCTGCTTACCTGTAATCCATTGTAAGGAGAGCTATCAACTTGTTTTTTGGTTCCAAACTAACAATTAAGCCTCTGGAATTCTTGCACTTTGGAAAGTAGTTTGATGCTGTGTTAGCTATACAGTTGAGATCCTTTCACAGACCTTTGGTTTCCAGTAGGACTGCAGATGAAGGACTGGCAGGGGAGGAGGAGAGGGAAGAGTGGTGCATTTTTATGCACACAGTCCAGTGTCATATACATGCTTTTGAGTGAACTGTTCTTGGTGAGAGAACTTGATACTCTAGTTATTTAGAAAGAGTGATATCTTCCAGAGACCTGAATTCTGCTACTGTTGGACCCTGGACATTTTCTATCAGAAGTGTAAAAGAGTTTCATGTTTAAGTAGAATTTCAGTAGGTGGGATAGATTTTAGCAGACTTGTAGGTGTAACCTTGTCACCAGTGTTCAAAACTCCTATTGTTCTAGGTGCATCTTGTGACAGGGAATTTCATTGGTTGCAGCAGTTTCTGAGCTCTGGGTGCAGTACTATGCCGAAGATTTCAGATTAAAACTGCAAAGTGGAAGGAAAGGAGGACCCTTTTCTGCCTTCCCACTTCCAGCTACTTTCTAAAGACTGGAGAAGAGACCCTCTTAAGAATATTAGGGCAGTGGGCAGGGGAAGGACTAGACCATATAAAAAATGAACATACTTAAACTGCAGTTCATTCATTTTCAGCTTTGTATTCTTGTTATTGAAAAGTGTGCCTAGATATTCTGTTGTTGCACCCATAACATAGGTTTAAGGTGCCATTTAGCACCTAGCTTTCATTGTTTCTAACACTGCTTGTCACTTATTTAGCATATTTTGTGTGCTGTGCTGTGTGTGTAAACACATACAATATAGTAATCCTTACAGCAGAACCGTGTCCACATGGTGAACCTTTGGTCCTCCAGCCACCATGACTAGGGATGATGGGAGTTGCAGTTCAACAACATCTTGAAAGCCAGAGGTTCCCTAGCCCTAGAAGAGTGATTTGTTGTTCAGTTTTCAAACAGAGCCTTTCTTTGCAGCTAACTTCTAACCACTCAGTATTACATAGCACATTCCCAAGTCCAATGGGTATCTCCTGATGTTGCTATCTCAACATTTTAACATTCTTCTACTGCTGTGCAGTATCAGCAGTGTAGATTTTGGCAAATTTCCTTTTTGGAATATGGCAGCCCTAACATACCCTAGTGAGTTCAAGAAGTATAGAATGGAACTCTGTGGCACTGTCTTGGCCAATCTTTCTCAATAGAGCTGCAAGTTTGCTTGCACAAGAGTTAATTGATGTTGAAAGAGGATAAGCTTATTTTCTGGAGGAGGGAGAGTTGACTGTCCTAAAAAATTGAAATCTGGTAGGGAAGAGGGTAAATGTTCTGTTACAATCATGTTACTTGGCAACGCAAATCTGAGATCTGTTACAAATGTCTCTGGTTGGATAGTTATATCTCTGAAATATAATTATTGCAATGCTCATTTTCTCCTCCTTTCTCCATCAAATGCCCTTCTCCTCTGTGCAGCCTTCTGTTACGGTTTACCGATGATACATTTGATCCAGAACTTGCAGCAACAATTGGTAAGTTTGTGATGCCTCTGTTATTTAGATCAAATTCAGACTATTTGATAGTAATGCTGTTAAAAGTGGAGACACTGCAATGGAGAAAGTTGATCTCTAATAAGGAAAAGCCGCAGCACTGGCACAAAAATCAGGTGAGATTTGCTGTAAGAAATTTGCTTAAATTGGAAGTTTAGACACCTCTCACCCCCACCATTCCCCCATTGTAAAAGGGAAACATAAGGAAGCTGACAGTGTAGTTTACTCACCTTTTTGTCAGCATTGCAGCTATGTCTGAATTTGTTGACAGGTTAGATTCTGACAAGTCAGATTCTGCATATGCAGAACAAAATAGCTGCTAGTAATTTGAAAACTGCAAGGATCAAATACAGTGGTACCTCAGGTTACATACGCTTCAGGTTACAGACTCTGCTAACCCAGAAATATTACCTCGGGTTAAGAACTTTGCTTCAGGATGAGAACAGAAATCGTGCTCCGGCAGTGTGATGGCAGCAGGAGGTCCCATTAGCTAAAGTGATGCTTCAGGTTAAGAATAGTTTCAGGTTAAGAACGGACCTCTGGAACGAATTAAGTACTTAACCCGAGGTACCACTGTATATTGATATCAAATATTATAAATTGGCTGAACCTGTGAAACACTTCATAGTTAAGTCTGATTTTGACATAAGTGAGTGATGGTAGGAATTTGAAGTATGTCAAGTGGAGACACTACTTGGTTTGGAAGCCCACAAATAGTAAAAGCACATGCTTTGCTATCTGCAACTTGTCTTAAAAACTTTTCAGGAGGAGTTGAACTTCCTAATCCTTCTCCTTGTCAAAATTGATACTGTCCTTCAAGCATTTAGCATTTTAAAGTGGGCATTTCTACAGAAACAATGTAATGGTCTCTGTTTTTTGTGTTCATGTATTCTGCATATGTTGCTAAGACTGTACAAAGATCATGGCTATATTTAGCATTTTGGTTTGTTTGGGAGAAGATGTTAATAGCTTTGAATTGTGAGGCCTGCATAGTTCAGCAGTGATGGGGTCAAACAGATCAAAGGATAAAAGCATGGAACTATAGCATTTGAAATTTACAAGGCAGGGCTGTTGGAGAGGATTCTGTAAGGGAGAAATATGACGCTGGTGGAATTTGTCATGATCAGCAGGAGTTGCCACAGCTGCCACATAAGATTTTGATGAGAAATAGCAGATTCAAATTTAATGAAAATCACATGTAAACAAGTAGAGAGCTTACATTTGTCTACAGGGGACTTTTTTACTCCAGAAGTGAACCTCTTTGTGAAAAAGAGCTCTTGAGTACATAAATTTGGTTGCAGAGCAGGCACAAACCTTCCTCATTCATTCTGGATGTTTGTCTTGACTGCAAGACAATGTAACCATATAACACTGGTCCTAAAGGATCTACATTGACTCCCAGAGCACAGTTCAAAGTGTGGGTGCTGACCTTTAAAGCCCTAAATGGCCTTGGCCCTGTATACCTGAAAGAGCATCTCCATCCCCATTGTTCAGCCCAGACACTGAGATCCAGCCCCAAAGGCCTTCTGGCAGTTCCCTCATTGTGAGAAGTGAGGTTACAGGGAACCAGACAGGGGGCCTTCTCAGTAGTGGCACTTGCCCTGTAGAGCACCCTCCCATCAGATGTCAAGGAGATAAATAACTATACAACTTTTTAGAAGACAGCTGAAGACAAGGAAGTTTTTAATGTTTGTGGTTTTATTTTATTTTTATCTATTGGAAGCCTTCCAGAGTGGCTGGGGCAAACCAGTCAGATGGGCGGAGTACAAATAATAAAATTATTACCACCACCGCCACCACAATTATCATTATTAGATGCTGCTGAAGCTGATTGTCCCTTCCTTGAGTTGTGTGATGACATTATGGGCCCTCTTACATTTCTATCTCAAAACAAATAGTAAAATGAACAGAGGTATATTTATCATTCTTTTGCTGCCTCTGTTTTGTGAATGACTTCTGCCAGCCAAACAATGCAAAGATGGGTAGTTTATTATGGAAGTCACCATAGATAAATTTTCTGGCCAGCTAATTACAACGTTTGTTACACAAAGGTTACTTTGGTATTGGAACCAGTTTTATATGATGTAAGTTTCATGAAAATGTACACTTGCTTTCTTGACTGTGTTGCATGTGGCAAATTATACGCGAGATTCAGTTTTCCTGTGTGAAATTGATGTTTATATAGAAGTTATGACCTTGTGTAAAATGGGTTGCTTGGTTCTCTGCAGTAGTTTGCCTTCAACATTTAATGTTCTTTGTGTTGGTTTGCTTTTGAGCTGTATTTGATAGCAAAACTTAGAGCTAATTAAAACTCGCTGCTTTTTTCACCTATATCTTGCCACATGTTGCAATCTTGCAGTTCATCTGAAAGCATAACAAGTCATAAACACACGGAATATTTGTCTATCTCCAAATTATTGTGCTAGAATATTAGGTGCAGATAGAATAATGATTCAGAAAGAGCCAGAATTAGTATGATTCCTATCATCCCTGAATATTAGCCATGCTGGCTGGGGCTGATGAGAGTTGTAGCCCACAATATCTGGTATGTTTTCTGTTTTAACTTCAGTCCTTTTCTGGAGAGAACATTAAGTATTCTTCTCTTGTAGGTGTTGACTTCAAAGTGAAAACAATATCTGTTGATGGAAACAAGGCTAAACTAGCAATCTGGGTAAGTCCTAATAACACATGTGAACCTTGCATTATTGAATGATGTATGGATTGACTGATTAATTGATGTTATTCATATGTTGCTTTTCCACATTGGGCCATTGCCAGAGTGGCTTACAGCAAAACAATATTGATACCTGAATACTTTTTCCAGTGTTATCAAAGCCAGTCCTGGCAAGCAACAGTGTACCTTTTGTGCTGAGCAACTGGTCAGTAGGCTACAGTTCAATAAAACATTTCTGTGGTGAAAGTGAATCTGCATATTGAAAACTTCTGCAGGGTTCAGGTACTTCAGCAAGTAAGTTCCCCACAGGGTAGGGCTGGGCGATTTAGTGATACATCGTACAAAATAGGTTTGAAGTGCACATTGTAGTAACGGTTTCATAATATTTGACATGGCAAATCACAATGTGTCCATGTGCTTTGTAAAAAATTGTGATGTGGGAAAAACCATGAAGCCGGTCATCGCTTCTCTCATGATTCCTGCTACCCTTGTTGCTCTGTACTATAAAATAAGAATTGTAACTATATGTTAAAGGTAAGTGAAAATGTATCTGTTTTAGAAGCCTAAGTAGTTGCAGTTGCCAAGACAATTGCCCCATCGCCTCCAAATAGTCACATCCTTATTTCAGACATTGTGGTATATCGGGATATCACAATGTTTTCCTGGTGATATATCACAATGTTGAAAACAGACATTGATCAGCCCTGCCATGGGGGGAACTAGCTCACATGCACAAATCAAGCAGCTTTGAACTCCCTGTCAATCAGCTGATGCATGGGAAGTTCAAACCTACTTAACAGCTGCAGGACCAAGGTACATCTCAACCCAACTCAAATTCTAAGAAATGTATATGCAATAAAATAATTATCAGTACATAATCAGCATTTATTAATCAGTTATTTATTAATCATTTCAATCATTGTGATTCTTAGAAGTAAAATAAGGAAGTTAAAAGTAGTGAAACAATACTATTCTTTTTATCTTCTCTAATGAGATGATTGGGCGTTTGAATATTGGGCTGAAAGTTTGTGGATTTGAGTCTTAAGTCACAGCATTGTTTGACATTCAGCCTGTTTATTTGTTCAGAAGAGCACAAACATGGCTGAATCCAGCTTTAGCCATGCATGATGTTGGAAATACCAGCAACATAGGTTCCTTATTGGCAAGGGAAGTGCACAGTGTACAAGCTCTTGCCCTTTGTTCCTGAGGCTCATAGTTCCTATTACAAAATTTTTTTGTACTGTGCCTCATAAAATTCTTTTCTACCTCAGGCCTCTTTTAACCCCCTTTCAATCCTTTAGTATTTATTTGCCCTCTGCACAGTTCTACTGCCCTCAGGAGGATCAATATTGACCACCTTGGGAAACCCTGCTATAGAAGAAGAAATGGCTAGATAAGGTCTATAGCACATAGAAGGAGGAACTTTGTGCATATTTGTTTGTAATGGGCAAATAGAATTGTATGTCTATTGCCATAGGCTTTAACATAGTAAAGACCTGCTGTACTCTGCACATGATACCTTTGTAGAATCCAGGAAGTGTATCCTGTTAAGCTTTGGCATGAAAAGGTTTGCAGTCTTGAAGATGCAAATCAGAAAGTTCTTTCTAGGTGAAAATACAAAATATCAGAATGCATGCTGCCTGTTGTGGGATTTGCAGGAAAAATCTGTTTAACTATGTCAAATCAGTTCTCAAAATTGTCTGAATTTTTTAGGACACTGCAGGTCAGGAACGGTTCAGAACGTTAACACCCAGCTATTACAGAGGAGCACAGGGTGTTATATTAGGTAAGCATGCAGCTGGTTACTGCTTATCTGTACATTTTCTGATATAGGGCATGATACTGAAACTCTTGGCCTCACGGTAATTTTACCATTACGCAGGCAAATGGGTGGCAAATTAGAAATGAGAACTGTGGGAATTGCTGGAGGGTGGAGTTCTGTAGGTAGCTCTTGCTGTTTCTCTTCCTTCCCTGTCTGCAGGCTTTATTTTACTGGGTGAAGAAGCTGCAGGTGGTTTTTCCCCCCCCAGATTGAGTGCAGGGTGATGTTTTTTCTCCAGCCACTGTGCTCCAGTTCCCCTCCTCAGCTGCTTTTCTCCCAAGGGACAAGATACAGGCTCTGGAATTTCTCCCTGTGTGTGCTCACATGTAAAGCAAGTGTGGAAGGAATTTTGAGCAGGCACATGACTAACAGGCTCAGGGTTACACATCCTCCAACTGCTATCTGCTCAATCTGATGACACAGGCATCTGCTTCACTTAATAAGAGAGGGGAGAAAGGGAAGCTACAGTACATTTCTGGCCAGAGTTAGCTCTTTCATAGAAAATGAAGGAACATTCCTCCAGGTAATCCTTGAGGTACTTGCTTGGGAACCATCTCCAACTTGCTGTAGTAGTACATTTTAATAGGTTCCTCCATCTTCGCTTCATTATCTACCCCAGGGGTGAGCAGACTTCAAGCCTTATGTTTTAATAGTAGCCTGAGATCCACCAACTGGAGCCAGATTCAAAAGAAGACATGTCTATAATTAAACAATTCTGAGCCCATGAAGTTGTGTTGAGTACCAGAACTGAATGGAGCTTGCACCCCTTCCACACAAAATCCACTCCCCTCAATCAACATAATTTAGAGGGGGAGGAAGTAATTTTTTTGTCAATATACCTCAAATCACAGAGCTTTTGTGCGTCTCTGATCTACCAAAGGTTCACGAACTTACAGCTACTGAAACCTTTTGTAAACAATATTGCAATTGTGTTGGCTTTTCAATGAGGAATAATGCAGTTAGGTTCTCAGTGAGATAACTACCTGGATTGGAGGCCGGAGCCATCCAGTCAGACTTCTTTGTCTAAATACATCACCTGGGCTGAGTCCCTTATAAGAGATTAAGCCGATGTCTAGTTGTCAGCAGCTAATTAGCTTTGATCAGTCAATGGCTGGCAATTCAGAGGAGTCTCAACCTTGCAAAATGGACTTCTGGTTCTATTGTTTATTGTTATTAATAAAAATATTTGTATACAACAAATTTATGTAAAATGCCAAGGTGTTGTACAACAACAACATATACAATAAAATACTATAAAACAATAGAAAGTAATCATTAAGAAGACTAGGCAATAAAAAAAAAGTTTGAATAACTGCATAGGCCTGTTGGCATAAAAAAGTCTTCAGGTGACAGCTGAAAGTCAGTAGCAAGGATTACAGTGGCTGATTGCAGAAGAGGACTCAGAGGTAATAATAAGGGAAGAGCCACAGTTCAATAAGTCATTTACTGGTATCATGGCTCTGTCTAGTTTCTAAACTTTGTTGTCATAACTAAATTCAAGGCTGGCCATCTCATTAGGCAAGCCCCTTCCCTGAGGTGGCATGGGATAGGTGGAGGATTGGTCCCACCTGCAGATCAGGCATTCTCCAGAGCCCTTTCTCGGTGCTCTGGTTGGGGTGGGTGGGTAGGTGAGTGAGTTTTGCAGTGCTGCAACTAATTTGGCAAGAGAAAGGGTTATAAATGTGAAGGTGAAATGTTTGTTTTGTTCTTAACCTTGAAATACATGCATCACTGACTGCTATTAATTCTTGATTTCAGTTTATGATGTCACAAGAAGAGACACTTTTGCTAAACTAGACAACTGGCTAACTGAACTAGAAACATACTGCACAAGAAATGATATAGTTAAAATGTTAGTAGGAAACAAAATCGATAAGGTGAGTAGCCCTGAAATACATTTCCCCCCCTGTGATTCATAAGCTTATTTTTATAAGTGTCTGACAGTTCTGCTTGTTGTAGGAAAACAGAGAAGTTGACAGAAATGAGGGTCTCAAGTTTGCCCGAAAACATTCCATGTTGTTCATAGGTAAGTCCTTAAAAAGGAATGCAAAGTGTGGTGGGATGTTCTGTTTAGCTGCAGTTGTTGTACGACAAGATACAATGGCTGGGGTTGTGGTGGTGCATGTTTTGGAGGATCAAGCTGTATTTTACAACAGCAGGATTAATGTAAGCTAAGTAAAGTTGTGGAACTAAATTTGCAAAGTATATGCCACTGTATTGTTACTTTATGTAGGCCATGAAATATGACAGCTGTACAGCTGATGTCACATTGGTTCTTATTTGGATGCCAGGAGTACCATCCACCTGGCTCTGTTGCTGTCCTTTTATTTCAATGAATTGTGCAGAGGAATCTCTCGTGGGTCCCATTAATGGGCAAAGGTGGTGAAACGGTCGCAGTTGCCTTGATTTAAATACTGTTACATTACCTTCTGCCAGGACGCAGGTGGCGCTGTGGTCTAAACCACTGAGCCTAGGGCTTGCTGATCAGAAGGTCAGCGGTACGAATCCCCACAATGGGGTGAGCTCACATTGCTCGGTCCCAGCTCCTGCCAACCTAGCATTATGAAAGCACGTCAAAGTGTAAGTAGATAAATAGGTACCGCTCCAGCGGGAAGGGAAGGTAAACGGTGTTTCTGTGCACTGCTCTGGTTCGCCAGAAGCGGCTTAGTCATGCTGGCCACATGACCCGGAAGCTGTACGCCGGCTCCTTTGGCCAGTAAAGCGAGATGAGCACCGCAACCCCAGAATCGTCCACGACTGGACCTAACAGGGATCCCTTTACCTTTTTACCTTTACATTACCTTCTAGCTTGATTTCAAGTCTCCCATTTCATGCAGAGCCCTTTTTTGCTAAGAGAGGTAAAGATAAATCTGCTTCTCTTTCTGCATCCCTCTTCCCTGAGGATGCAGTTTCAAAGAGGAAGGTGCCAGACGCTGCCAGTAGCTCCTGTGGGAGTTTCAGTGTGCTTTTCAGCAGAACTGGTATTGCTGCTGTTGCCTCCTCCAGGCACTGACACCCTCCATTCTTCTGACATGACTTCAGTTAGCAATCTGTCTCTCCCTGAGAAGGCCAGAGACCATGTTTGTTCACTTATAGCTTGACATAGTGTGTTTGTGTGTACCGTTTGATGAAATCTTCACGAAACACAAATCTTGGGGATGAGAAACTCAAAGAATATTCTTTACTTGCTGTGATACAAAAGCCTTTTTCCAAACTATCAGTTTCACTAAGCTTCAAAAATTTTGCACCTACATTGGTGTGCAAACGATAGAGCCATGGTGCTGTCTGCTTAATGGAAGAGGAAGATGGGACAACATACAGTGACACATGTTTAACATTTCATCTCTTCTTCCCCCCCGCAGAGGCAAGTGCAAAAACATGTGATGGTGTACAGTGTGCCTTTGAGGAGCTTGTTGAGAAAATCATACAGACTCCAGGACTGTGGGAAAGTGAGAGCCAAAACAGAGGTGTAAAGTTGTCAAACAATGAAGAGGGCTATCGAGGCGGCTGCGGTGGCTACTGTTCTGTGTTATAAACTCCGGAAGACTTATTCTTTGGTGTATTTAAATGGATAGTGGTGTCCTCTGTACATAAACTTACATCTGCTATTTTAGGGACCTTGCGGTTTGCACATATTTGTGTATCACGGCAGTGAACATTTTTCTAGGAAAATGTGCTCTGCAGCTTTTCCAGTTGAGAAGTGTTATGGTTAGCATGCCTAATTTGAAACGTATAGGTTCTTTTTATATGTAGCATAAGAACTTGTTGCAGGAACAAAGACACTCAGATTTCATAATTATCATGGAATTACTTTGGGGAAATATTTCAAACACATGTTGGCTTCATTCTGTTTAACTCGGGTCTTTAACTCAACTATGGCACTGTTTGAGGCACACAAATCTCAAATGGTACAAGTCGATACATGTAAAATTTGCACAATTTTATTGGCAAAGGCCTTTTCTTACCAGTTTAACAGCATGGATATACAATCCCTTTTTAGCTTTAAGCAACACTTTTTCTAGCTTGTAACTAATCCCAGTTAAAATCTGTGATCTTGAAAGAGGTGCAAATTACTTTTGGCGGGGGTTGGGTGAAAAGAGGAGATTTTAAATTTTTTCACTTCAGTGAATACTATGATTGTCTAATTGGATTTTTTTTTTTTAAATCCTGAATGTGTGTGCGTGTGGCACTCTTGCACCATGGCATTTATGATGTAGTGTGCTATGGACCTGCAGGAGATTTTTTTCCTTTAGGTTACAGGCTTAATGGAGTCTCATTGTGAATCACTTTGCCAAGCTTTGAATGCTTATTTCTAAATGTTAGCAATGTAATTTAATTTCAGTAACTCAAAACTGTTGCTCATATGTAATTTGAATGGTCTGAACCAGATGACTGCTCAACTTGTGGCTATTGGTTCTGAAGCTTAAATAATGTTTAAAAGCTCTGTCTTCTGGGTGTGTATGTGTAAGGCATGTGCTATTTCATTGGAATTTGCTGTAACAAACAGCCAATGAATTGCTCGTTTCAGAGAACTTGTATAGACTAATAAATTTTTTTCACAGTATTCACTTTTTTGTAACATCTTCCTCATGTACAGGTGAATTTTGTAAGACACAATTGAAGATCTCTTGGACTATTGATCCTGTAATAGACAACACTAATGACTTAGAATACTGTGGGATACTGATATTTCGCAGTATGAGCTACTGTGCAATTTCCTGTAAATATATACAGTAAACTGAAATACCTTTATAATGTTGCTTTTTTGTACACTTAAGGGCTGCACACCATCTGGTCTTTCACAAAGTATATGAGCTGTTGTCACTTTAAATACATTTTACTTAAACCTTTAATTTCCACTTTTTACACTTGTTGGGAAACTATTAGAGTTTTGAAGTTCTATAGCCAAACATTGTAAGTAAAGGTTCACACTCCTTAGGCTAAGTGAACAGTTTTCAGATGTATGCCGCCATTTTAATACATGGCACATTTGCTAAACTGCTTATTGCCCAGTGTAAAGATGGCAAAATGCCTCTTGAATAGATGGGAGAGAATCATATCTTATTGCAGAGAGGTGTGTTCCTAACTACAGAATAAAGATTGAAAAGCATCTGCCATCTTTTTATCATAGGATTATGTGCTTAAGTTTTGTGTGGTGTCTTGTTCTCCGTATTCCTGTTCTTCAATAGCCAAAGGAACCTTTGCATTTCACTTGGGATGGAGGCTGAACTGATTAACTGAACCGGTTGTTGTATTTGCAAAGATAAGAGGAGTGGCCCGTGTACGTCTTTTTTGGAGGCCATGCTGTAACATGAAACTTGCAAGCACCCAAAAGTGCCTCATTTTGAATTTCTTCTAGCTTTTCCCAAAGTCCATCTTAAAATTTATCTTCTGCAATCATGAATGGCTTGACCAATATGAGCATACCACTTTATTTCGACATTTTCCTTGGCTTACTAAAGGCATTGCCCTAATGTGGACCTAGAATTCTTCTTTGATAATCGCTAGCCACTTGCTTTCTGTTTGGGTTAAACTTTTTTTGATCCCCACGTTTTACTAAGGCAACGTGGAGCAGAAACAAGGTGCCAAGAGTTGACTTTTCCATATCAAAGCAAGTGCTAGGCAAGTATCGTATTTTTCGCTCTATAAGACGCACCAGATCACAAGACACACCTAGTTTTTGGAGGAGGAAAACAAGAAAAAAAATATTCTGAATCTCAGAACCCAGAACAGCAAGAGGGATCGCTACGCAGTGAAAGCAGCAATCCCTCTTGCTGTTCTGGCTTCTGGGATAGCTGCGCAGCCTGAATTCGCTCCATAAGACGCACACACATTTCCCCTTACTTTTTAGGAGGGAAAAAGTGAGTCTTAAAGAGCAAAAAATACGGTAATAGTTGGTCACAAATTTTC
Organism: Podarcis muralis; assembly: GCF_964188315.1. Classification (NCBI taxonomy): domain Eukaryota; kingdom Metazoa; phylum Chordata; class Lepidosauria; order Squamata; family Lacertidae; genus Podarcis; species Podarcis muralis. The sequence goes on along the minus strand of NC_135666.1, from coordinate 21,474,596 downwards.
AGCTTGTATCACACAGCTTATCCCTTTGTGGATATGTTTTGGTATTGCACTTACTGCAATGGCTTTTACGGTTGATGAAACTGAATCAAGTAGCAGCTGCATCAGTTTACTTTTGGCACTTATCCAATTCTCTCAACCATTCCTCATAAGGCTTAGTTTTCAGACTCCTGATCATATTGTCACCCCTCACACATTCCAGCCTTTCAGTATCTTTCTAAATTGTACCCAGAACCAGACACAGTACTCCAGGTGTTGCTAAGGCAGAATAGAGTGGTACTATTACTTCCCTTGTTTGGGACACACTACTTCTGTTGATGTAGTGTAGAATAGCATTTATTTGTTTTTATTTTTTGCTGCAGCACCACGCCATTGACTCATGTTAAGCTTGTGGTCTACTGAGACCCCTCAATCTTCTTCACATGTACTACTGGTAAGCCAGGTGTTTCCCATTTGTGCAGCTGGTTCTTCCTGTCTTAAGTGCCGAACCTTACTTTTGTCCCTATTGAAATTCATGTTAGTTTGGGCCTAGTACTCCAATCTGTTAAGGTCATCTTGAAGTCGGATTCTGTCTTGTGGTATTAGCAAACCCCGCCCCCCGGTCTGGTGTTACTTGCAAATTTAATGGCCATTGCCTCAACTCCTCCATCCAGGTCATTTATAAAGACATTGAACTACAATAGCCCAGGACAGAACCCTGGGACACCCCACTTGCCCCCCTTTTTCCCAGGATGATGAGGAACCATTAGTGAGCACTCTTGGGGTTCGGTCAGTCAACCAGCTACAAATCCACCTAAACATTACCTCATCCAGCCCACATTGTACCAGCTTCTCTGCAAGAATACCATTGGGGACTTTGTCAAAAACATTACTGAAATCCTGATATACTATGTTCACAGCATCTCCCTGATCCAGCAAGCTTGTAACTCTCTCAAAAAAAGATTCATCTGGAATGGCTTGTTTTTGAGAAACCTATGCTGGGTCTTAGTAATCATAGCGTGCTTTCGAAGTGCTCACAGATTGATCGTTTATTTGTTCTGGGGCCTTTCCTGGTATTGATGTCAAGCTGACCAGTCAATAGTTACCTGGGCAATCTTTTTTTGGTGGACAATAGTCTGAAAAAAATCATTTTCTGTAGGCATCTTCTAGGATGTGTGCTCAGTTTATGAGAAGCTGTCAAGCAGCTGGTTGTTGCCCTGCCAAACAGAGTGCTCTAGAAAATATCCCATAATCCTTTTTCGGTAGTGTAGGAACTCAGTGGCCTGAAGCGCTGTGTAAAAAGGACTCCCTTTAAGGCAGACAAATTGGAAACGCTGAGCTATATAGCATTGTGCTCTCTCGAGAGAAAGACTATGGAGACCTACAAGTCAGTCACATAAATATGTTCAAGCTTTTTGGGTTTTAGTTTTGTTGCCAGAGTTCAAAAGTTCATAATTCATCAACAGTTATTGTAGCTTGCTCTGTTCCGTTGGAGCAGAAACTACCAATCGATATGAAAATACATTAGGGGAAAACATAACTTGGCCCCACACGGAAATGCGTTTAGAGGAAAACAGGCAACTCTAATTTCTCTGGCAGATGTGGAGTTGAATTACTAGATTTTTAAAAAAGAAAACCCCACACACATTTATTTTAAATTCTAATTTGAAGAGGACTTCCACTTATTTTGTGCCATTTTTATCTTTCATCTGACAGGAAAATCTGCCCTCCTAATTTGAACAACTTCCCTTCCCCTCAAGATTATAGTCTTGTCAACGCTATATAGTTGAAACCACATTAGAATGGTTGCTAAAAATACATTATCAGCCACATGTAAGTAATTAGCATTAGTGCAATGCTTAGCATGGTTGGTGAAAGGTTCCATGCCTAAGTTGAAATAGTAGGGAAAAGTGATGAGAGCAGGAACTGCTCAGCTGCCCAGCCCTCTCCAGTCACCTGAGGCTCAAGATACAGCGCTGTTAACGGTGGCGTTCACAATCTTGGCAAAGGTGCATGGGTGCATCATAATATTGCATAATATTTACAAGCAATGAGCACTGGGTTTTTCTCTTTTGATTTACAGTTATTTTGCAATCTCCCTCCTTAAAAATTTAACTAGCATTTAGTACAGCATGGAAAGGTTGGGTTTGTTTTTGGCATATCTGTTTTTGGGATGAAAAGAGCTGTCTGATGGGCAGTTCCTACACCCCATCAAGAGCCCTGTTCCCCCAGGATGGCTTCTTCAACCCACCAGTCTATTTGGGGCTTCAGCTTTCCCTGCCCTTATTTTTCCCCTCCAATGCATTCCAACAAGACCTGGTCTCCCTGGGAATGTATAGGGATAATGATGGAGGACAGCCCGCAAAGCAGGTGAGGAGGGAAAGCTTTCCAACGAGACTTTTGCCCTCCCCACAATGTCCCTTTACCGATCATTTTGGGGGGTTACTCTCCATTTTCTCTTCCCCTCCAATCAATTAAACCCCTGTGCATTCTATTGAAATGCATTGGGGTAAAAAAGAACTCACACTTGCATTCAAATTGCCTGGGCATGGCTTTGAGAGGCTGCGATAGGACTCTCTGATCCCAGCCTCACAATGCAGCGTGGGGTTGCCAGGGCTGTGTAAGGAGCAAAATGCAGCCCCCCAAACTGTGCCTGGGGTGATTGCCCCTCTGCCCCCCCCACGACACTACTGAACCCAGGACCTTTTTCTGTGGTAAGAATATGGTCCTCCATTGAACTATGGCTCATCTCTAGGAAGCAGTGAGGGCAAGACAGAATTGCAACTGCAGAACTCATTGAGCGCTACATCAGAAATGACCTGACCCATTGTCAGGGTTTATTTTTACGATCCACTAAGTGTGTGGCAACTGCCCTTTTCAGCCTGCTTGTACTAATATCCATCTGCGGTGCCCTAAGCTGAGGCCTCTGCGCATGCTGGTGCCACATGCAGAACTTTGCACAAACGAGCCCCTTGCACATCACCCACCGCCACTTGAGAAGTTACTCATTTCATGCAGAAAGATGATCTGGAGTCCTGCTATTTATCTAGGCATTTCTATGCTGCACAGTCAACTGGGTTGACTCTGTGCAGTTTGAAACTTGAAACCCACAAAATGCAAATGCAATCAACCATACTCAAAAATATGCCTTCTAGATCGTTATCTGCAGAAACTGCAGAGACTCCCAAGCCATTCTTCCGCTGGTACTCTTTCCCCATTTGCTGCGGAACAAAAACCGGAGAGGTGATTGGAGGCCCAAGAAAGTTTTTCAGGTACAGTAAGCCTGTTCATAGGCTGACATGGGGAGTGTCCATCTTCTCACATAGCACTTCATGAGACACAGGATTTTGATCACGCTACCTGGATTAATTAGCTGACTGACATCAGGCTATTTGTGCTATCTGTGACTGTTTCTTGCTAATGCTTCCCTGCCCTGCTACAGGTATTAATAAATACCCTCAGAAATGCTAAGTAAATAATCTCCAATCTGCTACAAAGAGGTGTGCCTATTTAACATCCATTTAAGCTCTACTGATCACGACTGTAATTTTTGCCGGTCAGTTCCTATCATACAGTGTTCTCCTTTATATACCTGCCAACTGAGCTTTTACTTCATTCATCTGACGAAGTAGACCTGAATCCAGGAACACTTTTTTGGGGGGAAAGGGAAGGAATCGAACTAGATTTATGCACATTTATAATTGTATTCCAGTCCTGAATAGAACGTGACAGAAAGAGCCTTCTGCTGTTAATATGCCCTAGAAGACAACAAGGGGCAGATCCATATGCTTGGAAGGCTCTTCCAGATGTCTTGTTTGTGAGGAGCTTAGATGATGCTGTGCCAAAGCACTTGCCAGTGCCTTGTCCTGTCATCTTCCTCATCGCCAGGAGTCTGATCATTTGAGGAGGCAAGTTTCTTGTTCAAGAGCTCTCAATACCACCTATAAGTAAGTGCACAACCTGAATTTGCAGGCATGCGATGGGATCTCACCTGAAAACAGCGATGGTCTGGAAGTGCACTGACGGTCTGTCTTTAGCTTCGTGTTCTAGCTTCAACTCTACATTGGCTGAAAGCTAGCCTGGGCATTGTGGAGAGCTGAGCAGGGCTGGTATTTTATAGCCCCCCACTATTATTCACGGGCATTTGCACATTATAGACAAACCTACTCATGTCGTAGTGTTTAAAGTAGCTCTGGGAGACGTGTGTTTGTGTATTCTTTGCTTTTTCTAGCCCCAAGCCTCTGGAACCTTTCATGCAGGCTTAGCTTTGGCCATTTAAACTTGCCAGCAGTCCTTGCCTCTTTTCATGCTTTTATCTTTTAAAGGGAACAAACGAAAACATACCTCTGTGGCTGTGTAGCACTGATTTTTTTTTATTTTTTTATGAACTCCTGTCAAATCTCTTAATCCCATTTTGGTGCTCTGGAGCAATTTATTTCTGCCCCCAAATCCCCCTTTTCTTGTCTGCCAAAGAAAACACTGGGCACTGTGCAGTCCATTTCAAAATGAAGTTGTTGTTCAGAGGAGTCTGCTAGTAGTAAAGTTAAAAAGGACAAATTCAAACCTGTTTTTCATATCTTAAAAATAAAACACAATACAAAAACACTCAGTTTTTAATGCCCGGATTACAAAGCCTAGGTGGAGCTTGGAACTGAAATTGATTTCCTTACTGAAATTTTATACAGCTTTTTAATACTGGCCCTTTTCTTTTCTTTTAAAAATCTGAATTGAACGCTATTTAAAATACTGTCACACATGGATATGCTGTAAAGTGCATCTAGATTACCGATGAGAAAATAACACTCCTCTGTTATCAAATTCCCAGTGTTTGAAGCCAGTGGCTACTACAATGTAAGTCATGCACACAATAGCCAAGCAAGACAATGCAAGAGTAAGTTAAAGTATATACAGTACCACTTCAGAGCTGCAAATTATCAAAACATAAAATTGTAAAGTTCCCCAAATCTTTTAGATTTTTAAAAAATCCTCTTTGCAGCTGGCACTGTTGGGGGTCAAAAATTAAAAAGAAAAAGTACCCTGTATTTTTCTCACTGCCAGTGGCTGTACAGCTGCCCTATAGATAACAGCAACCCTCTAATTTTGAAATCATGTGCTTAACCTAGTCTATTCTGAAATACAAAGGGAAATCTATCCCTGAATTATATAAAGCGTGAGACCAGATAATAGTGCACAAAGTCGTCTAGCCTGCTCCAATATGCAAAGACAATGAATTTGTAGCTTTAAAGGTAAAGGTAAAGGACCCCTGACCATTAGGTCCAGTCGTGGCTGACTCTGGGGTTGCGGCACTCATCTCGCTTTACTGACTGAGGGAGCTGGTGTACAGCTTCTGGGTCATGTGGCCAGCAGGACTAAGCCGCTTCTGGCGAACGAGAGCAGCTCACGGAAACGCCGTTTACCTTCCCGCTGGAGCGGTACCTATTTATCTACTTGCACTTTGAGGTGCTTTCGAACTGCTAGGTTGGCAGGAGCAGGGACTGAGCAATGGGAGCTCACCCCGTCGCGGGGATTTGAACCGCCGACCTAACGATTGTCAAGCCCTAGGCTCAATGGTTTAGTCCGATATTCTGTGGCTATGGTTTGAGATATAACTGCCTAATTTAATTTCTACAGATTAGATGTAATCATAAAGATTCCAGAGTGCTACTTCTTCAGTTCTTCAGAAATAGCAGCTGCCTTGGAATTTGTGGAAGGGAATTAATGGGAATCCAGATGGGGAGATACGAATGACATATGTATCAGCGTTTTGAAATGCCAAATGACCAGAGTTTGGTTCTTGGGGTGCACTAATGCTCAGTTGAACCCACACAGAAAGGAATCCAGTTGAATGAGTGGGAGAAGTATGCACAGGGGTCCCTATCCTGTTTGGACTTTGGTAGCCCTTTCTTTTCCTTTCAATATGCATAAACAATATTTTCAATTTGCCAAAGACAGTGGACGTAGTATTTACAAAGCTTGAAAAGTGAAATAAGCATGGAATTTTCTTTCTCTAAGATCCACCAGCCGCCCCCACCCTTGCCATAAATAAGAGGATAAGCACGACAATGTTATTTTTCATTGTTATCTTACGAGCAAGATCAGAATTATCTTAGAAGGATAATTATCCCAACAAGGCAGAGCACAGCTGTTTTAAAGAAGAGTGTTTTTCAAAGGCACTTCCATAAGATGGCAGCAATTCTTTAGGTGAATTCAAGAGACAGGCGGCATAGGAAGATGTCATAGGGAGGAGAATTGCTGAAACCCAAAAGAGGCGTTTCATTTTCATGGGCTTTACTTTCATTTGCTTTCTGACTTTCCTGCCATCAATCAGTCAGGTATCTGACTTATTTATTTCACCTCTTTCCATTTTCATCTCTTTCTGTGTGTAGATAAAAGAGTCAGGCGCTTTTACCATACTATTTTTTATCAGCTGTTGTTGAAGTTGGTTTATCAGCTTTGGGAGAAAGTGACAGAGCAGAACGATTCAAAATATTTGATTGTATCGAGGAAGAGTTTCTTTTGAAATAAATACTGATGCTCTCTATATAACAGCATTATAAAAATACACAAACATTTACCAAGGTGAAATCTGATGATAAAATTAATGCTTCACCAATTAAAACTCATGTTTAGAGTTAAATATTTTTAGGGGTGAGTTAAAAAAAAAAGGAAACCTTGTTTTTCAGCCACAGATCATTTAAAGATTTGTTTTTAATATTTCCTTTTAATTTCCCACCCACACAGGCTAGTTCAACACTTATTTATATGTGGATTCATTGCCTTTAATTAATTTGAGTTTGTTCATTTCTTTCAATTTGTTACATTTTATTATTTAATAAGTTATATAGCTTCCATAAAACAGCTGGAGGAATGGATATTGATCTAAGATTAGAAGATTGTGCTCTTTTTAAATTTATGAAGTGCTTGTGAAGAGGTCATCATATGGCAGGTACTTATGCAGAGGGCAAGAGAGGCATGAATTTAAACAAAAAGCAGCCACCATTTTTTAAAGGATAAGTCCCACTGCAATGTGATGTGGGTGATTGCAGCCTTAGCCTTAAGGATGGGATGGATAAGAGCCAGCATTTTGAATGTTTTGAATGTTTCTGGTGTTTTTTCCCTTTAATTTACTAGCTGGTTTTTAATTGCCTCTTCTGGTTTACAGTAAACCAACCTAGCAAATGTACAGGAATCAATTTTAGAAGTTAATTACGAAAGGGAAAAGTTGGGAATGGAAAGAGACACTTAGAATGTGTATTACAGATGAAGCTTTGCCATTTATTTTGGGAAAGGATCCAGTCCACGTTATAAGCATAAATCTGAAGGAAAACCATTTCAAGATTTTATGTCAATGGCATCAAAATGACATTGTGTATATATGTAGCCTAGTTGTGGTTCAGCAGATTGGAAGGATGATATGTTTAATGCTGGTGGTTATGTAATTGGATTACCTTATAATAATAATATTTTTTCAATCGCTTTCAAACAGATGCATTGTATTGTACAGTGGATTGATTTGGAAATAATAGTTTATGTATCTTAGATTACAAGGCGCTGCTTGTAGGCGTGCAATATAAGAAACAAAAAGATAGTCAAAGGGCATGAGCACAACAGGGAAGGAAAAGCTATTTGTGGGTAAGGCTTGCAGTATATTTAGAAAATTTATATATATGCTATTCCTATACTCATGCACTTACCCAGAGACTTGAAAAGCAAAGTTAGATTACAAATCATGAATGTAGTGGTGATGCAAATGGATATTATAAGATGCCTTTATATCAACAGCTTTAAAACAAACCATGAAATAACATGGAAAAGATTTTTAAAAAACCAAGCAAATGAATGCAGAAGTATGATTTGGATAAAGAGTTTTAAACATTTTTTGAAATGCAGGTATATAGTTTGACAGACTAGATACGATCTTTCTTTGAACAAACTTGTGATTGTGGCTTTATGTATTTTGTAAGCTTTTAAGGGGAATTTTTGCGTGTTTTAACGCCGCTTCTTTCTTTTCCTTAAAATATATAACGCTCTATGGAATTTTAAAGCAAATGCACAGATATCTAAAGCATATTTAGGAGCTGATAAAAACATTAACATTCAAAATGGTCATACTCCAGCCATCCACGATCAATCCAAAGTTAATGAGACTGAAAAGCATCGAGTTTCAATTGGGAGAGTTAAACACATGCTTAGAAATTTTCCGAATGAGACAAATGAGGGTTAAGAGGGCTCTTGTCACGTTTAATATCTGATGGGGGCTACAGGCTGTTATTTAGTGGTTTACCAATGGCATTTTCTTTGAGATCTGAATTTCCAGTTTTTAAGGGATTTTCCTAACAATGTTAAGTTACCAAAATAACAATGATGCTTTCCTAATATTATTCTTCAGTTCACGGTCTGGTTAGCTTTATTAGGATAAGTAGCGCATTTATTTCAAATTCCTGCAGACTGATTACTCCTTGTGGATAACCAGCCCAAATATCAAATAGTATCTAATTCTGTGGCACGTTGTGGACTGTAGAATACTTTCTCTAACTGCATGCCATCTTCTAACAGTAGTTCCACCGAATCACTACATAAAGACAATGCTGTGTTTAGCTGCCCCAGTAATTATCTCCCACGTTTTGAAGAACATGAAACAGGCAAGCTTTGATTTTTAGGATCGCGTCCAAGGAGCTTGATTGAAATGTTAAGAACACACCCTTGCTGGGTCAGGCCAAAGGCCTATCAGTGGCCAACCAGGTCCCCTTGAGAAGCTCACATGATGGGGGCAGAATGCAGACAGCATTGCTCAGACCACTGGACCAGCTTCAGGGTCCTTGCATTAATAGACATAGCCCCCATTCCTGACCTTTGCATATTCTGGCTGGGACTGATGGGAGTCAAAGTTGAACAAAATCTGGAGACCCTATCCCCCTATCTCTTATGTAGACAGTCCTGTGGAGAATCCAGAGATCACTTGAAGGCAGGAGTGGATGTGTGAAAAATGCCTTCACAGATCCGAATCCACTTTAATGGCAATGTTTTTCAACGGATTCACATGTTCAGGCACTGCTGTGATAAGGCATCAGGTGGTGTCTGACACTTGATTTGTCAATCCATTTACAGGCTGATGCAACGGGGGATGTGAAGGATTAAATGGCTCCTCATCTCCCTCCCAAACAAGGCACACTACTTCAATAAAACTCTGTTTCTTGCGTAGTTGACGGCAATAATTTTGTTCTCTTAAGTCACTCCGGCAGAATAAAGGACCTTAAGCAAACTGCTGTTGTACATTACCACATGTTACTTACAAATTTGATTCTGAGGTTAAGCCGCAAAAGGGGAGCCTGGCAATTTGAGGTTTTGATAAGGTCCTATGATTTACTCTTGATGACAAGTCTGGGAGACAAAACTGCATTCAGCGAATACGTATGTTCTTTGGTGAATTTTATGCTTAGTCCAACGCGGTGAATGGAATTGAAAGCTTGAATGTCATTCTGAAAGAATGCGTACACACAGCTTAAAAAGAAGAAGAAAAAAGAAACAGACCATGGAAATAATTTGTAATTTAATGTGATCATAAATATAGAGCCTCATTATATGATGCCACAGCAGCCCTTCACTGTCTCCTGCAAACCCTTTTAATAGGGGAAATTTGTATTCCTTCCTTACTACAACACACGAGCTCTCTCTCTCTCTGTGTGTGTGCATGTATGTGTATACATATCTTTTAAACTGCAGTATGGGCTTGATTGACGTGGTATTCATTTCATTAAAAAGAAACAGCAGATGTGGAAGGGAAGTCAGTACAAAGCCAAATTTCTTTGGTGGGTTATTTGCACTAAGTATGCAAGCCACAAGGGCATTGCTCTTCTTGTTCTGTTTCTTTGAGATTTGGAGAAATAGAGGAGGACGACGAGAGAGTTTAGTGTCACTGTGTATTTGGGCCTTTCTTGTGAATGAATGTATTCTCCAGTAGCACCTTTCTGATCTCTTTTTCAGGTGTTGAAAAATAATAAATACATAGTGCGAGCAATATGTTAGGTTCTTTCTGTCCTCCCAAGTGAATACAGTACCATGTTATGCCTGCTTACTCAGAAGTAAGTCCCACTTTGTTCAGTGGGGCTGGCCCACAGTTAGGTGTGCTTAGGACCCGAATCTGTATAAATGCATTTGTTTGCATTTGTCTCTTGCTAGCCTTGCCCTTATTCCCCCACCCTTTGACGATCCCCTCCTTCCAGTCTAAATTTTGATAGTAAATTCTTACAGCAGGAAACGCTCTCTGTTCTATTGCTTTGTAGATGTATACCAAAGATGGTGCATCTAGGATTCCCCCACCGCTATAAGACATTTGATCTGATTCATTGAACTGATTCTGCTCCTAAAGAAATTAATTATGCTTTATCTCTGAGTCTAAAAATAGTCCACCCAGCTGCATGATCTGGGATAATTAAATAAAATTAGATCATAATGCAGCTGCAGAATTCCGATTAGAGCTAGATGAGATGTATATCATATTATACCAGATTTGCTGATTGCCAGTTTCATTATGGACTCCAATCAAGGTGCTGATTTTAACCTTTAAAGCCATCTACAATTTGGAGCAAGAACATCTTAAGAATCACCTTCCTCTATATCAGCCAGCCAGCCAATCTGCTTTTTGTGTTTCGATGAGCAGCAAAGACTGATTTATTTGAGAGAGCTTTTGTAGATTATTGTCCTTTGATTGATCTAACGTCAGAGCAGATTTGGGGGGAACACAGGGTGATCTGCAGGGTAGAGGATTGTGGTTCATGTCTTCCCAAACCAGCAGTGGGAGCTTGCTGGATGCAGAGTAAACAGGAGTGTTGTACACAGCAATACTCATGCATCCATTAACTTCAATTGGTCTCCTCTGACTATAACATTGGAAATTACCCAATATTAATAGCCACCAAGCTTGACAATAAAGGTAAAGGTAAAGGGCTTCTGACAGTTAAGTCCAGTCGTGAATGACTCTGGGGTTGCGGTGCTCATCTCGCTTTATTGGCCAAGGGAGCCGACGTTTGTCTGCAGACAGTTTTTCTAGGTCATGTGGCCAGCATGACTAAGCAGTTTCTGGCGAACCAGAGCAGTGCATGGAAACGCCGTTTACCTTCCTGCCGGAGTGGTACCTATTTATCTACTTGCACTTTGATGTGCTTTCGAACTGCTAGGTTGGCAAGAAAGCTTGACAATAGTGCAGCCTAATGCAGCACAATACAACAAAATTTTGGACACAATCAATTCAGAGTTTTCTCTACATTTAATGGATGAACTTTTTTGAAAGCAGCACATATTTTTCACAGCTCTCATACATTTCAGTGGGTTTTGCACAAAAGACATTCCCAATTGACTATGTCCATTGTCGTATACAACTCTGATAATATTTTTTTAGTATAGTGCGAAGAACAAGGTTAACAAGCAAAACGGAAACATATATGATCTCTGCCTACTGTACAGAAAGAGCATTGCCGCTGTTTTTAACCACATACTCATATCTGTCTATCCACGTATAAAGATGGGAGTTCCTTACGGAATCCACGTATGGCAATAAAAATCCAATTTATGTACCCCAAATAACTACATATGTTACATAATTAGAATACCTGCGAGGACTCTTGAAAAGTATCTCGGCTATGGCAAGCTTTTATTTGAACGTCGTCTTTTCAGATTGTGAAGTGAAATGTAGCTCTCTCTATGCTGTGTTATGAGAACCATCTGGAGAGACTGGCAGACTGCTTAGCTTGACTTTAAGAACACTGCTGGGTGCATATTGTGTACCTTTCTCTGATACTTTAATCCACGATAAAGACAGATGGCTCACTTTTGCAATATTAAAACCATATTTATTAGCGATAACCTCTCTCAAGGAGGAAAGAGAGAAAGAGTAAGTCTGAACAGAGGGAGGCATTCAAGCGTATTTCTTTGGGAAGAACTGGTATCAACAGAGTTCACTTAGCTACATATGGATAAGATAAGATTGCTGAGCCACCTAATAAATTCATTGGAGAGTGGAGCTACTCCAAAACGTTACATATTCAAATAGTAGGGTGATGTATTGCCCTGCTGGGAATTTTGCTTCTCTTTCCTGATATCTGATCAAGATTTAGCTAACATAGATAAAACTTATATATTCCTGTGAGCCTTAGAGAGAGAAAATATTTCAATTTAATTCAGATAACTCTGCCATCTCCTTATGATTAATGCGTCTTGGATTAGCAGAATTGGTTCTAATGCAGTCAGAAAGATGGGATTTTAAGACTATCCTGGAAATACGTGTGTGTGTGTGTGTGTGAGTGAGTGAGAGAGAGAGAGAAAGAAATACTATAGTTAGTATATATAAGTATATATAATAACTATATATTTTAAGAGATATTTTTATTTTTATTAAGAGATGTATATTTTTAACTGCTGATTTCGTGTATACTTGAAATTTTGTTTAGGTCTACTCCTTTTTGTCTTCTGACTCATAGATAATTCTAATGTATATAATATTTTCTGTGTAAATTGCTTAGAGGTTTTGACAATTGAGTGGTATATAAATGATAATGAATAAATAAATATAGCTACTTGATAGAATGCCAGTTGAAGTCAGAAAGCCCAAGAAGAAAATGTGTTATAAAAATGCTTACACATCAAAATTTTCATTTTGTCCTGGAGGGAGAACATTCAGAGGGTTATGAACTAAAGTAAGAAACCAGACACTTACTAAAGAAAACTGTACTGATAATTAGAGAGTATTGTAAGCCAATGTTCAAAGCCTTTATTTTTCTAGTTCAGAGTCTTCAAATGAATTTTTAAATGACATTTTATGTTTTTTGCATGGGCGAGACAGATTTTTAAAAGTAAATAAATAGAGTTTATTATATTTAGGAGGATTTTGTGTGTGTGTGCGTATGCATGTTGCATTCTTCATTTGACCACATATGATTTCTATAAAAGTGTAAATTAACTTTCTGAAATAGATTTATCAGATAATAAACAGTATCAGGTAAAAGGGGAACATAAGTACTGTTTCTAATTAACACCAAAAGAATCTGTTCTCCAACAATGCTGAGGTGATTTATTTATTCAAGGTTTCCAGCATTTTTCCAAGCAACTAAATGAAGTTTAACAAAGAGAAAATCAAGCATTGAACTGTCAAGAGTGGAAATGCTATTTGCAGCCTTTGGGTGGGGGGAAGGAAATACAAGGGCTGGAAAGGTTTAATATCGGGGGACTTCCACTTCATTTGATATCCGCGAGGTATAGATTCTATTCTTCGTAGAGTGCAGAGGTAAGAACAGAGTCTGTTCATAGAAGCTGCCAGACCAAATCAGACCATCTAGCTCTGCATGGGCTGGCGGCATAAACAAAGGAATCTGCCTTCTAGTGAGTCAGATCATTGATCCATCTAACTCAATATTGTCTACACTGACTGGTAGCAGCTCTCTAGGATTTCAGACAAAGAGCTTTTTCCAGCCATACCTGGAGATTTTGGGGCTTGAACTTGGGATGTTTTGCATGCAAAGCAGATGTTCTACCACAGAGACTTTTTTTTAATAACAAAAATATTGTGTTCGGTTTGTGCTCTTGTAATTTTGACATTTGAAAGAAGGCAAAAAGTGTCAACAGAACCTTTTGTTTTAAGGTAGGGACTTTTTTTCTGAAGAGGCTTTTTCTTTAGGATTAGCAGCACAAAACCTATTTGGGCAGCATCTGCATCTAAAACAGTGTTTTCCAATCTTGGATCGTCAGCCGCTTTTGGACTACAGTTCCCATCATCCCTGACCACTGGTCTTGCTAGCTAGGGAGGATGGGAGTTGTAGTCCCAAAACAGCTGGAAACCCAAGTTTGGGAAACATGGATTCTAAAGCATCACCCTTTGTCATCTGGGCACTGCATCCTGCAGAATATGCCTGTCCCCATATGATCCTTTTGTTGTTGAAATCACCTGTTGGAGTCTTGCTCAAGTGTCCTGAAAATGATGAGATGGAACTGTGGTTATTATGGTGATGAACCCAGGAATCTGGATTTTGCTCCCTGTTTCCACCAGCCTTTGCCATTAGGAAATTATAGAAAGCATTTCTTTTTCCAGAGGCATAGCTCTGTAGGTCTGCTGCAGCAAAACCAGCCATGTGGCACCTTGAAGACATAGCACATTTATTATGGCAAAAGCTTTTATGGACTACAGTCTACTTCATCAGATGCAAGAGGTGTTATCCTGAGTTGCAGAAACATTTTGTTTAGATAGGGTGATTCTTTATTTTATTTTGCTTTTAAACACAGACAGATTTGGGACTCATCGAGTAGCTAAATTGTTAAGACAGCTCCATTAACAGACAGAGAGCTTGATATCTGGTATACGCATAGTTCCAAGTAGGCTGATCTGAAAATACAACCATTTCCTTCCTATGTTTTGCTCAGAACTTGAGGCATGGGATTAATCAGCTTGTTAATAACACCAGAAGCTAAGCCACTCATGCAATGGAACAGGTCTTCTTTCCTCCTCACACACTTTAATAATAACACATTCATTTAGGGGGAAAGAGGTTTCTAGACACATCTCTCTACATCGTTCTATTATTACAATGCAAACGTGGGGCAGTTATTTAGACAATGGTCTTATAACACCTGTCTATACACCCTAATAGGGATGCGGGTGGCGCTGTGGGTAAAAGCCTCAGCGCCTAGGGCTTGCCGATCGAAAGGTCGGCGGTTCGAATCCCTGCGGCGGGGTGTGCTCCCGTCGCTCGGTCCCAGCGCCTGCCAAGCTAGCAGTTCGAAAGCACCCCCGGGTGCAAGTAGATAAATAGGGACCGCTTACTGGCGGGAAGGTAAACGGCGTTTCCGTGTGCTGCGCTGGCTCGCCAGATGCAGATTTGTCACGCTGGCCACGTGACCCGGAAGTGTCTCCGGACAGCGCTGGCCCCTGGCCTCTTAAGTGAGATGGGCGCACAACCCCAGAGTCTGTCAAGACTGGCCCGTATGGGCAGGGGTACCTTTACCTTTACCTATACACCCTAATTCATTTTACTTTGTGGTAGTCCTCCTGTTCATTCTGCTGAGTGAGGCCCTGCCCTCTGCCCTGAAGTCCTTCTCTGATGTCCCCACTGCACAATTAATGTAGCTCATGATCCACCATTTGACAATCCCAACTGAAGAAGAATCTGTAGCAGCACCAAAAAGGAGGCCCATACCACAAACAGTATTGTTATAGGGGTTTTTTTAAAGGGGGGAACAGTCTGGATGAAATCTGGTTGATGCTGGAAGCTGGAGACAGAAAGAAACATCTTACTCTGGGTTACTCAAGAGCTGTGGTTTGGGGTTTCTCTGGAACCCTAATGGGGAATCAATAACTGTTGGGGTGTTGGGTTCTGTGAGCTCCTCCATCCTATGGTGAGGTTGTATATAAGTGTAAATAAAACTATATATCCTAAAGGCACCACAATCGACCTTCATTCCAAGGAAGCCAAACCCATGGGCCCCGGAAATCTCTCGCTGCTTGGAGATCAGGGTGCACGCAGCAGTATTTTGAATGTGTGAGCAGAAAGTAAAGGATACATTTCCAGAGAGAGGGAGAGAAAGAGATTTACTCCTGTCATCTATATCCTTTTCTTTGGGTCCTTTATAGCTTTGGCTGAAAATGATATCACCACAGCTCTCTGCATACCACATATTTAAATGTAGTTGTTGATGGTGATTGTACCCAACATCTCTGAGGTTTTGGAGCGTGACTTTGTATTTCGATTAAGTGATGCTGTTCCATGAGATTTGTAAAAACTTGTCAGCTGTTGTGGATTATATAAAATAAATAGATAGATAGATGGAAATATCCGTTGACAATGCACCAGTCTAGAAACATAACCCTTCCCTGGACCCCGTGATTATGAATAGAGAGGAAATACTTAGACTGTGGTGCTGAATGAACTTATTCAGAAGTGCCAGTGTCTTTGATGGTACTTCCAAGGGAATAGAAAGCTGCAAGATCACAGGGTAAGTATTTTATTTATGTGGTTGTCAAAGAAAATCAGTATCTCAGCCTTAATACAAAAGTGAGTGCAAGAATTCTTGAAGAACACTCTAATACCGTATTAGAGACTCCAGTAGAAAACCTCAAGGTAACACAACATCACTTTACTTTACTTTTTAAAAAGGGGTTGTTGTTGTTGCATTTAAATCCTACCTTTCCACCCAGGAGCTCAAGGTGGCATACATGGGTCTCACCCTCTTGATGTTCTTTATCACAACAAAACTCCCTGTAAGTAATGGGAAATCAAGAGAGTTCAAGATTATGGGGATGTAGAAGCTGCTCTCAGAGGTTTGTGGTGTAATGGCTTGTGAAAGGGCTTTCTTGGTGATGGCCCCCCAAACATGGAACTCTGTTCCCCCAGAAGTTCATCTGCCACCATCATTACAGCTTCCACCAGTTGCTGACAAGGCAGCTCTTGGCCTTTGAAAACAGAAGAATTGATTTTGGTGTCCTCCTTGTATTGTGTTATATGCATTATTGTTTTTTTAGGGGAGGTATTATGGGAAGGAGTTTTGCTGTTTTGAATGTGCTTTTGTATTTTGTAACCTGACCTGGGACCTTCTGGTGGAGAGCAGGAAAGAATATACTAATTAATAATAATACCCGTAACCTTATAGGAAGAGATGGGAGCATGTAATGGGTAGTGATGCATTTATCTTAACACCTTATGCTCTCTAAAAATATAGACGGTCTGTTTCCAGTCTTAGCGTCGGTCGTGGAAAATAGATCTTACTGCTTTGATTACGTCAAAATCCAGTGTCTTTGGGATGAAGGCAGGATTCCAGCTTTCTGATTGACTATAAACATCACCATCATGGCTCACCCACAACAGCTGGCGCCCACATTGGGTAGAGCGATTAGGCTTTTAGCGCTTGCAGCTTACTCCGACGTACACAAAGTCGAGAGTCCCCTTGGAAACATTGGCTGTTTCAGGAACCCGTGGATAAACATGGGGTCTTCCAGGAGCTGGCAAGCCTTCCTCTACTGCTTGTTACTCTCTTTGTCTCTCCAGCTCGACCTGTAATTGAAGACAACTGCTTTGGCGGCTCATTTTCGGCAGCTGTGAGATGAAGTGGAGAGTGAAAGTTTCCAGACGTGGCACCCAGTTGCCAGTTTTATTCTCCTCTCTGTCTTGGTTATTTTTTAACTGACCAGACAGCAGTGGGTAGAGCTACAAGGCAGCTTGGAAGACATTCCTCTATGTCTGACCTGCATGGCCTTCTTGTCCTGAGTCGCATGCGAGTCGGAGACTGGCTCTGCACCTCTTCCATTCTTCTCTCTTCCTGGACCTCCTCTTTTCCTCCTCAGTTCCTTTCCTCTTCATCTTATCTGCCCCACTGAAGAATGTTGTCCTGGCTGGTACCAGCCTGCATTACCTAAAAGCGTAGAATTGCAGCATTGCAAAGTTGGAAGGGAACCAAACAGTTATCTAGTTCAGCTCCCTGCAATGCAGGAATCTCAGCGAGAGCATCCATGTTGCACCCCACCCCTGGACACACTGAACCATGAAAAGCCCACCCATCACATATAAAAGGAATCAAATCATTTCAGAAGTCAGCAATCTTTCTGGGCCAGTGAGTACATTTGGGATTTTGAGGTAGTGCTGTGGGTGCTATCACAAGATGGCTGATGCGGGGAGTCATGGACTGGCTGGATCCCAGGAGAGATGGGAGGCCAAGAGGCAGAGATGAGTCGGGCTGGTGGAAAAGTCATGGTGTCTCCCGCTCCTGCTGTGACAAGCTCACCTCCCTCCCCCAGTCTCCCAGGACCAGGAGAGGTATGAAGTGGGAGGAGCAAAGACAGGTGTGGCAGAGTAGTCTCACCTTGCTTGGGAAAGATCTGGGAGAGGAGGAGACTTAGGCAGCTGTGGGAAAGTGGGGACCTTCAGTCTCTGCAACTGCCTCATAGGGGCAAGAAAAGGTGCTGTGCTCATTAGGCCTGGCACTCCTGAGCAGAACTTGGTTCTTCTAATATAGAATTAATTTCACTTATTCCATGTGATTTATTGCTGGCTCACTATACAAAAAATGGCTGCCGGAGAAAAAGAAACAGGACCACAAAAAAGTAAAGAAACAGGACCACAAAAAAGTGAAGCCCCTACATCATAAGCCCTATTATTATTATTATTATTATTATTATTATTATTATTATTATTATTATACCACCCTATACCCAGGGGTCTCAGGGCAGTTCAGAGAATAAAATCAAGATATAAAAATACAAAATACACAATGATAATAAAAGCAACAACCCAATAGCCCCACCCCACATATTAGTGTGGGGCTGGGAAGACCCATATATCAGTCACCACCACACTTGTTCACACAGAGCAGAGCTATTTACCCCTTGCCTCTATTCAGATCAGAAAGTAGGGTGGGTGTCCAATCCCAGCATCTGATGAAATGGGGACACATCTCAAGGACGCATGTTCAACGTAGGAGAGGCCAAACCACTGCAAGCAGGAACTGAGCGGGAGGAGCAAGCCGTCTGTCATGGGTTGTGAATTTTTAAGGGGATATATATACTGCAATGTTTCATATATGCCACAGGGTGTACCAGTGGGCATACTGGCAACCATTTATTCATTCATTTAAAATATTTATATCCCACCTTTAATCAAAAGCTATTGGAGTGAGTAGCAATAACCTCCTAAAATAATACATCACTCCAATAAAATCAACAATATATGAAGCATCCTATGGCTGCACATTGGGGACGCGGGTGGCGCTGTGGGTAAAAGCCTCAGCGCCTAGGACTTGCTGATCTAAAGGTCGGCGGTTCGAATCCCCGCGGCGGGGTGCGCTCCCGTTGCTCGGTCCCAGCGCCTGCCAACCTAGCAGTTCGAAAGCACCCCCGGGTGCAAGTAGATAAATAGGGACCGCTTACTAGCGGGAAGGTAAACGGCGTTTCCGTGTGCGGCTCTGGCTCGCCAGATGCAGCTCGTCACGCTGGCCACGTGACCCGGAAGTGTCTGCGGACAGCGCTGGCCCCTGGCCTATAGAGTGAGATGGGCGCACAACCCTAGAGTCTGTCAAGACTGGCCCGTACGGACAGGGGTACCTTTACCTTTTTATGGCTGCACATTAGTGGCAAACATTAAAAGCCTGTATAAAAAGCCATGTTTTACCTGGTGCCTAAATGTGAAAAACAGGTGCCTGCTGAATTTTACGGGGCAAGAAGTTTCAGAACCAGGGTGTCACTGCTTGGATGGCACAACTGTCACTATATTTGCATCCAAATTGCCCTTCTAATTTCAATGGCTCAGTATGACTGACTTTCTCTGGATTGAGGCCACAAAGGCTAGTTCTTGGGACAAATGTCCCATTCATCATATAGGTGGGTTGACCCTGGCTGCACTTCCAGCATAAATGCAGAGGAAAATCCCATGTGACGGTAAAATCCTCTTAGAGCACGAAACATCCCAGCTCACTTGCTTGCTTCTTAGCAAGTGAGCACCATATTCAAAGTGTTTGGTTTACTTCCCAGACCTCAAGCCCTTGGCAATTGTGCGAAATTGCTGGGAGCTGGAAGAGTCATCAGAGACTCTGCATACGAATGAACAGCCTGTGGATCCTTGTCTTTGTTCTGAATCCTCATGCAGTTTCACCCTGACATGGGATGGTTTTCATTTGTGCTTTAAATAGGGCAGGGTTGAAACTCCATGTTGATATTAAGAGGCAGAAGGACGATCTTTTAAATGGCTTCAGGATGCCACAGGAAAAA
Source organism: Podarcis muralis (assembly GCF_964188315.1). NCBI lineage: Eukaryota > Metazoa > Chordata > Lepidosauria > Squamata > Lacertidae > Podarcis > Podarcis muralis. The sequence continues at coordinate 21,454,882 of NC_135666.1, read as the reverse complement.
AGCTGCAGATGGTTTAATAACCAAATAGCAATGATTTAGCTGGAGAAAAGCAATAAAAAAACTGGCAGGGTCATCTGGGAATGAGGGTGATGGCCGCAGTACAGTGGTGCCCCGCAAGACGAATGCCTCGCAAGGCGAAAAACCCGCAAGACGAAAGGGTTTTCCATTTTTCAATGCACTTTGCAAGACGAATTTCCCTATGGGCTTGCTTCGCAAGACGAAAACGTCTTGCGAGTCTTGCGATTTTTTTCGCTCCCCCCCCTTTTTCTAAGCCGCTGAGCCGCTAATAGCCTTTTAGCCGCTAAGCCGCTAAGCCTTTAATAGCTGCTAAACCGCTAATAGCGCTAATCCGCTAAGCCGCTAATAGGGTTGCTTCGCAAGACGAAAAAACCGCTAGATGAAGAGACTCGCGGAACGGATTATTTTCGTCTTGCGAAGCACCACTGTAGTCAGCTGGATATGAATGGGTTTTGGGTGTTATTGAAAAGGTATACACAATGCCCAATCCTTTGTGAATATGTTGTGGAACTTTTGCAGAATAAGACACATAGATGGTTGGGGGACTCAGTCCTGGAATGCATGCAGATACTGAAGTGGGAACAGAACATATGCTAAAAGAAGACAGTTTAGTCTGGATGTCCCTGATGTTGCAGAGTTTTGTACTTGTGCCACATGACAGGCATTTATTGGGTCTAAACAGTACCATCAGACCCTCCAAGTGTCCCTATTTTCCAGGGACAGTCCCAGATTTACAGGAGCAGCCCCAGTTTCCGATTTAATCATGGAATGTCCTAGTTTTCCTAAGGATGTCCCTGTTTTCATCAGAGAAATGCTGGAAAGTATTTACCATGTGCACAGTTGTTATGGCAAAGACAGCTCTCAGGAAACCTAGGCTCTTGGCCTGAGTTTGCTGCTTGGGTGGGTATCGCTGGTGCAACTCTAGGATCCAGGGACCTAGAGTTTGCCGCTGGAACAAGGGCTCCTGGAGATGCAGGAACTTCCTTGAGTCGTGGTGGGGGAAAAGAGGAGTTGTGCATCAAGGAGTTGCTGAAGGCAAAGACACACCAAGGCAGGGAGAAAGGGACTGGGTGAAGAAACCGCTGGTCCCTCTGTACCTCAGGCCTGTAACGAAAGGAATGCTTACCATGGCACTTACCTGACCTGATGATTGTCCCACCTCAGGGCTGGAAACATTACATGACCCTAGAACAGCTTGGTGAGCCAGCCACAAATATGGTGCTCCTATTTTTCAGAGGACAGCCCTGTATCTGAAGGGCTGTCAAGTCTAAAGAGAAGGAACCATCAGAAGGCAGAGCCTTGAAGACGTTTATCACCATTTATCACCTGGACAGCAGCAGCAGTTGAGCAGCCACACAGGTCACCTGTGGGATGTTACTCTAAAGTGGTACCTTGGATTAAGAACTTAATTCGTTCTGGAGGTCCGTTCTTAACTTGAAACTGTTCTTAACCTGAGGTACCGCTTTAGCTAATGGGGCCTCCCGCTGCCGCCGCGCTGCCAGGGCACAATTTCTGTTCTCATCCTGAAGCAAAGTTCTTAATCCGAGGTACTATTTCTTTGTTAGCGGAGTCTGTAACCTGAAGCGTCTGTAACCAGGGGTACCACTGTGTTTCTGTGTGAACTATAGTAATTGTTTCCAAATTTGCATCCCTAAATGTACATTAGCATATCCATCTCATCTTTTGTCGTCCTTTTGGGGAATATGTTTCCTCTTTTGTTGGCACTGTGCAAGTGACCCCACCCTTACAAAGCTCCCACAATCCCCCACTGGCAGCAGCCACTGTATTTCTAGAGTGTTGTTTCATATAATTGAATGTGCATTATTGTCTGTTTCCAAACAACAACAACAGCAACAGCAGCAGAAAGACTTCTTTTTTCAAATCTGTTTTTATTTATGTGAATATTTGTGCACTTACTAATACTCAGCCATCTGACTTATTCATTTCTGTTGACATGGCCTGATTTGTTGTTGAGAAGGGCGTGTTCTAATGTGTCATCAGCTACTTATTGTGCGGCTGGGTGTCTGTCTGCAACATGCGACATTTCTATTGTTTTCTAGTAACCAAATGTTCAGATTGGAGGATAACGTGGAAATACAAATATATAACTCAGCAATATTTGTAAAGATACATTTGCAAATAAAGCACCCAAACCACCAACCCTGCTTGTTTCAGTGAGGTTTTGAAAATGTAAGTGTTCTCTGCTACTTTCCCAGTTTCCTGATTAAGACATTTCTTAAATTAGGTGTCCACCATTCATTATGGATGGTAATGGTAGCAGCTGTTCCCTGCCCTGCTCCCTAACTGGAGACTTTTTGAGTTGCAGCCCAGCTGTTTAGCCAGCTGTTCCCAACCCCAGTGGTCCCTAACCTTCCCCCACTCAAAGACCATTGAAAATTGCTGAAGGTGTTAGCAGACCACTTCATGATTATTCTGCCTGTTGTAGCAGTTGTAATTCTGTAAAATACAATATAAGAAATAAAAGAAGCAATAAAAATTGCAACTAAAAATCAACAGGACTATTTAATGTGATGGATGTGCCATCTCCTATCTTCAACCACAAATTCCAGGTAGACACACAGTAGATGCCTTGCAGGAATCCTGAGGACCACTGGGTGTTCAAGGTTTCCTTTCTCCTATAAAGTAGCTGCTACTAACCACTCTGATGCCTAGTTTTAGGGTATTAGAATCTCTGAATTCTATTAGCTTTTGGGGTGGATTAATCTGCCTGTTTTGGTTTCTCTCAATTTATCCTTTTCCCAGTCTAGATCTCCACACATCTGCAGCGATTTGCCATTTCCTCATATGCTGTTTTGACTAATGTGCACATTTTGTGCAAGCAGTTTCTCCCAATTCTCCATTTTTGTATGCTATATTCACTAATATATACATCTTAATGCAAACTTCTCCCTACAGCATACAATTTTATACACAGTGTTTGATTGGGCAACCGCACCACAAAATTCAGAGAACTGTGAATTTTGAAGGGCAAGCGTGTGTTAGTTCATGTGTTAGTTTCAAATGTGTGATATGGTGGGGCTTAAAAAAATTTTTTTTTAAGGCAAACAAAATAAAATTTCTTCCCCTTTCCGAAGTAACTCAGATGCAGTTTTGTATATGGGGCTCGTCACTGGCTATGACTCCTAAGTTGCAGCAGAGATCATTGGCCCAACTCCTTTAAACAGCACTTTGCATCAGGTCCTCACCCCTCACCACAATTTTGCACCTGGCTCTGGCTGGTGCACCTTGGGAGTCTAGTAAAAACAAAGCAGGTCCCACAAGCTTGACGTCTATCCACTTCTACTCCAGGCCACTCAGATAAATGAGGCTCTGCAGTACTTTCTTTGGATCAGAAACTAGTGTTGTGTGACATTATGTTGTCTCCAGTACTAGAGGAGACCCAATGAAATGAATAAGGTAAATGATCCCTGGACAGTTAAGTTCAGTCAAAGGCAACTATGTAGTTGCAGTGCTCATCTCACTTTCAGGCTGAGGGAGCCGGCATTTGTCCGCAGTTTTCCGTGTCATGTGGCCAGCATCACTAAACCGCTTCTGGCGCAACGGAACACTGTGACGGAAACCAGAGTACATGGAAACATTGTTTATCTTCCCACCACAGTGGTACCTATTTATCTATTTGCACCAGCATGCTTTCGAACTGCTAGATTGGCAGGAGCTGGGACAGAGCAATGGGAGCTCACTCCATCACAGGGATTTGAACCGCTGACCTTTTGGTCAGCAAGCCCAAAAGGCTCAGTGGTTTAGACCTCTGTTCATCATGGTCATTAATTTAAATGTGTCTACTCTGACGAGGAATAGCATTGGGTAAAGGTAAAGATAAAGGTAAAGGGACCCCTGGCCATTAGGTCCAGTCGTGACCGACTCTGGGGTTGCGGCACTCATCTCACTTTATTGGCTGAGGGAGCCGGCATAGAGCTTCGAGGTCATGTGTCCAGCATGACTCAGCTGCTTCTGGTGAACCAGAGCAGGGCAAGGAAATGCCATTTACCTTCCTACCGGAGCGGTCCCTATTTATCTACATGCACTTTGACGTGCTTTTGAACGGCATTGGATACAGCTCCCTGTATTATTCACCTCACATACACAGAATCACACACACACACAAACACGCACACACACACACACACACACACACACACACACACACACATCCCTTGGTTAAAAATGTAGAGATATTATTGTTTTGTGAACAGCAATTTAAAACAACGTTGAGTTTTCATTATGAGGAAGAGACAGAGAGCTGTGGTGTGGCTTTTCCAATAACATCTTGAATGTGTAATTTTGCAATATTGTCTGTATGTCATTAATGGGATCCTTATTGTAGGCATAGCCTTGAAGTAGAAAATGGAAAGAGAAAGGCTGCTGTCTCGGTGATTTCTTGACCCTGTGTTCTTCATTATGCTCTTTTGTTTCGTTTTGTTTTTCATAGTATTTTCTGGGGCAGCTCATCATGCTGCTTGATGATCAGAGAGAAGGCAGGTTAGGCATCCCTGCTTCGTCTCACTCTCAAACATTTCAGCCGTAACATTGCAATGTCTCAGTGGAAGCAGAAAAGTGCCTCAGATGTACAAGGCCCTCTCCTGTGTATGAGGCGATGCATGCAGATGAAAGCATTCTGCTACAAATATTTGATGCAGAAATGCTAAATGGTTTGGAAGAGACTACAAAGAGCCACTTACTGGAATTAGTACCAATGCCAGAGCTGACCTAAGGAAAGCAAGCGTTTTCCGTGGCTACTGGCCGGTTATACAGGAGAATGTGGCCTGCAGTTATAGTGCAATCCTGTACATTTCTACTAAGTCACATCTATTTTTCTATCAGACATCCATATTTTAGCTTGGATGAAAGCTCTTTCAAACCAAAACATTGCTACACATCAGGGTTCTCTAACTTGTAGGCCTCCAGAAGCTGTGGACTCCATTTGCCCTCAGCCACACCCTGTCGTAAGGGGGATGGGAATTGCAGCCGAGCAATACCTGGAAGGCCACAGATTAGGCAGTGTGGCATAGTGGTTAGAGTGTTGGACTAGGACCTTGGGAGATCAGGGTTCAAATCCCTGCTTTTCCATAAAACTCACAGGGTGACTTTGGGCCAGACAGTCTCTCCATCAAACCAGCCTCACAGGGTAGTTGTGAGGATAAAACAGGGAGGAAAAGAACAGTGAGTCCCACCTTTTCCTGCGTTGCAGGGGGTTGGACTAGATGCCTCTTGGGGTCCCTTCCAACTCTACAATTTTATGATTCCATACACCATATGTTTTAATCAGTGTTATACCTCAAACAGTTGTGAGGAATTCTGGGAAGGATGGTTAAAGGGTGCTGGGAAATGTAGTTCTGTGAGGTCAGCACCCTAAGAAACTGTTATGTACTGAGTTGAATAGGATCCAAAAGGCAGCAGTCTGATTGGTCCTAGAACAATAGGGTCCAGAATGCAGCAGTCTGATTGGTCCTAGAACAATAGGGTCCAGAATGCAGCAGTCTGATTGGTCCACAGGAGCCACCCAATCCAGCTCCAGGTGGAAGTGAATCCGCAACCTGATTGGCCTACAGGTGAATCCTAGAATTAGCCAATCACGTGGGGCCCATTGTGTAAATAATGTATATAAAGCAGACATTCTGGGGCAGGGGTCTGCAACCTTTAAGACAAAAAGAGCCACTTGGACCCGTTTCCGAAGAAAAAAAAACTGGGAGCTGCAAAACTCGTCATTATAAAAATAACTTTTTTGTCACTTTTTAAAATTATTTCTTTGTTTGACCCCTCAGAATTACTCCTCCTCATAGAAATAAACGTTAAATTAACAAGTTACCTTTTTTGTGTGTGTGTGTGTGTTCTTTACTCCCCTTCAAAACAGTGACCAGCGTACATGCCCCCTTTCAATGCAGTGACCAGCGTACATGCCCCTTACAATGTAGTGGGCGGGCGGGAAGGTGACGTCGGGACGGTGCGTGACTAACACATGCACCGCCCCATGCGACGTCACAGCCAGTACAGCGCCCGCCACAGTGGGGAGTGTCGGGGCGCACAATGCGCCTCCTCCCCTCGCTACTATCCGCCCCGGAGCCGTGGCAAAGGTGTAAAAGAGCCACATGCGGCTCCGGAGCCGCGGGTTGCAGACCCCTGTTCTGGGGGAACTTCGATTACCTCCTCACCACTATGAGCTGATTAAAGAGCATGAAATCCACTCTCGAAACACTAGCATTTTTGACTCCTGTTTTCACTGGAATTCTCCATGAACCCTACACTGAAAAAAACCGTGAAGGTTATTGGATGTCACCCTTAAAAAACAAACAAAAAACAACAACCTGCATCTCAAATAGGGACTCTTTGTCCAATCTACCTAACATTTGGCATGCATGGTGCTCCAAGAGAGCATCTTAAAGCATACAAATTATATTCCGCTCACATTTGAAATGCCAACGTTATAGGTAGCAGAAGTCAGGCTGTAGCTCCCATCGAAAAGAATGATTCTTGAAAAATGCATAGAAGCCTGAAAAATAGATGAGTGTGTTCTGAAAGCACTAAATGCAGAGGAAAGTTTTATGAAATAAATAAGCTATAAAAATAATTTTTAAGGCACCTGCCGCCCCAGTGCATATGCTTAGCAGAGAAACTTGTAGCCAGTGCAGCTTTTCCTGATAATTTTGTGTTTTAATGTTGTGACTCTGAGCTGGGATCTTGGAGTAAAGGGCAGGTAATAAATAGATAAATAATAACAGGGAAAGCTGTTAATGACATTGTAGTATGTCCGACACAGAAGCTGATGACTTCTTTCTCTGGGAACAGAATCACAGAAGAAGAAGAAGTGTTTGGATTTGATATCCCGCTTTATCACTACCCGAAGGAGTCTCAAAGCGGCTAACATTCTCCTTTCCCTTCCTCCCCCACAACAAACACTCTGTGAGGTGAGTGAGGCTGAGAGACTTCAGAGAAGTGTGACTAGCCCAAGGTCACCCAGCAGCTGCATGTGGAGGAGCGGAGATGCGAACCCGGTTCACCAGATTACGAGTCCATCGCTCTTAACCACTACACCATACTGGCAGCATTTGTGCAGGTTAAGGCAGTCTGTAGGATCAGGAGTGTAAAAATATACAGTGCTAGGATAAGCATGTTAGAGAGGACAGATAGGTGACAAGACTTCATCAGAAATGGCATAGAAAGCGCAGGGTACCAGGCAGGCTTCAGGCAGGCTCACAGTCAAATAGGTGCCCGTCTACGATTTCCCCTTTCTCTTTGCTTCTTGAGTATATGCTAAACTACACAAACCCTGCAGTAAGTTTGCAACTCAGACTGTTTTACTGCACATTAAGGTAAGAGTGTTTATTTATGCAACCTCACTTCCAATAAAAGCTGAACTTTACAGAGCATTATATGGTGTGCGCTGTGGATGCTGTGTATTGCTAGGTCACACCATAGATCAAGCCTGAGCTGCCAAACACCCAGCGAGGAACTTTGAAGTAAACTCTCGCAAGAGGCGGAGAAGAAAATGGAGCCAGAAACAATACAGGTTAGAAAAATGTTTATTTTAGTTAGCAAAAGAAGAAAGAGTTGGACTTATTAGATGTATTTTTCCTACTGTATTAATTCTGGGTTATGTTCCTGGAAATAATGACTGGCTCAGGACTTCCTGGAGTTAGCCCAGTTCTGTCCTCAGATCGCTGCATGCCATTAAAATGGGCTAGTGGCTGTGCTTGAGTGAGGGCCTGTTTATAGGGTTTTGCACTGAACTCTCTCCTTCAGTTCAGCCAACCTCTGGTCTGTGGTAACACACATACATTGTGCCGGGGTGAAGGTGACAAATGGTTCCTTCGTTGGGGTGAAGGTCTGTTGCAAAGTGAAAGATTTCACTAGCTCATAACTTGACTGAGACTTTCCATCCAAGTGGAACAGAGAAAAGTTAGGGGAATCTAGCTCTAGAAATGTCTAGAATAATCAGACTCTCATGAGACACCTCAAGACAAGAAAAGGTAACAAGGTAAGTGTATTGTGTGAACCAGGCCATGATGACAGAAAACCCCACAATCTTAATCTAGTTGTGATAATTGTAGCATTATATTTGTAGGATAACTAGCCTCATATAACCGAAATGCTTGAGTCTAATTAATGCACGTGCCGGTTTATGCCATAGAATAAGCTGTCCTACCAGGCTTAGCTAGGCACCTTGGGAGGAAGGAAATAAAGTCTATTGTTCCCCTTCATCTACCATGTGAACTCAGGCATGTAAAGAGGTCTGAGCTGGTTGCTCCCAGCTCAGACCGCATAGCTTTCTTATAAAGCCATTTTTGTGTTCCTATACAAATAATTTAGGAACATTCACCACACTGGAACTAATATACGTTTTACTGCCTATGTTTTCTGACTGCTGTATGGAAAAGCACATGAACCTGACCTTTGAAGAGTTTGTAAGTAAATTATTTTTAACTTACCAAATGTCTGGTCTTTTTCTATGCAGAGGAAAGAAGGGAATTTTGGAAGGAACTTAGAAGGGCATATTTTAAAGGTCTAATAGCCTATATGTCCATGCTTTACTTTGCTGTATGTTTTGAGATTTTAAATCTCTGCTGGGGTTCTTTCACCGAAGAGTATCTGTCCCAAACCTGGATTTTAATTATCCAGGAAATTCTCCTTTTATACCTATTTTTCTATCCCAACCAACAATATTTGCTATAAAGAATGTCATGGTTGTTTTTCTACACATAATTCAGAGGCAAAACATATGCCTCCCGCCAACGCCATTCCCATCCTTTTGCTCTCACTAACAGGAGATCTTTCTATTAATCTAGTAAGTGTGGTCATCTGCTTTAGCCAGTTGCTCACGAAATGAAGGCCAAGTCACATGATCACGATGAGTCACATGCTGTGATCTCATGAGAAGTGAATGTGAGTCACATCTGAACATGTGGCAAAGAGGTCGTTTGATCACTTTGTCACTCATGAAGATTGCTTTTCCGTGTGTGATAAAGTGAGTTCATTTTTCCGCTCACCTCATTACGCACTAAACAGTGATCTTAGTGGGGAATGGAGCAATCAGTGGTGAGAGTGACAAGAACTTCCAGGTACTGAATACTGGCTAGACATAATAGACTTCTGGCAAAACATTCACATCTGACTTTCTGGTAAAACATTATGGGAGTTCCAGAAAACCATAGGTCTAATCCACTTTTGTCATTAAGAACAATCAAACAAGCAGATTTGCCACACAATTTGCTTTGGTAATACATTCTCTTCCTCTGGGTTTTCCACATGTTGACAGTCACATTTCCCTTCTTTTCACTGTCCTTGGGTCGGCTGAAATTTATGGAGGGTGTCATTGTTGGCAACATTAAACATGGAGCATAAAGCTAGCCTGGTATCAGGGTTTACATTTTGATCAGTAAGTTGAGATATCTTTGTAAGGGTCTTACTCAAAAATATTGTGACTACTTTGTGGGTCCACAACATATGAGAACATGAGCCTTTTGTTTTGCAAATTTTTCAGCTTACAGGGCTAACTATTTTCTTAATGTGGGACAAATAAAGAAGGGTAAGGGTTTTGTTAGTTTTCCCCTCTGATTTCTGCTGGCCATTATTGTAAGAGTTCCCACCACATAGCTGCACATATTTCTGGTTGCATCTGACAGCCCTCTGTCAAATAGTTCATTGGATTTTTAAGGCTGCACAGTTTTTACAATGACCTTTTTACCAGTAGTTGATAATCAATAAAATGGTGTTCGCATGAGAAGTGAGCATTAGGCTCATCTGCACATGGGGCAAATGCGATAGGTGAAAAAGGCACCTCATGGAAAAAACACCACACTGTGTTTCTGTCATATGGTGCTGATATATTGACTTTGTTCTAATTTTTGTCTATAACTGATTTTTAAAGTTATTTTTTAAAAAGTGGCATACGCCTTTAAAGAAGAAGTAAATTAAATGGCTTCTAGTTAGCTACTCAATAACAGGAAGGGAAACTATGGGTTGTAGACAACCAACAAACCTAAGTTAGAGATCTCCATTAATTTCATGGGGTCTATATAATCTTCATAGACTAAACACTGGATACAACCCCATGTTTCTTATTGAGGATCATTCAATGACTACCTCAGGAGGAAAAGAGGTACTTTTAAACTATGGATTTTTTTAACTGCATGCTTTCAGAACCACCATCTCTCTTGCTATACATAGAAACATAAGAAGCTGCCTTAAACCAACTCAGACCATCAATCCATCTAGTTTAGTGTGGTCTAACACTGACTGGCAGCAGTGCTCCACTGTTTCAGACAGGACACATCCCCATGCCTACCCTGGAGATGCCAGAGATTTACGGTAACCAGTGACCTCCCAGGCTGAGCTTGGGCTCATTTTCAGCACTCCTTATCTTTTAACGGTTTAGGTAAGCACTCCACAACTATTTTACATTTCCATCTGTTCAGTTCTGCTCTGATCTAATTAGTTGAAGAATAGCATATCATATTCTTACCTCAGGTTCTTGTGTGTGTGTGTGTGTGTGTGTGTGTGTGTGTGTGTGTGGCATGTTGTCTATCATTTGTGTACTTTTCACATTCTCGTCTCTTTCCTGGTTATCAAATGTGCTGTGTGGAGAAATATGCGCTCGCAGTCGTCTTCAAGGCGGTGTCACAGCGGCTAATGATGGCATTTCCCTCTCAGTGTTGGCCTTAGATGATGACATGCACATGTCAGCAAAACTGAACAGAATGGTTTTTGTGAAGAAGGAATCTTGGTTTGGGGTTGAGTCTCATACCAGTTCCATGCAGCTCTTCATTAAGATGCTGCACACATTCAGCAACAGAAGAGAAAATGTTTGTCTAATTCTTGTGACATAATGTCATGAAAAGAAATTGTTTCCATAATACTCTTTTTGTTGATCTTTCCACTCTTGGAAATGTGAGGAAGCACCATAACTATACTTCTGCAGTCTTCTAATGCTGCAATAACTAAGTAGTTTCTCAAAAGGAAAACTATGATATGAATTTGGCTGAAACAGTAAAAAATAATAATACAGGTACCTCTTAGGCTTTGAGCTATTTTCAAGCTCCTGGGGTGGTTGGTCTCAACAACCATGCTGTGGTAGCTTGTAATATTTTGTCCTTCCCAGCAAATTCACACTACGGATTGTTTAGGACTATATAAATTTGCTCATGGTAATGGATCTCGTCTAGTGAGTTTTTTTGAATTTCGATTTGATATCCCGCTTTATCACTACCCTAAGGAGTCTCAAAGCGGCTCATATTCTCCTTTCCCTTCCTCCCCCACAACAAACACTCTGTGAGGTGAGTGAGGCTGAGAGACTTCAGTGAAGTGTGACTAGCCCAAGGTCACCCAGCAGCTGCATGTGGAGGAGCAGGGAAGTGAACCTGGTTCACCAGATTATGAGTCCCCTGCTCTTAACCACTACACCACACTGGCTCTCTTTTAAAAAGCAGTTTTAAAAAGCAGTCATTTGGTCACGGTTCCCAACTCCATTAATCACGAATCCTTTAGCATCAGTAAACCCATCCTTGAATTTCAAACGTTTGCTAACGTCTGGTTTAGGAATATGTTTAATAAAACAAAACCCAGATTCCTTAAGCACAGGGGAGAAGAACCTGCAATCTTCCATACATTGCTGGAGGACAACTGCTCATTGCCCCTATCAGCACCTGTCTAGAAACATCTAGAGCAGGGGTCAGCAAACTCTTTCAGCCGGGGGCTGGTCCACTGTCTCTCAGACCTTGTGCCAGACTATTTTTTGGGGGGAAATGAACAAATTCCTATGCCCCACAAATAACCCAGAGATGCATTTTAAATAAAAGCACACATTCTACTCATGTAAAAACATGCTGATTCCCAGACCAGCCGCGGGCCGGATTTAGAAGGCGATTGGGCCAGGTCCGGCCCCCGGGCCTTAGTGTGCCTACCCATGATCTAGAGGGCCACAGATTCCTCACCCCTGCCAAGTGAGTGAGCAATGGCACATATTAGAGGGGGAAATGAATAAACAAACCCAGAGCTTAGTTAGGTCACATGTATGAGAGTGGGTCACTCTGTAGAACAGAACAGCACAGCATAAGTGCATACATTGGTCTCCATGTCTCGGAGCACAACCTGACTCTTTGCAACGCCCAGGCCCTGTCGCATCATCAGACCACAAATGCTCTCTGCCACTTGAGATATACATGCTGTAGGTTACCCCCTCATAGCTTAGCATATGACTGAAATTCGCATGAGCACTTTGCACAGGTCAAGCAACCTGCATGCAAAGATTTGCCACTGTATGTTGACATGGTCAGTGTGCGTCCTTTGTCACTGCACACATTGTTATCACTTAGCTGGCTTAATTTGGTTGTGAAATTTTGTTTCTGGAACATAGTAGTTTGGTTCTAATTGTCAGGTGTTAGTTATTACTTGTAGAGCTTTGGAAAGACTGTGAAAACTGGCTGCGCACAAGGCTTTCTCTCGCCTGCTCGTTTCTGGCTGAGATCAAGTTTAAGGCTTATTTTCATATGAGTGACTCCAAAGAATAGCTTGAAAAGCTTACATTGTGGCATATTTTATTTGGATTTATGGACACAGTAGATCTATTTACATGTGAGTATGTGTCTAGAATATGCATATGACAATTGGATTGTCCTAGTAAAATTCTCAGTTCGTATCAATTTGCATGACACAACAGTGTTGCTACATTACAGCTTCCAGATGTGGAATAGAAACAATAAAATCACACGTCATGTAAGTGTATTTAGTTTCAATTTGCAAGCTGTTCAAATGCCAGCCATGATCCTTAAGAAAAAGCAAACCCTGAAACAGCCAAAGAGGGGGGAAATGAGCTGACCTTATCAATTTTCCATTTCACCCTGTTTGCCTATACTTACACAACTTCTACCCACTAACTCCACTACCATTTTTTTTTAAAAAGTAAAATGTATTATCATCTGGACTTTTCTGAGATTTTTTAAAGCAATTAGTACATATGGAAATAAGCCCTATGCTTGATCATAGCCAAGAGAAAAGGATTTCTGATCCATCTGAGTAGCCAGTTTTCACAGCCTTTGCTTCCCAGTTAATAAATTACACCTGACCACTGATTGCTAAGTTGGTAGGATGCTTCCTATAGCTTGGTCATGATTCAGTTTGACTGTGCAAAGATTGAAGATCTGGATAGGCTGACTGGATTTAGTTGCAAAGAACAGCAACATTTTTGGTCATGTTTAGAGGTCTGATATTACATGGAATTTTGGCAATGTGTCTTGTCTCATGATGTCGCCCAGTGTATTCCTGTCTTTAAGAAAACATCTCACAGGAATGTGACTGATGCCTTGCTCTTTTGAGTAACTCTACTAAAGGTGCTGGAACTTAACTCAGTCCCCATCATCAGCACAGTAGCAGCCATGTCAATCATTTCCAGCACCTATTTATGGGAGAAGATGACCTCTAGCTTAGATGCATTTTTAAAAAAAGGATTAGGGGTTTCCAGTGGAGCTAAGGGGGAGGGAAAATGTACTTTAACCCACTACCCAGCAACATGAGTCAGGATTGCCCTGCCAGTCTATCAGGGATTAGTCAGTCAGTCAGTTATTTTGTTTTGTTCGTATACTCCCCTATACCCGCAGGTCTCAGGACAGTTCACAGGATAAAATCACAATATAAAAACACAAAATACAGACTCCAAATAAAAGCAGCAGCAACAACAACAACCCAATAACTCCCCCTCCCTCCCCAATTTTTTTTTAAACATAAGAGCGAAACTGATGGCATCAGTGTGGGCAGATTAATTCTATTCAAGGCAAGGCATGCTGGCTTTGGCTGTGTATATACTCTAGCTGAATGCCACCCCAGTCTCAAAGCAGTGAGAGATTCTGGGGTTTGCAGCACTTACCCTGGGTTTGATTTCCTTGGAACGAGGGTGAGCAGAGACTTTCGTGTCTTAAGGATATATGGTTTATTTACACATATCCACAACTCGAGCCTAAAATGGAGGAGTTCACAGCATTAACACCCCAAGAGGGCTTTTCTCATAGCCACAGGTTGGATTCAGCAGAAAATGAATTATGTCTCTGCGTCTCAGCTTCTTGGCATGCAGCCTTCTCCCAGCTCAGCTCATACCCAACTGCCCTGGTTATTGTGGAGTGAGGGGAAGGCGCACACATTTTCCCTCTAGCTCGGAGCAACATCTTTGGTTATACTAATGAAGGGACTTAAGTGGCAAGCTAAGGCCATTATCTTACAAGTGCTGAGTTAGCAATAGAATCCTCCATCCGTTTTTACCTTAACTGGGTACAGGTCACCAAGAATTGGAAAGGGACTCAGAGCATCATGTAGACCGACCCCACAAACCTATACTTTTACAGCACATTCGAAGCACATTTTCTCCCTCAAAGAATTCCGGGCATTGTAGTTCATTAAAGGTTGCTGGGAATTGTGACTCTGTGAGGAGTAAACTACAGGGCCCAGAATCCTTTGAGGGAAAGAATGTGCTTTGAATGTGTTTTAAAAGTATAGTGTGCTTGCAGCCTAGGTGAATAATTATATCCCTTTTGGGAGAGAGTCCTTTGCACAGTGACCAAAATGTCCATGAGAATACTTTTAGGATTATATTAACTAAATATTCTCAGTTTAAATATGTTTTTTAACTGACAGTTTATATAAAACGGTTAAACTATTACTTCACTCAGCCTCGTGCATGGGGCAGGCTCGAAATTAAAACAAGCAAATAAACAGAATATAGCTCTATCAAATGTTTTCTTCATTGAGTGGCTGATGTGGAATTGGAGCAAAATTCCATACATGGCGATAGGCTAAAAGGCCAGAAGGTCAATCCTTTATGCCAGGCTAAACATGGATATTCTCCGAATCAGAAGTAACTGGCTCATGGAGCAATGTTTATATCCCACCTAACCTCAGATTACTCAAGTCACAGCCACTGCCAACCACAACAGCTCAGCCTCCTCTTTTCTAAATCATGAGCTGCCACTCATCTCTGTATTCCAAAAGACATCCAGGAATTTTCTCCTGAGCGTGTTATTTAACGCTGAAAACTGGTGCAAACAGTCACCCTGTTTGTGGATGCTGCAGTTTTTTCTATGTGTGCCCCTGGGGTGGCTACCCCTTGCTCTTACCCAATGAGGGTGTTCTTTGTGAGCAGGCAACCACTTGGCAGATCCTTCTAAATGTGGGAAGTGGGCAAAGTCACAGCTTCTGCAAATGGAAAGTTCACCAGATGCCCCACTGATCAAAAACAGCAGCATGGATGTTAACCACAAGCAGAGAAGCTGTGCGCTTTTAACTATCTTGGACATAAGTAGCAATTCTATCAACCGATACATCCACAGATTCTGGGATGGGCTCAGGATCAAAATAGCATAGCAAAGACAGCCTTGGGTGTCCCCAAACTTCATTTTGATCTTGAGTCTGGAATCTACGCTCTCCTCTGAAGGAAATTTGCATGGCACAGTTCTATTGGCTGCCATGAACCAAAGATATGATTTGGATTGGCCCTAGGTAGGAGTCATGGACTGGCTGGATACAGAGGCATGGTGGGAGGAACCAGCTGGGGATCCCCCGAAGGAAGAAGGCTCAGAGCCTGGGATGATAATGGGTGGTCAGAGAGAGAAGATGGAGAAGACTGGGAGGAAGTGGTATTGGAAGCTAAAGAGATAAAGGGCTTAGTGAGCAGGGAGAGTCTGTGGCAGAGAGAAGTCTAGAATCAGAAGGAGGAGAGGAGGGAGGCCAAGAGGCAGAGATGAATCAGGCTGGTGAAGAAGCCAGGCTGTCTCCCCCTCCTGCTGTGACAAGCTCCCTTCCCCTCTTATCTCCCAGGAGCAGGAGAGGTATGAAGTAGGTGGAGCAAAGGCAGGCATGTTGGTGTAGTCTCAGATTGCTTCGGAATGACCTGGGAGGGGAGGAAGACTTAGTCAGTTGTGGGAAGGTGGGGACCTTTAGTCTCCAAAACTGTCTCAAATGAGCAGGACCTACCAATAAGAGTTGCTCTGCTCATTGGGCCTGGCCCTCCTGAGCTGACCTTGGTTCTTCTAATAAAGAGTCAACTTCATTTATGTGGTTTATTTCTGGTCTTCTCCTGACAGCAATGAGTGCTCTCAAGGCACCTTATCAGTTGGTGATACAGTATTTGACTTTTACTCAATCATTAGGATTCCACGAATCAACAGCCACAAAGTAGATGCAGTTTTCAATCCACAGTGTTATATTTGTTTTTCCATGGTCATTCTATATTTTTTTGTGAAATTTATCCAAAGCCAGAAAACTATTTTCCAGTATTAATAGATAGCTTATGTACAATAGCAAATATTCTACTTGGAGAATGTGCAAAGAAATAATCAGGTTTCGTACTTTGAAATAAGCAGTTTAAGCAATACGGTCCTCTTGCTTTAAACAATACAGCCCTAGTTATTACATTACAGACAAAAATTACTTTCACAAGGTCAAAATCAGCACCAGATTGGCTGAGTGCAGAATCACTTTAAAGACAGATTTGTGCCATGTGGAAATTACATGTCAAAATGGCGATCAGGAGACACACACATCATGTTCCGATTTTTGTAAAGCGATTGCCCAGACTCCTCTACCATCCTATTACCATCCTGACTAATATCCTGCACATGGGATGAGTATATATGATATGAAATGGAAGACAGTATGGCCTTCATTCATACTCAACCAGGGCAAAGTTTGAATAGTGCCATCTAAGAAATTTGTGGCAGTTTGTATACCTTATTAAAACAATCTGGACATTGTTGTGTAGACAGTGTTGTACCAAGCCCCGTGATGGAAATTATCGAGAGTTCTGCAAAGAATTACTGTAGAACAATGCCCAAATCATTATTCCCTCCAACAGTGAACTAAGGTGGTTGAGTGCCAATCAGGTTGGAACTGAAATTAGGGCATCCCCCACAATATACAGTATAGTGGCTTCTACATATTCAGGCCTAGACACATAGTGGCACATAGGTTTGTGGATTAAAAGAAACAACTATAAACTGCACCTGATACGAATCTCTGAGCTAGAGGAAAGTAGGAAGGTGATCCAAAGAAACTGTGGGTCAGGCAGATGGTGTAAATCTGAGGGAATTGCCCACTTACTCCCTCCCTTCTCTCTCTCCCCCCTTCTCTTTTCCCCACAACCCCATGTTGTCTATAACAATAATGTCTCAAACTGAATGTCATCGTCCTGTATGAAATACTCTACGATTTGAAAACAGAGACACCAAATGTACTTTTGTTACTCATTAAAATCTTTTAACAAAGACATATTTAAATCCGGGGGGAATTGGATGCAGCAGATCTGTAGGGAACTGGAGCTGGATACTTCCATGTCCCTGTCCCTCACCCTCCGCAGGCCAAGTTTTGCAGGTAGGTACAGTCTCCCACCTGTCAACCAACTGACATCTTAATGAGGTCAGGTGACCCATTTTATTTTGCCCGCATGCTTTGCTATCAAATTGCACAGGCCAAGGTCCAGCTTTATAGGCACCAGCAAACAGCTGATTCTCCATGCTTGCAAAGCCCTATACTTATGCAAGCTCCAATAACCACAGCAGCACATAAAAAGACACAGAGCTTTGCAGGCATCACCATTCAGATATTTGGTGGTGCTTCTGCTAGACCTTGATTTCAGCTCAGTTATATCATTACAGGCTCCACACCTGACATCATTTATCATTTACCAAGTTGGTGTGTGGACCGAATGGGCTATCTATACAGTGATACCTCGGGTTAAGTACTTAATTCGTTCCAGAGCTCCGTTCTTAACCTGAAGCACCACTTTAGCTAATGGGGTCTCCCGTTGCCGCCGCGCCGCTGGAGCACGATTTCTGTTCTCATCCTGAAGCAAAGTTCTTAACCCGAGGTAATATTTCTGGGTTAGCGGAGTCTGTAACCTGAAGCATATGTAACCTGAAGCGTATGTAACCCGAGGTACCACTGTATCCATGGAATCTTCTACATAACTGGCACCACACGCTCCTTTTTCTTTCCCCCATTTTGTGGTTAGCAGGACCATTCTATTATTGGTGGGTTTGGGATGCAAAGTAATAATTGGTTTCATTTGAATTGGTTCTCAGCTTCTTACACATTTCAAGGTGGTTTTATAATCTGAAATTCCAATACTACCTTCAGCTCAGGAGAACAGAGAAGGAAATGAAAACATTTGGGAGATCATTAGTGATAAGTAGATGACTGAAGAAGAAGAAGAAGAAGAAAAAGAAAAGCTGAATGGCTTCTTCAAGCAAGTATCTAGGGGCAGACACCTTATAAAACGCAATCGGCTATTTGTCCAATCCACTTTGACAGCTTTTCAAATATTCCACCTTAAATATGTAGCAAAATGATCTCACTTCAGTCTGTGTGTTTTAAACAACTTGGACCCCGAAATCCTCTTAATCCTTCCTTGGAATGGCCCAAGCAACCAAGTAGCCAAACTGGTAGTCACCGTATTGTGATGCCATTCAGGCTTGCAGAATTCTTGTGCTTCTTCCCCTCTTAGATCAGCTGCAGCCTAAGTCACTTTCTATTAGCTCAGCAAAGCACAGAAAATCATAACAATAAAAATGTTAAATGTGCTGTGGAATTTCATTCTGCTTCTATAATGAGCTTAGCAAACCCCTAAAGCAGAAAATGCATAATCTCAACCAGATTTTAAAGAGCATTTTTGCCTGCTTTCTTGGAAGAAGAGCCAGTCAAGCTGGACCAGACATTTTCTTCAGAAGCAAAAGCAGCGGCTTTATGGGTCTGCTGCAACAAGGCCCCAAGAGCCATTGATTCCCATTAAAGCTATAGGCAAGTCCACGCCATGCGCAACTGCATCCAAGAAGAGTAAAGTTAACAAACCGCATGTGTGCTGTTAGCTTTTAGATATGGCGTAATGGTCTGGATTTGGGTGGCAATGAATGGAACTCTTGGTACTCAGACATGGAGACAGAGAGCTGGACTTTGTAGCAGCACGAAGTTCTGCTTTTTATTACTGGATAATATGCAGCCCAGCAATAACTCTTGATTTCAGTAATGCCTCCACCAAGTTCCCCTTTATTCGCCTTCACTTAAAGTGCCTCGCTTCCCAGCTATGGAGGTAGCTCTCGCCATCAAATTCTCCAAGGAACTTATCCCATGAGAAATTGTAGCAGTCATCTCCTTAATTAACAAACCTGACTGTGGAAGCTGTGATGAAGCTTTTCAGTCATAAGTTTGCAAAACCACAGGTGAGAAAGGTGTTGAATGAGGAAAGGATGGAGAAGATGCTAATCAATATCTCAGAATGAGTGTGTGAAAAGGGTTTTTTTAAATATACATGATCCCTGAATATTGAGAGAAAAAGCTTACATGGTGTAGAAAGAGACACTTTTCATGTGAGCAAGTTAGTTGCAGTCATCTTTGAAGAATTATCCTTCCCACTTCTTCCCTCCCTTTTATCCATCTTATCTTCCTACATATCGGATTCAAAACATAAGACCGTATTTCCAATAATTCTATAGAGGCCGAGCGCTGCATCAACAAGGACATAATTTAATTATTCTAAGCTTCGTTTCTTCCCAGTAGTTTTGTACCACCCAAAGGAATGGCATTTGCTTTTCAGATCCACTAGCTTTTGTTTGATTTTAAAGGGGGGAAAGACATTTTTTTGAAAAGAAAGGTAATATACAATTAATTTAATCAATTATAGTTGTATAATTTTCTTATTCATTGCTGTTACAGGTACTGAAAAATCTTAATAAACTACTGATCTGATCTCTAAAGAACTCGACTGTCTCTGCACAACCAATAATTTTCAAGAAGAAAGATGAAAACTGCCTTGGGAACACCTGTTTGGATGCTATCTGCAGTTGCCAGAATCTGACAATAGTTAGTCAAACATTTGATTGGATCAAGCAAAGGTCACTTTAGGAATAGGGGACCTGTTGCACAGAAATACTTGCACATGTGCCTAGAACAGAAAAAGGCAGTGGAGAGAGGGCAAAAGTGACTGAGGGAAGGAACAACTCCTTCCTCGATATGCAATCCTGTCTAGCTCCCCCTACTGGTGTGGATGACATGTGAATAGCAATGACTATCCTAGGCTGGAGAAAAAAATGGGAATGGAAGAACACCAATGTCCCAAACACATACACAGAAAAATCAGGTCCAAATATGGGTCACTTTAGAAGCACCCTGAGTCTCTAGTCCACTTTCTCCTCCAAGTGAAACTAAACCTGATCACATTGGCATTGCAACCCCTCATTGTCCAGGGTTGCAGGGAGAATCAGACTATTATTTTGCCTTCAGCTTTGGTGGATTATGCAACATCATTGATAGCAATTGTTTCTTTTTCCATTCATTTTGGATTTATTTTCCTTCATATCCAATACAGATTTTTTTGGATACCTTATTTGGACTACCTTTTCTTTGTAAAAGCACACGGGCACAGCTGATGTTGTTATATGTTAATAGTATTTTTTCACAACTAATTCAAATAATTTTAGTCTATGATAATTTTAAATAAATAAAAGTGTGGTTATTCCATTTGCGGTGCATTTTACTTTTTTCCCACCTCCTAAAAATGTATAAAAGAAACCCAGGGGCCTGAGCCACATTTTGATCCCCATTTTCATCCTGACCCACTATGCTGCTGCTCTATCTGTGTATACACCATAAAAGAACATTTCCCATCACTTCCAAATAATCCTGGGAACTGTGGTTTAATTAAGGAGCCAGTGTGGTGTAGTGGTTAAGAGCGGTAGACTCGTAATCTGGTGAACCGGGTTCGCGTCTCCGCTCCTCCACATGCAGCTGCTGGGTGACCTTGGGCTAGTCACACTTCTTTGAAGTCTCTCAGCCCCACTCACCTCACAGAGTGTTTGTTGTGGGGGAGGAAGGGAAAGGAGAATGTTAGCCGCTTTGAGACTCCTTCTGGTAGTGATAAAGCGGGATATCAAATCCAAACTCTTCTAAGGGCACTTGGCATTGTAGCTCTGCAAGATGTAGATTACAGTTCTCAGGATTCGGTGGCAGGGGAATATGTGCTTTAAATGTATTATGTGAAACAGCCTAAGTCTCACAGCAACATGTGCACAATATTTTTCTTAACTCTTTGGTTTATTGAAGGTATCAGCTTACCAGCCCTACCAATGGTGCGGTGATTCTATGAATGTTGTGGGGATGCCATTATGACCACGCCCTGATATGTAAAAGACCCAGTGTTTGATACTACTGACCCAGGAATAGGTTTGTTGTTTTTTTAAGACGAATGATTCTGGAAGGCCAATGCCTATCCTGTTTTAGATTTTGCAACGAAAGGAAACAGGGACCTTCATTCAAATGGTGGGTGCTTGTCCATGGTCTTGGCCATCTCCCCAAGACCCAAGCCAAAAATGTAGCTTCCCTCCAACATTTCTTCAGTGAAAATAAGGACATCCTAAGGAAAAGCAGGACATTTCTGGAATCAAATCAGAAACCGGGATGTCTTCTGTAAATCTGGGACTGTCCCTTGAAAATAGGGACTTGGAGGGTCTGGCCAGTGCCCTCCTTGTACTGTGTGTGAAGATATCTGAAGTGATAGAAGCTATGGTGATAAGCAGGAAATAAATGATTAGAATAATAAATAGGTGGAGTGCCCATCTGATAACCTTAAGAGAAATGTCCAAAACAGTCATGTTTTTTAAATGAAGAGGCTCAGTTGTGCAGTGAGGCTTCCCACTTCCTCTGGTGCTGCTATGGGCCTTACTTGCCATGTGGTGCCAGGAACATCCTCTCTGTGCAATTTGGTTAGCTGCCTATTTGCCTGTGGAAAAACAAGAGATGGGCAGGGATTCCCATCCGTCAGACATCTTGACAGTAAGCTGGTCTACATGTCATTTTCTCTCTCTCTCTCTAGGAAATAAAGATCTGGAGCCCACTGAGATTTCAAAACACAGCAGCCAGGCTTGCAAGTGGTCCAGGTGATCTGTGCAGCCAAGCTTCCAGTTTCTGCAGGGAAAAACTGGCTTCAGCTATGTGATTCTACAGATGGATGAACCTCTAGGCATATTCTTGGTAGCTAACCATCCAAACAGGCTCATGTGATCTGCTATGCTGATTGCCCATTTAATTAGTACCATTATCCCCTCTTTAATGACCGAGAGACGGAAAGCCAGCTCCATTTCTGAGCAATAGAGAAGTATTACATTTTATTTAGGCACCACTGTTTCCTAGACAGGCTATTCCAATTAAGTCACCATGGGTGGTCACGATGAGATTTCCCTTGTTGCTTTTCATTGGTCTCCAGTCTATTTGTCTTTCTTTTCATTGGTCTTCAGTCTTATTTATCTTTCTTATCTTGCCCTGCTCAGACATTTTGAAACTCAAAATCATACAGGCTCCCACTGAGCTTCGGTTCTCTCTGAAAACAGAAACAGATACAACAGAAATAAGCCGCTTCTTTTTGTTTTTTGACAAAAGGGTTCTTCTTGACAAAGGGTCAAGCTGTGAACGATACACATAAAACCAATAGTCTGCTTCATGTGAAAAACTCTTGTCTGAAGAGAACCTTTCCACTGCTGCTGTTCTGTACAAGGATGACAGATTAATCTCCTTTCCTCCTTTTTCACCTTTCACATTGATGCTTTGCAAATGGCATCACACTGATGGATGAAGTTATAAATATACTACAACTGTAATATCAATGCATTAATAACCCAAATTTAGTAGTTTTAAGATGATAGAATGCCATCCATTAGCTGCAGAGTTGACAGTTTGCAACATACCTGAGAGCAGGCCTCATCTTTCCTTTTTTAGGCCATCTATTTCTTTTTCAACAGGAACATCTGGTCATTTCAAAACTGTAATTTGCAAACACTTTAGCTCACAATGGAATGTCAAAAAGCTGTTCTGAAAAGCTGAGCTCTTTTCTTGTGCCAAGCTAGTTGGACTAGAGTGAGCAACTGTTGTTATAAATCTGCCTTTTGCTTTTCCAACCGCTCTACAAATGATGAAATCAAATGCTCCGCAAGGCCTTGTTAGCGACTGGCACAGAGCACTATGGCAAGAGAGGTTAGAATACCGACACACCTAGCCGCATGTGCAGCAGCAATTGGGTGCGGGAGAATGAGAAACCAGTTACATTTTATGTAATCAGAAAAAGAAGCACACAAAAGTTCCCCTGTAGGGCTCAGTGAACAATGCAGATGCTCTCTTTCCTATGGCCTCATCTGGCCTTCAGGCTAAGCAACTGAACATCTTCTCCTGAATGTCTTAACCATATAGTGAAATTGCAGCACAGACTTTTCATGGATTTGCTTCTTCCATGTGAACTGTCCCATGTATTCCAGTCATCTGATGGGACCCTGTTCTAGGTAACTTTGCGTTCTGAATTTAGACTTCAGACCACAAGGAACAGGGCCTTGTTTATTGTGGTGCCCTTTTAATTATGGAATTCCTCCTGGGATGGTCACAAGGCTTGATTTCTTTCGAGTTTCACAAAGCTGTCAAATACTTTTATAAATTAGTTTGGAAGGCCTTTATGGTAACAAGCTAATATGGCGGAGTAAATTTATTATTGGGCTCCCTTTTCTGCTGTTGCTGCGTGTGTTTTCTGTTCTGTGTCGGCTGTTGTGTTTGAAATGATTGTAATTTATTTTATGAAACATACTTGTAAATTACACTGAACAGAGTCTGCCTGGACTATAAAGCAGGGAATAACTTAGGGAGCATATTTTGATGGTAAATGTGGGGAGATATTCTTTTATTTTTTGCTTTTGAACGGTAAGTAAACAATGTTTAAATTATGTCTGTGTTCTAAAAGAAGTGCGCTCTGCTACTGCTGTGGAGTTTGGGTTCCTGGCCTTCATTCCACTGGATAAATATGCAGTTTTTAGAGCCAAGATTTACGTTTGTTCCCCCCCACCCCCAACATCAGACTACTTTACAAAAAGATTGCATGTGTTGCTAGACTTGAGAAATGAACAAATTACATTTGCGACTGTCTTAAAAGTAGGCTGTTTTATTTCACTAACAGAAAAGATACTCTGGCTTTCTCCCCAGTAATTCGCAGGGCAAAACTTTATTAATCCACGCTGTGCAGACGCTTGTGTCATCCTATGAGCAAATTGCAGATATTTCACCTTTTTAAACACGTCCTGGTGTGCTGTCATTTCCACTAAGAGGCAACAGTTATGCTCTGAAATGTCACAGCAAGAATGGATTGTTTGATACCCATAGAAAGAGCAGCCTGGTGGGGAGGACTTTGGGGGTGAAGGTTCCACTTCTGGCTTTAATGCTGTTATCAGAAAGTGGCTTTAAGGGACTTCTGCTCAGACCTCTTGACTTTTTGATAGTGGTCCAAAAGTCCTCCATGCTGTTTTCCATCTACATGGAACTGGTGGGAGAGTTTGGCCAGGAAAAGTTTAATAAGTACAATGATCATATCCCTCCTGTACCATCAGGTTGGTACTGCTGGACCACTGTCTGGAGGTAGTAATGGGCTGGATGAAGAACAATAAATTGAAGTTGAATCCTGACAAGATGTACTGTTTGTGGGCAGTCATCATGCCTACTCCAAATATGTGCAGGGTTTATTCCTTAGCCTTTTCTTTCCCCAAAGATATCCTGCAAGGCAACAGAGGTTTAGGATAAGAGTTTTCCTTTCCCCTAGATGGGCTACATTCCCAGGTTGATGAGCTCCATCTGCCCCTCACTCCCCTCTATAGCATATACAAAGACTCCCTTCTTGACCATCGAACCCACTATTGGTCTCATCTTAACTCACCAAGGGTTTGAGACCCATTGGCTACCCTCACCTGGTTTAGCAGGTTAGTCACAGCTCTTCCCAGGGTGTGTCTGCTGACAGCTTCTAGAAGCCACAGGTGAGAGTTGAGTGCAGAATGGGGACCAAATGTCCCCCCACCAGAGGTACTACTCCTCCGCCCCACATAAGCCAATATATGTGTGTGTGTATAAATGAGCTTCTTATGTCCCTAAGGACCAGCGGCAGGATAGCAGGAAGAGGAGAGTGAGAATGCTCACAGTAACATTTCACAAGTCAGAAAAATTGCTATGAAATTGCTACGGTATGCTGGTTTGACAACCATGGACAGAAAGTCCCTACAGAGGGTGGTGAATGTTGGGATACTGCCGGGGAGGCAGGGGCATTTGGCAGGCCCCCAGCTGGCTCCAGCCACCGGCCGGCAGCCGGGCGATCTCCAGTCCTCGGAACAGCATCAGACAGCGACACAAGCCTCAGATACCTTTAGAGACTTGGCACACACTAGTCAGCAGAGTGAGTAACGTCTCAGAACGGAAGTGGCGGACGGAGACATGTGTAAGCATTATTTACAGGCATTTATTCAGCATAGTTCAGGAACAAAGGAAAAAACATGTCTGCTTCCCTTCGTGTCCAAGCAAACAGCTAAGCAAAAGCAATATACAAATGGAAGTTCCCAGCAAGCCTGTGCTGGAAGTAAACAGGCATGTGACACACAACAGTCATGCCTGTTCCTTTTAACGTGGAACGGAACGATATCCTAACAGTGAAAACAGCACACGATATCATGGGCTGTCCCCTGAGTCTGCTAGATGTCATCGCAGGAGACCGTTGCCTCAAGGAGACCGTTGCCTCAGAAAAGCGAGGAACATTCTCAGGGATGACTCACACCCTGGCCAGCACCTTTTTAATCTTCTGCCCTTGGGAGATATAGAAGCATGATAAGCTGCACCAAAAGGGTAAAGAACAGTTTCTATCCATAGGCCGTGAGGCTGCTGAATGGAAGACAGCAACATTCAGTGGCGTAGCGTGGGTTGTCAGCACCCGGGGCAAGGCAAGTAATTTGCGCTCCCTAACCTGTGGATTTGCGCCCCCTAACCCGTGGATTTGCACCCCCTAACCTGTGGATTTGCCCTAACCCCAGATGTTGCGCCCGCTGCGGCCGGCCTCCCCTGCACCCCCCACGCTATGCAACTGGCAACATTGCAGCTGACGTTCGGGGTTGGTAGTCGTATGACAGCACACAGAGTGTAACAAGGACTGAGAGACTGTGGGAGGGAGGGGGGACTCATTTAATCTCACTGTAAACAAGTGATACAGTGACAATAAAGTATTTCTAGTAACTACAGTCATACCTCAGGTTACAGCTGCTTCAGGTTGCGTTTTTTCGGGTTGTTGTTGTTTAGTCGTTTAGTCGTGTCCGACTCTTCGTGACCCCATGGACCAGAGCACACCAGGCACTCCTATCTTCCACTACCTCCTGCAGTTTGGTCAGACTCATGTTTGTAGCTTCGAGAACACTGTCCAACCATCTCGTCCTCTGTCGTCCCCTTCTCCTTGTGCCCTCCATCTTTCCCAGCATCAGGGTCTTTTCCAGGGAGTCTTCTCTTCTCATGAGGTGGCCAAAGTATTGGAGCCTCAGCTTCACGATCTGTCCTTCCAGTGAGCACTCAGGGCTGATTTCCTTAAGAATGGATACGTTTGATCTTCTTGCAGTCCATGGGACTCTCAAGAGTCTCCTCCAGCACCATAATTCAAAAGCATCAATTCTTTGGCGATCAGCCTTCTTTATGGTCCAGCTCTCACTTCCATACATCACTACTGGGAAAACCATGGCTTTAACTACACGGACCTTTGTTGGTAAGGTGATGTCTCGGCTTTTAATGATCCTGTCTAAGTTTGCCATCGCCTTTCTCCCAAGGAGCAGGTGTCTTTTAATTTCGTGACTGCTGTCACCATCTGCAGTGATCATGGAGCCCAAGAAAGTAAAATCTCTCACTGCCTCCATTTCTTCCCCTTCTATTTGCCAGGAGGTGATGGGCCCAGTGGCCATGATCTTCGTTTTTTTGATGTTGAGCTTCAGACCATATTTTGCGCTCTCCTCTTTCACCCTCATTAAAAGGTTCTTTAATTCCTCCTCACTTTCTGCCATCAAGGTTGTGTCATCTGCATATCTGAGGTTGTTGATATTTCTTCCGGCAATCTTAATTCCGGCTTGGGATTCATCCAGCCCAGCCTTTCGCATGATGAATTCTGCATATAAGTTAAATAAGCAGGGGGATAATATACAGCCTTGCCGTACTCCTTTCCCAATTTTGAACCAATCAGTTGTTCCATATCCAGTTCTAACTGTAGCTTCTTGTCCCACATAGAGATTTCTCAGGAGACAGATGAGGTGATCAGGCACTCCCATTTCTTTGAGAACTTGCCATAGTTTGCTGTGGTCGACACAGTCAAAGGCTTTTGCATAGTCAATGAAGCAGAAGTAGATGTCTTTCTGGAACTCTCTAGCTTTCTCCATAATCCAGCGCATGTTTGCAATTTGGTCTCTGGTTCCTCTGCCTCTTCTAAATCCAGCTTGCACTTCTTGCACTTTTTCGGGTTATGAACCGCCAAAACCCGGAAGCACTGGAACGGGTTACTTCTGGGTTTCTGCAGTCGCACATGCGCAGAAGCGCTGAATCGCAACCTGCGCATGTGCAGATGCGGGTTGCAAATGCTGCGGGTTGTGAATTTGCATCCTGCACAGATCATGTTCGCAACACGAGCGTTCACTGTATTTCTAGAAAAAACCAAAGTGGGTACAGCATGACATGGGGAGGGGGAGAGGTGGCAAGTAGATGGAGGAGTGGGAGCATGAGAGCAGATAGGAGGAATGTCTTTTACAGGTTCTGCTCCAGTTCATTTAGCAACACCCTGGCATGCAGGGGTTGAGCCGCTAGAGCATTGTCCACCAGATCTTCATGCTTGGAAAAAGCTTCACCTGCTTCCTTTGTTAACAGCACAGGTGCAGGGACAGGTTTTTGCCTTAAAGTGGCACACCTAAGTGAGTGCCTACCTACCGAATAAGTGTCAGCCAGGCTGATACACAGGAAGAATTAAAGCTCACCAATCATATACAAGCAAAAGAAACAAACCTTTCTTATTGGCTTGCCTTCAGCAGCCTCAAGGGTTCAGTAGCTGCCATGGCTATTATTCTCTCCCCCTCTCCCCGTGACATCTATAAAAGGCTATATATTTTAAATCTGCTATATCTTGTGCAGACATATGGATGGGAAGCACAAGTGCAAACAGATGTGGCCAGACAGACGAGTGGAGAACCAGATGTGTGAATTTCTTTCAAACAAGGGGAAAATTCACCCACCCATAAATTTTCACACAGTCATTGAAAACAGAAAGGAGTGAAAACTTATCAGGTGCATTTCTTGTTGATTCAGACATGCATTTAAGCCATCGGTTAAGTTTACTGGGGTTTATTTTCTCCTCTTAGGGCTTAAAGGGTAGAATGCAGCTTATATTAGGGTACACACACACACATACAGATCAGATCAGCCACCTGTCGGGGGGGGGCTGTATTTGAAATGCCAAGACAAGGAACTCTGTTAGCCAAACAAAGCAGCCTGAAATGTAGAACAAACTTTCCTCAATCTCCACCACTTTGGTAATCATATACCTTGGGCCTCATCCAGCATGCTTTAATGAAGTGAGTGAGCCAATGTAAAGTTTTCTCTTATGTGCTACTAATGGTGATCTGACACATGTCAGATGAAATGGAAGAAAGGTAATATATTAGATGATGATTATGATAACAACAATAATAATCTGTTTCTTTGGGCATTAGTTTCCAGACGTTCTTTCTACCTGTAGTAGTTTCATGAAATACCGTACTTTTCCGTGTATAAGACTGTTTTTTTTATTAAAAAACTATGTTCAAAATTGTGGGTCGTCTTAGACATGGATACAATCTCCCCCCATTTTCTTTCTTTCTTTTTTTTTTATAGTAAATTTTTATTAGTTTTCCATAGATAAAAAAGAGACAGAACAAAAACATAAACATAAACAAACAAAAACACGACTTCCCCATACCACCCCTTTTCTGCATTCTTGTTTCAAGATTTTTCAGCAACCCTCTGATCATAACTTAAATATATTTCCTGTATTTAACTTCAGTTAGTTATTAATACAACTGTAGTTCTTTATCTCTTATAACTCTGAGCCCCTAATTTTCCAAATTACAACAGTTTTTAAGATAAACTTTAAATTTGTTCCAATCTTCATCCACCGCCTCTTTCCCCCGGTCTCGAATTCTGCCAGTCATCTCTGCCAGTCCCATATAGTCGATCACCTTCGTCTGCCATTCTTCCAACGTGGGTAAATCTTGCGTCTTCCAATACTTTGCTAGAAGAATTCTTGCTGCTGTAGTGGCATACATAAAAAATGTCCTATCCTTCTTTGGCACCATTTGGCCCACCATACCCAAGAGAAAGGCCTCTGGTTTTTTAACAAACGTTCTCTTCAGAACTTTTTTTATTTCATTATAGATCATTTCCCAGAAAGCCTTAATCTTCGGGCAGGTCCACCAAAGGTGATAGAAGGTTCCCTCCGTTTCACTACACTTCCAACACTTGTTGTTGGGCAAATGATAGATCTTTGCTAACTTAGCAGGAGTCATGTACCACCTGTAGATCATTTTCATAATGTTTTCTTTTAAGGCATTGCATGCCGTAAATTTAACACCAGTGGTCCATAACTGCTCCCAGTCAGCAAGTTCAATGTCATGCCAAATATCCTGTGCCCATTTAATCATATTAGATTTCACCATTTCATCTTGAGTATTCCACTTCAACAGCAAGTTGTACATTCTTGACAAATTTTTAGTATTGGGTTCTAACAGTTCTGTTTCTAATTTTGACTTCTCCACTTGGAAGCCTTTCTTTCTGTCCTGTTTAAATACTTCATTTATCTGTCGATAATGTAACCAATCTCTTACCTTAAACTTCAGTTTCTCAAAACTCTGCAATTTTACATTTTCACCATCTTGTTCTATAATTTCACAATATTTAGGCCAATTAGAACCCATATTCAATTTTTTCACCTCTTTTGCTTCCATTGGTGACAACCACCTGGGGGTTCTACTTTCAAACAGGTCTTTATACTTAATCCAAACATTATACAAAGCTTTCCTCACCATATGGTTCTTAAAACCTTTATGCAATTTTACCTTGTCATACCATATATATGCATGCCAACCAAATCTATTGTCAAATCCTTCAAGGTCCAGAATGTCTGTATTCTCGAGGAGCAGCCAATCTTTCAACCAGCAAAACGCTGCTGATTCATAGTAAAGTCTTAAGTCCGGCAGGGCAAAACCCCCTCTATCTTTCGCATCTGTTAATGTCTTAAATTTTATTCTTGGCTTTTTGCCCTGCCAAACAAATTTCGATATGTCTTTCTGCCACCTCTTGAAACAGTCCATCTTGTCTATTATTTGTAATGTCTGAAACAGAAATAGCATTCTAGGCAATACATTCATTTTGATAACAGCAATTCTGCCTAACAAGGAAAGTTTCAGCCTTGACCATATGTCTAAATCTTTCTTAACTTCTGTCCAACATTTATCATAATTGTCTTTAAAAAGATTCACATTTTTCGATGTCAAATTCACCCCCAGGTACTTCACTTTTTTTGCTATCTCCAAACCTGTTTCATTCTGGAATGTCTCTTTTTCTTCATTTGTTAGGTTTTTTTCCAAGACTTTAGTTTTTTGTTTGTTCAACTTAAATCCTGCAACTTGACCAAATGTCTCGATCAGTTCTAAAACTCTTTTTGTGCTAGTGATTGGCTGTTGCAAAGTCAAAACAAGGTCATCTGCGAATGCCCTTAATTTATACTCTCTCACTCCGACCTGAATTCCTTTAACCAACTGGTCCTTTCTAATCATATTTAGCAAAACCTCCAGAACCAGTATAAAAAGTAGGGGGGAAATAGGGCATCCCTGTCGTGTTCCTTTCTCTATAGCTATCTCTTCCGTTACCACATTATTCACAATTAGCTTTGCCTTCTGCTCAGAATAAATTGCACCTATACCATTTTCAAAACCTTGGCCTACCCCCATCCCTTGGAGATTCTTTTTCATAAAACTCCAACAAATATTGTCAAAGGCTTTCTCCGCGTCCACAAAAATCAAAACCGCTTTTCTGTTAATGTTCATTTCCAACAGTTCCACAATGTCTATTATGTTCCTCACATTGTCAGACATGTGTATTCCCGGGAGAAAGCCAGATTGATCCTTATGAATCTCACCTGTCAATACTTTCTTCAGTCTTTTTGCTAAAATGTCTGCAAAAATTTTGTAATCCACATTTAATAATGATATCGGGCGGTAGTTCTTAACCTGGTTCTTTTCAGTCTCGGTCTTTGGTATAAGTGAGATAAAAGCCTCTTTCCACGTTTCAGGTGCCTTTTTCCCCTCCAATATTTCATTGCAAACTTCTTTCAGTGGTTGCACTAAACCTTCTCTCAAAGCTTTATAATATCTAGCCGTCAATCCATCTGGTCCTGGAGACTTTCCCAGTTGTGCCTTTTGAATGGCCTCCTCTATTTCCTGTTCTGTTATTTTCTCATTCAAAATCAACTTGCCCTGTTCTGGAATTTTCGGTAGTCCATAATTTTTAAGAAATTCTTCTATTTCTTGTTCGTTTACTGGCCCTTGTGTGTATAATTTCCTAAAAAAACTTTGGAAACAGTTACTTATCTCATTTGGCTTATGAACATTCTTCCCCTCTATCTCCAAACAAGTAACTGTATTCAATTTTTGTCTCTTTTTCAATTGCCATGCAAGGAGCTTCCCACACTTGTCTGCAGACTCAAAAGTCCTTTGTCTCATTTGTTTAATTTTCCATTCTATCTCTTGATTTGTCAGTTCCATATATTGCGTCTGATAATATTTTATTTCTCTCAAAATTTCTTGAGACTTTGGTTTTGACCTCAGTTTCTTTTCTCCTTCCTTCATTTTTTCTAAAATTCTTTCTTTCCTTTCATTTTGCTTTTTCCTCTTGATTGAATTCTGTTGTATCAGGAAGCCTCTCATCACGGCTTTACTTGCGTCCCAAATTGTTCTTTTTTCCACATCTGTTCTCAAATTTATCTCGAAGTAATCTTTCAATGTCTTTAGGGCCTTTATACAGAATTGTTCATCTCTAAATAGGGAGTCATTCATTCTCCATCTAAAGGATCCAGTTGTTGTCATTTTCATTTCCATCTTTACGGCATTATGGTCGGAGCAGGTTTTTGGGCAGATTTCTACTTTTTTAATCTTTGTAGCCATCACACTAGATACGCAGATTTGGTCGATTCTCGTCCATGTCATTTTAGATTCCGAGAAAAAAGTTCCCTCTCTCTCGAGAGGATTCTTTGTTCTCCAGATATCAATCAAGTCCATATTTTCCGTCATCTCGAAGAAAGTCTTTGGTAATCTTCCTTCTTTAGATATTGTCTGTCTTTGTGCCTTGTCCATATTTGTAGAAACCACTCCATTCATGTCCCCCATCATTATTATTTTGCAGTCGAGATAATCTAGTAAGGTCTCATGCAACTTCTTAAAAAATTCTGCCTTCCCATCATTTGGTGCATATACTCCAATTATCAAATATTTTTCCCCCTGGATCTGTACTTCAATTGCCAGGTATCTTCCTTCTTCATCCTTAAATTTTAGTTTTGGGTCCAATTTTTCCTTTGCATAAATCACTACTCCTCTCTTTTTTACTTTATCGGAAGATATAAATTCTTGTCCCAATCTTTTGTTCACCAACAATTTCCTGTGTGCTCTAGTTATGTGAGTTTCCTGTAGACATATCAGATCCAGTTGTTCCCTTTTCAAAATGTGGAAAACCTGTCGTTTTTTTCTGGGATGGTTCAAACCGTTGCAATTCCAGCTTAGAAGTTGCAGAGACATTTTGTTTGTTAGATGTTTGATCCTCCGACTGCTCCAAGTTTTTCTTCCTCTTCAGTTGGCGGTTGTGGTAGTCCAAATGATAGATTTGCAATGTCCGTTAGCCCTCCTCCTTCTGGTGTTAATCCTTGTCCTTCTCTTGCCGGATCCACCGTACCTTTCTGTAGGTCCTCTAGGTTTCTCTCCAAAAAGTACTCTTTCTCCTGTACTGTTCTTATTCTTACTTTCTTCCCTTTGTAGTTAAAGGACAACCCCTGTGGGAATTCCCACCTGAAGGGTATGAAGTTCTTCCTCAGCAAATTGGCAAGGTCTCTATAAAAAGTCCTCACTTCCAAGATGTATTTAGGGATGTCCTTAAAGATTTGGACTTGAATGTTTCCAATCACCAAAGCTTTTTGATAGTGAAGGTTCAGTATCTTGTCTCTTTCCTCTTTGGTTCTAAAGGTGATCAGACAATCCCTTGACTTCTTGCTTTGCTTTCTACCAAGTCTGAAAGCAGTTGTTATCCCGACTTCATCTTCCTCCAGATCTCCTTGCCAATTTTCCAGAATTGCCTCTGTGAGAAATTCCGCCAGATTGTCCTCTTCTTTCTCTGGAACCTGTCTAAATTTCAGATTTCGTTCTTTCCGTTGTAATTCCAGTAAGGAGAGGGCCGCTTCATGCTCATTCACCTTTTTCTCAATCGGCACAAGTCTTTCCTGTGTCTCACCTGCGACAGATTTTGCACTCTCTGCAATTTTCCTTGTTTCTGAAGATTCCTGAATCAGTCTATTTATAGATTCTGTATTTGTTGCCACTGATGTGGTATTCAGATCCAATCTTGCTGTAAGTTCTGTCAATTTCTTTGAATTTTCTGTAGATTGCTTTGTTAAGGCCTCAAGGGATTGATTTATTTTAAGCAGTGCCTGTGTCATAGATTCCATTGATGCTGCTGTCACACTGTCTGGTGCAGGCACTGTGTTGCCAGAGATTGAACCTCTTTTCTTTTGTGTTAGTTTAGCTTTAGATCTGGTTCTTATCTCCTCTGCCGTGCCACTCATATCCCAAGGCCGTTCTCACAGGAAAAACTTGCAATGGAAAATCCCAGTATTAGTCAGTTACTTTACAATTTTTCCCTCTTAGCCCTCAAGAGGGAGCAGTTAAAAGTTTCCAAGTTAGAAACAACAAAGAGACAGAAAGCCGGATGTAGAAAATCTCAAGTCCGCCATTAAAGTTGTAAAACTTTTTCTCCAATTTAAATTTGGTTAGTCCAATGTCAGTAACAAAGTCCCATTTAAATCTTAAATGTCTTAAAATTTTTTCACCATTTAAGGTATAGTCTATATCCACTTCAAAGTTGTTTTAAAGAACAGTTTTCCCGGTGTTAAGTCCTGGCAGGTCGTCCCGGGGATCAGAGCAGTGAAAAACTTTGTTTCCCTTTAAATTAAAAGTATCTTCACAAGACTGTCTTTTTTCCCCCTTCTCCTGCCAATCTGGAGGGGAGAGATACTTTTGACAGCTCAGGTTTGACAGTTCGCAACTAAGTTTCTAATAACTGCAGCGAGGTCTTTCGTTGCTTTAAATTCCTGCAGTCCGGGGGGGGCAGACTTCCTTATTTTTTGCCCTCCCGTTTTCAGCCAAATTTTCAATTTTTAAAGGTTCCTGATTTTTTTTCCCTTCTTACTCACGGGAATCCAGTCCAGATTTTCTTTTCAGGAAGGAATCGGCGCTCTCCGCTAATGGCGACGCGGCTTCACTCCGCAGGCTGGGTAGCGACTCTCAGCACCGCGCTCACTCCCGATGCCGCTCCGGAGCCTTTAAAAAGGCTCTTTCACAGTACCGGGGGGCGCAAAGGTGCCCACCGAGTCTCCTTGCTCTCAGGCTTCCGCGCCTGAGATTTTAGGGGTCCCCCACTCGCCGTAGCGGGTAAGACCCGAACTTGCGGAGCAGTCCTTCTCCGGAGCTCGGAGGTAGGACCGCCATTAAGCGCTGGCACCGACCGGAAGTCCAATCTCCCCCCATTTTCTCAATTTGGAGTCCCCAAAAATAGGGGGCATCTTATAAATGGGGGCATGTTATACACAAAAAAATACAGTACTTCTCAAGTTTTCCCCATTCTTATAGCACTATGTGCTGTATTTATACAAATAATAGGTTGATCTTATAGAACTGCTGCTGCAGCCCAGGAGTGAGTGCAACATGGGGAGACTGTGGGCTATTTTTTTGTTAATTGACAGTTTATGCAAAAGAGGAGAAAAAAAATTAGCCCCAAGTTACCACTAAGCTGTGGGAAAGGCTAGAGTAGAGAACAATCTAGAAAGTAGCTAGATTGGCTTGATCATTCTAACCTGGCAGCCTGATAGGCCATCTACACGGGGGGAAATTGTACAGTTGTTGCGTTGAATTAACAAAAGTTTGATTTTCTGAGGTCTGAGAAAACAAAATGGAAGCTGAACAGGGGAAACTCTAGTTGAAAAAGTAGGATATAAATCCAAATAAATAGATGATAGATAGATCATCATCATCATCATTTTTTATTTGTATGCCGCCTTTCCCCAGTTAAAAACAATGCTCAAGGCGGCTTACAACATGACAAGATTTACATAATTACAAAAGTCATAAACAATAAATAAACCACATCAAAAAATACACAACCAAATGGAAAACAATTTCCACATAAATAAACTGTGATATTAATGCTGTATTCTTAGTTTTAGATTTTAAAATGACATAGGTAAAAATAACAGCAATTTAAACAAAAAACCAAACAAAATGGAGCCCTCTCTGCCCAGCAGCAGCAGCAGTCCTTTATAGAGCCCATCAGGCCCCGCCCTGGGCCAGGTGGTGAGTGGCAGGACTGGGACCCTCAGGCGCTGAGCAGGGGAATTCTCCTGGGTGGTAGCAGCAGCAGCAGTCCTAGATAGATAGATAGATAGATAGATAGATAGATAGATAGATAGATATTGGCTGAACAGGCCAGCCCAAGGTATTTTTGCTTCCTGAAGCTAACCAGACTAGATGCTCGAATCTTGTTTCCACACAGGCACCAGAACAGTGGCCTCTGCCTCATCTAAGGGCCGCAAGCTAGCTTTGATGGGGCTGGACAGGCCTTGAAGGGGACACCCAGTTCTGCCCTCCAGCGCCTCAACACAATTCCCTGGCCCCCAGCTTTTGCCACCTGAGGCAGTTGCCACACTGTGCGTAATGACAGGGCCAGCCCTGCTTACCAAGGCTCCTTTTCTAACAGAAGCAAAACACAGGTTATATTATCAAGAGCAGTAAATTCACGCTTCACTACAGAGAAACTCCAGTAGCTTAGGAAAACAATTTTTACCTGGATGTATTTCCTGTTATTACTGGTTTCTGTAATTAGGGTCAAATAAGGGGGTAACTAGAGGTGGTGCCAGTGCCAGGTGTAGAAATAAGATGGATGAGTTTAAGCAGACTACCCCCCCCCCTTTTAAAAGGGCTATTGAAAACACAGCTCTGAAGTGAAATAAATCTACCTGCTTTACAAGATCCACACCTCCCTATTTTTCAACAGGGACTCTCTGGTGATTATTGCCCTTAACCTGCTTTTTTCAGAGGCTTGACAAAGGCCAACAGATTTATGTTTTTGGAGAGTAAGCAATTCTGCAGAGATTCAAGAGTTCATAAAAGCAAAGTTGGTATGACCTAGCTTCCAAGTGATTTCTTAAAGTAATATAATGCTAATACAATGTAAACAAATGGGAGCACCTGTTGTGCTTCAGCAATGAGCAGGGCTGAATTCTGTGGTAATGCATTTATTGGCTGAGGTAAGCCAACCCTCTGTTCTTTGCCTAGATATTAGAAAGGCATTTTCAGAGCTGTAACTAGAGGTTCCTGTGCCAGAGGTGAGTCCCTACTTTAGCATATTGTTGCTGTTGTATTTCAACCTCACCTTCGAAGCAGCTGCACTCTGGCCCAGTGCTACCCAGGCTGCTCTATTTGTTAAATCTCACTTCTCTTTTGAAGAAGTAAATTGTTCCAGTCCAATGGGAATGGACGGAAAGTATAGCGAACTCTGGGAACCAGTGGATGCTTAAAAAACAACAACCCAGTATCCCTGATTTACACATCTAAAAGACTCACATACTATGATATTCTCAGGATTATACAATTTCAAAAAACCAATGGGAAAGTTAGTGCTTTTATGACAAACATTCTAGTCCAGCCTGCCCTCAGACATGCAAGCTTTCTATAAGCAGGGCGTTTTTCAAATTGGGTAGCTTTCAGACATACAATCTGCAAGCTAAAGTTGTATAGGAAGGACCCCAGGCCTACTCTGAGTAAAACATAGTTGAATACTATGTTAGATTGCCTCCTTGTCTCATGATACCACAGCACTCATCACTTTTTGTTTGTTTGTTTGTGTTTCTACATGTTGTTGGGCTCCATTATCCAGCAATGGAGATCACATCTAGGCCCAAAGAGGATAATAAATTCTGATAAACTTCTCTCTCCATTTTCTACTTAGGCCCTATCTGCACTGCGCATTTAAAGCAATGCCATATCACTTCAGATAGTCATGGTTTCCCCCAAAGAGTCATGGGAAATGTAGTTTATTCACGGTGCTGAGAGTTGTCAGGAGACCCATATTCCCTTCACAAATCTACAATTCCCAGAGTTCCCTGGGAAGAGGGACTGACTGTTAAATCACAGTGGGAACTGCAGCTCTGTGAGAAGAATAGGAGTCTCCTAAAAACTCAAAGCATCCTTAACAAACTGCAGTTCCCAGGATGACACACCCTCCCACATTCCTCTGGTGAAAACAGGGATGTCCTAAGGAAAAGTGGGACATTCCTGGATTAAATCAGAAACCGAGACTGTTTTTGTGAATCCGGGGCTGTCCCTGGAAAATAGGGACACTTGGAGGGTCTGGGATCATTTGGGGAAAGCCATGACTGTCTAAAGTGGTACAATACTGCTTTAAATGTATAGTGCAGATGGGACCTTGGTCAGCAGAAGTACATCCCAAATGCCTTTACTGGTCTTCAGCTGTTTGGGCTTAAATGCTTTGGGTATTAGAGAGTTGCTATGGTGCTGTGAGAGACCTCTCATGAGCACTTGTGTCAGATGAACATAAAATGAGTTTACCCCACTCCCCTTCGCACAGGTGCAAATTATGGCACAAGATGCAGAGCAGTGGGACCCCAGGTCTTACACTTAGATTATGTTAGCCAGAAACCCTATCATGTGGTGGAGCATGAAGAATCTGTTGTAAAGGCAGTCGATGGAATTTCCCAGTGGGAAAGACTAATGGAAAGTCCATGTAAGAAGTGTGAATGAAATCCACGAGCTTCGTAAAAAGCTTTGGCTGTAACCTATCAAATGAGGAGATGCTTAATTTATAAAACATCTTTACTTGGGCAGGGGGTTATTTACAACACGGGGAAGGTCAATTGCCAGTAGAGAAGCAGGAGAACGCTTGGGTGGTTATAGAAAGGCAAGTGGGTTTGGCTTCTGTACAACATATTTCTAAAGATCAAGGAGCTTATGGTTTATGGGTTGCTAACGGCTGTAGAAACATTCAAGGCAAGGGGACTGGTTTGTCTCAGAGTTGAACAGAGATGTTGCTACCATCTTGTTGTCATTTGCAGGGGCTGATGGGAAATGAAGTCGTGGTCTTGGTCCCAGACTGCTAGGAAACTGGTGGTGTTGGCAGAGGAGCCAAGAAATTGGTAGCCCCGCAAGGCAGCAATGGGGAAGAACTGCTGAAGCTGCCCAACTTTGTGCCTCTTTGGCAATTTGAGGTACGTCCGCAGTAACAGGTCAACTTATGTTATATCAGTTTAGGTCCATGGTGCAAAAGGACAGAAAGAATGCCATGCTTTCTCTGCTTTGTTAGTGAAGAGCCAGCTATGTAGACCAGGCTTCCTCCACCTCGGCCCTCCAGATGTTTTGAGACTACAATTCCCATAATCCCGGACCACTGGTCCCGCTAGCTAGGGATCATGGGAGTTGTAGGCCAAAAACATCTGGAGGGCCAAGGTTGAGAAAGCCTGATGTAGACTATTCTGGTTATGCAGATCATGGGATAATACTGCTATGTGTTGGGGCGCCAGTTATGTGTGAGTGCAAGGCACTCATAATGCTTGGATTTAGTAAAAGTTGCTATCTGATTTGCGTACCTTTGGGAAATTGGACAAGGCAACTTGAAATTAAAATAAATGCATTAGTTCTGCTTAATGAATGATAGAAATAGTCAGCTAATAACTGCCACACCATTCCCTATCACTCCCAAGCTATCCAGAGTCGGAATGAACCCTTTGAGAGAGCATGGACTGGGTGATCTTTATGAACCTATTAAAAAGTGTGAAATCTGGGAAAATAAAGCTTTGCTTTGAACCATTGCTTTTAAATTAAAATGGAACAAGCCCAGGTAACACCTTATGCTTTAATATTCTTTCTAATTCTTTCCCTCATAACTGGATAGAGATTAGTTTTTTTAAAAAAAAATGAGTTTCTTGTGTGTGGTTATAGGGAACGATAGTTATCACCCAAAATATTCGGCGTCAGAGGTGTCAAATTAATGGAGGAGAGCAACCTTTCAGCCCAACCATGTGTCATAGCTGTGAAAACAAACCTAGGGGGATGAACATTCCTCCACCTGCAGCAAGTTAATTAGGCAAGGGATCTCCTGAGCCAGTTTCTAGAAGGGGAATACTTTCTGCTTTTAGCCAGGGTGGGATTTTGATCAAACTCTTGGAATTCTCCACTGCCTTGGGTGATTTGCTGTGCAGGTTTCTGCCAGCTGGACGGTCTGCTCTTCTTGCCATAGAGGAAGCCTCATCAGTCATTCATAGTGTTGAATGATGCAAGAACCAATGTTCTGCAGGTGGCCTTTCCAAAAGGAGAAGAAGGTGGGGTGGATGAAGGCCCATTATATTTCTGGAGTTTATAGATACTGTGACAGTCGAAGATGCTTCTAAACTTTCTGTTGAGATGTTCGAGTTTGCAAACAGGGGGAGGGGAAAGTCGTTGCAATATTCATCTGTTCACTGCGGTCAGTTGGTGGGATTGGCCAATTAAGACTGAACAAAATGTCTGTCTGCTCTTTAAAAAAGTTCCAGTCCTTAACATCAGCGACAGAGGCTCTGCTCGTTGTCCAGCTCATTTATGAAATTAGGTGGATGACTACAAGAGATGGAATTCTTTCTGCAGCCAAACTAAGATTGTGGAATTTCTTACCATTTCTGCATAATTCCCTCTCTGTGCGTTTTAGACATTTGATTAACACTTTTGGTTTGTCTTGTTCTGGTTAGCTTTTAGAGTTTGATACCCATTTTCATTTGGGCAGCGCCTGCTTTTAATACCCGCTTGTAATTTGCATTTTGATTTGCCTTGTTTTAACCTTGCATTTATTTTTGTGACGTGCTTTAACTTTTTTTATAAGCTGCTTTTGATGCTTTGTACGGAGAAGTGATTTAAACATAAGAAATAAAATAAACAGACGAGAACATACTCTCAGGCTCAGTTTACACCTTACCCGGAATATAATGGTTGTCACACTCACTTTGGTTGGTCACACACCCTTCTCTGTCCACATTGTTGGGGCACAGCATGTGGCTGGTAGTGAAGGTTGAATGGATCTTACCATAATTTATCATTTGCTCACTGAGAGCCAATGTTATAATCTCAGACCAAAGTTCCCTGTTATTACAAGATTTCAAAGTATCTTCCGATTTAAAATTATAGTAACGCAGAGTAGGCCAAGAGCTCTTAAATCTTTTTCTTAAGCTTCCTTAAAGATAAAAGCCTATCTAAGAGTTCAAGAAAATTGGAGATATGAAAGGAACATTTCGTACAAAGATTACCATAATAAAAGACAAAAGTGGAAAGGACCTAACAGAAGCAGAAGA
The DNA here is from genome assembly GCF_964188315.1 of Podarcis muralis. Classification (NCBI taxonomy): domain Eukaryota; kingdom Metazoa; phylum Chordata; class Lepidosauria; order Squamata; family Lacertidae; genus Podarcis; species Podarcis muralis. The sequence continues at coordinate 21,414,333 of NC_135666.1, read as the reverse complement.
CATCAAGAAGAGGTGGCAAGAATACACAGAGGAACTATACCAGAAAGAAATGGATGCCTCGTACACCCCAGGCAGTGTGGTTGCTGACCTTGAGCCAGACATCCTGGAAAGTGAAGTCAAATGGGCCTTAGAAAGCACTGCAAATAACAAGGCCAGTGGAAGTGATGGTATTCCAGCTGAACTATTTAAAATTTTAAAAGATGATGCTGTTAAGGTGCTACACTCAATATGCCAGCAAATATGGAAAACTCAGCAGTGGCCAGAAGATTGGAGAAGATCAGTCTACATCCCAATCCCAAAGAAGGGCAGTGCCAAAGAATGCTCCAACTACCGCACAATTGCACTCATTTCACACGCTAGCAAGGTTATGCTTAAAATTCTACAAGGAAGGCTCAAGCAGTATGTGGATCGAGAACTCCCAGAAGTGCAAGCTGGATTTAGAAGAGGCAGAGGAACCAGAGACCAAATTGCAAACATGCGCTGGATTATGGAGAAAGCTAGAGAGTTCCAGAAAGACATCTACTTCTGCTTCATTGACTATGCAAAAGCCTTTGACTGTATCGACCACAGCAAACTATGGCAAGTTCTTAAAGAAATGGGAGTGCCTGATCACCTCATCTGTCTCCTGAGAAATCTCTATGTGGGACAAGAAGCTACAGTTAGAACTGGATATGGAACAACTGATTGGTTCAAAATTGGGAAAGGAGTACGACAAGGCTGTATTTTGTCTCCCTGCTTATTTAATTTATATGCAGAATACATCATGCGAAAGGCTGGGCTGGATGAATCCCAAGCTGGAATTAAGATTGCCGGAAGAAATATCAACAACCTCAGATATGCAGATGACAAACCTTGATGGCAGAAAGTGAGGAGGAATTAAAGAACCTTTTAATGAGGGTGAAAGAGGAGAGCGCAAAATATGGTCTGAAGCTCAATATCAAAAAAACGAAGATCATGGCCACTGGTCCCATCACCTCCTGGCAAATAGAAGGGGAAGAAATGGAGGCAGTGAGAGATTTTACTTTCTTGGGCTCCATGATCACTACAGATGGTGACAGCAGCCACGAAATTAAAAGACGCCTGCTTCTTGGGAGAAGGGCAATGACAGGCCTAGACAGCATCTTGAGAAGTAGAGATGTCACCTTGCCAACAAAGGTCCGTATAGTTAAAGCCATGGTCTTCCCAGTAGTGATGTATGGAAGTGAGAGCTGGACCATAAAGAAGGCTGATCGCCGAAGAATTGATGCTTTTGAATTATGGTGCTGGAGAAGACTCTTGAGAGTCCCATGGATGGCAAGAAGATCAAATGCATCCATTCTTAAGGAAATCAGACCTGAGTGCTCACTGGAAGGACAGATCGTGAAGCTGAGGCTCCAGTACTTTGGCCACCTCATGAGAAGAGAAGACTCCCTGGAGAAGACACTGATGCTGGGAAAGATGGAGGGCACAAGGAGAAGGGGGCGACAGAGGACGAGATGGTTGGATAGTGTTTTCGAGGTTACCAGCATGAGGTTGACCAAACTGCGGGAGGTAGTGGAGGACAGAGGTGCCTGGCGTGCTCTGGTCCATGGTGTCACGAAGAGTCGGACACGACTAAACGACTAAACAACAACAACAAGAGGCCAATAAACTTGACTCTTGCTGCACACTTTCAAATGCAGCTGGAAATGGGCACCATGCGCTCACACAATGTCATTTCCAAGGACTGTGTGTGTGGGGGAAATATGACTGTCACTACATCATTACACAGGGGCAGCTATCCCTTCTGCATCCAGCACCTGGAAGCAATGTTGTGGGATAATGTAGTGCTACGCCTGTTTCTGGCAGGAGGATTCATGCTTCCTAGCCTTTTGGAAAGCCTCTTATCTTTAGGGAAACTAGATAAAGATGAAAATAGTTTTAAAGTCCTCAACCACTTTGTATTACTGTAAGATTACAATGCGCGTGCACACACTATACAGGCCACGGAGGCACAGAAAATATAAAATAGCTATAATCAGTCTTGGTTGGAATGATCAAAATATTAAAATTCGAATGTTAAAGTTTTCAAGGGACACTTCCAGGCCATCACTCTTTTCAGCTGCAATTCAATTGCATACAAGCAAATTCAGGTGTGTGCCTCCTTTTCATGCCTGCAGTAGAATGCAATGTTCATGAGATCTACTGTGTTCCCATTCATAGCGTAGAAATACCTCAACTGAAATAGGAAAATATGATCTACTGTTTTCTGGAACAGCTCTCCAGAGTCCAGACTGACCATGGTGCATTGGCTGTGACCCAGACCCTATGGCTGACCCTCCAGCAGTATAAGACAAAACAGTCTTTTAGCAGGAAGAACACCAAGTTAATAACACACTGTTTCAACTATGATGTAACTCATGTTGTGGATATTCCTCTTCAGAAATCCCTTGTATTTGTGTTAAAATTTGTCTCTGCAGCACTCTCTGCAATTCTTCATTTGTCTGTTTGAAAGGACTATGGAGAAATGTGTTTTTTTAAAAAAAACAACAACAACACAGATCCTGGCACTTCTTTGTGGTCCTTCTATTTTAAAAACAAAAGGAAGGTCTGCTTTTTTCAAATGATGTGTCTGGGAAGCGCATCGATGTGTTGCCCATAATATGCCACCAGACGGTGTAATAATTTCCACACAATTCATCAACACCTTTAATCTAAACGACTATGTACAGGATTCCAGGCAACATGTGTTTTCCATGTGTGTAGTGTTCCAAACAACGTGTTTCAACTTGTCGTAATATAATCAAAGGTCCTGCTAATTACTTCAGCGTGCAGACTATGGCACTCCCGGCTCGTCATATAACCACTCTAAAATAATTTTATTAGGGAGCAAAGCGGCTCAATAACACTAATTAATTGTGTTTCTTGGACCACTGAAAATGTGTAAGTGGAAAGAGAGTAGTTCTGGTACATTTCCCGCCAGGCTGACTTTTGCACTTTTGAAACATGCTTCTCTGTCATGGTCATTATAGCAAGCGAGAGAGAGCGAGAGCTGGAAAGGGGCAGTAGGAGAGCATTCCAGACTTATGATTTGAGGCTGGAGTTGGATATGCAATGCTGGTCAGAAATTCACACTCTGGCAGATACGTATGCCTTTTTAGGCTGTTTGCCCACTAAGTTCCAATGGGGGTGGGGTGGGGTGGAGGGTAGAGACAGACTTGCGGGGGGGGGGGGGGCAGAGAATGCCAATATTTACGTACCAATAGGTGATTCTAGGGTCCCTTTAGTGTGGATGACATGGGAGAATGACCATATTAACCAAATATGAATGTTGATGTAAACTGATTGCTAAATGTTTGTGCCAATGTAACTACTAGGAGTGGACAAAAATTGCCCGAGACATTTCAACAGGGCTTAGAGCTCTTCCAGACAGCCTGTTTATTCAGATTTCATCCTAATTTGCTTGCACAAAGCTTAGACGGTAGTTAGATTGTGTGCCTTTTTGATCAAGCATTCATTCTGATTAGTTATATGCCAATGAGTGTTCAACTTGATTTGCTTGTGGGGTGTTTACAAACCTTTCCACTAATTCATTCATTCTACACATTTAAATACATAACATGGTAACAAACAAGAACAATAAGCCACCTACACACAGTTTAGAAGGCCATAGATTGTTTAAATAGCCAATGGCTAACTAAAATATTTTAAAAGAATCAAATAAGATATAGTCCTAATTATGAGTTTCCCTCTGTTGATACAAAAGTGGCGATATTTTTTTAATTACTGGATCCAGAATATGAACTTAAAATGAATTTGCCAGTGATGTTGTGAATCATTTCATTCTGCTGGGATCTTATGTCTCTTGGCTTTGAGGTTGTGTGCTACTTTTATTTTGTTCTTCCCCTTCTTTATTTGTTTGTTGTTCTTTGCGTTTAAATCTTTTCATTAAACAAAAATACTTGGGAAAGTGTTAATACCTATTTTGTATGCCATTTGTAACATGGGTTCTTTGTCCCATCTTCCCAAAAGGGAAACATTTAAAAATAACCAGGAAGACATACCCATGTTTTAATTAAAAGTCAACAATTTTCAACCTGACCTACATGAACCAACATAAGAAGTATTGGGTTCAGGGATGAGATAGCTATATCAGCACAACCAACAAGATGCTTCTGTAGCATTTTCTTTCAGCTTTGGATGTAGATAGCAAAACTGCCACTACAGTTACCTGAAAGCAAAATTCAAAATCAATGTGAAAATTCTTCTCTAAAAGAGTTCAAGGTGGCTTCCAGACTGTCAGTATTTTGTGAGAGGGATTCAAGTTCATATTCCTAACCCATCCCATCATTCTTTGAATTTTGAAAAAATTGTATAGAGGTTGTATAGATTAGAGGCCTGGTCACTGTTTTGCATTTTGAGGATATAGAGTATGAGAGGATTGGCACACTCTTTCACAAATAATGGCTGGATAATCTAAACGAACTGCAGAAATAAAGAACCCAGGAAGTTCATTAGTGTTTTATGAACCTCCAGTGACCTGTAAAATTTCACAGGGCTTCTTCTTGGTTATGTGGAAATCTTCAGTGAAGCTTCCACCAAGTGAATTTGAGGAGAACAGGACCAGAACACAAACTGAGGATCTTGAAGCACAAAACGTTATTTATTACTCTGACTTTCTTACTTCAGAGCTGCTGTACTACCTGACACTCATTACAGCATAGCTGAATGTTAACCTATAAAGTAAGTAAACCACTTGGATGTTTCTTATTAAGATATATGGCAATTAGTCAGCCAGCTTCCTCACTAGGCTGCTTTCTTTGCTATTCCATAAAAAGGGCCTAAAATGCTGTACTTGGCACAATTCTTCTGCACTACCATTTTGTTGCTGTAATGGGAAGGCAGCAAAGGGTAGCTAAGTATAAATTCACCTAATAATGTTTCCACATGCCCATGTTTAATGTCCAGTTGTAAATCCCTGCTCCACTAAATGCCATTTTCATGCTGGTACATGTCACGGTGAAACAGATACTGAGGTATATTTTATAATATAAGCTGTAGATTAAATTCCCACCTCTGTCGCCTGCGAGGAAACTGTAAAACGAAGACTGCTGCCTATATTTTTGTTTCTGAAGGGCCCCCGCATAATGCTGCTTAAGAGTACATCTAATGTTGTGTTTTATTTATGACTGATGATGTGGTAAATGCTTTACTCTAAGCTGTTGTGGTTAAGATAGCATTAGTGGAGAAAAACTGCTTTTTCTAGGAAACTGAGAACATAATGGAAAGTTTTGTTTAAAAGGCAATCCATGGCGTGTAAGCAATCGGCATCTAACAGCTTACCATGTTATACCTTTCAATGAAATGATGAGAACTCGGAACAATTTCTGCGGAACAGAAAATTCCAAAATGGTCACATGTGTGCCTTCCTATAAAAGGAAGTCTTTCGGGGGCTGAAAGCTGGTCAAGCCAGTTCTTTTGCTGAGTTAATGGCCTTGGTTGACCACATAAGCATCTTAAAGGGTTAGCTAAGAAACGTGTTGCCATGGGACTCAGCTACATTAGTAAAGAAAAAGTGTTTTATATGCTTTATAACTCTGTGACACCAGGTGGTGCTGTGAAGTTCTATCTTTTGCCAATGCGATTTCCCACTTTGAGGTTTACAACGTGTTTTCCTGAAATGCTTTTTTGATGTGTTGAGATCCAGCCACAGTGGCAAATGAAGGGTCTTCTGGGAGGCATCTCTCCACCTTGCTCACCTAGGTAATCCTAGGAAGGGAGAACAAGAGGCCAGGGCTGGGTGTGTTTGGTTGATGCTGGGAGCTGAAAGGAGACAGAGTGGCTTGTCTTACTCTGCGTTGGACCCAAGGCTGTGGCTTGGGGCTGTCCTTGGGAAACCTAATGGGCAGTAAGATCTGTTGGAGTTGTGATGCTATGAGCCCTTCCATCCTATGATCTGGTTGTATAGATGGGTAACTAAAACCATATATTGTAAAGTCACCATAGTCTGTTGACCTTCATTCCAGGGTAACCAAAGCCTGGGTAAGTGCTGGAACCCCAGAGTCTCTCACTGCTTGGAGACGGGGTTTAAACGGTTTAAAACATGTGTTTGGAAACTCCAGGACATGTTGGCTTTCCTGCTAAGAAGAAATGGAACAAGTATGTTGCTACCTGGCTCTGAAACATGAGCAGATGAGGGCAACAAAGATGGCAAAGGGCCTGGAGACTCAGTCCAGTGAGGAAACGTAGAAGGAGTTTGTTTAGCCTGGAAAAGAGATGATGAAGAGGTGATATGGCAGCCATCTTCAAACATCTGAAGGACTGTCAGACAGAACAGAGGTAGCTAACCTTCTTGGGGCTTCATTATGGCCAAGTCTCTGGATGCTACATGTAAAAGCTCTCAAGGCTGCCTTCCAGAAGGTGCTGCTGTTTTAATTTATGTTTTTATCCTTCATTATTAAAATCAGTTATATAGACATGGACAAATTTGAAGGGGGGGCAGGTCTTGCTTTTTGGCATCACAATAACAAGGGACCTGCAGGAGCAGTCAGTAAAATATATATTTTTAATGGACACATTAAGGGGTGTCATAGGGCCTCTCTCTCTCTCTCTCTCTCTCTCTCTCTCTCTCTCTCTCTCTCTCTCTCTCTCTCTCACACACACACACACACACACACACACACATTTGGCATGGCAGTATCACAGCAGAGGACCCACAGGAGTGAAGGGGGATTTCTGTGCCCAATAGGATTTTTGTGTGTGATGTTTGATTTTAAAACGGCAAACACATTGCCAATGCCACATTACAAATGACTTTTGAGAGTCCTCCCTGCTTTAATTTGCAATGTGGCCCTCATGACTAATGGCCCTCTCCTCCCTAAAAGCTTAATTTCCTTCTCAACTTACTTCTGCATAAACATGCAGATGATTAGGTTCTACTGGAGGTAATGATATTGTAACAGTACACTTCCTTTTTTCCTTTCCTGTTACCTATGTCAGTTCATTTTTCCACTGCGGATTCTTAATGAAGAACAGTGCGAGTGACAATGCTGATTTGGCTAACTTGCGTTTCCTTACACTAATTTTTCCCCCTCCAGGCCAGTGCAGTAATAGCCCCTGAGGAATTGAACCTTTTCCTTGGAACAACAGCACCAACAAGCAACAATGCTTAATCAAAGCATGTGCCAGGCATTGCTTCTTTTGGAGACCCTCCCACAAATATTTCAGACTCCCATGGAGCTGTTTGCCATGTAGCAAACACAATAGGGTAACTTATCCCCAAGAATGTACATGGACACTGAATTTCCATCCCTGGAGCAGACATGGAATTTACACCTAAACCATCTTCATTTCAGCATAATCCAAGGAAGATTTGCAAATTATCCAGGCCTCATAGAATGCAAACCTGAGGAGGGAAGGAGGAATTTCCTTCAGGTCACAACAGCAAGGAGAAATAACAATGCTTTCTTGTAGCTTCATAAATCCTCTCCTTGCCAGTTGATTAAAACAGTACTGCTTCTTCCTCCTCAGTTCTCTCTGTTGTAGCGCAAATATTTAGGTTTGGGGAAGGGTCCTGCCTCAGAGGCAGACACCTTCAGGCACCTTCCTTCTGAAACTCTGGAGAGCTGCTGCCAGTCAATGTAGTTAATATTGAACTAGATGGATAATTTGTCTAATTTTAGTATATAGTTAAAGGTAAAGGGACCCCTGACCATTAGGTCCAGTCATGACCAACTCTGGGGTTGAGGCGTTCATCTCGCTTTATTGGCCGAGGGAGCCGGTGTACAGCTTCTGGGTCATGTGAACAGCATGACTAAGACTAATTTTAGTATATAGAATCATCTTATTCAGAATGGCATAGGTGACGGGACAAGATGAACTGCTTGTGAAGTCTGCATACTTAGACTTGGGCAGTCACACTAGCGCAAGAGATGGTTCAGTTCACTACATGAGCAAACCTTCCCCATGTGTATGATCCTCTTTTGAAGGATCACACTAGAAACATAGAATTGTACCATTGGAAAAGGACACCAAGGGTCATCTAGTCCAACCTCCTGCAATGCAGGAATTTGAGAAATCCATAGCAGGACCTTTGAAATTTAGGAACCTCCTAGCAGTTCTAAGCCTAATCATTCAACTCTCTTCATCATCCTACTGGCAGCCTCTACTGAACATTTGAAAATGTGCCAGGGTTGCTCCACCCTTGTACATTACTACCCTCAAGCATGTTTATGAGCACTGCAAATGAGATAGAAGTTGGGCGGTGGATGTGTGCACAGTTGAGATCAACTGCCTCCTAGGCCCCACTGCAGTCTAGTACGATTCAGATAGCATTGTTGTTGACAATCATAGACAAAATAGCTAGATGCCAAATTGCTGCAAGGGACCAATACACACTTGTAAGCATCTTGTTGCCTCAAGACTTCTTTTAGTTGGTGCATTTTATTATCTGTAACTACAACTGTCTATTTAAAATTCATCTGCTGTGGATAAGAATACTCAGCATGGTTCTCTCTTAATTAATACTCAGTCATTTTGCATGCTGCCAAAGAGCTCCTGCAAGGGACGCGGGTGGTGCTGTGGGTAAAACCACAGTGCCTAGGACTTGCCGATCGTATGGTCGGTGGTTCGAATCCCCGCGGCGGGGTGAGCTCCCGTCTTTCGGTCCCAGCTCCTGCCCACCTAGCAGTTCGAAAGTACCCTTAAAGTGCAAGTAGATAAATAGGGACCGCTTTATAGCGGGAAGGTAAACGGCGTTTCCGTGTGCGGCTCTGGCTCGCCAGAGCAGCGATGTCACACTGGCCACGTGACCCGGAAGTGTCTCCGGACGGCGCCGGCTCCCGGCCTATAGAGTGAGATGAGCACACAACCCTAGAGTCTGTCAAGACTGGCCTGTACGGGCAGGGGTACCTTTACCTTTACCTTAAAGAGCTCCTGCACTGACTAGCATCCACTGGGTCCTGAAATTTTCTGGTTTTCATTTACTTTATTTTAGGTACTAGTCACCAGAAAAGATCTGAAAAGTCTGCAGAGAGACAATGACTCCTTACATATAGTAATGTATGTGGCCCAGCAATATGGAACGTTTGCTGGATGGGTGAATGGGAAATTCCTTGCTGTTTGGCCAACTTCACAGCACTCAGGCAGCTAAAGAAGCCATAGCAAGAGGCCAATTTTTCAGAACCTCTGGTTCACTAACCCCACAGCGTTTCACAGCCTTCCTATATTTAGGAACCTCAACATCTGAAGAGTCTAGTCTCTACTGCATATCACAAAGTCATATCTATATTTGTTTGAAAGAGAAAGCACTTTGCACAGCCACCTCAGAAGTCAATCACAGAACCGGAAATAAATTCCAGAGCTTGTCGAGAAACCTGTCATTCCTCCCCCTCAAAATAATGTAACGTTGTGATATCATAAAAGAAAGAGATGTCCCTTATTTGTGGTTATTTATGGCACTGTAAATCAAGTATGCACCGTCAAGTGCCAATGAAAATTGTTTAAAAATCAGCCTTAAATAGCTAAACTCTTAGCAGCAGCTCATAAAATGAGTCTTGGCAGGTCTTAGGTAGTTATGGTTAGAATGACAGTCCTTTAGGGACTTAAGATAGCCAAAAGCAGTAGTAGTTAAGTACAGAGCGATAGATGAGGGAGTCTGCCGGCCGAGGCAATTTTGCAGCACACTCTTGAAGTCTTAGCACCTCCAAAATTGTGCTGTGTTTGTTAATTCCAGCAATGTAGAACTTGACGTGGGAGGTGGGAGAAATAAACACTGTCACCTGCTACATCCGTCTCTGTTCCTGTGAGGTAATGACAGTGAAAAAGGAAGTGGCCTTTGCTGAGGTAAAAAAACAAAACAAAACCCTGCACTCCCAGAGAAGTAACAGGGCAGTATATCACAATGAGAGTGAAGACAGACACACATTTTAATAGTAGTCACAGTAGTGTGATTCTGTGTTTGCAGTTTGCTTTATAGACAAGTATATCAGCAGTTCATCTTCTGCTTCAGTGTTCAGTTTTGCTTCTGCACTCACATATGGGCTGTGTAGCTTTTTAAAAATATAGACACAGTTAGATGTGTATATTTTCTCCTTCAGCTTATTCTTTTTTAAAAAATAGCTGTAACCTCCCGTGCTTCCCCTGGAGGGAAGCAACTTGAGCTCAAATCACTGTCTGTAGCCAGTTTGGGTCAAGTTTATCCACACACTGAAAACTTGCAGACCTGATAATTCAGAGTGTGTGCTGGGGCAAAAGGAGGATGTTTTATCTTGAACATCTGTTAAAACATGGTGCCTACCTTTGCTCCAAGAGGGCAAAAGACAATCAGCCAGCAAGAAATACTTTTAATTGTTCTGTGATAAAAGTGAGCAGAATATCATCTGGTGTAAAGAACCAGCGTATTGTAATATTCTCTCCAGGAAAGGGAGGGGGAGGAATAAAGTGGGGTGGAGGGATCATGTCCAGAAAAAGTCTGAACAGGAAAGTAAAAATATCTGAAGAAGGAACCAACAAGACAAATAAAAGAGAACATCCATTAAGAAACCAGACCTCAGCTGCTTAAAAAGTCAGGTGCGTGAGTTATAGTTGTCTTGAGCCAGACCTAACATCCACTGCCAACAACCACATCCACTGCCAATAAGCCAAGCTGACATAACAGTTGCTTTAAGAGAGTTTGGGGAGGGGAGACTGAGGGTGGGGAAGGGGAGGGGGGCGACGGCGAATCTACAGCTTTACGTGTCCATGGCCTCTTTTCTCTTTTAGTCAATTTTTCCTCTTAATGCGTATTTTCATCGTGGTCCTCTTTCTGCTCTCTTCTGGAACAGGAAGCGTTTAGCAATGTGCCCAAGGGTTGGTTTTTATTATTTATTTTAGGGTCGGTCTCACAATCACTGATGTCTGGGGAAAGCCAAATATTCAGTTTACATTTAGTTTTTCTAGGTGACCGCCAATGATGCTCACCCTTAAGCTGCAGACTTTGATTTCTGGAGGGGTGACTCAAACCTGAAGCATCATGGACTGGCAAGCCACTCCATAGTATCTGGAATTTCAACTCACACCTCCACATACCCCTAGCTATCCAAACTGCCCCCCAAACCCAGCAATGTCCAACACTAAGAGCTGTCTGACAGTAGAATGGACTCCCTCAGATGGTGGTGGACTCTTCTGCCCTGGAGGTTTTTAAGCAGAGGTTGGATGGCCATCTGTCATGGATGCTTTAGGTGAGATTCCTGAATTGCAGGACATTGGACTAGGTGACTCAAGATCCCTTCCAACTCTGCAATTTTCTGATTCCCTCTGTGAGAGCCAGGAAAGGTCAGGAACGCATTGTAGGCCCATGTTTCAAAACTGCATTTCGTTTCCTGCAACAAAAGGCTTCTGGAAAATGTTTTCCCTTTAGGGTATGTTTGGTGTAGCAGGTGCGGTGGTAGCTCTGGGGCTGATCAGCACTGTTCATTGGCAGCTTTTTAAAACACCCGGTGATGAAACTGAACTGACAGTGAACTTCTGAAGGCAAACAGTGCGTTATCGAGCCAGAACCAAAGACATTAAACTCGAAGGTCGGAATACAAAGCATATGTGCTTATGATCCTTTTAAGCAGCCAAAGGACCTGGCACAGAATTGCTACATCATAATACAGACTATTCCCTGTCTTTTAAATACTTGAGCACAAATTAGATGTGATCTTGCTGTGCATCTGTTATCACGACGATACAATCAGCTACCATGTGCCAGATCTCTGCAGCGAGCCGCTGCCTCCTACTCCTAGAACAATTTCTGTATCACATTCCACATAAACTCCTGGGCAAGAGTCCAGTACCAAGTTAAACCTATTGACATCAATGGGCTCAAGCGTGCTTAACACTCTTTTGGATTGTAGCCCTGAGATATTGAGCAACAACTTAATGCGAACAGAACATGCATATGAAATCTATGGCCCAAGGAATGATCATTTATTTCCAAAATGGCAAGCTTGTTTTTTATTTTTATTATAAATAAAACCAAGTTACTTATTTTATTAAAACGGTTACATATGTTGAAACAAAGACCAGCAATTTTAATGATGCTTGGTTTTCTACATCATAAATAACTGAAACTCTGTTAGTTGTTGGCTCACCACTGAGCATGCTTCTTGCGTTTTTAAGAAAACTTTTAAATCTGTGTTTCCAGAAACTATGCAGCAACAAGAAGACTAAATTAAAGTAAAAATGTAACAAAAAAACAAGGACAAGTGTCTCTTAAGTTTGAAACTCGAGGGTCTAATTGAATGTTTGTTATGTGTGGAAATCAACTGGCAGTCGCAAGTGTTTACAGCTAATGGGCTTCAGGAGTGTGTGGTTGCATATTCTTGGCACAAAAGGGAATTCGTGTGAATAACATCAGCCTGTCCATTTGCAATGCATTATGAATCCACTGGATTGTCCAGGCTTCATATAAATGCTAGGCACCTGATCTCCTGCCCTTACTTTGACAAAGAACAGTTCCTTCTGATGAGTAAAGTGTGGATCCCCCAATTCTACACCATAAATAATTTGGGAGGTCCTAATTTTGTTGCTGAACTTCCTCTAGATCAGTGTTTCCCAAATTTGGGTCTCCAGCTGTTTTTCAACTAAAACCCCCACCATCCCTGACCACTGGTCCTGCTAGCTAGGGATGATGTAGTCCAAAAACAGCTGGAGACCCAAGTTTGGGGAACCCTGCTCTAGATCAAGGTTCTTCAGTCTTGGGCTCCAATATGTTAAGCTACAGCTCCCATAATCCCTGACCACTGGCTAAGCTGGTTGTAGAAAATAGGAGCTGGGAGACCAACTTCTACAAACCCATGTTGAAGAACGCTCTAAATATTGGGCAACATTAAAGGTACCCCTGCCCGTACGTGCCAGTCTTGACAGACTCTGGGGTTGTGCGCCCATCTCACTCAAGAGGCCGGGGGCCAGCGCTGTCCGGAGACACTTCCGGGTCACGTGGCCAGCGTGACATCGCTGCTCTGGCAAGCCAGAGCCGCACACGGAAACGCCGTTTACCTTCCCGCTGGTAAGCGGTCCCTATTTATCTACTTGCACTTTGAAGTGCTTTCGAACTGCTAGGTTGGCAGGCGCTGGGACCGAACAACAGGAGCGCACCCCGCCGCAGGGATTCGAACCGCCGACCTTTCGATCGGCAAGCCCTAGGCACTGAGGCTTTTACCCACAGCGCCACCCCCGTCCCTATATTGGGCAACATTATCTAGGCCCAAAATTAGATTCAGTCAGTACTGATCAACCTCACTCTGCCCCTGTTGGTTTCTTCCATTTCCCAAACCTAGACAATGTGACAAAGACAGCTCCTGGTGGATGTTGCAGTGGACCCCCCTTTAGACATATCATTTGGGGCCACAATATATTATGTGAAATGCAGTATTCATTGTTCCCAGAATCCATGTGTACTGCCCCCTCCCCATGCCAGGTTGAACCATAATGGATGACTTGCAGTAATATCAAAGTACCTTGGGAGTCACATTTTCCATATTTTCTGGCAGCCCTAGATACTGCTATGCATGCTTACAATAACATTCATAGCCTAAAAGAAGCCCCATCATGGTGCCTGCAGCAACCTCACCCTGTGATCCCCTCACTGAGGTACAGTTGCAAAAGGAAACTGGCATTGAGGAGGGCTCCAGGGAGGACGTTGCCCTGAAACAGGCACATTTTGATTTGGGCTCTGGTGGGATCTAGGCTTGATACTAAATAGACCTGGGGGATAGACCTTAGAAACCTGCATTTGCAGGCTGTCCCACAACACCCCTTCTTTCTGTGGTGTTTGGGCTCTAGAGCCCATCTCAAAGCTCAGCTCCAACAGGTTAGATCCCTGACCTCAGGGACTCATGGCTGAAAATCACGCTTTCCAGGTCTGCTCACAGTTCCAGCCTGGCCCTGACACCAAAAGGATGGACCAAAAATATTTGCTACCCCCAAGTGGCTGCACTGCACAATCCAAGATGCTCCATGCTCTCTGGAAAAACATTGCACCTCTCAGAGTACCTGATTTTTCATAGGTGCCCCTTAAAAAACAACTTATACATACTTGCACACAGAATCTTTGATACTAGCAAGCCCTGTGGCTTTCGTTCTTTTCAGTCCGATGTCGTTCTGAGTAAGCATGGTTAGTTTTGTGGTGTTAGTACTTCCGTTTTGTTGCCAATCACCCAAATAAAAAGCAGAGAGAATATGTCTTACAGAAAAGTTTGGCAAGACCGTTTATTGTCACAAAATAGTTAATAACAGAATAACTTATAATAGTATGAACTAAAGTGAAGTGTTTACTCTGTTTTCTTTAAAAACTCACATTGTTATGACAAAGTCTAGTTGGTCAGGTCTGAAAGTCACTGTTGTGGGGGGAGACCTCTTTTGCACGAAGGTGCAAGTCAACCAAAAGTATCCTTCAACTGTTCATACAGTCGTAACATATATTTCCTGCTTTTTATGTCAATGCAAAATAGCAATTTTAAAAAAGTAAAAATATATATATTTATGTACAAAATATTTTTTCATATCAAATCATTTTAATTGTACACTTTAAAACAACAACAACCACAAAATGCTATGTTACATCAAGATGCGTTCTACATGTTACATCGAGGTTTGATATCTGCTATCTAGATTATATTAGTGCAATTGGAACTGGCTATGCTTGAGCAGCGCGTTGCATACCTGAAAGTCAGCTTCACCAAGGGTTCTGATCTTCCTCACTATACGGGAGTTTGCCATATATGTCAAGTAAAGAAGGAATGGGCAGCTTAGAAGTTCACTGGGTCTTATTAGAAGCAGAAGGGGTAGGAGTAAAATTCCAATAGGTTACACCCAAACAAAAAGACTCAGTTCAGATTTTAAATCGAAATGTAGTTTATTTTGCTCTGGCTGCATTGCCCGACCCTCATTATTGTATTGCAAACTAGCAAATCTACAAGGACATCCAGTTCCACACTGTGTTTTGCGCTGATCCATGCATGTAAGGTCCTGAAACTATCCCTCTTTCTGCATCTGGATAGCTTTTTCCACCAGAAAAATTGAACTCACCCAATACAGTGGTGCCTCGCAAGATGAAATTAATCCGTTCCGTGAGTCTCTTCGTCTTGCGGTTTTTTCGTCTTGCGAAGCACGGCTATTAGCGGCTTAGCGGCTATTAGCGGCTATTAACGGCTTAGCGGCTATTAACGGCTTAGCGGCTTTAAGAAAAAGGAAACAAACTCGCAAGAACTCGCAAGACGTTTCGTCTTGCGAAGCAAGCCCATAGGGAAATTCGTCTTGCGGAACAACTCAAAAAACGGAAAACCTTTTCGTCTACCGAGTTTTTCGTCTTGCGAGGCATTCGTCTTGCGGGGCACCACTGTACCTGCATAGAAGATGAAGTGGATCAGGTTCTAGGCATTTTGCTTAATGATCTTTGCTGTGACTCTGCCCACCTCAGACAGGGTTTGGTCAATTTCTTTTTATGTACCAAACTGGGGTGAGTATAAAAACAGGATTAGCAGCTTTCCTGGACTGAGAACTCATTTCCAAACTAGGATCTCTAACTAGATTTACAAATATACTGTTATTCAGATGTTACATTAAAACTGGTTTAAGGAAAATAAGCTAGGTTTCCATTTCCCCTGAACTGGACTCTGGATAATCAGCTCTTTTCCCAGTTTTATTTTACTGACCCGAGTATAAGCTATATTTGGCTTTACTGTTGCTTATTCAAGAGGGTAAACCTGATTAGAATATTTTCGTATGGTTGGAGCAAAGTATACTTGCTTTAGTCAAATTTAGGAGTTTAAAATGGTGTTTCTAATGCCCAATTTAGCATCTACTTTGACTTTAAATTGCTTCAGTGCCACAATTGTTTGGTGTGTTGTGTGTGCCCCATGTGTTTTTAATTCCAATGATTTGCTTTATATAATATATAGATTTCATTATGCCTTCTTTCCCCCCTTCATTGAAATGGGGATTTTCTTCATTTGATACATTCCGTACCAAAATAAAAACATTTTGGACGCATTAAGGCAATAACAGTTTCCGTCGTGGAAAGTTATTGAGCTCCAGTATAAATAACAAACTGAAGCATAGGTTGATTTGGTACCAGAAAAGTGATCTGCTTTGTTTACTTACATAACAGTTTCAATAAGTCAGAAGGAGAGCTTAAAAGGAAGGAATCCCAACTGGATTTACTGATGGTTTCATCATTGGGACAACGACTTAAACTATCACAATGAGTCTTTTTATAGTTAAACATTTGAACTACATAAAAGAATCAGAGCTTGTTCTTATGTAAGGCTTAAATCCCCTTTGAACTCTCTATTATTGTTAACCTCCAATCTCTGTCAATGTACTGACTAGGCAATCTGAGAAGAGGCATTATAAGTAATGTGAATGACCATTCTGGTCAACGTACATTTTTCTTCACATAAAACACACATTCAAAGGCAGCCCTTTTAGTCCATATGAAAGAAAAAGCTCTAGGACTGGGCAATTCCATTATAATGGTTTTGTCCACCTGTGGCTATTGGAGTTTTTTTCTCTCTCCTTTTTACATTCACATTGCAAAGTAACTGAAGCAACGGCTTTAATGTACGTAATCAGGATTCTCCTTGAAAAAAGATGAGACTCTTCCCCCACATACAGTATTGCACTTATGAAAGGAATTATTCTTTGTATTTTTTAACATATGGCAAATGCAGTCAGGAGGGGGGGGGACCCATAGAGGCATAGCAACGTTTCCCCCATTTGAATAAGAAAACCCCCACATAACTTGTTAACATAGTGGACTTTTCCGTTGTAAAATGTAGCCATTTCACCGAAGAGATTTATTTAATCCATACAAGGCAAATGCTCCAGGGCTTTTGAGAAATGTCTACCCTTTCTGAGGTCAGCTTTAAACTGGTCAGGATGCATTTAGAAATTACATGCAAAGGTTAAGCGTTGTGGCGTTGGCACACTTTTGAGGCACAGTTGTATTGAGCTATGCCCACGTTCTAGCTTATTGTACGAAAGCAAGGCACTTATTGTTATAGCAATGCAGCGCTTAATGTGCAGTTTGATTAATACAATAAAATAAGTTAATAGTTTTGACTTAAAAAAACAAACAAACTTGGGAGGCTTCGCCACCCATAATTTACATGCCCTTTATAGAACTGCTTTTATATTTTATTCCAGAAATCAAAATATTTTAGCCTGAGGGAGCACTTGTTTATTGCCATCTTTGTGCATAATTCATTGGGAATGTCTCTTGCACAAGCAACACTGAAACGAATGGGAATCGTACGAGAACACGCCCAGGCTCTTGAGAGATTGCCATTGATTTCAAGCATGCCTGCATGGCGAGAACTTCCCATTCTTATTTTTACTGACCGTGCTACAAAAGGAACCTGGTTCTCAATTCTTGCTTCAGACCTCTCATTCTGATCTTACGGGGGGGGAACCAATGGCATGAAAAATACATGTCCACATGTGTTGGAAAGAAAAGCAACAACTCTCTTTAAAACGGTGGAACTAGTGGCACTTTGACAGTCTTTACTTCTGATATGTGTGACGATTTCTGAATGATGCAGCTGGTTGTCCCCTGGAGTTTGTCCTTTCCTTGTGCAAGGTTTGTTAAGGCCATCGCTGCGTTGATCTCCTTCCAATAGGTCTCATCTTTGTTTGATCTCTTTCTGTTAGCTGCACTAGAATCAAGCAACAAAAAATGTTTCCGTGTCTGATGATGATTCTTGTCAAGTACTTAGAAAGCGAGGCAATGCATTTTACAGCATTTTCATTTTTAAAGAAGCCTTCTTCTTTTTTTTTACCAAGATAAAACAGCAGAAGGCAGAGAGAGAGAGAAATAGAGATGGAGAAACTGAACTACAGTGACAAAGCCCACTAAAATTATATAAATATTATATTACAATAATTAAACAATACTTAGATTCATTTTATTAATATTTCCAGTACTCCTGAGAAGAACATCCCACATAAAAAAAACAACTTGAAAGCGAACCTTGGAGCAGACAATAAGTTTCCCCAAATTCCCATCTTACTGTCCTTCACCACCTGTTCATGCAGCAGTTGCAAATTCATTTCCTGCACCTTTTTTGCACACAATGAGGGCAGGATGCACAGGGATGAATGAACTGTCTAAGATAAGTGTGTGTGTGTGTGTGTGTGTGTGTGTGTGAAATAAGATACTTATTCCCCCAAAGTTAAAGGATTTCCACTCCCCTCCTTTCCCATAGCTCAGCTTGCAAACGGGGAAGAATCGGTTTCTGCACACGTTCTCTTTTATTACAGAGAAATCACTTCTTATGTGAGGGCTAGGTTTCGAGGATCAAGCGAAAATCGCACCTAGCCCAAACTAACCCTTTGAGCCACCCTGCCTTCTACAGGCTGGCTAGTGAGGGGGAAAGTCCTGCTTGGCGCACCCTGCTAGTGGCGCATCTTTGGCCAGCAGCACAGTGGCTCTGGGAGTTGTGGGGATGCTCCCATGAACTGAGCAGACCTTGCCTGGGAAGAAAGGCCGAGAGCTGAAAATCTCTTTCTGTGCCAGGCCTTGACCTTTGTTCCTGGGCAAGGCCTGCTGGAAGTGCCCTGTGAGTGAGCTGCCTTTGGCTCTTGCATGATCTCACGGCAAATCCCCACCAGTCCCAGAGCCACGGTGCCACTGGGCAAAGTCACCCTACTTCCAGGTGTGCCAAACAGGCCTTGCCTGGAACCTCCGGTCCTTCCCCTCACCAGCCCACCTTCAGCCAGGTATGGTTGAAATCGTGTAAGTCAAATGCACATAAGATGTGGGTTTTGCAAAGCCCCTCCGGGCTTTCTTGCCAAATACCTGAGGTGAACAGGGCAATGTTTGCCCATCCCCACGCCTTGCACCTTACGTACACTTCTGAAATGGGCAACTGGCAAAGGTAACTTTTACTCACCTTTCACACTTGCTAGGTCCATTTTCCAGAGTTTCTGAAAGGAGATAATAATCTGGTCAATCCACCATTTTCATTCATTCATTTTTAAAGCAGCACTGGATAGCATATGGATGGCAGCCATAGTTTCAGACACATTTTTGCTCCCAAGGTATCCCATCAGATCTCTGATTTGCACAACACTGAAAATGCATGGCTTAATGGAGAACATTCATATTGAGTCTAGAGCAAGGGAATATTCTCCCCCCCCCCTCAAGACTACATCCCTGTTGAGAATTAATGTTCTTATGCTGGACCTCCAGAAGAAGGAAGAAAAAGCTCCACCACTGGGATTCGCTTTCATTAGAAGATTCTTGCTGAAACACATTTGCCTTGATCCAGGTAAGTCACACTGCATCTAGAGTCATTATCTAGATCAGGAACTTTGGGCATAAATAGGATGCAATAGAATTTGCATCCAAATTCTTGCACAACTAGTCATACACCACTAGAGCTGGCCTGAGGTCAAATTGGTTTGTACACTTTGCGAACTTATCTTTTTAATTGGTACCAGCCTTATTCAAGGGTTGCGTTTCTCTTTGTGTCTTATAACCTCAGCAATGAAGGTGGTCATCTAGATGTGTTTAGCATCTGCTGTGTGAACGGGCTGTTAATCTGTTTTTAAAGCAAGATAAGCGCAGTTTTTAATTCATAAGAGCTGCATGCTATTTCATTTCAATGGGGGAAAGAACTATAAAATAAAAGTGAGTTGAAAAAGCAAGACCAGACTAAATATTGCAACACAGGAAATGTTTTGTAAGGCCACTGGAGGGTGCATTTGTGGTTGCAAAACTCTTAATCATTATTCAGTATGCACCATGAAAGCTATGACTTAACTTCACCAAACCTTTATTAGGCATTACAAAAAAGCTATGAAATCTAACAGTGAGGACAGTGGACACCGTCCACTCTGTAGACCAGGCACAGGCAAACTCGGCCCTCCAGATGTTTTGGGACTACAACTCCCATCATCCCTGACCACTGGTCCTGTTAGCTAGGGATGATGGGAGTTGTAGTCCCAAAACATCTGGAGGGCTGAGTTTGCCTATGCCTGCTGTAGACCAAATTATGAACAAAGGTGATGAACTGATGCTTCTAAGAATTGGTCACCTTCATGTCTCATTGACTTCATTGCACTGTAGTTCTGACTATCCAACATGTTTCAGAGTGCAGTCTCTTCGGAAGACAGAAAGGTCATTTTCAAAGGTGGCACCATTCATCATTGATGGAGGAAGTGATCACTTCCTGGAGTCCTTGAGGATGAAAGACACTCTTATGCAGTAACTGGTTGCTGGCTGTTTTCCCCTCCTGCTTGTCTCCAAGACTTCATCATTTCATTAACACCAGGGGAGTGCTATTTTTCTGGTTGGTTAATAAGGCCTCATCCTGTTTCCATCATTTGCCTCCTGCCTATTGCTTCCAAGAGGATTATAAATCTCCTACCATTCCGAGTTCTTCACCCTATTAATAGCCCTTTTCAGCATGTGACAATACTAACTCTGTAGTGTTCAGTGCCCAGAAATTAGTCATTGGTCAATACTAGCTCTGTGTTGCAACATGCTGTTTTTCAGTACCATATATTTATTATGCTAAAATTCACTCTCAGTGCTGCAGATGCATACTAAGGTACAATACTACTATTACAGCCAGCTATTGGGAAGAGGTACTTTATAAAGATAGGCAAACCATCTCTGGTGCCAACTAAGGGGGCATTTATCTTACTCCACACATGGCAACCCCCTGCAGTTAGCGTCTGGACAGTAAATAGAGGGCTTATCCACACCAGAGCAAAATGTGGACCTCATCCCAGTGCTGTCCCAGACCTTTACCTCATTAAATGTGCCCCCCCCCAAACCCTGGCCACTTTGGACTTTACAATGATTGAAAAGGGGCAAAGCCCTAGGACAATACTAAAGTGGGAAGGTTGCCATGTGGACACCCTTAAAGTAACGGGGAGACAGGCCAGTGACGATCCACATTTTGCTCTAGGTCGGACAAGCCCTGAATAGGCACGCAAGTCATCTAGCAACCTGCATGCTGGAGATGTATGGACACACAATGGAGAAATGTATTTCTATTTACATTATAGCAACTGTTCCTAAATTTGCATCCTTTTGTACAAACCAGCACATTGAAATTCCATGCAAATCTGTGTCCTCTTTTGTACCCCCTTCCCCAATTTTTAAAGATAGTCCTTTCCTATTCCTATCGGGTTTGGAAAATTAAAGCTTCTGTGTTGTTTTCCAAGGTATCTGCAAATCATCTAAAAAAGCAGAGCTTTATTAGGCCAAGGCTGAGACACTGAACCTTGGCAAGGGTTGATCATGGCAATAACCTGCTTCGGTTATTGTCGGCAAGTCCCTGATGGAGGGAATAATATTTTTCTGCGTCTCCTCAGAGTCCAGTAAGCCCTGGAGCCTGTCCAAATATCCTGAGAGGGATTCCAGAATCTGCCACTGAAATCTAGGATATTCCAAATTTTGTTAGCATCCTCATTTATATGGCACCCAGCTAAAAATCTGCAACACTTCATGTATCAGTTCCCATTTTAATACATACTCCTATTCTGAGATATTGTGTGTAAGACCCTCCCAAAGAGAGCTGCACAAGAGGATTGGGAAGCAACTCTGTACACAAAGAGGCTCTTATGCGTACAAAGCACAGCAGAAAGGGAAGGGGAAAGCAAGCAAGTTCTTTTTTGGGGGGATAACTTTCCAATACATTTCCTTCAGTAAATACCAAAATCCAAGACTTATCACTCACGTTGCCTCCTGGGAACACAGCACAGTGCTTATTTTGAGAGTTTTATGCATTGCTCACTACTCCAAAGAACACTAATGGTGTACAAAGAAACAGTGGAATTTTGCAAAAATTTAAACAATGGAATAATGCTGTCTTGAATTATACCACAGCTGAGTTAAATAATGCAAGTGTTAAATAAGTCACTCATCCACAAAATTATACATTTCTTGGTGTACGTCAGGCTTGCCAGATGTGCCTTGGCTTGTTTTCTCTCTCTGAAAAGGACCATCCTTTTAACAAAGCAGGATATCGCTTGCTGGGTTGCCTCTGTTCCAGCTCCTCTTTTTGCGAAATATAAACTTATTAAAGAATATGTAATCTTACACACTATGTTGCTAAATAGTATTTCTGTATTTGTGATCCCTTTTTGAAAAGAACATCAAATAAAATATTATTCATACATACATATTATTATGCGCGCGCGCACACACACACACACACACACACACACAATTCCAATTTTTTGCAGGCACAAATCACTGTGATGTATAGCATGCTATTCAGCTTGGCATCTTGCTGCCCAAAGAGGAAGCTGCTCCTGTATGCAACTGCACAATTCATGCACTAAGGCCCTACTCTTCAAACCAGACTTTGCCAACTTGGTGTCCTTCAGGCTGGTTGGGGTGGGGCGGAAGAGAGTTGTGGCCCAAAATATCCGGGGGCATCAGAGGGTGGTGCTTTTCTGTGGCAGTGCCCCGCATTTGTGGAAGACTTCCCCACTCTGAGACATGTGCATTGTGCGAACCTTGTTGACCACCTCAGGGCAGTTTACTTTTTTTGGCTTTCTACTTTATGATACATTGTTCTGTCTTGACTGCTGTCACTGCATTTTATGGCTATGGTTTTTATTGTTGGAAATTTGTTTTATTAACTTAATGTATTGCTTTTGCTTGAAAATTTTGATATTTTTATTGGGTTATTGAAGATGCTCAAAGTTTGCTGTTGGAGGAAGTGATTCTCCTCACTAAAATGGCTCCCATTTCTGTTCTTTTACCGTTTTAGCTCATCAACCTCCACATCTGCAACAGGAGCAGGTTTTAGCGCAATAAGGATTTGCTTAATTGAAATAACAACATTAACTCCTTTGAAATGGGGGACACTGTAAAAATATGAAGATGGTTGTTGCAAGACCCAAGTATATGTCTATTTTGATGTTTCTGTCAGAAAATCAAAAGGCTCCAGTTGAGTTAGTTAGCCATGACTATGTACCTTTAAAAACAATAGCACTTGTTTGAACTGAGACTAACATCTTGTTTAATTTCTATTGGTTGTGGCTAATTTTAGCTGCACCAGGGTCAAAGTTTTCAGGCAAAGCTTTCCATTGCTACTCCCTTCAATGTTTCCTGCTGTCTGCCATTCTGTCCTTACAGATCTAATGCTCCACCTAATGCTATGTATAATGTATGGAATCTAACCCTACTGTCCTGCTCTGCTGGGGCTCACAGGTGAACAGGAAGCAGTGCCCAGAGCTCCTTCTGCTACAGGCCTGGCAGTTCAGGACCTTGGGCAGCTCCAGGCTCTCCTAGGTACCCTATGGAAGATGCTCTCTCAGTGGCTCATAGGAATCCAAAGGCTTATGAAGGCTCTTCAAACAGCTCTATGTCCCTTGGAGAACTGTCCACAATTCTCAAAGGGCCCACAGCCAGTTTTGCATTCCCATGCTCCTGCATGGCTGTGGAGCAGGAGAAGCTATAGGGGAGTCATCTTTACACTCTGAGGATCATGGGAGAGCCATGCCCCCAAGACAGGACATCAGGCCTGTGATGGGTGGGGGTAGCTGGGTACAGTTGCCCCAGGCCTTGGAGGTCTAAGCTGGCAGGGGGTGAGGGGCCCACCAGGGATTGGCTGCTTTTTTTAGTTTGAGTTTATAAGTTTATTCTAATAAAACTCCTGCCCTGGGCCTCAGTCAAGCTCTGCATGGGACTGCAAGACAGTATAGAAGAGGGTGCTGAGAGCTGCCCATCCCCAAGTGTGAGTCCTCTGAATCAGAAACCTCTTTAAGACAACACTGGGATCGGGATACAGGGGACATAACACATCTTGCTCCAGTATTTGGAACATGATAAAAATAACTATAGTTATTTATTTTTTAAAAAATTATATACCACTTGGTTGTAGGAAACAGTTTACAAAAAGCTAAAACAATAAAACCTTCACTAAAAAAACCCCAAGCATAATTTAAAGCATGCAGAAAGTTAAAACCACAATAGACGCACACTTTAAAGGTAAAGGCAAAGGGACCCCTGACCATTAGGTCCAGTCGTGGCCGACTCTGGGGTTGTGGCACTCATCTCACTTTATTGGCTGAGGGAGCCAGCATACAGCTTCCGCGTCATGTGGCCAGCATGACTAAGACGCTTCTGGCAAACCAGAGCAGCACACGGAAACACCGTTTACCTTCCCGCCGGAGCGGTACCTATTTATCTACTTGCACTTTGATGTGCTTTTGAACTGCTAGGTTGGTAGGAGCAGGGACTGAGCAACGGGAGCTCACCCCGTCGCGGGGATTCGAACCGCCAACCTTCTGATCGGCAAGTCCTAGGCTCTGTGGTTTAATTACACTCCGCCCCCACACCCTTTAGAGAGGAGCCACACCTTTCAGTTCCCTGGTCCAAGAACTGCTCTTCTCCAGACTCAAAGGACAGACTTCTCAGCCTGCTTCCTCTGGCAGGTCTCCCCCAAGCCCTTTGGTATCTTCCCCAAATCAGCAACACCAGGCTAGAGCAGCTCACGTGCAGGGGTGGCTAACTGGTGGCCTTCCAGGTGGTGCTGGATTACAACTCTCATCATGCCAGATCACTGGCTATGCTGGCTGGGGCTGGTGGGAGTTGGGAGCCCAACCGCAGCTGGAGGGGACCGCAGGTTAACCACCCCTTGTCTTAGGGCATGTCACCTGGCTTCTCCTAGCTCTCAGATCCTCCAATCTTCCTCAGCCTCCCCCAAGTTGCACCTTGGAGAATTACTGCCATGCGACTGTGGACGTTCACTGTTCGCTCTACTTTATTCAAAACATTCAACAAGTAATTGCACTCCAACCCTCATTTGCTGGAATGACTACAATTAGGCCAAAGAAGAGCCAAAATGTGGACCTTGTCCTTGCACACACTACCAACAGGGCTGTGTTGGACCAAAGGCTCCACACCACCAAGGATGGAAAGGTGGCAGGGCAAATTTGGAACAGCAGTGCCTTCTACAACCCTGCATAAGTTTCTTCTAAAAACTGGAAGGAGAACATTAGCTCAGAAGTAAAGACAAAGTAAAGTACAGAGTGTATGTTTGGCAGTGTACTGAGCAATTCTGATTTTCATATCAAATCTGGCATGAGCACGTTCAACTATTTCTCTTCAAACCTCGTGTGAACTGGTTTTTGTTACTTTTGGAGATGACTGTGTTGACCCAGATTTTCCAGATAACCTGAAGGAGGAAAGAGTGGGAGGAAGAAAATAGCAAGGCAAGGCTCAACAGCACACACAGCTATGATTTAGTGTAGTTTTCTAGGTTATGCGCAGTTCTCCCAAACCACAGTTTAGAGGCACAAATGAGGTTTGCATGCATCATAAAGTTTCACAGTGTTAACAGCAAAGGGCAAAGCTGGGTGAACCAGAGTTCATAAAACCATGTTGTTTCAGAAGAAATGTCACAAATGCTCATATGGATTCCAAAACCAAAGTCCACATGGAATTTTACCAAAACTAAAATATGGTTTAAGATTAATAACATCTGAATGAATAACCTTCTTTTGTTATATTCAAGTTTTAGGCCACCCTGTTTTGGGGGGAATGCTTGGACTTGGAATCTACAATAAAACAATAAACAGGGTGGTGATACAAGGGCTACTGCAATAGGCACAAGATAATATCACCAAGGCAACTATTTGCAAACAAACAGATAGTTTGTTTCCAAAATAGATTTTATCTTAAATAATTGCAAATGCAGTAAATAAAGAGTCCACTTGTGACGTATCATTTGTTCCGTGCTCGGACGTCACTCCGCTAATCAGGCGTTTCATCCCCAAAGGGCTTAGCCATCAAGCTTTGTAGTAAATCATATACATATATAAGCGGCTTAAAGCAGGGGTGTAGCTGTCCCCATCAGCATGTTTCCATTGGGAGGAACATAGAAAGAGGACAATGTCCTTAAGTTCATTATTTACTGCATTTGCAATTATTTAAGATAAAGCCTAGGGCATTAGGAGAAGGGGACGGCAGAGGACGAGATGGTTGGACAGTGTTCTCGAAGCTACCAACATGCGTTTGACCAAACTGCGGGAGGCAGTGGAAGACAGGAGTGTGCTCTGGTCCATGGGGTCACAAAGAGTTGGACACGACTAAACAACAACAACAAGATAAAACCTATTTTGGAAAGAAACTATGGTTCTTTTGCCATTTTTATAGGTGTTTATTGTTTGTTTACAGATAGTTGCCTTGGTGATATTTTCTTGTATCAATTGGACTTGGAGCCTGGCAACTAACAGGGGGAGGGCATGCCATGGAGAAGGCATCCCAGGTTCCCTTTTGATCCTAAATTGCTACTGAATGATAATGAAAGATATTATCTATCCTGATTTCGGATTGGAATGGGACAGTCTGATGTTCAGATATGATGGAGGTAGTGATGGCCACTCACCTTGCCCAATTTGAAATTGGACTTGGCTATTTCTCAAAGTAGAAATTTGGCGCAAAGTGGCGCTGTGGGTTAAACCACAGAGCCTAGGACTTGCCGATCAGAATGTCGGTGGTTCGAATCCCTGCGATGGGGTGAGCTCCCGTTGCTCGGTCCCTGCTCCTGCCAACCTAGCAGTTTGAAATCACGTCCAAGTGCAAGTAGATAAATAGGTACTGCTCCAGCGGGAAGGTAAACGGCATTTCCGTGCGCTGCTCTGGTTTGCCAGAAGCGGCTTTGTCATGCTGGCCACATGACCCGGAAGCTGTACGCTGGCTCCCTCGGCCAATAAAGCAAGATGAGCGCTGCAACCCCAGAGTCGGCCACGACTGGACCTGATGGTCAGGGGTCCCTTTACCTTTTATTTCTCAAAGTATTATAGAATTGCAGAGTTGGAAGCGACCTTGAGGACCTTCTAGTTCAATCCCCTGCAATAAAGGAAAATGCAGCTGTCCCTTGCGGGAATCAAACCTGTGACCTCGGGGTTATCAGCACCATGCTCTAACCAACTGAGCTATAAGGAAACGTCAGAAAACACCCCCCCCCGCCTGATTCTAAACTTCAGACACTGGCGTGTTCCTGCAGACATCATTGGGGCCACAATGGATCCATGAAGCCTCCTCCAGCACAGGGCCCCTGCAACTTGCTCTGCCTCCCCACTTACCTGGCAATAAGTGGGGTTTTCCTCACTCCTTGACACTGTGAATCATTCATATGTCATTTCCCAGGACATTTGAGTCCTTAGTGTAGGTGCCAGGCACTCAGAAGCACCCCAGGTATTAAGAGAGTACCTGATGTGCTTGCTAAGAACTCAGGCGCTCCAGGAAAAAACTACATTTCCCTCAGTCCCTGGCACCATTACAATATTCAAGGTACCAGGAAGTACATGCTCAGATTATTTTCCAGCCTGGGCAAATTTTAATGGGGATACTGCACTTATTCACAATGTGGTCAAAGGTTATATGCTAAAGAAGCTAATATACAAGCCAGATACTTATAAATAGGGGCTTCACTACTAGATAGAGCCAAGTTATTTAGTGCTTTAAAGTCCATTACCGATAGGAACATATCAAAATAGACGTTTTCTTGGGTCTTGCTACAATTCGAGAGCAAATGAAACCAAGTAAGTGAGGACTGGTCCTGATGCAACATCTGGCATTATGGGCCAGTTTGTAGGCCTGGGAAAAGTACACCAGGGTTTATTATCTATGACTTGTAGGCCACTGACAAACCCACAAGAAGAATTGTGAGAGCATAAGATGAGCCGGGTGCTTCAGGCTAATGGCTCGTCTAGTCCAGCATCCTGTTCTCACAGCGGGCAGCCAGATGCCTGTGGGAAACCCACAAGCAGGATTCCAGCACAAAAGCACACACACACACACACACACACACACACACACACCATTTCATTTCCAGCAACTGGCATTCAGCAGCATTGCTGCCTCCCATCTAGGTGAAGCTGAGACAAATAGTGTACCTGAAGGAGCATCTCCACCCCCATCGTTCAGCCCAGACACTGAGGTCCAACTCCGAAGGCCTTCTGGCAGTTATCTCATTGAAAGAGGTGAGGTTGCAGTGAACCAGGCAGAGGGCCTTCTCGGTAGTGGTGCCCACCCTGTGGAACGCCCTCCCATCAGATGTCAAGGAAACAAACAGCTACAGTCATACCTTGGGTTACAGATGCTTCAGGTTGCGTGTTTTCGGGTTGCGCACTGTGCCAAACCCAGAAGTAATGGAACGGGTTACTTCTGGGTTTTGGTGCTTGCGCATGCACAGAAGCACTGAATCGCGACCCACGCGTGTGCAGACACAGCGCTGCGGGTTGCGAACGTGCCTCCCACACAGATCACATTCGCAACTCAAGCGTCCACTGTATCTGACTTTTAGAAGATATCTCAAGGTAACCCTGTATAGGGAAGTTTTAAATGTTTTTAAATTATTTTTTATATGCTGGAAGTGACCCAGAGTGGGGTACAATTGTTGTTGTTGTTGTTATTGGTGCAGACACTGTTTTAAGAGTGTGAGCAAGTTGCAGAGTGGATCTCCATTAGAAGCCAAGCCGGTGCATTCACTCCATCTCAGCCAAGCACTTAAAACTTTTCTAGGGATTTGCATAGTACCTGGTTGTGATAGAGGCACACAAGTGTAATGGCAGCACATCTGGCACAAAGGTGGCAGGAAGCATTAAGCCCTCTTGATCATGTGCATCACACAGAACAGGGATGGCTGACCTGTGGCATTCCAGACACTGTTGGACTCTAGCTGCCACTAGCCCCTGACAGCCTGGCCAATGGTCAGGGGTGATGGGAGAAGCTGTCCAGCAACACCTGCAGGACCACAGGTTTCCCATCCTTGATATGGATCATATATTCCAATCCCTTCAATGGGATTCTTCTTTATTTTTATTTTGCTAGGGGAAACCCACTTTGCAACTTGCCCTGTGTGAGAATACATACCATGAAGAAATACGATTGCACACAAGGTGTCAAAACTTTTTACTTTTTTCACTGATTGGTTGTACATTTATATATCCTGTCTATACTTCAGTCTGCTTATGGTAAAATCAATAAAAACATCCCAAAAACAAAGAAATTCAAGAAATACAGCAGCCAATTTCTTAACTCCAGCTCCTGGTGGTCGAGCCAAGAGTCACATTCTCTCCTCCTGTATTGTTTTAGAAAACTGGAGCGGAAAACTTTTAAAGTGCAAAAGAGAACTAAGAAGAGTTAAGAAGTTAAAATTCTAAAATACAGCCAGGATAGGCACTACTATATACACACCTGTTGCTTTTTGCTTTAAATCGCAGGGGGAAAGGATAGATTTCAAAGCCATATTTCATCCTTAATGCTGACATTGTAGCAGTAAAATATGATTTAGTTATATTAGCTGGATATGGAAGCAGGTATTCTCTATAATGCACACAACCAGGTGATTTTAAGATTTCTTCACACATAAAAGAGCTGCAAAGTAAGGGGAATTGCTCTAATTCCCTGCTTGTCTCTTACCAATGTACTCCAATAAAAAGAAACAGATTATTCAAAACTGATCGCTTGCTCCATTTAAAGATTAATGCCATAATTCTACTGGTAATTAGGCCCACTGAAATGAATCAGCTCATGCATGCTCAACTCTGCTGGATTGCATCCCAGATGCAAAATTGCTGGGTCTGGGGCTGTGTGTAGTTAAGAGTGCTGCATTAAATAAAAAAAATCTCAAACCATAATGATCATTGCAGATGAGGTCCTTCTGGAGTGGAGTCAAGGTCAGTGATGAGCAGGAGGGGAAAGAGAGACCCCATGACATATTTTCTTCCATGGGGCCAAAATGTCGCTTAAGGGGCCTGGTTGCTCCCAATCATCTTCCTTACACCATTTTTATTCATGCCAAATTGCGCTGTCTAGACAGTCCCCTTTGCAGCCATGTGTCAGAGTTCTAGTGCACTGGTTGTAAATTTCTTGAATGATTTGCTTCTCTGACACTGACTAATTAGACCTATCAAATGGCTGAGAGAATATACATGTTGCTTATTTCCCCCTCCCCCATACATTGTAAATGCTAAAGAATGGGAAGTTGTGCTGTCTTTAAATCTGTTTCTGGCCGAAAAGGACAAAATACTGATCATTGATGCAAGGACTTGAGACAATGGTAAGTCAGTCAAAGCATATAACAAAGGCTTTTCTCCTTTGGCAAAACATGTGAATGTGGTGGTGGATGTAATGCCTATTATTATTATTATTATTATTATTATTATTATTATTATTACCATCATCTATTTAATTTGTATACCGCCCTTCATCCATAGATCTCAGGGCAGTTCACAACATAAAATTAAAATATGAAACCCACAAAATACATAGTAAAAATAAGAAAAACAACAAACCAATAACGCCCCCCCACATTTAAAAGGGCATCAGATGTCAATCAGCCAAAGACCTGGTTGAAGAGGAATGTTTTGTCTGGTGCCTAAAGATTTATAATGAAGGCCAGCAAACAGGGTGCCACTGCAGAAAAGTCCCTGTTCTTGTATTGCCACCCTCTGGACCTCCTGTGGAGGAGGCACACAAAGAAGGTATTCAGAGAATGATCTCACTCTACAGAGAGAGGTGGCCTTTGAGGTATTGCAGTCCTGAACCATTGAAGCTGACTGGGCAAATTTTTGCACTGAATTCCTCATCAAAAGTGAGGATTTGAAAATGGATGTTAGCCTTTCCGACACGTGTACAGATTTTGCAGAAAGTAGTTGGTTACTAAATAAGTTTTTAACAATGCTGGCAGCAGTCTATACATCTTTAAAGCCTACTGTGTTAAATGGGGTTATATTCTGCTAGTTTGAAATAAGGTACTGATGGGGAAGAGCAAAATAGCAGTAAATGTGAAAGGATAGGAAACACAACTGAGATACACACAAAATCTATGTACACACCTAATCGAGTTTTTGTGGGTTACATATTTTGATGTCCTTCGAAGAAAATATTTTCGAGAGTGAAAAGAAGCAGCTGTTTTGTTTTTCAGAATCGAAACTTTCACTGCACTTATATATTTAGCAGTACTGAATAATACCACTCCGAAAGCCAAGCAATGAATTGTTGAGGAAGAACATTTTTGCAAAAACAGGTTGCTTCTACTGAAAATACAGGGGCTTCAAAAGTTTTCCATTAGCACTTGTTGGCTAATATAAACATGCAAGTTCTGTCTTCCTAATCTGCCTGAAATATGGTTAGAATTTAGGTGAATTATCACATCTAATCAAATACATGTAAAAAGCAGCTGAGCAGCCAGGGCTGGTGTCAGACTGTGTGTGTGTGTGTGTGTGTGTGTGTGTGTGTGCGCGCGCAGGTAGGTAGGTATGTGTGTCCTGGACTCAGTGATCCCCCACCACGCCAACCAAGGTATGGCCAAGTCATGCATGTTCTACCCAAATTATAGAAATACATTTCATAGATCCACAAACCAAGGGATTGCATCTTGGGAAATTTAAAATGCTGGCTGGCAATGAGAGCTAAGCTTGGCTCTCATTCAAAACCAGCACTGCCCTCTGGGTTGGTCTGGCGAGGTGTCCTTCATCCAAGTCCTTGGATTCTTGAAAAGTGCACAAATTCTGGCATTAGATCTATGAGTAGCACCCAATCCTATGAATTGCTGCGCTAAACATGAACTGTGTCGCTTGCAATAAGATTTTAAGTGGGGAGCCACAGTGCAAGAACACACTATTGATTAGAATACAAGCAGGTGGGGGGCAGAACTATGATCAATAAAGAGCTTATGGCTCTTTTTGTAATTGCTTGTAGAGATGCCAGTGAAGTTCTCCTCAGTCTGCAGAGGACCAGTGGGGTGGCTGGGAGCTTCCTGCCCTCTGCAGCTTTAGCCCTTGCAGTTTTTAATGTTCTCCCTAATGGTTCAACATTGCTCCATTATACTGAATGGGGGTATATAAGAATCTGAGAGCCGGGCCATTTTTCTGTGCCTTGGCTTGGGGAAATGATCTGAGATCTTCAACATTTTGAGGAAAGATCTCACATCATTTCCAAGTTAATCTGAGGTGAGCTTGGAAGAGTCACCCATTGCTAATTGCTTGGGCCTCCACAGAAGACCTAGAAGCCCTGGGGCTTGTTAGTCTGTAGGTCTGGGTCCATTTAAATGAAGCTTCTTGAAAACTTTTGGTCCTCTGGTAGCTAATAAAAAAATAAGTACACCAACAACTTCAACTTATATTCAGCTGTGTTGACGTAGCTGTAACTTAACAAAGTCTGCCTCTAATTATACATGGCAGTCATCTGACCACAGATAAACAGATATTACACAAACCTTTGGAGGGAATAATATTTGGCTACTATAACTTTTGGAATAATTTACTCCACATCCTGACCTTAAAACACCAAAAATGATTCATAACGTTTTGGGGATCTGAGCATAAATATTTTTACTGAACAAAGGGATTGGCCTCCCTGACCTCCATGGGGTTTACACTACGTGCGAGACTCACGAAGAATAATTCTTTGTTTAGGGGCATCGTAGTACATTGGTGAAAGATGGTGGCTGGAGGATTTGGGCTTCAGCCTAGCAAATATCAATAGTGTGTCTCCCACTGGCTTTCATGGGCTCCCGCCCAAAAAACTGCAAAGCAAACAGAACAGAATGTCACAAGAGTGATGGCTTTCACTCCTTTCAGAAAGAAACTCTCTGTATCATAACAACCCTCATGTAACTATAAATTACTCAGCTATCTCCCGAGAATGGAGCCCAGACTGAAGCCTATGTTAATGATCAAAACCCAAGCAAATGCACCTTGCTGTGCTTTAATTACAAAATCTATGTATTTTAAGCAGAAACTTATTTACTCTGCTGGCAGATATTTATACAGTGAGAAAAAAATAGCACATATTTCTTGCACTATTGGATGATATAATCTAAACTAAGGTTTCTCCTCACACTAGGCAAATGTTGTTTTGAAGCACACTGGCACAGGCAGTTGCCAGCTGCCTCATAATTGGAAGCCGGCCAGTGTTAATTTGTATACATTGGTTCACAAATGGCATATACTTCCAGGAAGGTAAAGCAAGTTTTGCCTAATAGCCCTGGAGACCTCAGGATTGGCAATCAATACACACAAGAAGCTGGAAATGGCGGTGCAATGTCAGCATGGCGACAGTCTGACTGCTACTGGAGTCACCAAGCACGATGAACCTGAAGAGTCTCACAAATCACAATTTGCACATTTAAGGAAAGGGTGGGTTGATGTCAATCTTGTGTGTTCTCTATTTCTCTTTCTCTGTGTGTAATACTAAGATCCCTGTGGTCCCCATACGTGTTTTAAATTTATAAACCAAGGGCGAATATTAGGATCTTGTAACTGTTAATCCATTGGTGTTAAGTGATCTTGAGCGTATACACTCTTGCTTAAGAATGCAGGCACCTTTCTGTATCGGGATCAATTCTCCACAATATTCATAACTTTTAAAACATGCATTCTTCTCCCCCCCTCCCCACCCCACCCCTTTTTTCTAAAACTATCAAACACCTTGAGCCTTTTCATCATATGGAAGATGTTCCACTCCTTTGTCATTTCCATGAAGAGTAAAGAATGTCCTCTAGATGACTCCAGAATCAGAGGTCTAATCCCAATGGATCTTTCCAATGGGAGAACTTTCTCCATTGCCAACCTGGACACCAGTTTCATCTAACAAAGCAGTGGAACTTATCCAACAGTTTAATTCAGGAGAGGCCCCTAAAGTCAACTGCATCCCAGTCTAACTCAAGAAACACTGGTGGACCCCTCTGCTAGCAGCTAAATTAGTATTTACTGTACTGTTTGTAAGCTGACTCGATATCACAGTGGCAACACAGGCTAGGAATTTATTAAACAAATAAACACCAATTTTCAACATTGTTCTCTAAAGCAGTCCCTGAGGAATGGCTTAAATTTAAAATGAAATTAATGGAGAAAGAGGTTTATATACTATAAATACACCTATTGATTGGCTACCTTGTTTAAACAGATTTAAATAATATAGGCACTAATTAAAATAAGTATAACTACAGGCATGTGGCATGCTGAGGTTTTATATGGAGGGTCAGTCCAAACCTTTTTGCATATGCAGGAAACCATCATTGAACACTCACTCTGCCAACACCTTTACCATTCTCACCTGTCCCTGAATATCCACACCCATAGGCTGCTCACCAACTGCTTAGCATGCCTGGAGCTACTGACCTCCAGTTGTGGTCATTCATTCTTTCACTTTACAAGAGACAGAGACCAATACTTTCAATATATAAGCATCACAGAGATAAGTAAGTGCTGAAAATTTCCCCTCTCAGTCTCTCCCCTGGGCCTCCTTTACAGAGTCTAGCACAAGCCCCACCCATTTCAATGAAGAGAGCACAGGAAGAGCCCCCACAGATATAAAATCACCCCAAATCCTAAGCAAAGACTGCTTTGGTTTTTCCAGCTAAACTTCTCCCATACTTGCACAAGTTGCAGCAAAGGGTCAGTCCAGGTCCAACGTCCTTCCAGCCCAAATCCAGTGTTCAGTCGTATGCAACTAACTGGACTGACTTGCAGACAAGTTGCATTTTCAGATTTTTCAAAAACATGCAAAATTATTCAAGCAAAACAAGAGTTTTGCACAATCACCAAATGTTTTGCATAATATGCAAATTCAGCTGCCCAGTTTTGGAAAAGTGGAATATAACACCACCACCCCCTAAACATGTACAGCCCCAGTCAAGGTATTGCAAGGCATCCAAACTGTAAACTAGGTTTGTGGCAGGAATTCTCAATTTCAGGCCTTTGGGTGTCACAGGAATTTTTGTACTGACAATAATAAACAAGAAATTAAAAGCACAGGAAATGTAAAATTAAGGGTGCTTGAGGGATTTGATCTTTGTGAATTCATTTATGTGTTGCCCTGATCCACACCTCTCAAACTAATCTGTGGATCTGAAGTCATTTAGAGATAATTATATTTCCCAAATGTTTGGACATACTTCTTGGCACAAAAACTGTACCAAGACGAAATTTAAAAATTCATGTTTTGAGGAGGGCGCATGCTTAGCAATGTGGATGATGAAAGAAAATACGTTTAAAAATACATATTTAAATACATTTTTTATGCCGGTTTTTAAAAAGTTTTTGTAGGTTCATGTGAAAATAGGATGGAAACAGGACAGCAAACACACAAGCAACATGGGCTAGATAGAAATAGACAGAGTAAAATATTCCTTCAGCATTTTATCAGACCTAATATGCAGTCTAGCCCAAAATGCCATTCACTTTTGGAAGTAATTAGTAAAAAAATTCTTTTGCACACTTGATCCTTAAATTTCAAAAATAAAATAAAATTAAAAAATACCATGAAGAAGCAGCTACTCCCAGCCAGACTTTGACCATAAACACTCAGACTTCCACTTTTCTTTATATTTCCAAATAAAATCTAAGATGACAACTGAGCTGGGGAATTCTTTTTACAACAAGGATGAAATCTCCACTAAAATATTTAGAACAGAAAAAAATTATCTGCTTAATCTTAGAGAGGCCACTGTGGTTCAGACATAAAGTGGGGGAGGATAAACCCCACACACTGAACAAATGCAACACTGGAAACTTAATAGGGCAAACATTTAAGAATTACTACCACATATTTCACTCCCTCTCAGCTTAAATCAAGATTGCTTAAGCAAGTGAAATCTGTCCAGGGTCTACTCGGAATTGTGTATCTCTTTCCTCTATTTTTTTCCTCTTGCTTTTTATTTAACTCCATTTTGCTTCCGTATTTTGCATATCGATTGCTATTCAGTACCTCAGACAAGGAAACATGAAAGGAACACAGAGGAGAGACTATCTACATAATTATCTTATGGAGGTGACCACACTTTGTTATATACAGGGTTTAAGTCATTCAAGAACAGGATCCAAGGGGAGGAACAACTCTAGAAAAACAAGCGTTCTTGTCTGGTTGACTGGCATTCAGAAAGTCAGTCCCTATTGCCCACAGTAACAATTTGTAGTCTGTTTGGCAGAGCAAGGAATCTCACTGCAGTCTCCGTGGTTTAGAAAATGTATCTACAGCAGCTTGGATCCGAGTTTTAAAAATGTTCCATGTTATTTTAGTCCAAGGCAAGCCTTTTAAAATTAAAAGAAAATGTTGCCTTTAATTAAAGATGAAGCAGTGAAAGTTCTTTTTAAAGGAACGCGCTTTTCTCACAAAGTAGAACAGTGAAAAGAAAGTAGCTGGATTTTAAAATCTCCACAGAAAGGCTACCCTCTCTCTCTCTCCGGCCCTCCCTCTCTCTGAATGCTTTAAAGCAAAAATATGTGAAAATCATTCATTTGTGGAACAATATTTCGGATGCTTTTGCCATTGCCGTTGTGGATATTTGGCACAACCAGACTTTTTCCAGAATTTTAGCAGCGAGGCTGGAATGAGAAGGTGGGGCAGCCATACACATTACGCTCCGCTAAATGCAAGCCCCTCGCCGGAAAATTTACTCCGTTTTGCTGGAATCAAATGATTCTCCGTCAGGTATGTGCAACGTAGCACATTTCACCACCGAGCAAAACGAAAATATGGGGCTTTCTCCAGAGCCCCACTTTGGCAAGGCGGTGAGGTGCTACAGTAGGAGAAGCGGCTGCTCTCGAGAAGATTTTCAGCAACAATGGGCCATCTGAAAATCATTACTGCACAGCAGTGGATTTTTCCACATGTTCATATGCTGGACAAGCAGGTTGCCCTTGAAGTATTGTTCCCTGGGGGGAGAAGGAAAACCCAGAGAAAAGTACTCTAATGTCAGATCACTGTTTAGCTAGAGCCAGACAAAAATATGGGCCAAACGATCTTTGGGCCATGCTGCTGGCAAAACTATAGGGTGAAGGGAACAGAGAAAACTAATGGAGAAGAGAAAGGAATGAGGTCTGTGAGGAAGGCAGGAATGGCAAATAGGAGGGGTTTTCTTTAATGCCGAAGAGAGAAGTAAATATAGAACTCTCTTGTCTTTCATTACTTCTCACAGTAAAGACATCTATTTTCATAATGCCAAAGGACTTAGAAAAAAATTCTCTTTCTCCCTGCATACAATCTCTTGTCTCTGTTTTTGATACAGCTGTTTTAAAAAGAAACTGTTGGAGTGACAGAAAATTAGGTTCAAAAGGGAGAAAGATGACACATGTATGGAATTTGCTGCGCAAGTTTGCATTACTTGGGCTCAAGGAAGGTAAATAAATTGTCAGAAATGTGTAGGGTTATTTGTATTTATTCAAGGGAAAATATTTTTAAAATGAGTTAAACTAAAAACATTTTGTTTCTATTGGAAAGGCAAAAGAGAAAATGTGTATCTACCATTCTGAAATAAAACATAAAAGCAGTATACATTTACACTCCAGACATATTTCAGAAGCATGGGATTAATGTCAGTGATGCCAATCATACTGTTATTGTCATTACTGATGTTGTAAAAATAACAAATACATATTTTCACAAATTCAATTCTTGTGCTTCTAACTATAACTGCATGGCATAGGATCGGACTATAGGATCCTTGGGTTCCCTTCCAACTCTACAATTCTAAGATTTATGACATTTTGTTTATCAGAGGACTCTGATATTGTGTTTTCTTTTTTCTTGGTTTCCGTAAAAACCTGCAGTTCATATTTTTACACTGAAGTGAAGTCACTGAAAGAAAAATGGAACGATTCCTAAAAGGTTTGACATGTGCATATTGTAGCACAACAAGATCACAGAACAGACTGTGCTCTTTTGAATTTGTAGAAGCAAGACAGATTAAATACCCTCCCGTTATGTCTAAGCAAGCAAGGATGTTCACCCCCAAGACTTGGATAAAGCTCACATTTTTATAGAATGTCTAATTTTGCACATAATTTACACAAATGAATTTTCCACACTTCAAACTCCAAGCCTTCCAGTTGTATAAATCTATGAGTCACATCACATAACATCTAGTTATGTGATATGAAGTTATCATACCTTTCCACTTAATACTGGAGCACAGCCCTTTATACTATAGAGACCATCGCATTTTCTATATTGCCTGGCACCTCCTGATATCAACCCAAAATATTACTGCAATCTGCTACAACAGAACCTAGATCCCTGGACAATCGGAAAGAGAACAGTGGTGTTAAAAAGCACACAGAGAACATCTGAACCACCAAATTATTATCATTTCCCCTTAACCACGAGTGAGCTTCTCCTCTAAACATAGCAGCATCTGAGCACAGATTTTAATGTGGGGTCACAGGAGCATAGGGAATGTACAGAATATAGAATACTACTGCTAGTGCAATATAAGTCACCTCCACACCATAAATTTAAAGCACACTGCTTTCCCCAAAGAATCTTGGGAACTGTAGTTTTCTCCCTCATAGAGCTACAATTCCCAGGACCTTAGCAAACTACAGCTCCCAAGATTCCTTGGGAGAAGCCATGCGCTTTAAATGTATGGTGTGGATGTGACCTTTGGTCACCACAAACAAGACAATTTGCTTCTCCAGAGACAAATGATGAAGTACCAGTCTCACTTTTCTTATAACCTACCAGTTGGCCCAGGTGCCAGTGTCTTACAGTGAGTGAAATAACGTAATCCACCAAAACAGCAATATCTAAACTGTATTCCTTCCTGGAAACCTTTGGCTGTCAGGTGAGAAGATCAATAATGGAGCATTGCTTTTTAATTAGAAATGGTTAGTGAATGTCTTCATCCATATCTAAACAATGAGGACTACTAGGGATCAAAAGTCCTGCTCCTAAAAATATTACCATTACAATGAAAGATTTGAAAGAAAGAATTCTTTTACACTTTGCTGGGAAATATGAGAGCCTCGTCAATTAAGGACTAGGGAAAAAAAATCATTGTGTTGAATTTAGAGGGAAAGCATTAAAAAAAAATTATTGCAGGCATTTGGCACTTCCCCCTAGAAAGTTGAATATATAATGTGGATATCCAAAATGGTTACCAGTCAGCTAGCTTCCTAGTTATATGGAGGGTTTGTCCTGTTTCTTCATTATTTGGAGAATAACTGTAACTCTTGGAGAATAAGCTGAGTAACTCTTCATAAAACCTGTGCTACCTTTTAATAACAGATTAATTGACTGCTGCAAAAATTATCACCACAAATAATTGACATCAAATGGTTATTTTTACCACCTATTTTTTTGGGGGAAAGCTTTTGGGCGAGGTTGTTAGATTTCTTTTGGCTGCTCTGACTCAGGCCAACTCTGTTTTCAAAATGCTGCTATTAATTTTATCACTGCTGGAAATGAGGTTCTCTGTTGCGGATTGATGTCAGTTGTCATTATGTTCTGTATATTGTGTTTCATTATTATAATCTGCATATTCTTGTATTCACTGTCAACAGCTTTATGTATTTATAAAGAAAAGTGGGATATAAGTTTATATGAAAAGACCCCAAAAAGTACATCTATGCAAGGAGTTTATATATTTATTTAAAAGAATTTCCAAAATGCTTAATATTTAAAATCTCTTAGCATTTACAAAATGAAAACAATCCACCACCACCCCAAAATCCCACAAGCAAAATAGCTTCATGGATGCCTTTGGAAGGAAGGGTGAGATATGCAAGCAAATACATACATACATACATACATACATACATACAGAGGCAATAAAGAGAGAACAAGCAACAACGGTGTCCAATTTTACAGGTCAGGAAAAACCTGAACAAAAAGACGTAAGATGCCTGAAGCAACTGATGGATGCTGCTTCATATGGTGTTCCACAGTGCAAGGGCAATATCAGAAAATACCCCATGAGGAGATCACCAGGCTGCGACATTCTGTAGTGTCAGGTGCCACAACTGATTTTCTCTCCTGATGATCTAAGTGATCTTACAGGGTTAGCTAATCCGGTTCCAAGTTGTTCAGGGCATTAAATGCTAGTCACAAAACCTTGAATATGGCCCAGTGGCAGCTGCTGCACTTCCGCTCCACAACCTAGAAGTAGCATTCTGCACCACCAGCAGCTTCCACGCCACTTTCAAGGGGAGCTCCACACAGAGGACATTAAAGTAGTCTAATCATGAGTTTACCAAAGGATGAATCGTGGTGGCCAAGTTATCCCTGTTCAGGAAAGAGTCTACTTGGCATATCAACCTAAGTCAAGGAGGTTACCTGCCAGTAACACAGATGCATCTAGGAGCAGCCCCCACCCAAATTGTGTAACTGTGTGACACCAATCCAAATTGACCAGAGCTGGGAGCTGCTCAGCCACAGAGTCTTTGTCTTACCAGGATTCTGTCTTTGTCTGTTGGCCCTCCTGCAGCCCAACAATGCACCCAGGTGCTGATTAAGTACAATCACAGATCTCCAGATTCAGATGTAAGAAATACCGTTCAGTGTCATCAGAATACTGATGATAACATGCCCCAAATCTCCTAGTGACATTGAAGAGCACTGGAGAAGAAATAGCACTCTGTCTGTGGTACCCAACTGCCTGAGGGCAGATGCATAATCCCCCAGTGATATCCTCTGAACCCAACTTTGTAAGCAGGTGCCACCATCTCCCAACTCACAGAGCTGGTCCGAGATGGCAATGTGGTCAACAGTAAAATGACTGAGAGATCAAGTGAGACCAATAGGATCAAACTCATCCTTTCTCCCAAAAAGGGTAATCCACCTGGGCAACCAAGACAGATTCTGCCCCAAGCCCAGGCCTACACCAAGATCAGTATCATCAAATTCCTTCAACTGTTTGCAGATGTACCACGGAGATCCTTTTAAACACTTTATTAAAAAATGGGTATTTGTGACCAGGGACATTACCGCCTGCTACAAACCATCAGGCACCAACACCTCATGCAGATACATGTCAACCACTCCCTGAACCATCTGGCTACACCAGGCTAGCTTCACCATCCATGGTGATCAAGAAGCAACAGAACATATTGTGCTGAAACCACTACAAGCACCTTATCCACATTCTCAGACCTCACTGGAACCCAGCTGGTGTTCTTGCACTTATGGAAGGGCTGTTGACCCCAGTAGAGGTGTCCATTAACAGATGTGGAGGGAAAGTGATTTTTGCTATTTCTGCCATCCCCCAAATAAGTCCTATAGAGCTGGGGGACCCTCCGAAACAAAGTGGAAGGTAGAATTGGGGGGGGGGGAGAGTTGTAGAGGGAATAAAACAGTTTCCCGCTTTTGTTAGCTGACACCTACGCTGGATCGAGAATTCTTCCATGAGTGCAAGAATACCCGTTGGACTCCTTCCACCCAAAGCCTGCAATATTATGCACACTTGTTTGGGAGTCTGAACATACCCTTTTGGAGCACAAGGGGTTGGTGGTGGTAATTCTGTTTTACTCATCTCCTTTCAAGACAAATCTGTTGAAAGGTTTCACAGAACTGGTGAAGTATTGCCAATTAGAACATAAAACTGAAGGTGACTGGGATAAAAAGACCCACAGCTTTATGGTGTGTTAAAATCAGTGAGATTTTCTTTTCTTTTTGCTTCACTGGAATGCAGATCCTACCCTACGCGCTCCTCAGAAGATCCACTGATACATACTAAAGAAATTCTGGTTTTGCTCAGCCAAGCACTTCCATCATGGAGTCTCTCTGCTGTTGCAATTATGGCCAAATGGCCAGTTTCAGCAGAATACGTAAATCAGTTCTTAAAATCACGGTAGGTAAAACACAAAACCACAGATCTATAAAGGGACACAGGATTTGCTCAAACATAAGGATATACTGGTTCATCAACTCTGGCATTGCATGAAACCGTCTATGAAGTCACAAAGAACCTAACTCAGACAGGTAAGTTAAGAAACTGCCATTAAGAGTGAAGAGTATTAGCTTATAAGAACATTTTTTACCCTTTTCAAAATCCACTTGGAAAAGGTACTCTTAGGGGAAGCCCTCTTGTAATTCACTTTAACCATCAGTCACAATCATTTAAAATGGAACGAGACACAATGGCTGTTAGAAAGAAACTGCAGAAGTCCAGAGATATCAAAACGTTTGCAAAATAAAACACTGTTTATTTCCAAATGCACCCGATTCAATTTATTTTAACAAACGACACCACCAGTAGCCTGGAAGCCCAAACAGCTTCTCTGCGCATGAAGGGACAAAGCCAACAGTCATGTAGCCTCACTTCCAGCAGCTGATCAGTACTGGCCCTTGTTGCCACTGGGGAAGGGTGGGGTATCTGGAATCAATCCCAATGCCCTCTTACTCTTCCCAGGAGAGACTGGGTGCTCCTGTTCCGGGAGTATGAGCCCTGCATCAATGTGCGACCATTGTTTGGTTGAACAGTGGGAAGAGCCATAGTGCATCTATTTGCCCGAAGAAAGTCTTATGTCCAATCCCTGGCATCATCTCCAGGTAGGACACTGGAACACAGGTGAGAGCTTTATTAGAAGGGAGGGGACACACAGGCACTGTCTAGTATTTCTAAAGAGCAAATCTGGTAAGTCTGATAATTTGGTAGCAGAAATCACAATTAAAGGTGAGGGGCTGCAATGAAATGGGAAATGGCCCACGTAGACAACAGCTACAAACCAACTAAAACCAGAATAAGGGGAAATGTAACTGGATGAAAAACACTGCACTTTTAGAAAGTAAAAAGCTTTTAAAAAACCCCATTTTATACCAGGTCTGCTGGGGAAGCTATTATTTCTTTTTCAGGTACGTCTACTCTCTGCAAATTGCCTTCAGTTTTATTTCCCCCTTCAAAGAGCAAGAGATTTGCAAGTGCATTAATGCACAGACAGATATCATTGAGAGGTACCTGCTTAAATCCATTCAGCACAGATGGGAGAATAAGCCCGGTGCTTTGCCAAGTTTCAACCCAGACTGAATTTTTACAGCTGGATTATAAAAGCTTGGCTATGTATATTTTAAAAAAGGGGTTTGTGGAAATACTGATACAACCTTTAAACGCAGTGGTACGAACAGCACCGTGATAGCCTAATTTTACACAAGGGGCATGGGCCAATCAGACAGAGGCACAGGCAGAATTTAACAAATTGTTAGTCGCCATTGTCTTATTTACATCAAGCAGTGGCAATAGACTGGAACCTACAAAAATACCTCCCAGGTATAAGGTTTCAAGTCAGACATTTTTCCAGAAAGAAATGAAGTCTTTACGGGCTCTCCTTTCCCTTCATATTACTGCCAAGAACTACAGTCTCCCCAAATCTAACTCCCCCTCCACGCTACTGTAGAATTAACATTTTGGGCTTTCCGTTAATCATACTCTTGCTTCCTCATGAGTATGTATGCGTGTCACTTCCATTCAACTGAGCACTAAAGCTTTACTTCAAACATGTGCTCACACAGGGTGGGTGGCGAATGGTCGGGTGACAACATTCTCCTGCAAGAAAAAAAATCCTGTTAAAAGAGAGAGCTCTACTCCTGAAAATTGTATTTTAGCCATATGCACAGGCTTTAGTGTACTAAAATGTACACACACATACACCCAAATGCCTGTCTGGAGGTCACAAGGAGGAACTGAAACGCTCAAACCAAGCACAGAAGAAGCTAGATGATGAACACAAACCACTAATTGAAAAATAGCTTAATCGTTTTCAACATTTAAGCTTTGGGCATGCAATATTAGAAACCAAATAGTCTTTCAGAAAGGAATTAATGTGTGCAATTTCAAGGGCAGTTCTTCAAAGTGAAGACATGACCCCTTCCTGCATATACTTAGGGTCAAACTGCGCATGACCCTGAACATGTCAACTACATCAGTATTTTTAAAAACTTTCGCTGCAGGTGTAGGGGCCCCCATTTTGGGGGGAACTTCAGCAGAGAGGGAGAGGACTACATGCTGCAGTCAGTTCCAATGAAAATCTGGGAGGCGCACAAGGTATTAAACATTTCTCAAAACCGATGTGGTTTCTAGTGGTGCACTTAGCATCACATGTCGTTTGCCCATCATGCTGCTGCTAGACACTTTACACAGAAGCCAAAACAAAACAGTATTCACCACAGTAAATACAATGCAAAATGAAGCGGATTCCCCATGCACTCAATAGCCATATACTTTGGGAGCATATACTTGGGAGGCCCATAGGGACGCAGGTGGCACTGTGGGTTAAACCACAGAGCCTAGGACTTGCTGATCAGAAGGTCGGCGGTTCAAATCCCCGTGATGGGGTGAGCTCCCGTTGCTCGGTCCCAGCTCCTGCCAACCTAGCAGTTCGAAAGCATGTCAAAGTGCAAGTAGATAAATAGGTACCGCTCTGGCGGGAAGGTAAAAGGCATTTCTGTGTGCTGCTCTAGTTCCCCAGAAGCGGCTTAGTCATGCTGGCCACATGACCGGAAGCTGTACACTGGCTCCCTCAGCCAATAAAGTGAGATGAGCACCGCAACCCCAGAATTGGCCACGACTGGACCTAATGGTCAGGGGTCTCTTTACCTTTTTTTACTTGGGAGACCCAGCCAATGGCGACTTGCACATCTCCCCTTCACACCTCACGAGCAAAGATTCCACAGAATGTGGCTTTCTCCATCTTCTGTATTTTCTCTTCAATTAGAATCATGGTGCTTTCTCCGCACACATACATTTTCCTACATATCCATGCACAGCCAGGGTGAATGATGCTGTACATAATTACTCCAGTGCTCATAAGCAGGCATTGGCTGCCCATACATTACCAGGCCAAGTTCAAGCCTTTCTTCTTCATTTACAAAGCCTTTAACAACTTGGGTCCAGGATACCTTG
Source organism: Podarcis muralis (assembly GCF_964188315.1). Lineage (NCBI taxonomy): Eukaryota > Metazoa > Chordata > Lepidosauria > Squamata > Lacertidae > Podarcis > Podarcis muralis. Next base: position 21,369,754 of record NC_135666.1, on the reverse strand, counting down.
AGGACTGCCCAATCCCTTATATTCCTGCTCTATCACTACCGTCTTCAGGGGAGCGCTGCCCCATGACTTGGATGCAGAGTATCTACCAGGAGCCATTCGTTCGGTACTGTGGGCCCAATTTTATGGCGCTCCCTTCCAATTGAGGTCAAACTGGGCCCCTCACAATGGAACTTATTATTTTATTTCAGCAGGTGTTTTGATTGAACTCTGATTTTACAGTTTAAACTCATTTTTAGCCTTATTGGGTCACCGCTTAATGACAACTGTGATTAAGTGGTACGCAAATTGTTGGAATAAATTGCAGCGTCAACTCACGGCAAGGTCAGAAAGCCTCTCTGCTGAGCATCTTCAAGAGGCAGCCACTTCCACTGAGCAAGCAGGTTGCATATACTGCCCCCTGAGTCACTCAGTTCCAATTTACTTTCATAGGGAGGTAGCCAAGTAGCTGCCCACCAGGCCTTTAAATTGTCCTCCCCATGGGACTATGAAATTAGTGGCATCTGCTTGTAACAAAACTGAACTGGATTGCACCAAAGCCCCCACCACCACCACTAAGCTAAGAGGAAACTTTTCAAAATTTTGCAAGCTAGGTGAGTGTGAGTGTAATGTCAGTAAGAAATACGATATGCGACCCATATATATCCAGTGGGACATGAATTAACTATTTTAACCCACCTGGCCTTAAAGAAGATTTAAAATTAAACCAGCAATTTATTGTTTCTTCGAGGTCTCATTTTCTTTTCCAGGTTTCACACTCTTTAAATATGCTATCTTTAAAATGGTGGCTTTCTTACAAAATTTGGTTGGCCACAATCCTAAATGGGGACCAGGTGCTGGAAGAGTTTCACGGAGGCCAGAATAGCTCCATAGGACTACAGAAGTCTTCTTTTTTAATATCGCCCAGATCCTTACACACCTTAACTGGATGGCGATTAGAAAGCTTCTTGGCCCCAGTACAGGAAGAGTGAAGTCATGACTGAGCCCCATTGGAGCAAGTGTGTTGGGCCAACTAGAAGGGGATGGAGACAGATTTGTGGACTCACCCCAGTCACACAGCAAGGAATGTCAAACCCTTCCCCGCCCTGTAGCTTCACTTCTCCGTTATAGTCATCTAGGCTATTTATCCTTAGCCAAATGTTGATGCCAGAAGTGTGCTCAACTAAAAGGAAGGCACTTCTGCAGACAGGTGAACCTGGATTTGTAACAAGGTGTTGCCATCAGGGGGAGGAAAAATGGCTTTGGGGTTTTGCTTGCCACTTCTTTGCTGCGTCATCATCCTGTACAAAGCCTCCCACAGTGCGACAACTGCAGCAAGAATACTATTAGCCCAACGATGGAAGCCAGAAGAACTACCAACAAAGGAAGACTGGCAGATGAAACTGATGGACTATGCCGAGTTGGCAAAATTAACTGGGAAAATTTGGAACCAGCAAGACCAGACTTTCCTGAAAGATGGGAGGAAATTTATGATATATTTGAAAGACAATTGTAATCAACTGACGTCGCTTGTAGGGTTGCAAGAAGTTTTGTAAGGAGAACTATATGAATTATTGCAAAAAAAGGACTAAGAAGGGGTTTATTTAGTGTTTGGATTTTATAGCAATAACTATTAAAATAAAATGCAAAATCAGAAAGAATGTTAGAAAACCATTAGTCGAGGCTGATGGAAGTCCTAGGCTGTGATAGTCAAAGGTTTGTTATATTGTATAAGATGGGATGTTATGTTTGGAATACGTGTGCAAAAACAAATAAAATTTATATTATATATATATATATATATATATATATATATATATATATATATATATGAGAAACCTCCCACAGTGCTGCATTGCTGCAGAGGGTCCCCTCAAAGTCATGGATCTCTGCTGTATCTCACCTATTCTGTTTCGCCAAAGCACAACCAACAGCGGTTGGACTGGAGGCGCCATAGCTATCTATTTCCCTATGCTCAAGAGCATCCTGAAAGTTGGGAGATGAGATCCTCTGATATTTTCTGTCCCTGGGGTGAGTAAGGAAGACCGTGATGTGTGTGTGTTCAGTGATAGGCTGCAAAAGTTTAATGTCACAGGTTTATAAAAGTTGAGGGGGCTTTTCTGAAAGAATACTTGCCTTTGCCAAGTCTGAGCATGTATATGGGGTTGTGAGAAGCAATTCAGCAGCTAAAAACTAGCAAAATTATCTTCCAGCAGGTCTTATGTTAAGCAGGAAGAAATAATGTATCACTAGACCAAGGAGCAGGCGCGATGGGGTAAAATTGTACAACCTGTTCTAGCTTAACTCCAGGTGACAATGCCGACTTGCTCTTAAAGGTACCCCGACAATTATTTTAAGTGCTACCTTTTTGGTCCAAAAGATTTGGAGAAGAAACAGAAAAGGAAGTGAATAATATGAAAACAATATAATGTGGTAGCTGCTCACCTTGAGCCTTAATCCCAGTTCTGGGGTAACAGGAAACCATGGTTTCCTGCTAAAACAGGGATGGGGATAATCTAGCCTTCCAGATGTTGCGGAATACAATTCTTTGCTGGCTGAGGCTGTAGTTGTTGAAGTTTAACAACACTTTGGGGGGGGGAGAACAAATTTCCCACTCCTGTGCAAAAATTTAGGATTTTTTTTTTAAAATAGTGTAGTGTTCGTTATCATGTTAATGTAGATATATACACTATATTATGAAGTATTACGGCATAGATATATCATTGTGTCCATTGAACCTATATGTTTATTATTTCTTGTGAACTCTTCAGGGCATAATTTAGGATGGATCTGAAACTGATCCTAGAGTGTTGTCTGAAGGCAGATGAGGCCCGCATTGGGTCCAGTGCCTGGGTGGCAGGCTGCCTAAGAGCCACATGTACATCTCCTTGGATTGCACGGTGGAAGAAAGGCAGGATTATAAGTGCAAGATAAAAATAAAATAAATAAGATGACTAATAAGCAGCTGCAAGCCTCTGGCTGCTGCTTTCCCCCCATCCACACACCAGGAGGAAGAGATTAAAAGCATCTGCTTCTTGTTTCAAACCAACCACACTTCCCTGTGATGTTGAAACCCTTTACTTTAAATGATAACTTTCACCAAAAAAAAAAAAGACACCTCAGTTTGATTCTGTAATAATTGTTTAAACAATCCACAATTCCAAGCTCCAGCATCACAGGGAACTGTGGTTAGTTAAAAACCAGAAGCAGATGCTTCTCATCCCACCCCCCACCCCCCAAGCAGGGAAGGAAAAGGAGAGAGGAACATGTATTCACGTAGCACGAAGCCAATGTTATCTGTTATATCCGAACCCAGGCATCAGCGACAGGGCAAGAGAGATATGCAAATAAGACAAGTATGTTTCAGCACTACTTTGGATGCATAGTCAGAATACTTTTTTATAAAGGGAGGAGTCACACATGCATGTATCATCTTTTATATTGCCAAGGAGCAGGTTATATTACCAAGGATAGTAGATTCCTATCCATTCCAAAATGGATAAATCTGATTAACGTCATAAATGGTTTAGCTGACTCTATAGATGCATTTAAAGAAATAAAAATAAAAAATCAATAGAAATTACTTAGTTGTCACTTGCCGTAGAAGCCACCATCAGTCTCATTAAGTAGTATCAAAATACAACCTGTTTTCAGGACCTGTAATATTCATCTTACAGTGGCAATTAAAGCTAAGAGCTTAAAAAACAAGAATGCTTTAAAACGCCTTTTAGCCAACTTCTTTTTTTTTTACAAATATCCCATAAATATTACACATCCTTTACATATCAGTAAAGTGAATTCATGCTTTATTTGATATTCTTATTTTCCTGCTGCATGAGTCTGGTTTTGCACTTTGTAGGGGTGGGCATTTGATGACAATACCCCTTTCCTTTAGAGGAATCTACAACACATTTCACAAAAATGCAGTTCAGATGTTCAGGAGTGGCTTGAGGGTTTGGGGGTTGTTGTTTTTTGCAAGCCCCTGAATGGTCCTGGAAAAAAGAGTAGCACTTATTGCCCTTTTAAAAAACAAAACAAAAATAAAATAAAATAAAATACATGTTATGTTTTGTAAAAGTTAACTGGAAACAACAACAAAATTTGGCAAGGCAGACAAGACAGTATACCTATGAATCTGGCCTCTTCTGAACAGTCTTTCAGTTAAGACGTAGAGCACTCTGACTTTTCAGAAGAACCACTGGGAATTGTGGTGCTGCATCTATTGCTACAGAACATATTAAAGGTCAAGCGCCATAAATAGAGGGGCAAAAAGGGAAGTCAATAAGAAAGTGAGGAGAGATCCAAAACCCACAAATTCCCCTCAATGTAAACACCTAAAATAAGCAAGAGTCTTCAAAAACAGCCTTTTCAAGATCTCCCCATCTAAATTGCTTCATTTTTAATTGCTCTGGCTTCCCTACCAACACAAATGCAAATAAAATCAACGACAGCCCCATCTTGTTGGGAAACTGCCAGGGAGATATTGTCCATCATGGCCCCAAGCCGGCTGCCGAACGTCCATCGATCTCCCGTAGCCAGGCAGATCCAGCAGTTAGCGACACAAAGCCTCAGAAATAGATTGCCACATTCCAGGCTTGTGCACACTGTTCTTTATCAGCAGAAACCACAGCCAGAAAGCTTGCACCGTAGAAGAGAGCATAATTTACAGACTTTATTTAGCGTTGAACAGAACAAAGGAAAACATGACCGTTCTGTGTCAGTGTCTCCGACCGACTGAAATCGAAAGGAAACAGCAAACATAAACATCCTCAACAGGAAATACGCAGACTCTGTGACTCACAAGCCTGCTCTCTCTTAAGGTGGAACGGAAATATCCTAACATCCTCCCCCTTTCCGTGTAACCTGTAGTACCTGTGGTTCACCCAATTGCAACCTCTGTGTGTAAACCTTAAGTTGTTCTTTGTTAACAACCTTAGACAACAGATCAGCAGGAATTTCATTTCCTGCCATGTAGGACACCCGAATCAGTCCCTTTTGAATACACTCTCTTGCACGATGTAGCTTAATCTGCAAGTACTTGGTTCTTTGCTTGCAACTCTCGGAGTTCAGCAAAGCCAAACACGATCTATTGTCTTGATACACTTGTATAGGACATTTCACAGAAACCCCGATGTCCTTAAACAGTTGCATCAACCATTCACAATCCATGAGTGAAAATGACAGAGCATTGAGTTCTGCTTCACAGGAACTTAGGCTCACTGTTGTTTGCTTCTTGCACAACCAGTCAAACAGGCAGTGGTTGTACATGTAGCATACCCCAGAAGTGCTTGTACCATCTGTGGTGTCACTTCCAAAACTTGCATCTGCAAAGATTTCAAGACCTCCAGTCTTCTGACTGGTGAACCTCAGCCTGTAGTGCATAGTCCCTTTCAAATAGCGGGCTATGCGCTTCAGAGCTTTCCAATCCTGAACCGTAGGATTGTTGGCATGTCTGCTAAGCAGATTACAGCTTACAGCAATGTCAGGTCTTGAACATCTGGCAATGAAATTCAGCTTGCCTAGAACGCATCTGTATAGCGTTGTGTCAGAAAACGCTTCAGCAGTACTGTCTACCTGGTAACCTGTCACCATCGGTGTGTCTGCTGGGTTTGCATCAACCAAATTCAACTTGGTTAATACATCAGCAATTTTCTGTGTTTGGTGTACCAGAAAATTACCTGCTTGGTCCTTCTCCACCTGCAGAGAAAGATAGTTGGATACCTCACCAAGATCCTTCATGTCAAAGTGCTCCTTCAGCTGAGCTAGGGTGCTTTGGTAAAAAGCCTGATTCTTCCAAAACATCAGAAGATCATCAACAAAACATAAACAATACAGTTTGTTTTGCCCCTCCTCCTTGACAAACACACATGGATCAGCTTTGCCCTGGTGAAAACCTAGAGAAAGCAACGTTTCAGTGAGTTTTGTGTTCCAACACCTAGCACTCTGCTTGAGACCATACAAGGATTTCCGCAATTTACAGACCATTCCCTTCTGTATCTCCATCCCATCTGGTGGAAGCATGAACAGCTCTTCGTTCAAAATCCCGTACAAAAAAGCTGTATTAATGTCGTGGTGGGAAACATGCAGTTTCTCCTCCGCAGCAATCTTGAGCATCAGCCGAATGCTCTCATATTTGACGGTGGGTGAGTAGGTCTCGTGGTAATCCTGTCCTGGTACCTGTGAAAAACCTCTGGCAACCAATCTGGCTTTGTGTCTGACAACCTTGCCATTCTGGTCTGTCTTGGCCTTGAAGACCCATTTGCTGCCAACCAGTCTCATACCTGGGACTACCGGTACCAGTTCCCAAGTTTGGTTCCTGTTCAAGGAATCAACTTCAGCCTTCATGGCATTAAGCCAAGGCTCAGCATCTTTAGAGGTTAACTCCTGAACCTCTTTGAAGCTTGAAGGTTCCCACACCTTCTCTGAGCTACTAAGAACAGCAGTTGCAGTCTTAGCAAACTCATCAGCAAATCTCTTTGGAGGTCTGCCTTTGGTCGCCCTTTCAGACCTACGTACTAGACGCAAGTCTTCTGGACTCATCTCCTCTTTCTTAGGAGAAAAATGACCAATGGTGAACAGTGGTTCTTCCAGTTCATTGTCAGACGCATCAGATGGTCTGACTGAGGCCTTTGCACTCTTGTAGTCTGCTGTGTCATCACTCTCACTGACATCAGCAGCAGCGCCGCCCAATGAACTGGAATCCGAACTCTGATCATCATCATCATCATCATCATCATCATCCTCATCATCATCCTCAGCAGCTTCCTCAGCTTTAGCTGCTTGCTTGACATCACCTTCATCCTCCTCTGGGTAACTCTGGAAAATTCCCACATTTTCCCCCCACTTAGGATTGTACTCAACACTCCTTGTGAACTTAATGGATTTAGAGCTAGTCATCCATACCCTGTATGCACCCTTTTCGTACCCCATGAACAAACCATGTGCCCCACGCTTCCCAAGCTTGTTGGTTTGTGGGGTGCGTACCCACATGTCAGAACCAAATATTCTCATGTGTTTGGTGTTGGGTTTCTTGCCAAACATCTTCTCATAGGGGGTACAACCAATGGGTGATGACAATCTGCGATTAACGGAGTAAACCAGATTCCCCAAAGCCTCCCCCCAAAACTTATCAGGGAGATTGGCATCATGCAACAAGGTTTTCATTCCTTGCAGCAATGTTTGATTTGCTCTCTCCGCAAGCCCATTCATCCATGGCGATCTGGGGGCTGACATGTCATGCTGGATTCCCTTCTCAGTCAGGAAAGCTTCAAACTGCTGAGAAGTGAATTCCCCGCCCCGATCGGTAAAAAGACAGGAAATACGTTTACCGTGAGCATTCTCCAACCAAGCACAGAATGCCTTAAACTTCGGAAACGCTTGTGATTTCTGTTCGAGCAAAAACACATGAATGTACCTAGAAAAAGAATCAATTAGAACCATGAAGAACCTTGCTCCTCCTAAAGAGGGCGTAAGTGGCCCAACCAGGTCTGCGTGCACTAGCTGGTAGGGCTTGGAAGCCTGCCTGCTAGACTCTTTGCCTTTTGGAGCAACCTTCACCTTGTTCTCTGCACAAGATACACACTTCATGTGAAATTTACAGGGTTTGATGTTCAAACCCTCAACCACCTCTGGCATCTTGGCCAGTGCCTTCCAAGAGAGGTGACCAAACCTTCGATGCGCTTCATGAATGCAACCTGCATGAAGAACTTTGTTAGTTTGTGCAACACAACAAGAATCAGCATTAGATACAACAGCAGTGTCCTCATAAGTTATATGGAACAAACCATCCATAAACTTTGCATGCAAATAGTCCTCTTTGCCTTTACTGATGACACAGACGCTCCTCTTGAAGGAAATCTGAAAACCACGTCCAGTAAGCTGCGGGACGCTCAACAAATTGCTTGCAGCTCCAGGAACATACAGAACATTACTGATGGTTGTATGCAAACTTGCAAGTTTCACAGTCCCTTCTCCTGCAATTTGCAACGTCCTTCCATCAGCCAGGTGGATCTCACCTTCCTGAGGCTTGAAGGAGATAAAGAGGTGCCGATCCTTTGAGATGTGGCGAGTACAGCCCGAATCAACAACAAAACTGCCTTTGGCTGTTGGAGCAGCCTTCACAGCAAGCAAACCCTTGTTTTCCACTGGCTTGGGCTTTTGCAGCTTGCCCCCCTGCTGCTCCTGGCCAGCAGACGTGCCTTTAGCCTTTGGTGAAGCTGTGCCAGCAGACATAGCCTTGTCTTCCACTGGCGTGGGCTTTTGCTGCTTGCCCCCCTGCTTCTGGTCAGCAGACGTGCCTTTAGCCTTTGGTGAAGCAGTGCCAGCTAACAAAGCCTTGTTTTCCACTGGCGTGGGCTCTTCACCCTCCCTCTGCTTCTGGCCATCTGCAGACGCCTGTTTACCTTTGCCTTTCCGGCCTCTGCAAAGGCGTTGACCTTGGTTCTCACGAGAACCAGAGCTCTCAGCTGCCGTCTCCTTGGCTCCCCCTGGAGGCTGGAATGCTGCCTGGGATGACATCACAGTCTGCTCCCCCTGCAGCTTGCAACCGGTGCCCTCAGCATCCCTGCATACACTCGCATTCTGGGAAACAGCTTGGACCTCCGATGCAGTCAAACTCTGGGCTGGGACAACTGAGTTGTGAGCTTTCATCAAAGCATACCACATTCCACGTGCAGTGGTGTTGCCAGCCAGCGTCTTAATTTCCTCAAGAGATACGGATAAGACTATTACGTCAATCGCCTTCGAATCATCGGCTTTCCATCTCTCTGTCAGAGGAACTGGGGGGGCCTCACTCACGGTATGCCACACCCTAAACTGACGCAGCAAACTCTCACACCATTTTGCCCAGGTCTGATAGTTGTGGCCATTTAGCTTCGGTGGACACGGAGCTACTTCTGAGGATTGTAAAAGATCCATCTCAGGTCTTTACGTGAGCCCAAGTCTTTATGCCTTCAAAGACTTATTATCTCGGCAGCCCATTAATCACGAACTCCCTGGCTTGGCTCCCAGGCCAATTAAGCCTTGCCGGAGTTCAAAGGCTCCGTCCGAGGTAAAACAGAAAAGCCTCCCTTTCGCTGCTTTCGCTTTTCACATACCTCTCAAACGCAGTCTGTTGCAGCTTTACTCTCCTGTAGGTGCTGTGAATCTGGGCCCGAAACCTTGTTGTTGGGAAACTGCCAGGGAGATATTGTCCATCATGGCCCCAAGCCGGCTGCCGAACGTCCATCGATCTCCCGTAGCCAGGCAGATCCAGCAGTTAGCGACACAAAGCCTCAGAAATAGATTGCCACATTCCAGGCTTGTGCACACTGTTCTTTATCAGCAGAAACCACAGCCAGAAAGCTTGCACCGTAGAAGAGAGCATAATTTACAGACTTTATTTAGCGTTGAACAGAACAAAGGAAAACATGACCGTTCTGTGTCAGTGTCTCCGACCGACTGAAATCGAAAGGAAACAGCAAACATAAACATCCTCAACAGGAAATACGCAGACTCTGTGACTCACAAGCCTGCTCTCTCTTAAGGTGGAACGGAAATATCCTAACACTTTTCAGTTCTCCTTTGTTCTGTTGTCCACTGCTCTGAATTTCTCAATACAATCTGGAGCTGCTGCTTTCAAATAAGCTCTGGACTGAAGTTCTTAAGAGTTTAATTTCTGTTAAGATGAAGCCTGTGTATACACTACATCTTTGAAGCACATTATTTCCCTCAAAGAATTCATGGCACTGTAGTGTACACTCCTGACAGAATAATTCGCAGCAACCGTTAACAAACTACAGTGCCCAAAATTCTTTGAAGGAAATAATGAGCTTTAAGGAGGCAATGTATACCGTCAGGAGCTCAATTCAGCTCAGACAGGCTGAGGCTACTCGGTGGCAATGCACTCTGTGCTTTCACAGAGGCATTCACAACTATTCTTACTTGCCATGTTCCAGGAATAAGCTCTGATATCAAAACCAAGTGCTGGCCCTGAGAACCAACACCAATCAAACCCAAATACAATGCATTTTCCATGGTTACCACAATCTGGGTAACACACCTCATACAGGAAAATTGGTTTCTGTATTCCAGTGAGGCAAAAGCCACAATCTTCTCACTCAACACTACTTGAAACTTCTGCGTATATCTTTTCCATGTGCCAATCGGCTGTTAAGCAAACAATCCATCTTGGTTGTTATAATCACAGATCCTCCGCTAAATTGCTATCAAACACAATTTTATTGTGTACAGGCCAGCAAAAGACTAAAGTGGGTCCTCAGGTTAAGAACTTAATTTGTTCTTAACCTGAAACTGTTCTTAACCTGAGGTACCACTTTAGCTAATGGGGCCTCCCACTGCCACTGCACAATTTCTGTTCTCATCCTGAAGCAAAGTTATTAACCCGAGGTACTATTTCTGGGTTAGCGGAGTCTGTAACCTGAAGCGTCTGTAACCCAGGGTACCACTGTATTTGGGATAAGCACCAGGGAGGCCTGTCCTGTTTTGCCACCTGAGGCAAAACAGTGCTGGCCGCCCAGCCCCCCTCCTTGCCCACTGAAGCTCACTGGGGTTGTGTGGCTCCAGTGGCAGCTTCCAGAGGGATGTCATGCGACTGCAGTGGCAGCAGGGGCAGGTGGGATGCCCGCAGGGGCACTGCCCCACAGGATTCCACTGCCAGCGGCGGCTGGTTTGCTCTGCCTCATGGGCAGCATAGCCCTGGGGTGCCACATTACATGCTGACAACTACACTAAATTGAGATGTGGGGTGGTAGTGTGGTTGGTTCAGAAGCTTTCGTTGTCTGGTTCTTAGCAAGAAGTGCTGATGAACAGAATTTTGCCACTTTGATTTGCACACAGACATTAGGATGAGTAGAGAGCGTGCTACAGCTCTATATTCACACTGTTTGGTGAGTTGTCAGATGGAGATGGCATAACCCTCTTAAGAGAACTGAGTTCAGAAGCTGGCTGTGCAGAATGTTGATTGGCTGGCCCCAGTGGCAATCACTCCGAACAATACAGTCTCATCGCAACAATTATGTTATACTTGGGTCAAGATGAATGGTAGGAGAACAGTGGGGAGTCTCATGTAACAGCAAAGTATAACAAATAAATATATATCTCTCTATATATATACGTGGTATGGATGCTAATAATTGTGATTTAAGATAGCTTGCACAAACCAACATTCCAGACTAACACTGCAGGATGTAATTAACGTGGCAGAAACTGACTTGGAATACCAGACAGTTTACGTTATCGCCAACACCTCGCTCTTCTTTCTTTCTTTCTTTCTTTCTTTCTTTCTTTCTTTCTTTCTTTCTATGGTTTCTATTGAACCATTTTGCACAGGCCACAGGAGAGGTTTACAACAGAAACAAACAGACAACAAAATCCAGAAAAACACACACAATCCATTTAGAACTTACAACAAGGAGCCACTAAGTGGCAATTAGGTCTCTCCTCCTCCAAATGCCCTCTGGAAAATAGGCTTTGTTAATGGCCGCTAACTATTTTGCTTTTTACATAATTGCCACTGTCTGTTCTTTTTGCATTTCATTTCCTTCTGACCTCACTCCCCCGCCCATCCCGTTAAATGCCTGCCAGTTTAGGATTGCATTTCATACATCTGATGAAGTGGGCTTCAGGCCACTCAAGCTTATGCCATAATAAATGTGTCAGGCTTTAAAAAGGTGCCACAAGACCTTTTTTTGCTGCAACAGGCTTATATGGCTCCCCCTCTGGAAAATGTTTTTGGTTCTGTAATCCAAACTGTATGTATGGAAAGAGGTCAAAATAGCCACACGCTGTTAAGTTCCACTAGGGTTTTTATATACAGACGTTTCGGAAGACCTCAGAAAATGATAATATGTTGCTGAGGATTTAAAAAAAAGAGAGGAAAAAAAGAAAGATGCAAGTTATCTTCATGGCATTTACGGAACAGACTGATCTAAGATGGCTAAGATGTTTATAAAAGATAGTAGTAAAATAAATTCTGGAATATAATATATTTTAGAAGTAGATGCAAGGGCTCAATACAACACCACGCTGTGTATAAAATAAATTTTGTTCTTGCAGTTTTAGTATGCGCGGGGTTGGGGGGAATGAAACCACTAGAATTGTTTGCAGCTATGAACATGCTATGAATCTACCTCTTTGTAGCTTTGTGCTTTGAATAAAAAAAGTGTTGCAGTGAAAGGTAAGTGTGACTGCATGCTAAATAGGAGAGGTTCTGCACACATAAAAACAGGGAGATTAGAGCGATCGTGTAACAATTTGTAGCTTGTTTTTCCAAATGCTCAGCCCGTTAATGCTGCAGCGGTTATCGTACAGCTGCCGCAGCCTATTAAAAGAGCCTTTTTCCCCCACTCAAAGCTAAAATGCTGGCAGGCAAGAGACAGAGTCCAGTAACAATTTGATTACTCAAGATTATGCCCGTTTTTAAAATTCCAGTTGTGTAAGTATAGAAAACCAGAAGTTTACTTGTCTTAAGTTACCGTGTGCTCATTTGAACAACACTCATTTTAAAACTAAAATTTGGCAGGCGATTATCACATAATGTAGACCAAATGCACTTGGAATGTTGAAAAATAGCTTTCGAAAAACCAAGAGATTTCACTTGGAAAACACTAACTATGCAACCACAGCTCCTACTCTACGCAAAATGTTTTAGAGCACTATGTTATACTGCACCCAGCCAACCCCCTCAACTCAAGGTGTGATCATTTAGTCTTCAAGTGGAAGACCTGCTGAAGTTCTGGAAATCTTGAGGATTAAACCAAACAGAACGTGTATGTCTGAAATCCAGCCAAGCAATCTTCAGAACCCGCACAAAAAGCCTTGAACAGCCTTCCCCAAACTGTTGCTCTCCAAATGTTGTTGGACGTTGGCTACAACCATCATGGCCAATGGTCAGGGATGATGACTATACAGTACCTTGGTTGTCGAACACCTTGCGACTCAAATGTTTTAGCTCCCGAACGCCGCAAACCTGGCTTCCGACTGAGTGCAGGAAGCTCCTGCAGCCAATCGGAAGTCGTGCCTTGGTTTTCAAACATTTTTGGAAGTCGAACGGAATTCCGGAATGGATTCTGTTTGAGAACCAAGGTACGACAGTATTAATCCATGCATACCATATACATGATAACACCAAACAAAGGATGCCCTGAACTGATCCAGTTTTAGAAAGTTTCAGTTATCTGTAGTTTACCAACCCCTTCCCCACAGGTCTTCAAGAATGAGGCACTTCTATCTTCCATGGCTGGAATGATTAATACCCCGGCTAAGTTCCTAATTGGTAATTGCTGTCAATCTGTATATGGACTTATCTGAAGATAGGTGTGCAGGAATATTTCAAGTACCCATTTCAGTACTGGTGGCCTAAACTCAGATATCTTCCACCAGCACCTACTTTCGGTCACACAAACTCTTTTGTGCCTTTCTTGAAGGAAAAAACAAGCAGTACAGAAAGTGTATATACACATGCTTGGATACACAAATTAATAAGACTGTATTTCATAATCTATTACCGATCATGGCTATCCAAGAGGTTCTGGATGAGTCTTGGTCACCCATAAAGCCACTGTATTTTAACTGAGCCAAAGTAGACCAATGAGCTGTGTCCTCATGTTGGAACTTTTGACTGGTTTTCACAGTTTATCATAGGAACATTTGGGAGGCTAACCAAGTCATTCACTCTCATCCGAAAACATCCATCTGCAAAAAAACCCCAGGAAAAACCACAATGACCTACCTCACTAGGTTGCTGATGAGATGGCTGCATTTTCATGGTACTTGCCATAATTAAAAGTGCCATGAATTATAAACACTCTGAGAAGACAAATTAGCACCACCAGGAGCCATAACATTTGTTTCCAGGTTGAATGAATGAACAAAACACGAGAGCTTTGGAAATTATACCCTACCTGTCCGATAAACAAAGTTGCCTTCAGTCTCGGAGGATGACGGAGACACCAGTTCCTCTTCAAATTCGTTGGAGCTAAACGAACCCGAATGATTCCTTTGCCTTGTTTTTTCCATCATGGCTGCATTTGTGGCCATGACATGCCTCAACGAGTCATTCAGGTAGCGGTTCAACAAGCTGTTTTTGTATTTGGGGGGCGATACATAATCCTCATTGGCACTTCCTTCTGGTCTAACTCCAGATTTAATTACTGAGCTTTCAGTCTTAATCACGGTGTGATGAACGGGCGTGTTGTATCCCCCTTCATTCATATGGCTTCTGGGAGGGTTTTCGCCATCTGAAGAGAGAAGACCCATCAGAGAACACCATTACCTATGTCTCTTTAAAAAATTTTTTTTATTATTATTCATAATTCAGCTTTTAGAGGATAAGTGAGATCAGACTAGATTATAAGAAGGGCTATTTTGAAGATCCATTAAGATGCCACCAGTCACTTCCCCTACCTCATCTAAAACCAGTTTCAGATTATTTCTTCAAACTAGAAGAAGGGGTAGGGTATTTCCTGAGCACTCTTTTGATCTTCAATAAGAATTACAGCAACTGATTTATGATCAGCATATGTTTTATATGCTGAACAGGTCATGAAATTAAATTTGGTCAAATAGTGTGGTGCACCATTTGAGAATTGCTGAAATCAAATTAGTGATGGGCATCTATTGATGACATGCAGGAGTGTTGCTGGTGTTTTGTCAGAGTGATCACCACCATTATTTTAGGGAGTAATGTAGCACAAGAGCCTAGATGGACCTGACTTTTTGGGGTGTCTGTGGCAGCATTATACATCTCATTATACATTATAAACCTATTTTTAGCCATCTCACCCCTTGTTTTTTCCTGTAAGACCAATTGCAGTCATTAACAGCCGTCAACAGGTTTACCACACCTATTAGCCAATCACCCATTCCCACCACCCTTCTGAGTAATACCCCTCCCCACCCTCTCACTATATATAAGGGTCTGGTGACTTCTGTTTCAGTGTATCTGAAGAAGTGTGCATGCACACAAAAGCTCATACCAATAACAAACTTAGTTGGTCTCTAAGGTGCTACTGGAAGGAATTTTTTTATTTTGTTTCGACTGTGGCAGCAAAGATAGCCCTAGGAATTGCAGCCCAATCTGACAAGGGATAGTTTTCACCTTGCAAAAGAGAAAACACAGTGGCTACCTAAAATTCATTCTGAGGAAGTGGAGGCAGATGGCAAAAGAATTCCTTGAACTGCCAGCATGTGACCAAAATGGAGACAAAATGGACCAAGGCTCTGATACCTAGCAGGTGCTTCCACAGAAGTCCTACAGCCAACAGCTGCCTGGATAGCCAGTCATAAAAAACATTGTAAAATGAAATAAAATGTACAGAAAGTAGGGATCACCTAAGCCCTATGGCTTCCAGGATTTCATCTTCCTCAAAGCCAGAATGGATGCTTCTTAAATTTTAGCATGCACGTGTGTTGCAGCTTGCAAGAGCACCAGCTCCTTGAGAACTGTCAGCCACTTTCAATTTTACTGGCTTTGCTTGGACATCTACAAAAATATATATTGAAAACAAACCTTCTGAACATGAATCATCGCTGCTTACACTAAGTCTTTCAGCATTTCCTTGAACATACTTGTTGTACAGCTTGATTCGCAAAGCCCAGCTGAGGTCTGGTTGCCGGACAGTATTTTTAAGGCGACGTCTTGCATTGGCAAACCAGTTTGACACCTAAATAAAAGACAAAATGCATTAGTTTTCTCCCTCCTTCAAGAGAGAACCGAAGAGTTTTCTCACTGGCGTGTGTTTTATGACGCGTGAAAGAGAAACAAGTAGACTGTTCGCATTTTTATTTCAGCAAAAGCCGAAGTGAAAGCAGTACGAACACTGAAAACATTTAGTACTTAATCTAACTTTATTAGAAGCCACCTTTACGGTTTTAAGATAAGCAGCTTAAATATATGCCTAAACCTTCATCCCAAGACCATGTCCATATCATCTTGCACTTCTGTTGTTTCAGAGGAACAAGGAAGAACAAAATACTGCATTGTCCCTCTTTCAGCAAGGAGGATGCAACAGGTGGCACTTCCTGTGACAATACAAACATGAAGCGCAGCTGCAATTTCAGGGGTTCTGGATGGTGGTTACAACATTTCCAATTTTTGCAGCCCAGCCATGCAGTAGTGACCTTCCGCTGGCAGTGGTTACTGATCAATTCCATACCGTCCAAGCGTCCTGATTTTCCAGGGACAGTCCTAGGATTACGGAAGTCACCCCAGCTTCTGATTTGATCCTGGAATGTCCCTGTTTCGCCTGCCAGTGCTGCTGCCGCCGCCAAGCTCAAGAAGAAGGATGAGCCAGCGCTTGTCCTGAGCGATGGGGAAGGAGCATCCCGTTACCTCTCCTTGGCCACTGCTGCTGGGCTCCTCCCCTGGGCAGCTTGTAGCGGCTGCTGGAGAGCAAGCAAGGAGGAGCGGAGCGCAAAGAGTCTCGATATAAAAATAAGAATACTTTGTGCATCCATTCTGATCTTGCCCCTTTCTAAAACGTGTTTATTGGCGTGTGTTTTTCTTTTTGCACATCCACCAAAGAATAGAATAAGATTGGAATTAAGGGGTTTTCTCAGTTCAATGGAGGATGTGCCTCATTGTTTTGTTTTTGTTTAAATTGCTGCTATTTTTTACCTATGTCATTTTAAACTGTGATATCAATGCTGTATTCTTAGTTTTAGATGTTGATTTATGTGGAAATTGTTTCCCATTTGGTTGTGTGTTTTTTTTGATGTGGTTTATTTATTGTTTATGACTTTTGTAATTATGTAATTCTTGTTATGCTGTAAGCCGCCTTGAGCATTGTTTTTTTTAACCGTGGAAAGGCGGCATGCAAATAAAAAATGATGATGATGATGATGGTGTAGCAGTGGTGGAACTCGCCCTTCTTCTGATAGGAAATGCTCTGCATGGGAGAGGGATGGGGGGGGCGAGTGAGAATTGCCCCTATTTTCATATGAGGAATGTCATAGGGTATGCAATTCATACGTCTGACAGAGAGGATTGTGAGGCTAGCACAAGATCCTGTAATCTGGAAGTCACAAGCACAGTCTGACACTAGGCAGACTGACTAGCTTTCTGACTCCGACTCCGTCTAAGACCATTCATATGCTCAGCATCCCAGCAGGATACTTTTAATGTCTGCAGCAGTTGTCAAAGGCAATGTATTCGCTTGCCAAAGAGCAGCACGGAAGCATACCTTGGCCTTATCAGACTGCCATGTGCAACAACAGAAAGTAGGGTATTATCCACAGAGCTCTTTACAACAAGCAATAAAAACGAGTGTGATTTATGTGTGTGTGCTACTATTTGGTTGAAAAGGCCAGCAGCAAACACCGCACTCTCACCATTTCCATGTCAACCGCAAGCATTATTCATGCGAATATGAACAGCTCCTCTTTGAAGCATTCCAGGAGACTGAAAAATCTCACAAATAAAGTAAGATAGCTGTTAAAAACAAGAATCCCCAAAGATTTGTATTTTGGATTCTCCCTTGCCCCCACGGGAAAAAGAAAAAAAAATTAATCATTTTAGGTTGGGGGATCAAACTTTTCTATAGGTTCCAGAGCCCCCGAGAGACCTATCTCCTGAAGAGTAGCAACTGTTAGTAAACAGCCAAGTTTTGACAAACCCCCAAAGAAAAAAGCAACAGCCCCCTGGCCAACATGGACAGCTGAAGCATGAAATATATCCCTATTATATAATGTGACAGACTAATATGTCTCATGTAGTTGGCCATAACCCAGAATCATGCAAAATCAGCAATGGGTTGTTGTATATAGTTCCAGACCCACAGCAGCACAGTCAGATTGTTGGCTACAGCACCAATCATCTATTTGGGAAAGGGGAGGAAAGGGATGGATTCAGCTGCCTGCTCTCTTCTCACACAAATAATTGGGCATGCAGCCCTAACTCCCAGAATGGGACTTTCCAGGCCTGGGAAGCAAACACTCAGTAGCCATTTTCACACACGGTTTCTTCAACAGCAAGGCATATGTCCAAGATGCAGGGGGAGCGAACATGGTGCCCTCCAGATGTTTGTTGGACTAAAATGCCCATCAGCGGCAGCCAGAATGGCTAATGGTCAAAGTTGGTAGAAGCTGGTGCCATATTGACTACCCCCAGCCTAAAGGCATGTGACACAGCCACTTTGATGAAGCTGAGCAGTCCCAGGTTGGATTAGTGCCTGTATGGGAGATCTCTGCCCAAGAATCCAATGTAATACCAACTTGAGTTTCATCATGGAAGAATGGCAGGATATAAATAAGTAAGTGGGTGTGCGCACAGAAATGTGTGTCGTGCTTTTCAGGTTAGGGAGACTTGACTAAACTAAGGAAATAGAAATTACCTACAACTCCTGACCGGGAAGATCAGAAATCAAGAAGATAGAAACTTTACTAAGGAATGGGAATTTTTTATATATATAATTTATCTTGGAGAACACTGTAAACAACTAAGAACTTTGGCAGGATTGTAACAACACTTGTAACAAGAACTGTGGGAAAATAGGGAATTTCAAGAAAATTGAGAACTTATAAGATGCAGTAAAAGAAAAAGGGAATGTAAATAGAACCCATAGAGGGGTAGATAGAAGTTCAAGGATTCAGGGAATCTTTTATGCGTATGATTATTAAGAATACTATTTGAATATAAATGTAAATTGTAAAAACTAATAAAAAATTGTAAAAAAGGAAATTACTTACAACTCCTTAGTTCCTGCTACTTACTGCTATAAAGTGTTTCCATTCAGCAAATGCGTTTCCTGGGCTTGGTTTCATTTAAAAGTGGCAGCCCCATTTTCAAAAACAGCAAAATAATGTGCTTATCTTTATCTTCTTTGGCTGAATCATTATCATCATTGGACCACATCCCATACTACACATTGTTAATAATCAAGAAGGGGGCTGTAACTTAAAATACTCCCCCTTTCAGAGTAAGTTGCATCCTATATATGAATGTGAAAACCTGAATATTGCATGATCCTTAGCAAGCCAGAACCAGCCCATTAGTCATACTGTGGCAAATAACTTCATATTCAACAATAAAGCCATTCATATTTCCCCTTCTGGAAAGAATGTTCCTTCATCCCCCCCCCCTCCTTAAATTCATAGGAATGGCTAAACCCAAATTTAAAATAAAATAAATCCACCCCTACGGGAATAGGGCAAATGAAAACATGACATATTCATTGCAAATTAGCAGGACAAATTGCTAGCCTCCAAATTGGAGGCTAATTGGCGAGATAAATATAGGCTGTGGCTTTTAGACGGATATGGCTTCCTGTTCCAGTTCTGCTAGTTTCAGGAGTATAAGGTTTCGAACTCTAAAGCAAAACGGGAGGGCTGGCGGCTAATAACTTGTACTACATACTGCTCCATTGGCTTTGCTAGGGTTGCATGAATATAATCAGCATTCAGCCTACTACGTTTAGGCTGAGTGGTTCTTTTCCCAAGTCTTCTCTAGAGGCCTGGGGCCCTTACAAATTTCCTTTCCACCAAAGAATCAGCTTCCACAGGAATAGACAACATACATCGGGCATCCCATCAGCCTGCGTGCTATTGGCCACCTACCCTGGGACCTACCAAACTCTTCTGTAAAGGCCATTTGCCCCTCTTGAAAGTTTTTTTCCTACTCTCAGCTAGGTTTGTAGCACTGAAGACAAATTAGGAAGCTGCAGAATGCCTTTGCCTTTTGTTTTGTCCTCCGCCATATCGTCTGCACCTACAGTGTCCACTTAACACATTGCCTAAAAATAAATAAATGAGAGCATCACCAAAATTGATGATGTCTGTGTGCATACGCCAATTGAGTTGGTGCAAATTCCTATAATTTAAATAGAAATACAGTACACCTCCCTATAGTTGAGAAAACTGACCAGGCGACTGCTCCGTTTGCTGCCCAGGTGGTGCTAACTACTGACTGGCAACTTCAAGGGCCCTCTTGCTCTCTTCTTATAGTAAAGGTAAAGGGACCCCTGACCATTAGGTCCAGTCGCGGACAACTCTGGGGTTGCGGCGCTCATCTCACTTTATTGGCCAAGGGAGCCTGCGTACAGCTTCCAGGTCATGTCTCCAGCATGACTAAGCCACTTCTGGCGAACCAGAGCAGTGCACAGAAACGCCGTTTACCTTCCCGCCGGAGCAGTACTATTTATCTACTTGCACTTTGACGTGCTTTCGAACTGCTAGGTTGGCAGGAGCTTCTTATAGTACTTCATCTTTAAACCAGACTTGGACTGCACAGCAGAGAACTGTCCTATATAAAATAGGACACATCACCATCCCACACCTCTCCCTTCGCCCACTGGCTAAGTGGACCAACTCATGCAGTTGGTGGCTAGTGGCCACTGGACACCTTCCATCTACTTGGCTGGGGCGAAGGGAAACAATTTGAGAGCCAACAGGAGCCAACATTTTTTTACATTTGGCTGGTAAAAAGGAACCAGGGGGTCTTCCAAAAGGCACGCAGTTGGTTTTGGGAGAACTGATGGCATTTTTACAGCTAAGCACTTGTCTGCGTGCTTGCCTAGTCCCCCTTTCTGGGCTTGTACAGTTAAAAGAAAATGATACTACAAACATGCCATGCAAACATAGTACAATACTTCCTCGGGGGCCTCGATAGCTCAGTTGGTTGGAGTGTGGTGCTGATAATGTCAAGATTGCAGGATCGATCCCCACACGGGACAGCTGCATTGCAGAGGGTTGTGCTAGATCAGCGGTTCTCAACCTGTGGGTCCCCAGATGTTGTTGGACTACAACTCCCATCATCCCTGAGCTCTGGCCTTGCTAGCTAGGGGTCATGGGAGTTGTAGTTCAACAACAACAGGAGACCCACAGGTTGAGAAAGGCTGTGCTAGATGATCCTCAGGGTCCCTCCCAACTGTATGACTCTATGATTCCTCATACACACACACACACACACACACACACACACCCCTCCCTAACTGTAAAACTTCCTCTACTCAGGGAAGTGCGAAACACTATTTTAATTTTCTGAAGATTTTCCTTGGTGCATGAGAACTGGTTTTGTATGTGTGTGTGTTAATGTAGATGGAACTGAAGCAAGAGTTAAGAAAGCAGAAGACAAAAAATAAAAACCTTGGGGATGCAGGGACGATACGGACAGAGGAAACAGCCAAAAGTACTCAGCACAGAAGAAGAGAGGCGAGGCCACAGGCAGGGTGAGAGGAGAGCGCATCTTTTAAGTAGGCTTACTGCATTTAATTGATTCAACGCATCTTGTTTTGACTAGAAACATTTCCCCAGTTGAGTAGTTTTTAAAAGCCACCACAATGCAATAACAAGACAAGCTACATTGTGAAGAAAGGGTGGCCTTGTATCCTAGCTGATGGATGACAAGTCCTCCGTTTGAAGGGCTGGCAGACAATGTTCGCTGTTTGAAGGCCTTGCTCACTTTGAAGGCTTGTGCAGTCCAGGTCTGCTTTAATGATAAAGTGCCACTGGATGGGAGAGCAGGAAAGGCCTTGAAGTTGACCATCAACGGTTAACACCTGGATGGCAGACTGAGTAGGCACACAGGTCACCTGGTCACAATGTTGTATCTGGAACAACAGTAGTACGCACCGGGAATCTCATTTTCTGCATGCATGTATTACATGAAACAAACACATGCACATGCAGTTTAGCTATGATTCCTGCATTGCAGGGGGTTGGATTAGATGACCTCTGGGCTTCCTTCCAATTCTACATTTCTATGATTCTCCACTATGGGAAGATGTATATCTATTTAATTAACAGTCATTATTTCTAAATTTGGATCTATGCGCAGGGCAATATCTAAATAGATCCGCTAGCCCAAGGCTTTCTGCATGCACATCCTAACTTCTCCCTTTCCAGATGCCCTCCCCAAATGTGCCTCAGAGGACTGGGGGAAACCCTGTAACCAATTTAGGTGTCACCAGGCACAAGGAGAGGAATTTCCTTTGCACAGCCGAAGGTCCTTGGAGTAGTAGATTTATTTATTTGCACACCACCCATATAAATTACCATATACAGATGTTACATAATCTGCATCCTCTTGCAATTTTTTGTTGTGCCAATTATCAGTGTCTAAGCAGCCACCCTATTATCTGAGTAATTTTGTCCTGCGCAAGGCAGAAGTGGAAATGTCCCCGAAGACCACACTCACAGCCTCTAAATATTAAAACTATATTTTTCTTTATATGCGAATATGCGCAGGTGTTACCAGTTAATTAGCTAAAAACTAACATGATTCATCAAATCAATTTTTTGTAACTAGTTGGCTGCTCAGCTTTTAATTGTTAGCAAACACTTCTTGAAGTGGTATGCATGGAACAAACAAAGATACTGTGATGAAGGAAGGCTTGACAGAACAACTTAACATAAAACTGTGGCTCAAACACAAGGACAGCAGGACTGAATAAAAGGAACACAGCAAGTGTTAAAGGAATTGGACAGATTGATGTGAAAAGGAGGAGGCCAATCTAAGCTTCAGGAATGTAAGCCTAGGAAATACAAATCAGGAAAACACATTTTATTTTGGTCTCCTCCAGAAATGTTCTGGCACTTTACAGTGCTAGATTAAAGCCAGTTATGCAGCACTATTTGATAATCTGGAGTGTGCAGCTTTTGGGAACAAGAAACGAATTTTTCCAAGTAGATGTGAAACCATGACCCAGTTCTCACAGATACATCACTGTCAATTTGAGTCAGTTTGACTGCAGTGGGGCTGTTCTGCAATCACTCCGGTGTGATTTGTGATAGTGCCCCTGCCTGTGTGTCTCTGAGGATCAGTTCTTTGTAAGCAGCAATCTGCTCTGGACCACAACTTCATTCTTTCCTTTCCCTTGAATGATGTGTTTTCATGCAGATGTGAGAGCATTTCTGGGCAACGTGTGGAAGGAGCATCTGGATTATTATTTTTTTGATATTATTATTTTTTGCTTTTGGACTACATGTCAACCAAGACAGATCTGCAGACAACAAAGGAAGTGTTCTTTTACCAAACATGCCATTTCATTTCTGAAGAACATAATCCCTGAGAAGTCAAGAAGGCACGGTTCAAAAAACTTTGGCCCTTAAGTGCTCTCTAACCCAAGTTCTCCTAAAATGAATGGAGGCTGGACAGTGTTTTGCGAAGGGTGTTCCAGAAAGGCCGCCATGAACTTTGTGCTATCATTACCTAGTTGCGGAAGACAACTTTGTCCTCCAGGAACCCCTCGATCTTTGCCTTTAAAAGGGGTGTGGGGGTACCAGGCACTGTCAGGACTGCCCCAAAAAATTTTGCTGCCTGAAGCAAAGGATAAGATGGTGCTCCCCATTTCATGTACAGAAGCCTGATTGTAATAAAACCTCAAAGTGGTTTACACAAAGAAGAAACCCATAAAATTTGGATTAAAATAACTATTTGAAACATTTAAAAAACAGTCAAACAATAGGCTAAAACCCAGATTAAAACATATGCCAACCTTTTACATGTCTGGATAGGCTTGCCAAAACAAAAATGTTTTTAGCAGGCATTGAAAAGAGTGGAGGAAGCTGCCGGCCTGATGTCAATAAGCAGGGAGTCACAAAGTATGGGTACTGTAGGACCGAAACATTGATTTCTCACAAATGCAGAGCAGTTTTTACGTGGAACCTGTAACAATGCCAGTTCTGCAGACTGGAGCAGTTGCGTGGGTTTGCATGGGTGATATAAGAAGCTGTCTTATATACAGTAAAAACATTGTCCCATCTAGTCTAGTAATGTCAACACTGACTGGCAGCAGCTCTCCAGGATTTCAGGCAGGGGTCTCTCCAACCCCGACCTGGAGATGTTGGGGACTGAGCCTGGGACCTTCTGCATGCAAAGCAGGTGCTCCACCACTGAGCTACAGCCTCTCTGTTGAATCTTCCTTCAATGTTGGCGATGAGGGAGCACCCTCCATTGCACCTGAAGGCAGCAGGTTAGCCTAGGCAAGAGAGGCCACGTGATACACACAAACCAATTTCTCCTCCCAAGGCCTTGCTGCCATCTAAGTTGGTCATCTCACTCTGCTTAAAGGTAGGGCTGTCTCTGGGTAACAAGCCTTTCCCTTCATATAACTGGCCTTCTTGCAGTCTCTCTTATCTGAAACGAGAAGTGAGCTGGGAAAAAGGGCCTGGATGAAGAGAGGCAAACCACTGGAGGAAGGAGCCTGCTCCTTTCCCAAGACATCCCTTTGTTCTGGCAAACTGACATCCTGCAAAGGGAGCCAAAAGCTGCTGTGACTCACCTTTCCTGATCTTCCACCCAATATATGTTTCTCCCACCTGAGCTCCCTTCCAAAATCTGAGCTTGGCCGATGAGGACGTAGTTTGGGCAGTGGGATATAGGGAGATGCCTCCAATGCGATTATGTCACACCTTGGTTTAAAAACATGCAGATCTGCTGCAATCACACCTAGTTTAGCCCGAAGATGCTCAGTACAAGTGGGGCAACCAGGCCAGCCCATCTTCAGAGATGGTGTGAGTCACACAGGTAACGGGGCATAGCTCATTCTTACCTGCACCAAAGTCATCTGGGAGCCAAGAGCCAGCAAGATCTTCTCGGTCTTAGTGGGGTATGGGTTGTCTCGGTGCTTGTACAACCACTGCTTTAGCGGCCGCGCCATGTCCTGCAATGCCTGGCGCTTGTGCCTCACTTTCCCACTGTTCTGTCGGGTACTGTACAATGCAAGGAGAAAGAGGATTATAGCCAGGTGGGCCTGTCAGCATGCCCTGTCGTCTCCGATCTTCCTTACTCTCAGCACCATAGCACAAAATCCCTAGGCAGTCAAACTCCAAATCAGATGTAGGGTGGGGAAACTGGGGATTTGTGAAGGGGAATGTCTTGGGGCGGGGGTATCCTCCATGTCAAGTGGGAAAAGATGCTGGAGAAAAAGAGATAAATGCTGTACAAGTCCTGTGTTTACATAACTCTGGTGGAGAGCACCTGAAGGCCTATTTGAAGCAGCACGATACTGCTTTAAATGTATAGTGCAGATGGGCCCTTAGTTATGAACCACTTCAGTTCCATAGCTCTTAGTGGAGCACATCTGACTTTAGCTAAATGAGGAGTGAAACCTTCTCCCTGTTGATTCAGAAGTGAATCCAACTGTGTTCAATAGGACTTGCTCCCAGGATTTCAGTGCCTTTTAGTTAGTGTCTGTTAGTACTTGCAGCTCCCAGATATCCTTACCACTATACACTATTTCCAGCGACCATTGGAAGCAACATAAAGAACCTGGCTGATTAGACCAAAAGTCCATCTGGTTCAGATGTCTCCAAACATCTCTGAGAAGCCCACAAGCAGACAAGAGTTCTTTCTACAAGGATCTAAAGAAACTGCTGGAAACCCCCACCCCACTTTTAAATGGCTTCATGCATTACAGGAATAGATGAGACTCTGGATGTGCAAATTATACATAAGTAAGTACTTTTCAGGTTCTTCCACCAAAGGTGCTCATTGGTCACAAATAAGCGGAGAAGGACTTGCCTCATCTCTATTTCTTTTTCCTAGTCTGCGTGGAACACCATAATGACATTAAGGAATATTTACGTACGCATTGCATTTGTTTGCAATAAGCAAGCGAGATTCAAGGCCGTCGCTCAGGGGCCAGAGGCAGAGGACCTGCCAAGCTGAAGGCTTCAGTAACTTGAACTGTTCTGCTACTGCAGCTCTGGAGCCTGCATATGGTCTCTTAGCATCTTATGAAAACAACAAGCCTTCCCCGAGTAAGGAAGCTGCTGAAACGCTGCCTGACCTTGGAAGAGCGATTTAAAATAATAATTCTTAAAGAGGTAGACAAAACAGTATTTGCTAACAGAAAACACTTGGTATTTGACATAAATAACTCTTTCGCCTCTTCTTTTATGTTGGGCGAGCCTGCAGACTTCGAGGGGGATTCCCCTAGTGAGCCTTGAGAGGGGAGAGAACTGAAGGTAAGTCAGGAGTCTGAGCAAGCGAGTACAGCACAGCTGATGAACTCTCTCTCTCTCTCTCTCACAGGCCATTCCTTCAACTCTGCCTTTTATAACAACAACAACAACAACAACAACAACAACAACAACAACAACAACAACAACTTATTAGTTATTATTATTTATGCCCTGCCCATCTGTCTGGGTTTCCCCAGCCACTCTGGGCAGCTCCCAACGGATTATTAAAAATACATTAAAAACTTCCCTAAACAGGGCTGCCTTCAGGTGTCTTCTAAACATCAGATAGTTGTTTATCTCTTTGACATCTGATGGGAGGGCGTTCCACAGGGCAGCCACCACTACCGAGAAGGCACTCTGCCTGGTTCCCTGTAACTTGACTTCTCGCAGTGAGGGAACCACCAGAAGGCCCTCGGCGCTGGACCTCAGTGTCCGGGCAGAACGATGGAGGTGGAGACGCTCCTTCAAGTATACTGTGCCGAGGCCGTTTAAGGCTTTAAAGATCAGCACCAACACTTTGAATCGTGCTCGGAAACGTACTGGGAGCGAATGTAAGTCTTTCAAGACCGGTGTTATGTGGTCTCGGCGGCCGCTCCCAGTCACCAAGGCTCTCCACCAGTGGCGCACAAGAAAGCATGTACCAACAGAGGCATGGGAAGAACACCAAAAGGCATACCAGCTCCAAGTTAAAATGGCCTCAGTCCAACATTATGTGCACCTAGCATTGGGCTGCTGCACACAAACTACTCTGGTAGACCAATGGCAGCAAAGTCAGATTACTGGTTACGGTTAAGTGCCAATCCAGAGGTGGAAGCACAGGGATGCAATTGGTCCTTTGCATTCTCCTCATCCCACTTGGGGCTCAAGTTCTTGGGTGGGTTCTGTGTGCAGCAAGGCATGCATTCCAGAGCAATGTATAAAGCAGCCTTCCCCAACCTGGTGTCTTCCAGATGTTTTGAACTATGACTCCCATCAGTCCTCGCCAGCAGGGTGGGGACTGTGATGGGAGTCCCACGATGGGAGTTGCAGTCCACACCACCAGGAGGGCATCAGACTGGGCAAGCGAACCTGCAGTGAGGGCTGCAGAATCGGTTTCGATCATTCCCAAGGTGTGGGCTTGTTCACTCCTCGTCAGAGGAGTGGAGGGGGTAACTGTAACAAATGCAGGGATCCTGCAAAACTCCAAGGAGCCAAAATAGGGCCAGTCTGACCATAGCCTTCCTCCTATAGAAGATTGCTTATTGCAAAAGTTGCTGGGTGCTTATGAGTTACCAAAAAAAGGAAGAAGCTAAATTCCAGACAGAAGCTCTGCCACTGTCCCTTTCAAGTCCCCCCAGTTATCTACAATTAATATCAGCACAGACTGTTAGAACAAGACTTTTTAAAAACAGGAAAGGAAGATCCAAGTCCAGCTTGTTTTGGTATTAAAGCCGTCTGAACATCGGATTACTCAACATGTTGCAGCAGTCCGTTTTCCCATGCTCCTCTCCAATGCTCCCAAGCGCACATCTGTTTATGGTCTAGTTGCCACGAGAGCACCACCCTTCCTCACATGTCAGGAATTTGCACATCAAGATCAAGCCAATCTTAAGTGGAATTAATTTGGCCTTCACTCACAATCCAGTGATGATAGACCATTAATATTTTAGCTCTGCTCCAGATAATAAAACACTCATAATGGAAGACGTGATATCTGTTGCCTGATAATGAACTGTACCTGGAACTTTTCACTGGGTGAAGGAGAAGCTTTTGCTTGATGGAATGAATGCACATTCCTACACCAACAGAAGCCCATCCAATGACAGGTATTAACAACCTTTTTAGACATCTGCTGGTCTTTCTGGCACATCTCAACAAATGCCAAGCCCGGTCTTGAGCATCGTTCAATGGGACTTATACCCACGTGAGTTTGCATAGGATTTCAGCCATAGTGCCCTAAACCAGTGTTTCCCAACCTTGGGCCTCCAGCTGTTTTTGAACTACAATTTCCATCATCCCTGACCACTGGTCTTGCTAGCTAGGGATGATGGGAGTTGTAGTCCAAAAACAGCTGGAGGCCCAAGGTTGGGAAACACTGCCCTAAACAACCACATCCACAAGTTCATATCTAATCACAACCTGATTAGAGACAAAGGGAAGTTTGTTCCTGACAGAGAACCAGCCAAGGATATTTTGATGGCCAAAGTAGAAAAACTACACACACACACACACACACACACACACACACACACACACACACACTTTAGGCTGAGGAATAATCCACCTGGATGTTCTGCTGTACACAAGCCCTGTTTTAATATCTTCAAGCTGCTCAACAGCATGGCTCTGATTCATTTCACTAGGACCTGTGCAGGATAGCTTCCACAGGTCAGATCTGTCCTTCTCCCATTCTGCTACCCTAATGACTTGCGACTTGAGATTGTAATACCAAATCATTTCCAGAAGGTGCTGCTCTCAGGCTACATCTGCGGCTTGTTCCATATCTGCCCCCCCCCCAAATTCCCAGTTCTCACCTTTTTTTTTTTTAAGCCTCTTGGGCTTTTTGCCTTCTAACACTTTATTTGAAATCTAATTCTGCCTGAATCAGCTGGAAATAAAATCTTGATGAAACACAATCACCCTCTTGCCAACCTGAAATGCTATAAGTATGAGCTGATGCAATCTTTTAAAATTGGTAACTCAGCTATAAAATATATTGTTTCAGTCTTTAGCATTCTGGACATCTCTTAAGCACCGTATTAAATTTATCGAGTTATCGCTTGACTACAGATGCGCAGCCTGAGCTTACACATGTTTATCCTCAGGCTTCTCACCTTTTGTTCAGTGGAACTTGCATGCAAAAACAAGAGTGTCTAGAATTATGCTGCTGAAAGATGAAATGGGGGCACCTCTCTCCCTTCTGCCTGTCCCTGAGCAAGCAGAGTAAAACTGGGTTATTTGGACCTGTGGAAGCTATCCTGGGTTTTCAACGCTATCCTAACTGTATCTGCTGAATTCAGTGTGGCTTTAATCCCAGGTAAATGGAGTTGGGATTGCAGCCTTAGTGTGTAGCAGATGAATTCTTGGGTAAAAGCACATTGTGTATCCCAACGTGTCAGTCTTTGCTGGCTGGGACTGAAGGGAACTGTAATCCAAAACACGAGGTCACCACATTGAAGAAGGATGCAATAGGTGTTGTAGCAATTAATACAAAACAATCTTACTCCTGTGTTCCATTCTTTGGAAGAAGCCAAATTTTAATAAGCTTTTGTAATCTACTGTAAACAATGCTTTTGCAAAATACAGGGTTGCCAACTTGAATAAATAATTGGGGGTGGGGTCCCAGCTGAGCCCCACCCTGCATCATCAATCATAAGACATGGCACATGCACACCATTTGAATGGTAATGTCCATCAATTGGGGGGTGGAGTGCCCCCCCAATATTTTAATGGGGGAGCAAAGGGACCTCGGCTCCTAGGAGTTGGATCCTATGGCAAAATACATTTTCTATATTTAAAAAACCCCGGCAAGAACTATAGACAGCAATAATCTTGTCAGTCACTGTTGGTATGTCCTCAATCCAATGAACTCTTTCGTTAGTTGGTTCAGTTACTGTCTATTACACTGTCCATTGGTGGTTTGCTGCTTACCACATGGCCTGTCTCTTAATATTTTGCTATAAATTCTAAATTTATCACTAGAGTTTACTTACTTCCAGATTTCATGTTTTGGATTTAAATCTACCCTTAAATTACTTAACTTTCAGACAGCACCCTCTCTAATCCTCTCTTTCACACTCACACCATATGCAGGGAGCAACCGGTTTCTAAATTTGATACACTTGTCTATAATCACTCCAATATTTTTACACCACTATCTGCAATACCATAAACATTTTTTTTTCTGGGAGACAGCTTCACTGAACACCACAGCAGGATTTTACATAAACCTTTGGACTAGGATCTTACAAACATCAATGGAGGCAAATGCAAATCATGGGGATTTGTTTTCAAGTCCTCATAAGAAGGGTGGGTTCTCTAAAGCTATTTAAAGTGCCCTAGCTGTTCAGAAAGGGAATGTTTGTGGGGCGAAGTTTTACAAAGCCGCTAGATCAGGCAAGTAAGGGCTTGATTGAATTCCTACAAGGCAACTTTTTTTGGTTATTGTTAAAAAAACAAAAAAAGAGCCTATGCTTATTGTTATTTGTGAACTGCCTTGAGAAACTGAACTAAAATCAGGTCTGGCTGAAAAGCGGTACATAATTAGGATTAATCCAACAATGCAAAGCTTCCCACATGATCAGAGCTGCGTCTCTCCCACCCCTCGCCTTCCAAACCATCGGCCTGGGGGCTCCTACCCTGTTCTCCTATGGCGAAGGCTGAGGTTGTCTTTCATGGACGGGCTGTCAGGCATGAGGACCTCCGGGTGGGCGGACACGTCCAAGAC
The DNA here is from genome assembly GCF_964188315.1 of Podarcis muralis. Taxonomy (NCBI): domain Eukaryota; kingdom Metazoa; phylum Chordata; class Lepidosauria; order Squamata; family Lacertidae; genus Podarcis; species Podarcis muralis. Next base: position 21,339,453 of record NC_135666.1, on the reverse strand, counting down.
CCCGGCGTAAGGCCGGCTGCTGCTCCTCTCCCTTTCCTTGGCGGCGTCTTCGAAGAGCACTTGGCTGCTGAGCTTATTGAAGACGATCGTGTTCATGGTGGCGGGGAGGGCGCGCGGGCAGCCCGGCGGCCGGGGCTGAGGAGAGACTGGTCAGCCGGGGCGAAGGAGGCGCGCGCTCTTGCGCTTCAGGGGCGCCGAGGACTCGACGGGCGCTGCAAGAGGAGGAGGAGGAGGAGAAGCATCGGGTTACTGGAGGGGGTGGGGGAAGCAGCTGAAGTCGCCGGAGACGCCAAAGCCGAGGAGATCGAGGCCGGCGGGTTTGGCAAGGGAAGGGGGAGCGGCCCGCTGGGGCGGCGCGGAAACGAGCGCGCTTCCCAGGGCGCACGGTTTGGGGGCAGCAGGCACGGGAGGGCTTTGGGGCAAGATGCCCAGGGTCCCATGCAACAGAAGGAGCAAGGGCGCCCTTCGACCCTACTCAGGGAAGTGAGGCGCATCCCCATCTGACTCCCCCACCTGAGCAGGACTCCAAGCGCGCCGCTTTTTGACCCACCGTCCAAAGAGCTGCTGTTAGACCTCGGTCTTAGAGGATGCGTTTACACGAAGGGGAGGCCTTTTAAGAGCCCGATGGGTCCCGAGCATAGCTGTCAACGTTTCCCTTTTTTTAAAGAGAAATTCCCTTATTCCGAATAGGATTGCTCGCAAGAAAAGGGAAAAGTTGACAGCCCAAGCCATTTCGATCCCCGCAGATCAAGGGGTGGGGGTGGGGTGGGATCCTGCGGCCCTCCAGATGTTTGCTGGACTCCAGTCCCCATCATGCCTGACCATGGACCGTGCAGCCTGCGGCAGATGGGAGCTGGAGTCCGACAACATCTGGGAAGCCACAGGTGGGTGGCTTGGGGTGTCAGGACCCACCCTCAAAGGTTGCCCACACACACTGAACTGCCCCGACATCTTTCTTTTAAAAAAGGGAACGTGGCGTTTCTTGAACGGAGCTTTAGCCCACGAAATTTAAGTCGTATCAAAGTTCGTGTCACACACACGCAATGCGAGGTTGGCGGGAAGCCAAGCCTCCATTTCCATTCCAAGCCAGTCCAAAGTGCCATTTAAACTTCGTTTTTAAGTGATGGCCCTGGTCTAGCAGGTGTGGAGTGAGCGTCTCTTACTGCAACCCTCCAGCGTCCCTGGATCTTGGGGTTGGCGTGGTTGTCTCCTCTCTCAGCCTAGAAAGCTGCCTTATATCGAGTCAGACCTTTTGGCCCCTCTCATTCTGCATGGTCCCACACAGACAGTTTCCAGGGTTCCAGTCCTGCGTGAAACTGAACCTGGGATATTTTGCATGGGAAGCAGATGCTCTACGACTGAACTACAGTCACTTGCCTTTAATGCAGAAGGGGTGGGCGGGATCTTGTTTTCAAAAAGCATCGCTTGAGGTTTAAAGCCCAGTGATGGCTGGTGCCCAGAGGCGGAGCCAATGACAGGCAGTGACTTTGTCTCCATCTTCTCTCTTCCCTACTGAAGGGCAACACTGAGACGACAGAGGAGGAAGCTGGCAGCCCGGTCACCCTCTAGACTGGTTTTAAAGAGGAAGAGAGGCAGGTGGAGGCGAGGGCAGGCGGAGTGTCCCGTTTTCCCCGGGGAACCAGCATCCGCTGTAACAAAGGCTCAAGCGTACACGTCAAAGTCGACAAAAAGGACATAGGCAGAACATTTCCGCCCCGCAGATCTTGAGGCGTCCATAGGCTTCCAATCTTTCTCCTTGCGCGAACTCAAGGGGGGCTGGAAACGAGGAGAGGCCACGGTCCGTTTCCCCTCTGGCCACTCTCGGGCGAAGAAAGTCAGACAGAACCGCTGGACCCATTGAAACGGGGTTGTTGAAACGGGGCAAAAAGCGGGGTGGAAAACCAGGAATCAAACGAATGTATCTTATAATAGGCGTTCCAGATGAAGGATGGAAACGCTTAACATTTGGAAAGGTGTGAGGGCGCTCAGACTTTTCCAAAACTGAGGTGTAAAAAGGCTCTGCTTTATCCCTTTTCTTTCCCATCCAATCCCTTATTAAGGAGCAGGTGCCACAAGCAGCAGCCGAGAGGTCTGAAAGCGGGTTGTTAAACCGCAGATGCGTAAAGATCGAGAAGGCCTTTTCTATCTGCGGTGTCAAATGCGCCTCGCTGCTGCTGTTTGCGCCACGTGTTGGTAAGGGGCATTGTGTGTCTGGGATAGCGACACGTGTCTCCAACGTTGTCTCTCTCTGAAGGTCCTCCGGGCCAGGCGTCTTGACAGGGGAAGCTCAAGGGAGAATTTCAGCCTAACATGTGAAAAGGCGTTCTCGTGAAAAACACGTTAGGCGCTTAGAGCAGGCACAGGCAAACTCGGCCCTCCAGATGTTTTGGGACTACAATTCCCATCATCCCTGACCACTGGTCCTGTTAGCTAGGGATCATGGGAGTTGTAGTCCCAAAACATATGGAGGGCTGAGTTTGTCTATGCCTGGTTTAGAGGAACTGCGAGGTGCCGGAGCTTTAGACCAGCGGACGACCCGAAAACCTCCGTCATATGACCCAGGCTGCAATGCATTGAGACCCTTCACGCGTGCGCGCGCACAGAGCCAACGCTTAAAAAACACCTTCCACATCTTAAAGAGCGGGCTCCCAGTTCAACTTGTGCTTTAAATGAGCATCCTCTAGATTTCAGGGACCCGTTTGATGGAAGGCCATCAAACTGAACGGGGGGGGGGGGGTAGCGCACAAAAGTTAAAGGAAATATAGGAATGGAGGCGTGCGCACAACCCTCTCAAGTGCAGGCGAGGAAGATACTGGACCTGTCAAAATGGGCCAAAATGGTACCCGCTCTTGGGACGTAAAGGAGGGGGATAAAACAGTGTAATAGCCATATAATGTACACACAATTGTGGCTGTTGGCATCCGTCTGTCTGCAGTGCGCCTTGGGGGGGGGGGTGTCAAACTCTTGGAGAGTTACAGCGCCTGCGGTGGCTGTGGAGACCGAAACGGGAGAGAGCGCAGTGACCAGGAGTTGAAGATAATGGTTGGCGGGCATCTTCCTGAGAACCGGACCGGCAGCCACCCGAAGGGGCGTCTCTTTGCTTCGCTCCTCAGTCCATCCCCCCGGGGCCAAAGCATCCCTTCTCGCGGCGGTGTATTTGGGTGGCTCCCAGATCTCCTCTACTGGCTTACACTTGGAGAGGGGACCGTCCGCCTCTCCCTTCCCGTCTCAAGCCGGCGTCCATAGCACCCTGACACACCTCGACCATTGTGTCCAGGCACAATCCACGCCGCAGGCTGTCTGATTCTTGCGCAGGATGCGGCCGCCCGCCGCCCAGCTCTGGCCCCGGCGTCTCCCTTTCCCTCTAGGCCGAGGGTTTTCTTCCCACTTCGCAGCCCGGCGGGATCCGAGCCATCAGATGCAGCACGAGCAACGGCTCCCCATCCGGGAGGGGGGTCCGCCTTCCGCATGGTTTTAAAAACAAGATCGGAGCCCTTTTCTTCCTTGGGCTGCTCCCGGCCTCTCTCCCCCCCATCCCCCAAGAGAGAAAGTACCACTTTCTCCGCCAAGCAACCAGCGCGCGGCCGCTTTTCCTTGGCCGAAAACGTCCGAGTAACCAGAGAAATTAACTCGACGGGCCACTGTCAATATTTGCAAGGATGTCGTTCAGACTCTTGTTTGACTAGTGCGCATGAAAAACGAGCAGGGCCGAGATCCTAAGAACACATGCGCGCGCCGCCGGATTCGCCAGGGCTCCAGTCCAAGTCCCCGCGTGTTGAGGACCAACTCTCCCCCTGGACACGCGTGTCCATGGGCGTGTGACTTTGTGTACACGAATGCGTGCCCACTACAAGCGCCTCTTTATCCTGCTCCCCGGGGTTTTCTGCCCGCCTTTTTGGATCCCACCCAACCGCAGAAATTGTCCCTTTAGGATGGCTCCTTGCTAACGTTTGTAGGAAGGTGGTCCCTTTTCCCCTCCTTGTTTTGCGAGGAAAAAGCCTCGCCCTGCCCCTCCCCGTCCAACACCACCGTCGCTTAGCTCAGGAGGGGGGCGGGGGGGCTCCCACGTTACAAGCCGTGTAGACAGAGACCACGTATGAATCCGAGGCAAGGACCCCAGTTGTCAAAAGGGAGAATCCCCACTCTTTGGACAGATGATGTTGGAAGAAATCTCTTTCACCCACGCTGATAATAGGAAAGGAGAGTGATGGAAAGCAGTCACTACACTGCGTCTCAATGAGCTCTTGCAAAAACATAGGAGCCAAAAGCGGCGGGAAGGGGGAGCGGAGCAGGTCCTGGAACCAGCAAATCTTGCAGTCAGACGTCTCCAATTCCTCGTTAACACACAGCACGTCGGTGCCTACAACGCGTGTCCTAATTTATGGCTTTTGCAAACCCACGCGCGCGCACAACTCGAACTCCAATGCCCCAGATTCCCGGGGACGCGGAAAGGAGCAGAGCGCCACGACCCCGGGCTGCCGCAGCGAGACCCGCTTCCCGCAAAGGTCGTCGCTCCGCAGAAGCCGCTGGGGCGCCATCGGCAGTCCGGTCACATCCGCTCCTCCGGCGCCGCAGGGCAGCGGGCGACCGTCCACGCAGCGCCGCCCGCGCCACGAAGGGGGACAAACAAGCGAGCGCCTCTCTTGGGTCGCAGAGGCCCCGGAAGCCCAGGGCGGCGCAAAGCGGACTCGCCCCGAATGACATGGATCGCTTTTCACAAGACACCTCGCAAGCTATCCAGTGAGAAGGATGCGCGTCTGGGAACGCCAGCGCGCTCGAACCGGTTCCACACGAAAACCAAAACCATTCCGGAGCTGCTTAAAACACACACCGAGAGAGTCCCTCACTCTTTTCAAATCGCTTTAAGTGGCCGCACCTCCTCCTTCCCGCCGAATTATGCCATTGCAACCCAGTTTAAAACGCCCTAGTTACCTTCGCGCGTGCCCAGCATAGGCGTCGCGGGCCGCAGTTACGCGGGCGGGCGCGCGTTCCCACTGGGCTCCTCAGCGCCGAGCGCGCTTTGCCCGCTCCCGCCGCCCCGACCGGGACTGCGCGGGGCAACTGCACGCTGCCCTCTCGCGGCGGCGCTTTTTACAAAGGGGCAAAACCACTAAGGACCCAAAACGCAGGGGAGTAGAAGGGAGCGCGACCAAGGAGCGGGGGCAGGAGGGCACGACTCTGTCTCCGGGGCAGTGGCGGTGGTGGTTGGCCTAGAGTGTGGGAAGGTGGAGAGGTCAAACCCCCCCTTCCGGCCTCCGGCGTCCTTTGGTTTGGTCGGGTTCAGTCAGACAAATGACGCGCGCGCGCCTTCCCCCCATGCCAGGGTCCCGTGGCTGTACCTGGCGCCTGCGGTTGAGGGTCGCTGCTGGTGGTGGTGAGGTGGGTCCGGGCTGCCGCTTTCCTCGCTTCCTCGCTTGCCCGGCCGCTCCTTCTCCCATCCCCGCTCCCGCCGCCCGTTGTCAGCGCGCGCAGCAGCCCCTGAGAGCTCCTGAACCACAAGCTCTGACCGCGGCCGCCGCTCGCCTTTATTGCCCAGGCAGGAGCTGCCGGGCCCCGGAACGTGAATAGCCGCGCCTTCTCATGTTTCCCCTCTGGCCAGCTCAGCCTGCGAACATCCTCCCCCTGCCGTATCCAGCTTCCCGGGCAGCTCCGGCTTGGAAAGCCCGCGGCGGTGTCTGTCAAGGGGACGGCGAGGGGGGGGGGGGAGGAGCGGGGCCAGGCTCGGCCTGCCTTCGTCTGCTCCTGCTTAGTGGAGGCCAAGATGCACCTGAAGGCCCTAAGAAGAACCCGGGGCGTAAGAAGCAAGTTAAGGTCACCATTATCTTCTAGGAAAACCAGAGGGCTGGAAGTAGCCTGGAGACCTCTATTCCTGTCTGATGCTCAGAGGTTGCAGATCCAGTGAGAAGTAAGTTGAATGCCCCATGTATAGGATTGCAGTCTAAATCCATTGTGCTCACCCGGATTTATTTCTGAGTAAACATGCTTTGGTTTGTAAAGTGACTATCCCAGGTCTCCACATTTGTGTAAGAAGCCCCATTGGATATGCTGGGACTAAGCTCTGAATAAACACATGCAGTACCTGGCGTTGCCAGGGAGAAGCCCTTGTCACCGACAGCGCCATCCTAAACATGTTCAGACGTGAGTGCCAGGATGCTCAATGAGACTTGCTCCTGGTTAAATGTTTGCATAGGGTCCACAGCCTGCGTGGTCTTGTCGCTTCCTTGGAAGAAGCTGGAGAAAGAGAAAATCACTTCTAGATGCTTGGGGAAATTATAGCTGCTTCTGTGCAGGTGACTCCCAAGTCTTAAAAGAATAAACACGATTCTGCACTTTTCTTCCTCTTTTGCTCTTTTGCTTTCCCATTAGCCGATCACTTCTTGATACATAACTCGATGCACAACTTCTTTTTTTGTAAACCCTAATGAATTGTATCTATTTGTGCTACAAAGATCAATCTACATCCCCGCAGGTGTGCCTGAAACTGATGCTTTTCCATTGGCAGCTGAAGACTTTTTGACAAGTCCTTGGAAGGGATTTAATCTCTTGTAAGCGATATGTCAGTCATATCCTGTATTGCTGCTGTTGTGTTTGTGCCTGAAGCAGGAATGTTTTGTTAAGTCAATGCTGGCTTGTATTTTAAAGGGTTTTAGATGCTGCTGTTACGCTCTACTGTTTTATTTCGTTTTTATGATATGTAACCTGCTCAGAGAACACCCAGGGAAGGGCAGACTTCTAAATGAATCCATCAAGTCCATGTGTATTTTGAGCTACGATTGTTTTAGGCAGCAACATAGCCTATTATCCATGTGCAATATATAGCAGTTTCTTCCTCTTACCAGGAATTACTTGAGGTTCAAAAGGGGGGGGGGTACACAAAAGGGCATTTGGGGAAGAGAGAAGAGCCTAACTCCACAAATATGCTAAACATATTTCAAAATGTGCTTTTAAAGTCTCTGTTTATTAGAAGTATTTGTTAGTCCCAAGCAATGGATGACCATTCTCTACATCAACACTAAATTAAATGCTAATAAACCATTTATCACCTGAGGAACAATTTCACCATGCTTCATACCACCTAACAAAGCAAGGTAGAGAACAGGTTGCAGTTCTGTGTAGACTTGCGTGTGCTCCACAGGATCAGGCAGCAAGTGGATTTCAAAGGCACAGTTACTGCCTCACACCCACTTTAAATTCTAAGCTTACATACAATTCAGTGCTGCTCCAAAGGAGCACTGCACACATATGTTCCTGCCCTCATCAAGATAAGAAATATTGCCCCAGGGTATGGTCTGTGCTGAGGCCACACAGATGCACTAATTTTGCGGAAGCCTGTGCCTGGATACTTTAACAACAAAAGATGAAGCGTTGTGCTGAGTAGCAGGAGCTGGGCATGTATGTTTGGGTGTCATAAACAGTGGAGTCAAAAGAAGATGAAATGCAGAAAAGTACAGATAGTGATAATTACATTATTATCTGTGACCATTTACCAAGAAAAAGTCATTGACAGCCCAGAAAACCCTAGTAAGCCAATTAACACATGCAGCTTTCTTAGTAGTCTGCAATCTTGGAAAATGGCCCCAACACCAGCAGCAGTAGCAGTTTTGCAGAAACTTAAGGGGGGGGGAATCACTTATATGATTAATTGAAACTGCAGTTGTATACTCAGCTTAACCAAGAATAAGCACCACAGAATTCTTTGTTGTTTACATCTGAGTAAATATAGGATAGGATTGTTTTGTTATGCTTTGGAAGACATGATTTGATAAATTGTTGCTGACTGGTTTTACCTCATTTATTCTGTTGTTTTATTGGATTTGGTGTTGTTTTATGTTTTAAGTATTGTAAATAAGATTGCAAGTTAATATTGAAAAGCAGGTGGTTGTTGGTGTTTAAATGTAAAATAAACACATGGCTGGAGCAGGTTAACCAAGCCATCTATGCCAACTTTGCTCTGTCCTGAAAAAAGAGGGAAATGTTTCAGTGTGATATAGATTGTATACTCAGTGGAGAACAACATGATCTCAAATATTTATTCAGTACCATTTATATTTACATAGTATTGTTAGTGTACATTTTGATTAAAGATAAAAGAATTAAAAAAAAATCTTCTAAAAATAAAAAGAATTTAAAAAAAAAATCTTCTAAAAATGGCACAAAGTAGTGCCAGGCTGGGAAGTGGGAAACGGAATTGTGTGTGTTCTTTGCTAGTGATGGCATCAACACATGCCAATAGGTGCTTCTGATAAATTGTGCAACCATATATATATATATATAGAGAGAGTATGTGTATAGAATTGCTCCTTTGGCTTAAAGCTGAGTTTTCCCAGTTGCAGAACTTATAGCACTATCTTAAAGCATGCATGTTCAGAAATATGTGCTGCTGAGTTCAGTGAGATTTAGGCTTCAACCCTATATACTGGACGCAATGGGGTTTCACTTCTGAATACACTGATTCATGGCATTGCACCACAATCCTAATGCCACTTACCTGGGAGTATGCGCTATTGAATTCAATGGAACTTACATATGGCCTAAATTTAGAATTGCAGATTTATTCTCTGTCAACAGAAGAGAACCTCCTCTGGACAGTGCCCAGCGTCTTAGTAAATGTTTAACATTTCCCATGCAAAACCATATAAGGCTGAACTAAGTTGGTTGTATTTAGTACCCATTGAAATCGATGGGACTTAATCATGAACAAAATGTCCCATCCATCTGAATGGAAATTAAGTGCACCTAACTTCATCAAGGTCCAGCCCACAGTCTGGACTTTTTAAGCCTGATTTTTTTCTTAAATGAGAGGAAACTCTTTAAGTCTGACTCTATAAATGTTGCGAAGAGAGAAATATTACATTAAACAATAACAGGCTTTTTAAGGGCTTATTTAGGACAAATGCCGCATTCAAAAAAAAAAAAAACCCCACCATGCACAAGTTGACTGTAATATATTTAACAAGGTACATAATGTACATTTGCCTCTTCTTCCCACACAGTCTCTCCTCTGCCAATATCTCAGTTATTGGTCTATTATTACTTTCAATCCTAATTAATACCTTAGGGCTTGTTGGCAGTAGTCAGGTATTTCAACGCTATGTTCTATAACCTTACAAATGTGCTGAAGTAAGCAGAAGTTAGGAAAGTGAGGTCCAGGACAGAAGATCATAGGACTCTTGTCAGATACAAGAGTGCCAAATACAGGCTATAGCTTGAGGCCACGGCTCAAAGTGAAGGGCAAATAACACATACAGATAGGTGCACAACCGGAATGTGACATTAGCTAAACAAGGTGTCTAACTTGCCACTGCTTGATGCTACGGAACATGCTAACGCTGACCTATGCAGTTTGTTAGCAGCTGCTTTGAAAGCCTGGTGTTAGACATCTTGGGAACACTCTGAAGAAGAAGAAGAAGAAGAAGAAGAAGAAGAAGAAGAAGAAGAAGAAGAAGAAGAAGAAGAAGAGTTTGGATTTGATATCCCACTTTATCACTACCCGAAGGAGTCTCAAAGCGGCTAACATTCTCCTTTCCCTTCCTCCCCCACAACAAACACTCTGTGAGGTGAGTGGGGCTGAGAGACTTCAGAGAAGTGTGACTAGCCCAAGGTCACCCAGCAGCTGCATGTGGAGGAGCGGAGACGCGAACCCGGTTCCCCAGATTACGAATCTACCGCTCTTAACCACTGCACCACACTGGCTCTGCTTGAATACTTTCTCAGCAGACACCAGTTCCAGTTCAATCTAGTTGCACTTTGTTGCATGCGGCAGTGGCTGTGGCTGGGGGTGCACATCCCCATCTGCACCAGACCCATCTATCAGGGTACGAGAGGGCGAGGGATAGGATATGAGTCAACACATTATACACAGAGATCCATTTTCCTTGTGGGAAATGATGGATTTCTTTTCCAAATGCCAAAGTTTATTGCCTTTTCGTGTGACGACTGTTTTCCGAAGAACATGAGGACATCCTGAATCAAGCCAGTGACCCATCAAGTCCAGCACTTCTGTTCTCACAGAGGCCAACCGGATGTCTGTGGGACACTTGTCAGCAGGTCCTGAGAACAGCAGCACTCTGCCCACCTGGGATTCCCAGCAACTAGCATAATGCCTCTGGCAGCAGAGATGGAACACGACCATCACAGCCAGTAGCCATTGATACGCCGTCGTAAAAGGAGTTACGTTATTCTGCTCTCCATTTCTATAATGTATTTCATCTAGGGTGCGATCCACAACAGCACTGTATGGACAGTTGCCTCCTTGACCGCCAAGGCACCAAACGGCCAGCCATATTTGTTGCAACAGCATCCAGCTCTGAACAGTGGGTTTACCCTGAGGATGCACGCAAGTTGCTTAAGGCCACCACAAAAAAAAAAAAATGTTCTCTTTTGTTCTGCCACATTTTTAAGTCAATGAACTGGGTGGTTTCTCAGGGACAAAAATGTGGTCTCAGGGACCACAAAGTGCCCTTCATTTAAAAACAACAGTGGGTTTATTTTTAAACCTGAGACCTGCACCTCCCTACCTTGTTGGTTAAAACCGATCGCTTCTGCTAAAACCACAGGAATAGTACTAGAATGAACTCGGCCAAAGAGCTGGTTTATGGCTGTAGTACTTCCTTGTGTGATGCACAGTTGATCATCCTGTCTCATGTGAAATTTTGTTGTGATCAGACAGATTCATAGTGAATATATCAATAACTATGAAACGTAACAGGCAAGAATGGAACCTCCAGAAGCAGGTGCAGTATCTCTGATTACCAAATGCTGGAGACAACGAACAAGGAATGGCTATCAGCATCTTGCACAACTTGTGAGCATCTGTGGGGTATCTTGGTTGCTTGCTTCTGCCAAAGCAAGGGTGCTGTGCTGGAACAATCTTTGGACTGAGCCAATTGGGCAATTGTTACGTTCTTAAACTATACTGTCTCCTCGTTTTAAAAGCCAAGTCAGAGCTCTGTGTACTGGCAGCCTTTGTCTCTCTATTCATGGTTTCAAAAGAAATAAACCCTGCCACCTAGATTGCATCTCTGAGACTGAATTGGGAAATACAACCCTGCTGCCACACTTGGTAGACAAGCTGTACAGACGGGGAACAAATTAAATTGAACCATCTCACTGCCTGGCTGGAAAAACTAAGAAATGAAAAGAAAAATCCAACTTCTGGAAAGCAAGGCTGTTTGGGGTGGGGGTGGGGATGTGCTCTGTGGGGAAAGCCCTGCCAAAGATACCGACAGAAGAGCAGGAGATCTTAGCACCAAGGCAGCATCATCCATGCCTTTAATGTAGTGAGGTCTACCAAAGAATCACATGTAAAATATCTCATTCTTTCTTACACACACACACACACACACACACACACACACACACACACACAGTTTCCATATTCCATTCCTTAGATCAGAATCTGGAGGAAAAAAAGTTGTTAATGAAAACAAGGTTAACTCCTGTTTCTATTTTCAGAGCTTGTTTAACATTCAGCATGGGATACAGAATGCAAGGCTTTGTGTTTTTAATTAAGGCTCCTTACCCCAAACTTCTGAAACGTAAATCAGCTGCTCTTAGCTAGAGAGCTGGCTCCTAACTCTGGTCCAGCCATGCTTCATCCTCTCTCCAGGCGGGGGGAAAGATGACAACAAGCAGCTGCTTCTTCAGAATCTACAAGAGGTTAGCAGAAAGCAATCCATACTCAAATATCAGCTGTGTGTGCTGAGGTCATGTATAAATGGAAAGGGTTTAAGCTGAAGTTTCGGAAGGGAGGTCAAACCTATTGCAATAGACCCAAAATCAAAGTTCATGATGAATCCACCTGCACAATCCCTGTTGGGATGAATGAAGGGAGTACAGAAAGATAATGTAAAATTATAGGAGAGAAAAAAAAGATGAGTGCAACAAGGAGTTAAAGACTAAAAGAAGATGGAGATTTTGTAATCAGATGAGATAACGAATTACCAAGAAACATTATTATCTGAGTGGATTCAGATGTCAGATAGAGCATATTTCAAAACGAGATCGTGTTTCCTTGGGATTCGCTGTTAAGGAAAACTTTAAAACAGAGACAAGATCTGTAAATGCTTCCAAATATTGGGGTTAGGGGGGCATTGTAAACTGTGTAATGCTATTACTGACTGAAAAGAGCAATGAATCAGTTTTATAAGCATTCTGTCATTAGTGATGCAATCCTTAAATATGTACTTATTTCCCTCTTGTTGCTAGCCAGATTGGTTATTACAGAGATAATGCTATTAGCCTCACAGCAGATTCAGTCAGATTAATTTGCTACAGGCCATTGGTCACCACAAACATACAGATGTACCAACCATCATCCAGTAACAAAATCTTCTCACTATTTTTTAAAAAATGAAACCGTCTCAAGAATCTCTTCCAGAAACCTATCCCCAGAGGAAATAGGCATGAAACAATACACTGTAGTGAACAATATCTCCCACATTTCTCTGTCCAGAATTATAACTTGCAGGTATTCCAGAGTATCTCCCTTCTAAATATACTGTGGGGATAGCCTGAAGTCTCAAAGGAGTAAATACTTTCCTCATCACATCAACAAATAATTTTTAAAGATAGACTGGAGGACCATAATTAGATTTAACAGAACAATGCTAACAGAATGGTGAGAACGGCTTAGTTTGAAGATTACATCTAGCTAACAAAAAAAAGCTGCATTCTTTAGCTTAATTTTTAATACACAGTTTCTCCAGAATTTCAGACCGAGAATCCTTCCTGTTATGATGCGTCAATACGCTTTTTTTGCTGTTGTGGAATGTTTTCGGCACATTTATGTGAGAAAGCGATATTAAAAGTAAAAATAAAATAAATCCCGTATGGCAGGTGTGAAGAACCTCAGTTCGCGGGGCCGAAATCTCTAGGCCTCTCTCTACCGCCATCAGGACTCTCATTGACTAGACCACGCAGCCTCTCCCCCAGCCACTCAAGTGCCCTTTGGGGAAAGGAACTAGGCATCTTTCTCGTTCATGCCTCACAAAGTCCAAATTACCGAGACTCTGAAATCAATACTTCCTTCTTGATATTTCAACTTTGTTCTGAGAGGGCTTTGCGAGCGAACGCTCTGATCCCAGTAAAGAAGAGAGGAGTCTGTTAAGGGCTCGGTTGAGGGCTGCTGCGCTGGAGACAGTTGCCGGCTGATGTCATTGATGTATGGCACTCGTTTCCTGGTGTTGCATGGTATTCCATCTCTTTGACATACAGCCTTCTGCTTGCCATCTTTCCCTCATTTCCTGCGGTTTGTTTGGCTTTCCTCTTTGCTTTGGTTTTCATTCATACTTCTCTTCCCATATAAAGCACTGGTGATATTTAATGAACTCTTTCACCTGATGAATTGGGCATTATGTGGCCTAGCGGTGGCAAGTCCACTTGGCAAGTGTACCACACAGATCAAGGCCAAAGTATGAGGTTGCGCCGGTCTAGTGTGCAAGGATGTACCTATGTAACCCCCATGTTTGGTAGATCAATGCCTAAAGAAGAACCACTTGGATTCAAAAGTTGCCAAGGTCTACTTGTTCCAATGAGAGATAACTTTCACACACACCCAACTCTACTTGTACTGAGGGGTTTACAGTAACTCAGGAAAAAATATTCCCTCAGGGCGTGCAGGCTGATGTTTGGCTGCTTGAGGCAAAGAACAAGATGGCGTCCCTTTCCTCATTCCAAACACAGAAGCTGACCAGAATGACAGCTAATCTTACTTCAATGCTGAAAACAAGGAGCTGCTTTAGTAAGACCATTGGTCCACATAGTTCGGTATTGTCTACACTGACTGGTAGCAGCACTCCATGGTTTCAGGCAGAGGACCCTCCCAACCCTGCTTGGGAGAGACCAGGGATTGAACCCGGAACGTGGGCAAAGCGAATGTTCGCAACTGAGCTATGGCTTTTTCCCACTGATGGTGGGGCAATGTTGTCCACCAAACCCGAGGACAGCAGGCTAGCTTAAAGTAGGGTTGCCATATTTCAGAAAGTGAAAATCCGGACAGAAAAGTTGGCAAAGTTGTTGAGATATTTTTCAGTTCTGCCCAAAGTTGCTGAGCCTTTTCTTTTGCAAAATTGCAAAAAATTGAATATTTTGGAGCTATTTATGAGGAAACGCCATATGCCTGGATTTTCCAGGACATTTCCTTCTGCCAATTTCTGCCAGGACACTACTTGTAACCAAACAATTTAACCCCTGTGTTGCAAACAAAAGTCAGTAATATCCAAGGCAACACGATGACCAAATACAATGATACAGTATCAATATACACTCTTTCTATAATATATGAAATCACATAAACAGAAAACTTGTGAATCTCTGAAAGTCACAAAACATGCACTCTTAATGGATTCTCTTGAAAACATAAAACCAAATAAAGAGACTTATAAGACTTATGCTTATTTGGTTTTAGGTTTTCAAGAGAATCCATTAAGAGTGCATATTTTGTGACTTTCAGAGATTCATAAGGACACTGCTTGTAGCTGCAGTATTCCGGATATGTCCAGACGTATGCCAACTCTAGCCTGAAGGTCACAGGGCTACCATCTCCTGAGGAGAGCTGTAGCCACTCTCTCTCTCTGCACCATCCACCGCTTGCTGCCCCTGTGTCAGCCACCTCACTCTGCCTGATAGTTCATCCGGTTGAAGTGAAAGGAAGAACAGGTGTGCGAGAGAGGGATGAGACAGGTTCTGGGATCATGGAACTGCAAGAAAATTATCTATGCAATTAAAGGGTGAAAGTGTAGAAAGTGCACTTTTAAAAGTTGTGTGAGAGAGATTGTTTTATGAAAGCCAGTGGCCTCCCCGCCCCCCGCCCCCAAATTAGCAAATTGTCAAATCTGGCTGATTTGATAGACCCATCTCCTTACCTGATGAAGTGTTCTGCTAACACAGTTTGCTAGTAGAAAGCACATAAACACCAACCTTAAGAGGTAAAATGCCAAACTTTAAGTATGTGGTTCTTCAAATAGTACTCAAAATCTGCTACAGTTATTGAGCTGAACTGCAAAGCATTTCATTTAAACGCAATATTTTGTCAGTCCTGGTAACCGAAACTGAGAGCGCCACCTATTGGTAATACTGGGAAATTGCAAATGGAGCTAAGAGAGCATTGAAGTCAACTCAAGAAACAGGCAACTAACCTGCTCCTTATGCAGTCCTAGAAGTTTCAGGTCAGGTGGCAACTAACCTGCTCCTTATGCAGTCCTAGAAGTTTCAGGTCAGGTTGTTTATTTTTTCATTTCAAAACGCTTCATTTTTTCCCCCATTTCAAAACATGCTTTGAAATGAAACAGAACTATGAGTATGTGATGTTTCAACACAATGACACTCAATAAATAAGAGTACCATACCTACACATAACTTGCATTCATACCATGGGTATGGAACTGTAGTTTACCCCTAACAAACAGAACAGCCTAGAGTGAGGTGGCTGACACAGGGGCAGCAAGCTGTGGATGGTGCAGAGAGACAGTGAGTGGCTACAGCTCTTCTCGGGAGCAGGTAGCCCTGTGACCTTCAGGCTAGAGTTGCCATACGTCTGGACATATCCGGAATACTGCAGCTACAAGCAGTGTCCTGGCAGAAATCGGCAGAAGGAAATGTCCTGTATGGCGTTTCCTCAGAAATAGCTCCAAAACATTCATTTTTTGCGATTTTGCAAAAAAAAAGCACCAAAAAAAAAAAAGCAAAAAAGCTCAGCAACTTTGGGCAGAACTGAAAAATATCTCAACAATTCTGCCAACCTTTCTGTCCAGATTTTCACTTTCTGAAATATGGCAACCCTACTTTAAGCTAGCCTGCTGTCCTCGGGTTTGGTGGACAACATTGGCACACCATCAGTGGGAAAGAGCCATAGCTCAGTTGCGAACATCTGCTTTGCCCACGTTCCGGGTTCAATCCCTGGCATCTCCCAAAAAAAGCTCCAAGGAAGGAGAGTCTACCACCTTCCAAGGGAGTCCATTCCACTGTCAAACAGCTCTTACTGTCAGAAAGTTCTTCCTGATGTTTAGTTGGAATCTCCTTTCTTGTGATTTGAAGCCGTTGGTACTGGTCCTAATCTACAGAGCAGAAGGAAACAAGCTTACTCCATCCTCCATATGACAGGCCTTTAGATATTTGAAGATGGCTATCATATCTCCTCTCAGCCTCTTCTTTACCAGGCTAAACATACTGTACCCAGTTCCCTCAACTAGGCTGTGTATACAGCACACCTTTAAAGCACCCTCCCATAGAATCTTGGGATCTGTAGTTTACCCCTAACAAACTTCCTTGGAGCTTTTAAAACAGCGGTTGGATGGCCATCTGTCATGGATGCTTTTACTAGAGATTCCTGCATTGCAGGGAGTTGAACTAGATGACTCTCAGGGTCCCTTCCAACTCTACAGTTCTTTAATTCTGTGATTCAAAGCTGCCCAAGTGTTTGAGGCCAGGTTCCTGTGTAAATACTAGGAAAGAATATCTACAAACATCATTTCCCTCCCCTCTCATGTTTGTGTTCCCCAACAGGGTGAGGATAACACAAAAGTGAATTGTCCTTTGAGGAATTAAAATGGAAACAGTACCATAACAGCAACTTAGGAAACTCATAAGTAAGAGGATATTGGACTGATTGAAATGGACAATGAACACATTCTCTGCCGTACACTATTTTTCTATTAGATGCAGAAGGAGCAGTGGCAGCCTGAGGGTCCATTCATTATATATGTAACACTTCTGCAGTTGAATCGTTTTCACGCCAGCTGAACGATACTTTAGAGCTAGTTGTTTGCATCCCATCTGCTGACTTCTAACATTAAAATGACTTTTGCTGTAAAATGGGGGTGGGCAGGTAGCCGACAGGAGGCAAGACCCAGACTCCACATTTTAAGGGTTGGAAAACTAGATGGGAAATTAAAAATGCTCACATGCACATGCAACTAGGATCTGGACCACACTACTGCTGTTGCCATTAATTTTCAGACTTTCTCCTCTAGAAAACTGAATTAAGACACATTGTCGGAAAGGCACTGCTGAATTTACTCTTGTGGCCTCAGCGGACTGGGACTGGCTACCCTGTAGGATGGCCTATGCTTTGATCCTTGGTTGCCACTACCACTGGGCAGCACCATAGCAACGAGAGCTCAATTTATGCCATTGAAGGGGAGCCATGAGGTGCCTGCAAAGATGCCTTTAGTGGTTCACATGGTCCAGTGACCACATTAGTAGAAGCCAGCTACCAGAGAACTCTGTGCAGATTCAACCATCATATCTATATCTTGGATCCCCCTTTGCACGAGTTACCTGATTGCAGCGGTGGCCAAATTCAAATCTTAATGACTGCAGTTTATTCACAACTTTATTGGCAGAACTTTCTTCAAAACAGAACAATAACATCAAAGATGCATCCAACAAATTCTTGAAAAGAACTTTAAACAGGATTGAGATCAAAACTCTATCTCTCCCCTGTCCCAGACTCCTCCACAGCCTGAGGCCGTGTGCTCCTGAAGAACTTCATTATTTACATCCTACTTCCACGGAGTCTGGGAACAAAGACTCCAACCCACTACCCTTCCAAGATGGCGAACTTGCAATTTAATAGCCTCCCATGTGATCTAAAGTTAAATACCTTATCAGAGATACCAGAGAACAATAACAGTTGATTATCAACCTGCCTAGGAGTTTAGAGAGCTCCTATTGTTTTTCTCACTGGTGAGAGCCAGTGTGGTGTAGTGGTTAAGACCTTGGGCTAGTCTCGTAATCTGGGGAACCGGGTTCGCATCTCTGCTCCTCCACATGCAGCTACTGGGTGACCTTGGGCTAGTCACACTTTTCTGAAGTCTCTTAGCCCCACTCACCTCACAGAGTGTGTGTTGTGGGAGAGGAAGGGAAAGGAGAATGTTAGCCTCTTTGAGACTCCTTCGGGTAGTGACAAAGCGGGATATCAAATCCAAACTCCTCTTTAGCTTCAATGACATCTCCCAGTTAAACCCTTTCAGCAATACACATATGCATTCTCCATTTCACTGCCAATTAAGCAATTATACTTAACATAGCACTGCCAGAGCTGGTGTGCCAAGCAGACCTTGCCTGAGAAGGCCAAAGCTTTTTCCACACTGGGTGACCCACCCCCCATGCAGATCCGATGCAGAAAGTGTTTGCTTACTAAACTTGCCTAATAAAATAAGGTGCTTTCACAAATCCACTTTTGAATGCAGATATTGGGTCACCTTGTGGTGACTTTTCCATCTCAAAAAAAGGTCATGTGGACTAACTGCCCCTCTCGCCGTGCATCCATTAATTATGCTTCCTTTGAGTGCGAAGCTTTCTTCATAAGGCTCTCGCATGGTCGGTGGTTCGAATCCCCGCGGCGGGGTGAGCTCCCGTCTTTCGGTCCCAGCTCCTGCCCACCTAGCAGTTCGAAAGCACCCTTAAGTGCAAGTAGATAAATAGGTACCGCTTTATAGCGGGAAGGTAAACGGCGTTTCCGTGTGCTGCGCTGGTGCTGGCTCGCCAGAGCAGCTTCGTCACGCTGGCCATGTGACCCGGAAGTGTCTCCGGACAGCGCTGGCTCCCGGCCTCTTAAGTGAGATGAGTGCACAACCCCAGAGTCGGACACGACTGGCCCCTACGGGCAGGGGTACCTTTACCTTTACCTTAGGAACAACCTAAGATTAAGAAATCTGTTACCTGATGCAGAACTCTCATGTGTGGGATTCCTGGGACCTTTGGAGAAGAAGGAGATTTGTACAATTGACTACAGTCTTTGTTTTCTCTTGTTTTTGTTTTTAAAAAAACACACAGAAAAGATGAAACACACAAGTTACTTGTATTTCATGTAAATTTGGATAAAACATCTGCGTTGCCAAAAATAACAGCAGGAGCTGGCAAGGAACTGTCTAGCAAAAGGGTGTCTGGCACAGAACAAAGAAGTAAAACTAGAACAAATACTAACACAGAGCGTAACCCACAAGGCTCCCTCGCTTACATAAAATAGGCATCTGTTCTGACCCATCAAGCTTTAAGATAGGGTTTGATTAAAAAGTGAAGGTGACTGGGGGGGGAAGCGGAATCAGCTTGTTAAGAGTAGCCTATTAAAATGGAACAGACAGATTCCTTCCAGGAGAAGTGCTAGTATGCTGCCTTCAGCATCTTGATAAGAACGGCACAGTGCTGAGTGGTGTAGAACATTATAGCCTAGCCAGAGCTGTAAAATATAATTGGTGAGTCTTTATCTTTCTTCTTGGTGAGAAATTCTATACAGTGCCGGAGGAATGACAACAGAAATGATTCCCGTTAGTCTGCTAGGTTTGGGCCAAAAAATTCTCCTGGCCTAATTCCACAAGGGGTTTGGGGGGGTTATTTTTTAAAGTGTGTGTATGTGTGTAATGAGGCTAACCTAGGGCTTGGCCCTTGAAAGGTAAAAGGCAGGTCACCAAAGCCCTAGAGTGGGGTTGGGCTGTCTGAGCCATAAGTGTGGCTGAGCCACACAATCTCTCTCCCGCTCTGCTATTCCCGAATCCAGGGGAGTGTGCAGAAAAGCTTAAGAGATGACAGACAAGGAGACCGCAGCTTTTCGGCTGGGGAGCAGTTTGCTTTCCAAATCTTGGAAGTCAACTATGAAAACAGCCAGCGCAGAAATGTTGAGCTGGGCTGGGGCAAGCGGCTTCAGGATTGCCACCACGGTTGGCAAGAGATGTGACATGATGTCACCCTAACTACTATTTCTGTTATTTGAAAGACAAAGAGCTTAATTGAAGTGAAAAAAGGGTTTGCGCCAGCCGAGCGCTTTTCAGGAGATTATATTGGTAGGAGTGGGGAAACCAAGGGAGTTGAAATGCCTGCAGACAGCGAAGGCAGTAGGAAAGCATCCTTGAACCAGAAAGAAAGAGCAGCAGAAATAGCCAGTGAGGCAGACAGAACAGAAGGTGTAGGCAGAGGAAGGGCGGAATAAACAAGGAATAGACAAATACATATAGACTCTCTCTCTCTCTCTCTCTCTCTCTCTCTCTCTCTCTCTCTCTCTCTCTGCCTTACTGAAATGTTGAGGGGTAGTCTAGTGGTCTTGATTGATTAATGATTATAATATCAAGAATTGCCTCATCTATGCCACACTTTCAACATAAAGTTCCCAGGGCAGTTTACAAAACATGTCATTTTTTAAAAAAAGCATTAGTTGCAAAAATAATAATGAATCATCAATTTAAGAGCAGCATTTGCGTAGCAGCTTTTTAAAAGGCTTTGTGAAACAAAAAGTGTCTTAGTTGGAACAGGAAAATAACATAATAGGCCTCCAGGAGAGAGGAATATTAAAGGTGGGACAACGAAAGAGGCCTTCTCTCTCTCTCTCTCTCTCTCTCTCTCTCTCTCTCTCTCTCTCTCTCTTCTTCCCACACCTCTTATCAGATTATGGGGGCTACCCTAAGGCAAACCTCCACAAATGACCTCATTACACAGATTGATTTGTGCATCACATATAAAGTACCACAGGCAGAGCTTTTAATTCATTTCCTCTCACCTCACCCAAAACACAGGATCAATGGACACAGTTCACATCAGAGGCGAATTTAGGGCAGCCCATCCAGCTCTGCTGCACTGGATCAGGGCACTGCAACTATGACATAGTGAACTGAACAAAATAGAAATCAAGAGGTGGATTGGGGAATTTTGGCCTCGCACAGGGCGCCACTGAAATCTGAAAAACCAAAGTCCGCTCCTGTTCACGTGTTTAGCCATGATACAGTAATGAAGCAATGAGGTGTGATGTGCAGGCATGTGAGAATCAGCCATCATTGTTGTGATACCCATTGGCAGATGCCTATCATTTTGATAATTGTGCAGTCATAAAAAAAAAAAAAAAGGAGGAAACCAGTTTCTTTACTGCTGCTTCTATTTATTTTTTTTTAAAAAAGATCACCTACACATACTAGTGCTTTTAAACCTACCACACGGCCGTGAGGATGTCTGAATTTCTATTCAAGGACCCTATTTCCTGAGATAAAGAAAGATGAAATGTTAAAATGGTTAGTATACATACACATCTGATATTTCCTTAACAAGAGAAAGATAAAACAGTGTGTAAGTGGGTCATAACATATTTTCATACGCTTTAACTTTAAGGGGAAATGAATATAAAGCTCACATTTCAGTGCCTATTTGAGCATCCTGGGACAATTGATTAGTTGATAATGAGTGTCTGTCATCAAGTAATAAATCATACAAGCAGGAAGTGATAAAAGAAAGGCTTTCTTGTCTGCTGACAGACATTTGTGGTGAAAGCTCAAGTATTTCTCTTCAGTTCAAAGGAGGGAAAGTCCTCTCTGTTAGCTCTCTTCCTAAAGTGCTATAGTATTTCCCTAGGAGAATGGTTTTGTGAATGGTAAAGATATCCCACCCCCCACCCCCAGCTTCTTAATGAAAGAAGGCTTAGTGGTTTTGACATCTACTGGGGTTTTGTTGATTTACACTCACCAAGAAACTGACCCAAGCAAATTGGAAAAGATACCAAACGCATTCTGAAAGCCTCAACTCTTGAGAATAAAATGAATGTTGCCAACCACCTGCCAACTAGAATTTAGATTTGAAAAATACACTTAAAGAAAAATCAGAGAACAGAACTGTTCCAAGACGTTTTGATGCCATTAGACAGAAAATAAAAATGGTGTCCCCACTGATGATAGTCAAATAATAAACTGAGTAATGAACTCTGTCCCCTTAAAGGTATTCCCAAGATCTGCAGTCTGAGGTGGGCAGCCTCACCCCGTGAAATGGTAGGGCCGGCCCTGGAAAGGAGTGCAGAATCCTGTAAGTATTCTGATAACAATCCAAAAAGAATGTTTTAGTTTATGAAAAAATAAAAATGGAAACAGCAGAGATTGCTTTATAAGGTTATTTATGGTTTATCATCCCATGCAATATGTAGGATAAAGCTACTGCCTACTGGGGCTCTCAGTGTCCATGGCGATGCAGATTGCTCCCAGAGAGGCTTACAAGTGAATAAAAATAGCACAGTCCCTGTCCTACATCAACAGGCGCCATATCAGGAACACAGACTTTGGGCATATCTACAACACAGACAAAGTGTCTAACAACCACTCACCTGAAGCAGTTCTGGAAACTGGGGGGAGAACTAGGGATTTTCAAGAAAGAATTCTAAAGATTCTCTCTGCTTCCCATGGTACTTTGGGGGGAAGCCATGATAGAGTTGTAAAATAACACAGGGTGCATTTGTACTGTAGATGTGCTTTGAGTCAGAAGAGGGAAATGACAACAAGAGAGTTCCAGTGGGAAAGCCTAAAATACTTGTTTGTTGTATTCTTCTCATTTAGTGACTCTAGTTGGGAGTTTTAACACTTGATCTTCTAATCATGTTCATAACGTGACTCTAATCCAATTAAGTGATTTCTTTAGCGCCGCTAGAACTAAAGTGATATTTGGGGAAGTCTTGGAAGCATGTGGACAATTCCGTCTGTTTGAAGTACTTGTGCATTTCCAGATGTGAAGCTGGGGGCATGTGGTGTATGCCGTCCTCTCTGGAGATTTGTAAGTACTCAAACAAGCAAAGCCATAATGACAGAATGATTAGACAGGTTTAGCAAGAAAAGAATTGCTTGAGACGCCCAGGAATGAGGCTACAACCACACACAGTAAGGGAAAACATCTTTATTATATGCCCATCACACGCATGCACACACACAGAGAGATGTGGAGAGACAATGTTCTTAAACTTACATTTTTTGGTGCAACTTTAGATAAAGTAAAAAAAAAAAAAGGACTAAAAGAGGGACTGAAAAAATAGTATGGTAAATTAAATTAAGGGATTTTTCCAAATTTTGTTCCCTATCTACTTCTTGTGTTAATTCTGATCAGATGTAAATCAGCCGTAAAAATAACCCAAATGCACATTTCTGAGGCATTCTAATCCAGTGTCTGCCCACTCTGAGCTTGCAGGCTGCAGCACTAAAAAGGAAAGTTCAGAGGACGTGGTGAAAACTGTGTTTGGAGTTTCAGCCGTACTTTGCTTTCTCTGTAGCTAGAGCCAGCCTTCGGATGTTTGCTATGCAACCAGCTGCTGCTTCCTGAAGCGTTTCGTCCGTGGAGCCTGCCATACCCAGCAGAAGCTTGTTAAAAAATAACAACATGCAAGAGAAAGAAAAATGAAATGAGAAGGAGCTCCAAACCAAAACCATTATACCGAAAATAAATTATTTTAAAATAACATGCCTAGAGAAACATATCCAGTAATGAATGAAAATAGCCATATGTTCTGCAGCTCTGGAACGGAGTTTTCAAGGCTGGATTCTCAAAAGAATCCATCCACAGAATGAAAAGTGGCCAAAAGGATAACAGAGTTCCAAAAAGGGCTAAACAGATGTATTTAAGATAAGCATATCAATGGTTGTTAGGCAGAAAACACAGGCTTTTTCTCAGAAAGGTTGTTTGAAGCAAAGAGTGACCACCCTCATTAAATGTCATGATTGAAGCATCCAGATATTGTCACTGGTCGAAGAATGGATTTGGGGTGAGATAATTCATTAGCATGACCCAGTGTGACTGCTCATATGTTTGTTCCACAAAATTATTCATAAAGATAAAACTGATTCCAGGGTCAGAGTCTTCCAACAGCTGAATTTTATTGCCATGCCATGTATCACTTTTTCCTAAGTGGAGATAAATTTCCACTTAGGAAAACTATTTTGTTATGCATGTATCGTGACATGTTATTTTCTGCTGAAGGCACACAGATGGGGTAGCCAGTACAGAAAGGGGCTGTCAAATTCTGTGTACCCATATCAGAAAACAACTCACGTCTGCATGGGCATTAACTGCTGTGTAGGCAAAAGCTCAATAGCATGTGGAGTGCCCATAAGGGCAGAAATTAGATGTGATGCTCAACAAAAGGCTGACACTAAAATGCTGCCCTGCCCCAGCTCCACATCACTGGCTGCTGATGGTGGAGATGGAGAAATATGAGGAAACAGGAAGGGTAGGTCTGTTATTAATTATTATTTGATTATTATTATTACTATTGTATTAGACTTGTTAGTTGCTTGCTACCCAATGTCTCCAAGTGACTTACAATGCATTATGTTACATTATGTTAAATGTTAGAGGGTGGGGGTGGAAATTCAAGATGGGATTGTTCTTTTCAGCAGAAACCTAAAACCTTTAAGCTCATAGATGCTTAGGATAGGAATTGCCAACCACTGCATTGGTGAATTTCCCTAAAACTTGATGTTATACAGTCTATGGAAAAAAATATTACCCGGTTTTGCAGGTGCAAACATTCAGGGTTGTGATTTCAGATAAATTCTTTTAAAAACTGTGGCCTGTCATCAATTTTCTGACAACCAACAGCCCAATTTTTCTTTTACGGTGTGATCAGCCAAATCCAGCTCCCCGCCCCCCGCTGCCCATGGAAATACTCTTAGTACAGAATCAACCACATGGCAGTATGCCTACTTAAAATCTATGCTCTCCACCAATAAAAGGTTGTTCCCGGTCTCTGTTGCAATTTTGCGGCAGCTAGCCTGTGACACAACTGCTTAAACATTTATCTTAAAGGAGCTACACAGAACCTCGCATTTTGAAAAGCTTCCCAAACTTTTAATGTAGCCTCGGGTATTTTGAAGTCACATAGCCTTAATTAAAACCCTTTTTCTTCTCAGCCTGCAGCCCTGAGTATTTTGAATCCACCCAAACAACATTGAATCAAACCACAAAAAAATCTGTTATCACTCAGCCCTTGTGCATATTTTTCATACAGCTCCAGTATTACATAAAATTATGAACTGCTGAATATAAAAGCAGAAATTGAACACAGACTTAAGACCTATATTCTACCTTTCACTAACCTTCCAGTGGTTGGGAAACACGGATCACAGCTGCACACATATGGTACATGCTAATGCAGATCAAAGCATTTCATACTTCAGGAAGTATTTGTGTTAGACTAATGCACTGAATAAGCATCTTGCCAGTCACCCCTCACCCTCTGACCTCTCAATATAACTTGTAAAAACATTTCATTTTCTTGCTTGAATTCCATTTAAAAATAATAAAAAAAATACTAGGTTTCTACATATAAAGCACAAAATCCACAGAATCACATAACTCCCAAGGTAGGATTTTGCAACATGGTCAGCGACTACACCAACTCAGAAGAGCAAAAGCAGGATTTTGCCTTAATCCAAAGCACCATTTGCAGACTTGCCCATATACCGTATTTTTCGCTCTATAAGACGCACCAAACCATAAGGCGCACATAGTTTTTGGAGGAGGAAAACAAGAAAAAAAATATTCTGAATCCCAGAAGCCAGAACAGCAAGAGGGATCGTTCTTCCCGCTGCCCTGAAGAGGCTTTGCGTTGCTATCCCAGAAGCCAGAACAGCCAGAAGGATCACTGCACAGCGAAAGCAGCAACTCCTCTTGCTGTTCTGGCTTCTGGGATAGCTGCGCAGCCTGCATTCGCTCCATAAGATGCACACACATTTCCCCTTACTTTTTAGGAGGGAAAAAGTGTGTCTTATAGAGCAAAAAATACGGTAATTAAAAGACACGGTGCATTTATATAAATTTAATAAATAAAATAAAATAAAATTAGAGTCTGTTACCAGGGTGTAGAACCTAAATTGCCACACCTAGCTGAGTTCACAGACAAGGCCAACACACTCAGCAGAGAAGTCATTGTATATTGCTAAAAGAGCAGCATTTCGGGATAGTGTTATAGAGCATGGGGCACCAGCAAATGATCACACAGTTCTGCCACAGGCTGAGAGTTCAATCAAATATTCCACTTGCTCTGTAGACAAACTGGGCCTGTCTATTCCAGTGCACTTGGTTTATACACCAACTGAACGTTCTTGCTCTCAGCCTCAAGGGAAATATTGCCACATTGTGGCTTGGGAAGGAATTTTTATATAAGCAGATGCCTGGAAGTTCTGGAGCTTTTATCTTTCCTTAAGACAAAAAAAAACCCATAATCACCAGGAAATCTGTTTACGCAATAATTCCTTCCCGATCCACAACATGCTAATAATATCTTGCTGAAAGCAAGAATACCTAGTGTCTGATTTTCAGAGAGGAGGCCATATTCAGACAATCAGTTTACCTGGTAATTGCCAAGTGATACATTTAACACATGCCAGGTTTCATTATCTGTTGATGGGCGTGGCTAGCATTAGAGGAAAATGCACATCTTAAATACAATGGAGTGCTGTGACTGAAAAGTGATCTGTGACATGTCTGCACAGTATGACAACTGTTGGCATACATTATGAATGAACACTATGGTGTGAGAATTAGTCTGCAAATCATGCTACTGTGGACCACTCAAAGGCCGCTAATTTCTGTAACAGTTATCAAAAATAAAATTAACGTACAGTGGTACCTCTAGTTACGAACTTACTGTATTTTTCGCTCTATAGGGCGCACTGGCCCATAGGGCGCACCTAGTTTTTTTTTGGGGGGGGGGAAATAAAGAAAAAAATATTATTTCCCCCCCAGGCGCGGGGCTGGGGCGGGGGAAGCCCGAGCTTCCCCCGACCCCAGCCCCCAGAACAGGCTGCTATCCGCAAGCCTTGGGAGAACCCGCCCCAGCGCGCCCCAGGCTTCGGGATGCAGGCTGCTATCCGCAAGCCTAGGGAGCCCGGCGGGAACTCCCACGGGCTCCCAAGGCTTGCAGATAGCTTCCTGAAGCCTGGAGAGTGAGAGGGGTCGGTGCGCATTCGCCCCATAGGACGCACATTTTTGGAGGGGAAAATGTGCGTCCTATAGGGCGAAAAATACGGTAATTCGCTCCGGAGGTCTGTTCTTAAACTGAGACTGTTCTTAACTAGAGGTGTGCTTTCTTAACTAGAGGTGTGCTCTTGCTGCCGCTGCGCCGTTCTCATCCTGGGGCAAAGTTCTCAACTCAAGTAACTCTTCCAGGTTAGCGGAGTTTGTGAAGTGTTTGTAACCTGAGGCGTTTGTAACTTGAGGTACCACTGTAGTCCCAAAGTTAGGGCCCAACCTAGATGACAAGGAGAGAACTGGAACTTTAGTCACTGACATCAGTGAACAGGGGAGAAGACTCAGATGTTTCTGTGCTTTATCAATTAATAGCAAAGGCATAGCGCTTGCCTAGGAAATGACTGCATTGCTCAGCTCTGCTTCTCTATATCCTTTGTGTTTACTGACATGCTTTCCACCACAAAACTCCTAAAATGTCACCCCCTATTTATGTTTCTTTCCACGAACTGCAATTCTGATCAACTCTAATTGCAACATGTTCCCTCAGGCATGCAGCAATTTTCCTGCAAACCTTGCAGATGAGTTAAAGGCATAAGTATTCCATGTGCCAGATTCAAAACCAAAAATATGCATGCACATAGTGTACATAGGGTGGTTTCAATAAAGCCTTAAGTATGGCATTTTAAAAAATAGGCTATTTACAATTATATCCTGCATGTTCACAGCAGATCTTCTCCCTTCCTCAGTGATGAACCCCAAAATAATTTTCACAGTAGAAGTCCTTTGGATGATTTTGACTTGGTAACCAATTCATTAAACCAGATTCCTATGACTAAAACAGCATTTGTGAGTGCCTCTTCCCAGGGAAGTCCCTCTAAAACTATTGCTTTATCCTTTGTTTCTTTCATGATTCTTTACCCTTCTGGAGCCACTTCACATCTGTGTGTGTGTGTGTGTGTGTGTGTGTGTGTGTGTTTTTAAAGATGTTTTAAGTCTGCACCTAAAAATATAAAACATGGGCATGACAAATTTGTGTATCCTTACACTTGGCAAGCCTCCTGTTCTAACAAGGATGTGAGTCACAATTCCCACTAGCAAAGACATCACACGATCAGTTCCATTATACTGGCGTATAATTGATAGCTTTAAAAAGACATTTCATAAAAAGTCTCACTGAAAACATAAACCGCAAGATGGCATTCGGCTTGTTTGGGACAGTATGGCCACCGGCAATACCATGCAAACAGGAGAGCAACTCCATTTTTTATAAGTCTGGCAAAATAAACAAACAAGGGTTTCATTAAAAATAAATAAATCTTGGGCTGATTCATTTGGATTCTACAAACACGCTCAACACACATGCATACAAGAATGCGTATTTTTGTTTAAATGCATACAAACCCCATGTGCTTTGGGGAAAATGTATACCAAAATACTGTGAATTGTAGTGTGTGTGTGTGTGTGTGTGTGTGTGTGTGTGTGTGTAAAACAGATTGGGGCTGAGACAGGGCAGAACAGACTTACAAATACACACTGAAAAAAGACTGATCCATTCCTACATCAGAAGTGCAAAGGCAGTAGCTGAACCACATGTGGGGAGGTGTCTATGTGGGCCCAACTTTCTCAAGAGGTCCATTGCCAAAGAAGCTTTCAAAATAAAACTTCTAATGTTTTTTGGGAAATGTGTTTTACCCTTCTTGGAAATAAACTGCAATCATACCTAGTAAAAGAGAGCAACATAAATACTGATCTTAGCTTGCAATATATTTATTTAACTTAATGTCATCATGGCTGCTTCATTTCACTATCACAATGGCAGGCTATTGTTTCTGAGTGATGCTAGAAATTACTGGTGACACTTTTCTATTCCAGTTTAGTGCTTTGCTTCTTCCACATACTATTTTATGAAACGATGTCAGATTCCTTGTACTGTGATCTTCTAATTAGCAAGAGGAGAGGAATAGTAGCCATTCTCCAAAAGAACATTTTACATGATTTTTATAATACAACATAAAAAGAAAATATTGTCTTGAACTAAAACATATGGTGGAAACACATCCAAAAAAGTATCAGTCTAGATGCAGCCAACGTTTTGCTTTCAACACTGAATCAGAGACTGGAAACATTTGAGGCACCCAGGTTTGTGTGTTGTTTTACACATGTAATTTGCCTCTGTGAAAAAAAGGCTTCCTGTTTGATTAAATGATAAATAATACAACATGTGGTACAATCCAAAAATAATTAGGGTGAAAACTCAGTTGCCATTTCATTGCTACTTAAATCTAGAGCTTCTTTCTGCTTCCAGATGAACGAAAGGGTAACACAATATTTGGAACGCACACACTGCCGAAAGAGAACTTGGCCTCTGATACTGTGGCCGAAAGTGAACAGATTCCAGCTGAAAATGGACACTGGGAAATTCCCTTTTGGACTGAAACCTAACTATTGGCATGCCATCAGAGGATGCATTAAGCCAAGATGCTCACTAAGCCCTTACCCCCAGAACAAACAGGAGATGTCGGAAGATGGATCCATGGGGCTGACCAGTGGCGTAGCGTGGGTTGTCAGCACCCGGGGCAAGGGTAATTTGCGCCCCCTAACCCGTGGATTTGCGCCCCCTAACCCGTGGATTTGCGCCCCCTAACCCGTGGATTTGCGCCCCCTAACCTGTGGATTTGCGCCCCCTAACCTGTGGATTTGCCCTAACCCCAGATGTTGCGTCCGGTGCGGCCGGCCCTCCCTGCACCCCCACGCTACGCCACTGGGGCTGACAGCCTTCTTTTCTTAGGAACCCTTGTGGTAAGGCGTCTCCTGGTGTACCAATGGCCCATCTAGTCCAGCATCCTGTTCTGACAGTGGCCAACCAGATGTCTATGGGAGGCCCAAAAGGAGGACTTGAGCATGACACCACTCTCCCTCTCTTTTGGTTTCTAGCAATTCGTATTCAAGAAGCATACCAACTCTGACAGTTGGTAGGCAGAACATAACCCTTGCAGCTAATCGTCATCGGTGGCCTTTTCCTCCAAGATTGTCTAATCCTCTCTTAAAGCCATCTAGGTTGGTGGCTATCACTGACCCTTGTGGGAGTGAATGCCACTGTTTCACTATGCATTATGTGTGGTGGAGTCTGCCCCTTTTATTATTTTGAGTTTGTTGGCCTCTATGCCCTCTTTTTATTGGACTCTATTTTTGTTGGATTCTATCTGCCTGCAATTTGGCAGGCTGAATCCAATCTGAAGGGGCTCCTATACCTGTAAATTTCACCCACTTTGGCAAAAGAGGGGAAAGTAACATCAGATTCTAAATTATCCATTACAGTGAACTTTTATACAGAGTTGTTCAGAACCCAAAACACAGACTGAAGTGGAAAGAGCACAGAGTGACCCAGAAACACACAGTATCAGAATCTGTAAAAACATACAATTACAAGGTGACTCTTGGAACTTGTGCAAGCCTCTTCCTCATATAGGTAGGTTTTAGATGTGTACTACGGATTTAAAGTGCAAGTAGATAAATAGGGACCGCTTACTGGCGGGAAGGTAAACGGCGTTTCCGTGTGCTGCACTGGCTCGCCAGATGCAGCTTTGTCACGCTGGCCACGTGACCCGGAAGTGTCTCCGGACAGCGCTGGCCCCTGGCCTCTTAAGTGAGATGGGCGCACAACCCCAGAGTCTGGCAAGACTGGCCCGTACGGGCAGGGGTACCTTTACCTTTACCTTACAGATTTAAAACCAGAATCATTTTAACCTTCATAGGTAAAAATATCATTTGTATTTAGTGAACTTCTTTTAAGTGTGGGGAGCAACTTTAATTTA
Source organism: Podarcis muralis (assembly GCF_964188315.1). Taxonomy (NCBI): domain Eukaryota; kingdom Metazoa; phylum Chordata; class Lepidosauria; order Squamata; family Lacertidae; genus Podarcis; species Podarcis muralis. The sequence goes on along the minus strand of NC_135666.1, from coordinate 21,308,935 downwards.
AAAAAGCAGAAATATGTGCTGTCCTTAGGAAAGAATAACCATTACTCCTTTTTCATCCTTAGCATAGGACCAGAGGGATTTAAATTACAAGATGGTGGGGGAAGCTTATAAATGTTGTCTAGCATGCATTAAAGTTCCTGAGAGTATAAACCTAGAAAACAAGAAAGCTAGTTAACTGAAAGTTACTCTTACGGGTGACCCACATTGATAATTACAATGCGTCGGCTTGGCTCCACGAATCCATTGTTAGCACATCATCTGTTATCACTATGTGAACACAGTAACTGTCAGCTTAATGCAAGATTAATAAATGTTTATGCATTGACTGGAATTTCAGCTGATGTTTTACAATGGTGTTTGCACGAGGAACATGGCAGAAACAACGACAGAGCAACGGTGGGTGGTCCCTATGGAAATAGGCAATAGTTAGTGGATATGCGGACTTTGAAACCTATTTTTGAAAGAAGTTAAAGGATTTGGATCAGTCCAAACTGGTTACAATGAGGTATTATCCAAAACCGTGAACACACCACTGGGCAAGAATTAACTGTAGATAACTGCAATTAGCAGGGGGATCTAATCCTGTGGCAAATGCTATAATAATCTGACATATGGATATGGGCTGGAATCCAAAGTGGTGTGTGTGTGTGAGAGAGAGAGGGGGGGGGGAGTTCCTGATTGCAATCTGCCCCCACCCTTGGAAAACTGCTATTGAAAATCAGGATGTCCTAAGAATGGGCTTCCAAATAGCATAACTTGTGGTCATGCAAGGTATTTGAGGGAAGTCCTAGTGTGCATGACAAAGCATTTGGGCATGTGCTTCTGGCTCTTTGAATCCAGGCCATGATCTTAGTTCAGCTGTATTCAAGCATATGTAAGCTGTATAAATAATTTTTGAGTCTTTGATGTGGCCACCAACACACAGAAGGACAAGGTTGGAGGTAGAGAAAAATAAAGGAAGAATAGAAAATGTAGGAAAAGAACAAAAGGAGCAGAGGACAGGAGAAGCAAGAAAGAGCAGGAGATGCAGAATCGTTGGTGGAGGACAACAGGGTTTGGTGTGCAGTGAGTTTATCCTGTTCACTGGTTTCCATGATTGCACATCCTTCCTCTTTCTCCACAGGTTAAGTGAATAGTCTTGGAGAAAAAGGAAGGGTAAGAATCTACAATCAGAAAAGGGCCTGGATGGGGGAACACCTGCTCTCTGACCAGGGAGCTAGAGGATCTAATGCAACAGGCAAACATGCTCTTCCCAAATGTAGACCTTTCCTCTTATGTCAACAGAGCTCCAATTGCTCCACTAGCTTTTATGGAGAACAGGGACAGGCTTATGAATAAGTAGTACATTAATAAGGAACCATATTTGGACTCTGGAAACAGTAAAGTGTGGGGTGGGGCTACATTACCCATCAACACTTGACAAAGTTCCCCATGATATTCTTGCAGAGAAGCTGGTAAAATGTGGGCTAGACAAGGTAACAGTTAGGTGGTTGAATGACCAAACACAAAGAGTACTCACTAATGTTTCCTCACCATCCTGGAAAAAAGGGACAAGTGGGGTGTCAGAGAGTTCTTTCCTGGGCCCTTTGTTGTTCAACATCTTTATAAATGACTTAGATGAAGATATTTAGAGAGTGCTCATCAAATTTGCAGATGACATCAAACCGGAAGGGGTAGCCAATGTTGCTGAAGAGAGGATCTAGAGGTCTCAGTAGACCACAAGCTTAACATGAGTCAACAGTGTGATGCAGCAGGGGGGGAAAGAGCTCATGCTATTCTAGGCTGCATCATCAGAAGTATAGTGTCCTGATCAAGGGAAGTAATATTGTCACTCTATTCTGCCTTGGTCAGATCACACCTGGAGTACTGTGTCCAGTTCTGGGCGCCACAATTTAATAAGGGTATTGACAAGCTGGAATGCGCGCAGAGAAAGGTAACCAAGATTATCAAGCGTCTGGAAGCCTTGTGCGGAACAGTTGAGGGAGTTGGTTATAGAGGAGACTAAGAGGAAATATGATAGCCTTCTTCAAATACCTAGAGGGCTGTCACGTGGAAGATGGAGCAAGCTTGTTTTCTCCTGCCCTGGAAGGTAGGACCTGAATGGCTTCAAGTCAAAAGAAAGGAGATTCCAACTAAACATCAGGAGTAACTTCCTGACAGTAGGAGCTGTTCAACAGTGGAACAGGCTCCCATGAGAGGGAGTGGACTCTCTTCCTCAGAGGTTTTAAGGTACTGGTTGGATGGCCATCTGTCATGGAAGCTTCACTGGAGACTCCTGTATTGCAGGGGGTTGGACTAGATGGCCCTTGGAGTCCCTTCCAGCTCTACAGTTCTATGATTCTAGGATTGCAGAGCCTATCCCTTTCTTCAATACTGCACTATTAAGTTAGATTGAGAAGGGGAAAGGTCAGGCTGGAGACCCATTGACTGGAGGGGGGGAGATGTTACCTGGCTAAGTATTCAACTGAAGTCCATTTTGAGAACCATTAGTCTACATCATTAAAATTAGAATGTTGGAGTCTATATACAACTCTAAGAGTTTTGGCTCAACATTTAGAAAAACTCAAACCGTAAACATTCAGAGAGTACAAAAAGTCTTATGGGATATAAAATTCATCCCTTGAAAAGCAATAGGAGTTTTGATAATCCAGAAAATATGAAGCCAAAGGTCTTATAGCATACTTTCACCTGAAGTGTTTTTTCAATTTTATGTTTATGCTATTGTATTTTGAAAGACGATTAACATACAAAGAAGGCACTTGAACTGACAGACAGGACAAAGTTCTTTGTGATAGATATATTACACACACACTTGCTTCCATTCAATGGAAACTCATTTTACTAAGATTAAAAGAGGAGCCAGGTGACTCACCATGTGTAATAGACATTAGGGGGAATGGATTTTGCCAGACTTGTTGCTTTTCTCCTCACTGTGTACATCTGCACAAGTCTCACCCATGGGACTCACTCTCTTCAACCATTGCCATATCCCCCTTTGCTTATCTTTTATCTGCCTTAGATTCTCTTTTCTATATTTATTTCAATTGCTTTATATTGTTAGCAGCCTGAATTTCCCTTTTCCTATATATTAATGTAAGGTAAGCAGAGTTCTTCTTTTCCAAGTCCTAGCTTTCTGCTAGCATTTTATTACCTTGACTACTTTTCCAGTCTGTATTTAAAAGAGCTATCTAAAGACTGCATAAAGTTCAGAGTACAGAGCTAAAATATTCAATAACACCACAAAGACTCTTTCTCAATGGGTTTAAATCAAAAACAGAAGTGTAAGCAGATGGATATGTGTTATTCACTAACATCCTGGCAAGGTGGCCCAATGGATAGCTCAGTTAACCAAAACTTGACATAGTTATATATTAGGGGTATGCAATAATAATAATAATAATAATAATAATAATAATAATAATAATAATAATTTATTTATACCCCGCCCATCTGGCTGGGTTTCCCCAGCCACTCTGGGCGGCTTCCAAAAGAATATTAAAATACTGTGATACATCAAACATTAAAAGCTTCCCTAAACAGGGCTGCCTTCAGATGTCTTCTAAAAGTCTGGTAGTTGTTGTTCTCTTTGACATCTGGTGGGAGGGCGTTCCACAGGGAGGGCGCCACTACCGAGAAGGCCCTCTGCCTAGTTCCCTGTAACTTGGCTTCTCGCAGTGAGGGAACCGCCAGAAGGCCCTCGGTGCTGGACCTCAGTGTCCGGGTAGAACGATGGAGGTGGAGACGCTCCTTCAGGTATACTGGACCGAGGCCGTTTAGGGCTTTAAAGGTCAGCACCAACACTTTGAATTGTGCTCGGAAACGTACTGGGAGCCAATGTAGGTCTTTCAAGACCGGTGTTATATGGTCTCGGCGGCCGTTCCCAGTCACCAGTCTAGCTGCTGCATTCTGGATTAGTTGTAGTTTCCGAGTCACCTTCAAAGGTAGCCCCACGTAGAGTGCATTGCAGTAGTCCAGGCGGGAGATAACCAGAGCATGCACCACTCTGGCGAGACAGTCCGCAGGCAGATAGGGTCTCAGCCTACGTACCAGATGGAGCTGGTACACAGCTGCCCTGGACACGGATTTAACCTGTGCCTCCATGGACAGCTGTGAGTCCAAAATGACTCCCAGGCTGCGCACCTGGTCCTTCAGGGGCACGGTTACCCCATTCAGGACCAGGGAATCCTCCACACCTGCCCGCCTCCTGTCCCCCAGAAACAGTACTTCTGTCTTGTCAGGATTCAATCTCAATCTGTTTGCCGCCATCCATCCTCCAACCGCCTCCAGACACTCGCACAGGACCGTCACCGCCTTCACTGGTTCTGATTTGAAAGAAAGGTAGAGCTGGGTATCATCTGCATACTGATGAACACCCAGCCCAAACCCCCTGATGATCTCTCCCAGCGGCTGCATGTAGATGTTGAAAAGCATAGGGGAGAGGACAGAACCCTGAGGCACCCCACAAGTGAGAGCCCAGGGGTCTGAACACTCATTCCCCACCACCACTTTCTGGACACGGCCCAGGAGGAAGGAGCGGAACCACTGTATGACAGTACCCCCAGCTCCCAGCCCCTCAAGACGGTCCAGAAGGATGTTATGGTCGATGGTATCAAATGCCGCTGAGAGATCCAGCAGAACTAGGAAACAGCTCTCACCTTTGTCCCTAGCCCGCCGGAGATCATCAACCAGTGCGACCAAGGCAGTTTCAGTCCCGTGATGAGGCCTGAATCCCGATTGGAAGGGATCCAAATGGTCCGCTTCTTCCAGGCGTGCCTGGAGTTGTTCAGCAACCACTCGCTCAATCACCTTGCCCAAGAATGGAAGATTTGAGACTGGGCGATAATTGGCCATCGTGGCCGCATCTAAAGATGGTTTTTTAAGAAGCGGTTTAATAACCGCCTCTTTCAACGGGTCTGGGAAGGTTCCCTCACGGAGGGAAGCATTCACCACCCCACGAAGCCCATCGCCCAGCCCTTCCCGGCTAGCTTTTATAAGCCAGGATGGGCAAGGATCCAGGAGACAGGTGGTTGGTTTCACTCGTCCAAGCAGCCTGTCCACATCCTCGGAGGTAACAGATTGGAATTGATCCCACGCAATTTGACTAGACAGGACTCTAGCACTCTCCCGCCCTGGCCCTGCTCCCACGGTGGCGTCTACCTCTTCCCGAATCTGAGCGACTTTATCTGCAAAAAACTTTGCAAAATCATTGCAGGAGATCATGTGGCCCATACTGGGCCCCGATGTAGCAGGTGGTTCCGCTAAATTGCGGACCACCTGAAAAAGTCTCCTGCTGCTGTTTTCTGCAGATGCAATAGAGGCGGCGAAGAAGGCCTTCTTCGCCGTCGCTACCGCCACTTGGTAGGCTCGACACTGAGCTCTAACCTGTGTCCGGTCAGCTTCAGAATGGGTCATCCGCCACCGGCGCTCTAGCCGTCTCAACGATTGTTTCATTGCCCTCAGATCCGTGGAAAACCACGGGGCTGTCCGGGCTCCATGCAATCGGAGAGGGCGCTTCGGAGCCAAACAGTCAATAGCCCTGGTTAACTCCACATTCCAGCGGGCCACCAGGGAATCAGCTGAAAGGCCATCAACATGGGATAAAGCATCCCCTACCACTCTCTGGAAGCCATTTGGATCCATTAAGTGGCGGGGGCGGACCATCCGAATCGGTCCCACCTCCCTGCAGAGGGGAAGGGTCGCGGAGAAGTCAAGTTGCACCAGGAAGTGGTCTGACCATGGCACTTCTTTTGTTTCGCTTTTATTTAGTGTCAGAACACCAACATCCATGGAGGTAAACACCAGGTCCAAGGCATGTCCGTGGCTATGGGTTGGGCCAAAGTTATTCAGGGACAGCCCCATGGAGGCCATGCTTTCCACGAAGTCCCGAGCGGCCCCTTGTAAGGTCGTGTCGGCATGGATATTAAAATCCCCTAGGACAACCAAACTAGGTGTCTCCAGGAGAACATCCGCCACGACCTGAAGCAGCTCGGGCCGGGAATCCTTGGTGCAGCGGGGAGGTCGGTACACCAAAAGGAATCCTGTACTGCCCCTATTGCCCAACTTCCAGAACATGCACTCAGAGAACTGGGTCTTCCTAACAGGACGCCTGGTGCAAACTAATGACTTCCTAAAAATCACTGCAACCCCCCCTCCCCGCCCACAAGGCCTGGGTTGCTGTGCGTAAGAGAAACCCGGTGGACAAGCAGCGGCAAGAACAGGCCCATCTGCTTCATCCAACCAAGTCTCTGTTACACAAGCCAGGTCAAATCCTCCATCCATGATCAAGTCATGGATGGCAGTGGTCTTATGAATCATTGACCTGGCATTGCACAGCAGCACCTTCAGGCTATGTGGGTATCCCTTGCTGATTCTAGTATCCGTCCGGACAGGACCAGACCCGGAGGCAGGGATAGTCCTCAGACAACGACTAAACCTGCCTCCTCTGTAATGACATGGTCTGGTCTTAGCGTAACTCCTCCTCCTACCCGTGATCACTGAGATGCATGACTGCATGATTCAGTATGGACTCCTCTTCAGCACTCTAGAAAACAGTCTGATTTGATCTGAAGTGTTTCAGACGTTGCCAAATTCAGCCTGGGTCAGAATCTGAATCCCGATTTCAAAAACCAAGTTTTGCAGACACTGTTCAAATAGCCAAATCACCCTTAAATTGCTTCCAAGGTCCCCAACTTCAGTTAAAGACACTTCAAAGAGATCCTGCTTCGCTCTGGTTTAGTTCAGGCTTCATTCAAATCTGCTGCAAACCCCTACTTTATATGATATTTCCTCTCCAGCATCACCAGTTAAGCTAAACTTGGGGAAGCTTTATCCAATGTGCCACTCTGAAGAAGTTTGTTCTATGTGGTGGTGATAACGCAGCTGTGGAATGTCTTCCCCAAATACACCCATCCTGCTGGTTCTCTGTTGAGTTTAGAAGGCTTGTTCAGATTCATTTGCTCTAATACACATTCAAAGAACAAACAGGGTTATTTGGTCCCCCACGCCCCTTTACACACAGGATCTAGGCAGATCCACTTTCTGACAATAGTTTACTTTTCTGTGTGTGTGGGGGGGGGGGGTGTTTACAAAAAGTTATGTTCCTCGTAGCAGCTAGGATGCTACAATATTTTCTTTCTATCCTCTGCAATTTACATGCCATGGGGTAACTGTCTTTTTATACCAGCGCACTGCTAAATGTGCGTCAAGCATTCTGACTCCTATGGATAGGGTTTCAACAGGTCCGAACAAATGAAGTACTGCATTTGGAGATGGAAGACCAAAGTTCAAATCTCGGCTCAGCCTTGGGTTCACTGGGTAGCCCTGACCACGGCAGAATCTCTCAACCATAAGGAGCTTATAGTGCCCCAACAGAATGCATCCCTCTAAAATGGATAAGCGTAGTAAGAGGATGGGAGGAGGTCTAGTGTATTAAACCAAAATGATTTTCAAAACCTCTGTACTGGGGCATAAAAGTGCAATTGTCAGAAGCCCAATAATGTTTACCAATAACTAAGTCTCAGCCCCAGGGGAAATCAGCTTAGTTCATCTGATCTGCAGCTACAGTTCTGCTAGAGCTGGAGCTCTTTCAGACATTTTGTCTCTAAACATTACATTTTCTTAACTGCTTTTCAGTCTCTAAACTTGTACTTGTCTCAATCCAGAAGTTTATTTATATTTCCCTCAATCCAGCAATTGTTGGTTTTTAAAGTGTGGGAGATCCAAATAGGAGCTTTCCTGCTCTAAAAGCTGAGCACATTTCTTTCAATGAAAGAAGAAACATATCCATGTGAAAGGAATGTGACAGTCCCCATGGCCGTGAGCTCCTCACAGGCACTCCTCACAGGTGCTCAAGCTCAATGTGGGTCTCCATATTGACTGAAATTGATGTGTACAGGGCAAGAACATGTAAGTAATGAGTCTATTATGAAAATGTTGTGGCTGAAGTTCTGCTGCACGGACAACCTTCTCACCAAGGCCACACACAGGAGAACTCATTCTTGTGGCTTGAGAAGAAGCAGAATTTGCACGGCATAAGTTTGCGGGCTCTGGTGTCAGTCAAGAAGCAGAACTGTGCACATCATTGATCGGCTTTCTTATTCACAAAGCCACTGCCCCCTACTTGTCAAAGCTCATTCAAAGTATAAAAAGGGCAGGGGTGGGGAGACCTTCAAAAACCAAGCACCATTTTTTAAACGTAACAACTGTGTACCTTTCGGAATTGGTGCTAGAGTTTTCTCCCCTCACCATCCCTTTCCCCTGTTTCATTTCTTTTGGATTGTGAACCTGTGGGCAATGACTGTTGCCCACCCCACCCCCCGAAAAATCTCTGGACAGTGATTAGAAAATTGTGGGGCTTTAAAAATTATTATAAAAAATACATATTTATTTATCTTGCTCTATCATCACCATCACTGCTGTTGCTGCTGCTGCTGTTGCTATTTCTGTTAATGTGACTGCTGATAATGATGATGATGATGATGACGATAATAATAATAATAATAAGTTTGCAAATAAAACCCAAAACAGCAGGCAGCCCTGAATGGAGGAAGAGGCAAGCAGGAAGATGGAGGCAGGACTCAATCCAGAAGTTTCAATGCCTGACCATTTATCAATGCAAAGTTGCAATTCCATAAGGAATTGCAGGTGAAGCATAATAAGTGGGGTGAAATAAATGTCAAATTAATATATTCTATACATTTCTGCAGGCCTAAGAGGATCAAAAACATTATTTGATATTTTTGCACACCTGTAGAGTAGATCTGAGTAGAAGCTTTCCAGTTTCCACCCTTAGGGCCCTATCCAGTCCTAAATTGTCCCACCAGCTGCTGGACTTCAGAACTTTTACAAGACTGAAGATTTTTTAAAGGTGCTGCATGACCTAGAGACTACAAATAGATATAGAAGCTTCACCACTTGCTTGGAGCCTGCCAAACGACCAGCCAACAAAGAAAGAACAAAGAATGAAGCGCATTCCTCTCCTCTGTAGCCACAAAGACATGAATGGAGACCTTGCTGTAAAAATGAGACTCCCCTCCTGTACCTGTTTTACTTCCATAAAAATAAATAGGTATAACAGCTGCTGCTTCCATATTAACGCTCACAAATAACCAATCACTGGTATGTTACACAAAAATACATTGCTATGGCATCACTGAGGTGGCCGTTATCTACTAGACTCTGCAAAAATGCTCCCAAGAACTGAAAAGACCCTCAAGTTCTAGAAAAGGGTATCCATAAATGCATATAAATGTGGTGACCCCGGAGTGCGAGTTCAATAGTTACAAATTTTATCTAGTTAGTAAAATTAAACTTGCTGTTTTCAGGCAGAAATGTATCGTATTTTCAGTGAATGCCAAAAAGGCTAGTCAAGAAGTCTGAAATACCATTTTTATTGTTATTTCTTATGTTCAGCTTCTGTGAATAGTTTCTTTTGCAAGGAAACTATTTTCGCTTCGCTCAATGCCAAAAGTAATAACCTGGCACCCTGCCTCCGTGTGCTAAGCCCAGTATCTGCCAGTTATAAGAAACTCATTTTATTAACTGTACATATAATTTTTTAAATATATATATATATGTGATAGTACTATTTACAAACAGTGTTCCCCCAGGAGGTCTTCTTCTAGCTTTTTCAAATTAAAGGGACCCTAGCCAGGATTCAAAGCTATTTCAAGTACAAATCAGGGGTTCTGTCATGCACCTTCACTAAATGCCACTTATGTAGAACAGGGAACTTTCCAGAGTTGCATGAGAGGCAACACAAGGAGATCCATAGGACGGAAAATCAGTGACCCCTCTGTGCACGCATGAAGAATGCTTTCCACTCATGCAAAGGGCCCTTTGGATCCCAGCCTGACTTTTCAACAAAGTCTCCTAAACCGAAATTTGCCTTAAGACAATTGCAAGAAGCTGCTCAGTGTATTTCTGTGGTTTAGAAAGGATGCCAAGTCGGAAGGAAAGGACATTCCCTGCATTCTCTCAAGCAAGATAAATACAGAAGAGAAACCTAGATGAAAGATGGAACTGTTATCTACGGCCCGTGCCAGATTCTTTGGCTTTTTGGCAAATCCTCTTAAAGTTTGAAGACTCGCCGAGAGCAGCAACCTTTTCCATTAAAATGAGCAGTATATATTTGGGTTTAGCATACCTTGTTTATATATTCCGAACCTTCAAAACTGTCTTATTTAAAAACGTTTTAATGATTCCTTCTGCACAAATTGGCTGCAGCTCCATTTATTTGAAATGGCTCATTTATCACCAAAAGGGCTGCAGGGCTCTGCTTCTGTTGAACTGCTCCAATAAACCTACAGCTTGGTGGGACAGGCTTCTTTTTATAAGACTAAAAGATATTCAGAACATGCCAAGATAAGGGTGCCAATTTCCAAATTTGTTGTCCAAATGTTCCTAAATTAGAAACGTACCAAAGCAGAGACTAAAGAAGGTAATGATAAGCTCATCTCAGGGGCTGTTACCGTCTCTTGCCTGGGATTAGATTGACAATGGGTCTTCGCCCGAGTTGCTGTGGTTGCCGAACACTTGATGATTAGCAGCTTAATGTGTGAACTGACTTCACCACTGAAAGGCAGGATTTCAGAGGTGACACAAGCTAATATAAAAATGGAATTACTGCATTTTTCTGTGTATTTTTCATATTTTTGGGGACTCACATTTTGGGAGGGGTTGCCAAATATCGCTCACCCACACGCATCACAAAATCCACTTCTCATCTGTCAAGTCACCAGCAGAAGCTGCCAATTGCCCGCCCAATTGCCGCAGTATCAGCCAATCAACACCAGCCCTTGACGCAGCCACCAATAACACGTCCAATAGCCGCTAACAGCCATGGCAGCAACCAATCAAACGTCCACCCTATGCACTATCCATGTATGAGATAACCCCCCCTTTTCAGCATAATTTTTAAAGGAAAAAAAACTAGTCTTATACATGGAAAAGTACGGTATATCTGTGATGGCCCATTCACACATGCAAACAATCAGGTGATGAACATGCCATCTATATCACAACCTTTGCATGGTATCCCAACCTTTTCAAAAAAGTGAAGGCATCTAGGTTGTACGTGTCTACCTCTGCTTGTGATGGCAAAAAAGATCAGGTATTTTATGAGGAGACTGAAATCTGGGGAAGACAACAAATTTACTGAAAACTGGAAAGAAAAGTATGCAGAATATCCTGGAGATAGTTTTCAATAGGATCAGGAATATCAATGTTGGTGATACTACCTCCATTTCAAACGTATATATTTAGGTGCAGTTTCCTTGTTTCTAAGTTTTGTTAAACACTGCTTTCCTGATCCACCACTGAATTTTTGAAACGAGGACTTCAGAGCAAAAAGCTTTGGCAATAAATCAGCTCAAAGCAATAATATTTTTACAGAGTTTAAATTTTTCTGAACAATAAAAGTCCCAAAATAATTATTTGTGAAGTGTGTTTGAACTGCATATACGTTTCTTACGTTCCCAGAATAATAATTTGCAATTAAGTACTATAATGACTCCATAGATTGTAAATGAAAATGAGCATTTTAAAGATGGAAAACGCAAATTTTATGCGAGCTTTAAAAGTAAATTGGGCAATTAAAATAAATTAGTCATTTTTTTGGCAGTTACCTATTTAGTCAAACATCTATTTGTTACTACAAAGACTTACCAATACATGTATTATCTAATTTTTTTTACTTTGCTTACCTGAAGAAAGATAAAGATGCTTACAGCCCAATCCTAACCATGTCTACACAGACATATGTCCTATTAAATTCAATGGGTTTTACTCCAAAAAAAAAAAAAAAGTGAAGTTAGGATTGCAACCTTACTCATCACCCCCGTCCAAGAAAAAATGTTGGGTGGCAATGAGATTTGGTTTTAAACTTTTCAGATAAGAAAACGTTACATTTCTCATTTGTCCAATGGTATCTAGAGCTATTCAGACACTCAAGAGGGGCAGGAAAAAATATCCCTGTGGATGAAAACTACTGTATAGTTAAAGAAAATTAGAATGGGAATAGATAATATGAGGGATGCATGGCACACCCACCTCTTTTTCCTGTCTCTTGCCCGTAACACACAGAGAGAAAAAAAGCATGTGACAGGATGCTACTGTGCTCCACATTTCCTCCACATTTCCCCACCCCCTTAAGCAGCAGCAGCAGCCAAATACTTGAGGTTCCCGGCCCCTATGGTTGTAATTCGTGGGCAATCATTTAATTTTATTCTGATTCTAATTTTTAAGCTGTATTTAAATCAATTGTTTGATTGTGTTTTAATGTATTTGATATTTGATGTTAGCCACCCTGAGCCCAGTCTTGGCCGGGGAGGGCGGAGTATAAATAAAAATTTACTGACTTACTTACAATGATGTGTGAAGCAAGGATGGAGAAACTCATAGCAGGGTGGCATTAGGTCATGAGGCTTAATCTTCATGCTATGGAGAGGGGGGGGGGTGAGGAATAGATTCTTATCTAAACACTTACCTTTACCACCCCGTTTTCATGCATTGTGATGCAATTGTTGGGATCCTCTGATAGCTGATAGAGGGCTTGTGCGGTAGCTCGATGAACTTCTGGGTCACTTGATTTCAGGTAACGCACTAAAGGGGCAACGGCTTTGGTGTCCCCAAAGGCGACCCTGTTACTTCCCCACATACAGCAGCGAGAAATGGCCTCCGCTAAATGACGTCGTAGTTTGTCATTGTTCTAAGAAAGGAGGAAAAATAGGTCCGTTATTTAGTTAGCCTGGAAATGTACTCCTAGACTTTTGAATCAAGCTTATCGTCATATGACAGCGTTAGGAATGGATAAAAATGCAATGGACATTTCCATCCCTTTAAGCTAGGCCCCATTAGATGTTGTCACAGCGACATGGGAGCCAGTTTGTATGATGAAATCTGATGTGGCGGAGGAATGGGGGGCGGGGGGAGCACATCGCCCCCAGTACCATTGGGGAGGGGGGTACTACCATGGCCGCCCCCCAGACATGCGCCACGCACCCCACCGCACCCCCAGGACGCATACCATGCCCCCACGGGCGGCATGCCACACCCCCACGACACACACCACACATCCCGCGGGTGATGTGCCACGCCCACAGGATGCCTGCCACACCCCCTGGGATGCGCACCCCCTGTCTACTCTCCACCCCCGGTGCTGGAGCATTCAACTTTGCCACTGGGTGGTAGCTATCTGCACAGTGGAACCAGATTAGGCAGGGCCAATCATGGGAACTTCTGCTCCCAGGAAAATATTATTTACAAGAAATACAAGCCATGCTCCCTTGCAAAGCCATACGGCCGCTCTGTTGAGGTGTCTATTTTCTTATCTTAAAGCAATAGCTTCCTTAAACTGACTTGCAACATGGTAAATAGTGGATCTGTTATGTTAATAGAATATGCACTCTTTCAGTTTCAAATCAGTATCAATACACACACATGCAGGCTGGTGTGTAACTATGGGCTACTTATACATAAGCTACAAACCATGAATTAGCGTAGGCATAGCCAACATGGCAGAAATCACCATACTGGCGACCCATTGTTAAGGGCTTAATAGACAAGCACCAGCAAATCCAAGCAAAGCATCAGACTCAGTCACACCCTTTCTCCTCCTCCCACACAGTCAGGACTTTAGTCAAGTTTACTTCTAGTTTCAAATCATATATGCTTTATACTACATGTAAACCAGGAATTCTTGTATAAATTCGAGTATGGTTAGTTGCTCAACAAGCCAACTTCATGGGTTATGAAGCTGGCTTCACTACCCATAGTTTGTTTTAATCCTGGTTCACAAATAATGCTAAACCAATATATTTTTTTGGAAATGGAAGTAAACTTGGCAAAAGTCCTCCTCTTGGTTTTGCAGGAGGATGAGAGTGAAAGGGGCAGTGTGTGAGCCAAATGCTTAGCTAAGGCTCACTGAGGCTTATCCACATAGTGCTAAACTGTGGTTAAGTGTTCTGTGCACATGAGCCTTATAAACCGATTTTTAAACCATGTATTAAAGTGAGTAAACAAGGAAGTATCATTTAAAAAAATAAAATGAAGGCTAGGTAAATACATCATTTCAAGAACAAAATGCAGCACATAAAGAAATTGCATTTCTCTGCCCAGTCTCTAGGTCATCCTATGTTTCTTTGTAGTTTAAAGACATAAGGGCCTGGTCTTCTCAGCTGCTTCACAGTAAAGCCCATACCAAAGGCTTTAATTCTGGCCCTCTCAAAGTTTTCACTTTTAACAGAATCTACTGGTTTTCCCCCAATGCGCTTTGTTTCCCTTTTTCCCCCATTCTGTGATAAAGTGAGTACTTTCAGCAGCCACACTTAGAATGCCATCATGCAGCAGGTTTCAGTAAGCTAGCAATTGTTAAAACATATTACAAAAAATGCTTTACTTACTGTATTTGCTAGTTTGGACAACAAAGGGACAACACCGTGATCTGTTATAACAGCTAAATTCTCTTGATCTTTTGCTATGTTGGTTATAGCAGCACACACACTTGCCAGAACTTCTTTATTCTCTGATTTTAATAAATTGACTATCAGCTCTAAGCCACCAACAAAGGAACGAACCATTTCACCAGCATCCTGAGTGAAAAACAAAACAAAACAATTTACTTAATTGGCTAAATCTCCATTTAATGTAAACAATGGTTCTATGAAAACGCAAGTTGCTTTTGCTCTTTTTTTTCCATTTTAGAGCTAATTTCACTGCCCGTTTTTCTCTCAGTTTCCAAATGTGATTGTCCATTATGGGTTGGATCCAGGCTTAGTCATGCTGAGAGTAGACAACGGAAATTAAAGCTAGGATTTAAAGCTAAATCACGTTGATTTCAGTGGACCTGTTGTTACCATGATTAAGGACTTAATCCAAGCACAGCCTGCAGTGGTCCAAACCTGATGGTTGGTTGAATATCAAATGTGTTCCTATGCACCTTTCACTGTACAAATCCAAACCACAACTAATCAATATGAGCTGCATTGTAAAGTAAAGTGAATCCTGAGATGTTGTCTGTGTTGTGTCAGGAATTATGTGAATATTGAGCAGCCTACTTGAGACATGCCCTCCTACAGAGAAATGTAAAATGTGAATGTACTAGAGGAGAATAAATACATTTAGCATCTATTCTTATCCCATGATCATGGCAGCAATTTCTCTAGTCACTGTAACCTCATGAATAACAAATAAAGTATATTTGTGGAGAGGTCCCTCAGTTACATATTACATTTCTTCATTTCTCAGAACTATTCCCATAATAATCCTAAATCAGGTTTCTCCC
The DNA here is from genome assembly GCF_964188315.1 of Podarcis muralis. Taxonomy (NCBI): domain Eukaryota; kingdom Metazoa; phylum Chordata; class Lepidosauria; order Squamata; family Lacertidae; genus Podarcis; species Podarcis muralis. Next base: position 21,293,655 of record NC_135666.1, on the reverse strand, counting down.
CGCACCCCTTCACAGTCTAGGCTGGGGGAAAGACCCCTCATTATAGATGTGTACAAGAGCAACAGTGAAGAATAAACAAAATTCCCCAAGGTCACATCAAAAGTCAGTTTTTGAGTGAGTCCCAGAGATACTAGAGCCCTACCCACTGGAATCTTTGGGGTGCTGTGGACCATGTGATTTGCAGGACCAGATCATCATCGCTTGTTGATTTTAATATCAACATTCCTTGACATATATACTGGTCTGCCAAAATACTGAAGTTTGAGACCTCTTTCAGTTCTCGGAACGAGACTCTCTTCTGAGTTTGAAGTACTGTAAACTAAATGCTGCTTTGAAAAGGCACCGTGTTTATAAATATTCTACCCTCATAGATAAAAGCTTCCCAATAAAAAAACAACGCAGTAGTATTTTCCTTTTAGAATATCTTAGAAAGCTTAAGATGTCAAAGCCAATTTATCAACTCTGGCTACTTTTGCCCAAAAATGTGATGGTGTGGTTGAGCAAATAAACTTGAGTTACCAAGAGTCCTCTGTGGACTCCATTTCCTTCTGGAGACCTGTCCCTGTCCCGTTCCATGGTTTGCCATTTTGCAGCACACCCAACTTTACCGGAGGGCAGGAAGGAGGAGAAGGTTCAGTTTGCCTCTTTTGCATTTCATAAAGTATCATTATATGAGAAAGGAAAACTAACGGCATAACGTAAGAGATAAACACATGAGGCAAACGTCTTGGCAAATAACTATATAAGGATGGCCAACTTTGATTACTGCGGGGAGCGGAGCACACAGTTCTATAGACAGGAGCCTGGTGGGCCAGAAGTGTTTTCTGCCATATTAGGTGACTCCTTCATGAGTGGTCAAGCTCCATAATGAAGTTTAGTGGCCCCTATCTGTAAAGATCCTCTTGCCATAAAGATGCCTCAGATTGCTAAACCAACTCAATGCACCTTCCAAATTTATCAAATCAGTACTGCTATCTCATTCAGCCAAATTAACCTACTGGTCCCTGAGGTTTTGCAACATGAAGAAGGAAAGCGTGCCTTCTTGGCTTTGCTGGCTATGGGAACACACTGAAACACCCTAAATGGCTTTGCAAAGGTAACTGGATAATCCATGAGTAGGCAAACTAAGGTCCGGGGGCCGGATCCAGCCCAGTCGCCTTCTAAATCCGGTCCGCAGATGGTCCGGGAATCAGTGTGTTTTTACATGAGTAGAATGTGTGCTTTTATTTAAAATGCAGCTCTGGGTTATTTGTGGGGCATAGGAATTTGTTAATCCCCCCCCAAAAAATATAGTCCACCCCCCCCACAAGGTCTGAGGGACAGTGGACCAGCCCCCTGCTGAAAAAGTTTGCTGACCCCTGGGCTAATCCCATGCTGCAGACTACTGGGGAACTGAGCAGGGTGTCACTCAGAGACGCACACTAGGGAAAACAGGCACTCTGGCAAAACTGCCCCCTCCCCGGCAAGGCCAATGGCATCATTCATGCTATATAGAGATGCTGCATGGTTAAATGCCTTCAAGTAATATGGCAAAGGTAGAACATTGTCTGTCTCCTATGTGTGCTCAGAGCACAGTACAGAACTTCTCTTCCCATTCCTATTTTATGCACAGTTTTATGTGCTGAAATATGAATTGACTGGGAGAAACATAGCAATAAACAAGCATAGCCTCAGAAACAATTTTTTTCCATTCTTTTGTAAGAAAAGTACTCAAAATTAAGGGGAAAATCAAACTAAGTTTCTCACTGAAATACGGAAAATAATAATGGTAATAGGAAGAAAAGTTTTTGCATGTAGAAGTTGAGGTCGGCTCAAGAGACCCTTACCCACAATTAAAAGTGTCTAAATCATTTTTTGATCCTATCTGTCTTTGTTTAGGATCAACAGAGCAACCATGCTTGAAACAAGGAAAACTTTGTAATTTCTGAATGTTTCTTATGTTTACATTATTCAGCATAGGGAATAAAGGAGTATCTTGACTACAAAATGACTTTCCAATATCAACAGAGCTCAGAACACTTTTCACTGCAATTCTTCATAATTATTTGCTTTGATTGGCTAATGCACTTCCACTCTGTCACAGCAATTACTTCTACCGTTATGGTTTGTAGCTATTGAATTAACCAGCTAATTAATCTAAATCTACTTCTGTTATGGTGATTCTGTTGCCTGCTTGGCCGCTCTTCTCTCTCTCTTTAATAAAACATATTAAAATAAATGTTTCAATTTTATATATATACCCTACCACTACAAAATAACATTAGTCACCACCAAGCAAAGTAACACTGCTTGCCATAAGACACAGAAATGCACTGCTGGGCTAACACAACCCTCCCTCCCTCTATGCACCAATATAAGCAGTTCAGGTATATCAGGACTTCTGCTTGTAATGGAGGGAGGGAGGGAAGACTTTCCCATACAGGGAACCATTTTTGTGACCTGTACCATAGCATAAAACTAAACCATCTGCCTTAGCTTTAGTATTCAGTAATTTTCAACTCCTTCCTGCAACATCCTTGCTTTCTGTTTAATCCTGCAGCCCTGTACGTTCAAGGTTTTGGGGATCCATTCAAAAGTGTCCTACAAAACCGCAAATATAGCCTACCAGAGGCAACACATTCTCCCATAAGGATCAAAAGCATTTTGACTACCTAGTGTAAGAGGATGGAATAGAATGTTTCAGCTTGCTCTCCACTGACTCCAGTGGTTTAGCACCTCTGATCTGCTGCATTGTTTAGAATCTGGATGAAAACCAGAATTTATAGGCCATTCTTGTTTTCACAGAATCATGTTTTGTTTCAATCCCAGTTAAATTATGAAGTGTAAAGAAGAGCTTCAGTTTCCCCCTTTCGTTATCAGTACATCTAAATCCCGCATTTCATAGTCTGAGAGCCTATTTTGCAATTGATAATCACAGCTTTTTGCATCTATAGTTCAATACTACCACCCTTTTTACTGAACTATATGTTTGGTGTGGGGGACGCGGGTGGCGCTGTGGGTAAAAGCCTCAGCGCCTAGGGCTTGCCGATTGAAAGGTCGGCGGTTCGAATCCCCGCGGCGGGGTGCGCTCCTGTTGCTCGGTCCCAGCGCCTGCCAACCTAGCAGTTCGAAAGCACATCAAAGTGCAAGTAGATAAATAGGGACCGCTTACTAGCGGGAAAGTAAACGGCGTTTCCGTGTGCTGCGCTGGCTCGCCAGATGCAGCTTTGTCACGCTGGCCACGTGACCCGGAAGTGTCTCCGGACAGCACTGGCCCCCGGCCTCTTAAGTGAGATGGGTGCACAACCCTAGAGTCTGTCAAGACTGGCCCGTACGGGCAGGGGTACCTTTACCTTTACCTTTATGTTTGGTGTGAATTTTTAAAATATTGCTCTTGCTTGGGGATGATACACTTGTCTCTTGGAGGAGAGGTAATGGCATATTTGGGCATTGGGTGGTTATCGCTTCTCCTGGTATGAGAGAAGCTTAATGCAAAGTTTTGAGTTGCTGGCATATAATGCTAGCTAGGTTATACAAATTGAATAACATCTCCAATGCAAAATGTGGGAAGGGCTGTAGGCAAGTCTTGATATGCTGCAATTTACGATAGTGTATGTAATGTAATCCAATGTTGTTGGAAGTTTGCTATCAAAGCAATTTAGTAACATCGTGGAATTAAGATCAATATGGTAATAATCTGTAGCTTTAATATATGTTTTGAGAAACCTCCATTTTAGCAGCGTAAACTTTGGGCTGCCTTGTTTACCATGGCTAAAATTTTGATAGGCAATGGAAGGATTCCAGAGTTTCAGAAAGCAGCGGCTTTTAAAATAACGGGGGCTCTGACAGGAGCTAGGAGATGGTATTTCAAAAAGATGACAACTTAACAGAAGAAGTATCCTACTGGGTAGGTTAAAAGAGACGCTCTCTGCAAGTCTTAATAGCAATTATCAGTACAATCCTTTGCAGACGTTTGTCCTATTAAGAGCACTGGAACTTAGTTCCAGGCGACTATGCAGCCTATATGGATGTTGTTGTTGTTATTTGTTGAATTTATATAGTGGCCATCATCCAAAGATCGCAGGGAGGTTTACAACATAAAAGCACAAAATCCATAACATAATAATGTTCCATTTAGATATAGGATTTGCTCATGCAAAGATATCCATAAAAGTTTCTGCGACTGGTTTTAAATCATTTAATATATATTTTAACAGCAATGGATACATATGAAAAAGGATGGATTTATAGATCAGGTATACCAGGGGCCACATTCACCATTGGCAAGTCCTCCAAGAGTCATACACCAGTGGACCCACTGCCTCTTTTGCATATACATGTGCCCCCCACAATCACACTGGCAGACATACATGACCTCTTGCAATGGCTTGATGGGCCTGATTTGGCCCATGGGCCACAAGTGATGTGTATCAAGGGCTTTTCATACATTGTGTGGCAGATTAATGACCAACAACTATGTCGCTTTTTACAGCCTGCATCTTGTTGATCAAACTGTAGTTTCTGCCAATGGCTTATGATGCAAACAAAACCAGGCAGAGGGCTATCTTGGTAGTGTAGAACACCCTCCCATCAGATGTCAAGGAAATAAACAACTATCTGACTTTTAGAAGACATCTGAAGGCAGCCCTCTTTAAGGAAGTTTTAAATGTTTGATATTTTATCGCTCTTTTATTCTGTTGGGAACCACCCAGAGTGGCTAGGAAAACCCAGCCAGATTGGCGAGGGTATGTATGTATGTATGTATGTATGTATGTATGTATGTATGTATAAATAAATAAATAAATAAATAAATAAATATTAAATATGCTCTATTCAAGTACTGTTGAGTTTGGTTTTTAGTAGTATTTTAATAATAATAATTTTATTATTTATACCCAGCCCATCTGCCCTCCCAGCAGAATAGTAAAACCATGATAAAACATCAAACATTAAAAACTTCCCTAAACAGGGCTGCCTTCAGATGTTTCCTAAATGCTATACAATTACTCTTCTCCTTAGCATCTGTTGGGAGGGCATTCCACAGGGTGGGCGCCACTACCGAGAAAGCCTGGTTCTGGTTTTGGTATTGCTGTAACTGATGAACAAATATATTAACTTGTTAATTTGAGGAACAACTGTTTGTTATTTACTTATTTAGGAAACTCTCTTTGATCTTAGTTTCAGCTGCTGGTGGTGTGTGTGCGTATACACATAAACTTTCCAGGTCTTGTTCTTTTCAGGGCTTGTTTCTAGATACAGTGGTACCTCGGAAGTTGAACGGAATCCGTTCCGGAAGTCTGTTCAACTTCCAAAACATTCAGAAATCAAAGCGTGGCTTTTGATTGGCTGCAGGAAGCTCCTGTAGCCAATCAGAAGCTACAGAAGCCCTGTCAGACATTTGGGTTCCAAAGAATGTTTGCAAACCGGAACACTCACTTCCGGGTTTGTGGCGTTCGGGAGCCAAAATGTTCAATTCTCAAGGCGTTCAGGATCCAATTGTACCCTGCTAGATCCCCTTCCCCCCCTGTAAAATGCATAGGGAAAGATCATTGCTTTCCCTTATTTGAGGGAACTGTCAGTGGCTTGGTACCATCAGCAGCCATCCCACCAATTCCTACTAACAATCAACTTAGTAAAATACTTAGAAAATATTTTCTCACCTTTGCATTTTCAATGCAAGGACAAATAGCCCAGGCTGCACTCGCCTGAACATCTGGATGAGGGTTTTTCAGTAAAGACCATAACAATCGAACACCATCCAAACGATCAATTATCCTAGTAAAGAGAGGCATTGAAGATATCAACTGAAATAATACTTAACATTCTATTTACTAGATGGTTATTGCGCAAGACCCATGTGTAAGTTTTATCATTGAAACATGCCAACATCGTTTATAAAGCGTATCTGTAGAAATGTGGTTTTGAACGAGATACACTTTTTCAATGAATCCTCTACATTCCCCCGCCCCGCCCCCAGCACTTTACCTTAAAATTCTTTTCTAAAAAGTATAAAATAAAATAAACGGCATTATATAGCTAGGACCCTTGTAAACTTTAAAAACGAGCCACGTGACTTTTTTAACAAGCTGCATGCAAAGTCGAACCAAAATTCAAACATACTAGTTTCTTTCATATAGCAACAAATACTTTCCAAAACAAATATTTATGCCAAAAAACTATGTACTTAACTCTATATTGAGTCTATGTTTAATTTATTTACCTTGCTGTATGACATATTTTAAATTTCTATGTTGCTAACCTAACATTTGGAATTAAAATGGGTCACACCACAGTGCACCCTTTGTTGGGCATGAATAACGTGCAACTTGTTTCCTATGTGCTCCCTGCTGACGAGACTAACACTGAATACCGTGTTATAATTGCTTAAACATACTGTAATCAAAGTATCTTCATGTCTAGCTGAAAAATGAATTATCATCAGAGTCATCTTTAAACCATCTGTCTTATGTTTATATATCAATCAGTCTAGGGGATCATAACTTCATATTAAAGTCCACCGAGTACTTTAAAACGAAGAGGAAGACCAAACAAAACTTAATATCCTTTACAAACATGGCTTTGTTCAGGAAGATATGTAAAACTCAAAGCAGATGAAGTGAAGATAAAGACAATCAGGCATACTTTGATTTATAACCTCAAATGTTTAATTCTACACAGTTTGTCCACATCTTTAATTGTGAATACATTATTTTGGAAATAAAATAAAACACAGATTTTTACCCATGTAAAAAAAATCAAGCAAGAACATCTAATTTCTGTTCATTATGTAAAATGAGTTTGCCAGGAATGAAAAGTAAGTAGAAAATCAGGCCAGTACGTAATCATACAATTATTTTGATTCAGACAGAATGATTTAGGACACGAACTCTCTGTCTAAAGTAAGTACAGCTTTATTTAAATTGATGCAACCTGGTTATATAATTTTGCTTCCAGCATCCAGGTATTTGGGAGAGGAGCAAGGACAATGTGAAATGTTAAAACAAGGCAGGCCGATTTACATGGCCAGTACAAAGAACAGCAACTTCAAAAAACACAGAGGAAATCCAAGTTTAGACCACAAAGCAGTGATAAAATGATGATACAGTACACACAAAAACATATAAAAAGGTTATGCAAATCCTTCTCTGCAGAGGCGGTTTTAGGGCAGCACAACCAGTGCAGTTGCACCACAACAATGCTGTAGAACAGATTGTGAGAGGAGTGCTAAATTTCAGCATTATACAGGGTGCTACTGAAATTTGAGAGCCTAAAGTCCACCACTGTCCTCTGACATGTTTAGCAAGGGGTGGATTTGTCCTCCTCATATGACTGTGGAATGGAGATTCCTATGCAGAGGGAAAACACCAGGGCACAAATGTTTGTGCCCAACACAGGTTGGGAGGAGGCTCCACCCACTATAATAGGTGCTGCCACCCCCTCTTCACCTGTCAGTCTGTCTTCTCAGAACTGCCTGCTTCTTGGCCTATACCAGGTACATTTGCCTTCGCGTAGCCAGTTGGCAGTTTCTACTAGTTGGCTAGATTTCCATCTTCTGCTCTTCTAACGTGCTGTTTTCTGCCAGTGTGTGTGCACTACTATTCTTCATCAGGAAAGAAAAGTACAGTGGTACCTTGGTTTTCAAACGTCTCCGTTGACGAATGTTTCAGTTTTCAAACGCAATAAACCTGGAAGTAAGTGTTTTCGGTTTTCGAACATGCCTCAGAAGTCAAACAGGAAATGCGGCTTCCATACTGAGTTTTCCATATTGAGTTTTCCGTTTTGAGGCTTCCGGCCTGAGTTTCCGGTTTTCAAACGTTTCAGAACTCAAACAGTCTTCCAGAACGGATTACGTTCGAAAACCGAGGTACCATTGTGTATCTAGACAACTTTAAAATCAAACTTACCTCTATTGATTTTAGAACTATAATCACAGTATTGAAAGAAACCAGAATTTTATCATCATCTGTAGAACACTAAAAAACTATGCAGAGTGCCTCTCACTGCTTCTCATATCAATCCCCAAGAGGCTGGCCATTAGAAATCACAGATTAACAGTTAGAAAACGTAGCTTGACAAACCATAATAGTAAAAGGATCAAGCCCACCCAATGAATCCATGCTTTATCTTTTGAAACACCATCTGGGGCACTCTGCTTGCCTTCAAAATACCAGTTAACACCATTTATATGGCTGCTGTAACGTTATACTGCCTTGAACTTGTCTTCCTTCCTGCACCCATTTTCTGCCTCCATTATCTGAACTAGTCTATCTATACTTGGTCGGCCTTGATAGCTCCAGACCCCCATGCACTAGACTGCTTGATCCTGCAGCAACATTGTCACACTAACTCATAGCAGTATAAGCATCAGGGGACAAAGCATTCCCTTGCAATGGTGATGAAAGATGAACCGGATTTGCGTCCCCGCTCCTCCACATGCAGCTGCTGGGTGACCTTGGGCCAGTCACACTTCTTTGAAGTCTCTCAGCCTCACTCAACTCACAGAGTGTTTGTTGTGGGAGAGGAAGGGGAAAAGGATATTGTAAGCCGCTTTGAGACTCCTTAGGGTAGTGATAAAGCGGGATATCAAATCCAAACTCCTCCTCTTCTTCTTCTTCTTCTTCTTCTTCTTCTTCTTCTTCTTCTTCTTCTTTTTCTTCCTCCTCCTCCTCCTCCTCCTCCTCCTCTGTGCCCTCTTGTCTCCAGGGCTATGTCAATTAGCCGTAAAATGAAAAAAGAAGCTTTATAAAAGTAAATGCACAAAAACAAAACACACTCCTAGGAAGAGCTTCCAACTTGGAACTGGTTCTGTGGCCTTAACACGAATGATATATTGGTTAGCCTTTTTGATTCCTGCATGTTTCTTTGGTTTGCTTGACGGAAAGGAGAAGCCAATCCAAGGAGATACAAAATAATTCTGGGGATTAGCATTCTGTCATCATTTGCAGAGCTCATGCGTGCACCTCTGTCTCTCATTCTCGCTTTGTTTATTTTAAAATTTTTATTCAGTTTAACAAAAATCATATATATTTGCAAAGCAAATTAACAAAAAAAGGATAAATTGAAAGCGTAACATTCATAATTTGGCATATTTTACATAATTTCAAATAAGTATTTTGGATCATGTGAAAAACGTGCTTTGTTATGCCACCATTCAGTAATCATTGCTCAATTATGTCCATGTCTCTTTTGCTCCAGATCTCTGCAAACTCTGAAAGGTTTCTTTTGCTGGTATTGGGGGGGGGGGGCGTTGAGAGAAGGAAGAAAGCTTCTTCCAAGAGAGCTGCTGAATTCTGGAACTGCTCTTCAACCTTGGAAGAATGCCAGTTTTACTTCTCCTGCTATAGTAAACACAGGAAAAGAGAGATGGGAGGAATTGTTTTGAGGTAGAATGCTTCTTGCCTTCATCCTTGGCAGGAACAAGTTTTGACCAATACAGACTGAGAGGCTCTCTCCACAGCTTCTGGTGAAATTGCTTCAGCCTAGACATCTTCTCTCCAGTGGCAGGAGGCTTCCACTTCTATGGCATCTGGAGAACTGTCTGTTAAGAAGGCTGTAATTAAATGAACTCGCTTGAGTCTGTTCTTCACAGGGGATAGTAGGAAAGGGCAACCAACTCACTGGGTCCACATGAAGATGGGTCTCATGAAAGCTTCTCTCACTAGGCTCTGAGAAGCCTTAGGGGTGGCTGGGTGTTGGCAGCCAAGCTTATGAGCAAGGATTTGCTTCCTACTGATCAGCTTGACTGCCTGTTGTTACTATAGTTGATAACTTGGAGTACTTAGCAAGACTCTTGGGAAACCTAGGAAGAGTTTGCATCGCATGTCCAAGCTGTGGAGCTGTTGGTTTGAGTCTACAAGATTTCCCCTGTTTTGGAACATATATCATGTCCACCTGGTTAGGCAGGAGTTAACATCTTGAACAAACAAATATTTGATGTAATATATTTAATAGGGATGGGGTGGGGTTTTTTTTTGGGGGGGGGGGTAAGTTTCTCCACCTGCCTGCCTGCTTCCTGGAATCCCGTTCAAGCTGTTTGTCTGCTTCTGATCTATTTGTCTATCTGAATCATCTGACCTCCTTACCTGCCATTTGTACTTCTTAAGAGCTGGATCTATTCTGATCACAATTCTCCTCAGGAGTCTTCCGGCACCACATGTTTACCTAGAGGTCCTGGGGACATTATTCCATTTGACTTTGCCTTCTGCTGTGTTTTGCAGACTAGCTGTGGCTGAGGCTCATCCAAACGCCCCTGACAGGATATGATTCAACACAGCACGTCTAATGGTTTCTTAAAATACTGCTGTATATAAGCCAATCTTGGCTACACAGCAGAATTGATTGCTTGTGTAATTTATATTGGAACATATTGGCTAGACCTTGATTATTGTTTGGGCAGTTGCTTGTTTAACCAAAAAGCCATTTGAAGATCTCCTGAATTGCCAGGGTTAAATCAGTTTTACTGCCAAGAGAGCAGTTCTAAATGAAGTCTCTCTTTCTACATGTTAACAATCTTATTCTACAGCAAGCCATTTCTGTGCTCTAATAATTTGATATTGAATATTTCCAGGATAAACAAGCCCCAGACTTACTCAAAGACACATGCACACACCCTCAACATCTGTTTCTTATATCTATCATTCTTTTTTGTTACGCCATTCTATGCCAGGGCTCTTGAGAAGTCTGACTGCATCTGCTGCCAACTGAGACCACATACACAAATGTAAACAGTGTTATACTGACTATATATATATATATATATATATATGGTATATAGTGCTCCTTGGTAAGATTACAGGTTCCAAGTCTTACAAAGCACAATCTCATCTTTTTGAAAACCACAATGCAACTCTTTTAAACATAACATAAAACAAAACAAAAAAATGGTTACAAATGGCTTTGATAAATAGTATGGTAAATCAGGGGCTCAAGCTGGTTAGAAAAGGTCTTTCATTTTAGTGCATAAGATTCAAAATCCTAACACCAATAGTTAGGTTTGATGTAAAAGGCAATATAAAACCTAACAAAAAATGTAAATGGACGATAGAATTAAAGACGACTGTACAAGATCACTAACATCACTAACACAACTACAGTTGGAAACAATTTTCCAAGAACAGATTCAAATTAATCTACAAAGAACTATTTATGACAGAACTAGTTTCTTTGCCCTGTGGATGGCCTATATAGCATGATTTAGTAAAATCGGAGTGATCTGTGTGACACACTTCACCTTTGCTGTTTGCACTGAAACTTTGGGCATCAGAGGACACAGGCTGTTACTATACTGAAAACACATGATTGAGTCAACTGACACAAGAGAAAATTTACTCCACTGCAGTTTGCTGCATTCCAAAAGCTGGGTAAATCCTTACAGAATGCTGCAGACTGTCTGCTCACTGAGCCTGTTTTATCTTCCCTATATTGTCTGCACTGCTTTTTCTTATTAATTCACCCTTTCCACTTGTGTGTTATTGGGGAGGGAATATACAGCAAGGTTTGGAGGCAAAACCAATTTGAAGTTTGAAATGTGAAACATGACTTTATTGCCCTCAGTTTTATAGTTACCAGCATCTACAAATAAGACATCTGTAGATAACGAGATAAACATTAGTGCTCATGTTAACACCTTTTGAAAATCCTTAACGTTTTCTAATGCATCATAGTTAATACTGGGGCTGAGCAACTTTTCTTCCTGTTTACGTTAAAAATGGGACACCTTTTAAGGCACTGAAACAAGGGGTAGAATCTTCTGGTTTTTCTTCCTCAGAAATTCATTTTCTTGATCATAAACCAAATCTTCTAATACATAGCACCTGCATTTTATTGAAAAGAGAAAATTCTGGCTCAGGACTGCAAGCTAATACAGTGAATGCTTCCTGTAGTGAAAAGAAGAGAGATCAGAACCATAATTCAGGTAGAGGAAAATGGCCCAAGTTTTATTTTTGCCTAAACTATCAGCAGATTTCCTCTCTCTTAAACAGACCGAGCTTTGAAAGACCACAATTTTAGGCATCAATTTGCGTTCTTCTGTTGACTACATTTCAGCATGAAGCTGTCCATACTAGAAGAGCAATAGGCTCTGAGCAGCAGAGCAGTCCTGGGGTTTTGCTTCTGCCGATTGGTTCTTTGGATTTATTTGCTGATTTATGGCACTGCCTCTATTAGGTTAATAAAAAAAAAATCATCTATGATCATCTACGATTCTTTGTCAGACACGATGTGCAAGCGTTTCAATCTATGCACCCCTTTCTACCACTTGACTAGCCCTGTTCATGTACATATGGCATGTTTACACTTCTGCACTATCTTGCCACTGGGTGACAGCCAAAGCATGGAAACAAATGCCCCTTTCAGGCAATCAGAATCACTGCACCGCTCCATGAATATCAAGTGATTTAGGCAAAACAGAACAGGAGGAGCAGAAGATAGCTATCTCCTTGCAACCTTGTTGATATATAAGCAGAGAACTGTGACTTTCCTCATATAGAGTAAAAGCAAAGGCCGACCTGAACATTTTACTGGAACATTTCTCATGAAATTTTAATGCTGGAGCCTCAAAATGTACAAGCTTTACATTATGCAAGTCAAATATCAACAGTTCTCTTTATAAAATACCAGCCCTCTTCAGTTCATGATCATAGTGTGCAATGCAGGGGAGTGGGGGAAGAAAAATTAGTTTGGTATTTGTTTAGTTTCCATGTACAGCTACTGAAATATTCAGTTTAAATAGCACTTCAGGAAAGCACTCTTAGAGCTCCAAGTATGCAAATTATTTTTTCAAGCCTAGATGTGCAGAAAAGTTGGCAAACATCCTTCACCCAAAAGCACCTCAAAACAGAAATTTATAGTCCAGTTTTAGGTGGCTAGGATTCAGATATTACCTGGGCAGAGGCCGGAGCTTGGTGGTAGAGCATATGGCCTGGAGGCAATAAATTCTGGCATCTTCAGGTGAAATGGACTTTGGAAAGCTGCTGCTTACTGAAGAAGACTTTACTACACTAAATGAACCAGTGGTCTGAGTCACTATAAGGTAGCTTTGTAGGCTTATCAGGCTTGAATTTTTCAAACCTTGGAAGGTACTGATATTTATCTTAATATTAGATACTATTATTCTTTAGTTCTCCTGCATATCTTTGTACAATGTGGGTGTATGTGGGTGTATATATAAAATACTATTAGATACTATTAGAAGTAAATTCTTCTGATTTACAAAGTGGACTATCGAAGCTCAGAAAAATTACTTTCCCAATAAAAAAGCCTCTCTCTACATAATCTGGCTTCCATGTTACATTACTGCATGTTTGGACACAGGGGCCAAAGACCCAAAGATTCATCAAATGTGGCTCACAGCTCTGAACAGCTGTTGTCTCCTTTCTTCCACGTGATCCACTGGGAGTTTACAAAGCAGTTTGTAATATGACACCTAGGAGTTCCATTTAAACAACAACGTTTTTTTTATTCCACTGGGTTAAGATAAAGAAGTTGTTTGGATTTGGGCCAAATATTACGAATACCATATTACATCTTCTATGCTTGTAATATTTGTAAGTATATTTCATGTACACCACTGACTTCACAAAAAAGAATCTATATTGTTGAACAACTGGAGCCTCATTCACAGCCAATTATTTTAATTCTGTAATAAATATGATAAACCAGGATATTCCAATGCATAGGTACCAGCTCTGAAGGGCTGAGGCATCTTCAGCTCCCCTAAGTGCTGGGTTGGGGCTGAGCCCCTCCAATCTTGAGGGGGCAGAAGAGGCGGAGTCCTTCCTTGCCCGCCCATCTCCCTCCTCCCTTTTTGTCCGCTGTGCTCAGCCGCCTTGGGAGATGCTGCATAGTGTCTGTGACAGTCACATGATGTTGTGATGCATGTGACATATCACACACACACACACACACACACACACACACACACACCCAATGTTGGGCACAACTCGGTGCCTCTGTTCCAATGTATGAGCAACATTTTGTTTATAAAAAAAACGAGGAACCTTTCCTTGTTTGGTGCCTTCATTATACAGTGGCACCTCGGGTTACATACGCTTCAGGTTACATACGCTTCAGGTTACAGACTCCGCTAACCCAGAAATAGTGCTTCAGGTTAAGAATTTTGCTTCAGGATGAGAACATAAATTGTGCTCCGGCAGCGCAGCAGCAGCAGGAGGCCCCATTAGCTAAAGTGGTGCTTCAGGTTAAGAACAGTTTCAGGTTAAGTACGGACCTCCGGAATGAATTAAGTACTTAACCCAAGGTACCACTGTACATCTTTAGGCTCCAGGCAAAAACGATCCTCTTCAACCAGGCTTTTGTATGATTAATATTCTACTGTCTTTTAGATGTGTTTGTGGATGAGGGGAGTTATTGCTTCATTTTGTTTTTGTTTTAACCATTTATTTTTGTGCTTTTATTTTGTGCTTTTGTGTTCTTATCTTGGGAACTGCCCCGAGATCTTCAGATGAATGGTGGTATATAAATTTAATGAACAACAACAACTACTACCACTACTACTATTACTTACATCATATTTTCAGGTTCTGTTGCACAGGATCCCACTGCTTTGTTGACATTTACGAGGAGAGCCTGATTGGTTCCAGTGAGTAAAGCGACAAGGGATGGGATTCCACCACATCTGCGGATAATGCTCCGATTTGCTTGTTCTTGACAACATTCACCTAGTGCTCCAACAACATTCACAAGGACTTCTTCTGGCTGATCTGTTAGTAGGCCAACCAAAGTTTCTATAGCTTTGTACTCCCGGAATCTAAAACAAAATAAAGTAAAATATCAGAGTTAACTTCACCAGGACGATATAATCCTGAAAACATTTATGGAGCTAATCCTTCCAAAATCACAAATTGGACACAATATTTCAGGAACTCTTTAAAAAGCATTGGCGTTACATTGTGCATGTTTTAGGTTTTAAGGGCATATCTGCACTACACGTTTAAAGTACCGTATTGACCTTTAAAATTCAAGGGGGGGAGAGAGAAAAAAGACAATACCCGAATATAAGCCGCTCCCTTAAAATTCCACAGGAACTCACACCTGTTCTGTTTTACCGTATGTCTGTTTCAGCTGCGGAATCATAAAAGCCTATTTTTGTAAGGTCACGAATTTAAGCCGCACTTTAACTTTTCACAGTTGGAATTTGGGGAGGAAAGTAATGCTTATATTCAGGCCAGTACGGTAATTTGAAATCAGTTTAGCTGTAATTGTTAACGTCAAAACCACAGGGAACTGTTGAGTTTGAGGAAGGTGTTGAAATCTCCAGTAGAAATTCCTTAGCCTTTTCTACAGTTCTCACAATCCTTTAATTAGTTCTTAAAGAGATTTGAAGCTGAATTATATATAATATAGATATAATAGAAGGTTCTCCCATCTCCAGGGAAGGTACATGGGATAGGGTATGTTGTATGGTGGCACTACAAATATGGAAACCTCTCTCTCTCTCGAACTGGCAACTGTCATTTTGGCCAGTATTATTAGTGCGCTGCTGCAATTAAGGACCTGTGGGTACAGGGCAATATACAAATTTAATAAATAGTAATGAGTGACTGGGTGGTTCCATGGTAAGGCATGCAGGCTCCGCTGGGCACCTTGGTGGAGGCATTTGGTCACTGAAAGAGCCCTCCCTAGTTGGCTGGTGGTGAGTGGAGCACGCAGAGGGGTTCGGAGGGAAGAAAGGCAGAGAGAGTGGGCAAGAGTGGCAGGGGGAGAATGAAGGAAGGGATGGAGGAAGGAGACAGAAGGAAAAGCACCAGGCAGACAGACAGACCAACGGAAGCGCAGGCAGGGCAGTGGAGCAGAGCAGAGGAAGTCACTGGCAGAGCATGAAAGGCAACGAAAAGCAATCTTTTTGAGTCTCTTGTCTATGGTCTCTCCCAGCTTTGGAGGTGCTGATACACCTTGTGTTATGTACTGAGTTGAATAGGATCCAAAATGCAGCAGTCTGATTGGTCCTAGAACAATAGGATCCAAAATGCAGCAGTCTGATTGGTCCTAGAACAATAGGATCCAAAATGCAGCAGTCTGATTGGTCCTAGAACAATGCAGCAGTCTGATTGGTCTGCAGGAGCCACCCAATCCAGCTCCAGATGGAAGTGAATCCACAACCTGATTGGCCTACAGGAGAATTCTGGAATTAACCAATCACATGCAGCCCATTGTGTAAATAATGTATATAAAGCAGATACTTTGGGGGGACTTTCATTCCTCCTCACCACTATGAGCTGAATAAAGAGCATGAAATCCACTCTCGACTCGGAGTATATTTCACCTTGCCAAGGGTGAAAGGGTTTTTTTTTGGGGGGGGGGTTTGCCAATACAGCTTCTTGCCAAGGGCGCAAGACAGTAGGGTCCACCTCTGACCACGAATGCACATTTGCAACATCTAAAAGGTGACTTTTAATCATGCGTAGAGCTGTTAAATCTCTCTTCCTCGGATGTTTGCTTTGTCACGACATGAAAAGATGCTAAATGTATATAGCTGACAATGTGAAAATGTTATCCATACTTTGTCACGTTTTCTTTGCTGATTGCACATTTCCAGATTGCTCCGGTCACTGCTGCCAGAAGTTCTTTGTTTCCAGAATTACCAAGCAATGTAGCAAGAGGTTTGAGGCCTCCATGCTGCCTAACGAGCTCACGTGTTTCCTGGTCTTCAGCACACTATGTAAAAGGGGGGAAAGCCAGAAAAAGTACGAGCATACATAGCTGAGGCCTATAAAACAGGCTTACACAATGAAAGTAATGAGAGCAATCCAGCGTGCTCACGTCATAATAAGTTAAATGGAACTTGGGCCCATTTAGCCTTGTCTCTAGTATGTAATCAACAGCTTCACAAGCACTGCAAAAGCCTTTTCCAGTCCAAAGCTTCATTTGCACTCCAGTGTGAATATGCTGCTCCTGTGCCAGAAGACTTCTCCACTAACTTCATTGTTAAAGATGGCTCCTGCATCCATGATGGGATCTGTCTCCGATAAGAAAGTCAGTGAGGAATCCCCTTCGAAGCAGACACTTTATGGAGCAGGATTTCAGGATCTTCAATCATTTTGAACACATTAAACATCAGGGTCCCAGATTAGGGAACAACAAAGAGAGCAACAGTTCTCAACCTGTGGGTCCCCAGATGTTGTTGGACTACAACTCCCATCATCCCTGAGCTCTGGCCTTGCTAGCTAGGGGTGATGGGAGTTGTAGTTCAACAACAGCTGGGGACCCACAGGTTGAGAAAGGCTGCCCCAGAGGGTTTTTACATAGCAGTGGAACCACTACAGCAGTCCCAGTCCTGCTGCACACAGAGGACAGGATGGGAGGCTGGCTGGTTGTTGCGCCCGTCTAGAACTGGTGCAGAAGCTGAGGCTGAATAGAACCCGATGGCATCATGTGACAGCAGCAGGGCTACCACAGCAACCAACAGCTCAGTCCTGCCCCTCTTTCCTTCCCCAAAAGTCCCATTTCAGCACTTCTGCTGACATGTTTGACATGTTTCTGTACCTCCGCCAGCCTGCACGTCAGGTAGACAGAAAGGGAAGCTCCACACCAGCCAATCCTGCCCCAGCCCGGCACAAAGGGGGTTTGGATGACTTTGTAACCTTCCTAGCTGTACCGTTGAAATTGCAAGGCTGTACTTATTTTATATGCTTTGTAGCCATTTTGACTAGGGCATCCAATACAGTTGGCAGCATCTTACAAAGCAAGGCATGGACATGTTGCGAACTGGGTTGCTTACTATTCCTTACGGAACTTTTTGCTCTAGTTGAAGTACTCGTCTGCCTACTTCACCACTATCATGCTTATAAACTCGTGTTAGCTATGGAGTTTTTCAGTCCTCTTGGTAGGGTAGGAGGATACAACTCACTTTCCAATATTGCCCAACCTGTGCAATATTACTAGATGAAATAATATGCAGGAAACCTCAGCTGGCCTGGAAGCATCCCTTACCTTAAAAATAGCACTGGCACAATGCATTTGAAGCTCTTCATTGTCACTGTTCAGATTTTTCACAAGATTCTCTATCATCTTCTCATTTTTAATTGCGAGTCTGTAGCTTGGCTACAAAGGCAAGTTTTATGTATTAAGTTAAGAGATGTATTAACAGATAAATTGCTATTATTCAAAACGTAAAACACGATAGTAGAACCTTGATGATCCAAACCATATTTATGCAGAACCTTTACAGGGAACGCTCTCTAGCTTGTTTACAATAAAGTTGTTGTTTCAACAATGGCAGCACACACCATGGGCAGAAATATAACAAGATACTAAGTGGTCCTGAGACTCCGATTAGAACAATCCACCACATAGTTCTATAGCAAAGATCCTAAGCTTCATAAACAGAAGTGTTTAAACAGTGTTGGAGCACATGTTTTACATGCCAAAGGTCCAATGCTCAGTCTCTAGGTAAAGCTAGAAGAGTCTTGTCTGAAATCCCAGAGACGTGCTGTCATTAATGTAGATACTACTGAGCTAGGTGGACCAAATGTCCAACTCCGTATAGGATATAAGATAAGGTTTCCCTTTGACTATTGGCAGAAGATGCTATTTTCATTTTGTATTGTGTAATGCTTAATTGTAGCCATCGATGGAGTCACATTTCTATTCATTAAGATGTTAAAAAATATTACGGAATGAACCTGAGATAAGAGCTATTTTATTAACTGAATTCATTCAATATTTTGCGGGATATTTGTTAAATATCATTTGTAGTGCTTTTAAAAAACCACAGTTGAAAGCATTTGTACACTTTTTGCTGGATCTCAGATTCTGCTCTTATTTCCACCTGCAGAAAAGCTCAGATGCTTACCTCAGATGCACACTCTTGCAAAGTTCCTACTACGGGTATTAACATATTTGAATGGGGGGACTTCAGTAACTGAGCCAGCAGGGGGATGCCTCCAGCTTTACGTATTGCTTCTTTATTCCTGGAACTTTTGCTACAGCTCCAGAGTGCCAAAGCTCCACATCGTGCCACTTCAATCTCTTTTCCCTGGAGTGGAGTGAGACTTGACGATCCCATCGATGAGCAGTCCAATAGCCCAACCTGATAGAAAAAGACAGATCACTTATTGTCTTTAGTGAATGCCAGCAAAGAAGGCGACTGTAGTGTGCCCATACCAGAGAGCAGCATTGTGCATAAGACGTATCTGCCTGTAACTGATGTACTGAAGGTGAGTGAAGGAAAGAGATTACACCTGTTCTCACACTGATGTTAGTTTCTGGGCCCAATTCAAGAAATTGTCTAAAACATCAAAGCATCTGAAGGCTGCCATACTTCCACTACCATGAATGCCTACTGAGATTTTGTGGCAAAGGCTTTTTTCCCATGCATCTTCTGAGAGGTGTGTTTCGTGACTGCCTGTGGCCAGCATGGCCTTTACAATGTTTAGTCCAAGCCTCTGGAATTCCTTCCCTAAGAAACTTCGCCCATATCTTAGCTTTGTGGCACAAATAATGATAACTTTAGCTTGTAAGGCATTTGACATTCATTGGTACATTTGACTTACGTATATAAATTCTGACCACCCTTTCCTGTTAGTTTAAATTGGTTTTTTTATTTTAGAATTTTAAAATCACGCTGTGGTTATAATTTTAGTGTGTTGTTTCAGAGTGTTTACTGAAGACACTGCCTTGTGTATTTTTATTTATTTATTTAAATAAGGCAGGTTATAAGTTATACTATAAACTTTCCAATGAAAGGATTGGCATGTGCAAAGGAATAGAAGCTACCACAACATTGATTTCTGGATTGGAGCAACTGAAGCAAAGATGGTGTTGCAGAAATGCCTACCTTTTATCAAAATAACAAAAGAAGATAAAGTGAAGATGAAAACTGTGATGCCAAGATTGATTGTTGTTTATCAGGTCTACTTACTAGTCTCTTGATTCCACCATGCTGCCGGACTGTTCTCCGGGCCCTCTTGAATCTGGCCACATTAGCTATGGTTTCAGCTGCCAAACATTTCAGATCTTGGTCTAGAGAATCAAGTATCTTAACCATGATCTGCAATCCTCCAAGATCAGCAATTGTACGTCTGATTTGTGGATTTTGGCTAATTTCCTTCAGGATTTTTAATGAGCCAATCTAATCAGAGAAGAAATGACACAAGATTGTTTAATGTGGATATAGAGTTAGATTATTCAAGTAACATACGCTAAAATACTCTACGGGTAGACAGCTGAATGCAAAGAAGGTAAAATTATGTGGGATAGTGAGACTGCTTTCTTATGAGATTGTCCCCAGAATGGATGGGGAAAGCAGGGCTAAGCAGCAACTGCCTTCTGACTCGTGATAAGGAAAGTAGCAGGAAAAAGGCACTAGAAAGTATGGGATAACACTTCCTTTGACACAATGTCATCTAACTTTCCTGCAAACAAAACCAGAATGAACACTCACTAAAACAAGTGCCCTAGCAGTCTTGTGTTGCTGAAAGGAAGATGTCTACACAACAGAAATCTACCATTCCACCATCTTTTTTTGAGTTTCAGCTGAGCTAAGCTACGGTTAACTGTGGTTAACATCCCAGTTTCTTACTTTTCATTCTGAAAGGAGAGAACGCTAGAAAGAATTTTGAGGGAGACTGAGAACGGCTCTGAAGTTCAGAGTCGTTTTATTTTCGTGTTATATTACGGACAATACTAAGCTGTAGTTGCATTAAGGAGTAAGAGACCCAGTGCTAATTGGGAAGTATCTGTCCTGGAAGTAAATATACAATTGCTGGATGACAGCTTCTAGAATCCATATAAAGCACAATTCAATCTGACATTTTAACTCACCTTACATTTGATTTCTTCGGTATAAAGTAAATTAATCAGCACTTCAAGGCCGCCAACATCTCTGATTGCCAACTGACAAGTTTCTTGAGACAAGTTGAAATCTCTCATTGAACACAATGCAATTACAGTAGCTGTCTGGTTGCCAGCCTACAAAACAGAGAAATTTAAAATGTACAATTAAATACAACTTTGTACTATACAGTTGAGGGAGTTGGATATGTTTAGCCTGGAAAAGAGGAGATTGAGAGACAATATGATAGCCATCTTCATCTACCTCGAGGGCCGTCACATGGAAGATGGTGCAAGCTTGTAGAGTAGGACTCAAACCAATGGATTCAAGTTACAAGAAAGGAGATTTCGACTAAACATGAGAAAGAACTTTTTGATAGCTAGAGCTGTTCAACGGTGGAATGAACTCCTTCGGAAGGTGGTGGACTCTCCTTCCTTGGAGGTTTTTAAGCAGAGGTTCGATGGCCATCTGTAACAGATGCTATAGTTGAGATTCCTGACTGCAGGGGGTTGGACTCACTGTTCAAAACTCCCATTGTTCTAGGTGCATTTTGCAACAGGGAATTTCATTAGTGCGAGCTGTTTCTGAGCTCTGGGTGCAGTAGTGCACCTAAGATTTCAGATTAAAACTGCAGAATGGAAGGAAAGGAGGATCTTTTTCTGCCTCCCCACTTCCAGCTATTCTCTTAAGACTGGTTAAGAGACCCTCTTAAGAATATTAGGGGGGTGGGCAGGGGAAGGACTACTAGACCTTGTGAAAAATGAACATAATATTTTAGCTGAAGTTCATTCATTTTCAGCTTTGTATTCTTGTTATAAAAAAGCACACCTACACATTCCGTTGTTGCGCCAACAACCTAGGTTTAAGGTGCCATTTAGCTCCTACTTTTCATATCTCAGTTTATAACACTGGTTGGACTAGATCAGGCATAGGCAAACTCGGCCCTCCAGTTATTTTGGGACTACAACTCCCATAATCCCTAGCTAACAGGACAAGTGGTCAGGGGTGATGGGAGTTGTAGTCCCAAAACATCTGGAGGGCCAAGTTTGCCTATGCCTGGACTAGATGACTCACGGGGTCCCTTCCAACTCTATGATTCTAAGAAATATTCTGACACAGAAAATGCATAACTAGAAAGAGGACAGAGTAATAAACACAAACAAAATGAAACAGGACAATAGCCATATTGTATCCTTTTTGTTAGAGTCTATTTGTTTATTCATTTCTGATTACTTTTTATTATTTGTTTTATTACTACAGCGCCCACTGAAGAAAGCCCTCTGGGTGGTTTACAAAAGTCAATATCATACATACACTATCCTACAAAACCATATAACAATCCCCATGAAAGCAACATAAAGATCAAAACCCAACAAAACATTTTACCAAAAACTACCATAAAAACAAATCAGCATAAAATTAAATGAAGACCAGCCTAAAACCAGTAAGAAGAAACCAATTTGTCCAATCTAAAAGCATTAGAACATTTGAAATTAAAAGTTCTGCGAGACTGGCACCAAAAATATTGTCATTTTATTTCTTTATTCCTTTATTTGGACAGCACCAGTGAAGTATAAATATTTCCAAGTCTGTTCAATCAAAGGTATATCTAAATCTGAACTATACTCTTCCTAGCACTGGGTATATATTCATCTATTATATCATGGCTGACATACAACAATGACATTCAAGAGCCTTTTTCCACCTGCCTTGCTCCACCCTCCAGTCTCTGCTTCTCAATTTGTATTGTATTATTTTATGCACTGTGGCTTGCCGTTGTTTTACTGATTGTAGTTTAAAAATTATTTATTGTAATTGTTAAGAGTGGATTTCTGTTTAATTTTTTACATGCTGATATTTAATATTATTCTGTACTACTCTAATGATTGTTGAATGTTACTTTATTTCATGTACGTTGCTTATTTTAAAGTTATGCTTTATTATCACATTTTTGCATTGCATTAGATTGTTATAAGGTGTACATTCTTTGTTTCTTCAGCTTGTAAACCGCCTTGGGTATTGTAAGATAGAAAGACAGTACAGTGGTACCTCAGGTTACATACGCTTCAGGTTACAGACTCCGCTAACCCAGAAATAGTACCTCGGGTTAAGAACTTTGCTTCAGGATGAGAACAGAAATCGTGCTCTGGCAGTGCGGCAGCAGCGGGAGACCCCATTAGCTAAAGTGGTGATTCAGGTTAAGAACAGTTTCAGGTTAAGAACAGACCTCCAGAACGAATTAAGTACTTAACCCGAGGTACCACTCCGGAACGAATTAAGTACTTAACCCGAGGTACCACTGTATACAAATTAAAAGTTATGATGAGTGGCGATGATTCAATAAGGATGCAATTCTAATCCCACCCCATCTTGACGGTGGAGTGGCAGGTAAAATAATGCAGACATCTCTAAGCTGGCCTCTGCTAGTGGAGAGTACCGACAAAAGAAAGCCCTGAAATGAGGTGCTTCAGTGTGACATTGGGCACTTTGGAGCCCCAACAATCCCAAGAAAGATTTGATTCTAGAAGCTCTCAGGAGAAGTAGCCTGGAGTTGTTGCAGCAAAAAACCTCCCCCCTCTTTTTTGCCCTGGCATTCGATTGGGTGGCGGATCTGTCACTCCATTCTTTGCAAAAATGCTAAAGCAAGTATTTATTCACTCACAATAAATCTCAAGTTAAAAATATATTTTTCCCCCTCTGCTTTTCAGGATTGCTTACACAGTTTAATATAGATTTTTTAAAGCAAAACCACAATAAAATATTTTTCATATGCTCTGACACATTAGTTCTATAGCATAACCATTACTACTGCTTGCCACAACAATTATTTTTTTCTGTCTAGTAGTTCTTACAGAACGCTTTCAAGGGCAAGTCTTAACAAACATGGAAATGGTTAGTTTTCTATTAAGTGTACACAAAAGCTGCATCATGTTGTTACAGCCATTGAAATCGGATACAGTATGTTGGATGCAAAATAAATTCTACTGGCATTGCAACAATCACTTTTAAAGCTTTAAATTAAAGGCAGATTTCATTTCAGAAAGTCTAGCCCTTCTTATAGGATGGTTCAGCATAAATATCCACAAATTTAAATGAAAATATAATGTGAATTCTAAAAAGAATGTGTACCATGCTCACAGAGAAAACGTTTTCTAACCAATCTCTGGGCGGCAGCTGAATTTCAGCATCAAGGCAAATGACAGCTGTAAATAAAGAAAGCCATCTTTCTGAAAATATAAGAAATAGCCCATTTAACTCAGTGGGTTTAAAGGAACAATAACAATTACAGTATTACACAATGCAAAAAAATGTAGAGAGGTGAATACCAAACCGCATACATTAGTTAATACAAAACAATTACAAATATGAAACTTTGTCTGCCTAATGACTTTTCTTGTGAGTAAGCCAAAGTAAGGGGAAATAATGGAAAAGATGTCTCTGTTACTCCTTATAGAAATTTCTCACTTGGTTAGCACAATGGGTCTGGTTCACAAACTCCACAGGCTCCTTGGAGTCCATATGGCTCTTGTAGAATTCAATTCTGAGCATTCTCTTCTACACAGATCACATCCAAAAGAGAAGCAAATGTCTCATTTCCCTGCATTTATTCCTATTTCAACTACTCTGTGGGACAAAAGGAGCTCTGTTGTCAACCAAAGGAGACCTTTTGACAGAGACATTATAAAAAGGACTCCGGCACACATGGATGGGTATGGGAATATATTACAAACTGCTGTCGTATCTGCTTGACTATACCTGCCACCTTTTGAAAATGCAAGAGAGAGAAAAAGAGATGTTCCTCTATATGCACCCATTAATATTATATCTTCCAAAGCACCATTGTTATTGGAACATGCTTTAAAACGTGTTAAAGTTTGTAAGCACAATTTTAAAAGCTAGGCTTACAAGACTTTAAATGTGAGCGATCTAGAGAGCAGTATTGTCAGGTTCTTGGGGGTTTTTTGGGGAGGGGGGAGAGGTGAATCGAGCAGTATAGATTTAGCAGCCATTATCTTAATTAACTAACAAAGGAGCTGGGAAGTTTGACTCTTAAAAGGCTATGCTCTGATTACATCTCAGGTTCCATGAGGGCTAAGCTTACTGCATCACAGCAAAGTATATTGCTAATTAAATGAAACTGTGATACAAAGTTCAGCTTTTTAATTTGAAGTTATTTAGTTTATGCACAACTTTTACTTAAGCAGGTGTATTACTAATACTACTATTTATTTAGAAATATCCTATTATTGGCTGAAGGTGATTTACAAACATACCATAAAAAGAACTAAAAAAGCTTATATATATATGAGAGAGAGAGAGAGAAACAATACAAAATGAAAACCTAAGGTATTATGTGGTTGCACTGCTTGTTGGAATGAAGGTGTAAGTATCCCAGTACCGTCTTAGCACAGGGTTTTTGTTTTTCGTTTCAAAGAAAAACACAAGCGTGTTTCTAAATGTTCATTTTTCTGCTCCAACTTTTCATTCTATTTTACAGAACACAGGTCAAGCTGCAACTTGTTAGAGATGAGTTATGGACAAGTATAACTGAGTTATGGAATAATTCCTTGCCCCATTTCCTGAATCCTCTGGAGTTCTTGGGCTATAGCCTGGCAGTGAATAAAACATACAGATTAAAATAACCAGGGCCAGTGGAAAATCATAACCATGATAAAAATCACAGATTCCATAATGTTCACATTACATGTCTGTAGCGCGTGGAAAATGACTATTGTTTAAGAGCTAATTAAGGACTGACACCGTCAGGCCTGGTATGTCTCAATAACAAGGGAGTGCATGCAGTGAAATTCAGATTAAAACTATTACCAGGTTTTCTGCTAACAAAACAGAATAAAAAATAATAATCACAAGACACAGAAAGAACAATTCTTTCCATATTGGAATCAAAGGGTGGTACTGGGCCATTGCTTAGACCTCTCAGCTACATGACTCCCTGACCTCTTCATCTTGCAAAGCGTACAAAACGTACACTGAGGGAGACTAAACATAATCTGGACTGTGGCTTGTCTCTCGCTGCTGGTAGCCAAGATTTGCACTTGGCAAAAGGAGAAGGGCAGAAAGATGAAGCAGACTGGCAGAGGCACTGGGCCTGTCATTCATATCACTGGTTCCCAGTGAAGACTGTAGAGCAGTCTCACCCAAACTGCGGCCTTCCAGACATTTTGTACTACAACTCTCATCACTCCCAATCAACGTGCGATGCGTAGTCCAAAATGTCTGGAAGGCTGCTCTAGAGTGTGGCGAGTTCCTCCTAAACGCTCCGCAAACAGCAGTAAATTGGGACACTTCATCGTTCATTTTGTTCTGATATG
The DNA here is from genome assembly GCF_964188315.1 of Podarcis muralis. NCBI lineage: Eukaryota > Metazoa > Chordata > Lepidosauria > Squamata > Lacertidae > Podarcis > Podarcis muralis. The sequence continues at coordinate 21,267,552 of NC_135666.1, read as the reverse complement.
GTGAGGAACTTGACCATTATGTGATGTACCGTATTTTTCGCTCTATAGGACGCACCTGACCATAGGACGCACCTTGTTTTAGAGGGGGAGAACAAGAAAAAAAAATCTCTCCCTCTCTGTGCAACACCCCTTCAGCAAAGCGGCAGGAGAAACGGAGCCCCTTCCATTTCTCCTCCCGCTTCACTGAAGGGGCGCTGCGCAGAGAGGGAAAGCTGCGTAGCGCCTCTCCAGCGAAGCAAAGCCAGGAGAGCAAGAGGGATCGGTGCACACCGACCCCTCTCACTCTCCAAGCTTCAGCGAAAGCAACGCGAAACCTCTGGAGCACAGCGTAGCTATCCCTAAAGCCTACCGGAGCGCTCCCACTGCGCTTCGGAGGCTTTGCATTGCTATTGCTGAAGCCATGGAGCCTGCATTCGCTCCATAAGACGCACACACATTTCCCCTTAATTTTTGGAGGGGGAAAAGTGTGTCTTATAGAGCGAAAAATACGGTAAGCACCAGCGGCTAGCAAACACATACTGGATTTCGCACCTGTAAGAAATAGCAACACTGATATCTTAAGTTTATCTTTCTGAGGCCTAAATTGCACACTGCATATTTTAACTGCAGCCTGATGGCACCTAAGTGATTAAAAAGTCCCTTCTGTGGGTGGAAACTGGGAATAGAGAAGGAGCAGGAGGTACAAGGCATCACTGAACCCCTTCTCCAACCTCAACTCGCAGACACACAGCAGGAGATGAACCACCACCCACCGGGGCTTGTACACATGCATCTAAAACCTCTCCATAAGCTGGTTTATGCAGTCAACATGTATAGGAAACAAATTTGGAGAAAAATTAAACGATATGCTTTCCCTTTTGTTTCAGCAATGAGAATCAGGGCATTAGGAAAAGGGGTGGGTGCCCAGACTGGCTCAGTGTTTTACAGCAATATTGTTAAGTGCACTTTTTGAAAGTCTATAGAAGAGTGCATACCCTCCAACACGTTGAGTCCCAAAACCAGGATGCACATCTCCTGTCTGTGCTCCTGCGTGAGTCATGTGACCCGCACGAGATCACAGAGCCACTTTTTTCAGGGCCATGGTCTAAGGTAAAGGGACCCCAGACCAATAGGTCCAGCTGTGACTGACTCTGGGGTTGCGGCGCTCATCTTGCTTTATTGGCCGAGGGAGCCGGCGTACAGCTTCCGGGTCATGTGGCCAGCATGACTAAGCCTCTTCTGGTGAACCAGAGCAGCGCACGGAAACTCCGTTTACCTTCCTGCTGGAGCGGTACCTATTTATCTACTTGCACTTGACATGCTTTTGAACTGCTAGGTTAGCAGGAGCAGGGACTGAGCAACAGGAGCTCACCCCGTTGCGGGGATTTGAACCACCAACCTTCTGATTGGCAAGTCCTAGGCTCTGTGGTTTAACCCACAGCGCCACCTGCGTCCCCGGGCCATGGTCTAATGGCACACAAAAACGTATGCTTTGGGGCATTGCTTTTTAGGGCAAGATCTTGGTGCAAAATTGCACAAGATCACAGTGACCAAAATGGCAACCATGCTCTCGTGGGGGGGAAATGAGATGTCCCAGTTTTTCTGGGACACTTGCAGGTTATGAGAGTGTACTTTTTTTGTATGCTTTTTTTTTTTTTTTTTTTGCCAGCTCACATGGGCATTGGGTGTCACTGCTGGTGCTGCAGTGCACAAAAGCCTTTTATTTTTTTTTTTTATAATAATTTTTATTGATTTTACAACATTAACATAAACATAAACATAAACAAAATACAAACAAACAAAACACGACTTCCCCATACCTCTCCTTCACTGCATTCTTATTTTAAGATCCTTTTTTTCTAGCAATCCATCATTCAATTTTGTATTTAATTCCCTTTAAGAATTTTCTTAATTTCAATTTTAACAGCTGTAATTCTCTAGATCATATCCCTCGACATCTCAACATTCCACAATTTTACAACAATTTTTAAGATAAACTTTAAATTTTTTCCAGTCCTCCTCCACTGTCTCTCTCCTCTGGTCACGAATTCTGCCGGTCATCTCTGCCAGTCCCATGAATTCAATCACCTTGGTCTGCCATTCTTCCAGAGTAGGTAGTTCTTTAGTCTTCCAATACTTTGCCAGAAGAATTCTTGCTGCTGTGGTTGCATACATAAAAAAGGTTCTATCTTTCTTTGGAATCATTTGGCCGACCATGCCCAAAAGAAAGGCCTCCGGTTTCTTAACAAATGTCCACTTAAGGATTTTCTTAATTTCATTGTAGATCATTTCCCAGTAAGTCTTAACCTTCGGGCAGGTCCACCAAAGATGATAAAAGGTTCCTTCACATTCATTACATTTCCAACAGTTGTTATTGGGCAGGTGATATATCTTTGCAAGTTTAACTGGGGTCATGTACCACCTATAGATCATTTTCATTATGTTCTCTTTTAAGGCACTACATGCCGTAAATTTAATGCCTGTGGTCCATAACTGTTCCCAGTCCGCAAACATAATATCATGTCCAATATCTTGTGCCCACTTAATCATAGCTGATTTCACTGTTTCATCCTGTGTGTTCCATTTTAGCAGCAGATTATACATTCTAGACAGATTCTTAGTATTGGGTTCTAGCAGTTCTGTTTCTAATTTTGACCTCTCCTTCTGGAATCCTAGTTTCCTGTCCTGCTTAAAAGTCTCGTTAATCTGGTGGTAATGTAACCAATCTCGGACTTTAGGCTTTAACTTCTCAAAGCTCTTTAGTTTCAACTTTTCACCATCGTATTCTATAATTTCACAATATTTTGGCCACACTGAATCCATATTAAGTTTTTTTACCTCCTTGGCTTCCACTGGTGATTGCACAAAAGCCTTTTAAACGAAAGGTAGGGACTCCTAAGGTTTGTGCAAGTCTACTCCGTTTTTCACTTAAACCCTGAGGTCCACCAAGTGGAGCCAGGTACAAAATAGTGGCTCAGAAAGATGCAACAAGGAACTCTGAGCACACACTAAGCTTGGGAACCCAAACTTTCTTGATATCTGCAGCCTAATTTAGGAGAGAGAGAAATTGCGGTTGTTGTTGTCACTATCATTAAACCAATGGGAGGTGAAAATTCTGCTGGCCTAATGCAAATTACTCAGAGATAAAGCAACAGATGCTGATCAACTTTCACTCCTGTTTTATCACCAAGCTTCTACGATGCTCCCATAGACCAATCAGAGGGCACATGGCAAGGACATCACTTCGGAAACTGGTGCTTCTGTCTGATGTCAAATGCCAGAGAAAGCACTGCACACTTCTCAAAGTGGGGCTGATAATAGGGGAGAGGAAGCTGAGGACAAACTGCTCTCAGCATCTGGCAAGAGTTGCAGCTGCCACAAGTGGGTGTGGGGTCATGGCTGGGCCTGCAACAGTGTCTGCGAAAGAAATTTAACAAGACTAATCTGGGAAGAACCATTGCTTCTTCAGGCTGTCAAGGAAACAACAAGCAGCTGAGCCTGAATAAAAAGTTGGGCAATTTAGTTGCAATGGAGCCAATGGATTTTCCAAGGGAAAACTAAACCATATGAACAGAATATTTAACTACAAGGGGAACAATGCTTTCAGGGAATAAACAATTCACTGGCTCAGCAAGCATACGTCTTAAACTCACTGAAGAAGACTACTGAGATCTCGGGGCAAGTCTGAAAAATTACATCTCTCAGATTGTGGCATCTGATCCAAACATACATGGGCCTGCATGCCATATGCTAGCATCTGGAATATTACCTAGTTTTGATCAGTTTAAAGAATTTTGTTTTGTTTTTTAAAAAGTGATATAAAGAATAAGAAAACAATTTAAGGACAATTCCACCCGCAACGTCCCACCCTGCAAAAAACCCTGAATTTTCAGTTGCCAGGTGGACACCCATTTCAGCCTCTGAACGTAGAACATCTGCGTACCTTGAGCCTTGTTGGATTGGTCCAAAAATCAGTCTAATCCAGCATCATGTTTCACACAATGGCTGACCAGGTAATTCCAGGAAGCCCATAATAATTCCTCCCCATTCCCCCCCCCCCCCAGAACCATGAATCCAGTAGCATATCCATATAGCCTCTCGAAATGAGATTTCTATTTAGCTGCTCTGCTTAAAAGCCCTTGTGGTTTTAAGAGGTGGTGCAAGGAATGGATGCCAATTGTGGCACAACTGTGGCACAAACCATATGCACAGAGTATTTAACTACAAGGGGAACAATGCTTTCATTGTCCATCATTTCAGGCCAATATAATTTGTGATACAATCCAGGTGGCAGAATATTTTGGGTTTCCAAGTCAAACACAAGTGGTGTATCACATGAGACATTAGATCAGGTAAAACTACTGCAGGTGTCCCTCGGCAACAAGCTGTTATGGCGCTAGGCACCATGGCTCTTTTTCTTTATCATAGCAGAAACAGGCATCGGCAGGAGTGGTGACACACTGTTGCCTTATGTAGATAACATGAATTACACTGTGTCCTACAGGAATCCAGATGTGGTCCTTGACCACTTAAACTGCAGTGAATGCTTGTTTCCAAAATCTGCTAGAATATAGTAATGTGGAAGAGTAGAACTAAGAAAGTATACAACAGTACTTTAAAGTAATTTTGAACCTCTACATTTATGAATGCCCTTCTTTAGGCATTCAATTTTCCTGGCCAATTATTGATTACATTATTTATCTGGGGTTTTTCCTGAAAAAAGGTTGACTCCACATGCTTGAATCTTTAACTTTTGTGACTACTACAGTCATAAATTTTCCTTTATCAACCAACAGAGTTTTGAAGAGCCAGCATTATCTTTTCTTTTCTTTCGTTCCTCCCCTTTCAGCCTTTTCTTCTTCTTGGAGAGTTCCCTTCTTTCCTTTCGAGTGCTATTTGCATGAGCAATTACATTACCATCTACAGTTAATGGATCGTGAAGGGAAAAAAATCTAGTATAACTAGTTCATAACTCATTTTCCAGCTGCTATCTGTGCAGCTAATTTGATCCAGCAACATCATACAGTGCTTAAAACAATCCATCCAGCAAAAAAGAATGAAACAAATTAAAAGGCTTGTATAACTTTTGACATTTATGGAAGGGTCTAGAGAAAAGCAGTCTCTCGATTTTTTTCCTAAGCCAATCTTAAGCAATTCAACTTTCCACTCTATGATTATGAGCATCTAAATCCAAGTAGATAACAAGAGGCAAATAAACATTTATTTTGGAAAGCTACTATGATGGATATATGGCCTAATTAGAAGCACAGCAAAGGACAATGCAACAGGACTGTCACCACGCTTCCCTTTCATGTAGGGAGCCTGCGAGTCACTGTTTATCATTCACCCTTCTCTTTTGCAATCTACAATGGTCTTTTAGCAGCTATTTCCCCCTCTGTCATCTGCAGAACATTAATTTGTCACAAGGTTTGAAGCCTTTTTTTGTAACTGAAAATTGATTTGGAACTGTTGATAGTCTTTATTTATATGTATATCGTGAATTGGCTCGACTGTTGACTATTGTCTTCCCCCAGCCTTTGGTAATGAAGACATTAAATAGAAATGTTCTATTATTTATGGAATTGATAGTGTTGCCTATGAAACACAGCCTGTGCCAAACTATACATGAAAAAGTATTTTTTGCTCCATAAGACACACTTATTTTCCTCCTAAAAAGTAAGGGGAAATGTCTGTGCGTCTTATGGTGTGAATGTGTGGTCGATCACTGGCTCCCTTTCCAGCCCGGCCCCTTTGCCCAGGCCTCCATTGTTGAATGTTCTGCAGGCGGAGGCTGTTTGTTTCCCCAGCAACATGTGACTGGCTGATTAGATTATCTGTCTGGAAACTGTAGAAACAGCTCCCTTTCCTTTCCTAAAGAAGCTGCAGAACTGTGAGTTGAACCCCATAAAAACAGGATTTTTTCCCTTTGCAAAGTAAGCTCAACGACTTTGAGCTGATCCTCAAAAAAAGGGGGCTTTTCCCCTTTGCAAAAGAAGCTGCACAACTTTGAGCTGATCCCCAAAAAACCAGGGCTTTCCTCCTTTCCTCCTCTAAAAACTAGGTGCGTCTTATGGTCAGGTGCATCTTATGGAGCGAAAAATACAGTAGTACATGAAAGGTACGTTAGCAGATCTGGCGGGGGAGCTGGAGGAACAAAGAGATAGGTCTAATTGGAATGACTAGCTAATTTTTTACCTCTTGCCTAAAAGAACAGATTGCCTAAAAGAACAGATTGGACCAGCCTGGGTAGCTCAGTTGGTTAGAGCGTGGCACTGATAACACCAAGGTTGAGGGTTCAATTCCCATATGGGACATCTGCATACAGAGATGATCTTCAAGGTCCCTTCCAACTCTACAATTTGATAATTCATTGATTCTATGAGATTTCTCAACACTCAGTTCAAGGCCCTGGCTCAGGTGTCTCATTTGTCAGCAATGGCAGTGGCCAGGAAACAGGGAAGCGGGTAGTGGAGCCCAATATGTCATTTTAGGCAGGCAGAGATTCATCTGGTGTGCCAGGGTTTTGGAGATCCCATTGTCTCTCACCATCCTCATGCCATGAGCCCTATGAATGGCCATGCTCAAGGTAAGTTCACCAAATTAAAGAGAAATTAGAGGAAAAATCAGCTAAAAATGAATACATCTGCCTGCCAACAGGTGTAGGCATGGTTGTTGTTTTTTAACACACACGCAATAGCGAGAGGGGAAATCAAACAGAAGTTATCACAGCAGTTAATTAGAGTAAGCATTGCTGGAAGAAATAACTAATCAATTATGAAATCAATTAGCAAAGAAGAATTAATTCCAGAGGGAGCAGCTGTTTAAACGCCGCAGGGAAAGTAAGGGAAGAAAGCAGACAAGGAGTCTGAGGTGGAAGGGTTGGAATTAACACAATATATTCTGAACTGCAAATGGCAGTGAAAACTATTGAGTAAAAGACACACAACAACAACAACAACAACAACAACAACAACCCTGGAACTTCACATAAAAAAAAACAGTAAAATAAGGCCAGAACTGACCAAGTGATTAAAATCTCTTCTTCAAGAAAGGGCAGAAAAAATGAACTGTCACTGAAGACAAGAGGCAACTCAGAAGCCTCGGAGAGTGATGGCACTTTTCTACCTTTCAAGCAAGTGGAAGCATAATGATATCCCCCTAGGGGGTGTCCTAGAGGCCTCTGGAGAACCCTTGGTCTCCCATCATCCTCACATCATGAGCCTATGAACGCCTCATGGCATGCTTGTATCATGTTTCCTGCAAGAAGCAAGTGTGTGTATGGCACAATAATAGTACTCCTGTGTGTTACCTGATAGCTTAAGAACACAAATTTGCAATAATCATCTAATGCTAGTTTATGTTTCTTCATACTTCTGTCATAGTCAAGCAGAAGTGTTCTGGAATTAATTATATATGCTTTATCTGTATAGACCAAGTCTGCTGTTCTTCCTAGTCTTCGAGACAAGAAATGGGAGATAAAAGGCCATGCTCTTTAAATTTAATAGAAATTCTTACATGGCGTTTTCATATGTATGTCATAGATAACATAGGAAAGTAGGGAAAAAATTGAGGGTCTTCCATTTTAAAACAAAGCACAAGAAATAGTTTTGTTTTTCATTATAGCTACAAAACTGATACTGTGGGTCACTGATTTGCTTTTACAGAAAAGAGATTTATGCTGTTGTTGTTTTGCTCTTGTTTAGATCCTTGCTTGTACAAAGATTGCATGTCTGCTCCTGTATCTCTGCATTTTCTTTCATTTTCAGAGGCAAAAATAAATACAGCTCCACATGACAGTCTTTTTTTTGCCCGTTGCAGCAAAAACTGGAATCTCAAGTTTGTATAACTGTCATGTAAGAAAATAAACCCATGAGGATAAAGAGCTTCAATCTGAGTGAATCTTATACAAAGCTGCATACAGTCCTATTTATCACTCCTTCTCCAAATGTAGTTACTTATGTGGACAAAACAGCACCATCCGTGCACAACAGAGATGTTACCAGCAGACCTGGGGAAAATTTCAAGTTTTCTAGAACTCCAAATACTTAGTGGGGGAAACCCCAAACAGCCCAATAAACACTGAGCATGCTCAGTGGCCATGGAATGCTAACAGACAGCTGGGCAGAGGTCAGAAAACTGGGAGGTGAGAGGGTAATTGAGTATCCTGGGAGACGGCATGGCTGGCTGGCTGGCATTCTGACTAGAAATTTGTTGCTGATCCCACTGGTATATTTTGATGTCAAAGTCAATGCATTTTCTCTCTCTCTCTGGATTAGCAAGCTGTGGACACAATCCTCAGTCTGCTGGACTGAGACAGCCTTGCTATTCCACTCAGATTCAACATGCATACCAGCGGAGCATGACTGATGCTGCGACCATAGGCATTTGTTTGGAGTAAAAATGGAATTGCAGGTACTCCTAAAAAATAAATACATTAAAGCTTCTAAAAGAGAAAAATGGTGCAATTTGAATAGCAACATGGGAGAAAAGAAACAAACTGGAATGAAGTTTTGTATTCAGTTAGAAGACAAACATAATTTTATTATTTGCAGCCTTTTAAATAAAAGTTAAAGTTTGTTTACCTTTATATATTTCACTAATTTTTGAATTTGCCAATATTCCGATGGCAAATCAGTGTTAATCTCCTGGTGGCGTTCAGGTTGTTCATCTTCCTCTTCACTCTCTGAGGAACTTTCACTAACATCTTCACTCTTTGCTGGAAGCTTACTAAACAAAAAAATAAATAAAACCACTTACATTAGATATTATGGACAGAAAGATGAAATCTATCAGACAGTTCTGGTGTGCAACTTCATTCTAATGTGGTTTACAGAGAGCCCTTATGCATGCCACACTGAAATGGTAATCTGCATATAATGCATATTAGCAACCTTTCACGTAGTCATACAGGCACTGTTTATTATCATCATAAAACTAGTGTAGCTGTTCGAACACTTGTTATTATTATGATTTATTAAATTTGTATACCGCCTCCATCCATAAATCTCAGAGCAGTTCACGACATAAAAAATACAAGCTAATAAAACACAAAATACCTAATCAAAACAAAAGCAAACCAGTATCACACACCGCCACACACATGTCATTCTGAGGACATAAGTACCACATAACCAAAACACTTAAACATGCATCATCTCTGCAACACCTAACAGTAAGGTATACTCCATATACCTGTCTTGAAGCCAAGACAGACTGGCTTAGCATCTGAGCTCATGCTCTGAAGGACAAACTAGACGTAGGTTGGGGACACATGGAGTGTCTCCTCACAATTTTTGTTTTTACTTTATTGCAGCATTGGGAGGTTCCCGCGTGCCATTTTTTTCTAGTCAACTTTCCCTATCCAAGCAGTTTTTCTCTTACAGAGAGGGGGGGAAATACATGGACACAGTATCGTTTATTTGTGTGCATTTAGAACAGCACACTGAGGTGGGCAGGATCTTTCCTGGGAAAACAGTCTGCAAACGAAAATGTTGAGTACACTCTTCCCCACCCCCCAACCCATCTGCTCCACTAATATTATGTTATAGCTGTTTTATAATCAAGTTGGCTAGTTATAATCAAGTTGGCTAGTCCCACACAGGGTAGGGGATATCTATTTATTTAACATCAAAATTATTTGTTTTGACCCATATTATTATTTCATGTTGATGAACTCTCTGAAATCAGAGAAAGAATGTGACTGACTATGACAACTCTTGGAAGAGAGGCATTCATTTGCTTTTCAGATTTTGATACCAGATCAGTCCCACAACATTAAATAAAATAGAGACACGGGGAAGAGATTACAAAAAAATAAAAATAAAAACTCGCCTGGAAGGGATACTTCAATTCCAAGAGCAAAGGCTTTTTTAAAAATCAATCTGTCCCTGTACCCTGGTTAAGAAATGTGAGCTAAGGAACTGTCTGTTAAGAGCCAAGTTACTGGTACAGTAAGCCAAGCAATCATCTCCTCTCTGACCATGATTGGAAAAATGGTAGCAGATGCAAGTATGAGGCAATCCTGCCAGAACCAACAGGTTTATATTTTCAGCTTGGGAGTTCCCTCTTCGGTCATGCACAGGAGTGGGAATAACCAAAGAACTTTCCATTTCAAAAACAACCAAAGAGTCTCAGTTGATGATAACACAGTCTAGTTTAGACTATTTGATTAGATTTTTTGCTAATTTGAGGTGCTGATATCACATAGTTAGCTTACTGGGGGGTTTTTTCCATTCAAGGAAGAGGCATATAACATTCGATTGGGAGCCGCCCAGAGTGACTGGGGAAACACAGCCAGATGAGCGGGGTAAAAATAATAAATAATTATTATTATTATTATTATTATTATTATTATACATAGAGATTACATACCCTTTACCAGAACCGGGGGATGTTGCTCCCGTTCTTTTCTTGCCTTCTGGAGGGGTCAGTTTCATTTCCTTTTCATCCTTGCTTTCTTTCCTTGCTTTGCCCCTAAATATTTAGTTTTTGTTTGTTAATATGACATTCAACTTTATTGTGAATACACCATAAATGTGTGTGTACATTTATATCTGGAAAAGTTACTTGATCAATCAGATAGATTTAAATTGCTTAATGCCACGAAAAAGGCCAAAAGATAACCTGCTCCCTGCCTCAGGATGTCTTTACAAATTAGCAAGAAGGGCTGCTGAATTTTAAAATGTTGCCCATAATTTAATGCACATTTAAATGTGCACTGAGCCTAATGATTTCAATGGACCTGATCACACTTAATTCTTTATTGGCCCATGGTCATGATATTTAGTATGAAAACACTCAGTTGCACTTTTTCTTCTTTTTTCCCAGCAGTTTTCACAACAATATTATATATACATATTATATATACACATATATATATTTATATATATATATGTGTGTGTGTGTTTTGTCTTCTCTTGGAATTTTTTTAACCAATGATCTGCTCTTGTTTTACACTTGTTAAGAAAAATACAAAACATTGCCCAATTAGAAAAACTAATTAGTTCTTAAAACATCAAAATTCTTTAAAGCCCCCCCCCCATAATACAAATGCAGTGTGAGGGTGGGGCAAGAACTTAAATAAAGATTTGGACATCAAGGAGAGAGTGCAGTCCACAAACCTACTGAACTATGGGGAACCTGCAGATACGGACAATAACAGCATCCAGCAATGAGCCTAAGACGTTCTGTTCTGACCATGACTTGGTTTGGCCTTGGTAGCTGGGCCATTTGTGTGTGTGTGTGTGTGTGTGTGTGTGTGTACACACACACACACACACTATCACAGCAGGGTTGAAAATCACACACATGGGCAATCACAGTAAACCTCCTGGAATAAAACATGTTTTTCTTAAATAAAAGCAAACAAAAAATGTAGGACTATTTAATGCTACGTACAGCATTTTCCTTCTAGCTGGGCAAGTGAGGGAAGTCTCCCTGTGCCAGTACTACTGACCACAGATGCAAGCTGGCTGTACTGAACCATTTGGAAAGAGAACAATAAAATTCTGAGAAAAGGACCATAGATACTGCATTACTGGGGAGTACCGGTAGTATTTCCTTAAAATACTACTATTTATTTAGATCCATATATATATATATATATATATATATATATATATATATATATATATATATATATATATATATGGGTGTTGCCCAGATCTTTTAAAAATAATACTTGAACTTTTTTGGGGGGGGGGGTTTAAAATCACATAGTGCTAATTATTTCTTTTAAACCATTAATTTTAATTGGCAATATCTGTCAAAAGCGTTACATACTCTCGGGAGCCAGGCATGCTCTTCCACTTAAGAGATGGTTCTAATTTCTTGCTCTCAGTAGGCTTGGTTTTTACATGAGGACTCTTAGGCTTCTCATATACATTCTTTTCTGCATAGTCGTAAAACTTTTGGGCTTGGCCATAATCATCTGCCTCAACCGCTTCCATATGTTGATAATGTTTTTCATACTTTGGTTCATCAAAAAAAGTATACTTCTAATAAGAGATGAAAATATTTGAGGGGAGGGGGGAGAACATCACATTTCCACATGAATAAAACATGCTGAAAAATTTGCAAGCTAAAGGAAATCTAGGAAGATTGGTTTTATAGGGGGTTTTTTTCTGTTGGCATATGAAAAATTCCAGCATTCCTCCCGGTTTACAAATGGGGGGGGGGGGGAAATACAACCTCCCTATTAATCAACACAAGATTAAAAATTAAAAATTTAACATTTTTAAAAAGAAAAGATTATGACTGGCAAAATCTCAAAATGGCAACATCCCAAAATGGATCTAATATTGACTTACTAAATAAGCTTGTGATACAAATATCACAAGTTATTAAGAATTAATTGACGTAGATTAATGTCCAGTTTTACAATGCAAAGTGGCTCACGTGAGGAAAATATAAGGAATACATTCAAAACAATACACTTGAAACAGAGCAAAACAAAAACAGCAGAGGATTCAGATGGAGCAGAAGTAGAACCCTAATGGTGTCAGAGAACTGCCTTGCAGGGGCCTTGAGAACACTGACAATTTTTCCTCCTAGTGAACAAGCCTAGGAGTCATGGGAAATTGACCAAATGCAACTCGGAAGAAACGTTACTGAAAGTTTTAAAAGAAATTAAATTCTTCAGGGGCATTAACTATTAAACAATCTATAGTGCATTGCCATCGGAATGGACAGTGAAAAATGTAAAAAGTGGAAAACCTCTAGTAAAGAAAGCTCGCGCGTGTTTTATATTACGTATTTTGTGATCTATGCTGTAGGCCGCCCAGGGTCTATTGATGAAGGGCGGTTTATTGATGATGATATTATTACAGTCGTACCTCGGCTCCCGACAACCGAAAACCGGAAATGACTGTTCCGGTTTTCAAACGTTTTTGGGGATGCCAAATGTTTGGCGTGGCTTCCGCTATTGTTTCCGGCATGCCTGCACAGCTATGAACCAATCGGAAGCCACACCTTGGTCTCCGAACGTTTCAAAAGTCAAATAGACTTCCAGAATGGATTCCACTCGACTTCTGAGGTACAGCTGTATTATTATTATTATTCCTAATACACTTGTACTAAAAACACAGCCGGACCCAGCAAGTTAGAGTCTCCATATAGGGGAGGCACTTTACACCGTATTTGATTACAACACCCCTCTCTCTAGCCTATACTAGATTTGGGAAGTGTTTGGCCTTCCAGATGTTGGTCAGCCCCCATCAGCCTCAGGCAGCATGGCCAATGGTCAGGTTTGATGGTAGCTGTAGTTCAACATCTGGAAGATCACCAGGCATAGGCAAACTCAGCCCTCCAGATGTTTTGGGGCTACAACTGCCATCATCCCTAGCTAACAGGACAGGTTGTCAGGGATGATGGGAGTTGTAGTCCCAAAGCATCTGGAGGGCTGGGTTTCCCTGTGCCTGGCCTACACAATAGTTGCACTTGGATACATTGGCTTAATAAGTCAAAAAATCACAATAAACCACAACAATAGCAGCAACAGCAGCCTTTTCACAGCACGCCTTTCAGGATACAAATCTTCCCAAGACCGTGTGCAAGTAGCATTAAACTACTTTTAAAAAAAATACCCACAATAAGCATTAATAATATATTTAATGTATATAAATAATAATATATTACTATTATAAATATATTAATATATTAAATATATTAATAATATATTTAATGACTCTTATAGAACATTACAGGTTGCCAGATTCCTGAATTCAGTTCTTTCATATAAAAGACTTCATGGAATGCTGCATGACTATTAAAAATCTAGTAAACTCTATCCACCATCTTTATATTCAAGGCCACAATATGGTACATCTAGAGATTGTCAGTAACGTGAAGGAGATTATGCGTTGAAATATTTTAGTTGATATTTTAGAATGTAAAATGCTATTTTATTTATTGATTGGTTTTCCTTGTGGGCTTATAGCCGAATAAAGTATTATCTATCTACTTTTTAAAAAAATACCCACAATAAGCATTAATAATATATTTAATGTATATAAACAAGTCTTATGCTTGTGCTCACAGCCCTTCCCCTCCTCACTTCTCAGCATGCTTCACTTATGCTAGGATGTCTTCAATTAGTCATAATCTCCCATCACATCAGATACCAAGTTCAGGGGGGAAAGCCAGGATTTTAAACCATATTTTGAAGTTGGTTTAGGGACTTGGCTTGTTCCAAACTTGGTGATGATATTCTCCCAGCTTGGATGTAACGGGAAACTAAGTGTAACTGAAGGCTTCCTGGTTTAACTTCGGCACAGCAAGAAAGATGCGGCATCTTCACAAACGAGGTCGTGGGAACTCTGTAAAATGTAGTGACTGAGGACTAAGTAAAATGTGATGTGAGACACATGTGCTACCATATCTACCAGCAGCCAAATGGTTTCCTCTCCACGTTGACTACTTCTGGGGAGTCTTCCGATATTGGCAAAAGGAACCATATTTCCTGGCACTGGAAAACTAATTAAATAATAATAATAATTCTGAAAATCTATAAAATACTCTGCCTGTATTTAGTTTTCAAACCTTTCCCCCCCAATATTACATTATATTATTTATTGTGTTTTATTGGATTTCCTATCCCATCTAATATGCCATTATATATCTGTAAGGAGATGCTTAAATATTTCCCAATGTTGAGTTACTGGGCTGCATGGACCTGCCTTCCTGGAAAATGACCTTGTCTGGGAATTGAATCCACAATCTTTCCCTCAGAGTCTAAGTAAAAAACATGAATTTACAATAACAATCTTTTGCATGGATTTTGACTACTGAGCAGACAGGCACTACTGTAGTCTCTATTTTTAAAAATTAAAACCGAGAAAGAAAATATGTAGACATAGAGAAATTTAGATTATAACATGCGGCATAAAAGAAAAAAGAGAATACAAAGAAAAAATGGAGGAAAATAAACCAGGTATATTATCCATCTCTTGCAGTGACAGCTAGGGAAAAAACAACAAGAAAAGATCTGTCAATAAAGTAAAGGAGGGGACAGGCTTTAATTACTGGCTTCCTGTCATTATATTTTCCTTCTCTTTTTGTGTGGAGAAGTGCTATTTTACAATAAAAATTTGTGTGTGAGGGGGTTCTTTTCAGGAAAAAAATTAAAGCACCTCCCACCTCTGCCAGTATAGAAACCAACACTGAGACAATTAAGAGAACCTATTCTAGGGTCAATAAACATGCTATTAATTCCTGATATTCCATCCACATTCATCAGAATACAATATAGGTGGAACCTTAACACAGGAAGTTATTAGGTAAAGGCACATTTATAAACCACAAAAGCACATCCACCCATCCACATCTGCAACTGTGTTTCATTGTTCCCAAAAGCCACAAATCAGATATGAATAATAATAATAATAATAAATTTTTATTTATATCCCGCCCTCCCCAGCAGAAGCTGGGCTCAGGGCGGCTAACAACAATCAAAATAATCCAACATTCTAAAAACATTCATTATAAAATTAATTAAAATCAAATTAATGGAATAAATGTGGGATGACAAAATACAAAACACAGAAATACATCAGCTGATAATTATGTCTTCTGGATGCTTCCTCAAAGGAGGACTAGTGGGAAACGATGGATGGCTCTTGTGCCTTGCTTATGGTAGCCTTATGCTTTCTGGGGATTTGTTAATTTCAGTTAGGTCTAATTTCCCCTTTTTTACATGGAGGTAATCTAAAGTTTTCTCACTGCAATTTCATTTATGTTTAACATACAACACTTTTATTTTGTTAATAACATCTCATCTTTTTCACTTTGTTTTATATATTAGTACTATATTCCATTTAACCTGTGAGGACTGAAACATACTGTTTCAAAAGGAACTCAATAAGCAGGCAAGTAGGAAGAAGCCATAGACAACACACCATCAAGAGAATTTAGACTGTTCACATTATTCATTATTGTTCTTCTCACATAGAAAGAAGTGATCTCTTGTTATCCATTGACTTTATCTGTGCTCTTTAATTAAAGCCTGAGGATATCAAGCTGTCCAACAGTAAAACTTGTTTACTGAAAACATTTAAAGCACTTTTTCAGCAGATGCACACACATGGCTACTTGCTGTATAAAATACAGATTTAAGAAATAAAATGTTGCACTACAAAAAGTACTTGTATAAAAGGTATTAAGAGTTCCTGTGAAATGTTTAATATGCCCATAGGAAACCATACAACCCAGGACATAAGTGGCAGCATAGCAGGGTGGCAAACTATCCTTTCCTAAGACTGGAGTGTACAAAAATGAGACAGAATTAAGTTTATCATGTACTGTAAAATCAAGATAGTGAGGCTGCAATCCTAATCTCACTTATCCAGGATAAAGCCCAGCTGAATTCAATGGGGCATATTATTTCGTATACATATTTGGGATCCCAGGCACAGATGGCTTTGCAATTGACCGTTAGCTACTTCATTAACTTTGTCTCAAAGTTGCCGCAAGAGTCTTTGTCGGTTTTGCTGCAAAATACTAACAGGGCTACTGCGCCTCTGGAAATTCATTAACTTTGAAAAGGAACACACAGGGCAAGTGTTTAATTTGTAAATAACTGTTGATGTCCGAGATACACTACACATATTTCTACATCGGTGGATGACAAAACAGAATAAATACTTGTGCAAAATAAAGCAGCAAAATGGAAAATACCGGATGAATGAGAAAATTTATGTCAGAGTGGACTGAGGCATGCTCGTACATCCTTATCAGCAAGTAGGATTATTTTGGAAATATCCAGCCATTTTTGAGCTGCTCTTGTTTGCAATTAATGTGTTCAATTACAGTAATTAATTTCATTTCCAGTCAGATCCCTTGTCATCTTTTCCCCTAGGAAATAAAGCAAGAGAACTACTGAATTGTTACATTATATTTTGGCTCTGGTTTCTTCAAGTTTTATTTGGTCAGCCAGGGGAGGTGTAGCCTGATGATAACCCTGCAATTTCTTTTTTCAAGTTTGTGCAGGGTTGAAGTCAAAGGTGTCCTTACACCTGTAAGTGACAGGCATACTGTGCTCATGGAAGACCTATCTTAACCTTTTCCTAGGGGTCCCACCCAGCGCAGGTAGCGCTGTGGTCTAAACCACAGAGCCTAGGGCTTGCCGATCAGAAGGTCGGCGATTCAAATCCCCACGACGGGGTGAGCTCCCATTGTTCGGTCCCTGCTCCTGCCAACCTAGCAGTTCGAAAGCACATCATAGTGCAAGTAGATAAATAGGTACCGCTCTGGCGGGAAGGTAAATGGCGTTTTCGTGTACTGCTCTGGTTCGCCAGAAGTGGCTTAGTCATGACCCAGAAGCTGTCTGTGGACAAACGCCGGCTCCCTCAGCCAATAAAGCGAGATGGGCGCCGCAACCCCAGAGTCGTCTGCGACTAGACCTAATGGTCAGGGGTACCTTACCCTTAGGGGTCCCAGTTTGGCCCACAAGACTGTTTTCTCTAAGCCACACCCACCTGCCTCACAAATGATATCAGGGCTGCAAAGGAACTATCGGAAGCATTCTAGTGGGCACCTGGTTGTTCCTCTGCAAGCAGGGCCAAATACATGTCTTGCAAGATTTATTCCAATCAAATCTTTGGTTAAGTATGGGAGCCCTTCGGTTTTCATGCATTTCAAAACTGAATGATGCGGCTGGGGGCAGCGACAGAGAGAGAACCTCAGTACTCTAAGGTTCTGCAGTCATCCTTTTCAGTCATGCCCCCTTATTACAGTTCCTATTTCTTGTAGAGGGCAAAGGAGGCACCAAAATTTAGTTTTCCCCGCCCTCCCAAGACTGCACAGTGCAGTATACCAGTTTGTTCCTTAGAGTACTCTTGTACACATAAGGCACAACATAGGAGAGGCAATCTGAATGAACGAACAAATCACACTCACTGGATCAACTCGGATTAGTCTGATGCATATGTAACTGGGCAAACAGCTGCAGTTTTTAACATCAGGATCAATAAATCTTGAAACGGAGTCCTCCCAACACTTAGAAAGGTAATAGATATTATCCAGAGCATGGAAAATTTCAGACTAAGAGAATCTACAGCGCAGAAGATGAGATTTTTAAGACTCCAAAAGGTCTCTCTTCTTCCTGTTCCTCTTAAATTGCATGAAATGTGCAAACAGGAGGCAGTTTTCTTACCATATGCTGTAAAGCAAAATTATTCCAGACCTCACATGGTGGAGTGACTCTCTGTATTTCTGGTCGACACCATATATAACTCTTAAATGTGTTGGGCTTCAACAATAAACAGCTCTTTCCCACTGTAATACTATCTTCTTCTTAATTTTTTTTTTTTTAATGTTCGATAGGAATTTAAAGCAGACCTAGCAGAAGCATTAGCTTCTCTGTCTTTTCTCACCAGTAATCCAAGCACCAGCCTCCCAGTGCCTGAAAGTATAAAGGCTAGTGTTTCTGGATATATCTATAGCACACACACATATATTCCATTTATACCAGGTTAACTGTCTGCAAAGAATCCCAAGACTGAATTCTAATTTTGCGATACTGATGAGAATCCCCAGCATCTCCTCAAACACCTACCGCTTCCTGAAGAGAAAGCATAACTATTGAATTACTTTTAAGTTGGCACTGTGGATATACCGAAAACCTGGGTCTCTGTTCAGGAAAAAGAGAAGATGGGACTCCTAGTTTTGAGTTTTTTTAAATATATAGCTCTAATGAAAGCAAGGAGGATTGCCAGTTGCTTACCAAACATTCAGCGTACGCTAGATTTGGCATAGTATTTAGCAGAATATTCCTTATCTTACAAAAACTGTCAAGTGCTACTGGAAAGCCAAGGCAATTCTGAATGAATTATCTAGGCAACAAGTTGTAGCCTGCATTTTCTTTACTTAAAAATGCCCCTGGATTATATTTGGGAGCTCCCAGTTTAATAAGGAAACAATATTGTCTCTGGTAAAACGGAGAGTCCAAATCTTAAATTTCTCCTCTGATTGAATATTGAAAAATACAGTTTTCAGGAACTAAGTGTCAATTTAAATAGGCTCTATCTTTAAAGCAAATTTGCGGTTTTTATATCCTGCCATAAACCACTGAGTGCAATGTTTCAGGATTCTTTAATATGCATCTGTTTACTGCAGCCTTGTGCTGCACTGAATGATGTCCCCAAATACAACAGCAGCTTTTAGGGGGGTGGAACTATGGAGGGAATGACAGCTAGCAGCCCGGTGTTCAGGAGCATAACACTCTGTTTAACCTGGCCATTAAAAAAACAAAACCTTATAATGGTTCTCCCCACCCTCTGCCAAACCGCAATCACTGAAAACCTGAAGACAGTAGTCTGCTATAAGAACTATGTGACACTGTTAATTATAACCACTGTGTGAATTTTACTCTAAGGAATAAAATGTGTTTCTTATCCAGATTAGCCAGGAATACTTAGATTTTAGAACTACTTAGCACGGTGGCAACACATGCTGTGTGAGCTGGAAACACCCCGACTGTGTCTGACGTTTAAACCAAAGACAATTCTTGTAAAAGGAGAAATATTCCTTTTATTCAAATCATAAGGGGCAAAGCTAAAAAGAGGAATGGTTTTGATCACTGAATGCACTGTCAAAGACAGTTGACCTTTTTCATTAAAATACGATATTTTCCTGCTTTAAGAATTGGATGTCTGCTCAAAGAGAAACCATGTGTAGGACTCTAAAGGAAGAGCAGCAGCTATTTGCCAATTGCTGCAATCCTAGGCAAGCCATGGAAATAAGTTGATATAGCTTCCAAAGAAATGTGCTTAGGATCTGGGTGAAAAGTCCAGAATCAATGCAATGTATATTGGCAGAAGTCCAGCCTTACAAAAGAGAGACCCCCTTCAACAACTTGTTTATCTGACCTACACATGCACAAACTGCCTTTGTCGATTTAGGGGAAACTGATGGAAGAGAAGCCACCACCACTGGAGACTGAGACATGCCGGCCGGGTGTCCCTGCTGACACCTGTCCCTGTCTCGCTCTATCTGGAGCTCTGGTGGAGCAGATTCAGCCTCTCCCCAGCCAGCCTAGTGTGTGCCTGTGAGTTAGGTGTCCCATCTGGCACGAGCCAAGCTGGTGAAAAGCTGCTTGGCCTCTCCTGGAGCAACCGCTCCCCACTCACCCTGGCCCCCTTCCTTCCATGAGCAGCAAAGGCCCCTAATGCTTGGAGCCAGAAACCTCATTTGCCACTTCTTGCTTCCTGGGCTGGAGTGGCCCCCAAAGGTGAGAGACCCCCCCCCCCAAGGTGTGGAAGTCAGGGAGAGGGGAGTGGCAGTGCAGACTCAAAGGCAAAAACTGTAGACCTGGCAACATCTTTAGGAAGACTTACAGTGAGAGGCAGGCAAAGTTTCTGCCAAAAACTGCCTTGTGAGAAGAGTCTTTTTCTTGATAGTCTTTATTTTGCTTTATTTGTTTTTTTAAAAAAAGGAATTAAATGTTACTTGTAGGCTGCCTCAGAAAGACTTGTCTTCTGAAATATGGGATGTAAATAATTGTAATAAGGATAATCAAACATTTTTCAGTGCACAAAATCCCAGCAATTTTTTCCAATAAGCCACAATAAGCCTTTGACCAGGGATCAGCAAACCTTTTCAGCAGTGGGCTGGGTTCACTGTCCCTCAGACCTTGTGGGGGGCCAAACTATATTTTTTTTGGGGGGGGATGAATGAATTCCTATGCCCCACAAATAACCCAGAGATGCATTTTAAATAAAAGCACATATTCTACTCATGTAAAAACACGCTGATTCCCGGACCGTCCGCAGGCCGGATTTAGAAGGTGATTGGGCCAGATCCAGCGTCCAGGCGTTAATTTGCCTACCCATGCCTTTGACTAAGGCTAAGTATATTCAATCTAAAGAGCTCTTTTCCTGCTCCCACCTTCTTTAGTTGGAAGTCAAGGGACTATACAGTGGTGCCTCGCAAGACGAAAAGAATCCGTTCCGCGATTCTCTTCGTCTAGTGGTTTTTTCGTCTTGCGAAGCAACCCTATTAGCGGCTAAGCGGATTAGCGCTATTAGCGGTTTAGCGGCTTAGCGGCTATTAAAGGCTTAGCGGCTTAGCTGCTAAAAGGCTATTAGCGGCTTAGCGGCTTAGAAAACGGGGGGGAAAGCAGGGGGGAATCGCAAGACTAGCAAGACGTTTCGTCTTGCGAGGCAAGCCCATAGGGAAAATCGTCTTGCGAAGCAACTCAAAAACGGAAAACCCTTTCGTCTAGCGGGTTTTCCGTCTTGCGAGGCATTCGTCTTGCGGGGCACCACTGTATTACACACTTAGGTAACAATTACTTTTTAGAATTGTTTGCATAACTTGCAGTTCTACTATTTTGAACACTGTGCTTTTATCCTACGCTTTTGGAAACTCAGATTTCATTCATAATGCAAAATAAAACCAGCTCAATTCTGCAAAAAGGTATATAGAAACAGATAAGTCACTAAGACTTTGATCCTATACCCATGTACCTTGAAGCAAACCCCAATGAACAACTACGAAATATATGATTGTATGGTAAAACTTATTTCCATATCCCTGTAAGCCAATCATTTCTAATACTTTGTGTTTCTGTGTATGTGCCTCGGGTTGTTGTTGCTGCTGCTGTTGTTGTTTTACAATCAGTGCATAATTTTTTTGGAAAAATAAATAAATACCATCCTAAACATAAAAACAATTCAGCTGTGTATCTCTGCAAACTGTTATGACAGGTTATTGGGGAGTAAGTCTGAAATGCATACCTGTTTAGCCATGTTTTCTACAAATGTTGCTGATCTTTCCCTTAAAAACGTGACAAGATCTTTGTATATGTCACTCATTCTCTCGTAATTGATTTCATTCTTCTCTTTTTCCCTTCCCTGTAAAAAAAAAAGGAGTAGTTTACTTACTTCCCAGTCTTGCATAATCTCACAACCAAAATGTTTCAGTCATCAGAATCGTAGACTTACAGTGAAATCCTATGTATATCTGAGACGTAAGCTCTCTTGAGTTCAACAGGACTCCCTAATATAGGTGTTCAGGATTCTAGTCCTTGTCTTGAAATAATACAGTGTGGTTCAGTCCACTCTGCCTTGAAATTGCATGAGGCTGAAGGTGAGTGCAAGTTGCTCAACACAACACTCAGTGCAACATTAGTCCACTCTTTTCTCTCCTTTTGTCACAGCTTCTCTCAGCAGTATCATTTATTTAATTTATTTATTTATTTATTTATTTATACAACGATTTGTATAATAAGCATTAAAACATCTGTGTGCTGAGTTAATTTGGTATTTGAAAGCCTCCCTAATTTAAAAAAAGGTGGAAATTACTCATGTTGGATAGCATGACGTGGACCTTTAAACACGGGGGAGCATTAGTTTGACATACACATTCTCAACTGTTTGGAAATATAAGGCTAAATAAATGAGTCACTGAGCACTTTCTCTGGTACAGTCCCTTTTCAACCGGTGTAAAGGGTTAAGCAGAAGTAAAGGTAAAGGTAAAGGGACCCCTGACCATTAGGTCCAGTCGTGACCGACTCTGGGGTTGCGGCGCTCATCTCGCTTTATTGGCCGAGGGAGCCGGTGTACAGCTTCTGGGTCATGTGGCCAGCATGACTAAGCCGCTTCTGGCGAACCAGAGCAGCGCACGGAAACGCCGTTTACCTTCCCCCCAGAGCGGTACCTATTTATCTGCTTGCACTTTGACATGCTTTCAAACTGCTAGGTTGGCAGGAGCAGGGACTGAGCAACGGGAGCTCACCCCGTCGCGGGGATTCGAACCGCTGACCTTGTGATCGGCAAGTTCCTAGGCTCTGTGGTTTAACCCACAGCGCCACCCGCTAAGCAGAAGAACTAGCATCTAAATCAGGGTTTCTCAATCTTTTTAAAATCTATGTCCCCCACTTTAGCTAACGTAAAAATCCCAAGCCTCACGCCTTCAAACATGGCTCCCCTAATTATTTTATTGAAATTTTGTGACTTTTTTTATTACTTATATTCATATACATATTCTTTGGAAACATTCCACCTCTCCCAAGTTTGTCATATGCCCCCTGGTTGAGAAACACTGATCTAGGTTAATTGACCTGTTCCCATGTTTGGTTCAGAACTGGCTGCTCATAGACAAATGCAACTTATCTGAAGTTTTGGCATGTTCTTAACTATAAATGCCATCAAGGTTTAGTCTTGAATATAAGTATTACTTACTCCATTTAAAAATACTCCTGCCGTGCTGCAAGTGACGTACATAAGATCTGTGTCAACTGGTTTAATGGCCAAATAGCAAATTTCACCATGGACTTGTCTCCAAGGTGGGGCACGGCATCCATTTGAAAATTCATAGTCTGTAATCAAACAACAGCAATGTTTGGCCCATATCTGTGATGTATATGACTAGCATAGAGGCATGAAATCATTTTATTAAAATAGTAAATGTTGTTAGTATTAATACAAATGAAGAGTGAAATCCTGAGATATTTCATCAGTCACTTTGGAGCTCTTAAAGAAGGACATGAGGGCAAAGGCAGAGTGAAATTCCTGCTGAATGGATGCTGATAAGCCATCTGACAATGTAGGCACTAATATACTAGCCTATGTTTTCAATGACTGTGCAATTACAAAAACATGATATGGATAAAAAGTAGAGTTTGGACCTGATGTATATTCCAGTGATTCAAGGACTGCATCTTCTTTCGCTCCCGAGAAACGTTTAAGGAGTTCTATTTCATTTTTCACAACAGCTGGAGTTAACCTCACTTCTCTGTAATTAGAATAAATGAGTTATATTCTAATAGTCAAGCAGATATTTATAGTATTAATGGGGAAGAAAGGAAATGTTGGGTTTTTCTTAAACCAAGGCTTCCAAATGGACCCTTAATATACCAAACAAGGCCATTCAGCTGTTGCAACCATGTCACTAGCGACAGTGTTGTTGTTCTTAAATTTAATCACATTTTTCTCGGAAAGGGAAAATCTGGATTTAATAGAAAGTTTAAAATCATATAGGTTTTGTGCGGCCTTGGGCACTATATACTGTTCTCTCAGTTCTGTGGATCTCTACAGCTGGCATTCAGAGTGATATTGTTCTTCAAACTATAGGTAATATATAACCAGCATTAGTAGCCATTGATAACCTAATCATACATGAATTTGTCAGATCCCTTTCTAAAGCTGTACAAAGCCACTACTATATCATGTGGGAGTGGATTCAGTTGTTTAGAAATAATTCATTTTGTCTGTCCTGAACTTATCTTAAGATCATATTGCACATATTTGTACTGCAAGATTATAGAAAACATTAAAGATATTTTCATACCTTTTATTTTTGCAAACCTGAAAAAATCCCTTTCAAATTACTTGGGTTTCAAATTAATAAAGTTAAGTGTAAAACCTTCTTTGCTAAAACTAGTGGTTTTTTTTCTGAGGGTACGCAAGGGAACGCAGTACTGGCACCTCCCCCCATGTTAAAAGTGTGACACTTACTATAACATCTTACATAAAGGAGGTCTGCATGAGAGGTTTAGGCATGAAAAAGTGGAATATATATATATATATATATATATATATATATATATATATATAGTAACAAATACTATCTGAAATACACTCACTGTGAAATCTGTTTTAAAGAGCTATTAAGTAGTTGCATATCCAGTTGCTGGAGAAGTAAGGAAATCTTCATTTTCATTTCATTATCAGAAGCCTCTTCTTTTTTCATTTTGTCTAGTAAACGAAGCATGGACATATCCTCTCCTTCAATTGTCCCATAACCGGGGCCAAGAATTTTCACAATGGGATCTCTGTTGGCTGTAAAGAATTCATAGTAGTGTAAGAAATTCAGATAAACATCACACCAGGAAGTTAACAGGCAAAGTTCACATGAAATAACTTTGCATGAATAGCACAGGGTAATGTTTTAAATAGGCCTAAAGGTGACTCAATTTTAACATAGTTTCTGACTTTACACAAAGATAACTATGGGATTCCCCTCACAGTTAGTCCTTGTCGTACTTTATATTCTTTTTAAGGCAGGAAAAAGGCAAAACATGGATGGGGTCAAAAAAGCTGCATCCCTGTATGGTTGAGAAACTTCCAGTTGTGTGGGCAAATAAGTCTTGAATACCTTCAAGGCATGCACGAGTTTCTTTTAGGCATTTTTCTCCAGCGACACGTAACAAACGAGACAGTTGCGCAAAACTGCGAACGCTGATATTTGATCCTTTGAGCAGGAGCAGTGGCTGCCCATCTTTGTCTAATTCTTGAGACTTAGCTGTTTTTTCACTGGTAGAATAAAACAACAACTTAATATGCAAGAATTCACAACAACTGGATTTATTTTTTTTAACAGACCACACCTATGAAAACAATTTTATAATAAAGCATACATAGCATTGGGAAAAATTGCAAGAGAGACCTAAAGTTGTAATATGAACAATGGGGAAAAGTGACATTGAAAAAATTTAAACTTATGTCCACCCCAGTTCATGTAGGTTGAAGGTGGGCTTCCTATATCATAGCACATGCTCTTCTCCTTCCAGTCTATGAGAATATTTCCAGAGACAACGTCAGCTTTAATCATATGTTTGTAAATCGCTGAGATGTTAGGTATTCACTTAGCAGTTGTAATACAGCAATTGCTAGTAAAATACTCACCATTATGATTGCGGAGAAGGGTGAACATAAGAGAGGACTCATGTATTGACACTTGGAAGCACAATGTATCTGTGTCTGGCATATTATCTGAAGAGGGTTATATGGAGGCCTCCCAGGGACATGCTCTGTCCTCATCTCAGCAGTGTCTCAAATGCACAACAACACTTCACTTTTCCCATGGGAGTGAGACCAGGTTTCAAATCCCCACTTGGCCACTGGGTGACCTGGGGCCAGTCACTGCCTCTTGGCCTAACTAACCTATCTCACAAGGCTTTCTACCCTTCAACAGTCATTCTTCTTCAGGACCTCTTTAATATGCATGCCTGGTCAGAGCATCAGTAAACACAGATACCTATGGGTACAACAGAGCCAAAGATAAGATTTATGTTCCATTGCATCAATGACAAAGTGCTTAACTTGGGTTGGAATATCCCCTTTACTATCACTACAAGAATTGATGAGCTTTCGTCACCATGAATCTATGCACAGGCTTGTGAAATCTATTGAATTCCGTATGGTGTGAAAATGTAAGTGCAAAGTAATAGAAGGAGGCCCCAAAGGGGTGGAATGGGAAGTTACAAATCACAACATAATGTTTTCCATTCTGCCTACTTCCTACAGCATCTATACATAGAAAGCAAGAAATGTTGATATGTGATAAAGGAGTGATAAAGAACAATAATATGCGGGCTTCACTTTTTACACTTACATTATTTCAGAAATGGTCATTGACCTTGGTCTTACCTGACTTCATAGCCTGACTCAAACATTGAAGGCTCTAGTTTTGTCTGCCATTCAAGTGGTTCCTTAAAGACAAAGGCAGCTTCTTGAGGATGTTTGTTGCTAAAGCTTTCCGTAAACTTAATGATTTCATTCAAAAGTGATTCATTCAGTGGTGTGATTTCCAATGTTCCTTTTCCAGATCCGGCAGCAGTCCACTGAGCTGCTCTTGTCAATGCTACTCCCATGGCGTAGGCTCATCCCAGTGTCCTTTCCCTTCACAAAAGGAATATAGAAAACAAAAACTTAGCAATATATTTTGTATATAGAACTGCACCAGGGTCCAATGAAGATAGATTTTGCTGTTGCAGCAAAAAATGCAAGGTAAGGTGGCACGTCTAAAGGCAGGGGGGACAAAGCCATCCACATCTCCTGTCATGCAATCCTCTCAAAACTGCTTACTACTAGATTTTATAAATGCAGTAATCCCTAGTCCTGCAGAATCCCAGCACACTCTGTAAAGGGTATTGATAGCTGTACGAGAGAATTTTAGCCCGTACAGCTTTTCTCAGCTGCACTTGTACACATTTCACCTGGCTCAATTTCCTCTTCTCCGCAGTTTTTAAACACACAGGTCTACTCTCTTTTGCACCTAATGCACAGGATGCCATTACCACACAAAAGCAGTGAGGTTGGTTACTGATATGCTTGCTATATGTGAGGAAAATTCCTGACATGTCCCAGCTTTCGGGGGTAAAAATGGCATCAGGCGGGAACATTGCCAAATCGGCAAAACGTCAGGGGAAGCCCTGGATGTATGGCAATGCAATGGAAAAAGCAGTGGAAGCAGCTCCAAAACCTCCCCTATTTTGGGGGGAGCAACTTTGCGGGTGTTGGGAATTTTACTTTTTGAAATATGGCAACCCAAGTTACTGAACTTCAGGTTGAGCTGGGAACGGAACGTGAGTTTTCCCATTCTAAAGCTTTTTTAAAAAGGCAAGAAAACCCAGCACTTGTTATAGCAAAGTACAATCAAACATTAAATTCAGCCATGGACTTGGGAACTTATAATGAAAGTGGGCAAAAGGGAAGTCACCACCACGCAAAAAAAACCATTTGTAGGGGATTCCTTCTCCAATTTATCCAAAAACTTAATCTTGAACTGGTGAGTCAGGACCAACTGCTGGGTCACAACTGGCCGAAGGCTGGCTCATAACAAGCACACCACCCCTCCAGAATAAATAGCAACTCAAGTGTACCGGTAATTAAGAAGTGGATCCCCAAACACATGTTGTGTTGGGGCAAAAGCTCTCTCCTGGGTCTGAAAAGGCTGAAGACGACCACTGCTCTAAATACCAGCCAATCTCTTTAGGACAGTCAAGGATCAGCATTCAGAAAAGAAGCTTTGTAATGATACATATAAATCCATAATGAGCAAGACGAGAGGACCAGGAACAATAAAATCACTAGCAGTAACCTAGAATTTCATTCTCTACACCTGTTGCTTCATAGCACGATGCAGTTGCTGGCAATTTCATGGTTTTCTGGTTTAGCTAAAAGGACAGGGGATGATGGTGGGTGCAAGAGCCCAGTTGCCAGACGGGCGCCCCCTAAGCATCCCCCCACCCACCCAAACACCCACCCGTCACTGGCAAAGGAAAAGGGGGTGCTGAGGAGCCCCCCGCTTGGATACCTTCAGGAAGATGAGGAACAGCTATATAAATGCACACACACAAGTATCTATGGCCACGCAATCCCGGTTCTCCTTATCCCGGGCTGAGCTGGATCCGCGGAGGCCCTTCGGGGACAGCAGCCCGGCGACCTGGACCAGAAACAAGGCGGGGGCACCAAGCCCGAGGCTCCCTCGCTGCCCCTCGTTCCCCGACCGACTGACCGGAGCGAGCCGCTTCCGGATTCTTCCTCGGCGACCCTCGCAGGTGCCGCCGCCGCCGCCGGAGAACAAGCGCGGCGTGGTTGCCATGGAGACCGGAGGAACCAGAGGCCTCCTGTTGCTAGGAGACTCCCGTCAACAAAGGCAGGCGCCTCCTTCACTGCCATTCCTCGGCGGGGGGTTCCTCCTAAAAGCACCGCCCTTCCGAAGGGGAGGGACGCATCTGTGGCAACGTGGGGGGTCCCTTTCCTCGACTGGCTGCCCGAGACGTCAATCGTCTCGCCCACCACCCTCCCCGCCAACCACGCGGCCGCGCGCGCTCACCCGCTGTACTGCAGGGAATCTCAAGGCCGTGTTTTATTTTTGTTTTGAGAGGGTGGCGGCCTTTTTTCTTGCTGCTGTTGTTAAATGACGGGGAATCATCCAGAAGCCCTTGCCGCAGGTCCTCCAAGATCTGCCAGGGCATGCTTGATCTTTCTTTTGCCTAAATAACTGTGTAAGGATGAACACTTGGGTAACACCTAAAATGCTTGCTTAAAAAGTCAATCATCACTTCATGGTGCGTTTTTGAATTCATAATTTTATTCTCTCCCGCACCCCCTGCCAAAAAAGGTGAACATAATTACAAACCGAAATGGAACTATAAAAGTTACAGCAACAGCAACCATAGAATTAACTCCCAAGTCCCAGTGTTTCAAAGATTGAAGTACAACAGCAGGGATATATTTCACCATGCATTGTCCCAATAAGAATATTTCCCCTTTATAACATTTAAATGCTTTTTTACTATTTGAATTCGGGCTATTCATATTTGGATGGGGAAAACATCAGTGCATATATTTTTTTCAGGTATACAAAAGCGACAGTGAAATTGGGATTAGACAAAATGGATTTTGGGGATCCTCTCCAATACTGTTAGGTTCAGTTTGGCAGAACGAGGGATGTTTAAACAAGTCAAGCTAAGTGAAGAAGCTTAGGCTGATAGACTCTGTTTTGTTGGGGAAATGGGCCTTTGCATAAGTAAAGAGTTGATAGTGTGCAAATGATTTGTTGATGCAGAAGCAAATGGACAGAGACCTTTCTGGATGAGGTTTCTTTTTCCTTCCCTTGTCTGGATGTGATGTGATCAATGTGTCAGCCAGGCTGTCTTGAAACGGCACAGAGACCTGACTTGCTCTGCATAAAAATCCAATGCTAGGGCATGGGAGGGGTGGTTCTCCTAGTAAGCTAATGTGCTCAGCCTGTGTATGTGTGTAAATAAACATTATGTCATAAAAATACTACCAGTCTCATTTATCTTCATTCCAAGAGAACCAACCCCAAGGTATGTGCTGGGATCACTGAAACTTCACCCTGCTCAAGAGTGTGTAACAAGGAGGGAAAGACACAACGGAACAAACACATGATAGTGTAAGAGAAGAAATCTATTTACATATTGTTAGACTAATTACCTGTCTGAGCACAAAAAACAAAAAGTAGCCATTAATAAAACACAAAAACTTAATAAAAAAGACTAATTTATATTGTATTGTGCATGATCTCTCTATACAGTATAGAGAAGGAATGAAAACCAAGTGGTGATAATAGAAAATTGCTTCTCTTCACTTTGAGTTGCTCAGACTTGGCAGGAAAGCTGCTGCAGAATCATACCCATCCAGTCTCTGAGCTGTTTGCATAATTTTGCCCATGTAATGTTGGCTGTGAGATGCAAATGGAAGATACAGACATTGTAGGAGACCAAGGGATTGTTTTGACCAATTTAGTGTAATAAGACCAGTGCAGGACCTTTTCACTACATTTATATGAAATTAAATTTATATTACCTTATGCCACTGGATACTCCCGCCAGGCATGAAACGATTTCTTATCTTACCTTTTACTACATACTTTGTAGCGTTATGGAGGCTATGTTCTAATGGCTAAGCAATTTGTCAATATCTGCAAGCCTCAGGAAAAGGGTTTCCAATTTTCAAGAAATGCACTTTCCATCTGAAGAGCTTGTACTGTCTGCATAAGATCCATTACCTAATGAATGACTGAAATATCCCAATAGTTGTATACCAGGTGTATAAATGTAGATGCCTGAGTAATTTTCCAATTTGGACTATATGAAACTTTGGTGCTATTAACAAAATCAAAAGTTCTTTAAAAGTATAACATTCAGTATCTTTCAAACCCTATTCAAAAAGATGTGGGGCCTAGGGGAATATCATGGCCTTTGATATTTTTAATCCACTCCTATACTTTTTTTTTGCCAAAATCCTTGAATTTATTTAAAAGACCACCATATATGCTTAAAGGAGCCTCCCTTCCCACATTATTTCCAACAGACCCTATTACTCTTTTTACATATGTATTGAATGTGCACAGATGTTACATACCACCTGCTCAAAATCTTATAAATTAACTTCCCTCAGAGAAGCACTTAAATGGGTTTGTTTTTGTACCATATATCTGCCCAATCCTCCTCAGTTATTTCCATCTCCAAATCCTTCTCCAAGCTTAACATATGTTGTTTTCTTTTCTTTTTTAAAGTGCTTTGCAAAAAAACACACTTGTTCAATTCTGAAACCAAACCCTTCAAATCTACTTAGCAGCCCCCAACAAGCGCTCAGACCTAGTCAAATATCTACTTGACTTCATTTTTACAAAGTGCTTCTTCGCTGGCAGGCACTGGGAAAATGAAGCTTGATATGTTTTACCATACATGATTATTTCTCATATATTCTAAATTGATTGATAATATATCAAAATGTATCTAACCCACATCTGTTACAAAAGTTCTTTCTTGAGAAATTCTGGACACCTACATAGATTTGCCCCCTATGCATATTTTGCTTATATCCACAAGCTGATGATATAAGCTTGTATCTTTTCTCTATACGAGCAAACATAGCGAGAGTTGTTCTTTATTTCCCTCAAAATCCCTTCAGTGCTTGTCAGTATGAGTGTTCACCCAGACAAAATTTGCCTTGATATAGTCGGATGAATAATTGGCTTGCCAGTTCCGCCGTTTCCATTGGGTATGGTAACCCTATCCCCTGATTTAGGTCTGTTGTCCAGATTTAAAAATAGCCGGAGATAAATATACAATAATCACTGCAGCACTTTCATTTTGTTCTGTAGCCAAGTTGTAAGTTCTTTTCTGTTCACTGCCTCAGCTGGTCACCTTTCATTATCCATGGAGAAATATGCTATGAAAGACCATTGGCAAAATAGGGTATATCATTTCAGGAGGTGAAATTTAATTTTTGCAAATTTCTTCAGGGAGGAATCTTAAAAATATGTTTTGGGTGTGAGGAATTCCCAACTGCTATTATTTTTGTGATTGGACAACATTTAGCTTGGTAAATCTACGTTTGGTTAAAAAGCACATTAACTACTCTCGGAAAACCAAAGAATTTTAATTTTAGCTTCTGAACATATCAGGTAATACTAAATAACACTAAACAACAACAACAAAATTTCAAGTACTTGGCAATCATTTTTGATGGTTTCCAAGCAATTTTACACACATTTACTTACCAAGCAAAACAAAATTATATTAATTTAACCCAAATATCTTTTGAATTCCTAAGTCATGTTACAACTTTTTAGCACCCTTCATTTTTTAAAGTTGAAACATTCTATATTATTGATTATTATTATTATTATTAGGAATTATTTAGTATTATCTGACATTTTCAGAAGGTAAAATTAGAATTCTTTGGTTTTCCGGGAGTAGTTTATGTGCTTTTTAACCAAATATGCCTTAATACGACAATAAATCAGTCAGCCTCTAAAGTGCCACAGTGCTTTTTCTAATGAAATCTGTTATACTACTCACTATGCTCTGAAGATGACACGGTTATTGGCATTTAATTTACCAGTATATAGGGCATGGCTGAATTCACAGGAATGCTAGACTTAACATTATTAAAAAGTGAAGAGAAGGCAGCTCTTTTCCCTACTAGGTTAAAAAATATCAATTAGCATCATGGGGCTTAAGTAAACAACTTCTTGCTGGCTCATAATCTGTTTATGAGTCAAGTTGTGCTTGGAGGCTCTTAACTTAGAACCAGAGGCAAGTTTGTATATTTTTCTTTGAGGCATCCAGGCAGTGGAACACCACAAGTTATAACCTGTTTTTAAAACAGCTTGCATGGAGCCATAAACCTCAGATGTTGTAGGTCAACTGGTGTGGTCCACTGACTTCAGTCTGTGCAGATCTTCACAGCCCTACAGTCACTGCACAAGTCATGCTCTTTCAGTCAAAATTCCCCACACCTGGCAAATGCAAATGAAAACTTTTAAAAAGGTTTCCTAAACCAAAAAGGAAACATTCTTAGAACACATTAACAATTCAAATGCTGCATGGATGTAATAATATGACATATTTTATTCAAGCTTATGCTTGGTTGAGGTCAATTATTTTCAGAGACAGCCACAATGTTTTGAGGATATTCCACCAGAGGAATGGGTTTTGTGGATTTTGGGGTCATGTGGAAGCATTGATTGTGTGAACTGGCACCTGACATGATCACACAAAGTGTTAAGTTGTGGGTGAACATATCAGACGACACAGCGATTCTTCAAACAGCTCTTGTTTATTCACAGGCCAGAACAGAACTGAAGGGCTCAGTCAGCCTGCTTATATAGAGCTCCAGTACAACGTAACTGTAACAATTTTCTAAAACTATCCAATCACTGAATGTCACTTTCGATCCCTTATTTGCATAACTATCTACAGTATCCCCCTGCTGGCCCAGGGTCAGAACTTCAGTACATAACATCAATAGCAGCAGCCACATGACCCCACCACCTGAGCCTATCATACCTCTGCTTTTTCCCAGAGGAATAAAGACCATTGGTTGCAGGAGCTGACCATTCAAGGTGCCCATTTTTGGTACCCACTGCCATTTATAGTGAAACAAGAACACCCATATTTTCCTCTACGGAAACACGGCCTCTTGACTAGGAAATAGTTGGGTAATATTTCTAAGAAATATTAACATCTCAACATTCATCATTACACAAATGCAGGAAATAAGTGATTAAGCATTGCCTCTCAAAGCAACTTAAAACTCCAGCGTATTGCATGGAAATAAAATCCTCATGGGATATTTCAGGCTTCCAAATGCTCATTCCTTACAGCATCATTCACCTCCGGCCCTAATTTTGGCCTTTGAGTTGGCAAGGAGCATATTCTCCAGGAAGAGATTCCCCTTCTTTATCCCTAAAATCCTCATGGGTTTCCCCCATATAACAGCGTGGACCTTGTGTCTCATCTCCCCCTATGTTTTGCTCCAGCTGTGGTCAATTAGAAAAGTTGATTACTGACCTCATGGAGGGCCCCACACTCTCACCGATTCTCAAGAGCTCATCTTGAAGCCAAACTGTTACACCGAGTTAATCAGCGGTAAATTACTGTCTGTCAGAGAACCAGCAATATGTCTTTTTGCTAGACATACTTCCCCCGCCCCCAGTCTGTATATTGCATGTATTGAAAGCACTATAATGCCAAGAAATATTCTATATTGTTGACCTTCAAGAAGCCAGCAGTGAAAATAGTTATCTGTTTTTGAAATCAAAGCCAACTTTGTATAATTGGCTAGGTCGAGACTATGGTTGTACGGAAACCATATCAAATTAAAGAGCACAGACAGAAGATAGTGGCTTGCCAATTTGCCCCAATCAGATAAATATGACCAAAAAAAATGGAGTAGATGCAAACTACATTGTTTGAAACTTTTAGATTGTTGAACACTCAACTCGTCCCTTTTGCCTCGCTTAACTGCTTACATGCTGTGGAATGGTTTGTGGCCATTCTGGTTGCTGAGTTTAAAAAATAATCGCCCTTGTTGAAGACCTTGAGCCAGATGGGGCTGTTGGTGGTGAGAATTAACATACGAAAGAGCCTAGCTGGATCAAATCTCCATCTAGCCCAGCATTTTTGTTCTCTGAACCACCTGCCCCTAGAAAGCCAACAAGCTGGGCAGGAAGACAGTAGCCCTCATCCACTAACAGGAATCCATTGGCATGCTACATTTGAACCTGAATGTTCCTTATACACATCCTGACTGCTAGTCATTCTGTCCTCAAGGAATTTATCCAGTCACATTTCAAAGTAATTTTCAAGTACAGTATTTTTCCATGTATAAGACAAGTTTATTAAATTAGAATTTCATGCTAAAATATGTGGGTCGTCTTATACACGGATAGTGCATAGTGGGGACGTGTTATTGGTTGCTGCCGGGAGCCGGAGATTGTCAGTGTCTACTGGGCGTGTTATTGGTGGTTGTGACAAGGGCTGGGCTTGATTGGCCATTGCTGCAGCAATTGGGCAGGCGATCGGCGACTTCTGCCGGTGAGGGGACAGTCAATAGATGGCTTTTGCAACGCTAGTGGCAGTGTAGGTCAGGCATTTTCTTAATTTGGAGTCCCCCCCCCCCAAAGGGGGCATCTTATACATGGGGTGTGTGTTATACATGGGAAAAATACGGTAATTTCATCACCACCAAAGGATGGCAGCAAATTGGTAGGTACTTCTCACTTATTTATGGCAATTACACTACAGCCCACCTAAAAACAACAACTGCTGATTTTAAAAAAACAACACTGATATTTCCCACCTTTCAGGGTACCAGTTAGAATCATAGAATCATAGAGTTGGAAGAGACCACAAGGGCCATCGAGTCCAACCCCCTGCCAAGCAGGAAGCACCATCAGAGCACTCCTGACATATGGTTGTCAAGCCTCTGCTTAAAGACCTCCAAAGACGGAGACTCCACCACACTCCTTGGCAGCAAATTCCACTCTCGAACAGCTCTTACTCTCAGGAAGTTCTTCCTAATGTTTAGGCGGAATCTTCTTTCTTGTAGTTTGGATCCATTGCTCCGTGTCCGCTTCTCTGGAGCAGCAGAAAACAACCTTTCTCCCTTCTCTATGTGACATCCTTTTATATATTTGAACATGGCTATCATATCACCCCTTAACCTCCTCTTCTCCAGTTCTTTCAAGGCAGCTTACAAATTACAAAAAAACCCACAGCATTTTAAAATCCATGGGCCAACAATACAAATATATAACACAGGATCTTTCCCCCAGGACAGTAGACAGGGCAGTGTTAGATTGGCTAAGGTGAATAGATGCATGGCTGTACAGTGTATGACTGGGTTATGTGACTAACTATGAATGGGTTACGTTGCTTGGAAGAGATTAGTACATGAATGGGGAGAGGGAGGGACACATAAATAGGGTGGCTGAATGGAAAAGCTGGTTGAGTTTGCACATATCAGTGAATGGGGAGTAGATGTTAAAACACTATTTCAAATCAAACGTTCAGCCAGTGTCAACAACTTACCACTATGAAATAGAGAGAGCCTCAAATCTGGAACATTATGCCTATAAATTCCTTGTTCACTGCAATAAAACAGGTAATATCTATCCTTGATGTAACTGTCATATAAATACGGTCTGTTGATTTTAAGCACCTGAGATGCTTCTACCGACATTATTAGAATCAGTCTTTTTAAAACACACACATACACATTCTTTTCACACTGGCAACCCTACTCATTCATTTTTTCTCAGTCACCTTTATCAGTCAGTGACGAAGCATAGCCACTGGTGCATGTGTGTGTTGGTGTGTGTGTGTGTGTGTGTGTGTGTGTGTGTGTGTGTGTGTGTATAAATAGATTGTTTCTTTAATAAAGTGAGCTACACCAATAAATCATCATGGAAGCCAGATTGGATTGAACAGGTATTTTTGAGCTCATTTTGCATCATTAACATGGCATATATGTTATGCACAAATCAGAGCAACTGTGCACATAGATTTTAGGGAGAGACTAGGTGATGTAGTTAATTACACAACTTCTACCGCTTCCCTTGCCAATATGCAAATAACTGTAGTGCTTTAAAAACACTGCTTGAGAGAAGAATGGGGAAGGAAGCAAGACTGAGAGAAGGGACTGCTGAGGAGGCTCTAAACATCCCAGCTATAACATAAGAACAGAAATAGAGTAATGCTGGATCAGACCAAAGGTCCAGGTATTTTGTTTTCCAAAGTAGGTAGTTGTATGGTTCTGGAAACCCCGCAAGCAGGGCATAAGGTTGGATGCTCTCCTATGATGTGGCTTTCTAGCAAGCTTTGCACTGCCTCTGAATAGAATCATAGAATCATAGAGTTGGAATAGACCACAAGGGCCATCGAGTCCAACCCTCTGCCAAGCAGGAAACAATATGAAGGCTCCATTTTGTTTTCATTACTAAATAACAAATAGACTTGTTATCCATGGGCTTGCTTAAATATCCTTTAAACTCCTTCAAATGAGCCAGCACCATATCCTGTGGCAGTGAATTCTATACATCAGTTGGATTGTCTCTTGTCTGTCCTGAATCTACAGCAATCAGCTTCATTCGGTGAACCCCAGATTTTAATATTGCAGGAAATAAATTTTAAAAATTATCTCTCTCTCCACTTTCTCTACACCATACATACTTTCATAAACCTTATTCGTGTTTTCCCCCTTAGTCATCCTTT
This sequence comes from Podarcis muralis, assembly GCF_964188315.1. NCBI lineage: Eukaryota > Metazoa > Chordata > Lepidosauria > Squamata > Lacertidae > Podarcis > Podarcis muralis. The sequence goes on along the minus strand of NC_135666.1, from coordinate 21,230,816 downwards.
TCTTAAAAGCCACAAACACTTTAGCCATTAGGTCTTGTGTTCCAAGTACCACCAGGATCTTACACCACAATATCGAGTATTATGAAAAACAAAGTATTCTTTGCCAGTTGTGCCAAATTTAGCAGGTAAACATTAAAACGCTACAAAAAAAGAAGAATCCAAGATCCTGCTTCAATAGTATAAGAGAGGGAAAGTATTAAAGTATTTCTTATGTATTTAGATATAGTATTTCCAGAACCTGAAAACAAGTTTCAACATCTGGATGCACCTCAGAGACTATTGGAAGTTCACACTACAATAAATTGGTCAATCAACTGTCTTTTTCATTAAATGCGAGGCAGACAGAGACTGGCATGGAAAGCTTTCCTGTATACTAATAGCAAACTCATTCTCCAGGTATGGGTCCTTGTGTAGCCAAAGCAGCAACATCCACACATAAGAAGAAGCAGGTTACCAGCAGGCTTAGGGGAAGCTCAAGGTTTGCAGAACTACATAAAAAATATTTAGGGGGGAAATGCCCACGGAAAACTCAGCATGCTAAGTGGTCATAGAATGCTGAGTGCTGGGTGGGGAGGGGGAAATGTGGGGGGGCTGAAATAGCTGTCAGGAATGCTGAACAGGATCACTCGCCCCACACTGCAAGACTTTGTTGTAGGTCTCACTTGAATTCTATTTACACACACGCTTAATTGGCAATTTATGCATGCATTCATAATGTCTACTTTGCGAAAGCAAATGTCTCTGAAAACTCATGCCACAATAGACTAGAAAGTCTCTGAAGCGCTGCAACACTCTGAAGTTTTGGGTGTCACTACAATGGCCACTCATCTAGGCAACAGAAATAATCAATGGGATACCACCTTAGTAGCCACAGACATTTTTTAAAATATAATTTTATTTATAATTTTCATTTACAACAATTATTCAACAAACATTCTAACATTTCAAATTTTGACTCCCTTCCTCCTCTTTCTGCAGTTCTTTACATTTACTTTCATCATTTCCTGCATACTCCAAATTATCTTAACTTATTCTTTTCTTCATCTATTCTCATATACATTTTTTCTGAAACTGCAGATTTTTACAATAATCCTGCCAATGTCTTGATCTGTTTACAATTTGTTTGTAAATACTCAAGAAAACATTTCTATTCCTTTCTAAAAAGTTTGTTCTCTTGATTTCTGATTCTTTTGGTAAGTTTCACCACAGTCATTAGACAAACTCTGATTTGCCTTTTTTTCTGTATGAAGATACCAAGGTAGTGCTGTCATTTTGCAAAGCTGATGAAGAAAGGTGGAACAGCTATTTAAAAATGTAACCAGGCATGGGACATTCCTCATAACAAGAAAAAAGTGTCAACTGAGCACATGTCATGAGATTGACTATGAGACTGGGAAAGCATGTATTTACAAGCTTCAGCTGATATTTTCCAGATAGAGACAGTATTTTCTGTTCCTTGAAAATTGACTTATTTCCAGTTTTTGACATTGTAAGTTATTTATTAGGAACAGTCAAGATTACTTCCAAAACCAGCATCTTTCAGAACTATCCAAGCAGTCTTTAGCAACTGCATCCTTGACCATTATGGCATTTGGAAGAAATAAGTAAATCCCTGTTTACTTTTTGATTAGGTGAACACATGCTACAGGTCAGATGACCTGGACTGGAACATGGTTTAAGGGCTGAACAACAGACAGCTCAAGGTATCAGTTGTGAATTCAAGGGAGGGGGGGAATGAAGTCTTTTCCGATGGGATTCAACATGATGGGGGGAAAGTATGTGATTTTCAGAAGAGGCTGTCTGGCCAAGAGATGATGCTTTCAGCAATCTTCAAGAAGAATAAAGGCTGCCTAAAGTGAGACAAGATATTTGGGATAATAAATTGAGGATTAATAATATTCAGGCAGTTGCTTTTCTTCACAATGACAGGGAATGAGATTTTGCAGGACATTTCTTGAAATGGCTTCCAGATGGGAATGCAGGGCACACTATCCAAGACTTAATGTGATTTAGGGAGAGCTTAACCAATAAAAAAAGGAGGGACGATGCACGTTTCAAAATCAGAATAATATTGTGCTCTTGTTTTCTACCTTCCTCGTTCTGTGGCTTTATTTGCTTTGGCATTATGCAATCTACTGCTTCGGTACATATTTCAAAAAAGGAGAGTGGCTAGAGAGATCAGGTGGGGGGAAAATGACCAAAATGGGATTAGTTTTCATTCTTAATGGAGTGATTAGCAGAAACATACCCTTTTATGGTCTTATTGGAACCTATGTGATCATCTCAATATAAACAATCTGTGAATCTCCCCTTTCAGTATTCTGGTTTGTGGCTGTTCCTAAGAGTTACATTGCTTCTCTTGGAGTAGAATGAAACAAGGGATTAAACAAGGAGAAAATCAGGAGCTCCCAGAGACCTTTGGTTAAGCATACGAGCTAAAACCAACATAATTGACATGCAAAACCTGTTTTTCATACGATCTCTTGGGGTATCTTGTTAACATGCAATGTCAATTATTCAAAATATAGTCAAATTGCAGGCTCTGGGCCAGCGTCTTCCCATCCCCACAACACGGCAGAGGTAGAGATAGGTGCATCAAACAGATTTATTTTGGACTGGGGCTCAGTCTGAAAGAAGAGAAAATGATAGCATGGAAGTGCCTCTCAACAACTGCAGAGCACGTCTCCCTTACCACTGGGAAGCTGCAGTTATGCTCTGAGTTTCTGAGGAGCCACTGGGACAGCAGCTTGCTCTGCAAAATGTTGACTCTTCAACAGATATCTATCACCCTATATCAGCACAGCCATGCTGACTGGGCTGCATGCTCATTACATGTTCAAAGCACATTCAAAGCATATTATTCCCCTCAAAAAATTATGGGCACTGTCGTTTGCTAAGGGTGGCTGGGAATTGTAGCTCTGTGCGGGGTGAACTACAATTCCCATAATTCCTTTGAGGGAAAGAATGTGCTTCAAACATGCTTTGAAATGTGTAGTGTGTACAAAACCTCAGGCTGATGGGAGTTGTAGTTTAAACCATCTGGAAGGCACCAGGTTAGGGAAGGCTGACCCGTTAAACAGAAATAAATGTGCACAAATTTTCTCAGGCACAATAAAAATGTGTAGCTGCAATGTTGTCTTCCCAGTTTTCCTTCAAGGAGTTAGAGGGAAATGTACAATTGCAAAGCAGACTGTAACATTTTGCAACTGCAAGATTTTGGTGGTGACAAAAATCAATCTTTATTTCCACTAAGAAAGCAGGTTCTAAAATAAATTGGACTGGTTGCAGCTTGGTTAAATAAGAGCTGCTAAGGGGTGGGGGATCCTTTGCAGTTGTATCTGGTTTCCGTCACCATACTGATCATATTATGTCAGCAGTCAAGTGAAATATAAAGAAATATTATGTTAAAGCCAAGGAATACTTCCCCCAATACTAACCCTCTCTCTTGGATGACATATGGATGCTGTTGAAGAAGGAAGTTAAAATGGGGTTACAGGTTTCATTCTACATCCATCTCAATTAGGTGGCCAAATTGCAGAACAAAAGATGCCCTTTTATCAACGCGGTTTATATTGTTTAACCAGAGCAGAAGTATGTGTTACAATACGTGTCTTCCTGCATAGTGTACATTCTGATACTCTTCATTCAGCCAATTTTCTGGTATTTTTCTCAAAGTCTCTGCCATGGATATTCCAATCGTCCATATGGGTACATTTACTCTTCATTTTTTTTCCATTTCCTTTTCTGGTAATAACTATTCTAAATCAAGCTTTTTCGTTGAAAAAACTGGAGCCATTCTAGCCATGCTGAAGGAACCAACGCCTTCCAGGTTTGGTAATTACATATTTTATTGTTGGAAGAAACAAATCGAATGGTTTCCTTTTTCTTCAATTAGGACTTTATGTAGCACTAGAGATTTACTCCCAGACTCTTTCATTGGACGCCCAGTAATGTATTGAAGAATTGGAGATGCATTTATTTTAAAGTTCTTTATTTCTGCATGCTGCTTTTCCAAAAAGTCACGTGATCAGTTCCAGAAAGTTATTTACTCTGATTTGTTTGAAATGGTGGCATTAGAAGCTTAATAGTAAAACTGGATTACATATGTTTTTGCCAGATAGTAACAGTATTCTTTTTATATGCGTAACATCAGGTTTGGTTCCCATTGTTGGTACTTTATAGAAGGCAACTGAAAAAGTACAAGGACCTTATGCAATGTGTAGTAAAAGAAATATATAGTTGCTCCAGGCTAATTTCCCATTATGGTGCGCATTGTGACGGAGTTTACTGAATGTTACCACATCAAGCAGTTACTGGAGTTGAATGAGCCATCACAGATCCAATAGCAAAGATCTTCCGTCTCCCTGACATGCCTCAGACAAGAGGAAACAGTACACAGAGGCTGACAGACTGACCTTCCTGGCATACTGGGACCAATGGGAAACAAAATATCTCTTTTTAAGGCCAAATGAAAGGAAACAGGCCTTTTCTCACCTTCTTTCCTGTCTGTACAAGCCCAGCAGGCTTGGCAATTGGTGCCCCACCAGCTCCCACCGCTGGCGTTGGCTACTAAAAAGAATTATGAGTGTGCTTTTGCTGGGTTTGTACCATGGATGAAAGTTCAGCTTCCAAATGCACTATTTGGATTATTTTATTTATTGCATAGTTAACCAAATACATTGCAGGCAACTCCCCATTTATGTGAGTTCAAGGCATGCGCATGTGCGCATTGCCACGAACCCAAAAAGGGGCGAAAAGAGTGCAGAATTGGCAAAAAAAATTGTGCAAAAACAGTGGCTAGCAATCCCACAAGCTTTGGCAGTGCATTCCCAGGTGCCTTTGCAGTACATTTTAAAGAATGAAATACAGTGTATGATAACAAGGCATGGTTTCCCCTCAATATCTTCAGTCTAAGTGGTTATGGGCTTAATTCCACCTCCTTGTGTGCTCAACAGAACTCTCTCTCTCTCTCTCTCTCTCTCTCTCTCTCTCTCTCTCTCTCTCTCACACACACACACACACACACACACTTTGGATATACACAAACATTCTTCCTGTTACAGTGGTACCTCGCAAAACGAATGCCTCGCAAGACAAAAAACTCGCTAGACGAAAGGGTTTTTTGAGCTGCTTCGCAAGACGATTTTCCCTATGGGCTTGCTTTGCAAGACGGAAACGTCTTGCAAGTTTGTTTCCTTTTTCTTAACACCGTTAATACAGTTGCGACTTGACTTCGAGGAGCAACTCATAGCCTTTTTTGAGGTTTTTAAAGACTTTGGTGATTTTTGAAGCTTTTCCAAAACTTTCCCGACACCGTGCTTTGCAAGACGAAAAAAATTGCAAGACGACAAAACTCGCGGAACAAATTAATTTTGTCTTGCAAGGCACCACTGTACTTCTTATTTCCCTGCATCCCTGCTGATTTTTCAAGTATTTGAAGGAACTGTTCATCCTGTTCATACATGATCATAAATGTATTCTTGTTTTGAGGACAGTAACACAATCTAAAACCGTGACACCTGATGCCTATTGCATCAGATAAAGACAGAGAGATCTGTTTGTGAAGGTGGTACAGGAGGAAGTTAACTGCTTAGTTAAGTAAGTGTAGATTTTTATCCCAGTCTGTATCTGCACTGTACTTGTTGTTGCTTTTTTATTCAGTTTTTATTGTTTATTTGTGCTTTATGGGAAGCTATTTCTGCATCAAATAAATAATGGCTTGGCAATACCTTCAGCATGCAATAAAGGCAACATGAATGCTAAACAAATGCAATAAATTTGTTAATATTTTCCATCTTCAAATCAAATGAAGGTTGGGGATCTTGCTAATTTCAAAAGCTTGGCATCACTCAGAGAGCTTGCGGTATTACAGCTGTGCATGGCAAACTGTTCCACATATTTACCATTTTTATGATTAGCTGTTTTTTGGCTTCTTCTTTCTGTGTGTGCCTCTGAACACACTTTCAGTCACAACCTGCCCTTTGTCATCTGACTGTAGCACTAATAACAACATATGGCAGAACAGTCAGACACATCTTCAGGAACTGGGAAGTCTAGGACTTTAGGCAGCCATCGCATAATCCCACCCTTACCCACTCCTCACCTGGGATTTTCCATTCTCTCAGTCTCACTTCTCTTGCTCCTACTACATAAAGCCATCTTTTCCACAGCACCGGGTCTCTCCTCCCCCTGCCGCTCTTACTGAGGTGGTCCTGAAAATGAGGTGCTGGCTTAGGCCTGCAGCAGAATGAGGCAGTCTGAGTGGACTGTGACACTACTGGCAGCATTTTGTGGTGGGCAGGGCGGGAGAGGGGGGGCATTTTGAATATTTCTCCACAAAATGTTCCTGCAAGTGAAACAGCTCACCCTTCAGGGAGAAAGATTATAGCTCAGCCTGCCACCTGGGAAATCTTTGAAATTAAATAACAGGTGGTATTAAAAATATTATATACAGTGTTAGATAATACTGTATATATGTGTATATACTGTATATATATATGTTTTCGGATGTCTCCATTGCCAAACATCTCGGTTTCTGAACGCTGAAAACCTGAAAGTAAATGCTTCCGTTTTTGAATGCGCCTTGGAAACCGTTCAACTTCCAAGGCGCATTTCTCTCTTTTCTAATTGAATCTGCCAACTGCCCATTGTGCCTCAGTTTTCGAATGTTTCGGAAGTCGAACGGTCTTCCGGAACGGATTACGTTCGAAAACCGATGTACCACTGTATATATTTCCTAACTTGTGGCTGAAGTGGGGCAAGTCCATTCTACACATTCTACACTTTATTCTGTGTTGTATGCTCATGTGAAATGTTTTTTAAAAAAATGCTCTCAATCATTTTAAAAAGTAATAATACATGAATTCAGTGCCGGTCAAATTTCCCAACGATGATGTTGATGCTTCCATTAAGGAGCTATGGAGAAAAGGTCGCATTATGAGAAATATTCATCCAGCAGTTAAATGATCTTGTGCATAATCATTTGCCTGAGAATACAGTCATTTGATTTACTTTATGTCAAGGGTAAGGAGGATAGGAATTGAGGGAATGAGCAGCATCAAAAAGCTCAAGGGATACCCTTTTAGTCAGCTAATATGTAATTCTACCTTGGAATAGGATGACCATGACTCCTATTTTACAAAGGGCATTCCTCTGTTTGAAGGGCTATCAGAGGACATTCTGCTGTTTGAAGGAACCCACTGTTTGCAGGGATTCCCAGTCTATGACCACTTTGAAGATAAATAACTCTTAAGAAGAGAGAGCGGGGCCTTGAGGTGCCAGACTGAGTAGGCTCACAAGGCCAACTGGCCCCAGTCTTCCTCACTATGGTGAGATGTATGGTATAGAAAATGGTATGTAAATTCTACCAATTCTTTCTAAATCTGCAATTACACACATCCATTGGCATTTTTATGCAGAGATGTTTTCCTTCTACTTTTTTGGTCACGCATAAGTAGCCAGCCTTGGGACGCGGGTGGCGCTGTGGGTTAAAGCCTCAGCGCCTAGGACTTGCCGATCGAAAGGTCGGCGGTTCGAATCCCCGCGGCAGGGTGCGCTCCCGTCGTTTGGTCCCAGCGCCTGCCAACCTAGCAGTTCGAAATCACCTTCGGGTGCAAGTAGATAAATAGGGACCGCTTACCAGCGGGAAGGTAAACAGCGTTCCGTGTGCTGCGCTGGCTTGCCAGATGCAGCTTGTCACGCTGGCCACGTGACCCAGAAGTGTCTGCGGACAGCGCTGGCTCCCGGCCTATAGAGTGAGATGAGCGCACAACCCTAGAGTCTGGCAAGACTGGCCCGTACGAGCAGGGGTACCTTTACCTTTAAGTAGCCAGCCTTACCTTCAAAAGAGAAAATGTCTGCGAATACGGAGGAAATATCTATTTTAATGCTTTGTTCAAAAGGAGCCTGGACATTTGCAATTCTACTCTGGATGAAGCGTGCCTTCCTGTTCTGACAGCATATTGTCCCTCGTCCACAAAGTAGCTTTTAGGATTTACAACAAGACACAGATCCAGACACAACTTCTAAGAGCTGTGTAAATCTTACCGAGTTCAGAGGAGCCTGCTGTCAGTTTTGCAGGCTCAGAGTGTTCTTTCTGGTGACATCAATCATGACTCAACCTGGCCACCAGTGCCACAGATGACAAAAGAGACCTATTTTTAAACAGTGACACCGATACAGCGAGAAGCAGCCTGCCTTGCGCCAAAATTATGTCAGCCTTGCTGTGGATATTCAGAAAGCAGGTGCTATGTTATTTTGGGAGTATTGTCAGATGGTCTTGTTGTGGTCTCTTAGATTTGTGAAAATGCTCCCCCCCTCCTCACTTTTTAAGGGAACATTACAAAACTGCTGGGCCAGAGCTGCCATCTTGCATTAGGACCAGGATGTGGGATAGGAAATGGTTCTTCTCACTGTCCTTTAACTCCGTCAGAGGCCACTGCTCCCTAGGAAGGACAGTTGGTTTATTCCCTTTGGACTTTGGCAGACACTTGTATGGTACAAAGCCTTAAGACTAAACTAGATGCCACAAACTTCTTCTACAGGTAACATCAAGCCAGTGTTCCTTTTTAAAGCGGAAAAACTGCCTCAGAAGGAAGAGCAGATAAGTGGGGTTGCACCCCCTTCCTCTCTCCCTCCTAGGGGGAATACCATAGGAAGGGACATTGGTCAGAAATCCTGCATTTAAAGGAGACTGTTGGCCTCTCCATATATTGTTTATTGCAGATTCATGATGATTTGAGGCTATTGGGATGGTCACAGGTAGACCCTGCTTTCAATTCTGTTTATGTCTGCAAGTTTTGGGGCAGGCACATTGCTTCCCTTCCAACCAGTGCATATCCCAGAACTTCCTGCTGAAAGCCCATCGCTTTTCAACACCTCAAATGCTCTCATTTAGTTTTGCCCTGCTTTCTTTGAACTATAGCTCTTCAAGAGAGCAATAATGCGGTAGCATTGGGGAAACATCACAGAACAAAGGGCTCATCCACACTTGTCCTGCGATTTCTAGGCACGGGTTCAAGAGTGCTTTCCCCCCTCTCTTTTGTCTTGCTGCTTTCTCTGTCTTGTATACTGCTGAGTTGGAACAAATGTCAATTGGGTTTTCTGCAGATTGACATTTGCTCCAATTCAGCAGTAAACAGTGGGTTTTTGTACATATTTTATGGGCTAATAGCCGTAAATAAATGAATGAATGAGTGGGTTTTCTCAAGGAAAGTAATGGGACAAAAGAAAAATGTTTCAGACCTGCACCTAGAAATCACACGGCAAGTGGAAGTGTGGGTGAGCCCAAACTGAAGCAGATTATTGTGTTAAGAACATGTTGCAGAATAAACCACTGCAATAAAAGCACCAGCCTGAAGGAGATGTCAGTTTTCAGCAGTTAGTTTCCCAGATTAAAGCCTTCTCGTCATTTGCAATGCCAAGAGTGGGAAAAGCCACCAGTGTTCAAGAAGGAAAAAATATTGGTCTCAGCTGAAGTTTGATATCTTAAAGAAGAGTTTTCCTTTCTTAACATTTGCTAGCCATAACTGTGTGTTTTAAGGGTTTCACATTTTAAAGAATCCAGTATAAAATTTTGACATAAATATCTAAAGAACACCTGATGATCTTTTCATCTGCTGTTCTTTGAAGCTATCACACCACACTCCAATACCAAAGATTTACAAGGCCACCTTCACGTTCCTTCTCCCGTCTTATGCCTACATGTGTCTGCTACACTCTGCTGTTCTTCAATATAACAAGGTGTGATATAACAAGCTTACAGGTGTAAGCATGCCACTGAAACTGTTAATGCCACATTTGAAAAAAGCAGATTGCTAACATTTAGGACAACGGCCATTTTACTCAGAGTTAATATCTACACTTATATAGAAGAACTGCACTTTTTTTTTTAAAAAAGGATGAAAAACTTGCCAGCTGCACAAGAGTTCTGAAGCTTTCATGTCGCAGGAGTCTGTCTTACACATCAGACAAGCATATAAAAGAGGCTTAGGGGGGAATTTAACAAAGAAAAAGAATATCCAGGTGGTTTTAAAACTAGACTACAATAAAGGGCTGGGTTTACAGAAGTGTAAGTACTAAGCAAACAAATTGAGAGGTATAGTAGGAGAAGTAATATTTTTTAAAAAAAATAGGAAGAAAAATTATATGTTTTATTTGAAAGCATGGGTGGGAAAGCCCATAAAATCAGCCTGGCCTGCTTTGTCTTTCCTTGCCCCCCCCCCCCCAATATTTGTGTACCACACACACCACACTAAGCCATGTGGGTGTTAGAGATACCTATAAAGCAGTTAAATATGAACACACACAGAATTTGATTTGGCTGCATCATCCTCTACTGGCAGAATGGTTTATCTGCACTTTCAAGGTCTTCCAAAGGATCCAGGACCAACCATCTCTCTGAGTTAGATGTCAGAAGTGGAGCTGAAAGTCATTTGCTTATTAGATTTATGCCTTGGCCCTTCTCCAAGTCCCTCGTGGCAGTATGTAAGGCTCTTCCTCATATTGTAGAAGAAGAAAAAGAGGAGGAGTTTGAACTTGATATCCCACCTTTCACTCCCCTTAAAAGTAAAGGGACCTCTGACCGTTAGGTCTAGTCATGGACGACTCGGGGGTCCAGTCTCCTTTGACTGGACTTAACCGTACAGGGGTCCTTTACCTTTTTTTTTTTTTACCTTACCTAATAATGGCTAAAGGTCACCCAGTGAGTTTCATGGTATGAGTAGTCTCATATTAATAACATTATTGTTGTTATTATTTATTAAATTTATATATTCATCCGAAGATTCCAGGGCATCTCTTAAGATACTAGTTCTCATGAATATGGTGTTAACACTATCATCTATTTCTTAGTCACGTCAGACCAGCTCAACCTGGGCAGGAAAATAAAAGATAATTTGGTGCCTCTTGGAGTCCTTTATCCCTTTTGTGTGAGTAAAAATGAGCATGCTGGTAGTTTGGCTGTCACAGGCAAAATAATTTCAATTCTTGGCAGGTTCACATTCCTTTGTATCTGGCCTACATAAAGTATTACCAAGTGGGCAAAGAAACCTTTTTAGTTGAACAATTGCATTAATCTCTTGGGTGGGGTGGGGGGTAAAATCTTAACCTGAGTTTGTAAAGATGTTTTGCAACCTGGGTTCCATCAGACTCCCAGCTCCAGCAACATAAGGAAAGGCAGTGTTTGGAAATACACAGTTCTAAGCTTCCTGAGATGTGTGAATGTTCCACTTGTGTAGAACATATATCTTTCTCCACCTATAACTTCACCGCTACACTGCACAGGAAAATGCTATACTCATTCAATTAGGCAAGAAAGGAACTCTTGTAGGCATGCTTTTCCAAGGAAACAAAAATATCTACAGTCCTAACTGCAGTTGGAAAAAAGTTTTGTGGGTGTCCACATGCATGCAATTGAGTAAGCAGTAAAGTATTTACTTGAAGTAACACACTTGTTAAGTTGGAGTCATTGTGACATAGTAAAAGTTTTGTTTCTATGTCGCAAATTTTTAAAAAAACGTATGTGGATTAGCTCAGTAAATCCATCCTAAGAAGTCAACATGCTGACTTAACTAAACACCTTCACAAGAAAATATGATCATTATCAACATGTACCCAGTTTTAGTCAGTTATCCAAATACATTTTATGTCCCCTTCTAGGATGACAGAAATAATTATTGTATTTGTTTAAAAACCAATAAAAATTGTTGTTCTTGTTTTTAAAAAAGAAATCACAAAACTGTCACCTATTCTAGAATCTCTAGACACCTTATTGTAAAGGAAAATTTATTCAAAGATTTTCAATTAATTTCAAGGCTCTCTCCACATTAGAACATAGACATTGCTGCCATAATTATGAAAATCTGCCTTTATTTTTTCTATCTTTAGGCGATTGATCAACTTATTCAAGTATGCAATTCAAATTATTCAAAGCACAGTAGCATGCAACGAGAAGAAATACTTTGCACCAATGGCACATGAATCCAATGCATGCAAGACAAGCTATGGGCTTTCAGGAAGTGGTAGGAAAAAAATGGACTTTAGGGTTCATCTTTAAACCCTTAGAGGTTTTCCAGAAGGAAAGTCTGCTCTAAATCAAGTGAAGGCTTCTAAGGTGCAGATGTTTAGAGCTGATTGTGAATATGCCATCATAGGGTGTGTGGTGACACCATTATTATGAAAAGCTCCCCAGAATATGCACTATGCAAGGAGAAACTTGCTGGTTTGCTCTTAAACTCACATGTTGTAATATGTTGCTTTTATTTTGTCATTATAATAATTTCATCACTTGTAAAATGAGGACAGAACCTTGTGCAATTTGTTTACACAGTCACATCTGAATTAGGGGTCATTTGTATTCTTAATATTTGCTCTGTGTGCAGATGCGGGCAATTACAAGACACAGAAGAAAATCTTAAATCTCTGGACAAGTTAAATATTTGGGTCCTAAACATAAAAACATATACTGGGGTACAGGCCCCAGGCATTTCAGAAATGGCTCTGCTGCATTGACTAGTATGCTTCAACAATTTTTTTTCTACAGCAAAATCATGGCTTAAGTTAGCTCGTTAAGTTGGTTTGTTCAGTTATGCTACTTATTTGAATGTGATAATGGTAACAGATATTGTAAGCACAATTTAATTTTTTTTTAAGATGATAGATTTGAGTTCCTTATTTTAAAAAAAGAAGCTTTCCCACAGTATTTTGTCAATAATTTATTGATTTAAGATTGATAAAGTTGCAATTCAGGCACATCATCTGTAAGTGAACTGATGACAACTTCAAGTATTGCTCTGAATCCAATAGTATAAAAACTTTTAACATTTGCTTTACAATGACAAAACAGCAAAAATACAATAAGGATATTTATATTTAAAACCATAAAACCATTGTACTCAAACCCATGCAGTACAATTTTAAAAGGCTGAAAAAAGTAAGTCAGTTTCACTTTGAGCCAAAAATTGACTTAAGTTTTTCTCAACTATATACCCATGCTATGTGTATGATCCAAGGCTCCACACAGTTTCAGTGTGCACACATAGAACATGCCGCAGCATTGGAGAGGACAGGCAGCTCCTACTTATGCAAAGCTCCAGAGCTTTTTGGATCATGCTCTTATTAAAACAAAGGTGTCCAAGGTCACTGCAGACTCAGTTGCTGCTTCAAAGCTAGTAAACTCAAAGGATAGTAAATTCTCTCTTGACAAAAAGAACATGGGAAGCTTACAAAGATTAATAGTCTCAATTATTGCCAGTAAGAGCACAGTGCCGAAATGCTGTCTTTGGAGCGACAATCAGGATGAAAAGGAGAGAGTTTCCTCTCAAACAGCATTCTGGGATGTCACAACATTTGAAACCTATATGCCCAATTTTCCCTTGTTTTCAAGAAAAATATATGGTAAGAATAGACTCACAAACTATAGCTGACAAACAGGACAAATGTATTTCTAAACAAGTGTTTTGATCCTCTCATATACGAAATGTAGATATTGACAGATACCCAGCATTCTTGGCACTGGCTCTTGCAGTACGCACTGAATGTCAAAGACGCATAATGCCTGCCAAACAAACAAACAACCACAGTGATTTATTTAAAGCAGTACTGAAACACAGCCGGGAGGGAGGGGATCCAGTTCAGTATTTTTCATGCAATTAATTGGTGCTGAAGTACAACCATAGATCACCAAAAACAGTAAAACCTGAGACACTCAACATTACATGATGGATGTTCAGGGCCAGGCTACATGCGTCACTCTAGCACAAATGTTTCCAAAAGACGATATTTTGGTTGTTGGCACTTCCCTTGTATTACACAATTTTAAAACATGAATGCAATGAACCAAAAAACCAACCATCTATTTAGACTACATTTGCAAAGACCTGGTGGTTTATCTGTATCGAAACGAAAACATTTACATGGAATGTTGAGTTTATAAAGCCAGTGTTTCAAATCACAGACACCTAGGGATCTGTTTAATAAATGATCACATTGACAAGAAATGCAAAAAATTAATATATCCCTTCTCACCCCTTTTCATAAATATATATAGTCTCACTAAATTCTTTTGCCTTTAAATAAGACAGCTAACCCTTTTATACATTAACATAAAATAACTGGACTTCCTGTTTGCATACTAAGCCTCTGATACATCACTGTCACGTATAAATTGGAAAGGCAAATTCGCTTGAACACAACAAGTATTTCTCTTTTCATCTACTAATAAACTTTGTGTCAAGAGGAAATCAAGAAGAAGCAAAAAAAATACTTTCTTCATTCCAGAAAACACAGCTCTGGGTCAGTGTAAAATGAGAATGATCCACTAGTTTTAATTACAAATTTTCAAATAAAAAAATAGGTTCTGGGTTTTCTCAAAGGCTGTTTTAGAAAGGTTTATAATTAAAACAATGAAGCACTTATATAAATAAAATCCATTTACCCAACTGCCTCTTTCCCAAAGACTAACCCTCCACCCTGTTATCTTTGTTAGAATTACCCCAATCTAAGCTTTGATGCACTGCTTTGAATACTCCCCAAGGGTAATTTACAAATACTCAAGATGCAGAGCAATATTATTGCTTATTGAAAAGATCCAAGAAAGTTTTTCCACCAACATAAATAAAATTTGCTGTTGTGGTAAAAGTCAGTCTGGATGTGGAAGACAATACTCAGCACACACACAAAATTCGGATTGAGCGTAAGCAAGTTCAAATATTTGTATTTTAGTTAAAGAAGTAGTAGCCACTTTTGCATCCCCAGTTTAAAAAATTTCAAGTGCTAACTATTATCCAGGTCTGGAAGTAGCAAAATTGGAAGCCACTTAAACACTGATATCAGACCTTAAGACTTTTTAATATCAATGCTCAGCTTAAAGGATATCTCATACTGGATTGATGAAATGTGGTATCGTAATAGCTGAAGATTCACTTCAAAAACCAGTAAAATTGAATCTGGTAAAAAAATAAGGCTTCACTGTGATATTCTGCCTCCGAACCCCTATTCCAAACAGTAAGGTTTACACACAGAAAAATAAGATCAACATTCCACTGCACCAAGTTTGTAAATGCACCAGTTTGCCAAAGCTCGAAAAGCTTCCCACCAACAAAATGTCCATTTAGATCCAACTGAGTACCTTATTAAAATATTATGAAACATTTTATTTGTTTAGTGTTATGAATGCACCCAACTGACTGGAACCCAAAAGGTGTCTCGCTCCAGTCTGTCAAAGGTTGTTTTCAACTCATTGTAAGCTGTAGTAAGATCATCATTTACTATAACTTTGTCAAAAAGGTGGCTGTATTGGCTTTCCATAATTTGTGCTGATTTAAGCATTTCTTGAAAGTCTTCCTCCTAAAAGAAAGAGAAGTAGTCATTCAAAAGGAAAAGCAAAACAAGTTACAAATCTGCCGAACTCAGAGTTAACAAGGAATCAGGTTTTATGGCTTGGTTCCAATGATCTTGCTGTGTGAGTAGAAGGCATTTCCATTTGTGCTGGGGGAAGCTGCCAATTTCCTGAATCCCCCCGCAAAACTATTCTGAAGAGTCCCCTGACCCTCAGCAGCCACCGGGGTGTGTGTCTGTGTGGGGTGTGTGTGTGTGTGTGTGTGTGTGTGTGTGTGGATCTGTGCCCCTCCTGCATAAGTAGACATGCTAGCACACCAGGATTTTGGATCAAAGCCTATGCTTAGCTAATAGTTCATAAAACAGTGAATAAAAATTATATGTTCTTTATTACAAAATTCACACAAGTCTTCGTTTCAAATTATTTTGTTATTGTTTTAAAAACTCTATTTTGCCCAGCAATTTACAAATCCTTCCTCTTTATCCACATATCAGCATTATTAGTCACTAACTGATAATTAAAGAAATGTCTCTGTGCTAGAAAAAGCACTGGAAAAATGTTTTTAAGCTATTTACATTAATGATGTACTGACCAACTACATTACCTAAGACTCTGCCTGCTATTAGCAAGGGATTTACTAGAACACAGTCTGTATTTTTGAAAGTTTGGTAAAAATCCAAAAGAATCGTTCCTTTCAGATTCCTGGGTCTTACTAGGGCTCATTCAGGAGGTTTTTGCTCATGTTTTTGGAAACATAGAATGTAACTACATAAAATTAAGACAGAAAATCCTAAGAAGAGCATGTCCCCAGGACTGTGTTATACTTTTACAAATTAAGAAACTATTTGTGTATTTAATAGTCTTGTGAAGTCTCACTAGCCTGGTTATTCCAAATTCATGTATTTTTTTAAAAAACAACAACATTTACAACAATTTTGTCAGAAACAAACTGACAATATCCACAGTTTGCATCCTCGCTAGGCATTCACACTGTTACACATACTCCTTTCCAACAACCTCCACAGGATTCAATCCTGAGAGACATTCTTGCTTGCGTTCACATGATATTGCCGGACACGGAGCCTGTGCATCAATACGTCTATTAAACCACCTTTGCCTTTCCTTGTCACCCATACTTATTCCTATAGTTTAGGTGCATATCTGGAGTGAAACTAGAGCTAAATCTACAGAAACCTGATACAATTATAATTGGCCAGACTTGTGACTCACTCATCTTGCAGTGGCAGCTGAAAAGAATGCTGGGAGGGGACATATCGTATTTTCCTGTGTATAAGACGCCCCCATGTATATTTAGGGGGGACTCCAAATTAAGAAAACACCCCTTAGCACTACCCGTTTATAAGATGAGCTCCAATTTTAAACCTTTTTTTTTTCCTTTTGGTTAAAAAAAATCTAGTCTTATACATGGAAAAATACGGTAACTGCCTCCATCCCTAACATGTTAGGTGTGACACTGTTTCTGTCACTGCCTAAAGGACAGGCAATAAGAACATGAAATGAAGGGAGAAGAGAGAGGGAGGTGGTGGTGGTGGTTCTGGAAGTGATCGGCCTCTCTGATTCTGTTTCCAATACTTAAAAAAAAGTTATGCTGAAAAAATATTATGTGCACTGTGAACAAGGGTGTGTAGTCACCTTCACTGACAGACACAGCCCCCCTGGCACCTTGTCATATTTGCAGGAACGCAGAAGTTACTTACTTGAAAAGGCTTGGCAGCACCTTTTTCATCCTTGCTTGAAATTATCTTGGCATTTTTTCTCGTTTCTCGCAAACGCTCAATTGAAGGAGGTTTTATAAAGATGACAAACGGTTTAAATTCTAATGTCCTTAAATGCTTTACTGTCTGGAGGGAAGAAAATGCTAAGTTATGAGCAGCTTGTTTCAAAATTTATTTACTTTGAGTAAGGCAAGTCACCTGGCCCTCTCCAGTTTCCATCTGGCACTTCTCTATATTTTTCTCCCTCATCCCCCAGAGCTACTGCTATTAAGCATAATTTATATAGCATTTTAATTGTGCAGAGTAATTTACAATCGTTCATTCAGAAAGATCCTCCATAGTATTTCCCGAAGTATCAGTCATGTATCATGTATTCTAGTTCCATTATATAGGAGTGTATGTGAATGAGTCCAGTTCTGAACAGGCAGGTAAAAGTTCTCAAGTTAGAATAATTTAGCAAAAATAAATCTGTTTTCATAGTTAAAGTGGTAAGCAGCTAGTCTTTTAGCACCCAGGTCCATTTCCCCCTCTACTAGCAGTTCAGTCCCAAGGTGGCCGGTAGAACATAAGATTTCACATTTCAACTCTTACCCGCCTAAAGTATCTTATTTGTTTCTACAAAGCAATGCAAATCAGCATTCGGTTACCAACAGAAAAACAAAATGTTGTAGTTTACTTACATGAGGTTGTACATCCAACAAACAAACTTTATTTTTAGCCAGGACAGATCTAACTGAATCTATGCTGGTTCCATAGTAATTGTTTTTATATTCCCCATATTCAATAAACCTGTAATTGAAAAACATTATTGAATGTTTCCTTTAAAGACTCCCCAAACGTAGCATTATACAGAGATGATTCACACAATCCAGTTCTTTTCACTTCTATGTGAGAGTCTATTACAGATTTTTTTGCTTTGAGATTATATATATATACAGTGGTACCTTGGTTTAAGAACAGCTTAGTTTATGAACAACTTGGATTAAGAATGCTGCAAATCCAGAAGGAGGTGTTTTGGTTGTGAACTTTGCCTTGGAAGCAGAACATGTTCTGCTTCCGGTTGAGTGTGTTTCATTTGTAAATTGAGTCCCCGCTGCTATGGGAAAGCACACCTTGGTATAAGAACATTTTGGTTTAAGAACAGACTTCCAGAACAGATTAAGTTCGTAAACCAAGGTACCACTGCACATACACACACATAGTAAACCTGCTTTTATTTCACTGACACAGAGAAAAGACCTAGAGAACAAATAGCCCGCTAAAGTTTTTTTTATCATCCTCATTTGAAACTAATGAAGTAAAAACGTGCATAATCTAAACAATAGATTATTGAACGCTGTTTCCACATCTGTTTCCACATCTGTTTCCACATCTGACCTGTTTTATCACACAAATAAATAGAATAATAGAATTATAGAATAATAGAGTTGGAAGGGACCATGAGTGTCATCTAGTCCAATTGTTCAATGTAACTTCTTATATAGAAAGAATACAAAATGTTTTTTGGGGGGGGGAGTATAACATTATCTTATGTAACACTGCATCAGCTTAATACTGAACAAGTTTGCAAACTTGAGAGTCAGTGAGGCCCTTCCCTCTTCCTCCCACCCATACCCTCAGCACAGGAGCAGGACTTTGCTGGTGCTGTATACAGAAGTCACTTTTGAAGTTAATAAAAAGAGTTAAAACTTCTGACATCTGTCCTGGACATTTCAGAAGAGGTCTCAAACCCAGAACAGGAGATCTGCTGTCTAGAACTGCTACTGTGTTCATATGGATTATAATCATAGTTGAGGGCAACAGTATATGTAATTGTATTATTCCCATTAGTGGGTAATTAATTTTTTTCATTAGTGGTCAGCAGTTGTCAGTTAATGAGCAAATAAGTGGTTCAGGCAAGCCAACAGATCACAGGTAGGGAAGTAAGCAGATATTTAAGAGAATCTGAATACACATTGATGCCCCCCCTATTCAAATCAAGTTTGTTCTGAATATTTAGAAGAGGAGGCACCTTCCATTTATAAATTGAGGTCTAGCCACAAACTGACAAAAAACCATTGTTATGACAAAAGTTCTTGCTTTCCCACATACTTGTTGTTCTGTACATCTGTCTCAAACAAGTGCTTGGAAATAAAAATGTACTCAACGCCATCACTTTCTTGGCTTCTTCTTGGTCTTGTTGTGTCTGGTTTTATTGGGAAAGAAATAAGAAACAGTTTACAAATGAACAAACAAAACCAGAAAACCAACAGAAGTCTTTTCTGTTTGATCACAGAATCATAGAATTGTAGAGCTGGAAGGGACCACAAGGGTCATCTAGTCCAACCCCCTGGCAATACAAGAATCTTTTGCACAACATGGAACTCAAACCCATGACCCTGAGATTAAGAGTCTCATGCTATCAGCTTGATGTTAATTACAAAGACATTGTTGCAATGTGAGTGGGGGGGGGGGATATAACACAAAAGCTCCTCCCTCCTCTGACCAAGATCAGGAATTGGCTTAGGTTCCATGCATTCTCTCCTCATTCGTGTTCCCTTCATAACATACAGAAGTGTTCCCAGAGTTTTTGAAAGCAACCCAGGATATCAAATCTCCTTTCTCTAGTGGTTTCAATATTCAGAAGGATATATGAGAAAGCATGTGTGTCCAAGAACCATTATTGATCTCATGGCACAGAATTAATTCAGTTTTTGGACATCCTTCAATTTGATATCTTTGTTGCAATTCATGAAAAAACTACATCCTAAAAATTAGAACGCTTGCAAAACTTAGTGCCAATACTGCTTATTCCATTTTGTAATATCTGAGCAATATACCCAATAAAAACAGTCACATTAAAGCATCGGTATTACACATGTGCTGTACCACACAAATTTCATTCATAAAATTTTGTGAGAGTTTCAATAAGCTTTCAAGTTATATTGAAAACAAGTGCTTTAATCCCTGCTTCAATAGTTCCTTATTTACTTCCTGCGCTACTGAATTCAGCGTTTCATTTGTCGCTATAGATAACTTTATTTTTTATTTTCTCAACAGTTAGAGCAGATTCAGGCCTTGCTCAGATGCAACAAGGCTTGTTTTGAGCCTTAAGCCTGCATGCTCCCTCCCTACCCCTAACATAATTAAAGTACTCATTCCTGTCAGTCAGCTGCATCAACACTCAGCAAATGGGTGGCTTGCTCAAATTTGTTAACACAGCAAAAATATCAAATATGGATCAGTTCTAGTCATCCCTTGGAATGGATTGCCTCTATTCTAGCAAGTTGGGAAGTGATGTGGAAGCACCAAGTCAGCATTAAAGGTGCAGATGGGAGTGCAAACCCGACTATGGCATAACAGGCCCCTGGGCCACTCCAATTCTGTCCAGTAGGGCCACAAATCCCTACTCTCTGTGCCATTTGTGGCACAACCTCTACAGGTTGGACAAAGCTCCACAATGCTGGAAGAGTACCTACCCCATCTCTCACAGAGATTTTATGTTCTAAAGTGTTTAGCGACAGCAAGAAAAAAGCACAGCCTTTACATTCTTATTCAAGGGGAGCACTCCTAAAAGGCATACCCTATATGTTCAAACATGTTCACCTTATGCCAGTTAAGTAAAACTGAACTTTATACAGAACTGATTGTCACTTACGTGGCACGGTTACACCATAATGCTGAGTATCACTGATCAACAATTTCCGTTTAAGTTCATTCAATCCTACACCGACAGGCCCTGAAAGTTAAAATGCATTGTAATCAGTTATCCTTTGATTACTATTTCAATCATGCAACACTTTATGATGTGAAATTTAAATTCAAAGTGATAAATAACTACCTGACATTCAAGAGACATCTTAAGGCAGCCCTGTTCAGGGAAGTTTTTAACATGTGATATTTTATTGTATTTTTGGTTTTTATGGAAGCCGCCCAGAGTGGCTGGGGAGGCCCAGCCAGATGGGCGGGGTATAAATAATAAATTATTATTATTATTATTAAAAGACACAAGGCCAGAACAAGATGTGTAACTTCAGCACCATCAGCATTCTCTAGGCAGAGATAAAGAGATTGCACTTACATCAACTAACTCTCTGTGTATATCATTATCTGGCAAAATAGGCAGCAGGTTGTTCATTCTTGTGACCTGTGGGCTTCAGGAACTGCAGTTCTACATTACCTGGAAAATGAACAACCCGCTGCCAGTTTTGTCAAAGAATGATATACACACAGAGTTACTAAATATACAAAAATACGAATCTGACAGAGCAGAGATTATTGGAGATACCCAAGAATCATGACTGGATATCCATCTTCCCACCAACAGATTTAGGATCCACTGTACTTTGAATACAGGCAGCAATTTCATGTGACTTTGTTTCATCTTCTTAGCTTTCTCAAGACACACAAAATTGAAAGGTGTATTTCAGACTTCCTCAAACTCAACCCTCCAGATGTTTTGAGACTACAATTCCCATAATCCCTGACCACTGGTCCTGCTAGCTAGGGATCATGGGAGTTGTAGGCCAAAAACATCCGGAGGGCCAAGGTTGTGGAAGCCTGGTGTATTATGTTTAGCCCATCCTCTGCATAGATGGAAAAGCTGAAAGAGACACTTAATTGATTAGCGTTTCTCTTCTCAGCTCCAGATTATATAATTTGATATAGAAGGGGCCAGGGCAGGGTGTGAGCCATTTATAAATATTCTGAATAGTTTAATATATTCAGACCCATCACAGTTATTAAATATTCAGATTTGACTAGTTGCACCCCAACCCATATGTGCAGTAAAGAAGTACTAATGAAGGCCAAATACTTTTCATTATTTCCAAACTATAGATCCTCCAGAAAAGCCAAGCTGTTGCTGAATTTACACCATGTGCACTTAAGCAAGAAATGGCATGGCAAGTTTCATCTTTGCTTTGCATGAACTATAATTTATTACTGTAGATGAATGTCTAAAATGTAAACAAAATTTGTTGGCGCAGTCTGAAAATTAAAAATGACTGTGAAACTACCAGCATTAGATTTTTGTTCTTGTATTACCATTCCTACAATTATGCACCTCCAGACAACAGTGACTTATATGAAAGTAAATTACAATCTTATCTCTATGGAAATGGAATGGTTACTGGTAGGTTGAAAACGGATTTTTCATGAGCACTAGGAATAAAGCCTTCTAGAAAGGTAGTATCAAAGCTCTGCACAGCTATGAAAACATATTTGATTTCCACTTATTCATGGTCTTCCTCACAAGGTTTGTGAAACATTCAAGGTGTTTGAAAATGACTGTTGTCTTGTTTTGTTGTTCTGCTGTATTGTTTGGCCTTGAAATCCAGCCATTTCAGAAATTTTAACTGAATCAACGCTATATGAACAGTCTTCAGTGCTTTGAGTATCTAGATGATCAACAACCATGGCAAGGCATCTGTAACAGCTTACTTCATCTAATTTTATTTTTGGTTTGAACAGCTGTATCTGAAATAAAACTCAGTAAAATTTATTGGCTTGGATACAAACTTTTTTGCTTCTCAGAAAGAGTTGAGCATACAGAAGAACTGCTCCCATGATTCCAACTTTCCTTCCATTCACAGACCCCAAAATTAGGATCCAAGCCATAATATTTAAACAACTAGTTGGTTCAATCATTTTAACTTTTCATGTAAAGGTCCACTTCAGACTCCTCCCGCCACTACTCTGAATCAAGATCCTCTATTAAGGTATTCTACACAATTTCCTACTTCTCCCTTACCCAAAGATAAAGTGACATACAGGGACCACAGGACTATGATATTAGAATTTAAAATAACCCAAATAAATTCATCTGCTTTTCCCCCTGACATTCTGCAGAATGTCTTACCCAAATGGATGCTTTTCTTGTACAAACTGGTCATCTTTCCTAACACGCCAAGATTAAACCTTTGCACTGAAGTATCAATTGACACATTTCCCAGAAAGGAAATGAGTGTTAAGGGGTTCATTTCAGCCTTCCCTGTGTACCCCACTTATGTATTAAAAATCTCCAGCTGCCTACCACAAACACCATTACTAGGTTTAAATAATTACTTTTGCCCCTTTTGTTCCATAGTTGTTGAGGAGATATCATTTTATGGTTTATATCCAAGGTGCAACTAGAGCAAGATGTTTGCAAGCTGGGGAAAACCCTCTTGCTGTAAATCTAATACTGGTGATCCATATTCTGCCTAATCTGCCATCATACTCCTTCTGATTCCCTGATTCCCTGCAATGAGGAGGGGAGATCAGAGCTCATCATTATGTGCTGGAGCAAATGTCAGTCAGGATATGTACAGTAATGTTAAATTCAGACCTGCAGCATTTGGAGTTCTGCTTGTCTCTTAGACAAAGCACCATTCCTGCTAGCATTCACTTTATTTTGTCAGCTGATCAGTTCCAATGCCCTTCTGAATATCAATACTCCTAACAGTTAATCAGTCATAGAATCACAGACTTCTAGAGTTGGAAGGGACCCACAAGGGTCACCTAGCCCAACCCCCAGCAATGCAGGAATCTTTTGTCCAACATGGGGCTCAAACCCACAACCTTGAGATTAAGAGTCTCAAGCTCAAGACTTGTGCTTTCTCCAGTGGGTTAACATACCACCCCATAGCTCAGGGCCCACTTACCTAAAAACAATGGCTACTTTTATTTTAGGGACTAGAATGCAGCTAAATAAGCATTCACTATCCAAATTATCTACTGGGGTGAACCAAAACTGGTTAGAGCCTCCATCTGGGCCTGTTAGGTAAAAGAGAGGGAAAAAAGGCAGATGGCAGCAAATGTGCGGGAGCTGGGATTAGATAGAAAGGAGAATCGCATCCCAAAACAGTGATAGTCTAAACTCTACATCGAGTTTATATTCTGTGAATTAGAATTCATTTATTTAAAGTAAGTTTAAGTGAAACATCTACTTGGCAGCCAATTATTTTTTAAATAGACTCCAATAATAAATTGTGTTTTCAGTTACTATAGCTGAACATTTTTGCCACAACCAATTATGTGAAAATTTAATTATTTGTCCTTGTATTTCCTGGCACTAACATCAAAATTGTATTTCACACATCGTATTGGATGCAGCTACTAGCATGTCCAAAGCTTTTAAATCTGATCATTTCTACTGTACCTATATTAACAGTGCCAGTTTTTCCACATTTTACCCAAGACATTTTTATGATATTGGCCAGACTTATGCTGCTTCTAATACCAAGAGAAAAACATCAAAATTACTGAAGTCTGCAATAAATTTGTGAGCTGCTTTTGTTACTGTAAAAGCACACTTTCTTCACTTGATTTAGTACCACCAAAATAAAACGAAATTTCTAGATATCCCTCAGAGCCAGCATATGTGATTTGTTATAAAAAGTCTACTTATCACACATTTCACAGAACTCTGTTGATATAGGTGTAAAATCAACTCAAGCATGTTATTACTTGCTGTGTAGAACCCACAATCTCTCGCTCACAGTAGTAGGTGCCTGAACTTCTGCGTTAGAGAATGACAAAGCTGTTTATTAAAAACTGATTTTAAGTGTTCCCTTGGATATGAGCTATATAAAAACAGCAGTTCTACAGTTCATAACAGTCCCTGATAGAGGGTCATATTTCTTCTGGTCTGCAACTTTTTATAATGGAAGAAAATCTGCTAATGAAACATTGGCCTATACACTACTGCAAAAGAAACTAAAATGTAGTGCAACAAGTACATGAACAATTTATAATTGTTGGATTGTAAATGGAGTATATTGGAAAATATTTCTAAAAGGCTTTTGTAAGATCTCTAAATTGGTTATCAAGTGCTGAGATTGCTGACTAGATTCAAAGACCACAACCCCATCCTAATTTATGTTCTGGACCATATCTTAAGTTTCTGCAAGTGACCAGTCCTGAGCATATGCTGGAATTAACTGCTGAGGTAATATAGGAATCACCCAACACAAGAACAGAACAGAACACTGTTTGGGCTACCCTGCAACTATAGTCAGCTACTAGTCTACATTGGCCACACTTATTTTTGATAAAACACAGTTAAGGAAGACTAAGAATCTGTTTGGAAGAAAAGGGTAGCTTGTTTATGTAACACATTAGCAAATAGTGTTTGGTATATTGATTGCTTCATAGTTATGTTCCTTAGCTTCATAATTGATGTAATAGTGGGTATTTTTTATTGGCTACTGGCAAATAATAAAACTCTGACGAGTTTACCCTGGAGTCAAATAGAATGGCACTCTAAAGCAAACGGAAGCAAAACTGATGAAATCTGCTGTGGCTATGTGTCAAACACTTAATAATAATAATAGTAGTAGTAGTAGTAGTAGTAGTAGTAATAATAAAGAGTCTTGCACCATGACTGCAGATCTGCTTGTGATTAGCTATCCCTACAGTGTGATGAGATTTAAGAGCACAGGAAAAGGGGAGCAAGCGAGCTAGCTAAATAAATGTCTTGTGAACCATCTCAAGGCATTTGTTGACTATGAATACAAGTTGACTATTTGTTGACTATAACCTGAATACCATTTGGCAGGAATTACGACTTGGGAGAGTGCTATTGCACTCATGTCTTGCTTGTGGGCTCCCCATAGGTATGTGGTTGGCCACTGTGAGAACAAGATGCTAGACTAGGTGAGCCTTGGCCTGAGTCAGGAGGCTTCTTCTTATGTTGTCTTTTTGAGACAGGTAAAATAAAGCCGAATAAAGCTTATAATGCCTCCCCCTCTGCAGTGTAATTCACCGAACCGGGCAAGATTTTGAATCAAGTTCTAAGTGCTCGGCAAAGAGGAGCTCACAATCCTTAACTAAGAACTGAAACACGTGACATCTGCATGATAGGGAGAGAAACTTTGCAGAAAGGCTATAAGCTAAACATGGGTGGATCTCTAGCTACTCCTTTTCCATGTGGGAAAACAATGTATGTGACTGAAAAGGGATGAAAATCATCTTTTCAGCAGGTGAATGCACAGGCTGTCAGGCCAGGAAAAAGAATGATGGAAGCTGTAAAGACAGAAGTTCACTCTCTCTGCTTCTGGGCCTCACATACTGAGGAGAGCCTTCTCATATCCTTCTTGCTTTCAGGCCCAGGATAAATATGATGAATATTCATGCAATCTGGCCAATATGGCTAGTCCATGAGACTTTCATGCTGGATGCTTACTGTTCTCAGATATGCATATAGACACATGTTCTAGCTGCCATTGTGCTGGGGCACCTCTGAACTTTTCAGCTATCAGCTTTCTGAGGGTTACATGCCAGTGGTGGATGAGGCCAGAGGCAAAAGAGCAACTAATGTACATTTTTATCTTTGTACAGTACCTGCCCGCCCTTGTGGTTCCTTATAAATATACTTGAATATATGGACCTCAGGAAACATCTGCTTCCACATGAGCCTCTTGAGCCTCTTGAACATTTCAGGTTGCTTTGGCATATGATTTTTAAAGTCCAAAAAGATAACACGAAACACAAAACAGTTTAGTCTTTATTTAAACAACCTAGGTTCCTAATTCAAATAATTAAAACTTACCAACCAAGACAACAAGTCTGTATTTCTCATTGGGCTGTCGTCTATACTTTGCTACTTCTTCGTAAGTTGGGACATCTGCTGTATCGTACTGATCACTCTTCTTGCATTCATACATAGTCTTGTTTGTTTTTCTATCTTTTCTGCTGAGACGAAAACTCCTCCTGAAACCAGCTGTAGTTACGAGATTTAAAAAAAAAGCAGAAGCAGGGGTTACTGTCATCAGCCTAGCCAGTAGCCCACCTGCAACAAACGCTCCTTCATATGGGCATCTGTTACTTTTGTTACTTAGTAATTTTTCTTCCTTATATCTTGAAGGACCAAATTCAAAGTCCAAATTGTCTTCCATATATATTTGATTAGGCTCATGCAAGAGCATATGGGAGCCATATGGGGTGAAATTTGACGTCTTTTTAATCTCCATTGTTTTGTGTTTACTTTTGAAGTTCCCCTATGTTTTTAGATAGGATTGTGGCCTAATCACATTACCAAATTATTTTTATTCAAAAGGTGCCAATTTCAAAGTGTATGGGTTGCTGGTGAAAATTAGGAATGATGTATTTTTTTAAAAAACAAAAACATCATATTGGTATAGCAGGCTAGATCTCTGTTAAGCACTGAGAACAGAAATATGAGGAAATGTCACATTTGTAATACAGACTTGCAAAATTTGCTGATATCCCTACCCCCAAAATACTGATAATTACCCCAACTCCCAGATACTGATCATTTTAAAAAGTGCTTGCAGAAGCAACAGAAGACACTCATTCTTTATCTAAATACGTTCCCAGCTGAGATCATATATTTGACATCCACACTGGTTCAAAGAAAGTCAACAACAGCGATGAATGTTTCTAAAAACCTATTAGTCATAGCTGTCAACTTTCCCCTTTTCTTGCAAGGAATCCTATTCGGAATAAGGGAATTTCCCCTTTAAAAAAGGGAAACGTTGACAGCTATGCCTATTAGTAGCTTCACAGTCTTGATTTACATTAAAAGTCAATTTTAATCATTGCAACACTAATATGCTTTGTTCTGATAACACATACATCATTAAATGGGGCATAAGATAAAATATAATTACGGGGAGAAACAGTCAATATATTAAACAACATAGCTCAGCCAGTCTACAGTTGTGTTTGTCACTTGAGTCAGATGTTCTACTCTGAGCAATCCAGGACAGGCTTCTTATGATGGGAAATAGATCTCATGCCTCCTTGCCTGCCGAGACAGATCTTCACTGAGTTGTTGCTTGTCCTTACCAAGATCTGCTTGCCTTTATGTTGCCTAGAAAAGCCCAATGTATCAGTATGATCACCTTTAATTCAAGCCACTTGATACTTCTTTACGTTTCAATACTTTGCATCCTCTGGTGCACTATTGGTATGACCAGAACCTTCATAAACACCATGGGAGCAGCAGTGAGACAAAATGGTAGTGCTCGGAGTCAATAGTGACTGCTTTTAATAGAATCACAGGAATGTCTTGTCCCTTAAATGAATGAGTTACACAGATAAACATCTAAGAATTCTATCACTCCCACCCTGAACTCCAGTCACAATTGCATCCCAGCATGCTGATCTGCCAGAGAATACAATACTTCTGACGTGCTGCTGTAGATCAGAGCTAGAAATTAAAAGATAACTGAATGCAGGAATAATTCTGAATCACTACAGCCAGCCGTACACCTGAATAGGCAAAAATTTAAAGCTGTGATTATCAGATGAAGGGTGGTATACAAATTTAATAAACAACAACAACAACAAATAGAAATGCAAGGAAAATGCAAAGGAAAGTCATTTAAAAAACTCATCAGAGTAGCTGTTGAAATAAGGGGTGTATGAAGAGATGGCAGTAATAGTTTTTCTGCATTTGCACTGAGCACTCCCTTTCCCAAACAACTTGGGAACAATCCTTGATGTGTGCCAGGCAAGAGGAAAAGGTGATGATGAGAATGATTCTTTGGAAATGTCCCACCCCTGGCAAAACAACAACACTTGAGAGCAAGCAGGGAAAAGGTGATGGTGGTGGTGGTGGTAGTAGTAGTAGTAGTAATACTTATGCACTTGCTCATTCATAAAAAAGAACCAGGAAAATGTGATAATTATGATCACCATCAATATGAAGCCTCTGAACTGCCCTCACCCAAACAACTTTGGAACAACCCCCATTGTACAGTATGCAGCAGAAACAACAAAGGGTTGTCATAACCTTCCCCCACCCCCCAGTATTCTACGGAGGCAGCTATCAAGCAGCCATCCACTCTACATTCCAATAGGCAGCAAAACAAACAAAGCAGCAATGGGAAGGACCCCCAGATTTCATCTCCCACATTTTCAAAGAGTTTCTGAAGCAGCTGCTCTATATGGATGGCAGGAAGCAAATTGAAGCAAACAGAGCAGCAACTGGGTGGATCCAAAGACTAGGATATAAGACAGAAGCAGGAAAAGGGCACTAAAGGGGGACAGCAGCTATTTGGAGCCCCAAGTTTTCCCACTGCCTGGTGTCTAAACAGCTCACTTATCAATCACAGCTCTCACTTCACTCACTGGCTAATCATTTTACAGAAATTACTGGTGCTTAGAAGGGTACCTGCACACTTTGATTATAATTTTTTCCTAGGAGGGGTAGAGACATGTACTTTTGAAAAATGAAAGCTGGGGCACCAAATAAGGCCTTCACTGGTTCCATGGGGCTTAAGGCAGCCTGGTAGCTCCTTCCAATAGAGGAGTCAACTTTGCAAGCTAATCCTGTTTCCTGCTGGTGGGAGAGGCACTCCTGGAGGGTATCTGAATGCCCTCCTTGCTCTACAAAAGAATAGCTGCTGCTCAAAAGGTTTAGGCTCCCCTCTAGAAGTACATACTTGAGGGAAAGCAAAAACTTCCCTCTGTTTTGTTCCACAGATCATCAGTGAAAGGCACTGAAAATTAAGCCAGCTCCTGGGTGCAGAACCCTTTGCATTGATCCCATTTCATGGTCAAACTAGATTGTAACAAATTAGCAAACACTGAACAGGACTTTCCACCGCCCTAATGCTAATCCCCTCTTCCTGGTCAGGTTAAAGTGTTAGACTATTCCAAGTGCAATCAACCACTTTAGAAATGCTACACACTGAACATGTTCCTAGCAACTAGCTGTAGAAACAAAAGGGAGCAACACCCCCTTTTCTGGTAATGGCTCACACCATTCTTCTTGGAGACTAAAACCGGTATTTATATTGAGTTTATAGAGTTTTTAAGTATGTTAATAAATAGCTATTTAAATAGTTTTCTCCAAAAGGGTGAAACCAATTATTGTTTTTAATAGTATGCAAACAGTTTACTACCAACAAAACAGTTTTACATGGTTTGAACCATTAAACTACATGAAAATTAGTTCAACTTCTGTCCTTCACTGCTGCCCATTTAATACCAATCACTGTTTTTCAAAATTGTATGCACTTTTTTCTCTATATACATTGAAGACAACCCTTTGTCTTCAATGTATATAGAGAAAAAGACAAGCCATTGTTTCCAATAAGTATCAACAGCAAACATCTCACAAAAAGTAGGTATCATTTAGACATAAATGGTAAAGCCCTGTCCACAGGCTCACAATCTACAATGATATACATGCTTTGTGTGTCAAATTTAATACAGTTTGACATACATTATAGACAAATAGCAAGTTCTCTGTTAAATCAGCACCATATCATTGACTAGCACAGTAAAAACATTGTTAATTATTTCTGGACAACTCCAGTCTGTAGGAAGTTCATTTCTGAGGCCACCCAATTCCTGACATATGACTAGGGCTTTTAAATGGTTTTTATTCTGTATGTCTGATACCACTGTGGTTTCACATTATGAATCCCAGAAATAACATTTCATGAAAACCGAATGAAGCTATAACACTTCCACCCTGTATCCACCCTGTTAAGAAACTGGGAGTGACCCAATGGTCTCCCCTTCTTCCTCCAACTTTCCAGCAAAAGTTTCCTTCCAAGCCTTAGCTTAGAGTGCATCTGCATTGGCACCCGCAAGGTTCCCTTCTAAGCTAACATTTGTTAACCTGCTTCAGATCTTGGTTGGAACAGTGGAGAGCAGTGAACATACTGGGTCAAGAGTGATACCAAACTGAACAGGCTGACTGCAGATACCTCAGGGTATGTAAGTAGCACCTACATGGAGGCTCATAGAGCCCTGCTGGTAGAGGTATGTAGGAGGAAGGCCAAGGTAGTGATGGAGTTTTCTACCCCCTCTCATTCTGGCATACCTCCACACATCCCGTGAACTACTTGGAATAATCTTATGATAACTACCTAGTTCCTTGATCTGAAACTTATTGTTATGCAATTTTATTCTGTATGACAAAAGGTGTGAGTTGATAATCCATCATACTCAATTCTACTAAGTTAAAGAAAACATATATTTCAACTGAAGAGATCAACTAGCAAGGTATGGCATTAAAGTTGCTAATTTGAATAGTGCCATCAGTGGTACTGCTATTATTTATCAGTCTCCCAACAGCAATTCCCTGAGTGATGTCAATGATCAAAAACTATTTAAACAAAACAAGAAATCATTAAAGAGAATAAAACAACTATAAAACAGAAACCACAAGATTAGAAATTACAGCAATAATCAGTAAGACAGAGAGAGCTCCCAAAATGAATTTCACAGAACTAAAATGACCATGCTAAAATCACAGCAGCATGCAAAGATTAAATAATTAATTATTTCAATTTAGAAATACAAACTACCGGTATTTTAAAATGCCTGGGAAAATAAATAAGAAAAGTTCTTTACCTGGCACCAGAAAGGCATTAAAATGTGTGTCAGGTGGGCCTCTCTGGCATTCCACAAGCAGAAAGCCTTTTCCCTCATGACTATTCTCTCTGCACCTCAGTTTGCAGGGGTACTCAGAGAAGAGTTTCAGATGATTATTTCAAGGCACAGATAAATGTAAGTGGGAAGAAAATATCATTCAGCTACTGAGGTCCCAAATCATGAAGGGCTTTAACAGTGAAAGCTATTCTGTTTGGATTGGTAGGCCTCCTGTGGCATGCAAATGTCAGGCATACCGATTTAGTGCACAGCTTCTAAAATCTATCTGGAAGCATGGTTACACACAAACCTCTCTACCAGTCTACTCATTTGCAGTGTCACCTTCTCCTTTAATAAAACATGTGACATGGACATATTAATAAATTATGTAGCATGCCCTCAATTAGTTTCCACCTACTCTTGTGCTGCTGATTTACCCTGAGTAGTTCCTGTATCACCATGATTTCAACCTCCTTCCCTATGCTACCCTACTTTATACCCCAATATGGGCCAATTCTTACCAATCATTTGTGTTCTCTTCCCACATCCCTTACTTGAAGAATAAAGAAAACCTAATATGGTATGTTCAACTTACAATGGTTCTTGTGTAGCATCTTCTAAGGAATTACCAGTAAACCACTACAAGAACAGGTGAGCAAAGATGAGCCAGTCCGTGGTATTATTACTTGGCTCATTGACAAGAAAGTAATCCCAGCCATCCAACAGTACTAACTTACTTCCCTGTAAGTCAGCAGTAGCCAACGTGGTACCCTCTAGATGTTATGGAGCCACCAACTCAAGTCAGAGTGGCCAATGGTCAGGGATGATGAAAATTGTAGCCCACAACATGTGCCAGGTACCACAATGGCTATCCCTACACTAAGTCACGAGGTTACAACTTTCACCATTCCTATCAACTTAGTCAATGATAAAGGTTTATGGGAGTTGTAGTTCAATTTCATCTGGGGACCCAAGATTGAAGAACACTATGATAGAAAAATAATGTAGTCAAATGGAATATAGCCAGCCTAGCATTTTGTCTAGGACAAGTATTTAAATTTCTTTGCAAATTCTACCCAAGTAAATTATTTCCTCATATTCAAGGTAGCATTTCAATGCATTCTATATTTCAATGTTAGTAACATATGTTGCGGTTAGGATGCAGATCCTTTGTGTCAAATCCAGTGAGCCATTTTTTAATCTAGCAGATTCATAGCATGCAGTGATGCCCATTACCTGCAAACTCTGTAGCCATCCAGGAAAAAGCTGAGAAAGAAAGAGAGTCTTTTGTAAGCAACTGCTCACCTATGTGGGCTCCACTGTTGTGACCAGCACATTCAGCTTCCTCTGGATGAAGTGTAAAAGCGTACAGAACAAAAGCCAAGAAATAAAGCAGAATAGTTAGATGCCCAGCCATGAATGCAAAAGAAGAGTTACTTAAAAATGACAACTGCAGAAAGCACAGCATAAAAAGCCTTCAATATGCCACTGCTTAAAAATAAATCACTGTGTTGTTCTGAAGTTGAGCAAGAGATTTTGGAGTACAGCAACATGCATATTTAACTTTTCACTGTTTTATTGCCTTATTCATGACAGAAAATAAAGAAGTGATTTTAAAAGGTGTTCTACTTTATATTTTAATGTAGGATAAAAAATACAACAGCTGAAACACAAAGGTAAAGAAATCTACAAAGAATATCAGGAGTTTTTGTATTTGGCTCAATGGATCAGACAGAAAGGGTATTTTTAATGAATATAACTTCTTAGGTATAAAATAGTATTGGTGCCTATTTTAATATACCAAATGTCTAACAAAATACTTTACAGCTTTTGGGTATATACAGATAGATAGATAGATAGATAGATAGATAGATAGATAGATAGATAGATAGATATAGATAACCTATCTAAAGAAATCAATGAGCTACAACTGCATGCTGCAAGTGAAAAGTCCCCCAAAGATTGACACCACAGCAGTAAAGCATCTGTCAAGCTGTGTTCCAAAATTGCACCCCTAATGACTGGAAAAGATCCACTTTATTCAGTGTCAAAGTTTGAATTTAAGAAAGATAATCTATTAGAGCCATGCAATAGGACTGACATCATCTTTAGCTCCATGGAAATGTCTTGTGTTAACATATCTGCTTTGTTCAGTTATGTTACTTTGCTAACATTCAGAGGTTTTAGCACACAGTCACTTCTGTTCTGCATACTTGACCCATGTGCAGAAACAGGCAGATCTGTTATGTTGGGCCCCCAAAATTCCTGCTATGTGAGGAGAAGGAAAAATACAAAGGAAGAAACCACATCTGACAATGGGATAACACATGTGGATCCCTGTGCCTTACCCCACAGGAATCTTCATGCACACATGCCAGTACTGTGCTGTAGGAACTACGTGCAGAAAGCAACATGTTCACAGTCTTCTACTACCACGATTCTCAGGACTGGAACAACAATTCCCGCAACAACAAAGCAACTGGCTGTTGTGACTACATATACTGCTATCTATATGGATTATTTTTTAATTGCCTCTAAGTCAGTGATGACCTAGAATACTTAGTTTTTAAGCCATCACTTGCAGCCCAGCAGGGAAACTTGTACATGTACCTTCAATTTCCTCTGAGAAGCGCAAAAGGGGGAAAAATAGGATGCAAAGTGATTATATGGACTGAAGACATAATGGAAGAATAAAAGGGGGGGAAACACCTACCACACTCAACTGTTTCCTCAGCTTAGAACAGCCAAAAGACAAGCAGACATGATTTACATTATATTCAGCACATAATAAAATGGGAAAAACAGAGCTGAGTAATATAAAGAACAGGTTAAGAGAATATTTTGCAGAAGTATGATGCACGGCACGTTCAACGTTTTGCTGCAAAAGCCTGTACCCCAATTTCTTTTTTGGGAGTGGGAAATGACAGAACCTCACTTTCAAAATGTGTACAGTTTTTTGGTGCGTATGCAAAGGCTATGTTCCTCTAAAACTGTTTAAGAGACAGAAAGGTTTGCACCAGCCCTGGGATGAAAAAACAACACATTAACTAGTCATGTTCTGCTTAGCATCATAAGTAAGAGACACTGGGTTTTCAATTGTAATTTTGAAATGGTTACACTCTTAAGTTGAAGTTAAGTTGTCTACAGGTTGTTGCTTTCATCCAGAGACTTCCTCTAGCCCAGAGCTTTCCAAACTTTTCATATTGGTGACACTCTTTTTAGACATGCATCATTTTGAGACGTAGTAATTCAGTTTTACTAGCAAACCAGAGGTTAAACTAACCCCTTATAAGAGCACAGGGAGCGTTTGTGTGACACACCTACACATTGCAGCTGACACACTAATGTGTCGTGGCACACAGTTTGGAAAGCTCTGTCTGAGCCCAGAAGGAGGGAACCTGAGGTTCTCCAGATGTTGCTGTACTCTGATTCCCATCAGCCCTAGCCAGTATGGCTAATGGTCATGAAGGATGGGAGCTGTAGTTCAGTGACATATGGGGGCGACAGGCTCCCCACCCCTGCCCTAGTTTATTAGACACATCCCAAAGCCAACTTACAATGCAATAGAACAAACTTTCTTTGGGCTCATTTCTATGCCTGCTTGCCCATCAAAGTCTCCCCTCCCACCAAAGACACAACTTCTGCTAGTACCACTTTTATTGCTCCTTGATCAAGCATCATTACTTTACACAGGTAGATTCTGATGAAATACAGATATCAGGGCACAACACACATACATATCAGTTTTAAAGGGCACATGCATGTAGTTATTCAGATTCTTGTCCCTTTACAATACAAGGAAGTTGCAATCACAAAGGACAGGACACCTACTTGAATGCGTTCTTAAGAGGCAAAGGATTAATAATAGTTCATATATGTGCTCTTTACAACTGATACAATGTATTATGAGAGAGTTGCTCTTACAGAGCAATACCATTATCTTCTCAGCCAAGAAAGCCCAAGATCTGCCAAATCCAAACACTTTGGATTGCGCTGTTAAGAAAGAATTAAATTATAGGCCCTGTTAAATTTGTCATAGCCCGCCTTCTTTGAACCAACCCAGGAAGAGCTTAGTTGCTTAGCTGAGAAAGAAATGAAGAAGAGGACAAATACTTACTGGGGAAGAAAAGCCTCCTTCAGAATTTATTTTTTCAATGAGGATAAATTTTCCCACCTGAACTATTAAGGGTGTTGTATTTATGAAGTGAGCAGTGTGTGAGATCTGTTAACACAAAACTTGGCCAGCTCATTACCATGAAAGCCCTTTGCATTCACAAGGAGAGACCAGATTTCCATTGGCATGCTTGGACCCCTTTGGAGGCTACATCAACAAGAAAGCTTCCCGCATGGAGCGCAATCCATGAAGTTGCATTATTATTAGTCACCGATGTGGGTACCTGCTACTTTGATGTGAACCAAAGTATCTAACATTTCAGTTCTATAACGTTGCCTACTTATATTTGGCATGAATTATAAATACTGTTAGCCATCTCAGTTCTTAGATATCAAGCCCTTATACAGCTAAAACAGCACAAAATGGAGATGGGGGGGGCATTATGGAAGGAAATAGCCAAGAAACTACAAAACAGCACACTGAAGACTGAGCATGCTCAATGAGCAATATTATGTTAATGAATATTCAGTCACTTTCTATTGAAAATCTCAAAGCAACTTGACAAGATTAAAATAAAATAAACAGTAGATTTTAAAACAATATACAATACAAAATTACTAAAATGTGACTGGAACAAAATCTTGGCTGACTGGGGGTGGAGGAAAAAAGGCTGTGTACATGTGTGTACTGAACAGGAGCATGCCACACTACAAATAAGAATAATTGTGGTTCCACTTTCTTATATATTTTTCTAAGATGGAAAGGCAAGTTTGGTTAGAATGGATAAAGAAAAAATTAAGCATGCAAAAGAAATATAGTTGTAAGATGCACAGAAAGGAAACTGACAAAAGAACTGGGCTGATGAAGTAACACAAATTACTTGAATGTAAATTGGAACACAACTGATGATTTATATCAAGGATCTGTTTCATTATTAGTTGAACATGCAACTGCTTTGCGACAAGGTTCTAAATGTTTGCCATTTGCTATGCATAACAGATGCATGACTCTATCCAGTATATTTGGGGGAAAGCAGGAGTCATTCAGTTCAGTTACTGGCCTGCATCACAGTGCACAGCAGCTCCATTTTATAAATGAGCATCAATTGACAAACTATCATAAGCAGGATCACTAAGATTTTCGTGGACGTATAAAAATCTTAAGGTATACAATTGAATTTCCAAGCTATACTGAAAATATTTAACAAAATTTGTACGTAAAAAGATTTGCATGAGAAAGTATAAAAACAAAAAATGCTACTGTATTTTTTTAAGTGGATAACTTTTAGGCAAAAATACTGAAATTCTTCAAATGCACTCTTCTGTTTGATGACACAGCAGACTGCAAAGATGAAGCCTGTATTAATGACGTCACCACAGCAGCAAGTGACCCAAGACAAGATGACACTGACTTTATATAATTTAGGACTGCAAATAGTCATAAAAAGTGAGGTCAAAGTCTGCTGTCCTTGCAATAGTAGGGATTATTAGAGGAAGACTCCTCACTAAATGTCAGGAAGAATACTAGGTTTGAAAGAAGAGTGAAGATGTGTTTGGCTTGCTGACAAAACAGATAGGAGTTACAGTGTAGAATTCGACAAAATGAGTTTTGCTTTCAGTGTTTGGGCGCCACATAAAAATTTGAATTGTGCACAATTAATTCTCAAAATTATAAAATAGGTTCTATCTTGCTTGAATGCACACCATACTAAATCACATGATATTGATATTGAACTATATAAATATATTTGACAGTGATTAAATATTTCTTCTCTCACACTCAGTGAAAATTTTAAAAAGTATATAATTCAGTTTATATTTAATATCAAAATTACTATTTTATTTTGGTTATACACTTAACTAGGTCTTTCAGAGATTAACCATTACACAATGCTAATTATGGATTAACAATATTAACTTATTATTAGTCATATGAATGAGAAGACATGTGATACAGCTTAAATATAAAAGCAAACTACCATGGTAAAAATCATGGTTCTGTTGGAAAGAAGGTGTTTTGGCCAGTATTGATTTTAATTAACTGATTTTAATTACTGATGGTTCATGCTCTCTTTTGAAGACATATTACATCAAATGAATGACAAGTTTAAGGGCACGTGCATAAGTTACACCATATAACAAATGTCACCAATTTCATGCAAATGTAGTCCAGTGCTATCCTATGTCAGAAATAGAACCAGTTCACAAATATAAATGACTGTTTCTCCATGCTCCTGACCTGCAACACACACACACAATTCCATGCAACCATTTTATATTAATTTTCCAAAACCCCACAGAAAGTGGCTCATCATCTTGCTGTCCAACTTCAAGTACACCAATAAAATGATTTGGTTTAGAGTAATGTTACTGTCTTTGTTCTATAGAAGAATGAACTACTGTGTTTTTTTAAAACTAGAACTCTGAAACCTTCAAACATGCTATTTTAGTCCATGATGAGAGATACTGTGCTTTCACATCATTTGCTTTTGATATAATTCTAATTAGGCACACAGAAAAAGTACTTGCTAGAATATTCTTGCTACATTTTAAAACTTATGCCTTAATGTTTTTGCATATTTTTGATCAAACCCACTTCTTATAAGTCCAATTCAGTTCTAATAAAAAAACCACACAGAAAATTTGATAAGCATATAAGAGTGGTAATAGATCATATATCAGCATGATATTTATTGATATGTTCTAAAAACATACTCCAAAGCAGCTTCACACAACCTCCAGATATTGTTGGACTATGCTTCAAAAGTAGATGGATGAGCCTGAAAAAAGCACTGACTTCACATGTGTCCCCTTTGTGTAGTATTTAAATACCCAGTGAGTCATTAAGAATGCCCTTCCAATAATTAGAGATTGGCATATTTATTATTTTATTAACTGTAGGGAATAGGTTTTGCATAAGTATTAATGTCGGAAGCAGGGGTAAACCATTTTCTTTAACGAAAATCCCATTCCTGCAGCATCACAGGTTTCGGCCTGCTGATATATCTTAAGATACCAGCGGCTTATCTTAAAAAGAGCTGATACAAGACATATTTGTGTGAACGAAGGAGTATGATTTCTAAACAGACTTACATGATTTTCTATTGGAAACTTTCAAGGGCTGAACCTGTACATCTGATCTTCTTAGTGCAAGCCTCCTATAAAGTGATTTGGGGGAGGGGGGGGAGACAAGCAAAACTCTTTAATTTTCATAGCTATTTTGAGATTAACACTCCATATCAGTCTTTTCCAAAGTCTCCTGATTTTTAGAAGACATATTCCTAAACAATACAGTCTACTCAAAGTCTATGAAATTAAATCCTAGAAGGGTTTTTTATGTTCTCCAAACACAGCTGCAGTTGTTATTCATGCATAGTACATCAATAAAGATACAGATACCAATGTACTATTTTCCATATGTTTTTCCTTTCCAAGGTGGATCACAAATATTCTATAAGGTTTTGTCATTATTAATGTGAATAGACAAATAAAGAAAACCAAACTACTTGGGCAACAACTTACGAAGTTCAGACATTTTACCATAAGACAAAACTTGAAAGTTGATTGACCTTATAATCCATAAGTGCAGGCATAACAATTATATCAAAGATATACTGATCACATTTTAAGTATCAAAGAAATCAGAAACTGCTCACCTTTCTTGGAAATGCTTTGATGGAATTAAGCCTGCCCTGGGATTGGCATTACCTTCAAGCTTGGCTTGCCACCAAGTTGCATCATCCTGGCTCATGATCTGAAGAATATCACCTTTTCTGAAAGGAAGTCCAGCTTCTTTACAGGGAATTGCTTTATCCTCACTGGGATCATAGTCAAACAGAGCTTTCATGAAGATCTGGAAGAAGACGGCCTTATTAGTAATTAAATGTCTTATTACAACCCCCAGTGTGGTGGGATGATGAGCTGCTTGTGCGTAAAATGCAAGTCCCTCAGAGTTTGATCAGGTTTTCAAACCTCTGCCTGTGACGGAGCCCCTCCGGCATGGCTGCGTCAATCGCTAGTAGAATCCGAAAGTGGTTGCTTTCGGAAACGTTTCCAACATAAAAGCTCTTTCACGGAAACACGTCTTCTGGACTCTCTGCGTGACAGTTTCCGGCGAGGCGTGGGTGTCCCTATAGGAGGTCCTGAGACCTCTCCACTGTTTTCGCTGGAAACGTCTCTGAGCCACCCCTCCGACTCACTTTCCCTGGAAGTTCCTGCTCGCCCCCTACTGGTTCCCTCTTCAGCTGCTCCGTCTCTTTCAACCTGAGGGAGCCTTTGCACCTCCTGTCCTTCCGATGGCAGTTCCCTGACATCCACCTCCCCTCCAGGGCCCCCTTCACCCCCTCCCGTCTCCTCCCCTCCGGGCTGGGAGGAAGTAAAACCCCTGAAAGAACCTTCCTCATCGTCCGAAGTTTCGAACACTTCCCTCCACCTGCTACTGTCCCTCGTCTCTCGATACTCCTCGTCTTCGGAGTCTATTCCCTCTTCCAACTCCGACTCCGTGAATCCTTCCATTTCCTGTTCCTCGTCGGTGGTGCCGAAGTACTCCCTCCTAAACCTTTCTACCGGCTGTGGTTTCCTAGGGAATCTTTGGTGGAACGTTTCTGTTAAAACCTCGTCATTGACCTCCCCTGCAGTCACCCAGGTGTTTTCTGACTCCGGTTCCCCTTCCCACGCCACCAAATACTCTACCTGATTTCCCTTCCACCTGGAATCGAGGATTTCCGCTACATGGTTGCTGCGTTCCCTCTCTTCCAAGGCTGGTCCCCTGACGTGCTCCCCTTCACGTCCCCCCCTGTATGGTGACAGTAACGACCTGTGGAACACTGGGTGCAATTTCATGTGGTTGGGTAACCGGAGTTTGAAAGCCACCGGGTTGACCTGCTGAATGACCTCAAAGGGTCCCAATCTTCTGGGCCTCAATTTCTTACAACCCCCTTTGAACGGCAACCCTTGGGTTGACAGCCACACTTGATCCCCCACCCTTATGGTTTCACCTTCCCTTCTGTTCTTGTCTGCCTGCTTCTTATATTGTGCCTTGGCCCTTTCTAAGTTGAGCTGGAGCTGATGATGGATCGCTTCCATCTCTTCTACAAAATGTTCAGCCGCTGGAACGCTCCATCTCTCCCCTCCCTCCCCTGGAAATGCCCTGGGGTGACACCCGTAGTTAGCCAAAAAGGGGCTCATCCCTGTGGACACATTCTCCGCATTATTGTAGGCAAATTCTGCCAGCGCCAACTTTTCGACCCAATCGTTCTCTCTGTCATTGACATAACACCTCAGATATTGTTGAAGAATGCCATTTGCTCTTTCCGCCTGCCCGTTGGTTTCAGGGTGCCGGGCCGTTGAAAAATTGACTTCCACGTGCAGCAAGCTCATGAGCTTCCTCCAGAACCTGGAAGTAAATTGTTTGCCGCGGTCTGAGATCACCCTCAAGGGAGCCCCGTGCAACCTAAAGATGTGTTCTACAAACAACTTCGCTGTTTCTTCCGCTGTGACTGCATGTGAGCATGCTACAAAGTGGCACATCTTTGTTAACAGGTCTACTACTACCATGATGGCTGTTTTCCCCTTGGACTTCGGCAGATCCGTCATAAAATCTATTGATACCGCTTCCCAAGGCCGTTCTGGTGTGGGTAATGGTTCTAATAACCCTGCCGGCGCCCGTCTTTCCCCTTTGGCTCGCTGACATTGGTCACACCCTCTTACATACTCCCTTACATCTTCCCTCACCTTGGGCCACCAGAATTCCCTGGTAACCAACCACATGGTCTTGTGTTGCCCAAAATGTCCCGCCGTGGGGCTATCGTGCAACTGCTTGAGTACTCTCCCCCTCAATTCACCTTCGGGTATATACAGTGCCCCTTTGTAATACAATGCCCCATTTCTTTCCTCAAAACCTTCGGGGCTCTCGCCCTCCCCCCTGAGTCCTCTGAGCTTATCCTGGGCATATTCATCATTTTCCGTTTCCTCTACCAGTTCTCGTTGCCCCACCAGCGCCGCCCCACACACCCAGCGGTCCTCAGGGATGACATGTCTCTCTTCAATCGCCCCCTCCCCCTCCCAATACTCTGGTTTGCGTGAGAGAGCGTCCGCCCTGACGTTTTCTGGACCTGGCACATAACAAATTTCAAAGTTGAATTTAGAGAATTCCTGTGCCCATCTCACTTGTCGTTGGTTGAGCACTCGAGCTGTTCTCCAATACTCTAAATTCTTGTGGTCGGTGCACACTTGCACCTTGTGTTGTGCCCCAATTAATAAATGTCTCCACCTCCGGAACGCTTCGTGAATGGCAAGTAGTTCCCTGTCATACACCGTGTAGTTCCTCTCGGATTTATTCAGCTTCCGCGAGAAGAAGGCACACGGTCTCCACTCTGACATACTCCTCCCCGGTTGAAGAAGTACCGCCCCTACCGCCCGGTCGGACGCATCGGTTTCCACTCTCATGGGTTTTCGTAAATCCACATGCAGAAGTTGTTCTTCCGAGGCGAAAGCCCTTTTCAGTTCTTCAAATGCTCGCTCCGCCTCCGCCGTCCAAACAAATTTCTTCTTGCTGCTGAGGCAGTCGGTGATGGGCGCCGTCAAGTGGGCAAAGTTCTTGATGAACTTCCGATAAAAGTTCCCAAACCCCAAGAATCTTTGCACATCCTTCTTGGTCTTCGGTGTCTTCCATTCCAGTACCGCTTGGACCTTGCCTGGATCCATGGCCAATCCCTTGTCTGACAAGCGGTACCCCAGGAATTCCACCTCCTTGGTATGAAACTGGCACTTCTCCAGTTTCACCCACAGCTGGTTGGCTTGCAGCCTGCCCAACACTTCTCGAACGTCCCTCACATGCTGCTCCTCATCCTCCGAATACACCAACACGTCGTCTAAAAAGGCCACACAGTTCTTGTAGAGCAAAGGCCCCAGAACGTGGTTAATAAACGCTTGAAAGCACGCGGAGCCTCCTTGTAGACCGAAGGGCATAACGAGGTATTCAAAGGCTCCCAAAGGGGTGAACATGGTGGTCTTCCATTCATCTCCCTTCCTTATGCGTATCAGATTGTACGCCCCCCGCAGGTCCAGCTTTGTAAAAATCTTTCCCTTCCTTACCCTGGTCAAAATGTCATCAATTCGGGGCATAGGGAAAGCCAGGGGTTCCGACACTGCATTCAAGGCCCTGAAGTCACACACAAGTCTCGGCTTATCTGTGTTTTTTTTTGTCCACAAAAAACACTGGGCTGCCCCCCACCGCTCGGGACTCTCTGATGAAACCTCGCTTCAGGTTTTTGTCAATGAACTCCCTCAGCTCCTGCATCTCCCTGTCGGACATGGCGTACAGCTTGCCCACTGGGAGTTGGGCCCCAGGGAGTAGGTTGATTTGACAGTCAAAGGGTCTATGCGGCGGCAGTTTGTCTGCTTCCCTTTCGCTGAATACGTTGCTCAGATCTGCGTATTGCGGGGGCACCTTCCCTCTGCCCATTACTTCCATCCCGGCTAGGGTGACTCTGTCTCCGCCCTGAACCTTCCCCTGCTTGCAGTGTTCTAGGCAATGCGCTGACCCAAAGGAGACCACCCTCTGATGCCAGCCCACTAGCGGATCGTGTAGCGCCAGCCAGCTCATCCCCAAAATGATGGGAGCTCCTCCCAAGGTGGCCACATTAAACGCTATCCGTTCGGTGTGCCTTGCCACCCTCATTATCATCGGGACAGTCTGTTGGCTAACTTCTCCTCCCAACAGCTCTCTGCCATCAATCGTGGTCACCTGCAAGGGATTACTTAAAGGGATGGTCTGTATCTGGTGCTCAGCTGCAAACTCCTTACTCATAAAATTACAGGAGCTGCCTGAATCCAAAAGCGCCTTGACCTGTAGGGGGTGTCCATTTGGCAGCTCTAGTGACACTTCTATCACTAAAGCAGGTCTGGGTGGTTCTGGCGTGGGCACTTTCACTGCTCTTTGGCCTGGCTGCTGTGCCCCGACGGTGGCAGCCAGGCGTTGGCTTTTACTTGCTCCTTGTTTTCCTCCTCCCTTTCCCCCACAGCTCCTGCCATCCCTTGCCATTCCTTTCTTTGTGGGCAGACTCTGGCAAAGTGCCCTGGCTGTTGGCAGAGATAACATTTCTTGGCGCTCTTTCCCTCCTTCTTCCGCCCTTCACTGGGATTTGAAACTGCGCGCGCCCGCGCTGTTCCAACTTCCATCGGCTCTGCCGACGGGAAAGGTGGCTCTGGAATGTCCGGAATGCGCAGTTCCCTCCAACGTTCTCCTTTCCCTTCCCGCCTTTCCAAAGCTCTCGCTTCCTGGCGCGCTCCTATGGCCAGCGCG
The DNA here is from genome assembly GCF_964188315.1 of Podarcis muralis. Lineage (NCBI taxonomy): Eukaryota > Metazoa > Chordata > Lepidosauria > Squamata > Lacertidae > Podarcis > Podarcis muralis. The sequence continues at coordinate 21,187,012 of NC_135666.1, read as the reverse complement.
GATTTGGTCAGCTGATCCATAGACTCCGCCCTTGGCCCCCGGGAAAGTTCATCTTTAACGGCCGAAGAAAGCCCCTCTTCAAAAAGCATTTGGATGGGTTCCGCCGATAGGTCCCACCCCAATTTATGAATCAGCATAGTAAACTCAGTCCAGTACTCACGGACAGATCGGCTCCCCTGTTTGCAAGCCATTAACTGCCTTCGTACCACCCCCTGCTCAATGTCACTGGAAAACATCAGGTCCATGGCACGAAAAAACTTCCTCGTGTCCTTTAGTATCTCATTATTCACTGCCATCAGGGGTCGAACCCAATCCTTCGCCCCCCCTTCGAGATGGCCAATTACAAAAGCCACTCGCGATTCCTCGTCGGGGAAGTCATCATACTGCAGGTTGAGAGCGTATTGCATCTCAGTTCTAAAGGCATGATAGTTTCTGGGATCTCCCCCGAATTTCTGCACCAATCCTGGCACCTTTCTGGCTATCGAGGTGGTTTTCTCCTTTCCCTTTTCTGCATCCTGAGCCCTCCTCTCCTCAAGCCTCGCCGTTTGCATGGCCAGCTGGATCTCCAACGCCCTGTACCTTTCTTCCAGGCTTGGACCTCCTCCAGCTGCTCCTGCTCCTCCGGTTCCGGCTGGGTCGCTCATGATGCCGCTGCTTGCACAAGCTGGCTTTCAGGGACTTTCGGATTGCTGTGGTGGGATGATGAGCTGCTTGTGCGTAAAATGCAAGTCCCTCAGAGTTTGATCAGGTTTTCAAACCTCTGCCTGTGACGGAGCCCCTCCGGCATGGCTGCGTCAATCGCTAGTAGAATCCGAAAGTGGTTGCTTTCGGAAACGTTTCCAACATAAAAGCTCTTTCACGGAAACACGTCTTCTGGACTCTCTGCGTGACAGTTTCCGGCGAGGCGTGGGTGTCCCTATAGGAGGTCCTGAGACCTCTCCACTGTTTTCGCTGGAAACGTCTCTGAGCCACCCCTCCGACTCACTTTCCCTGGAAGTTCCTGCTCGCCCCCTACTGGTTCCCTCTTCAGCTGCTCCGTCTCTTTCAACCTGAGGGAGCCTTTGCACCTCCTGTCCTTCCGATGGCAGTTCCCTGACACCCAGTCTCCGGTTTTTATTGCTTATTGGCATACAAACAACATGCGTAAAAATACAATTGTAAAACACATTTACATATGGGTACAAAATATATTTCAGCCAGCAATCTGAGTAAGTCCCTTTTTCTAAGTAAAGGACCTCTTACCTTTCCTTCTTTAGATGCAGTTTCTTCTTTGATACTGGGTATAATTTTAAATGTAATGGCTCCTTGCGACTGGGACTAAAAGGATGTGAAAAACAAATTATCAAAGCATTCAGTACAAGTTAAAGAAAAACAATAAGGAAGGTAGAGCTAATGCAACTTGTAGTGCTAGTTAACTTGATGTGATTAACATCTTAGTACCTCTTTATAATAGGCTGTGCTACGATATTCTCTTCTGTCCTAAAAACAGACACGTTCTGATAATTTATGCAAAAGTTTGTTAACAGAGTGTTTACAATCAAGTGGTGTATAAATTGTTATGGATTTTAAAAAAGAAAACCATAAAATAAAGAAGTGAATAGCCTCTCTTGATCTATCAAAGAGTTAATGAACCAAGAAATAAAGGATATAAAAATAACCAATGCAAGAAGAAAGGCCAAGTCAGGCAGGAGGAAAAAACTGAGGACTGTGCCTGCCTCCCAGAGTTCTTTGCTCCTGCCTCCATCACGTGCCAGGGGTTGTAACGCAACCCATTAAGCTCATCATCAACTGCCTTAAATTATTCCATTTGTAACCTACCAGAATTTGTATAATTTCTTCTGGTTTTTTATCATCTACAGGAATTCCATTAACTTCCTTAAGTTCATCGCCAACATGAATGAGACCTGTGGAGCATATTTATTTAATAACCATTTTAAAGTTCAATACAATTGTGCGTATCTAACATTGTTTCAAGTCATGGTCATTCCTACTCCGCAAAGCACAACAGATTTCTACTTCTCTTCTACCCAAATGCAATTTTGTAGCAAGGTCTTTCTGTCTCTCTCTCTTTGGGAAGGCAAAAAAGAATTGTGTTTGTAGTTGTTTACTTTAATATTAAAGGTAAAGGGACCCCTGACCACCAGGTCCAGTCGTGACCGACTCTGGGGTTGCAGCGCTCATCTCGCTTTATTGGCTGAGGGAGCCGGCGTACAGCTTCCGGGTCATGTGGCCAGCATGACTAAGAAGCTTCTGGTGAACCAGAGCAGCACACGGAAACGCCTTTTACCTTCCCGCTGAAGCGGTACCTATTTATCTACTTGCACTTTGACGTGCTTTCGAACTGCTAGGTTGGCAGGAGCTGGGACCGAGCAACGGGAGCTCACCCCGTCGCAGGGATTTGAACCGCCGACCTTCTGATTGGCAAGTCCTAGGTTCTGTGGTTTAACCCACAGCGCCACCCGCGTTCCTAACTTTAATATTACTATGGTTTTATTGTAATGTGATTGTTTTTAATCTTTCTGCCCAGAGAACCTTTGTTACAGGAGAGCATATAAATGCTTAGTGCACAGAAGTGCTCAACTGTGAAACTGCGATACAGAGAGGCTGATTTGATACCTTCCTTCTTGCTGAGTTTCTAAATGTATTTCACTAATGAGATAATTTTCAAACTGCTAAATTGCATCCATAATACCAAAATCCTATCAGAGATCCTATCACAATAATCTAAAATAATATACATGGCAGAAACCACAAAAAGGTTTCTGGATGCAATTACCTACTTTTACCAAGCAATTTAGAATTCATTTGAAGCACCAGGCTGGCCATCACATCTCAGAAATCACACTTTTAAACATTCTTACCACTTCTATCTGCAGCACCTCCACGCATTATTCGAGCCACAACAACAGCTCCAGTCTGTTCATCCCTTTTAATAGTAGCTCCCTTTAAAAATAAATTGAAACATTATTATGATTTAATGCTGGGCTACACTGAACAGTTTTCTACCAGCAACCTTTCAGTAACTTGAGGAAGGTAACTATATTTGAGATTCCTGTCTTTACAAATGAAGTTATCAGGACCCCTCTATTCCCTGGGTGTTAAAGTATTTGTGAGGTGTTCGAGTACTGAACAATGAAAACATTAACACTACATATAGAAGACTGCAAAAGTCTAGATTTTGTTTTTGTTCTAAAAGACTACATTCAGAGGAGTTTTCCACATCTCCCACATTATCTGTGCTTAAAAGAACATCCCACTTTAGAACACAGTAATTACTATTTGGACTAAGGAGTCTTGGGGAATCTTGGATAGTTTCACCAAGCAAAATTAAGTGACCTGAAAACCATTCTACATTTCAGTACTGCTTTGGAAAACACATGGTGAAGGATTCAGTGTTTTTAAAAAGTGGAATATTTCTTACATTACGGTAACTGTTTTTACAATTATAAAACAGGTACAAGACAAGTGCAGCAGCATGAACAAAGACATATGTAGGAGATGGCTGGTGCGGAAGCCTACAGGAATGAGTTACTACTTTCATTCACACTACAAATTACCACCACCAAGCTTTCTCTGCGGTGATTTGTGGCAACAGAGATGGGTTGAAATGGAAACTGAACTTTGTAATCTAAATCTAATCAGATCTCCTATCAGCCCAGAGAGCCAGTAAGCCAGGGGTGGGGAATATCAGGTTCAGAGACCCAATGCAGCCCTCCAGGCCTCCCTATATATCCTTCTGAACTCTTCCCAGGTCACACCTCTCTCCCCAGACCATATACCTAACCAGCCTTGCTGAAGTGCTTTCCCCTAGCTGCTGGAATATTTCTCTGAACTGCAATAATTTCTATTGCCTAGCGGTCATTTTTCCTCTGGTCACTGCTGTGCATACACAACCTGCCTGCCTGCCTCCAGGCACTGCAGTTGTCTGCAAGGGATCCCCCACAGTGGTGTCAAAGTTGCCAGCCTACATGTCACATTTGCAGACATCTTTATATGGCAGAGCTGATCTGCCAATGGACCTGGTGCCTGAGGCCAGCTCCCCATAAAGCACATCCTTGGGAGCCTGCCATCTTCCATTCTGTGGTCATGACCAAGCCAGTGTTGATATCACTGAGACAGAAGTGTGAACATCATGGGAACTGAGGCTTGGGAGAGTACATCTTTGAGATTTTGTCCTGCCATGTGATGCCCAAAATCATCCTGATTTGGAATTTGGTATTTGGAAAGTGCTGAGGCATCACTCCTGGAAGTTGACCACAACTCACTTTGATAAAGCAGCATGCTTAATATGTAAGCATGGACGATCTTAATCTTGGTATTAGCCATTGCATTACATTTTCCCATACCCTTTTGGAGAGGCAAGCCATTGCCGTAGCTGCCTTACCAATATGTCTGTTCAGCTCAGTGTCAATGAAAAGGTTGCTGGTCATAATGGAGCACAAATTTTGTGCACCACTCATATTTATTAGCACCTCATCACTTTCCTACCCCACTCCAAGAGACACTCATAGCCTTTCCTCCAACATGCAGAAATGTTATTTCAAACTCCCCCTTATTAGTGTATAATTTGTGCACAACTGTGCAATGACACTGGCTCATATTTTTGAGTGTCAGGTATGATTTTATTGTTATTGGTTTTTTAAAAAAACCTTACCAGCGGTTCTCTATTTTTCACTAGCCTGATTATTTTCACAGAGTCTTCATCATCATCAATATCATCAGGCATGGGAGGCAGCACTGGGTCGTAGTTCTTTTGGGCAACAGTATCATGCACAGAAAGCAAAGCCTGAAAAAAATCACATTAAAAAACAACCCAATTCACAATTGGACCTTGATAAAATGGAAGTTTACCACTAATGCAGTTTTGCTATTACTATTGCAGGGCTCACATCTGACCATTTGTCTGGAGCTACGTTCTTGTCTCAGTCTATGGACAGTACTTTCTTTCTTAACTGGAAGTGTGAACAGTACAGTAGTGAAGTACTTGTCTGCTTAAGTTACTACTGGAGTAAGCTACACCAATTTGAAAAGAAAGTGGAAACACACCCTGAAATTGTTTGAACATAGCAGGGAGAGAGCAAAAGAATATTTGTTACATCTTTTCCTTCATTTGGTTTGGAGGACACCTTTTATTAAAGTTGGCAAAACTATAATACAATTGTAAATTCCTTAGGCATGAATAAAGAGGAAGTTATCCCATGCAAGCTGAAGTCTTTAATCTTTTCATTTTCTTTCCATGAACAAAGACTGTGTGTACCTTACAACTTGTCTTTACATCAGAGGATGCTATTGGAAAATCTTCTACATTTCCAGTTTCACAATCTAAAAGTAAGATCATATTCACACAGGCAGCTCTGGAAAAGTTATTTTGTTTTAGCTACAATTCTATGTGCATGATTCATTAATATAAACATGTTCCATATTTAGAACTTTAAAGGAGGTATGATTCAAATTCCTATACTACCTAAATATAAATATTGATGTTCAACTAAATTCTTAGACATGATCTAGCTGGAGATGAGTACTGAGAAACCTTGCCATGTCTAGATGTGGTGCAATATTTTTCAGATTAAAGCATTGATCATTTATCATTTCACAATGCATGGATCTGTAAAGAAGAAGAATGCAGTTGGTAGAGCATGAGACTCTTGATCTCATGGTAATAGGTTCAAGCCCCACTTTTGGGCAAAAGATTCCAGCACTGCAGGGGGTTGGACTAGAAGACCCTTATTGTCCCTTCCAAACTCTACAATTCTCTGAAACATTTAAAATGCCTGTTCCTAATTCTAATTCAAAAGTTGACAAAGTGAGGATGATCACAATAACTCCACTCCAATGCTATTACTTGCTCCTGATACTGTCAAAAGAATACTGATTAGGGGTATTAAAATGCCACTAGTGTAACTCAGCTGCATATTTGTATATATATTATTTGAAATCATATTAGGCTATTTTCTCCTTTAACTATTTCAGTTTTATTGTTGCATGTAACTTCCTGTAACAAAAAAAGGCGATTTCCCATCCTGAAAATATTTTGAACGTTTTACATCCACCAGTCAGAACTGTTAGTCATACAGAGATAGTCAACACAAAAGTAGTGACTTTTGCCTTCTTACACTCCTGCTTCCTCCTGCTCAGGGCTAGTAACCTAGGGATATACTTTGGACTGTCTAGCTATTCTAGTTCACACTTCATGCCATCTGTTTAAAATTCCTCCCGACTGCACCTCTTGCCACCATTTTACTAATTCAGTTTTCCATTCTTTCAGAAGGAGAAAAACGAGTTTTTCAAACATCAGGTGCTTTGGGTAGTGTCCAATGAAATTCTCCCCGAAGCAGAAGGACCTCTGTCTGTACAGTAAGACTTCCCCTCTTTCTCTCTTCTCCCCAACCCCAAGCTGTTCTGAGGGTTCTCAGATTTGAAGGGGAAGGGGGAGCAGCCCTGTTGCACAGGTAGAGGCCATTGTGCTAATGGGACAACTGCATCTGATAGAACCCTTTGTCCTTTAATTATCAAGTTCCTTTTTATAAAACAAAACCAAACCCTAAATAATGACATTGTAGAGCCATTCACAGCTGAAGCAGACATATATGCTGCCACGATCTCTAGTGAGACAATTTCTGCAGGCTTGTAAATTGCTTCGAGGAGAAAACAAGCATTTTGGTTACTTGTAGTTGTTTCGCTCTGGTTGTATGCAAATTGTTTCTGCAATTATGATATTATATAAAATAAAAAGGACACCTGAATCTGTAACAGATATAAATGTTGCAATAAAGGGAACATCATTTTTGCTGCTCCATCTAAATGATCTGTACATAGTTGGGGGTTAATTTCTTAAAATAAAATATCCAAGAGGAAAATTATGTCATTTTCTTTTTCCTTCCTGAGTGATCTGAGATAGATATTTGATTTGTTGTTTTCTGGCTTTACAGTTTTCAAAGAGACAGATCTGTTGCTTGATTTATGTGCACAGATTTTCAAATTCACTCATAGCAACCTGACACGCCATGAGTACCCAGTTATTTATGTATAAATAAATATGACATAAGAAGCTTATGTTTTACTCCACAAAAGGCAATTCATATACCAAACTGAGACAGGTCAAAACAGTGTACGTCATTTCATACAACATCTTTTTATATCTAATGGTAGAACACTTAAGGAGCTGAAGTGCAAAGCTAATCAAAGGCAGGAGCAGTTCTCCCACTAGCAGACCACTGATCCTGGGAAGACCAATGCAACTTCCACTTTATCGACACTTGTGACAACCTCCAGGCAGGTATGCACCAGCCTCATTAACATCCAGATCCAGAAATCCACAAGCATTTCAATAGACTTTGCGTATGAGCTCAGCAACCACAAATAATTGGTTTTGCAGCAGGTTAAACTGTGATCACTTCTATCCTTGCCAACTACTGCATCAGGGCCATAGGCTTCTTTGGTATTAAGCCGTACAGCCAAAGTGTATTTTACACGAATAATGTTTCTATTTTAGTTGCTTCCTATGAAAGTGTAATATCTTTGTTTCAAATAAGGGTATGATTAACAAATATGTCATGGAACATTCTGCTTTGGCCTGTAATTAATGCTTATAATAATCTACCCAAAGTTTCTTATGAATCCACTGAAGCCAAAAAGAAACCACTGAGGGGGAGACAAGCCAATAGTGTAATAGTATTTTCCTGGCTTGGAGCAAAAACTTGTAATTAACCATGAAGCTCATCCAGCAAAGGATGGCATGTATTTTGAAATCCACTAGATTCTTTGGCTTAGATGTCGTTCTGTGAAGGTATGATTTATTTGGAATTTTAATCCCAGTTCATATTGATTACCCAGGATTCACTTAGGGGATACAAAAATACGCCCCCCCCCCCCAATACATTTCCCAACAATTTGCCCAATTAACTTGCTTCCACCCCAAACACTGTTTAAGATATTCAGGCAATTAATTTAGATAAATTTCCCAGAGTGGTGAGTTGCAAGACTATAAAGGGCCTTTGAAAATATGTTTATTTGCAACTCCTAGCAAGTGATTTCAGGATAAATAATTGCAATTTAAAGAGGCAATAGAACTGTACCCTCTCTATTTCTACCTATCAAAAGCCAAAAGTCTTACTGTCTGGCTCCAAGCAACAAAGAGTTCTACACTAAGCAATAGCTGTCAAATACACCTCTGTGTGTCTCTGCTGACCCTATTGTGACAATTCCTAAAGGAGGAGACTCAGTTCAGCTTCTGGCTGCCTCATACATGCAAAACAACTGCATTTTCTTTCAGTGGAAGCATGCACAGGATTGTATGGAATGGCTTCTGTGTAAACCAGCTTCTACTGGGATACAGCTTGCAGCAGCTATCTCTGCGACTGCAGTGGTTGTAAGAGCTGCCCCATTCTTAGAAATGGCAGGTGCAAGTAATATCAGCACACAGTCCTTTGAGGAATATATGGAATTTGATATGCAAAGTAGCTTTGGTGCTTTATTAAAATGTTCATTAAATCTATTCAGAGTGGTAACTGAGAAGGAATTTGCTTTAAAACAAAATTAAACTTGGCACAATTTACACTGAAATTTAACAGAGGTATATCTTTAATCAGTATAAATTTATTGAATGGAAGAACTTGGCTGTTTCCCCAGTTGTTGGGGGTTTTGTGTGTGTGTGTACATTATGATAGAAAACTGTATGGAAGTGAGACTGCCTTAAGGTATTATATGCAGCATATGTCTTGCCTTCATATTCAGGCAATGTTAGATCTGTATAACTGTTTATGCCATTTTACTTTCTCTCCCAAGAATGCCACAGTGGTTTGCCAGCACTCCTTGTTTCTGCACTCCTACAGAAAAAAAGCAGAACAGAGAGTAACAAGCGCAAAATGTGTCTTAATGGAATTAGCTACAAAGACAAGCAAGTGGAGGCTCCCTGCAACTATGTAGTCTGCTGCTACCTGCGTCTTGCAGACAATGGTAACAAGCAAAATACTCATAATAAAAGTTTTATTTGTCAGGTTATTTCTTATTGGCATATTTGTCATGCAACAAAAAATGTGAAGTTGCTTCGACTTAGCACTCCCCCAAAGGCCTGCTTAGATGCAAGGTATGATTATCTGCTGATGAAGCAACACAGACTATTTTTCCACCAGAATATCCAATTGCACTCATACACTACACGTGTTTTGCAAATATCAATAACTAACCATAATGTGTGATAGAGCGCTTTTTAAACTACTTAAGGAAATCCTGCAATTTTGCATATCCACATGGACTCAATAAATATACAGGAAAATCCTTAGCAGACTTTGAAAGCTGAGCGAAGCAACCATGTGTTCATTTCAACAGGTGCAAGCAACACATCCTCACCTTGAGATTGGGTTTTGACAGTAGTTTCAACAATTCTCTGATCTCACTGTTTAGTGGTTTGCTCTGCAGCTCTTCAGCCAGCTGCAAAGGGGATTGAAGTGACACAAAGAACATTAGCAAGAGCATTGTTTTACTCAGCGTGTCAGTGACAACCAGGAATCAATCCTGTTCCAGGTTATTACTTTCCAGTGTGTTCAGCATGAAGAAAAACAGACTATCAATCATTACTCTTCATTTTCTGGCCCTTATGCTAAATTCTGGCCAGGTCTTTCAACTGAGTTTGACTAAAGTAATCATATCTGGCACCAGCACACCCAGATCACATTCTGATTTATAGCAATGAGGGCAAATCCCTGCACTTCATCTGAGTGAATGGTCCTTCGCGTGCAGACAAAGGGCTGCTTGTAAAAATGACTGGATCAACCATTGACACTGTCTATAAAAAACAGCTTCTGAATGAAGTGGATAAATCCACATTGCTTCCAAATCGCCACAGTAGCTATTCTGTTTAGGGCTGGGATAAGAAAGCAGAGTGCCCATATAGTGCTAGTGTTCTCAACTTTATCATGTTTACATACACAGGACAAGTAGCTTGTTAAATGTCAGGCAAGCTAATCACAGGAACATGGCTTGTATTAGGTTACCAGATATAAAAGCATTCTAAAGGCTGAAAGATCACCTTCAATAAGAAACCGAATCATATATGGGCTATATCACAAAACACTACCCTGAAAATACGACAGGTTAATCAAATGCCAGGATTACTCAACTCATCTGAAAATTAGTTTTAGGCTTAACATGTCATGCCTGCTACAGCAGTGTTCCCCAACCTTGGGCCTCCAGCTGTTTTTGGACTACAATTCCCATCATCCTTGACCACTGGTCTTGCTAGCGAGGGATGATGGGAGTTGTAGTCCAAAAACAGCTGGAGGCCCAAGGTTGGGGAACACTGTGCTACAGGATTAGAACATAGATGAAGACTCTAACCCTCCAGATGTTGCTGGGCTATGATTCCCTTCATTCCTGACCACTAGTCATGCTGGCTGGGGGTGATGGGAGTTGGATTCTAAAATCATCTGGAGGTCTACAGGTTCTCCATCCGTGCTTTTGAATAAAGGAAACAAGGACAAATTACGGGGTACATTTTAAGTTCTCGGGAGAGAGTCTCTCAGTTTGAAACATTCTTGTTCTGAATTTTGCAACACCTCACAATGATGGAACATCCAGCAACAGTGAAAGTGAATCTGCAAAATTGTGTCTATATCTTTACTGGCCTGAAGCAATTCTGTGTATGATTATGGTCAAATAAATTTTTAGAGTGCCGTTACCTACAATAAATTACAATGGGCAACCACACAGACCATCAATGTATTCTCTATAGATTGTTTACAAAAAAACTGTACTGTACCAAATATTGCCCTTGAGTGTGCTCCCACTGTGTCAAGCATGCATGAGTTTCACTTAAATCAGTTTAACTTATTTTTTATTCTGCCTACCTCAAGCTCTGTCATAGTTTATACAGGTGTGCACACAATTCATCAGGGTTGTAGAATTCACCATATAATGCAGAAAAGGCAGGCTTGATTTTTATTAATAAAAATTATAGTAGCAGGAAATTAAATACTCTATCAATGCCAACCCGTCTAGATTTTAGTTTTTAGTTATGAAAGTAATTTGGAAAGCTTTAATATATATAAATCTCTGCTTCTTTTTTAAACAGCTATTTTCTGACAACCCCTTCCTATATCTTTCATAAGCCTCATTTCTTTTAGTATTATCAGTCATTTTTCTTATTCTGTCAGCACTTCAGCTATATCATTTATCTTTATTTTTAGAAAACATTCCTCTTGACTATGACTCTCATAACACACCAGAAGCTAACAGCTTCACCTTCACTGTAGACTTCTAACCTGCCATTTTTCTTTTGTGGTACCAAGGCTGAACAAGAGTCTATCTAGATGCTGTGTTATTATAAAAGAAACATGTCTAATAAAAATCAAAACAACATTAGCAATCCTGTGATGACAAATCGCTGGAAACCTTTGCACACCCAGCTCACACGGTCCCATTCATATACTGATTCTATACTCTGCTTTCAGACAGTTTGGGGAAATATGGTGCCAATGGTCTCATCAGGGACACTTACATCATCTGCCAAGGCTGATGCGCCATGCAACATGGGCACAGGGCTCTGTTTTTCATAGTAATGCAGTTTTTCATGGATCTAGGAGATAATGGAAGAAAAAAGTTTACTTAGCAGTAGAAGTAGAGTCTGACAACATAAGTTGGCAAGTTAAACATTTGCAAAGAAACAAACTTACGGAAGCATTTAGCAGTGAACATGTAGATATAATTCATCATCAGCTTCTAGTGAAGCACTGAGAGTATGAAGTCAGATGGAAAAAATGTTGAGTATGTAGACAAACCCACAGAAAAGTTAAACATTTGCTATTCCTTTCCCTCTTTTAGGTTTTCTGGACTTATATTTCTCACATATTTCCTTCCTTATCATTTACGTCTTTTCTTTCAATCCATATGCCCCAAACCCTTTTTAAGCCAAGTCAAAAATGTAGCCATCACCACACCTTAAGGCAACAATATCTATTAATTCATTATCAATTGTATGAAACAGTACTCCCTTTACCTGTCTGAAGCAAAATTTCATTGTATAACCCCAATTTTTTCCTTATCATAAAGACAATCTTAAGAGTGCAATCCTATGCATGTTTACTCATAAGTAAGTCCTACTGTTTTCAATGGAGCCTAATCTCAGGTATATATGCATTCGATTTCATCCTTAATGTATTCAGCTGGCTGCCACCAGTGGGGACAACAGATATGTCATTGCTGGATTATAGTTATAATAGCACTCAGCACTTCCATCTTCCCATTGTTGCCTTCTATATATTTTACACCAGCACTTTATACTTAAGGACTAGTGATTTAAAAGAAATAAAAAATAATTCACATTTATTCATTTTCAATAAACATAGAGTCAAAACTATATACATAAAATATATCTGTAGAAAATTCAAAAGATAATTAATAAAAATTACATTCTGATAAACAAATGAAAATAAAAAGTACTTGTGATGTATCAACACTTCAGATCTTAGCATCTTATGTAATTGTTTATTGCCATTCCTTGACTGAAGTGGTGGAATTAGCACTTTGTTCTGTTTTCATTTTTGTTTACAATAGTATAATAAAACAAAACACAACAGACAGGTACATATAAAACACAATATTTTAAAACTGTCAACTACCTGGCTATACAAAATAAGTAAACATAAAAATGTCTTCATTAATCAGACCATCAAAGCTACACGGGGCAAGTTGTTCTATAAAAAACACAGTGCACTTGATCTGTACAGTGGAACCTCGGGTTTCGAACGTAATCTGTTCCGGAAGACCGTTCGACTTCTGAAACGTTCAGAAACCGTGGATCAGTGGGCGGTTGGCAAAAGCTATTGAAAAACACGCAGCAGAAGCCATTTGACTTCCAAGGCACATTCGAAAATGAAAGCAATTACTTCTGGGTTTTTGGCATTCAGGTTCTGAATTGTTCGGCTTCCGGGACGCTCGAAAACCGAGGTTCCACTGTACTAGAAACAAGGTCTTAGTGTTACAGGTCCAGTTATCTGGAATCAATAACCAGCTGAAATCAGACAGGTGGCTAGAGTGATGATGTTTCGGTGCTTACTGAAAACATTTTTTAAAGAAAATTTTTCCTTGAGGTTTACTCAAGTCTTCTATGGAAGATCAATTTTATATCTGATGAAACTCTTTCATTGTCTTTAAAGTCTGTATGGATGGTTTAATTGTTTTAGTTTGTTGCATTGGTTTTATTATTCTTAGAACATGTGTGCCTATGTTTTATTTGGTTTTAAATGCCATGACACCTGTGAGCATCAGGTTGGCAATCCCTGAACTAGTATGGAGTACACCTTTATCAAGGAAACAAAGGAAGGGCCGTATTTCTGCAGTAATGTAAAGAGAGAAGCAACACAACTGAAGCTTGAATCAAAATCTCTGGAGGGAATGGTAGCTTTCAAGGTTGTTGAACTGGTATTCTGAACTTTCTGGATTAACCAGGTACCATGAGGACTTCTTTCTCTTGCTGCTCCAATATCTTCAAGACAACCCTAGATAACATCTGGAAGGAGGGGAGGCATATACCAGCACTTTCTATCCTTTTTGTTGCTAGCTAAGCATTTTCATCCTCAGCCTAAAGACCTCCAGACATTGAGAAGAAAAGTATGGGTCATTTTCCTGAAGCAAATATGTCAGGATCCCCAAAGCAACAACCTCAAGTGAAGCATCTACTGGCATCTTTCAAAATTTGTCTGCTCAACTGGTGAGCTACCTTGTCTCTCTCCACTGACATATTCTGACAACAGATTTTCCCCCCGCTCAGTTTAAAACCTTGTATGCCTTTTAGTGAAGTCACAGGTCTCGTGCCTTCCTGCCTGTTCGTATATACTTTTGTAGATACATTGCTGATATGGATCAGTATATCCTTGTTCTTGTTGTATTCTTGAAATCTGAATGCTCTCAGCTCCAGGTGATGGAACTCCTTGCATTGTGTTGCAATCTACAAAAACCCATCATTAAGACAGAAAAAAATAACTCTCCACTTGCAGCAGACATCAAGCCACAGGACTTGGAGAAAAGGAGGAGTCATAAATAAACCCTGGTAATTTAGCAAGTCAAAGTTTGCAGACTCTGGGTTAAGGATCTGTGAGGAGGCGTAGCATCACTGACTCCCTTCTCCACTACTCCCTCCAAATCTTCACCAGACTATACCATAATTAAAACTTACGGTAGCACAAAACTTAACCACAGTTAATTCTAACCAAGGTTTACTATTAATCTTGATTTGAAGCTAGGGTATGAAACGACTTTGAAATTCTAGTTAGCCACGGTTAAAAGGTCAGTAAAATAATTGTACTAACCTTTCACTTTCAACATTAACTAAGAATTATTAACTTTAGTACTGTACCATGTTTCAATATGCAAAATGCATATTTAGTTTTATTACTATTTGATTCTGCCTTCTGCTTCAATATATTTGCTTTACTTACCAACAGTAGATGCAGACAAAGAATATATTTCAAGATCCAAATTAATAGGAAAGTACTAGAATGCAGAAAGGCATTATACTTTTGCCCATTTGAACAGAATAGTTTAAATATGGGCTATAAACCCCCCTTACTCCTCGCACAGTTTCTTTTCCTTTCCTTTTTTGATATTTCTGAAAGCAACTTTATACTTTGACTTCTTTGTTCCTCACACAACACAATAAAGCAACTATTATTTGAAATTTCAGAGACTTCATTCAAGTGTACTTTTTTGTTCAGTAAGTAAGGAAAGGTTTTGATGACTTTGCTTATAGGAAGAGGTCCCCTTAGTGGGTAGAGGAAATTCACTTTAAAGCCAAACAAGTCACCCTTCCTCCAAGATAAATTTCCCTGCCCCTTTTTGAGCCAAACTCCCTGCTCAGCTACTGCAGAAAGAATGTCCAAAATTGGATGAGGTTTTGTTGCGCACTTCAAGCTCAAGTTTCTTAGAACTTGTACACTCTTCAGGACATTTCGAAAGCTGAATTAATCTCTTCCATTTGAGATGAGAACATGACGCTTTAGCAATAAACCTATTTTTATACATGCACTGTACACAGAACATTACTAAACCTTGTCTCCTTTAAAGCCCGAGGTCCCTCAAGAGATCTTTAGTAAAACCATATTTTTGTTGTTTTTAGTTTTAAAAAAATGAATTTGCTTGAAGACTTCTTCCCTCTTGGAGTACACTGATTCCTTCCATACACACTATTATTGACATAGCATCAAAGCTAGAAATGAATTCTAGTTGACTTTTTAACCTTGAAACTTGCACACAAAGGTGCTTTCAACAGCAGCCTTAAGCACACCCATTATGTTATCCTTTATTCTAGGCTACAGCAGATTACTTCTACAATCTCCATTTCAATGAAATCCACAATTGGCTTCACATCGCAATGCTATTTATGTTTGGTCATTAGCAGTAATCATTAGAAAACGAGGAGCAAATGTGAACCCATGGCTGCAATGCATTATGTGTGTGTGAGAGAAGGAGGTGATATATACTTGTCTGCAACTTCCTTTATCTGTGAAACCAAGAGCTACTGGTTTTGTAAAGTGGCCAGTGGCGTAGCGTGGGGGGTGCAGGGGGGGCCGGCCGCACCGGGCGCAACATCTGGGGTTAGGGCAAATCCACAGGTTAGGGAGCGCAAATCCACGGGTTAGGGGGCGCAAATCCATGGGTTAGGGGGCGCAAATTACTTGCCTTGCCCCGGGTGCTGACAACCCATGCTACGCCACTGAAAGTGGCCATAACTGAAGAACAAGGGTGCAATACTATAAACATTAATCCAAATTAATTAAACAACCAAATGCTAAATAATGTGTTGAAAATTCTCTCTCTGTCTCTCTCTCTGTTTGTTTGTGTGTAGAAGTTTACTACAGCTTAAAAGTAGTTATAATTATTTTAACTAGTATCTCACTTTCAAAAACAATGCACAATTTTTGTACAATTTTCAATCCAGCAACTTTGTGCTTAAACATTCCTATTTGAAACAGGGTGATTTCCCCCCCTTGAATGGCAATTTGTCACACACCAATGGCAGACACAGCCAACTCCTCAAATAACATAAAAGGTGATGTGCCTCTTGCATCACATTCAGAAAGGGATGTGTGTGTAAAACACAACAATTAAAAAACATGTACACGTAAAATACAGAATTCCACCACACAGATTTTACAATTTCCAGTTCTTCAGCCCCTTGTTAGATGTTAAAACAGAGAACAGACACCACACGTACTGTGCAAACATATCAAAAGTTGACTCAAATGTAAGTTCCATGGATATGAATGTTACTTATTCCCAGAAAACTAGGTACAGGATTGCAGCCTCATGCCACAATTGGCAGCTGAATTAGATTTCTGTTTGAAGATAACTTCTAACGACATTGTGCCATCTGCACAGCAAACATGTTCCACAAAGTAGTAGCTATTTTAAAACATTGTGGTTAAGAAAATTTTGTTAACGAGAATGTCAACTATAAATTAAGAGAACATAAACATGAGAACCACATACTTATAACTCAAAACACAGACCAAATGAAGAGGTCTGTATCTTAAAGTTGGTGTGGTGCACTAGATATAGATATGTAAAGATACATAAGCTACTCTGACAGCCTTTTTTTGGCTAAAGTTATACATGTCGTAAATGAATAAATAAATTGTCCTTGTACCTCCCTATATCTTGTTATGCCCACGCATAGTCAGCTGCAGTTTCACTCCCTGATACAGTCGTACCTTGGTTTTCCATACACATCGAGTGCCTTTTCCTGGAGCCAGCCAGGATGAACTGAAGAAAGCCAAGTTCAGAGCCGCACATGCAACACACACACACACACACACAAACACACAGCCCCCGAGTCAGAAGACAGCAATAAAACTGCCCATTTTCTGTTTGTTTTTTTTCAATCGTCGACACTACTGCCGGAAATGTGGATTTGTTGTATGTGGGCCCTGCTCCAAAAAGAGGTTTCTTATTCCCAGTCAGTCCTCCAAGCCTGTGCGAATCTGCGACTTCTGCTATGACCTCCTTTCCACAGGAGAGATGCCTACATGTCAGTCGTACCTTGGAAGCTTGAATGGAATCTGTTCCAGAAGTCAGTTTGACTTCCAAAACGTTCGGAAACTAAGGTGCAGCTTCTGATTGGCTGCAGGAAGCTCCTGCAGCCAATCAGAAGCCACGCCAGACATTCGGGTTCCAAAGAACGTTCGCAAACCAGAACCCTCACTTCCAGGTTTGCGGCATTCGAGAGCCAAAATGTTTGACTCACAAGGCGGTCGTCCATCAAGGTACGACTGTATAAGTATCTTTCCAGGGTTACAATCTAATTCTTTGAAGGCAACAACCAGAGAGCAAATGAATGTACATCTTTGGAAGTAGGAAGTGTTCTATTCAAATTGCAGGTCACAGAAATGCTTGATGCTGCAGCACTGAAGAAGTTAAGCAAGTATTAATTAATCTGATCCATCCCTTGAATGGGAAACCACTGGCAGCCCCACCCAAGAACAACATGAATAAACTTTTTTTAAAAGTCATCTTTTATCTTTTTGTTCTCAGAGGAATCACAGAAGTGAGTTTTTCAATGCCCATATTCACTGTCAATTATTAATGATAAAAAGGTTGGACTTTGCTTAGCCTTCAGGTGAACCCATGTTTACAATATCTAAGAGAAGAAAAGTGAGCCATGATCAAAGAACTGGGATTTCTATATTATCAGTAGCTGTCTATTGAAAAATGTGCATATTACACTTTTGAAAAATTATTTCTCCTGAAAGGATGAAGCATTCTCCATTCCTATTTCTTTTTGGCTGCATTGCAGCTTCTCTTTGGAACTCTCCCAGCGGCAACTTGGGAGTTGGCTAAAGCTACAGCTGATCCAAAAATATTTTTCTAGATTTTTAACATTTCTGCCACTGATGGATTCCGGGGAATCACCAGAAAGTATGTCACACGTCCCTCTGATTTGCATAGTCCTACTGGCCAAACATATGTTATAAAATCACTTTAGATTGATATTTTCTTGCTAATTAATACAAATATTCTCTCCTACTTTTCTTTATCACTCAAAATGGCCAGCTTTAGCTGTTGTTACATTTTATTTTATGTTATGTTAGATAGAAAAATGATAAATAGCAGATAAAAGAGAAAATGCTGGTGGTCTTGTCAGATGTTTATTAATAAAATGTTGTTATGTTATTCAGTTATTTGTTATATGGACTTCAAAACAGAGCAGCAAGGTGACCAAATTTGAGGATAACACCCATTTATGTAAGGTGGTGAAATCCCAAACAGACTGTGAAGATCCCCAACCAGATGTCTAACAATTAGGTGGCTCAATGTTACCCAATGTCTAAGTTGCATATTGGAGCAATAAATAAATAAATCCCAACTTCACATATAAAATGATGAAAGAACTAGCAGTGACTAACCAGTACAGAGACCCTGTCATCACAGTAGAGAACTTTAACTGTAGGATTTTTATTTATAAAAAAATAATAATCTAGTTTTATGCCAGAAGTAACTAGGAAAGCAACTGAAACCATAATGGCTCTATCTGGAATGCTATCTATAATTCTGGTTGCTTCATCTCAAAAAGAACAATGAAAGAGCTAGAAAAGGGCAGCCAAAATTATCAAGAGATTGGAATAACTTTCCCACGAGGAAAGGCCAAAGTTTAAGGCTTTTTCGTTTAGAAAACTATATGTCCCCCAATGAAGTTAATAGCAATAGATTCAGAACAGACCAAACCAAGTACTTCAAACAATGCACAATTAAAGGAATTAGCCGCCCCAAGATGCATGGATGCCCCCTGGCTTAGAGTCAAATTAAAGCAGGAACTGTAGCACAATCTAAAATAAAAAGGTACTACACTGTGTTCAATGTATGTAACATAACTTGCATAAATAATGGTAAAAGACCAAACTAAACAACATCTATCAAAAAAATATTCAGAAGATATAACACTGGTTGAAAGAAAACACACCATTTTGGCTGTTCAGGATTTTTAATTCCATCTATTTTCTCAACTGGCATTGGGTTATATCCTGGGATTAGAGTCAATCTAGACATGCAAATACAAAGATGCTAACTACACCTTTGCATTTAATGCACCTGTTTTAAATGTAAATAGCAGCCATGGGAAGATGTCTGATATTATTAGGATCACGGGAGGCAGTGAGCAGGGAGTTTAATCTCTCCTCCCTTCCGGTGGTCCTTAAAGAAATCATTCCCCCAAATCTTACATTTGCAACTAGTCATTTTATGTCATCTAGTTTGGTGCAAAGGAGGATTTTTAAAAGGATTAGACAAATCCATGGACTCTCAGCATGATGCTCCAATCAAAGCAAGCAACCATCGAAGTTTGTATAAGCTAAGGTTTTCAATTATCTTCCAGGTAAGCCTCATATGTATCTATGTATTATATCTTGTATTATATCTGTCTAGTTGGGAGAGTCTGTGGCCCTCCAAATGTAATTAGATTCTAACATACTGAGGGCCACAAGTTCCCCATTCCCAGTCTAGCCTTAGGTCAGGGATAGCCAGCCTTGTGCCCCCTTGACATTGATAGACTACAGCTCTCATTATCCTTGACTATTGGCCATGCTGAGCAGGGCAGATAGAAGTTGGAGTCCAACAATACCTGGAAAGCTCTATGATGGCTACCCCTACTCTAAGTGATGAAAATAGGGTTGAGTCATCCAACCAAGAGAAGTTGGAGGAAAACGCTCCTAGACATCTCCATAACTTGGAGAAGCAGCTACATATGTAAAATAACCCAAAGGCTAAAAACCTGAGTAGTGATTCAGAAGCCCAGTACACCCTATTTTTGTGATGTTGCAAATGATTATGGGCACATTTCTTTTGGCGGGAATGCAGCCACAAATGTGTTAAGGGACTGCAACAGAGTTCAATAAAAGCCTTTTCCTTTCCTCTGGGAAAGGAACCTTTTATTCCTGGAATGGGAAGCCAGTGTACTTCCCACTTTCCCATACAGTCTCTCCTCTCTTACCCAGAGGCCCAGCCAACAATGTATTGCAAGTTCAAATTATAGGACTTGCCTTTTGCAAGTGGCTTTTAATGTTAGCTCTCTGTGAAATCGTAATACTAGTGGCATGATTGCAATGATGGACATTAAAACTGTAAAGTATTTTGTAAATTAGAAAGTACTATATACATGAATATTTACCATTTTTCTCTGGACACATCCATGAATTACTCTACCAAGTTTATTTTATCATGATCTACTTGAATATATTTATATGCTGAACACAATTTTCAATGGATGCAAGCCAATTAAAGAGTCTTACTAGAATTTCAGTTGACTTTGTTAAAGGAAATTATTTTAAATTAATGTGGCTACTGAACTGTTGCCATCTTTTACCTCAAAAATATATCCCGTCTAATTTTTGCTGTGAACATTTGTTTGTTTAAGCTAAACTCCAGGCCTTGAATGTTGACCATGAAGGAGTCTCAGATTTCCTGCTACTATTTCGTGCTACCTCATTCTAAACAAGGGCAAACATCATATGTTTGTTACATTAGTGTATACTGCCAAAACATCACTATTAAATGAAATCATCTCTGTATTTTGGGTAGAATCCTTTTAACAACTTCCACCCCTCACAGAAGCACTGAGTTGAAACAAGGCTGTTTTGTTTTCACAAAGAAACAGTTTGATTCCTGGTTTACTAGAGGCTGCTCAAAATGTTTTTCCATAAGCGCTTCTACAAAAGAATGAACATTTAAGTGTGGTTTACCTTTACCAGTGAATGAAGGCTTTTTTCACCAAACATATCCCAGAGGAAGGTCAGGTCTTCCTGGCTGTCCACATGTGGCTGCAGCTGGGCTGGCAATGAAGCCAGCAGCTCATACAAACCTATAAAGTGAAAATAAAACACAAAGTGAAAGCTAAGGGTGATCTCATTAATTTCACTTAACCCTCCTGTGTACCTTGCAGCCTACACCATTTTATATTAAGCAAGTAGTGGGATTGGAAGTAGCCAGCAAAACATTAACGAACCAGAAACAGAAGTTTGGTTTAAAAAGTAGTTACTAACAGGGTACTTTTTACTTTATTAACAGTTGCTAAAGCTTCTATAGCAATATATTTACTTAACACTGTACCAAGAATTCATAAAGCTTTTTGGAAAGGGACAAAACCCAGAAACACATGCATTCCTTTGCTTAATCGTTATTCCATTTCCCTTGATGTTAGAGTGAAATGAGTCATGAATAGGAAAAACATCCTTATAAGAACAGAAAATGGATAGGGTGGTCCATTAAAAAGAGTTTGTGGTTTCTCTAAATACTTCTCACCAATACATTTCTTTAAAAAAAAGAAAGATCTTGGGTGTAATAGATGCACAGAAAATGAATACTTCATTGCTAGCTATTCAGCAGTCAATTCTTTGAGCAAAATCCTTGTACGATTAAGTTATATTTTGTTAAAGAGAGAGTGCATGCATAGGATTTATCCAGGCTTCTCCACGGGGATTAAAGCAATGGCTGCTCCCAGTTATTTGTGGCACATCTCAGAGCAATTTCCCAGGGGCAGACAGTAGCACAGTGTTTTCACAGTAGCATACAGCATAAAACCATCCATCATGCTGCTGTCCAAGAAACATAGCAACATGACTTGCAGCAGCCTTCCCAGAGGAGGTAACCTAGCATGATCAGGTATCAACCCATAGCATATGTTTAGTTTTTCCAGTGGGATTTTTTTTTTTGGGGGGGGGGCGGTTTAAGACGACACAAGTCTCTCCATGCCATAGTCTTTGCAAACACTTATAACCTCCTGGCTAACCCACCATTGTATGACACTACTATGATTTTTATTCTATTGCTGCAATCCTGACTAGACTTCCTAGGAAGTAAGCTTCACTGAACTTTTCTGAGTAAAAATGTTTATGATCAGACCAAGGGCTGTTGCATCACAAGAACAGCTTTCCAAAATAATTTCCATTCAAGCATATTCTGTAAAGCTACTTAGTAATCTATCAATGTGATGATTATATCCTTCGTTCTCATATTTTAAGTCACTGCTACTGCATGATCTTTGGAGGCATCAGATGCCTCTTCTAAAATTAAATACAGCACCTTGGGGGACTGATTTAATGTTTTCCCCTCTTTCCTGGCATTACTTAAAGTATGCTGGAAAAAAACATTCTTTCCAGACATCATTTTCTATGGGCTTTTGGGAGGCAATGTTCATATTTCAAATCTTGCTTTATTTTATACCTACTCTCATTTATGGTGTTTCTTAAACATAAAAACAGGGTAACACTAAAATCACTACAATTTTTCCTAGTATAAAAAGCACTGAACTTACACAAAACAACACCTTGTATCAGGGGCTGTACTCACACAGAGAGATCACAAGTTAAAGGCTTGGTTCAGTAGTTGGATTAACAGAAGCAAAGCACCTAGTTTATAAGATTTATATACAGTAGAGGCTAACTGAACATTTATCAACATGAATATGGTACATAGTCTTTCCACCCCATTTTTAAAGAAGAGATTTAATGTAAATATTAAACACTTTATCAAAAAGGGACTGTAAGAGAGAAATTATGCTGCTGAAACAGGAATAGAAAGTGAATGAAAAATTAGCCCAACACTTCTAAAAACCAACAATTTGGGATTCCACAGTAAGTAGAAAATTATAACCATTTATTTAAAACAATATTGTTGGATAGTCCCATTTCCATTTCTCACCGTTTTTATACTTAATATGACCCAGAGCCTTCATCACAAAAGATTAGTAGAGTTAAGAGAAAAAGTGAAGAGATTTTTGGTGGTCACTTAAGGCAAGATGGTGGCAAGTTTTCAACAGCTTTGCACATGCACTGTCCTTGCTCAAAAAGCAGCAGCTGGTGTGGTGAAGCCTAGAGTGGCTTTCCCCAAACCAATGTTGCTGCAGCTTAACTTAACAGGGTAGAACTATAGAAGGTAAGGGCTGCACAGATACACCAGAGGAGTTCACACAGCACTCTTGCTAGTGTGTCTGCATAATCTCTGCAGCTCCATTCATATAAGCTACAGCAGCACTGGCATCGCCCCACCATGTGGACTGCTACAGCTCAAAACCAGACTGAAATAGCTACAGGAGCAGTTTTTGAACTTTCAGGCATGTTTTACCCATTGCCTTATCTCCTCTGGAACTACTGTGTTTTGAAAATATTGGGGCATGTTCTTATGTACATAGTTAACTCAGAAAGTGCATATGCTAGGCCTGTTGGACATCATTGCTGCCCTACATGACTGAAAAATGCATTCTAGAAGACACCCAAACACCATGCTGCAGCTGAACATTGCACAAAATGATCAGGGAAGCTTGCTTGTTATTAGAGATGTTCTCAAAAAGGAATTACACAGTTCTCTGAAGAAATGTTGATCTATTGAATGCCTTTGTTAATGTGAGGACAGGAATGTGATTTTCACTGATTTTACCTCCCCCCACCCCCATGTTACCTGTACAGTGGTACCTCAGGTTAAGTACTTAATTCGTTCTGGAGGTCTGTTCTTAACCTGAAACTGTTCTTAACCTGAAGCACCACTTTAGCTAATGGGGCCTCCTGCTGCCGCTGTGCCGTCGCTGCACGATTTCTGTTCTCATCCTGAAGCAAAGTTCTTAACCCAAGGTAATATTTCTGGGTTAGCGAAGTCTGTAACCTGGAGCGTATGTAACCCGAGGTACCACTGTATTTAGTAAACAAAGCTAAAAACTTTGAAACTGCCAATTTTGCTTAATATTGCATTTTCATTTGGCATCCATTCATTGCTACTAAGGAACTTATTGAACATTTTGTGTGTGTGTGTGTGTGCGCGCGCGCGTGTGAACACGCACGTTTAAAAATGAAGCCCTTGAACATTTTACAACCTATATAACTGGCCATCATTCTGAAATATTGGTTCATACTAGACTAGTACTATTTTAGATTCAAAATGATAAAACTTTCACATATACTAACTTCATCTTGGTCTTCAAACTGAACTTCCAATTTCTAATACATGAGGAAAACTAAGTGCTTTGTTCAGGCACCAAATATTGGAAAGGCGATCACCAAGTGTTAAGAGAAGTAGAGGAGGCCTTCTTGGTGGTTTACTGCCCTCCAAAGTTCAAGGGAGTTGTCCAGGAGAGGGCAATCTCTGTGGCAGCCTATAAATTGTGGAATTCCCTCCCACAGAGGTGCATCTAGCACCTTCATTATGTGATTTCCATCACATGCTGAAGATGCAGCTATTTACCCTGGCCTTTAACACCTGAGCTTTAAAAATAGTGAAGATTAAGAAAGAAATAATAATATTATTACACCCATCTTCACTTGCACTTAAGTTGAGCTGCATCTCCCTTGTCTCCAGGCCTGAGGAAAATCTTTGAAAACACTAGTTGGAAATGGGGTATGGAAGAGGATTTCCCAGCTATTACACTTGTAGTTGAATTATACACAGGCGAAGTTTCATCTTACTTGTTCAAAGTTTATTATGTATATATGTTTATATATAGTGACTGCTTATTTGAAACACCTGGCCATCTGATTGAAGAGCAGGGTCGTGGTATGCATTTTTAATCCAGGTTTCGATTTATACAGCACTTTGTTCATGAAGCTCAGTTAACAGAATTAGAAGTTCAAAACCTATTACATAGTTTTTCCATGAATGAAAGCCTACTTTATCTGGGACTGATATTTAGATCAATCCAACATTCCTAACAATGCCTGATCCAAAAGTCTTTGGAAGACTTCTGAGAGGTGGATGGAATGAATGATTCCAAAACTATAGGTTGTTCATGGAAGTAGTTTCACAAGGTAAACTGCCTTAAAGGAGGCCCCTGAGGATAAAAATCTAGTAACAATTATTGTAGCACGGACTTGTAAACAGTGTCTACAGTACATCCGTGGTACTGCTTTCCTAAACTTTATTAATCTTATTGAATACATGGATACATTGTCATAACAGTGATTTTATTTTTAAAAGACCTGAAAAATGTAATAAAATAATTCTTACAAATAATGGAAAATGAACAGCACACAACTTTTTCCAATTCTAGAGAGCAGTTTCCGTTACTATTATTTTCTACATAAGACAGCTAGTTCCTAGGAGAAGAATAAATGGCTAAGAAATTGGGGAAAGTGCTCACGTGGTAAACTACTCACTCTCAGAGTCCAGATGCTCAACATTCTTGACATCAGAGTGGAAAAATTTACTGTTAGTCTAGAGAAATTTAATATCACCATTCTTGTCATATCCTTCATAGCTTCATTATTAGAACAAGTCTGTGGAAGCTATAAAGTAGGACTAAATGATAAAAAAATATGGTCACTGCGTTCCATCACTCTTACATATTACAAGAAAGAACTAATCTTGTCAGAGATATTTTTAAAATCAATATTAGGACAAATGGATGTCCATTTACTTTCATTTGTTAAGTAATTTACTACATCAGAATTCTGAACCATAATGCCAAGCTACAACTTCAATATTTTATTGTAACTAAGGGGTAATAAACACTAAAGAACATACACCTAAGCCCAGAACAACATTGTAAAATTTTACTGTATTAATAAAATAGAACACACCAGTCTTTAATTTTTCCACTTTGACAAAAGTAGAATAATCATTATTGTTCATTGATATTTCTAACAGGCTTACATTTTTCACAGCAAAAAATTATTTCACAGTTCTGTAAAAGGATCAGATAACATTTTGTTATACGGAACTAAATATTCAGTAACAAAGATACCTGCATCCTGATGTTTGTTGAAGAAGAAGAAGAGGAGTTTGGATTTGATATCCCGCTTTATCACTACCCTAAGGAGTCTCAAAGCTGCTAACATTCTCCTTTCTCTTCCCCCACAACAAACACTCTGTGAGGTGAGTGGGGCTGAGAGACTTCAGAGAAGTGTGACTAGCCAAGCAGCTGCATGTAGAAGAACGGAGACGTGAACCCAGTTCACCAGATTACGAGACTACCGCTCTTAACCACTACACCACGCTGGCTCCACACTGTACTTTTGCTACTGTACAATGCAATTAAAGATCAGTATCAAGTACCTGAAAAAGGTTCACTCACTTAGCCATTTTAGTGGTTGTATATATGTAAAAATATCACATATGTTTATGCACATAATGGACAATTAGTAACCAAGTAAATTAAAAAAGCTGATTACTACATGCAATGGTAAAGATTGTATAATCAATTTTTAACAATACTACCCACAGAAGGTATTACAACAATACAAACATGAAAACTGTCATTACTTTAGAAAGGAACAATAATGATATTTTTAAAATGAGTACATTACTGTTCATAGTTTTTTAAATCATGGTTTTTTGCATACGGTCAAGATTTGTATGCCAACAGCAGCTTGGCAATATTACAGTAACATTGTGAGGGAGTTCAAGAATAGCCAACCCTTCTTCATTCAAATTAACAAGGCTCTTCTTGCCTAGTATCATGTTACCTCAAAAGAATAGCAACTGGAGTTCTGTTCTATTGGTCAGCTGTGCAAGAGAAGTATTTCTTTCTTTTTTATTTTCTTTCTTTTTTGCCATGAGCTGCTCTCAAGAAGTCAGTCTAAGAATGTTAGGCACAAATCCAATTTATAACACTCATTTCAGAGAACCTTAGGAAGGTCCTTATCATTTTAGGAGTCTCTACACTTTGAATTACTAACAGCATTTGCAGGAAGGTAAAGCAAAGATTCCAGTTTCAATTGCCACAGAGTGGTAATACAGCAAGGAATCAAGCAAATTCTTCAGGTTTTGTCTAAAAGTTTGCTTTTCTAAAATTAAACAACAGAGAAATTGTACTGTGCTAGCAGAATCAAAACTAAGGATATGTACATTCGTTTGCTACCTTATAGAGAAATTTCAGCATATGTCATAACTGAAACACATTCTTGATATCCTTGTGAAGGAGGTAGAATGCAGTTGTTAAAGAAACTACAATAAAACCTGATTGTAAAACCTGCTGCAATTATTGATATCTGAAACTATTACACATCAATTTCCCTTTACTATAGTTAAACAAGTCATAGTTCTTTAATTTGCAACAAAGCTTATGTTAGTCCCCTAAAAGCATATACAAACCCCGGAAAAGAGATCCACAGGTTGGAATTTGCTTCTGCCTGTGCATATAACTTCTTGGATTGGGAATTACAGGCGTGGCTTGGATATGCATCTAAAATAGCATCCAAGTATGGATGTTGTCCACTAGCATGCATTTGTCTTCAACATGTTTATTTGAATGTACATTCCCTACTATATTATAGTAGAGGCAACTCCCCACTTATTACGGGCCCCTGCATGCATAAGAAAAAATGCATAAAGTGGGGAGCACCCTCTAAACATCCCTTAAACACCCTCTCTGCTGCTCTCTCTTTAATCCATACCAAAAATACTGTATCCAAAAATATCCACAAGTAGAATTGAATCTCTGGGGCCAGCAGGAAGCAGGATGTGTGGGAAAGCACTGTGCATATGTGCACAAACATGCAAGTGGTGGGATGCCTGTACAAATCACACACAATTTTTTATGTGCCGCTGTAGATAGAGCAGGACAATATATCCCTATCTACACATAATGTAAAATCTAACAAACTGCAGAAAATTAGCAACCCCAGGACTTATCTACCTGTGTCACCTCCAGATCCAGTTGATAAAGCTGGCATGGTTTAGTCTCTGAGCTGCAACAAGGACACACACTAGAACAGCGCTGGAGCCAGAAGGAGGTAGAAAGTTTCAGTTCAATTACATGCAGCTGAGTTTTCTACGAGATTGAGGCAATTTCATAGCAATCCTGGAAAGAACAGAAACATAACAAATAATTATTAGAATTATAAGTTGCTGTAATTTGCCAATGTATATCTAACCTACTTTAGCAACTTAAAAACTATTTCTTCATACTACGTTATTTTAGGATCTTGAAAATAATATGTACTATCCAGATGGGGTTTCCTTTAATCTAAACTATGTGTAAGTTACAGCCACAAACCAAACAGTTGCTTGGGCTGGTGTAAGGGACTTGTGCTAACCTGGCAGATTATTTATTTATTTATTTTACTATGAGCAACTGACATCCTCACCCCCTGCATACAAAACTGCTTTTCGAATTCCACAGCATTTCAAAAACAACTTCCAATATCGTCTATTAAAGCAAAATATGTCTAAAAACCCATTTCCAAAAGAAACCTGGAGACTGAGCATTTGCCAATTAGAAATGTTTTGGTGTGGTTGTTTTTGTTTTGTTTCTTTTACCATTTGAGTACTTTCCACTAATACAAATATCTATAACCATCCTAACAGTCATCCCTATGGTATGGATCTCAATGTATTTGGTGACAGTACTCACTCCAGAAATGCAGATATGAAATTGTAAAATTTTAACTTAATGAAATTTTTGTTATTAGGATTATTGTGTGCTTCTACCACATGCTGAATGATCACTTCTCTGTAGAATTATCATGTTGAATATTAAGCCACAATTATTAACACACCCCTGCATTAAGACTGGCATAACAAGTAGTGTCCTCAAGTGGAGAGGATGAAGAGAGTTAATTTTAACTTGTAAAAAATGTAATAAACGTAGAGTGACTTTAGCTTTTTCCATGGATATATTCAAATGTATTTTTGTGTCCACTATAATAGCTTAAGATAACTGCAACATTTATTTTAAGTTTTTAATCAGGTCATTTTTGTCATTCCTATTAATGGAACTAGAGGCAAACATGTTTTAATATACAAATGATCACATGCTAAAAGATTACTGAAAAGTAATCAAAGAACTATAATTAAAACCCATCATTTACTGCTGGCAAGAAATAACTTCATTTCAAGCTCATTCTAAAGCACCATTTATTTGTTTGTTTTCACATAATTAATGTCAGCTCTTTAACAGGCTTGTTTGACAGCCTACAAAATTGTTAGACAGAAAACTGGGTTATATCCAAGATAGAAGTTCAAATGTTTCATAGGATATTTTTGCAGAGAGTTTGATTATTAATATTCAATAGATAAATGGGCCGTTTGGGGATAAATCTATGGGCCTATATAACTCTGCACTGCATTGCGGTTATTGTGTTCTGGCACAACTCTATTTACACAGTCTTAAAACAGAAGAAGGCAGAATATCTACACACACATTTTTATTTTTTTTTAAGGCACTTGATGCCAGGCCAAGGACACACTGTACAAGTTTTGAAAAGCATCAATTCAGTTTGTCTTGATGCAAGTGTAACATGCACAAGTCAAAGCTGGAAAATAAAATTTTAAGATCTGGGCCTAAAGAGTCACAAAGCTATCGCAGAATCAAACTAGTTATTGAAGCCAACCACGTCTTTTAAAAATATTCTTTATTTGTTCATCCACTAGTTTTTTAGGTATATTCATTGAACCTTTTATTCCACAGCAAAAGTGCATTATCTATATTAATAAACACCTAGGTTGCAAAATACTAATTGTGATTGCAGATACTTAAGTTTAAAGACCAAAGCCTTAATAAATATATAAAACACTTAATATTAACAAGTGAGGATGCCATTCCTCATTTTTTCTTTATTGTGGTTAAATTCCTTGATATTAACTTTCAAAAACCCTTATTCTAAAGGGTTGTATGGTATGAAGTTATTCCCCTCAGAATCTCTGTGTATATATTAGTGAAAATAAATGACCTGGTGAAATCTTTACCAGTTAAAAGCTTAATATTTTGTTGGAATGAAACAAGATTCTTTTCTCCAAAACTTGTAAATTAAGTTACATTTTTTCAGTGATGTTTGCTTTGGCTAAATTTGTTTCAAAATGCTTTGTAATTTTGTGTCAGAATCCAGCTATAAGTACTGCTGTCTGCTGCATGGAATCGATTTGCTGCAACACAGAAATACCAGCTGTTATAGTATGTCCTGAGAGGGATTACCGAATATTCTTAAATTGAAGTTCAATCCATCTTTCCATAAAAACACAAGCAAAAGCCAGGAACGTAAAAGGAGTATCAAGTGCACCTGAGGCATTTACAATGCCCAATAGGACTGTTAGAACCAGCCCTTTAAAAAGGCTCATTTTTTGAAATTTCATTATTCCAGTTGTACCTTGCTTCTATATCACACTATCAGATTCTTCTGGCAACTACCATGTGGAAACAGTGAAATATGTGAAGTTCAGTGACATGTTGAATTTCCACCAGGCCCTTAGTAACCTCTCAGGCTCCTGTAATACTTGTGACATCTAGTGGTTATGTGGAATGGTGCAGTGGCTTTGATTCACAATATCTAATGACACAATAAGGACCCTTCATTCCCTTCTTCAAAAAATAAAACACATGTTTGGTAGCTTAAGAAAAGGCAACATCAGAAAGTGACAATGTACCTTAAAGAAGCCAATCTATAATATACCAAGTACAATTATTCCTCTACAATAAACAACAGCTGCTCTTGCTACAACATGTGAGCTTCTATATTAGAATGTATATAGCACACTTCCTACATATTTTTCACACAGGTATTTCATATGTCTTCTCAGAAATCCTTGCAACAGCTCTAGCAATACATATGTCAACATTATCCCCATATCACCAAGCTGAAATTTGACTTCAGAACCTAATGCTCAGGCCTTCTATCAACTATGCTACTATCATTTTGGGAACATTGGTGAAATTTTAGAATATGAACAGGATATTTGTTTACTTCAGTCATGCAAGCTGTTTCACACAGCACAAAATACACATACAAGACCACAAAAGTAATCACAGCACTGAATTACTGGGGCAAAATTACATCTCTTTGAGAAGTTTATACTGCTTTCCTACACAACAGCAAGTCTTTTCTTGTCAATCACAAAAGACTTTTTAGGGCATGTTTGAAAGCGACTCGTCTTGTTTTCCCCTGCTGTATTTTGTAACTCTAGTACGTTATAGGACATTTCAGAATTACCACACTTTTCCGTGTATAACGTGCCCCCTATTTTGGGGGACTCAAAATTAAGAAAGGGGGGAGATTCCCCAAAGTTGTTGAGTTTTTTTGGGGGGAGGACTGCCCAGAACTGTTGAGCTATGGGGGGGGGGGGAGGCAGAGTTGTTGAGCTTTTCTTAGGGGGGAATGCAATAAATCGCTCACCCGCCAGACCGACAATGCTGCTCGCATTCATCGCCAAAGCAACCTATCCTCTATCCCATCGCTGAAAAAAAAGTGCACATTGCCCGTCCAATTGCCGCAGCAACAGCCAATCAACACCAGCCCTTGCCGCAGCCACCAATAACAATCTCCAACTCGCGGCAGCAACCAATCCCATGTCCCCACAATGCGCTACACATGTATAAGACGACCCCTAATTTTGAACATGATTTTGGAGTAAAAAAAATAGTCTTATACACAGAAAAGTACGGTAGTTTGCTCTAAGTACAGAACAACTTTGGGAAATGTGGAAATTTTACACACATCCATAAATATGAACAGTTTTTGTCAGCTTTTCCTACAATTTTAAACTAGTATTAAATATAAAATCTGCTCCAGAACACATCTGTGCTTGAAGACAACAGCTGATTTATATGTTACAAACAAGCAGGGGAAAGATACATTGTTCTCAGTTCTTCCTGTCAACTGCTGTGAACTACCTCCAGTACCACAGACACTATGCCCCTGAAACATCAATTGCTATGGATCACAAACAGGAGAATGCTAGTGCACTCACGTCCTGCTTAAGGGCTTCCAACAGGCATCTGGTTGGCTACTATGAGAATAGTATGCTGAACTAGATGGGTCTTTCAACTGAGCCAAAAGGTTCTTATTATATGTGTCATCTGGGGCGCCTAGATTTTGATGCAGCAAAAATCAACAGCTTATGGTATTCAAACTATTCCCCACTTCTAAAATGTATAAATCTGTACTTGAACTGCACCTGGGAAACAAAGCTTGAAAAGCCATTTATTAGAATTTCCCATTGTCACAATTATTTATTAGGATGGAATTTATTCTTTTATATTTCCATATCAGAAAACTGATAAAGTTTGACCTTTGCGGATCCAACTTCCAAGACAGACACACAAAATTTACCTCACCTTAACAAAGCTACAAAACATGATTCTTTCTTCTATTTGAGAAAGTCTAAAATCCCAAATCACAGATAAAAGCCTAAAGCAAACATCTACTTAAAACTGCAACACTTAATGTCTTACTAAGTGGTGAAAACAGAAATCAAGTTCTAAAATGCTTGTTTTCACACTTTTCTTCCCCTGCAGTAAATGACATGGGGTGGAAATTTTTCTGTTTTGTAAGTTCATTAAGAATGAATGTGTGCCAATTACAAATAAATATTAAGCAAGCTTGCCAAGGTATTTAGTTTTGTTTTACTAAAAACAAGTAAGCTAAACATGCTAAATAAGATCACCCTCAAGTCTAGGGCTTCATAGGAAAAACTTCTGGAAAACTCACACTGCCCCCTATTTCACTTGAACCCTCCAAATTCCAATATGTTTTAAGCGAGGACAGTTTGGCACAATGCATATTTTACAATTTACTCTATGTACTACCAGAGAGATTAACAGAATCTGTTAACACAATCCCAGAGACACAAGTATTTAAATTCCACCACAGGACATTTAAAATTTACGTTGTTAAATTACGTTGTTAAATTTATACATTTTCTGAGGGGTTTTTTATTTTGAGGGAATGAAACCGAAAATTGATTTAGTCATTTCAAATGTTATATCTATATATTTCACAGAGAGCGCTTTGAATGCTTTTAAATTGATATGAAAGCAAAATTATATTAGGTCTAACAATTTAGCAAGAGTGCTCATTTGAAGCCGAGGCCTTTTTCATGAATTAATTCAACAAGAGAAGTGGTGAATAGCATCCTGTTCATGCAGAAACAGAATATTTCCTTACGTCTACAGGTTCAGAGCCAAAAGTTTTAAGCATGGTCACAGAGCTACTGACCCAATTCCGTTCTGGGAGCTTAAACACTCATGGAAAGGCAAAAAGCTCCATTCGTGTTTAGTTCTGCTCCTTTTCTATTTGAGAGCATAAAATTTTTATAATATAGTTTCCTACTAAAATAGGAAAATCTAATTCAGCACAATAATTTTTCTAAGTCCATAATGGTTTCAATACAGCATTGTTCATTTTGCTGAAATAACAAAAAGCCAGGAAATGCAAACATTAACTTGGAGCTCCTGCATATCCTGTATAGTCACAGTATACATTTCATAAGAGAAAATAGTACTATGAGGGTGAGGGGAGCAATCCAAGTATGCAACCTCCCACTCCCCATTTAGTAGACTTTCCTAAAATAAAGCATATAAGCTTTCTTTTAAAAAAATTGTTGCTTAAATTTGGCTTACACTTGTAACTCCTACTGTTATTAATAAATATTTAAAATTTGACTCTGGTCACCTGAAGCAGAAATTCCAGTAGTTTTACATTTTCTTCTAGACTGATTTTGTATGAATGGGACTTTTTTTCTTGCCACCATCATATTCTAAGCAGACAATAGCAATGGGGGAGAGCCCCACATTCCTGAACCACAAAAGCACTAAACACCTTTTACTGAAAGAGTTCAAGGGTCCCTCTATATTGGTATTGCTTACACTGATTGGGATCAGATCTCTGGGATTTCTGGCAACAGACATTCTCAGCCCTATATATACATTATATCTTGCTTTTGAATAAAGAAAACAAATAATTATACACAGAAATTTTCCTCTCTGCTATAAGCTATAAGCAGTGTAATTCCTTGTTTCTCAATGGAGATTCAATATATAATCTGTGTAGATATACCACTTTAAAGAGTTTAGTCACTAGGATCTCACAACACACATACCCCATACACACATGTTGATAACCTGCATTAAAATGTAGTGTTCGTAAACTCCAGAGCCTGGATACTTGATAACAACACTGCAAAGGCTAATTGAATTTAGATGAGCATTTATTTGAGTTGTTTTCATTAGGCCATCAGCTCACCCCCATGCTCTAGACCAGTGTTTCCCAACCTTGGGCATCCAGCTGTTTTTGAACTACAATTCCCATCATCCCTGAACCCTGGTCTTGCTAGCTAGGGATGATGGGAGTTGTAGTCCAAAAACAGCTGGAGGCCGAAGGTTGGGAAACACTGCTCTAGACTGAATATGGAAAATAGGATATTACATACTGTTAAAAATATAAAAGAACTGAAGTACTGTAGAGAGAAATGTAAATGTCATGCCCTAGTGGTCTATTTTAGCAGTAGTTTCTTTTGGCCAGAAGAGGGGGCCCACACTCTGTGAGAAGCATAATTCCCTAAACACATTCGCACATAAAGCTGTATTTCTCTAAAGCCTGTCTCGGATAGCAAGTCCTCACAATCACAGGCGACATCTGACTGGCACTATGATCCACTGTGCCTGTAGCAAGTTGACTGGTTACCTCAGCCAAATATTTAAGTCCTAGCACAGTGGGAAGATGAAAAACATTGGAACAGCTGGTCCCCAAATAGTGCAATAGACTTTAAGGCAGCTTGTCATGAAGATTACACAAATGAAAGCCAGTATCAAAGAAGTGTCCAAGATTTCAAGGTAATGTACTAAGCAAATTTGTGGGGGAATGATGAAACCCATACTGGGGGAAACTGTTCAATAATGGCATGAACCTCTAAAACTCTTATACAGATAAATCTCCAGATTCCAAGGTGGCAATCTCAGAGCCGCTAACATTCTAAATGGCTTATGAACAAAGAAATTTGGTGTCCAAGTCAGAGCATGGTGCCCAGTCCATATGTAAGAAGGATAGTACCTTTGTGGAGACAAGGACCCCAATAAAGAGCACTCAGGGAGGTCAATTTAAAAGATCGTTGTGTAAGAAAAATATGAAGGAATCAAATTCCAGCAATGGCATATTTTCCCACCCTGCACAAGACTGTGAGACACTTAAAAACAGGATGTCTAGCAGAAGATAAGGATTTACCCATTTATTAGCTTCTAAGTTCTCTAGCAATGCAAGTTAAGCAATAACTTCAACATACAATAATATTATTGCAATTAACATTAACATAAATTCTCACAAAAAACTGACTAATACATAAATCTGACAGACTGACACAAAAAGCCAAACAATGGTAATTACAACTCAAATTTTATAATATGCTTAAATCACATTGATGAGTGAACCAACCAACCAACTACTGGCAGCAGCAGAGACAATACTAAAATAATAAAAGATATTAAAAGACTCTTTAAAAATTAGAAGATTCAAGGCAAGAAAGAGTTTTTAAGGAGATTTTTCCTGACATCAAAAGGGCATTAATGTGTGCACTAGTTGAGCCTCTTCAGACAGCCACTTCATTAGACTGGCACCTCCCTCACTTTAATGCCTCCCAGTCTGGTGAAAGTCAGACTGACTGCATGTTCTCTCTGCATACCAAATGACTTGAGTGAGGGGGCAAATCATGAACCATTGGTTCTCTATAGAGGGGAATAATATTAATTGTGCAATTCACAAAAACCAATTGAACCTTTGTGCCATATGCTGCTGCTAATGGTGGTGTTGATGTTGCTGATGGTAATAATGATAATAAATTTATTACCTGTCCTTCACCAGCAGCTCCCAGGATGGGCTTTGTCAATTTAAAATCAGTATTGAAAACACATTAGTCACAGAAATAGGGTGAGTTCTGAAACACACAGGCAGCCAATAGAACAGGGGCTATTTAAATTCTCAAGTCAACCAGGCCAGTAATCTGGCCAATGCATTTTGAACCCATTGAAGTTCCCAAGTCACCTTCAAGGGCAGCTCCATGCAGACTGCTCAGGGTGTTCAGGATGGTATCATCGTAAGCAACCTGCCAAATCAATCTCCTTATCCACAATCAAATCATGGATAATAGGTGTTTTATTCTGGAGAGACCTGGCATTCAGCAGCAAAGCCACAAGCCCAGAGAGTTGACTGGTTGGCATCTCCCGTTGGTTATCTCCCGCTTGGATTACTGCAATGCGCTCTACGTGGGGCTACCTTTGAAGGTGACCCGGAAACTACAATTAATCCAGAACGCGGCAGCTAGACTGGTGACTGGGAGTGGCCGCAGAGACCACATAACATCGGTCTTGAAAGACCTACATTGGCTCCCAGTACGTTTCCGAGCACAATTCAAAGTGTTGGTGCTGACCTTTAAAGCCCTAAACGGCCTTGGTCCAGTATATCTGAAGGAGCGTCTCCACCCCCATCATTCTACCCGGACACTGAGGTCCAGCATCGAGGGCCTTCTGGCGGTTCCCTCACTGCGAGAAGCCAAGTTACAGGGAACCAGGCAGAGGGCCTTCTCGGTAGTGGCGCCTTCCCTGTGGAACACCCTCCCACCAGATGTCAAAGAGAACAACAACTACCAGGCTTTTAGAAGACATCTGAAGGCAGCCCTGTTTCAGGAAGCTTTTAATGTTTGATGTATTATAGTATTTTAATATTCTTTTGGAAGCCGCCCAGAGTGGCTGGGGAAGCCAAGCCAGATGGGCGGGGTATAAATAATAAATTATTATTATTATTATTATTATTATTATTA
The DNA here is from genome assembly GCF_964188315.1 of Podarcis muralis. NCBI lineage: Eukaryota > Metazoa > Chordata > Lepidosauria > Squamata > Lacertidae > Podarcis > Podarcis muralis. Next base: position 21,150,523 of record NC_135666.1, on the reverse strand, counting down.
TTATTATTATTATTATTATCATCATCATCATCATCATCATCTCCAGATTCTGAGATACTGAGGGTGCAGCAGAAGAGTAAGGACTTTGATGTAACTAGTATTCCTCCACCCATATACCTTCATCCAACTCCATACCTCCCCCTATCTACCATCACAGGAATGGCATCCCTACCCCCCTGGCCCAGACACATGCATTCCTTAATCCACCTCCAATCACAGTGATAAAGAGATACAACCATCCCAGCTAGAAACCACCTCACCTCTTACCTGAGCTGTTGCAAATGCTTCCCTGTCTCTCACCTGGAGTGGGTCAGGTAGCTTTCTCCTGCACTCCACCCTTTACACACAACCAGTCTCTCACCGCAGCTGAACAGGACACAAATATCCAACAAATATCCCAGGTAACAACTGGTGATTGCTTAAAAGGAAGTGTTCCAATCAGAGCATGTAGCACTGTCATGCTGGAGCTGCACAGTAGCCTCAATTTGCTGTGACAAGACAGGATCGTTCAGAAATGATTCATAGGCACTCAGAGCATAAATCAGGTATAAACTAGCCTCAATGAACAACATTAGGCAGCACTACACCATAACCCCTTTCCCACTTGGAAACAAGCGAAGACAAGAGCAACAAGAGCAACATTCTCTTCAATATGGTGTAAAACAGCTAGACTTTTAGCATTCACACTGCTTCAGATACACTGGGTAATAATATATCAAGACACATGACAATGAATCATGAATAAGGATTAAAATAGAATTGGGATGCATAATCCAGTAGTCTATTCCCCAAACACCTAAACATGGTGGGGGAGCTACTATTATTATTAAACCTTTTAAAAGCCCCGTATTATCCTCAAATTACAGATGGGGAACTGAGTCTAAGATCATAGCAGCTTGTCAAAGGGCATCACTGAGTTTGTGGAGAAAATGCTCTCTCAATCAAGAACTACCTGGCTCTCACTTCTTAATCACTGTGGTACACCAGAAGTAAAGCAATTATGCAGTCCTCCCATCATAACAGTAATGCACTTCCTATATTTGAAATCAAAACATGAAACAGTGTCAAAATAATTACTAAGTCACCCTTACACAAAATAGTATTTTTTCAGTGTGCAGACTAACACAAATAATATTTTTATGGTTACCTTTCAGCCATGATTGCTGAGGAACAAAGAGCATCAGGGAGTACAAGGCATTATACAAGTATATGCAGGCATTTACTAGTGTTCAGTGAGTGTTTTGCAGTATTAGTGACAGAACTATTTCAGGACAGGGTAATATAGAGGGAACATGAAGCATTATAGCAGACTTATTGTTAGCAGGCTTAGAGTCAATGCTCAGAATTTCCCAGAAATGTAAATAATTGCTACTAGAAATAAATTTCAATGGGAGCTGACCCAATTACTCAAGGCAAGAGCTTCTGCATGTGGGGACACAGAATATGGTTTGGGGCACATAATTCAGTTCTTGAGAATCTGTTTTGCATATACATGCAACTCTAGCGCTTAAGAGTGTGTAATACATAGTCAGAAAGGGCAGTTGAACATGATTTCTAGGGACTAGGCATGGGGCTTTAGTACCCACAAGCCTACTTTTCCTCTAACCTTGATAAGCAAACCCAAAATTGAGCAATATTGCATCATTATGTAATTTTTACATAAAAGTAAATTATGCATTTCCCCCCGTTTGCATAATTTATCCAGGTCACAGGATTCAGCTTTGCTTCACATAAAACTTGGACTGTTTATATGCAGTGTGTCAGTATCTGCTGTAACAGAGAAATAGAAATGGGTGCCATTAGCATACTGATGACACCATGCCCCAGTCTTCTAACGATTGCTCCAAGCAGCTCTATATAGATATTAAATAGCATTGTGGTATCCTGCTACACAACCCGCCCCCCTCAAAAACACACACAGTGCAACCAACTCACAAATACTCTCCAGGAGGAGACTATGATCAACAGCAATGAAAGTTACAGAGAGATCAAGAGCAGAGGGTTACACTCCCCGTCCCTCTACTGAAAATGTTCATTCATCAGAGCAATAAAGGCTGATTCTGTTTCAAAACCAGGTCTGAGCCCAGACCAGAATAGGGTAAGACAATCTATTTCCTCCCAGATTGTCTGGATAGCCACTACCCTCTTAAACATCCTACCACAAGAAGGGGCATCAGACCTGTTTCACAGTTTGGAGCTCCCTGACACATATTGCCATTCCATAGTGAAAGCAAGGCCTTAAGAGGATTGCCAGCTCTGGCTCCTGAGAAATCATGCAGAGCATTCCAAAGTCCCTTGGATTCCGTAAGTCTCTGTGGGTGGACCATCTTAAAGGTTATAGTGAAGAGGCTATGCACTGTTAACGTATTCACTTTCTAATCTCTGCTTTTTATTTGGCACTAGTCCAGTTACTGAGAGTTTACAACAACTTGGCTGAACTTCATTATTAAATTCCTTTTTGCTATCTGGAGGTCTTGCCTTCAAATGTCATTAACACCAAAGCTGATAATCTTAAAATCCTACCAACAAACCTCAAATAATTTTGTATGCTTTATAAATATATAGCAACGTCAACTTACAACTGAACAAGTTGTAAAATATTGTTGTACAACATGCCATCTACAATCATGCTGTAAGAATTCAGTTTGCTGTTCCACTGCAACCATTTTGACCTTTTGTTAGAATGACAGAGGCAAGAAACAAATTCCTTATGTTGAAAGCTGGGTAAAAAGAGTATATGTCCATGTTCTCAAAACTTTCATGTCCTTGTCAACGCATTTCAATTATCTAGTAGTCAGTTGCCAACTCTGCCCCCCCTCCTGTAAAGTATTGATTTTGGGAAGGGGGAAATCTGGAAATTTGCTTCAAGGAATAGGAGACAAGAGGTGGCAACCATGGAGGCAGCCTAGTAACCTGGCAGGGTGCATCTAGCCATGATCAGGATTGCTGGGGTGGGCAACAAATGCAGCAGTGGGAAAGATGAAAGATTTTATAGGCAGGATCTCATATTAATACAGGAAGGACAACCATTTTTCTTTGCATACAACAGAAACCTTTGCTGTACGTGCAGATAGCTATTTGAGAGTAGAGACAAACTAGGCTGCCAAGGATCTATCATCAGTTGACACTTGCTGAAAAAACAGTGGAGAAAACAAACCACCCACTCCATTCTCTAGAAGGGGAAAAAACCATTCCAGCATTTTTCAGTCAACAGTTGAATTACTAAACAACTTGAGTAGCATGGAGGTCAGATTGGGATGGAACTATTATAATCCCATATAGCTCTTAATCAATTTAAATAGAATACTTCTACCTTCATTGCACTGCTCCCAGTGCAATCAGAAATACCATCAGAAAAGGGAACTTTGCGTCCTGATTTCAAGTAAGTAAAATAATTTATCTTTAAGAGTCCAAGCAGAAAGTGAAAACATTTCATAGAGCAAGCTAAAACTACGGTAAGTATTCTGACAAGAGACACAGTATGAAGTCCTTACCAGGGAAGCAGGGAGGAGAGAGAGACTACCAAGTGCAGCATACTGACAAGGTCCTTCCAATTACGGTCCCTAATAGCCAAACAAATGGTTCCTATAACTTCCCCATCTCAAGATTCATACAGTCATTAGCATAAGATTAGTAACAACCAGTATCAAGCAAATGACACATTCTCCTTACAACAGGGCTACAGTACTATTGTAACTCCAAATATTCGTTTTAGATTAGAGATTTCTTCAGTAGCTTGAAGAAGCAACTGAAGCAACAATTGTTGTATCTTCCCGACTGCTTAATATCATGCAGGTAGCCCACAAGTTATCCATGCAGGCACCATGCAGGTTATCCAGCCTGTTAAAATCCACACAAATGAAAGAACACAAATAACCTATTTAAAATGAGAGCATCAGAACATAGATTTTCATTCCAACAAAAATTGGAAGAAATAGTTCGAGACTTAAGAGAGGATTAAAATAAATCTTATACAAGTTGCAAAAGACATTTAACCCATATCCATACTGTATAAAGCAGACCAATCATGGTTATCCTCATTGCCATCCTACAGCTGCCAACTTGAAGCAGAATATCAGTGAGATACAATATTCTCTACATGCTGTTCTAAATATCAGTCAGACAAGGAACAACAAGCATTTAGTAAAACATACATCTCCCAGTAGCAAGCTAAAGCTTAATTCTGCTTCTGCAATACTATCATATTGACTTTTAAATTGGTAGCTAAACATTCATTCACACTTTAGGAATTTTAGTATGACAAGCCTTGGTAAGATGAGGACTCTACATATTTATTGCCCAAATTCTGTTGAGCAGAAAGAAAGCTTGAAGCTTTCATTAATTTTCCACCTCATTATATAGCCTTCTAGAGTTTACAAAGTATCAAAACTTTACAATTCAAGGCAAAAGAATACTATGTAGCTGTTTCTTGTATAAACCATTTTCTCTCTAGTAAGGGGCATTTTACAGCTAAGAATAAACAGAGCTGCCTGTTATTTCATTGTGCACCAGTTCAACTTACACTTCTTTGACTACAGCAACTGAGAGGACAGAACATGATCATAACTACTATCAAATTCAAGAGAAAATTAGCATAAGCTGAACTATGCTACAACACAGAAGACACACATCACATTTGACTGTGCCAACTGAAATATAGGCCAATCCAACACTCCACAGTACAAGGTTTCACATGTCAAATACAGATGGTACTGTTAATTCACTGTGCAGCCTATATAACAGAAGAAATCTCCCACAAATTAAAATGTTTCAAGCAATGTGGCCTTGACTGCTAAAACAATACCGATGCAAAGACAAAAATCACTTGATTTTTTGTTAGCTCTACCTATTAATCCTGTTTTTCATTAGCATGTTACATTTTCATAATTATTGTATTTTATTATGCATACTGTGAATGTCAATGTATATTTATCTAGCACCCATATATAACAGTAACAGAATTAAATTACCAAAATAGAAGGTAGCCATGCTGCGTCAGAAATCAATAAAATGAAAGGAGCTAGATCAGAAACTCAATTCAGATGTCAAACTTAATCATAGTTTGCATTAACCGTATCAAGAACCGGGGCAAACCCCAATTCACACATCTTATCCTAGCTAGCATTCTGCACTAACTGCAGCTTCTGGATCAAGTGTGAGGGAAGCTCCACATGGAGCACCTTTCAGAAATCCAGTCTTGAAGTAACCAACACATGAACTACTGTGGCAAGACTTTCCCAGTCCAGGGGTGGTCGCAGCTGTAGAACCAGTCACAGTTGGTAAAAGGCAACCTAGCAATGCAACTGGTTAAAAACTGCTCCCTTCAGAAAATTCTGGAATATCCTAAGTATAGTTTTCCTCAGGCAAAAGACATGTGTTTCTATTATCAGCCCATGGTAAAGCATTCTTGTCCTTCAAGGCCCAAGAATTCTGGAAGGAAGCAGCAAAAGTGTCAAGACATCCAGGATACCTTGGCCATCCCAAATCTGCTGCACACCCAAGGATAACTATGTGAAGTTGCTGAACTCATTTTACATTGCAATCCAGAATGGGATGGGGATTTATCAAATAAGCATCAAGACCACCAAGGAAAATACCTAGATCACACAAAATACATGAGACATAATATGTGCTGTCCTCAATATGGAACATTATGTATTTGGAAACTAGGTAAGTGGGGCTACAGGATAAACACAGCAGATGAAAGGTCTACAGGTAGAGATTTGTATTTCAGTTGTTGTCATGGTTACTTTTGTGTCCTAATATATGCCTTTCAACAGGGTGGATTGTTGGTCTCTTGATCTTGCATTGGAAGCAGTCAGATTCAAGGAACCAACAGCGAGAGCAGGTTGAAAAGCATACTTTGAGGAAAGCTAGCAAAAGATACTTAGATGTGTTTGTTTTCTATCTTACTTGGCATTCTCAACTCTGTCAAGGGTGACAAAAATCATGGTTTGCCAGTTCCGATGCCACACCAAGCCATTGTTAAGCTTTGCAAAGAAAAAAGAATTAAGAATTGACATGACATCAGAATTATGCCACAGGCATAATTATACAGTTGTAAGGGTTACAAGGCAATGCATGTGAATCACTCTGAACACTCAGCAGTACTATGTAAATACTAATTATTTTAGTTATTATTAAGTAGTCAACACCATGCAGACTGCTTGAATTCAAACATCTTATTACTCTGGCATGACCTTAAGCTGTCCTTTCAAGATTACCGTATATATTGAATCCTTGTTGATATTTTAGGACAATGTTTGGAACACAGTTACATAAATATGGACTCTATCTTTTGTTATTGCAACACATTATAATGGCAAGTCATTACTTTTCCTTGTAACATGAGGGGCACTCCCATTCAAGACAACTGGAAAAACCAGCTTCTAAATACTTTGCCAGTATTGAGAACCAGGACTTTGAAATGTTGCGCATTCCCTCTTGCTGGAATAGAGTAAGTCACATGATTATTCTTATCTTTTTAAAAAGAATAACTGTAGTTCTTTACGCAAAAACAACTAATGCACCAACAGAACCAGCAAATCATTATTCTAATATGCATAAGGAAGGTGTATGTGATGGTCCTTTACAAAAAAAAAACAAAACAAAACCACCCATCACCATCTGATTGCATCCATACTGTCTAGTTTGGTCGTTTGGTCCATCTTTCTTCCCCTTTCCTTGTTTTTTCACAGTGCTTTCAGACAATGTTGCAATGCTTCCTATATTATTATTATTATTTTCATTTTGGGGGAAATCCATTTTTATTTTTCATAAAACTCGGTGCTTAGTTCCATCACTTGTTTACCACTAGTCCTGTAATGTTGTGGTGGGTGTGGTCTGTCAGTATTCTGGACTTCTAGATTATCCAGATTCCTCAGTCTCCATTCTGATTCTTAGATTATCTTCCCCACCACACCACACCCTCTATTCATATAAATTGTCGTCCAGAAGTGGGAAGGAGGTGAGTGGGTGAGTTCTAAATGGCAAGCATCCCTGCCTCCCTTCAACTTTCATTTCATGGCTGGAAAGAAAGTAGAGGGTTACTCCATGACTGGCAGGACAGTCGTGGCCATGTCTGAATCATAGGGCATGCAAGCAACTTATCCTGCAGTGAGGGAAAGAACTAGCATTGTGTTGTCATCCCCACATTTCTAAAAAATCTTGTGGTTTGGGGGGGGGGTATGGAGAGATGTTTCCAAGCAGATGGGAAAGGCTATAGTTCAAGGTTGCAGTCTTAACATCATTTGACTGGGATTAACTACCACTGAATTCATCAGAGCTCACTTCTGAGTAAACATAGTTAGCATTGAACTACAAGTGCTCTTAATTCAACTGCAGAAGTATGTACACATGTGCAGGATGAGCAGTAGGGGTGAGTGGAGGACTAGTGTGGATGAGAGTGGAGAAGAAAACATACATGCCTGTTGGTGAAATTGCCCTGAAACACTACTTTTGAAGGACATTGCAATAGATAATCATGCACTGTATGAATATGTCACTGAAATCTGCTAACAAGAAAACTTGTATAAACTCACATTAAAAAGTTTGTGTCCAAGTACACACTATATGCATATTTATGACAGACAGAAAACTCCCACTTCACTCTATGAATAAATTAGGATACTGGCAAAGTTCCTTCAAATGTTGAGAAGTCTCCCCCTGCCCCCTTAGCAATAGATGTTATCATGGGCACATGAAGAACCCACCTGTTGCCCTAACCAGGCTAACAAATGAAGCAGTTCTAAATGTGAAAAAGGATCTGCTTCCTTCAATGAAATGAATGATAGTGTCAAGGGAGTTTGTATGTAAAACACTATGACCAAGGGAACAGACTATGTATATAAAGCAATAGGACTGTTGTACTTTTATACTGGTCACCCACCCAGTATGCACACTACTAAACTTTAACCCTCCATCAAAAAATGTTCCAAGTAGCAAATAGACACAGCAAATTCCTGTTACCCCATAAGAGAAAAGTATCTAGAATATGTATTACCTCACTTGTGAGTTATAGTGGTAAAAGTTCCTTAACCCATGTAACATCTATTAGCAGGTGAAAATACATATACAACATATGTAACATAAATTTACATGTCCTGTATTAATCTGTTCATTATAGTTGTACTTTGTAAGAGCAATCTACTAGTATCTGCAAAGAAGAGCACATATGCAGAGGTGTGGGAAAGTGTGAGTTTCCCAGAAGCCAGAAGGACCAAGTACTTAGAACAGAGACCAACAACTGGAAGGCAGGGATCGGAATACAGCTCCTGGAAAGCTGCCAACTGGCCAGCAACAAAGTGCTCTCACCATTCCATCACTTTAAGTGAAAAAACGTGTGTTTGTCTCTTATTTCAGTTGTCCCTCCCATTCATAACTAAATACTTTCAGCCCATCTGGCATGCAGCTAATTGTAAAGCTACGTAAGGTGTCCTGTCATTGTTGTCCCTACTACCATCAGTCGTGCCCCTTAATTTTAAGTGATGTTGACTGAGGCGAATGCAACAATTTTTGTGGCTCATATCTCCTGATAAGGCATCCTGGAAAGGAGGCAGAGCCAGTAGATACAAAGCAAATTCTGTACCTTGAGCTAACAGTAGGGCTGCTTCAGGATAGGCAGAATGGGGAAGTAGTAGTAAATAGGCGAAGAGATTCCTAGAAATGAGGAAAGTAGTCAGGGCTACTAAACAGTGGGTAATCCAGATTTGAAAATGGATGCAACTCTTTTTGTAGAAGTGGGTTGATAATGGAATTTGTACATCAGACCAGTTAAAAGGACCGGATGAACATTTTTTGCCATCTTCAATGTTGCAGTGTTTCAGCATTTCCTATATTGCTGGATGAAATAACTGGATAGAAATGTTTGCTGGAATGCTGTAAATTGCATGTTCAGTAGCTTAGAGATAAATGGAAAGTAAGTTAGAGTGTTCCATTCAGCAAAATTTCCTGGACCTTAAAAGGAAATGGCAAAGGTTTTTGGACTTCTACAAAGCTACATGAGTTTCCAGAAACCTAGACTTGGAGAATAAATGCATTATTAGCATATATGTGATATTAAGTAGATAGAAAATAACTATGCCATGAGAAATGCACAAACATTGCTGGAGCAGAATGCAGCCATCACCCAATGCTTATACAAGCCGCTAGAGGAGAAGTTTTACCAGAACTACATGGTTTCTCTCCCCCTTACCATGTCTGTTACTCCCCCACCCCACCCTGGATTGCAATGGAGATAGGTGACCTCAAATCCTCTCTTTGTGTTCAGGACTCACCCACCCCCAACCTGTAAAAGTCCACTTTCAACAGAAAGGCAGCTGGGAAGCAGATTATATAAAGGAGGTCATAGTTCATGCATAGGAAAGCAGTAGTGCAGATGGTGATGTTGGGCAGCTTGTTTCTCTAAAGGGCCCAGGTATTATTTCATAGCACAGACCACTTACTTTACTCAAGGGAATACCAACCAGCAAATGCAATTTCCCATTAACTTCCTCTCTCCATCTGAAATACTCTTCCTGAATTATCAGAATCTAGCTCTTCAATGCTGCATAGATACATACAATTCAAAATTGAATAGCTGTGTGGATGATGTGTCTTGAGCATCCCCATTCATGCCAAATCGATATGTTCTGAATCAAATGCAGATGTTGAGCTAGTAACTGTAATCAAAAGACCCTCAACACAACTAGAAAGATTAGAATTATAAAAATCCTACCCCGTAGTGCAAGTCATATACAGTGGTACCTCAGGTTAAGTACTTAATTCATTCCAGAGGTCCGTTCTTAACCTGAAATTGTTCTTAACCTGAAGCACCACTTTAGCTAATGGGGCCTCCTGCTGCTGCCGTGCCGCCGGAGCACGATTTCTGTTATCATCCTGAAGCAAAGTTCTTAACCCGAGGTACTATTTCTGGGTTAGCGGAGTCTGTAATCTGAAGCGTATGTAACCTGAAGCGTATGTAACCCGAGGTACCACTGTATAAACAGAGAAGGGAAATAAATATATTGCAACTTGCAGATAACTGGCAAGATCCATAGTCAATGTTACATTGACTATATTGGGGTTGCTTAGTACACGTGTACTATTTAGTTTGGATGGAGCAAGAAGGGTGAGTGATAATACTTACCAACAGTATGCTATGCTAACAGGGCCTTTTCTCACACTTGGCCAGAAAAAAAATGCTGGGGCATGAGGTTAAGAAGTGCTCATGGGTGAATGCCAAAAAGCAATATGAGGTGGTGGTGTTAACAGGCAAACAGAAAATCACTTGAAGAGATAAAAATGAATATGACAAAGAGCTGATTAATAGCTATTACACAATCAATATAAAGTACAACGTAACCTAGTCAAATTTAATAAAGGCAACATCTGTGCATGAAGTACACACACTTTGTAAGAAGAGCAAGAGTCACAACCCGTTCAGCAGATCTTAATAAAACTTGAATATTCTTCATAGGTTAATTCACTGGAAAGTTCTTTAAATAAACTTCTGAGTACACCTCTCAGATGTGATGGCCTATATTAGACTTGTGGGATTAGATACATAGCATAACACCACACAGTAATTTAGTCACAAAAGTATGCCTCTCACAAGTCTTATGACTTATGAAGTTGTCAGACTTTCCAGAAATTTTGGCCTAGGTTTAACAAAGAAATATACAGCTACTGTACCACTATTTAGTTATGTTTTTGCACTACCACACCACATGCTATTTTCAGTTTGATTTTAACATGTAAAAATTCTTCAGTTGTGAACAAAATGGGGCAGGGCAGTTTAAAATTGAATTAAAACCTTCCCTGTGGAAGTTTTGTTGTTGTTTTTTTAAAATAATAATATTCCTGATGATGCTTGAAAAATTCAATTAAAGAAACCTTAAAAATCATACTTGTATATTAATTGATTCATACAAATTTATGTAGATTAGACAAAAACAACACTGGTTCTGAAGAAAGAGGCATACTATCATTTTTTACATCATGCAGGTAACTATCAAACCAGGCACCAAATATAAAAAAGCTATCCCTCAGGGTGATAGAAGTCTCCAACACATATGGAGTTGTACTTATGTGAATAAGACATGAATTATTATTTTTAAACCTGCTCCTTGTTGATCAAAGTCTTTGAAATAATTTAAAAAGCTGTTTGATCAATTAAATACTACAACTCAAGAAGTTATTCGGGAATTCAAAGATGCAATCTCAACTTAACAGTGGAAGAAGTCCCATGCTCTTAGAAATCATGGCTCACTCTGATCTGTCAGAATCAATCACTTCTTAACCATATACTGAACTCCTTTTGAAGATGGCCATGTTGTACATCTCAATCTGCTAATATTCCATTGCTAACTTTCAAGGGCTGCCCAACACACCATGATATGAACCTGAGTTCAGTCTACAGACTGGCAGCAGCTATCCAGGGTTTCAGATAGGGCCTCTCTCAATCCAGCCTGGAGATGCCAGCGATCAAACCTGGGAGCTTCTGGGTGCAAGGCATGTCCTCTACCACTGAGCCATGACCCAGGTTCAGTGTATACTGCAGTAGTTAGGAGCAGGAACGAAACTCCAGAAAGCACCCCAGCCAGTAGACCGTTCAGTTCAAATTATATCTTTCAGCTGCCAAAATCCCCTTCCCATCTGTGATATGAAGATAATGGTATTTTTAAAATGCTTTATTTATTGTTTGTGACTACTTTCGTTATGTTACTTTTCTTTCATGTTGTAAGCAGTCTTGAACATGATTTGAACTGTGGAAAGGAAGCATGCAAATAAAATTATTTGTAATACTGGCCTATCTTGCTTGGCAAGTGTAACAAGGAATGAAAAGCAGATTTGAGCATGCTTTCCCCTCACATGTGGAAAGCAACACCCACCTTTCCAGTGAGCAGTCACTGCCTCACCCTACACCCCTAGAATTAGATAACAAGGATTGTAAAGCAAATTTGACCTGCCAATACCTTTCATTTCATAAAGAGTATCTGCTGGGTCCATAGTACAACCAGGAATGTAACTCCACTCCAGTTAAATCCAGAAACCTTATTCCAACTCTTCACAAAACCCCAAGCTGGAGCAAGCAAGAGGGGAGGACGCTGAGGGTACTTATTTCACTTGTGGATCACTTCCCATAAAACTGTCCCAAAGCAATGATGACAGGGCATTGCAACACAGGGACCAAGTCACAGCACTGGCCTTCCAAACAGGGGACCAGACCTGGAGGTGCCAAGGACTGAAGCAGGGACCTTATGCATGCAAAGCAGACACTCTCCTACTGCTCCACAGCCCTTTCCCGCAAAAGATCCCTGTTTCTGAGGCAGACTCAGAGGCTCCCTTTACATAACCGCCTCACCACCTGGCAGCTCCGCACACCTTCGCCAGGAGGATGCGAGAAGTGGGGCGGGGTGGGGGTGGGCTTATCCACACCCAGCGCCCTCAACGCCCCCCCCCCCCCGCGCGGACTCGAGAGACAGCTTCCTTCTGCCACGAGGAAGGAGAGGCGTGAGGTAGGAAAAACAACACGCGTCTCTCTCCCTCCGCACGGTATTCCCACGACCAGCAGGTCCTCTCCTTCGTGGGAAAGCGACAACTTTTACTAGGGGTTAGTAAGCACCCGCGGAACACGGCGCGCTGTTGTTGTTGCTTTCTGACTTCCGAGTACAAACACGCCTGTGGGAGGGAGGGAGGGAGAGAAGGAGGGAGGCGGCGGTTGAGCTCCGTTCACCTGCTCCCAACCGTCCCAACCGCCGCCCGCTCACGCGCCAGGGGGACGCTCCGTCCGTCAGTCAAGGGAGCAGCTTACTTCTCTCTCTCTCTCTCTCTCTCTCACCCGAGCCCCGCCCCGCCGCCAAGTCCGTCCGCCGAGCAGCGCAACCCCATCTGCCCACCGCGCGCCCAGCACCAGCCTCTCTCCCCTCAGGGCAAAAGCGAAAGCGCGGAGGTAGGGAGAAGAATCCCACCCGAATCTCCGGCGACAGACCTCCCCGTTACCTCAGCGCCCAACGGCGCCCCTTCCGCTCCAGGGGCCGCCGCGACAGCTCCGTAGCCCCTTATTCATTCGCCGCGCCGCTCGGTGCCCGTCGGGTTGGGCTGCCCAGGCGGAGCCAAACCGCCAAAAGCAACCCCTCCCCCTGAGAAAGAGGAGGAGCTCAGGGACGGAGAGAGAGAGAGAGAAAGAGAGAGAGTAGGAGGGGCGTGGCGCCTTACCTGCCCCGCCCCGCTGTTCAGGCCACCGCCGCTCTGATTGGCCGCGGTAGGTGTTCTCCCCGCCTTGCGTAGGAGAACTGTTCACCTTGCCGCCTCATTGGCTGGGGAAAGAAGCGCAAAGCTGGCCCCTGATTGACTGCCGCGCGACGCCTGGAGGCTGTCACGTGAGGCTAGGTGGGGAGTCGCTGTTAGCAAGGTCCGCTAGGCAGATCCACGGGCGTGTTTGGCCTCTTGTTCCCAGGTGGTCTCTAAGCGGGAGGTGGGGGACGGGGCAGCGCGGGGCTGTGAATTCTGTTTCTGGACGCATTTTCCCTTGCTTGCTTCTCCCTGAGCCGCCTCTTGAGATGAGCGCATAAGTCGAGAACCCTGTTGAATCTGGAAGGAGGCGCACGCTTGGATGCCCTGGTGCAGCTGCGGCTGGGAGGCTGCACCCACCATCTCCCAGGAAAAATTCAAGGCGAAGAACCTGGCCCCGCCCATCTGCCAGCGGAGCATCTGTGACTGTTCCTATGCTTGCGTCTCTCCCGGTCCCAATTCCTTTTGTATCATACCCAGCTCCTGTCCCTTCCAGGAAGAAAGGTGAAGCAACCGCTTCAGGTGGCAGGATCCACAGTGGAAGCAACCCCCACCCCCACGCGCTTCCTGATGTACATCTTCACTCATCCCTCCTTCTATGGCAGCAAGGCGTGGGGTGCCATTTTGTGGTTCACCTCAGCCACCAAAATGTTTTGGGCCGGCCTGGATTAAATCTATAATATTGCAAAAGCCTCCTTGTTGGACAAGCTTTTTCTCAAGCCGGCTTGCATCTGATTTGAAAACCTAAGCCATGTGCATCTGAGACAGCACATGCACAGATGGTTGCTTCATTGGAGTTTGGGGCAGAGGGGTGTTGTAGGTGAAAGGTGGAAAATGGAGTAATGCACATCTGGTGAGGACATCTCTGCCCCTTTGGTGTGTGCAGCAACTTATGAATGCAACATCAAACACAGCAGGGAGGAAATAGCTTAGCTGCATTTTAAGCCATGCATATGTACATAGCCCTAAAACACATATTGTGCCTCCACCCCTGGCCACCTTTGCACCTGCCTCTGGTTGGTGGATCATTCAATCAATAAATAAAATAGGTTTTAATGATAAAATAGACCCTGTAAGCATGACTGTAGTCAGGTTTTATGTTGGGGTGGACAGAACCTCAGCTGAATATTTTTATTGATTTAGGGGGGGGCAGCTATGCCAATGCTTGTAGGTAGGGCTGCCCTGCTCCTCCGGGTCTAATTAACACATAGGTGCTTTCAGCATTCTAGCCATGCTTGCCTTCATAGGCATTGTTATGAGATGGCCCAGGAGACAGCCCCAGGTCTTTGTCACCTAGGGTCTTGGGCCCTGGATCTCCTGTTCTGTTCCCTACTTTTTTCTACATGTAAAACCAACTTGATTTGCTATCATGCTATTTAATGTTGGTGAGCAGTAAATGGATCAAGGTCTACAAGCAGATCAGGGGTGATTTGTGGCAAGAGTTTCTTACTCTCAATGGTTTAACAATGCAGCAAAAACCAATTCTCTTGACTGCTGAAATAAAGCAAGCTTTGGAGACAAAACCAGGCATGGACTTTTGTGTGGAGTTCAGGTTCTCAAAATAAATTCATGGGTTAAGCATGCAGTCAGAAGCATCCTGTACCTTTAAGTGTGTGTTATCCCACCCCACCCACTATTTTGCACCTGGTTGAAGTTGGTGGACTTCCAGGGTTTAGTAAAAACCACAGTAGATCCTAGAAGCCTGAAATCTGCCTGCCCAGCTAGTTGCCAAAAATAGGATAGCTAAAAAAAATGTTGGGCAAGAGTTTCTGCAACATTCCTGTATGTAGAGGAAGCCCAGTGCTAATGAGGGGATTTGTGGGCTCTAGAACAAACATGCCAGTTCCCAATTCAGGGTGAAATCCTTATTAAATTAAAGCTTATTAAATAAACCATGCTCCCCACCCTACACACAGCCTGGGTCCTTGTCACAATTACCACATTTGCACATAACACTAAGACATACCATAGCAAATGCACAGACTTCCAAAGAGAAAATTGTAGCTGCTTTGCTTCTTGCTGGTCCTTTTAGCTCAGCATGGTGCAACACCTAAGCCAAGTATCATTTGAACCCAGCATCTTGTTTCAGCTCTCTCCTCCTTAACCACAGTCTGCAGCCTGGGTTTGTTCCCATGCCTGTGGAATGAAACAGATGTACCAGGGAGAACTGTTCCCTGTTTCCTTTTCCTGTCCAGCTATGAACATTCTAAAATATTCCAAAGATTCTGTGTGCTGTCTTCTGGCAGCCTAATTGCAATACACGAAGGGAAATATGTTTGATGCTTTAAATCGGCCCTGTTCCTTTAGGGATAAGACAGCTTAAAATATAATAATGTGTCAAACCCATTGAAAATGGCTTTTTTCTTACAGAAGAGATGAAAATGTGTCTCTCGTATGAGGTAGGAGCAAACTTATTATACAGTGGTACCTTGGGTTAAGAACTTAATTCGTTCTGGAGGTCTGTTCTTTCTTAACCTGAAACTGTTCTTAACCTGAGGTACCACTTCAGCTAATGGGGCCTCCCGCTGCCGCCGCGTGATTTCTGTTCTCATCCTGAAGCAAAGTTCTTAACCCGAGGTACTATTTCTGGGTTAGTGGAGTCTAACCTGAAGTGTATGTAACCCGAGGTACCACTGTACATTCCCAACTGATCAAGGGTGGTAGTCAACTAAGCTTTACTCAGAGTAGACCCACTGGAATTAATGAATGTGACCAACTTTAGTCCAGTAATTTCAGTGACTATACCTTTGTTGAACACCACTCTGGGAAGAAGACTAGTAGGACTGCTTTTGTGTTAACAGCAACTTAACTTTCAAAAGCCACCAGATCAAACTTCCATAGGACAACACTGAGTATTGCCCAGAAGTTAATAATGCAGATTAAGCTGCAGTTGAACACACAGGGCCAGAGGCATGCCATTTTAGTGTCAACCACACAACGTTTGAGGAGGGGAATTTTTCTGACTTTCTCCTTAAGCCCACTAGCAGTGCAGTTTCATTCTGTAGCTTAATTTTTTAGAAAGTAGTAGAATTGTGGAACCATAGAATTGTAGAGCTGAAAGAGGCCTCAGGAGTCACCTAGTCCGTAGCGCAATAATCTTTTCCTCAACGTGGGGCTCAAACCCACAAGCCTGAGATGATCTGCTGATGGAGCTATCCCAGAAGGGTAGATCTCAGTGATGCATAGTAGATTACTCAATGTGTATATAGATGTAAAAAAGAAAAGAAAAAGGTATTCCCAACATATTTGGGCTGTATACCCCTTATTTGAGGGAGTAATTCAAAGGGGGTTGTTGTTAAGAAGTGGTGCCAAGCTTTGTATTTCTCTTGTAACTACATAGGTTAAGTAACAGTTCCCCTTGAGAAGGGCAGTGTCGCCTGAAATGTGATAGGACTGTGGGTATTTTTTGATTTTGTAAGTCTTCCTTGTATCTTGAATACTGAGCTTTATACTACAGTGGTACCTCGGGTTACATATGCTTCAGGTTACGGACTCCACTAACCCAGAAATAGTGCTTCAGGTTAAGAACTTTGCTTCAGGATGAGAACAGAAATTGTGCTCCGGCGGCGTGGCAGCAGCAGGAGGTCCCTTTAGCTAAGTGGTGCTTCAGGTTAAAAACAGTTTCAGGTTAAGAACGGACCTCCGGAACGAATTAAGTAAGTACTTAACCCGAGGTATCACTGTACTAAGTTCCACTGCAAAACAATTTCTTGTTCAATGTGGCATCAATTAGGCCACTAGCAGAGAACAAATCTACCCAACAGGTGATTAGAGAAGGAGGCCTTATCCACATTTAACTCCCCCCCCCTCTCCAGGCAGAGGTTTGTGCTTTAATGCTCCTTGTTGGAGCCCTTTCCACCACCCCCCACCCCCGCTTTCCCTACCGAAATCTGTTATTTAAAGCTGAATCAGAGCAAATGTCAATCCGGGTTTTCCACAACTTGACGTTTGCTCTGACTGAGCTTTCAAGAGCGGGTTTTTGCAGGGAAAACTCCAGAGAAGAAAAAAAAAAGGGGGGGTGGTGCTTGGGCACAGACCTGGAAGGAGCAAAAGAAAGGTGCGGATAAGACCTGAGCCTCTTCAATGTATGTGAAATATCTAATATCAGTTTTTCTTCAATAGCAGCACCACTATTTTTTAGAACCAAGAGATTTGCACTTACCCTTATTATGAATATATGTTTATGTGTTGCACATTTTCAGCGCCATGCTTTTTAAATATTCATATGTTTTATTCATTATTAATTTAAGACGATCAAGTAGCTGTCAGAACAATTAGCTGATTTACTGCAGGCTGAAATTCTTTCATTCACTAGAGGCAATAAAATTCCACCAATTTGAGTTTCTTTTCAAAAGCTAGCATGCCGGACTGCACTAAATGAGTGCTATATTTCTAAGCGTGGAAATGGAGGGTTGCGATCAAAAGGCCAATACACATTTTAAATAGGACTCTTGATACCCAGTGCACGGCCTGAAGTGTGCCTTGCTAGGCATAGAATTGCAGCTCTGGCAGAAAGATTTGTCTCACCCATAGTCTGTAGACTGGGTACACGACATGCATTTAAAGAACATCCTGAGTCCCCTCCAAAGAACTCGTTTGTTAAGGGTGCTAGTAATTGTATCTCTGTGAGTGGTAAACTACAGTTCCCAGGATTCATTTGGGGTGGAAATGTGCTTTAAAATGTGTGTTCTCTAATTAATTACTTACTTACCTAGGTTGTAGGAAGACCAAATACCGGTATGACATGTGCAGCCCTGAATTCATATCTTAATATACATTGCTTTAAAATTCAGACCTAAGCCTTGGGAGTCTCTTTTTCACATCCTGAGAGAAGTACCTTAAAACCTTGCATTTCTTTGCAATGTTGACTGTCCCACTGTTCTTTCACTTGCAGCTGATGCCTAGGCAGACTAGCTGAAAAAGCTCTGTTTTGACAGCGGGCATGGGCATAGATCTGTAATGTAAAGGATTGCTTATTTTGTAATATCAGCTGTGATGGATGGCTGAAGCATGCCAGTGATATTTTTCTAGAAAAAGAGGTGTCAGACCTCAACATGAACGCCTCCCTTGTTCTCTTATAATAGCAATGGTGCCCACCTGAGAGGTGCTGGAACTGAGTTCCAGTTGAAAAAAAGCCCTGGGTGTGCCTGACAGCCATTTAGCAATGGGAAACCTATGACTTCCCCAGAGGATGATGAACTGCAGTTCCTATTACAGTGATATCTTGGATTACAGACGCTTCAAGTTACAGATGCTTCAGGTTACAGACTCCGCTAACCCAGAAATAGTACCTTGGGTTAAGAACTTTGCTTCAGGATGAGAACAGAAATCGTGTGGCGGCAGCAGGAGGCCCCATTAGCTAAAGTGATACCTCAGGTTAAGAACAGTTTCAGGTTAAGAACGGACCTCCAGAACAAATTAAGTTCTTAACCCAAGGTACCACTGTATCCCTAAGATGACCATGCTGCCTGGGGCTTATGAGAGTTGGAGCTCTCATAAGTTGGAGTTGGAGCATGAGATCCCCATCCCTACCACATCTTGCAACTTGGAACCTGTGCCTCTAATCCTCGACTTGAAAGCTCAGATGCTAAGGCATTATAAAGATTCAGTGTTTGGGACCCAATCTATATTTAACAGACCTCAGACCTCAACCTATATTTAACAGACTTCAGACAGTATTTAAGTAGTTTGCAAAACAATAAATGTAGTACAGTACAAAATAAATAGATAACCAACAATGGAACCAAAAAACTGCAAACAATGCCGTGCAATATTAAACAGAACTACAATGAAAAGCAGTAAAGCAATACAACGCCCCCCAAAAAAACATAGCAGTTCATTTTGAAATGTATTTAGAGCCAGGGATTCCTTCCTTCTTGCCAAGGCATATCCTAACTCACAAAATGCACACACCCCTCTAGCACAAACACCCCACACCCAAATTCTGCCATTGCATCTATACAAATTATGTAATGCCAGCCATCCCACTGAACTCGCACACCAAGCGCATCATTTACTCCAATATCTCCCACCCAGTCACCAGCCACCACGATGAGCATTCAGCCCACTTCCATGCCACAAATTGTATTGCAGGAACACCAAGGAGAAAACAAAGCCGTTCGCTGCCAGCGCAGTATAAATAAAGCCATCAGTCGCACAGATGAGCAATCTGCTCCAGAGAGCACTCTGCTTCTTGCCCAGGTTGGAACTGCACACACCCCTCCCTGGTCCTCCGTCCTCTCACCAAAAAGTGCCCTCAGTCAGGCCAACCCACACAAGAGGCACTCTTAATAAAAATGAAAATGGAGGTCACCCCCATCACAATCCTCAGCATTGCTAGTTTTGTAACTCTCTGACTAGACGGTAGTCGTCATCAACAGCTGGTTCCACTCACTTCCTCAACAAGATGACTCCCAGGGCGGCCAGGACTATCAGGGAGTGAGGAGAACAAGTATGCGTAGATTTCTCTTCCCGTCCCCCCTCGGTCTAGAAGCTTTAATGTCAATTAGTTTCGGAGGTCCTCTTTAAGTAAATGGCTGTGGCATAAATGAGCCATGAAACAGGGTTTTCCCCCTCAAGTTATGAATGTAGCCGCTGAAGAATTGTTAAGAAAGAAAAGTTGCCTTTATAATACATTACCCAGCAGTTGGAGCAACTCTATCTGGGGGTAAATTATCTGGAACTTTGCTGCTTTAGCAAGAGATACAGCTATGCTCACCTCACCTGGTTCTGCCGCCACACTGCCATCACAGGCGAGGCTCATTCCAGGGAACTTAATGGACCCTCATGCAAATCCCCAAAGGTCTTTCTGTGACTCTCACAGAGGGAGATCAAGCTGTCAGCAGGCAAATGTTTACCCTGGTATCACAAGGATTATTTTACGGTCTCAGCATGCTTAAATTCTGAAGTCAGTGGGACTTAAGCATGCATAGCTCTGGATAGGATTGCAGCGAGCGCTGTAAATAAGGTAGGGGAGATTCTGTCATATGAAGAATTTCCTGTTTCCAGAATGCGGCCTGTTTCTAATCTGTTGTAAGGTTCTGCCGAGCTCTGATATGTTTTATTATTTTTCTGCAGAGATAAAGTTCTAGTCCTCTTAACCTCCTGGCTCTGATGCTCTGGCAGAGCATAACTGAGATTCTTGCATAATTAAACAGTGGGCTCTCAGGTGACACTCACACTGTTCAAGTGTATTCTTCAGGCTTTCGGCTTGCAGCCTGGATCGGTTTACATCTGCATGGCTGCTGAGAGAAGGGTTTTCCGAGGTCACAAGGGGGGGGGTGAACAACCTCTTGGAAAAGAAAGTGCTTAACCAAAGACTCCTTACTGTTGCAGTTCAGACTCCAGATGTGAAGTCAGTGGTTGAGCCGGGGGGGGGGGGGGGCGGGGCGGGAAACAGCTATGCATATACCAGAGGAATAAGGGCCTGTGAGAGGAGTGAGAGAGGCAATAAGCAGAAGCTTTGTTTCAAAAGATCTGATAGTAAATGCATAACTTAAAGGGCTGTGCTCTTTATCAAAATAAATAACAAAAGGCGGTGCAGGAGAGGGCAGTTTTCATAAGGACTGTTGCATAAAGGAAAGGGGGTTAACCATTGCTTTTTTCCAAAAAAATTAATCTTTAGGAGTACTCTCATTTTGACGCAAGAAAACCACCATTTTATAGTTCAACGGGGAAAATAAATACAGTAAATGGACAAAAGTACAAAGATTCATAAAATGATTAGGGGTACGCACACCCGATTCCCCCCAGAAAGAAAGCACTGGGGTTAACTATTTCCTCTCGCCATGGTCTCGATGAGAACCTCCCTTCTCAATGGTGGCTGTTTGGTCCTAGCAAGCTCCTTTGGAAGCGGGTGAATTTTCATCAGGATTGCATTAGCAGGGCAGGAGAGCCAGTGTGGTGTAGTGGTTAAGAGTGGCAGTCTTGTAATCTGGGGAACCGGGTTCGCGTCTCCGCTCCTCCACATGCAGCTGCTGGGTGACCTTGGGCCAGTCACACTTCCGTGAAGTCTCTCAGCCCCACTCACCTCATAGAGTGTTTGTTGTGGGGGAGGAAGGGAAAGGAGAATGTTAGCCACTTGGAGACTCCTTCGGGTAGTGATAAAGCGGGATATCAAATCCAAACTCTTCTTCTCTTCCTAACCTCCTACCCATGGCCTTGCACCATAGTCCCATTGTAAATTGGAGGGGGTGGTACATGGGAGTAGCCACGGGGGAGCAGGGGGGTAGTTACCCCCCCTAAATCAATCAAAATCAATATAAATCTGAGGTTCTGCCCCCCTAACAAAAATCCTGGCCACACCCACGAGGCGGTACCTATTAACAGTTTCAAAACTGATGCATTTCATGCCCTGTCTAGCTTGCTTCTATGGTTTTAGCCTTATGTGCCCTTACTTTGCGATACTGAACTCAGTAGGACCTCTGGATAAATATGCATAGGGTTGCATAGATGTTACTGTTTTCCTGCATGCATAAATATATATTCAACATTATGTATTTTATGCAGCACTGTTGGTTATGTGTATAACGTTTACCTTGCAAAATAAGAAGAAGAGAGAGGCCTTACACTATAGAGTTTGACCATGGGGAGTGAATGTGATGAATATGTGAGTATTCTGTTGTGGATAAATACTAAAGGTTTGGCAAAGGGCATCACAGGAAAGGTGGATTTAGTGGAGAGATGTCAATGGACACTTGGTTTTCAAATTCTTTGCCATACAACTGCATGTTCTAGAGTGTCGGCATGCCTGGGACCCCACCCAGACCACTTTCTCTAGGTGCTGAGTGGTTGGCCATTGCTGAGTCTCATAATCCAAGCAGATGTTTGCCAATAGTTAACAGATTATGGACAAGACCTTATCCTGAGAATGTAAGTAATCATGCTACCACATCTTTTCAGAATGTTTTGTGTCACGTATGGATTTACTAACCTTAGCAAGAGAGCTCCTGAGCTCTCTGTAGAGCCTACCTTATTGCAGAGGGTTATGCATTTCCATGACTATTAACTGGAAGATTTTATAAGATTCTTTAACAGCAACCCATCCGAGCAATTTATTTTTAAAAAATAAGTGTGATGAATTACCTTTTAAAACGGTCATCTGTAAAGGAGCAGACTTTAATACTTTGCTGGCATTAATATCCTGATCCCAAGATTTGACTCAAGCAGCATAATCCCCCATAGAGGCTCCACCAAAATTAATGAATGAACTGCAAGAGAAGGTTGTGCAGCTTGTTTTGATGAAGCTTGCATAAAATTTCACATCTTAATTAGTGTGGGGTGGGGAGGGGTGCAATTTGGGGTTTTATCTTGTTTTTGCCTTGGGTTGTAGGTTCATGACTGAACAAGTTCTGAATTTAAGTCTCCAAGGCAAATGTATCCAGCATGGTGCCCTCTGTATTTTTCATAATACTGCAACCCCACAATCCCTGGCTACTGGCTGTGCTGGCTAGGGCTGATAGGAGTTGAAGTCCAACAGGATTTTGAAGCTACAGCATTGGCTGCTCTAGTTCTAAGGCCAACCAATGGACCAGACAATGGCCTTCAACCCTCAGTGGCCTCCATGAATCAAGGAAGTATTCACTGACCCTGCAGCAAAGACTGAGCAGAGTGGAAATTTGCCTGACTTGGATAAAGAACACAAACAAGACCTCCTCCTTGATCATATCAAAGGTCCATCTAGCCTTTCCTCAGTGACCAACCAGATGCCTCCAGGAAGCCAACAAGCAGGACTCAAAGGCAAGAGCTTTCCCTTGTCCTTTGCTCCCAACCAACTGGTATCCATTGCCAAGCTGTCTCTGAAGCTGGAGGCTGCATATAGCCATATTGACTTCCAGCCTTTGATAGACTTCCTCTCCACAAATTGGTTTTCCAATCCCCCTTTAAAACTATCTAACCTTGCAGCCATCACCATAACCTGGTTGGTGAATTCCATCCTCTAGTTATCGCTATGCAAATAAATAATTTTGTTTTGTCTGTCCTGCATGTATGTATGGCCAATCAGTTTAATGGCTTGACCTTGAGTTCCCGGGAGGGAGGAAAAAAATACTCCTCACTCTCTCCATACCACATCCCAGTAATTTTGGTCTCTAGAAAGGAAAAGTGTGTTTGCTGATGGTGATCTGCAGCCCTTTCATTTTAAATGAATTAATGTCAGTGCAGGAGAGGTAATCTGTGAGGAAGAGAGATGCATTTGAATACTTGACATTTGGAGTGTGCAGCCATTCGTACGTCAGCATTCTGGGACTGCTGCGCTGCAATCATAAACAGCGAGAGCTATTTTGCTTTGCAAAACAGTTAAAATGTCACCGCTCCCTCATTATGTTGTTTCCTGGTAAAATACTGCACAGTATCATTATCAATTAATTAGGCATGATCCAGCAGACTTATCTCATTCCTCCACTCCAAGGACACAAAAGGAGCACTGATAGAAACAAAGAATCCCCATTGAGGGATCTGAAACTAGCAGTGTGTCTACTGGGCAGGAATTTTGTTTTGCATTTGAAGCACATGGCTGGAGAAGGGAAGTGTGCAGATAAGAACTGGAATTTGAATGGGAAACCATCATTTTGTGAAACAGTGAGCTGGCCAGCTTTGGATGCTGGTACCATTCATCCTGGCCTTTGCTTCCTCCTACTTGGTTCATTAAAGTCTTCAGCAGCAGGTCAAAAAACAGCGTCTTCAGATTGTCACCTGGGATGCTGCTGAGTCAATCTGTCCATGTCACAGTAAATGGCTCTAATGCCATGAAAGGGCATATGCTTGGCATTCAGAAGGCCCTGTTTCAATCCCTGGGTGGGTCTTTGGGAAAGTTTCCTGTCCAAAACCCTGGAGAGCTGCTGCCAGATGGACTCAGGCTGTGTTTATTATTACAGTGGTACCTCAGGTTAAGTACTTAATTCGTTCCGGAGGTCCGTACTTAACCTGAAACTGTTCTTAACCTGAAGCACCACTTTAGCAAATGGGGCCTCCTGCTGCCGCTGCGCCGCCAGAACACGATTTCTGTTCTCATCCTGAAGCAAAGTTCTTAACCTGAAGCACTATTTCTGGGTTAGCGGAGTCTGTAACCTGAAGCGTATGTAACCTGAAGCGTATGTAACCCGAGGTACCACTGTATTATTATTATTATTATTATTATTATTATTATTATTATTATTACTACTACTACTACAGTGAGTTAAAGTAAATAAGAAAAAGAAAAGGGGGAAAGAAAAAGAATACATAAAAATCATTTTAAAAGGCAGAGGAAAACAACAATAGCAATATGACAATAAAATATTTTTTTAAAAGTTACAGAACTATGTAGCATATATGTAAATGGATAAACTTATTGATTCCCTCAAGTATACAGTACTTTGATTTATGGTTCAATTTGTGAATATCCATGTTTGTTTGTTCTCTCAAGAGACGCCAAAGTTTCTTCTCACATGCAACAGTCATTCTCACACAAAAGCTTTCGGGTTGCGCAATAAATGTGAGAGAACAATTTTTCATGTCAAGGCATGCTTATGTAAGGATCGGTAATTAATGAAGGGAAATAAAGAGAATGCCGTGCTGGTTCAGGGGGTGAAAGGTTCACAAGGTGTGCAATAATGAGGCCACCTTATGAGCTTGAAAAACTACCCAGCAAAGCTGCTGACAGCAACTCTATGGGGAAGAGGCATAATTCAGACAACGTTAATTGCCCCAGACAAACAGTCTGCTCATTATAGAACTTGGGGACAGGTGATTATTTGGATCTCCTGTTGTTAGCTTCTGTTTAGATCCTGCCCTGTCACTGGTTATCCTGGGAACTTTCACAGATGTTCTAATTTTGCATTTTTTAAAGGCGATAGGTATAGGGGTCCCAGGTCTCCACCTGGCGTGCCCTCTTGTTCCTTTAACAACCCATGCAGGTCACCATGCATTTAACAGATGATGAAAGCACATGGTTCCCCCCAAAGAATTATGGGAAATGTAGTTTACCCCTCACAGAGCTACAATTCCCAGCACTCATAACAAGCTACATTCCCAGGATTCTCTGGAGGAAGTCATGTGCTTCAAATGCATGGTGCAGATGTGACCGCAGCTGGGAAAGAAGATGCTTTGCTCTTTTCCCCAGGCCTGTCACCCACCTTCTCTGCCTGCCTTCTGAAAGCAGCGCCCTTGCTTTCCCCTCTCAGCAGGTGGGGCTTCAGTGCAGGGGAACAGGACCATGAGGCAAGGTGTCAGGGCTGGGTTCAGATGCCATTCAGTGCAAAAAAGCGGAGCCAGTTGTCAGTGAAGTTAACTTTTATACATGCAACACTATACAGTGGTACCTTGGTTTTCGAACTTAATCCGTTCTGGAAGTCCATTCCAAAACCAAAGCGTTCCAAAAGCAAGGCACACCTTCCCATAGAAAGTAATGCAAAATGGATTAATCCGTTCCAGACTTTTAAAAACAACCCCAAAACAGCAATTTAACATGGTTTAACGAGACCATTGATCTATAAAATAAAAGCAATAAACAATGTACTGCAGTCACACAATCAATCAATCAATCAATCAGTAGCTGAACTGAGTTCCACAGAGTCATAAAAACAAAACAAAAAAGCCGCAAAAACAAAAATGCGAAATAAATAGCAAAAGCAGACTCAGACAATGCTCAGCGTAACACTCAAAATGGAAGTGTGGCACTCAAAACGGAAGCATAACACTCAAAATGGAGCATGTTCGGTTTCCAAAAAAAAAAAAGTTTGCAAACCGGAACACTTACTTCCGGGTTTGCAGTGTTTAGGTTCCAAGCTGTTTGAGTACCAAGGCGTATGAGAACCAAGGTACCACTGTACATAACACTTCCCCATAGACCTTGCCCTATGGAGCAGTTGCCAGGACTGATGGCCTCCGCCTTTACGGCTCCTCCTCTGCCAGATGTTTCCCAAGCAGTCTCCAACTGCACCGGCGCACCTGTAATCTCTGCGCATCTTTGGAGACAAGTGCAGAGGGGAGCTTGTTGCAATAGGAGAGGCAGGCTCCTCGGATTTTACTGCAGCCTCTGGCCCACCCTCATCTGCTTCAGACACTGAGTCTGAACTGCTCCCTGTCACACGCTCTCCCTGCTCACTAAAGCCATGTGCCCCTTCAGCCTCCAACCACTCTTCTCCCTCTGACCTCTCCTCGGTGTCCCACCACCAAACCCCAGACTCAGAGCTTCACCTTGGGGGTTCCCCAACTGGTGCCTCGCGCCACTCCTCACCATCCAGCCAGTCCCTAACACTGCCCTTCATGCTTGTGTTGCAAACACCCGCAGAATAACTTGGCAGTCCTTGTCCATTTGTTTCAAATGCCTCACACATTTTAGTCACTTTGATGGGCAGTGGCAAAAGCATGTGTTGTAGATTCAGGCAAAGACATAACACCTTTAGGCCTACCCAGTCCATTGAGAACAGAGAGGCTGGGATCGAATGGTGCATGGCTGCTGCGTCCCCACGCTGCCCTCCCTGAGCAGCCTTGCAAGGCTTGGATCCTAGGGTGTGTGTGTGAGAGAGAGGAGGGTGCAATAGCCATGCCTCTGGGGGCTGCTGTTGCTTCAGAAGTGGCAGGGGCTTGGGCAGACATGGGGGCTCTGTTTGTCCTCCACTCCTTTCCTGCCCCTGGCGTGGGCATACGCGGGCACACACACACCACCCTGGGTGGCATGAAGACACTCTCTGCTGCTGCCAGTTGCTCCAAACTACTTTTTCAGCAGTTCAAAAGCTATATGTTTAGTGAACGAAATGAGGATCAGTCACGTGTTTTGTTGCAAGTGGTGGTGGCAGTGAACTTCATATGGGAATGAAAGAAAGGTAAAGTATTTGCGAAGGAAATCGTCCGGAGATTAACTTCCCTCCTGTATATCTTCAAGGGAAATGACACATTATAGGATAAATATCTTCTCACAGCATATGGTTCATTAACAATTGTGGTTTTTTTTTAAGTGCGTTACCTCGACTGATGGAATAGACATTAGTTTAGGAAGTTCAAACAAAAGAAGAAGAAAAATCCTAGAAACAGCCAACTCACATTATGATGTCTGAACTTCATGCAAATGTTATGTCTCCTTTCGTTATAAAGAATAATACCTCCTATTGATGTGGCTGAATGAAATCTTTCTTCATGTGAGAACATTTTGCTTCTGATTAAAATGCTTCCCATCCTGTGGATGTGTTTTAGTGTTTGAGAAGCCAAGGCTAATCTGTGGAGAACAGAATTGGGGGGCTCATCATCATTAAATCGTCAATGTAAAACAACATCAGTTAATAAAACTAATTATTATGAACAACAAATAAGGCAAGACAACATTCAAACTGCAAATATTTAGTTAAATAAAATTGCCCTGGAGGAAGGTTCAAAAAAGACCTGCCGGACATCCCCAAGAACAGGGGTTCAGAATTGTAGTACCACCACAAGAAAGGTCCTGCCTCTGGTACCTGCAACTGGAAACAGGCCCAAGAGCAGCCCCAACCAGCGCTGCCAATGGGCAGGGATGATGGGAGTTGTGGTACAACAAATATCTGGAGGATACAGGTTTTCCACCTCTGATCTGGTGCTACTGGGATGCTTGCGCAATCAAAGCATATTCTACGCTTTCAAAACACATTTTCTTTAAGAGTAAATAATATCTATTCCCACCTCAGGAGGGATACTAAGGCAACCAGATGGGCTAATGGACAAGTAACTGGAGTAACAAAAATGGTGCCCACCAGATGTTGCTGGACTCCAACTCCCATCAGGCCCAGCCAGCATGGCCAATTGTCAGGGACGATAGGAGCTGTAGTCTAAAAACATTTGGACTGTAAGGCCACAGGTTCTCCTTCCCTGCAAATATTCACTACTGTCCCTAGAAACTGGTGTTTGTAGCATGCTTAAAAGAGAGGAGACGGTAAAAAAAATATTTCTGAGCCAACATCTTGGAATTTCTCTTGGGTCTGCTCATCAGCACTTGGAAGGAAAGGAATTGTACTCATCAGAAGAGGAAAAAAACCCTACAACTTTATATATGTTTGGAATTAAAGTGCTAGAAATCTATGCATTCTATTGGAACTTCCCTAATTAGTATCCAGTGAGCAGAGCCTTTTTTAACACAGCAACACTATGAGCAGTCTTGCTCATTATAAGCTTCCCTAGATGTAAACTCTTCTTTAAATATTCAGGGATATTCAGCTTGCCAAAAAAAAACCCCCACAACTTTTTGAAAAAGCATTGAACTTAATGAATTACAATTATTCCTCTATAGTATTTCTGGCTTATAAATATAGAAAAGTTTCCTCTTAGAAGAACCTTGGAAGTAAGCAGATGGGAATTAATTGGATCCTGCCTGAATTAAAATTGAAATACAGAGAGCAAAAGTATTTCATCATCAGTTTTTGGTTTTGGGAATCGTGCTTAGTAGTTGGTTCTTCAAACAAGCATAGCAAGATAAGCCTGAAGCCAGGTGGCTTTTATCTTGTGTTCTTGTGATTTCCCCTTGGCAGTGTCTGGTAAACAAGGAAAACACCTCAGTAGCTGCCACAAAAGTGCTGAAGTGAGAGAAAAATCTATATTCTCCCCCCCCCCCCTTTATCCGGCCTTGTTGGATAATAAATCAATAAAATTATCTCATGATGTTTCTATACCATCTGCATCTCCAAAGATATTTCTGTTTTCATTAAGCTTTGTGTTCTACCTGCACTATCAGAGGCAGTAAGCTTCTCTGAGGGACGTGGGTGGCGCTGTGGGTTAAACCACAGAGCCTAGGACTTGCCGATCAGAAGGTCGGCGGTTCGAATCCCCACGACGGGGTGAGCTCCTGTTGCTTGGTGCCTGCTCCTGCCAACCTAGCAGTTCGAAAGCACGTCAAAGTGCAAGTAGATAAATAGGTACCGCTCCGGCGGGAAGGTAAACGGCGTTTCTGTGTGCTGCTCTGGTTTGCCAGAAGTGGCTTAGTCATGCTGGCCACATGACCCGGAAGCTGTACGCCGGCTCCCTCGGCCAATAAAGTGAGATGAGCACCCAACCCCAGAGTCGGTCACGACTGGACCTAATAATGGTCAGGGGTCCCTTTACCTTTACCTTTACCTTTAAGCTTCTCTGAATACCAGCTGCTAAGAATGACAAGTTGCCCTCAAGTCCTGCCTTTTGTCTTCCCATAGTGGTTGGCCACTGGGAGAACAGGATGCTGGTCTAGATCAAGCCAGTGGTCTAGATGGACCACTGGCTTGATCCAGCAAGTTCTCCTTATGTTCTTATGGTAGGCTATTCTTCATGATACGTAATGCTAGAGAACAGGTTCTAAACATAATTGCTTAAAAGTAAGTTCTTTAGAAATTAAGCGGACTGATAGCCCAAAAAGGGCTCTGGTGGATCCATTTAGAATGGTACAGTATCCTGTTTCCGGCTGTGATTAGCATGCTGTCAGGGCTGGTTCTGCTGCAGGTCAGCACAGTCTCAGAAACAAGCAGTAAAGTTGATTCTTCAAGGCTCTGTAAAGCAAGAAAGGCTCATGTGATCATCGTTGAGTATTCCGAAAAGCACCTGAAATGTATTAGGTGCTGCACCAGTCTTGAAAAATTCGCAAGACATTTCCTGCAGACTTGTAATTTGACCAAAGAAAAGTGGGGACAGAGGTCTTTCAGAAAGCATGATAAAGCAAAGAGAGTAAATGGGTAGACAAACAGATAGACAAATAGATAGACAAACAACAACATTGATTTACTGCAAGTGTAGTAAGCCTTGCAAGTCAGCCCTAAAAGCAATCATAGATCTTGTAGTAGTAAAGTTTCCACAATACGGTTTGGAGCATTTCCCCATATATCACCAACTTGCCTGCTCAGTTTTCACAGATCACCTTGACTCTCCCACTGCCTTTGGGTAAGAAAGCAATACCTTTTATCTGCACCTGCCTCTGCCTTTATGTACCCCGTGGGGCCTTTGCAAAGTACACCTGGCTTTCCTGCATTGGCTTTCTGAGCTTCACATTCATGATGCTCCAGAAAACGCAGGCTGTGTTTCCATTATATAATGCATTCACGTTCAACAGCGACTGCAGCCATGTGGGCTTTGCATCCTGTCCCCCATCCCCCGCCCTTCTCCCTCTCTCACACACCACCTTCAGCTTCCACATCAACGTATTTTAAACTTCACTGCACTTCTTTATCTAGGCGGGCTCATTCCCGCCACTGATTCTGATGGCTTCATTCATCTGGCGAAGCAGCCTTGGGCCACAATGTGCTAATGCTGCTGCCTTCAGCTCTGATATGCTGGGGGAAGGAGGGAGCTGCTGGCCTTGTCTTTGTGTGAGATATTAGGCTAGCTAGGCTAGATGGGCCCTGCAGGTTATTTGTTCTAATGCTATTATTCTGTGATTCCATTCAGAGCCAGACAAAGCTATCAGGCGGTGCAGCGTAACCCAAACAAAGAAGGCAGTGCTGACACACAGACAAAATTGGGAGATGGATACTGTACCTTTTACATAAGGCAAACAAGGGGGGATTTCAATCAGGTAAATCATATGATTGGTGAGAGCCTTTGACACTCTTTATTGCCTGTTGCTACACCATCCCCCCATGGGAACTGACGCTGACACCTGAACTGGATCAGGGGTGATGAAGACCTGGCATCAGTTTCTGGGATGAGGTCAGCAGTACCAATGTTATGTAGGCATAAACTGGTACCTCGGGTTAAGAACTTAATTTGTTCTGGAAGTCTGTTCTTAACCTGAAACTGTTCTTAACCTGAAGCACCACTTTAGCTAATGGGGCTTCCTGCTGCTGCTGCTGCTGCGCCGCCACGCAATTTCTGCTCTCATGCTGAAGCAAAGTTCTTAACCCGAGGTACTATTTCTGGGTTAGCAGAGTCTGTAACCTGAAGCGTCTGTAGCCCAAGGTACCACTGTACCAGTAAGGAAGGATTCAACTGCTAGAAGCCAAGGGCAGGCAAAGGAAAATGAGAGCGAGCCAATCAATGGAGGGTCTGGCAAGCTTACAAAGTCACTCTTGACTTGCTGGCAACAGGAAGGGTTAGGCCTGCCTGCCGGCCAACTGGAAACCTTGCCTGTGATCTCATTAACAACACTGAAGGATATTCCTGAAGGAGCATCTGAGAATATGAAATATTATTTTACAGAAAGTGCTGCTGTTGGCACTGGAGTCGAGAATCTGTTGTGCTTTGACCTACCTAAGGTCAGGATTGGCTTCTCTGCTCAGACGGGAAGCAGCTTCTTAAAGTCTCAGGCAGCACCTTTCCCCACATCTGTTGACTGAGATATAAACTGGAGAAACTGGTGGCAACTGGGAACATGCAAACATAGAATGTAGGCACATAGGAATATGTCTCTTTAAACACAGCTTTGTGACTCTTTCTCTTTAACTGCTGTAAAACGATAATCTCTGGCTTGGTTTAAATCGTTGTCTCCCCCAGTGATCTGATCCTGAGCATATTTTCCCAGAAGGGCTGAAGCTCAATAGTTGGGCATCTACGTCCCAAGTTCCATTCCCAGCATTTCCAAGTAGGGATTCCTGCTTGAAACACTGGAAAGTCACTGCCACTCAGTGGAGACAATACTTACGTATCTAAATGGACCCATGGTCTGGCTCACCATAAAGCAACTTTCTCATATGTCCCCATAGAAATAGGTCCCACTGAATTATATGTTGTTTGTTCCTTAGCAAATGTATTTAGGATTGAGACCAAATTGGTTTCATTCATCAATATTGGTTTATTGAACATCAACTCCAGCTACACTAAATTTATCCTATGTTCAGCACTGGATATAAACAGCTGTGTGGGTGATTTTATCTTTCTTGCTATTTATGTTCTTTTAGTTAATCTGGGGGGTTTCTTGAGTTAGTTTTTTTGTTGCATTTTAAGATTTGTTCTTGTATTTTATGTGTTGCTATCTGTACGTTCCCTTCAAGTCAGGAAGGCAGGACATAAATATTTTAAATAAATTAAGTAAATACTGCTATTCCTAGACAGATGGCAAGGTAGAATCCCATGTTGTGCTGAATGAAGCCAGTATACTCAAATTCTATCTGCACATTTTGGCAGAGATCAAAAGAGCTACTTTGAATACCCAAAGGCCTAGGTTTATCCAATGGGATATGTACCTTTCAAAAAACAAAAAACATTTCAAAAGGAGTTAATGTGGCCCCATTATTGCCATGTTGTACAGCCTCCCTTTCTGGGAGATAAAGCATGGTTACCAGATTTTTTTCAATGAATCTGGGGACCCCTTTTTTTTTTTGAAGCTGAGTAGCAACAATATTTTATTTTATTTTATTTTTTCTTCAATGAATCTGGGGACACTTTTTTTTTTTTTTGAAGCTGAGTAGCAACAGGGAGGGACACGGGTGGCGCTGTGGGTTAAACCACAGAGCCTAGGACTTGCCAATCAGAAGGTCGGCGGTTCGAATCCCCGCGATGGGGTGAGCTTCCGTTGCTCGGTTCCTGCTCCTGCCAACCTAGCAGTTCGAAAGCACGTCAAAGTGCAAGTAGATAAATAGGTACCGCTACGGCGGGAAGGTAAACGGTGTTTCCGCGTGCTGCTCTGGTTCGCCAGAAGCAGCTTAGTCATGCTGGCCACATGACCCGGAAACTGTACACCGGCTCCCTCGGCCAATAAAGCGAGATGAGCGCCGCAACCCCAGAGTCGGCCACAACTGGACCTAATGGTCAGGGGTCCCTTTACCTTTACCTTTAGCAACAGGGAGTCAGTAGCGGGGATGGTGAGGCAAAAGACCCTGGGCCCAAGCACACATGCATATTGTATAAAGGTGCAAAGCCCTTCTTTTGCACCCTGTGAAACATAAATGTGCAGCGTTTTTTAAAATCTGGGCAATGGCACGCCGCCTGCCTGTGACTCCCGAGGCTGCCCTAATCTCCTGCCCCCTTCCTCCTTTGTTTTGACTGATCGGGGGAGGCTCGGGATTCATGGGCCGGCAACGCGCTGTTGCCCAGGTTTTTTTTTATTAAAAAAACCTCTGCACATTTATGTTTCACAGGGTGCAAAAGAAGGGCTTTGCACCTTGCTTGGCAGAGAAACCACGTGCCTTGTGCCCCTCCTGGGCAATGTCTGCCCGCCCGTGACTCCCGAGCCTCCCCTGATCTGTCAAAATGAAGGGGGCAGGAGATCTGTACTGCCGGACATCCCTGGTTCCCCTTCGGCAGTGGTGGCGGCAGCAAGCAGCTCCTGAAGCCAGCCAGAGCCAACTGCACTACCAGGCTGGCTCCGGGCTGCTGACACTGCCACTGCCACATTTCCCGGGGACAGATTTGCAAATCTGGGGACATTCTGGGGACGGAATTTGTCCGGGGACAGATTTGCAAATCCAGAAATGGCCCAGAAGTGGAAACAAGAGGAAATACCGACGATGCAAGAATGGAGAATGAAACTGACAGACTATGCGGAATTGGACAAACTAACTGGGAAAATTAGATATGCGAGAAACCAAAAGTTTACTGAAGCCTGGGAAAAGTTTGTAGAGTATCTGAAAAATGTGTGTGATGTGCAAACAATGCTAGTGGGGTTTCAAGAAGCACTGTAAAAGTTAAGATGTATTGTCAAAAAGAAATAGAAGGGGGAGGGAAGACAAATGGCAATACAATGAAGGGAATGCGTATGGAAGAACAACTATGAATGATTACCACAGCAGCTGAAGGAAGTCAAAAAAAAAATTAATTTGTTAAAAATTTGGATAAAATTGTATAACTTTGTTGGAAAATTAATAAAAATTTATTATAAATGAAAAGATTTGCAAATCTGGGGACTGTCCCTGGTAACCGGGGATGTCTGGTAACCCTAAGATCAAGTGTCCATCCAAGGAAGAATTGGGGAGTTTCCCCTCATTTATCTAACCCAATGACAGTGTGGTATGGCAGTTAGCATGTTGGACTAGGACTTGGGAGGCCAGAGTTCAAATGCCCAGTCAGCCATGGTCACCTTGAGAAAGATGCAGAAAAATGGAAGCTTATTTAGCAGGGGTAGTAAACTTTTGAGAAATTGGAGGACACATTTCAACATGACACCAGTTAAAACATGGAAATGTAATCCACAGCCACAATGAAATCCTTGATCTAGCAGCCTCCGAAGTTTGATTCTCACAGCCTCCCAAAATGTTCCAAAACTTGCTTTATGGCTATGTTTTGAGGCAAGCACCTGCTGTAGCCTCTGTGAGAATATCCTGTGCAATGCCATAACTGCTGCTATTTTAACATGGTCACAGATGTTCTTCCACTTCCTCGGGCTGTCAGCATCTCTGTCCTGCTCCACCTTCATCTTCCTTCCTATTACATAGACCCTGCTGAGCATAAACTGACATAAATCTGTGTCCACTGGACATGAACAAGTGTTGACATTCTAGCTCTGAGCCTGAAGCGTAGGATAGATTTGCATCATATTTGCTCAGTAAATATTCTTTTGTATCTTGATAATCTTATGGAGTAATGTTCCACTGCAAATCTGTCTGTCCATCTCCTTCTTCTGAATGGTTTTGTTGGGACACAGAAATAATGTCTGAAAGGGCAAACAAGATCTGCCACCAATTACTTAGGAGAACGGATGGTGGATAATTTCACTTGAAGTGGACAAGAGAGCAGAATTTTCTGCAGTTTGCATGATCATTTGTGGTCAGGAATTGAAATCAGGCAAGTATGTCTCAGGCACATGTTTAGTCCACAAATGATACATAATTAAGTTTGTTTTTCCACAACCCCTTTTTCTGATACTTCCTTTGTGTTGAAATGAATGCTGTGTAATTACATAGTGAATTGTGCCATTAATTACATTATATTCAACCCTAGTAGACAGTGAGATGAATAACAGTTCTTGGCAGAAGACGGATTGCAGCAGAATGGAAACCATGATGAGTGCAACAAATACAGAATGGGAACCCCTTCCTTCTTACATCTCTACTTCAGAGAGAGGATGCTTGCAGACTATTTTCCGCTGGGATTCAATCACATGCCATCAAATTCAGGCTGAAAAATTAAAGCCCCTACTTTGGGGGGTTGTTTTTCTGGTAAGAAGAATGATGAGGAAATGCACTGGAAAGTGTGGGGCAATTCTTGCTCAATCCTGACCTCCCCACAAACAAATCACTATGTTGTCTAATCTCATTGCAAACAAATCAGGATGAAAGCTCAGTAAACAGGACCAGGATCTGTCACAAGCACCCTTTCCTTAGGAGTGACACAGAGGGCAAGCAAACCTGTTTTTTCTACTTGATGGAGACACCAGTGTCTCTGCACCATCAAGAACTGAACTCTCACCTAAGTCCTATCTGCAGGACCAGCAACCAGCACACCTACTTCTAAGGAAAGGTGCAAAGTTTGGCATGCTTTAACAAGCTGGGAAACACAACAGTGCAGGGCTCAGGGAGGCAGGAACAGGCTTACCAAAGGTTTTTTTAAAATAATAATTTTTATTAGTTTTCAATTACAATAATCCATTATAACAATGCCAAATCATAATACAATTACTAATACCAATAATTCAGATGCCCAATTATATAATTTAGGTGGCCCCCGCATGGTAGAATTGATGGTTTGATTTACTTTATTTCTGTGTTCCAAAATCTTATTAATTTCAATTACACTCCAGTCAAAATAACACTCCCTTGTAAAACAACTGCAATTGTAACAACTTCCATTTGTATTGACACATTAAATGATTTATAAAACTACAGGTGAAGCATTCAAACTACCGCATATCCTTGTTCTTCCTGTGTGTGGCAATTATTCTGTCCGTGGTGTTTCTTTGTAAAACATTATGTCTATCTTTTCCCGGTTGTTGCTGCTCTCCATCATGCCTTGGGCAGACCTAATACCCCATTGTTGTTTCAGAAGTTCTCCATTGCTCCGCCCTGTGCTTCATTGTTTTGCAACTTTAGCAGCAGCTGCAAAAGTCACACCAGGTTTACCAAATATTTAAGAGTAAATCAAGTACTTGTTGATGCAAGGAATCACTCAGCTGCAGACTTCTGTCCTCATTCCCATCTTCACTTGGTGTACAGTGGTATCTCAGGTTAAGAACTTAATTCGTTCTGGAGGTCCGTTCTTAACCTGAAACTGTTCTTAACCTGAGGTACTTTAGCTAATGGGGCCTCCTGCTGCTGCCACACCGCCGGAGCACGATTTCTGTTCTCATCCTGAAGCAAAGTTCTACTTCCAGGTTAGCGGAGTCTGTAACCTGAAGCGTCTGTAACCCGAGGTACCACTGAACAATGCAAAGGCATTGGATACACCCACTTTTTTATTCATGCATTTATAAAATAATGCTTATTCCACCTTTCAGTACTACATGGGGGTTGCATCCCAGCTCATGGTCCCACATTATATTGTTGTTGTTGTTGTTGAAAATAAAACAGGCTGCTAAAACACATAGCAGCACGGGAATAAAGTTAAATAGACTTATGTGGAAGATAGGTGATTGTATCTCACATCTATTAAAAAGCTGTCATGAAGAAAGGAACCCAATTGAATCAGGACTGTGGTTTGTTTTCTCCTAAGAACAGAATAAGAGCTTGCTGGATCAGGCCAGTTGCCCATGTAGTCCAGCATCCGGTTCTCACATGGCTAACAAGATACTTCTGGGAAACCTATCAAGAAGGACCTGAATGCAACAGGTCTCACTCCTGTAATTCCCAGGAACTCCTATTCAGCCAGGGAGCCAGAGCGTAGCCACCCTTGCTAGCAGTCACTGGTGGCCTTCTCCTTCATGAATTTGTCCAGTCCTCTTTTAAAACCATTCAAGTTGGTTGTTGCCACAACTGCATCCTTTGGGAGTAAATTCTGTAGTTGAACTATGAGTTGTGTGTAGAAGTACTTTGTGTGCGTTTTTCTCTGGAATCCTCCCAAGTTTTAGGATTATGAGAGAAAAAGTGTGTTTGCAAAACGCCTCAAATGTTGCAACCTGGAGCAAATCGCAGCAGGGAACAGCAATTGACATCAGGAAAATGATGTGAGAGGGGAAAGGTTAAACCGCTCCTATTCCATCACTGCAGTCCTGATTCCAATCTCTATCTCTCCCTGCCCCCCGCCCCCCGAACTGTTCAGTGCCAGATCTCCAGATCTTGCTATTGGGGACAAAAATCTACACTTCTACTCAATTCTCCCAGACTTCCAGACTTCCATGTTCTGGAGAGGGTCTCTCATGTTCAAGGGCCACCCCAGACCAGGAAGCGACAAATTGCAAATGAGGCTTCTGGTCTCAAACAATTCTAGGGGCTGTCCTTTGTTAAGGGAGTTGTTAGGAGACCCCTCAGAGGGCCAGAATTCCAGCACTGTGAACAAACTACTTTTCCCAGGGTCCTTGGTGGGATACTGCTTTAAATGTATAGTGTGAATGAGACCTAGATGTTGCCACAGAATTCTGACTGTTGGGATAAATGCAGAAGACCATCTGGGAGGGAGGATGGAATGGAGTTTCCTGAACAGGAGCAAGCCCGTCCAACTCGTGAAACCTGTTTTCGTATTTAAGCATGACGTGGCTCCTCTTGAATTGCCAGGAAAAAAAGGAGGAAACCCACCCATCCTTTTCTCTGTGGATTTATTTACTTTCCATGAGGTTAATGAGCTTCCTGACAGCAGGCCAGATCCTCTTGTATGTTATTCCGATAAGCTAATATTTATTTCCCATTTTTCAGCGGAGCAAATATCATTCTGGCCTTGTTTATGCAGAGCATTCCAAATGGGAGGATTTTCACTCCTGTACGGTCTTGTGCCATTACTGAACAAGCTACTTGAATGAAGGCTGGTGGGATTTATTTATTTATTCCCATAAAATGCTTTTACTATATTGTAAATTTCTTTGGGATTGCCTCATGGGAAGCGATTCATAAATGAGTATCATCATCATCATCATTATGCCTTTTGCGGTCATGTATGAAAATGTACTGAGCTCCGATTCTGTCCCCATTGTCTGCTACTGTGGTAAAGTAAAATAAAACAAAGCCTAGATGCAACTCAAGTTCAAAGAGAGGATTGTGAAGTCTTTCAGTGCTGCGCAGAAATGTCCCAGAGGGGCAGGAGCTTTAAATAATGACTCAAAAGAGCTGGCAGCTTTATGAAGTTATAGTGAGCAAAGGGATGAAAAAGTCCTTTGTATGCTCCCTTCCACAATAGCACGTACCGCAGAGAGCACAAAGCTCAAAGCTTACAAAGCTGGCTGAATTCCACGTATGACCATGCAACTGAATACCATTGACCTTCATTGGGAGTGATCCCCCATCTTCTAGAGCAGGTGTGGGGAACCTTTTGCTGGAAACTACAGGAGGAAATTGTGCTCTTCTGTTCCCTGGCTTCTCACAGGCATCTGGCTGGCCCTTGTGAGAACAGGATGCTGGCCAATGTCCTGACAAAGCAAGCAATTCTCCCACCAGCCCCATCAACCATGACCAATGGACATCCAGAAGGCCAAAGATCTCCCACACATGTTCAAAGGGGTTTTGCTTAGGTGCTCCCCCAACTCAAAGCTCAGAGGTATGTCAGTGTGACGACCAGGTGTCTTTCTTTACAGAGGGCAGCCTGCTGGAGTCTCATGGGCACCTTCCTTCCCCTGACAAAACAGATGCCTCCAACACCCATCTGGCAGTGCGGGAAGCGCACCTCGAAGGGAGCCTGTGGAATGAAGGAGGACTGCCAGAGGGTTGGCCCATTAAGGCTCTGAAGGGAATGGAGGAGAGGGTATAAAGCAGCCTTTCTCAACCTGTGGGTCCCCAGATATTGTTGAACTACAACTCCCATAACCCCTAGCTAGCAAGACCAGAGCTCAGGGATGATGGGAGCATCGCTGTCAATTTTTCCCTTTTCTTGTGAGGAATCCTCTTTGGAATAAGGGAATTTCCCTTTAAAAAAGGGAAAAGTTGACAGCTATGGATGGGAGTTGTAGTTCAACAACATCTGGGGACCCACAGGTTGAGAACCGCTGGTATAAAGGCATAACATGGCTCGGCCTGCTCCCAACCTTGGTTGAAGCAAGTTGTTCACTTGGAGCTGTTTGCAGTCCTTACTGTTTTCCCTTTGGGCTCTGGTATCAGAACATGACACTGCCGGTGAGGGATTGTTGCCCTCAGGTTGAAATGGGCTCCCAACCTCTGGTATACAGGGTAGTAGTAGTAGTAGTAGTAGAAGAAGAGTTTGGATTTGATATCCGGCTTTATCACTACCCTAAGGAGTCTCAAAGCAGCTAACATTCTCCTTTCCCTTCCTCCCCCACACTCTGTGAGGTGAGTGAGGCTGAGAGACTTCAAAGAAGTGTGACTGGCCCAAGGTCACCCAGCAGCTGCATGTGGAGGAGCGGGGAAGCGAACCCAGTTCACCAGATTACGAGTCCACCGCTCTTAACCACTACACCATGCTGGCAGAAGCTCTGCAGGTGCAATTCGTCACACAGAAGTCTGAAAAGCTGCCTCCACAAAGTTCCGTTGCATTTAGGTTCTGCGACTACATTGTGCAATGTCCCAGCCTTCGGGTTCCTTCTGTTCCTTGGCCTAAAACAGTGTCTTCCAAGCTCCCCATTCCACCCCAGACCAGTTGTAACACACTGTGCCGCAAGCTGTATATGAAATTCAAAGTTTAATGCATTGAACTTTCATGAGAAATAAAAATGCAATTAAAAGTCAATATGAATATAGATATGAAAAATACAATAAAAATCCATGAGGGTATTTAATGTGATGGATGTTATTCACACACATGCTACAGGCCATCTGAATGAAGCTCACAGACCATTGGTTATCCGCGAACCATAGTTTGGGAACCCTTGGTCTAGGGAGAAGTCTGCTGCAAGTCTCACATGCAGCCAGGAAACACTTTGATAAGCTACTGGCCCTTGTGTGGAGCCTGAATCCCACCATCAAGGTCCAGAAGACAACACAACTGTTAAAAGATTCAGATGCTCTAGACTCATTTGCATCCGGTCACCCTGACTTGATACAAATCACCCTGATAAAGGCATAGGCAAACTCGGCCCTCCAGATATTTTGAGACTACAGTTCCCATCATCCCTGACCACTGGTTCTGTTAGCTAGGGATGATGGGAGTTGTAGTCCCAAAACATCTGGAGGGCCGAGTTTGCCTATACCTGCCATGATATGATACAAATCGGCTTACTTAGGACACTCTTAGCCTAAGCAAGTTGTAAGCTTATTTGTCAGGTTTCACAAATAAATTCCTGGCAGGTATGTACAACTTTTAACATGCAGAGAATAATATGTGCAAACAAATCAGAGAGGGGAGCTGAGGGAAGTCTTTAGTGGGGGGGGGAGGGGGGGATAAAAGGGGGGAAATAATGTAATTGATTATTTGGATTGATAATTTGTTTTGTTGACATTGTCTAATAAAAATATCTTTAAAAGCAAACAAACAAATAAATTCCTGGCAATTTTAAGAATTTGCTGCAGGGACATATCACAACATTAAGGATGGTAATTTTGCAGTCGCTTATTCATGCTACACAAATTGCTCTTTCCAGCGCACAATATGCCATTTCCCATTTGCAATTCATTATTCCCAAACTTATGTAACTACTTTTTCCAACACATGAGAATCTGCTGCTCAGTGGGAAATTAGTCTTCATTTCAATTGCCTCTCTGTGCGTGCTAGACTGTAGCTAACACAGAGTTCATTGAAGTCAACTGGACCTTAGCTCTGATTTCATTTTCCTTAGCTGTGTACAGCTTTTAATAAATTCCACAGCTGTCTTCAAAGGCAATATTATTTAGTGGGGAGGGAATCGAAGCAGCCTCTGGAACAGGGACAAGGAACTGCTGGTCTCCAGCACGGCCAATGATCAGGGGTGGTGGACGTTGTAGTCAAACAACATATGGAGCACCAGTAGTTGCTCTTGAGAAAGGGACAGGGAGCCAATCACCTCCTGTCAACCATCTTGGAGCCTACAATCAGCCGGTGAGGCCTTGCTGCTGGTGCTACTACTGGGGGCTACCTGACCCATGAAAGGGCCTTTTCAGTGGTGGCTCCACATTTGTGGAATGCTGTCCCTGGTGATGTGCATCTGTGTCTGTCGTTACCGACAGAAGGCCCATAGCGCTGGATTTCAGTGACCAGGCTGAACGATGGGGGTGGAGACGCTCCTTCAGGTATGCTGTGCCGAGGCCGTTTTAGTGTGGTACCACCTACATTTTGGAACTCCCTGCCCACTGACACCAGGAAGGTATCTTCACTGCACTATTTGTTTAGGCAAGTCTATCTAGACATAGAATCATAGAATTGTAGAGTTGGAAGGAACCACAAGGGTCATCTAGTCTAAGCCTCTGCAATGCAGGAATCTCAGCTAAAGCATTCATGACAGATGGCCACCCAACCTCTGCTTAAAAACCTCCAAGGAAGGAGAGTCCAGAACCTGCCAAGGGAGACCATTCCACTGTTGAACAATGTTTTAATCTGGTTATTGATTTCATTCTTTCAATGTTTTAAATCATCGCTTTTAACTGATAATTTGTTTTTGGGTTTTTTTCTACACCACTTGAAGTTTTGATCAATATCGAATGGAATATAAATTTCCATATGGGTATCTCCAAAACAGATAATATAAGGTAAAGGGTCAAGGGACCCCTGACCATTAGCTCTAGTCACAGACAACTATGGGGTTGAACGCTCATCTCGCTTTACTGGCTGAGGGAGCTGGCGTTTGTCCACAGACAGCTTCCAGGTCATGTGGCCAGCATGACTAAGCCGCTTCTGGCGAACCAGAGCAGCGCGCGGAAACGCCGTTTACCTTCCCGCCAGAGCAGTACCTATTTATCTACTTGCACTTTGTGCTTTCAAGCTGCTAGGTTGGCAGGAGCAGGGACCAAGCAACGGGAGCTCACCCCGTTGTGGGGATTCGAACCACCGACCTTCTGATCAGCAAGCCCAAGAGGCTCAGTGATTTAACCCACAGCACCACCTGCGTCCCAAGATAATATAAATGAACTAGTAATTCTATTAGCTTCCAAAAACCTGTTAAAGGCTTATATAGAACAATGACAGGATTGTGTTTAATTATGGGGATTTGCACAGAGATGATGCTTAATTACTGTGGTTAATGTTGTTATATTATTAAGAATCCAGTACTAGGCTGATACTGTTATATGACACACCGATATAAGGCAATGGGAAGCACCAGATACATCTTCACTGGTTTTCAGAGAGTGGGGTGCTACCAGGAGACATCAAACATGCATGGTATAGGCATGTTTCCTGCTTTTAAAATACATTTTCTTTAACAGTAAAATAGTATCTACTCCCATCCCAGGAGGGATACAAGGCGACTAGTTGGGTTATTATGTGAGCACAGGGGGAACCAGCCTGCTGTCCTCCTGATGTTGAACTTCAACTCCCACAAGGTCCTGCTAGCATGGCCAATGGTCAGGGGGGATGGGAGTTGAACTCCAAAAACATTGGGAGATGTTCATGGCACATTTGATACAGGCTGAAGCCTGCGCTGATCCTCCACTTTCCCCCAAACTGACTCTGGTGAGAACCCTCTAGGCCTCATTGCCTTCCCAA
Organism: Podarcis muralis; assembly: GCF_964188315.1. NCBI lineage: Eukaryota > Metazoa > Chordata > Lepidosauria > Squamata > Lacertidae > Podarcis > Podarcis muralis. Next base: position 21,107,767 of record NC_135666.1, on the reverse strand, counting down.
TGCCAACCCAGAAAACCCCCTCAAGCAGCGGCTCTTACTTGTAAGTAAGAATGAGGTATTCATTAGGGCAAATAACACTCCAAGCTTTGCGGCAGGCACAAGGTTCATGGTTCAGGAATTCAAGAGCAGGGCAAGAAGCTGAGAACTGGATGAAAGCAACAAAATTGTCCCAACGAGTTTCCACGCCTCCACCGCCAAGCTTTTAAAGGCAAGGTTTGACATACTCACTTGCAAGGCTTGCTCACTTTACAAGAATGCAGATGTGCACTCCTGCAGGGTAGGTGGGCCTGCTCCCACCTGCAGAGGCGGGGCCTGGTTCTAAGTGACAAGACTGCTCCATCCTCTTCAAGTTCCTGCTCAGCTGTTGCTGCCTCTGGTTCAGCTGTCCTCGTGGCTTCTCCAAGCCCTTCTGAGTCTCTGCTGAGCCTCTCCACTCCGAAGGAAAGTCAGGGGGGAGAACTGACATCTCTGTTCCTTCTTCCCAGCTGACAGAAGGTAGGGTGGAAAGGGGAGATCCCCACCTCCTCCAACTCAAGTTCCCGCCTTTCAGGTCCCGCCTTTGTTTCTTCCTCTTCCTCCTCCTGCACCAGAGCCTGACTGATTCTGACAGCAGTGTGGGGCTCAGGACACTCTCTATCCAGCCCTTGGGACTCTCCCTTTCACTGGTCCTTCATCACGATCATGTCATCCTCATATGCCCTGAACTATGACAAGGCCACTTGCTTGCTTACCTGCCTGCATCATTCTCTGACTTCTGTACAAAGGGAAGAGTCACATCCATTATCCCACCCACCTTTTGCCTCTGGCCTTGTCCACCACAGGCACACAGTGTGCTGGTCCCATGGGTTACACGAGAGGTGAGGTCCAAGTCTGGTCCATGGTCAAAGGTGCAACGAGGAGGCAGTCCGTAGTAGTTGAAGCTGGGGGCAGGGCAGGGAGCCGGGTGAAGTCAGGAACAGGCTTGCAAGCAGGGAGCCAGGGTGGGTCAGGAGCTCAGGCAGGAACTAGCAACCAACAATGTTGCTCCCACAACTTGGGACTGGGGCTGGCCGGCTTTTATCTCCCCCGAGGCATAGGGTGGCCCCGATCCTCTGGTGACTCGTCTCTTCTGGCCTGGAGGCGAGCACTCCTCCTGCGGGAACTTAGTTCCCTCCACCTCTCTGCCCTGAGCCTCTGCAGCTCAGGAGAGGCTGGAGGGTTACCGGACCCAGAAGCAACCTCAACTTCTTCTGACGGGGCTGAGAGTGGAGCACCTGCAGGCAATGGGTCCTCCCTCACCTCGAGCCAGAGCAGACTCAGCTGGTGCCTGCACCTGAGGATCCAGCACAGGTGAGGACCCTTCAGGCTCATGCCCCACACTGGAGGCGGGGAATCCTGTGCAGGCTGGGATCCCTCAGGTTCAGCATCTGAGTCCGAATCCCAGGCCATCACACCCAGTCCTCTAAAAAGGTTACCCAATGCAGCTCTCGGGCTGCAAAATGTTCCCCACCTTTGTTCTCTGAGGGCCTTCTGGCAGTTCCCTTACTGCAAGAAGTGAAGTTGCAGGGAACCAGGCAGAGGGCCTTCTTGGTAGTGGCACCTGCCCTGTGGAATGCCCTCCCACCAGATGTCAAGGAAATAAACAATTATCTGACTTTTAGAAGACATCTGAAGGCAACCCTCTTTAGGGAAGTTTTTAATGTTTGTCATGTTTTTAATATCCCGTTGGTATATTATTATTATTATTATTATTATTATTATTATTATTATTATTATTTTGTTCACGTATATGGGACCATGTAAATTTCTTTATGCCAGGATTGGCCATTGAGCTGCCCTCCAGATGCAGTTGGACTCCAAGTCCCATCATCCCCAGGCATCATAGCCAATAGTCAGGGGTAATGATAGGTGTAGTTCAACAGCATCTGGAGGGCGTCACGTTGACTATCATTGCATGGTGTTCATGCTGGTGTTGGGTACATGTTCCCAAGCCAGGGCAGGCGGAGGATTAGCTTGGTGGTTAAACATTTGAAAGAGGCCTACATCCTTAGGTTACAAAAATATTTTAGCATTTTAGAACTTTGCCTGCTGACATTCAGGAAGCGTAACTGTTTCCAAGGATATACTAAGAAAGAGTTCCTATGCAGACTATTATGGGCTGTTTTCAAATAATAAGCTGCATAAGTCAAAGGCAGAAAGTGGCAATAGGTTCCTTCAAAGCAGGCAAACAGAAAAAGTGTCCTGCAACCTATTTGTCTTTAGTTGTTGACTCAAGCACATATTAGATATTACAGTGCCACCTGCTGTTTTACTGCACAATATTGCTGCAAATTAAAAGCAGTCCTTGACTTTTTTACTGCTCAGGTGGGGAATATCCCTTCTCTGGATTCATTGCTAGCAGAGCAAAATGCAGCCCCTGGTGCTACTGAATTTGTGCTTTCTGAACACAGAACTTGCAGTGTTCATAGGCGATGAACAATGCTGTCTTGAGCGCTGCATAAGCTGGAGCTTAAGCTCAGAAGAACAGCTTTTCAGGATCAGACTAAGGGTCCATTATTTTTCGAGGTTGTATCCAGCTAGGTTCTACTCAGGGTAGACCCACTGCAATTAATGGACATGGCTAACTTGGGTTGATTAATTTCAATGGGTCTATTCTGAGTAGAATTTAGTTGGCTATAGCCCTCTAACTGTGGCCAACAGAAGGCCTTCAGAAGCTCCCAAGAAGGCAGTGGTGCAGCTGGTAATCTGAGACTGTGCACTTGTAGGGTTAACCTGTGTCCTCTTTTTCCAGGACACGTCCTCTTTTTTGGGGTAAAATCTCCGTACGGGTAGATTTTTTTAATTTTCGAAAATGTCTCTGGCTCTACTTTCTGGATGAGACATAGCCATAACTAGTGGCTGTAGTTTTGCTTTCCTCTTCTCTTCTCCTGCCCTCCTCAACAATATATCACAGCTTCTATTGCCTACATATATTAGGGGTATTTAAAACGAGTCTCATCATAACGTCCTTTTTTTGCTCTTCAAAATATGGTGACCCTAAAAGGGTCTTATGGGGCGGAAAGGGGCTGGCTTCTTTAGATTGTCTTGTGTATTGCTTCAGTTGCTCAGACATCTGCCCTAAATTCCTGCTTGATGGCACCTTTATGCAAGCAAGGCATCAAGGTGATGGACTGCTTTTGCTGCTGTTGCCCTGAGCCTGTAGAACTCTGAAGTATACTCTCTCTGAACATGACTGTACCATTTAAAATAAACAAAGTGCCACACACCACCACACAGGCTTGGGACAGCATGACAGACTCTTTGTAACAAAGATAGCTGGATAAAAGGGATTTTTTACACTTCAGAAAAGAAGAGTATTAGTGCTCCTCTTCTCTTCTCTTCTTCTTCTTCTTCTTCTTCTTCTTCTTCTTCTTCTTCTTCTTCCTCTTCCTCTTCCTCTTCCTCTTCTTCTTCTTCCACCACATTTTCTACAGATTCAATCGCAAATTCCAAAATTGTAAAATTAAATGCAGGAGACTGTCAAAACATATTGCTAAATGAAGTGCTTACTCTCCTGGCTTGATTGCAAATGAACTACTGTAAAAACCAATCACTTCTTTTCTTCAAATTAGCAATAGTGGGTGATGAATGAATTTCTCAAAATAAAACCCAGCAGTTAAAAGTCTCTGCTTTCCCTACGGAAAACCCAGTCCTTTTAGGAAAGGGAAACACAAACAATTCCATCTGTCCTTCCAATTGCACGACCTAATTTACTGCAGACATTCTTCTGTTTACTGTAAATGAGCATATTTCACTACAGAAAACAACATGTTGCAGTGAACAAGAAATTATCTGCATAGTCTAATCAGATTTAACTCAGAGGCTTGCTGCCCCCCAAATGTCCTGATTAAAAAGATAAAACTTTCTCCTGCTGGGTCTGTCAATTAAGATGCAAAAGAGCAGAGCTGGTAAGGGGAAGCTTCCTCAGATATAAGTTGGAAGAGGAAAGTAACAAGGTCACTTTAAGAAAGCCTAGAAGCAGCACATCAATCATGTCTTGCAGATGATTAGAACACAAAGGACAGATCTGACAAGCAGATCTGAGCAGGGGGAAAGACCTCACCATTTAGGATGATATGCCCAAAACATCACTATGTTCATAATTGCGGGTTATAAAAACCTGAAAGAGGTTTTCAGTTAGGAAGGCACCACAGACTGTTCCCATGTTGGTCCAGCAATTTGGCTCTCATGACATCATGGCAGAACTGCTTTTGCTATTTAACAGGTTTTCACTGATTTTGTAGGCTGCCTCGAGGGCTTTTATACTGGAAAGGTGGGTTGAAAAGAGGGTTGCCATATTTCGAAAAATAAAAACCAGGAGACATGCTCCCCAAGTTGTTAAGCTTTCTATTTTTATTTTTACAAAAACGCCCCAAAAACGTCATCTTTCAGAAATCCCCCCCCCCAACGTCAATTCCTCCTTTGATATCTCAGTAATGTCCGGGAGAATCAAGATGTATGGCAGCCCTACTGAAAATATATCTTTTAAAGAACAAAATGAGTCCCACAAGCTTGAAACTCTGTGTATAAAAAGAGAGAGAAAAGGGAAGGAGCAACTGTGTATCTTACATGACACTGTTTTAAGGGTACCCTTGAAATTAAAGTGTGAATGCAACAGATAATGTGTTTGCAAACATACGTATCAGGGCCAGCCCAAGCTCTGAAAAGACACCCAGGAAAATGACACTCCCTTATGTCAATGGGCCCTGCTAGGCACCCTGAGCAGCAGAACTCTGATCAACACCAGGTGGCTTGGGGAGAGCTGCCATTTGAATTCCCTACAATTACATGGAATTGTGCTCAGATGGGAGGCATTCTGGGAAATTTAAATGGTGGCTCCAAGCTGCTGAGAAAGTGGGAAGGGGAAGGCAGGTGCTAGCATTATAATCAGGAAAAGCAATGCAATATTCCCCACCTCTGAATGTACCTCGGAAGGGCAGGCAGGTAGGGGCTGGTTGAGGGCAGATTGAGATTGGTGGGGCAGCGCCCCATTCATTCTAATGGACCATCTTCCATCGTCAGGCCCTTCTGCATGTAAGACATGTGTTCTATGCCTGAGGTACAGCTTCTCCCCATATGGTTCTAGAATACCATTTTGTCTTTAACTACCTATTCCTCATCTCCAGCTTTTGTTTAAACCAGTGTTTCTCAACATTCTGTAGCAGGGAAAACATGTTATGTGTAGGCAACAGATGATACCAACAGAGAGCGGGGGGAAGAGAAGCAAATCTGGCTTTGATTTGTGGAATGCAGAAGGAAAGATGGAGCGCGGCTCCATCCCTGAGCAAAGAGGTCAGGTCTCCAGAATGTTTTGGGAATGCAATTGCGATTAATCATTTGGCAGCCATTGTTCAGAATCGGAGGTCAACGAGGCCATGGCCAACTGAAACAAAAGCCAGCATGTGTCCGCACCCAAGTGCTGGAATTCAAGCGGGTCTGTCTCTTCGGGCAAAGGAGTAGGCCAGTCATAAATTTGACGTGCGCCTCCTGTTTTCACTCTGCCAGGTTAGGGAAACGGGGTGCTTTGATATTTGATCCTGTAACCTTTCACCCAACATCTGGCCCTAATCAACATCTCTCTGGGAGAGGAAAAGCATTGGCCTTGACAGTAAAGAGAGGGAAAGTGAGCTCTGGAATAGAGGTTGCAATCCACAGCAGGTTCTTCAATTATAGGCGGGGCCCAACGTGGCAGCTTAAGAACATAAGGAGAGCACTGCTGGATCTAGTCCAACATCCTGTTCTCACAGTGGTCCACCAGATGCCCAGGTATACTAGTGTTATAGATGTGCATTCCACCAAGGGGGATGCTGGAACAGCTATTACTTTTGCTGTTCCCCTTGTGAATTTACCAGGGGAAGGGGAAAATGCTCACAATTGTTGTTTGAAGTGGCATGTGAATATTTGTGTCCATCCTTTACTTTGCACCCTTCCCATCAAAGGCATCAAAAACAAACAAACAAAAAAGCTGCAAAACCAGCCTGGGGACTACAAATTGCGGAGGGAGGAGGGAGTGAAGTACTTACCTAAGAATACTTGCCAGGAAAACCCCTTGAGCTCTGTGGGAGTTTCTTGCAAGTAAAGGTGATTAAGACCTATCCCATCTTTTAAATGATTATTAGGAGAAGCTGCCCATTTCAGGTTCTCTCTGTTTCTTATTTTTCCCATCTAAAGTTCAGTTCCCCACATATCCACACCAGTTTGATTTTCTTTCTTTCTTTTTTTTTTAAAAAGTCTTCATGAAACTTCTTAAGCATTCCAGTGCACAGTTTATCCTAATACATGTCAGGATGCAATTTTGCCAAAAGGCACATTATTGCAAAGCCACATACCCTAATGAAATGCAGTTTTGTATGTTATTTTCACAAATATACACATTTTTACCCAGACTTCCCCTCGCTATTGGCATTTTTGTACACATTACCTGCCTGGAGAGCTGCATATATTGCTCTAATCAGAGAAGTGCAAATTTCAAAGGACGTCTGCATTCCGATTCTTACATCGTATCGGAAAATGCAATTGGGTAGGCTTGCCTTTAAATGCAAACTGGATGAAATCTCTTCCCTACCCTAGTGTACACCCAGCAACTCACACTCCCTTTTTCAAACCACTTTTGGCTGTTTACACCAAATGGAGCACGTCCTCCCACACGCCCTCTCTAGCTGTTAAGCAGTTGCTTCACTCCCCCCCCCCCCCGCCCAAGCCACAGCCTAACTCAGGCATAGGCAAACTCAGCCCTCCAGATATTTTGAGACTACAGCTCCCATCATCCCTAGCTAACAGGACCAGTGGTCAGGGATGATGGGAATTGTAGTCTCAAAACATCTGGAGGGCCGAGTTTGCCTATGCCTGGCCCTAACCCCAATACCAGAAGAGGAGAAAAGTGCCTAAATCTACAGAGTACAATGGGATAAGGCGAGGGAGAGGCTGGATTTACTCCATTTCAGGTAAAAATACACTCCACTGCCTCATGTGAATGGCGCACACGCATGTTTAGCATGCGCACATTTCCCATCCAGCCTAGTTTGGCCCTAAGTTGCTGCAAATATAAGCAATTACTGCTGAGAGACGGGTAAATGCAGGCAACTTTTGCTAGGAGGCTTTGCTGCCGCGTGCCAGTAGGAAATGAAGATGATTGTGTGTTAATTGAAGAGAGAAACCTCATTAGCTCATGTGCAGCTTATTAGCTCTTTTAAAGGGAGCAGCCCACAGAGGGTGACCCAAAGCCACATGCAGCGCAAGCGCAAATAATGGAGCCACAGCATGCGCAGCAGCCCATGGTAAGCCACAAGTCTGGTTTCTGTCAGCAGAGACAAGAGTCTCGTTGTCCCCTTGCAAATCCCTCCAGCTCTGCTGAGCATTAAAACTTCTGCCTCATGCCAGATATTATTTGACTCCCATTTTACAACAATGTTAATTGCAGGCATAGGCAAACTTGGCCCTCCAGATGTTTTGGGACTGCAACTCCCATCATCCCTAGCTATCAGGACCAGTGGTGGGATGATAGAAGTTGTAGTCCCAAAACATCTGGAGGGCCAAGTTTGCCTATGCCTGGTTAATTGCCTCTCCTCCTTCCAGCTCTACTTTTCTGACTCTTTTAGGACACCGTAGTCCCCCAAAGCCTGACCTTTTCAAAGAATGCTACATGAAAGCTATTTTTCAAGTTAGAGTCTCAGGATTGCCATATCTTTATACTGAATGTGCAGATGAAGAATCTCAGGGTGTCAGCTATGCCCAGTTCTCCTTGAATAGCTTGCATGATGGTTTTTTCAGGTGATGAGTTTATTTTTCCAATACAATACCATTTTGGTCTGGGTGAAGCATGGAGGGGTGGAATCCTCAGCTGTATATATCACATGCTGGTTTGCCCCACCTCACAAGGATCTTCCAGGATGAAGTGAGGTGTACAACTTCACCGGGTTAGAAAATATCATGAAAATTGGTCTAGAATAAAGACAATAAAAATGGGACTTCTCATAAGTCAGCATTACCCACAATACATGCTGTGAGCGCAGCTCAACTTGGCCTATTCACTCTCTGTGGCACTATTTACACAAGCCAATGTCGTGCCTCCAGACTTGGACTACTATGGTCCAACAAAACTCCTCTGAATACTTCTTCTTCTTTGGTGATCACTTGTAGCCAAGTAAGATTTGGCTACAAGTATTCGGCTACAAATATTACTACTACTACTACTATTATTATTGCCTTCCATTAAACACATTTTAACAGTGAGTCCCTAAGCGACTGTGGAGGCCAATTCTGGATCCACACGTCCTTCCACAGTGGGGACATAGGGAGGGAGTTGATCACGGTGAGGGTTTGCCAAGCGTGCCTTCCTCTTAGCGTGTTTCTCCCTTTCGTCCTGAGTTTGAGCGTCTTCAAAGCCCACGACACCACTACTACTACAGCTCAGAACTTGCTGGATAAACGCAGGACGAATTTCTCCCACAAGAGACAAAGGAGCAAAATCCCAGTGCTGTGGCAATCTTTAAATCCAGAATAATCCCACAGATTAAATTTTATGCATTTAGTGTACCCTCATCAGTGGCGCTACCTAGTGATTCAGGAGTAAATTTAGAATAAATGGAAGTTAAACACGAGGGGCAAAAATATCCCGGACAGGTTTCCTCCCTACTATTTCAGCTCAGGATATTAACTTGACTGAGCGAACTGGGTAGACAATGTGGTGCCCTTTGGATGTTGCTGGACTACAGCTCCCATCGTCCTGCCTGAAACTGATGCGCCATAGCTAGGCGCTATACCTAGACCGTGTCCTCCCTTTGAAATCCAAGCATCGGTGACTTCCTGAATGATTGACATTTTCAGCGTGGAATGCAAGACGGGATGGAATGCAGCCTAGGATGCTCTTCGGCATGGAACAGCCCTGTGTTTCAGGGAACGTGTGTGAATGACATGCCGTCAGTAGTGGGTGTGTTTCTCACATTAATCTGCCTCTGGTTGATGATTCCACGGGAAAGAGCCATGGGAGGCGGGGGGAACTTTGGGCCTCCTGCTGTTGCTGAACTACAATTCCCATCAGCCCTTGCAAGCCTGGCCAATGACCAGGGATGAGTAACGTCCAATATGGTGTGGCTGCTTTGTTCAGCTGCCTATCCTTGAGTGCGCCTGCGAACAGGCCTAGGCAGCCATTTCTGTTCTCTTGCTGCAAGCCACAAGCCTTGATTGGTTAATTATTGCCCATTAACCAGCACTCGGTGCAGCAGCCAAGCCATTAAGCAGGGCAGCATATGGTTCCAAACAGCGCTATTAACATACCTTTAGGGAGCATTTCCTGAAGCAGCAGGGCATTTCAAGGGGAAGAGAGTGGCTTTGCTTCTTTTTGAAACGAGCTCACTGGTTCAATGCCTGGGCCCAGGTGACAAAAACCCACATCGTGCCTGCAAACAATAGAATCATAGAATCATAGAATTTTGGGATTGGAAGGGACCCTGAGGATCATCTAGCCCAACCCCTTGTAATGCAGGAATATGCAACTGTCCCATATGGGGATTGAACCTGCAACCTTGGCATTATCAAATAGCAGGTGCCCTTGGCTGAAACAAGCATGTGAACATGCAGCAGAAGAGCTACATTGGGAGATAATGCCTTGATCTCTCCTGCAATAAATGAGTGGCGAGCAATTCTGGACTCAGCTAGATTGGTAAAGAAAAACCGATTTATATGCGTTTTATATGTGATATAACATTTTCCCACCAGATGGCGCTGTGGAGCCCGTGTTTTTCTCTACTTGTTTTCCCTGTTTAAATTTACGACATGTTTAACTGAAGCGCTTCTTTGAAGTGTCTTCGATCCAGCCTATGTATTTACTGCATGGGGGGAAGGTGTGAAAAAAGTCCAAAGACTGAAAGTTCAAAATTAAATGAAAGCACATTTGCCAGGTCTCTCTCTGCAGATCTTTGGGAAAGAGCAGTTCAGGATGCTTCCCTTTCCCGCCCGCCCCGTTCAGCTTTTGACATGATCGGATTCTGCTGCCGCTCTGCATTTTGATTGATTGATTGATTGATTGATTCTTTCTTTGCTGAGGTGTTTTGGTTTCATATACTGACATTCTGCAGTACCCTTGGGAATCTGCATGGTTAAGAGGTGGGACATAAATATATTTAATAATAATAATAATAATAATAATAATAATAATAATAATAATAACAACTCCTTCATATCTGAATTGTGTCATACTTGTTGAAATAAAAAGGACAGCAAACAAAACACATAAATAAGAAAATATTCCATTGCATTTTCTCTTCTCTTTGTGAACTGATTATCTTCAGGATCAGATCTGAGCCTTTAACCATCAGTGCTCCCATTTTTGCGTTTAACCATCAGTGCTCCCATTTTTAAAGCAGCAATGCTTGCACCCCATAATTACAGAATACACTGTTTGCAGAACATATCTTATAGTTTATGCTCTATTTTACTGACACAGTTTTCTGTTTTGTGATATATGCAAAACACTTAACCAATGCAAAAAAAGAGAGAGCTCTCTCTTCTGGAATTCTTCAGTCGCAAAAATTCTTAAACCTCTCTGGGTTTTCTCTTCTGATTATCGTCTCCTTTTCCAACATCTATCTTATTCCTAATCTTTCCATCATGTCAGGCAGATCGTTAATCATGCTGCACATCTGCTTTGGGTTTCAGGATGATTCTAGTTCAATAAAATATAGTTTCTTAACCCATGTTTTTCTGCTTTGTACTCTGGATTTGTGATCATTTCTTTTGGCATCTCAGATTCTATGGAGCCCAGAGTGTATAAAACGTATGTTATCTACACATACTGGTTTCATAAACTGGAATTGTTTCCATATCTGTTTATACAGATTGCACAGATCCATTATAAATAAGAATGCCATTTGTCACCTTGCAAGCCTTTCTTCTAAGGATGGAATACATATATCTGTTCCTTACTGCTCCACAGCACTGACATCTTAGCTCAGCTTAGCTGGGCAATGGCAGCTGGTAATATTTTGATTTCATAGGGTTGCAGTTTTCATCTCAACAGAAATTGCACAGCACTTATTTAGTCATTGCGCATGTGCAGAGTGCCATTGTCTCCTCCTCTCTAAACCCCACTCCCCAAATGTTCTCTCCACGTCTATTGACAAAGAAACAGCTCCAATGTAAGAGGACCAAGTATGATTTCCAGACAAGATTGACTCCATACCTCTTACTTAGAAATTAAGCCAAGACACACAGCATAAGTTTTCAAAATTTACATCTATGCATCCATTGCCCTCAAAAAACCTAAACATAAAAAACTTTTAAAGGTAAAGGTAAAGGTACCCCTGCCCGTACGGGCCAGTCTTGCCAGACTCTAGGGTTGTGCGTTCATCTCACTCTATAGGCCGGGAGCCAGCACTGTCCGCAGACACTTCCGGGTCACGTGGCCAGTGTGACAAGCTGCATCTGGCGAGCCAGTGCAGCACATGGAATGCCGTTTACCTTCCCGCTGGTAAGCGGTCCCTATTTATCTACTTGCACCCGGAGGTGCTTTCGAACTGCTAGGTTGGCAGGCGCTGGGACTGAACGACGGGAGCGCACCCCGCCACGGGGATTCGAACTGCCGACCATACGATCGGCAAGTCCTAGGCGCTGAGGTTTTACCCACAGCGCCACCCGCGTCCTTAAAAAACTTTTAAAACGCAACAAAGGCTTTCTTTCAGTTGCATGTAGTTTTCCTTCCCCCAAAAATCTAAGTATTCATTATCCAAAACATTGTTTTCCTCTAAATTAAAAGAACAGACTCTTCCAACCAGTAGGGGAAAACATGATTGTTTCATTTGAGTCAGGATACAACAGCACACACCAGAAAATATTTGCCATGCATGACTCGGTCCTGAAAATGTGAAGCAACGATCTCTGTTCATGTGCAGAGTTCATCGTACCACAGTGATTGTAGTCAACTCTATAATGTCTGAGTTTGGGGGGAATGTTTCCAGGTTTGGGGATGGATATGAAATCGTATCCAGAAAGGCAAAGACCCCAAACTATTCACTTCAGAAATTCACTAACAAACCCACAAAGAATAAGGGAGAAATAATAGGGACCAGGGAAGTGGCTTACTGGTAAAACGGATCCACATACCTTTTCTGAAAACGAGTCTGGAAAATACTCTGGAATTGCAAATGGCCCAGTATCTACCTTACCTACCCTACTCCACCCTGCAGCTGCAGTAGTTTTTAATGAGTGAATATAGGAAAATGGTTGATACAGAGCTTATTGCAACACACAAGGCACCCTCTCAATGCCCCAAACTTCTTTTAAAAGGAAAATTAAAAAAAAATATAGCTATTTATTGTAGAAAGAGACTCACTGTAGTTCACAGTGGTCTTTGAGATGCTCCCATAATCCCTGACCATTGCCCTTGCTGGCTGGGTCTGGTGGGAATTGTAATTCAACAGCATCTGGAAGCCCCCATGTTCCCCAACCTTGCTCTAATGGAAGTGACTGAACTGGACTGCAATTTTTTGCACGCTTAACTGGGGGCAAGCTACCATGGGACTAACTTCCGAGGAAGCAAGTCTAGGCTTACGCTGTTAAGCTTAGCAATGAAGAGGGCTTTGATGGGAGAGCAGCATGCAGAGCCCTCTCTCAAGTGTCTTCTTAGGGGTGAGAAAACAACAGTTGGCCAGAGGCTTCCCTCTCCATTCAGCGAGGGATACTCAGCAGCTGCCGTAATCATGTGCCGCAACTCTTAACATGACCTCATTTAGCTTGATAAATTAACTGAGTCTTGCAAGGCTTTCTTAAGAGAGCAGCAGGATGCTTATGAGTGATGTAAGTACACTTTATTCCACAGACTTATTTATGTAGGCAGCGGATTCCGAGAGCGTATTTATGGTGCAGACAAATTTGGCTTAGGCAGCTGGAACTCCGTACTTTTTTCGCAAATAATCACTGGAATTATCACATTAGTTTTGGAAGATGATATGAGTGAAACTGACAGATAGAAGACCTAAGGGCTTAGGAGGCTTAATTTTATCCTAAAACCCATCCCCACCAAATGTTTTCAAATTGACATCACAGGCTTCGGGATTATGCACTATTGGCACTTCCTTGTGAGCAGAGTTGGAAGTGGAAAATAAAACCAACAGTTACCTAACTGCTTGATTTGATGGGTGCAATCAATCAAAAAGTTTTGAAGTGACTGGTTAAATGTGCCTTATTAAATCAAAATATACCTTGAGTTAATCAAGTGGCTGCATACTTAAGTCACCATCCTTCAAGGGACGCTTCTCTGCAAAAAGTGCCGGACCAATATATTTTGCTGCCTGAGGCGAAGGACAAGGTGGCGCTCTCCCTTTTCCAGACGTTGAGAGAAGAGAGTTGACTCTTATGTCAACATTGCCAACAGGACTTCATGCTCCACAGCAGGCTAGCAGAGCACATATTATTTATTGTTATTATTTTAAACTTATTTCTTTCATTTGTTTCTCATAAGGCATCCCAAAGTGATTCACAATATAACAACCTATATAACATCTTTTTTTTTAAAGCACTTATAAGCACTTACAGTGCCTGAAACTATAGACACAGATATGGGAGACACATGCTTTATTGTCGGTGGGGCAGGTGAAGGTGTCTGGTTTTGCTGCTGCAGATGAACCATGGCATTTATTTTCTCTGCGCTCCTCCCAGCGGTCATTCCTCCACTGGTCACTGCTCTGGGTGCACAACCTGACTGCCTGTCGTCAGGCACATCAATAATTACAAGCACAATTTTACTAGAATTAGATATCACCCTCAAAGGCAGAAAATGAAGGTTCAATTAATAGGGCAAATGGAAATTTAGACAGCAGTTCTTTATACAGCTGCTGCCCACAACTACCAATATTTTGGAGGCATAACAGGCAGCAGCAATTTGGCATGCTGGAATGCTATGTATATATTTATATAGAGAGAGCTAGATAGGGAGGGAGAGCAGCTTTTCCTGCAGTTGTTGGGACCTCGAGAATGATTTGAGAAAGGATGCTGTCAGCGGGTTCCATTTTTTCAGAGCCGTCAGCCAGAAGTCCCTTACTCTGTCATATGCTGATCTGAGGACATTTCAGTCTCCTTACCTTCATCACTCCTGCCCAAGTCAAATAAAAATGTGTCTGGCATCTATGCATAATCAGTTGTGTTTTTTTGGCAAGGAACTTTTTCATTGGTTGGTTTAAGTATTTTTCTTAAAACACTTTGTGGAATTGAAGGCTTCAAAAACATGATCAACAGGTATTCAGTTTTGAGATTTCAAATGCACATCCTGGAAAACAAATCATGTGCAAAGCAGCCTCCATGCGCATTTTCCCATGTATTGATTTATATACAGCATTCCTTTTCTCTATACAAGCAAGAACGTCAACTCTGTCCTCCTGCATCAGTAACATCCTCTTCACATTTGTTAAGCAAGATTTCACTGTGGGGCTATTCCATGACTGCCACCACAATTGCTCGGACAATCCTATTCACTGTTGCACACACTTTTCCTGGGGTGGACAATTTTCGATCTCCAAGGACAATTCAAGATAAAGGGCCAATTCAGAATCACAACAATAAGACAATTGCCATGGGCAGTGTATTTCTCCTGAAAAGCATATTTAACATTTTGCATTGTATAATGTGAATTGTATTGTACACAAACAATATACACCTTTGTTAAGAGGACAACTGCTGCCTCTAGAATAGTCAACTTTTTTTTTGCAGTGTTTCCCCCCCCCCCCCCAAGGAGGGGCATTGTTGTCTTCTGAGCTGCTGATGTAACGCCTTGCCATCGGCTTATACCTTAACGCTGGTGAGGGCTGGGTACTTTGCACAGATCACAGGTGAGTTTGGTCACTCAGGGATAATGTAATCCAACAGCTTGAAATGACTTGAGACTGGGACCCCAGAACCCACTGGCTGAGAGAGGCATGTCCCTGTCTTCCAAGGAGCTCCTTTGGAAGGAGTTGTTGCTGGTGTACTACAGTTATGAAGGGACACAGTAAAAGCTTGCAACAAAAAAGTGGAAAAGCCCTGCAGGATTTACCCAAGTGTTATGTCCTAAATCCTGCCCACATGGCCCTCAGACGTATTACTGGAACCACAAACATTTTACAAACCAATTCTTTCCTTACTGTTCCAAAAATAGTAGATGCTGCACTGTTGCTTTAAACACAGCCCGTGGTATGCTGAATCCCAAGTACTCTGTTCACTGATCCAGCAGCTGCTAGGCTCCTTGGATCATGTGTCAGTTGGCTCCAACATGTAGTCCTTGCAGCATCTAAAACAATCTTAGGATAAGCAGTTAAGTTTTAAAGAACTTTATTTTCAACTTGTTTATTGCTTCCATGATATCCTCTATAAAAAGTAACAATTGATACATAATAAAAACATTAATAAACCCACCAATACAAGATCAAAGTGTGACATTTCTTGTATATAACTTTTCACAAAGCCTAGTGCTGCGTTTGTTGGAGCCCAAGTGTTTGAATATCCCCAGTCACATTTCTATTTAGCATTATCGTTTTGTCTAAATTCCCTGTTTCGGCTTTCAAAACGTTCAGCAGCATCCTAGAGCTTTCCAAGATCTTCTCGTAAGTCAACGCTGCTTCGGCAAGAACTTCGTCAAGTTTCTTCTGTGCAGCATTTTTCTGTGCTAAGTTTTCACACACGCAATCCAGTTGTTTTGTCAGTGTCTCGATTTTATCCTGGATCCTACTCTTTTCCTCTTCCGCTTCCCTGATCTGCTTGCTCACTTCTTCTCTTTGCATGTACAAGTCTTCTATATGTTTCACAAGTTCGTTATTATAGCCTTGCAGAACAGCCCCCTGGTGAGTCATCCTGCTGGCTCCACCCTTCAGAGGAGAAGGAAATGATTCCTGCTTCCACCAGCTGATCTCACCACCGTCTGCCTGTATTTTGTAATTTAAATGGAGGAAAGAAAGAAAAATTGCTAAGTGCTTTTGAGCAACACTGTAAAACCAGCACATACATAATGGAAATGTCAATAGCAATTGTAGAAAATGTGAATAAGGAAACCATTTGAGTAAGTTTCCAAGGATCCTATTTTGCCATTACTTTTAACTTCTTCCACTCTGACATGCAAGTGGCCACGGGTATTTTCCAAGACGTTATGAAGCTGCTGATATTTTGAGACGGCTCTAAAATGTGTGCACTTAAGTGCTGTGTGCAAGAGAATGTGTAGATGCACAACTCCATGTATGAATGATGCAGGAGTGAAATTATATGAATGCATGTGCCTTGATAGGCATTGGAGAGGAGCACTGAGGAAGAACAGAATAGGGGAAAGAATTGAAGGATTAATCTCCCCTTGCCCTACCTGCTTCTCTCACAAGGTTCTCATGCTAATAATAATAAGTCTCCGCCTCCCTTCAATTCAAAGTGTTGGTGCTGACCTTTAAAGCCCTAAACAGCCTCGGTCCTGTATACCTGAAGGAGTGTCTCCATCCCCATCGTTCAGCCCGGACACTGAGATCCAGCGCCGAGAACCTTCTGGCGGTTCCCTCATTGCAAGAAGTGAGGCTACGGGGAACCAGACAGAGGGTTTTCTCGGTAGTGGCGCCCACCCTGTGGAACACCCTCCCATCAGATGTCAAGGAAATAAGCAGCTATCCTATCTTTAAAAGACATCTTAAGGCAGCCCTGTTTAGGGAAGTTTTTAATATTTAATGCTGTGTTGTTTTTAACACTCAATTGGGAGCTGCCCAGAGTGGCTGGGGAAACTCAGCCAGATGGGTGGGGTATAAATAATAAATTATTATTATTATTTGTCCTAGGATAGGGCCATTCAGGTGCTCTCTAGCTATAGGATGGCTTAGAACAGTAAATACACTGGCAACATGTGCACCAGACTATTCAGGATTGATTTACTGCAGTTTAAGTAAGGTTTCTGGGGAGATTTGCAGGGTTTGAGGGTGCTGAGAAGAATCCAAGCCTGCCTAAGCATTTGCTTCCTTACCTCTATAGCGCCTGCTTAACTTGTACATTTGCTGGTAATAGAAGGTAATGCACCATTAAGGCTACCTGTACTAGTAGAAGCTCAGCTGTGCTTAACTCCTAAATAAATACACTTAGGGTAATACAGCAAGTCTCCAGGGCACTTTTCTCCCACAATTTCCGGAACGGCTGCCTTAGGATTCTGACCCTGGGGTTGAAAGGAGGGGAGTGAGAAATAGGCCAGCTACTAGAACTTTTCTGTCTGGAGGGCTCAGGCGTCTCACCTTCGAGGGAGAGCCCCCTTCCTGTGCAACCCACAAGAGAGTAGTCCCCAAACTCATCCAATCTCAGCCTGCAAACAGGGACTCTACTACTTTTGATTTTGTTGCTAGACTATCCTCCAGTACAGGCGCCTGCGCAGGAGTAAGTTTGGCTTTTGAAAGCGCAGCTTTTCAAGTGCCCTTGAGGGAGAAGATCCCTACTCTTTCCTGCACACCCATAAAGGGGAAAGGGAGCTTCGCGCTGGCTGCACAGTGGTACCTCGGGTTACATACGCTTCAGGTTACAGACTCCGCTAACCCAGAAATTGTGCTTCAGGTTAAGAACATTGCTTCAGGATGAGAACAGAAATCGTGCTCTCGCAGCGCGGCTGCAGCGGGAGGCCCTATTAGCTAAAGTGGTGCTTCAGGTTAAGTACAGTTTCAGGTTAAGTACAGACCTCCGGAACGAATTAAGTACTTAACCCGAGGTACCACTGTATTCTCTCTCCCCTCAAAACCTTCCGCTAAAGCTGCAAAAGAAAAGCAAGCAGCTGCGGCGCCCAGCCACCAGTTGGCGGAGATGCCTCCCCGGCAACCCGCCCTCCTTGCTTCGCCTCCGCGCTGCGGGCAGCTGTTTTCCCCCGGACCCAGAATAGACCAGCGGCCGCCCACGTGCCTCCCAGAATAGCTCGGTTGTCACCCTCCTTCCTCGCTGGGAATGAGGCGCCGAGAGGGGGCGGGGCCCGCAGCAGCCACTGGGCACCTCGGCGCGGACACAGGGAAGCGAACACCTCCGCGGCTGCGCACTGCGAGCGTTGAGGCCGCGGCGGCCCTTACTTCTTCCCCTCCCGCAAGCAAACGCCCCGGCGGGTTGATGCGGCGTCAGCCCCGCCCAAGTCAAGCGTTAGTTGTTTGGAAGCAAAGGCGCCTCTTGCTCAATAAGCCCGCCCGGGACTGTAGCTTCTGCAAAGGCTCGCTCGGAAATCTGTGCCCCGCTTCAGCTCGGTGGAGCTTGGAGTAAATCCCATTTAGGTCCATAGGCGCTCACTCTCGGGCAAGCGGGATGGGATCGCGCCTTAAGTGCCCACAGAGGGCTCTGGGCGAAGCGTGTCTACCTAGTTACCTGGGAACACGCATACCTGAACACGTTTTACTCCTGGATAGGCATGCAAATAGGACGTTTTCGTGTCCCCACCCCAGAAGGCTTTCCTTGGAGATTCAAACTGTTGTACAAACTACACACAGTGCAGAAATGGTTCTGGTGACGTTTTGTTTTAAATTACAGGGGCTTGGACTAGATGACCCCCGGGCTTCTTCCAACTCTATAATTCTACGAAAGTCCCATTCATAGCTACATTTTTCTAGTTCTCCATCCTCACCTCCGGTAACGCCCACTAAATAACTCCGGTAACTTCGGCTTCGTCGGGGATGGAACAAAACGCGTTTCTGTTATCCCAGCAGAGAACGTCGTTCAGCCGAAACAGGAACCAAAGAAAAACTCCAAGCCACCTAGCTTGAATTTATCCACCACTTTCCGAGCGTATTTCCGGAGCTCATTCTCGGAGGATTAAGATGGGGGGGAGCTACGGGAATAACCGATTGTGGCGGCGTTTCTCCTTCCCCTTGCGGAAATAGTCGAAGTGGAGATAGCAATCCGTGACGGAGACAGCCGGTGCCGCCCGAATGCGAGGGCTGCAGGCTGCACAGAGACTACCGATGTTTTCCGAAACTGCAGCGACCGAACAGAGAGCGAAGGGAGGCTAAAAAAAACCAAACGACCCAAGGGGGGGCTTGTGGGAGCCTGACGGAAATGACCGATGTTTCCCGAAGGAACTCGCCTTAGCATCCGGAAGGGAGGAGGCGGGGCATAGTCTTAAGAAAGAGGGTGGGTTCAAAAAAGAAAAAAAGGACTGGATGGAATGGGAGGAGCTTTGGCGGAAAGAGCCGATATCAGCCGACGTTAAGCGAAGGCGGCGGCGTCCGAGTTTCCCGGATGTAGTCGGACGGCGGTAGTGTTGGGAGCTGGAGCTGTAGCTGAAGGGAGGGGGGAGGAGGTGTTGGCGGCGGCGGCGGCGGAGGGCGAGCGAGCGAGCGAGCGAAGGCGGCCAGTGGCAGCAGCGGAGGGGACGCGGCCGCCTTGTGCCTCCCGCGCCCGGCTGTGCGCGTGTGTCCGTCCTGTGGGGGCGCCTCTCCTTCTCGCTGGTGCGGAGAGGAGGAGATGGGCCCGTGAGCGCTGCTTCCCCTCACAGCCGAGCTGCCTGAGCCGCCCCTCCTCCGCCTCCTCCTCCCTCCCTCCCCCTCCTCCTCTTCCCTGTCCCCGGTCGGAGCGCTGCCTCCCCCTCCCCCCTCGGCGGCGCCCGTGGCCCGGCCGCGCCCTCCTGGTCCCCTCAGTCTCTCACACACAGGCCGGGCATTGATGGTAATGTATGCGAGGAATAAGCAAAGACTCAATGATGGGTAAATAACCCCCTTTCTCGTTCCGCCCTCCTCCCGTCTTACTCTCTCTCTTCTCTCTCTCTTTTTCCTACCCCCCCCCCCCACCCTCAATACCAACGGCCAGTAACGGTCGCTCGCTAACGTAACGTCTTTTTCTCCTCTCTTTCCAGCTGTCACGACCGCAAGGGGGACTCGCAGCCCTACCAGGTACCGACTTCTTCGCCCGCCGCAGCCCCACACACCGATAGGCCCCTGCGGCGGCGGCGGCAGTAACTGGAGTGTGGGAGGGCGAGCGAAACTACTCGAGCGCAGGCCTCGGCCGCCGCTGCAGGCCGCGGGGGAGGGGAGCCAACCGCTTCCCTTCGCTCTGCTCCGCGCGCGGCGGGCCGGGAAGGGGCAAGGGGGCGGCGGCGACTCTGGCTCTTGCTTGCTCTCTTACCCCCGCGACCGCGAGGGCTTGAGCGCGAGCTGAGGCGGCGAGAGGCGCTTGGCGGCGGGGCAAGGAAGCGAGAGGCCTAGGCCCGATGCGGGCCGCAGGAGGCGGAGGGCGGCATTGTTTTTTCTTTTTTCCCTCCCCCCCCCCCGAGCGAAACCCATGGGATGGCGGTAAGCGGCCGGAACCCGAGTCCGAAAAGGCTTCCCGAGTGCCGCTGACCGTCTTCCCTTGCCGTAGGAGACGAGATAGGAGCCGGGATAGGTTCTAGGCCTTGGGCTTGTAGTAAAGCCCGAAGGGAATTCTAGTTCCTCAAACCCTTTCTGTCAACTGAGAAAACTTTAAATTGGGACCATGTTGAAGGTACCCCTGAAGAAATTTGGGAAATGGCCGGAGTGAAGTTGGGGGGGACGGGACATTTGAGGCTTTCCCTTTGTCATCTCCCCAGTGTTAAAAGGATAGGGAGGGCTGGAGGTGTAAATACGGTCATTTACAGGGGATTATTTGACCACTACACTTACATACCTGAGTGATCAGATGAAAGAGGCAGCTTTGACAACTGGAGGCTGCAGTCAGTGACAGCACATCTAATGTAAACATTCATCACACAGCCTTGTGAAAAGGGGCAGATGGAGAGAGGTTCTGGACAAGGCCCTGTTGTGCTTAGTATAATACAAGGTGGTGTGGATGCTACAAAGCTGCACATTCCACTCGTACTACTACAAAATCTATCAAGCCCTTTGATTCTTTTGCCAGAAATCTCCCCGTAACAATTAATCTCAGTTCATAGATGAGTGGTACCACTGGTTAACATTGACTATTTGGTTAGATTGTGTGGGATATATTTTTAAGGGGGGAAATGGAGAGGATGTGTTATTGAAACTGGTATCAAATGCCTTAAATATTTTTCAGTGTCACCTGTATATGGTAAAAGGTATTCTCCATTTAGTAAATATATAAAAACATCCTGCATCCTGCAGATGAAATAATTCTGTTGGACTGTGTGCATAGTCCAAGGTGTTTCAGCCAAGGTGGTACTTAAGACTTATTTGAGAATAGTCTCCCATTAAACACAATGAAATATACATAGTTATGATGTAGCACATCAAAAAGAAGCTTGACTTGGTTGAACATAGGCATCGTGTTAATTGTACTACTCTGAATAAATCCCAATACTGTATTGGAAATAGAATGTTTGTAATAAATTGGAATTAGGGTTGAAAAACCCAGAATTACTTGATATTAAGTTTGTAAAATGACATAGCACTAGTTAGGATCTAGACAATTGTGAAACTAGTTCCATGACTTAAGAGGATTTCTAGGCTTGATTTATTTTGGACAGCAGCTTCTCCATGCTGCATGGCAAACTGTTTTTAAAAAAGATATTTCAAAACACAGCTTGAGAAATCTGTACTTGTTATTTCTTTCAGGCTCTTAAATACTCATCAAAGAGTCACCCCAGTGGTGGTGATCACCGGCATGACAAGATGCGAGACACCACAGACCCTTCACCACCAAATAAAATGTTGCGGCGATCTGATAGCCCTGAAAACAAGTATGGTGACAACACTGGACACAGTAAAGCTAAAAGCATGCATACTCACAGAGTTAGAGAAAGGGATGGTGGTGAGTTAAACTTTAACTGATTTGTATTCAAAATACTGCTAGTAATTGAAATAAATCTTGCACCAAAACAAAGCACATTCATTGAGGTGAAGAATTTACCTCACCATTGTTTCAGTTCATTCACAACACTGCCACAGGTTCCTTATCCCTGTGTTAGGGGGCTTTAGACCTGGCTGCTTTTGTTGTCTAGTCAGGACGGCTTCATAAACCTGGGCTTTTTGTAGAAACTGCCCTCCAGTGCAATCTAGCATGGTGGCGTTTGAAGGAAATGATACTGTGTCTTTTGGTAGGCAGGCCTTCATGTGCCTGATATAAAATTTGTTCTTCCCGTTAAGTACAGTTTACAAGAGAGACAGTGTAGTGTAATGTCCCTGTACTGGAGGTATCTGGCTTCAGATACCCTTACTCAAGCTTAAAGCTTGCTGGATGATCTTGGGAAGCTACACATCTCACTCAGCCAAACCTTGCATTCAGGGAAATTATGAAGATAATGGGGTTTACCATAAATACTCTGAAAAGAGCTATATGTTGAAAGATAGGGATACAAATGTTATGAATAAAATAAAGTGAACAATTAGTGAAGTAAATATATAAAACAAATTCTTAATGCAGTGAGTTAACACAGTTCTTGTGTCTTGGTTTTATTAAACAAAATTTATATACCATGTTATTGTAATAAAACCTATTACATGGTTATTTGAGATTTGTAAGAATAGAAATAACAGTAATTCCATGAAGCATTTTCTTTAATGCTAAGGCTATTACAAATCAGCATTTAAGTTTCTTGGGACAGTGAGGAGGTTTTTGTTTTTGACAAATTATCATGTTCGCCACTGCACTTTGAAGGTTGTAATTGACAGCCCAAATCCTGTTCTTATCTATAGCTGTTGTGATGAAGGGACAACTACAGTGCCATCTTGCATGAAGGGTAACTACATCTCAAGAAGTCTGATTCTAAAAAGAGAAAGTCTTATTCCAGTACTCCACTGGAGATTCTCACTAATGCTGGATGAATGGGGCTGCTTCTGAAACTGTATGGGATTGTGTATGTCCCATGTCCCCACCTTCTCCTTGCCCCTTGCTCCCTGTTCCCGAGGTTTTCATGTGATGTTCATGGGTAGTGTTAGGACTTTCCTCCAGTACTGGAATAGCATTGATGAAGCTGCTGATCTGGTAAAGGCAGCATCTGCCTACAGGCCTGTGATGCTTTTCTGCCACACTATAGTAGAGTAATGGGCCTTTAGTAGTTTTTACTACAGGTGTGCAACTGCCACAAAATTCAACTTGTATCTGTAGCTTTGAGAAGTCGCCAATTCTGTTACTCAGAACTAAATTGGATATGATAAAAAATCAAGCTCTCTTTTCTTTCTGTTAACTATTATGGGGAATCAAAAAATGTCCATAACCACCTCCCCCTTCACAGAAGTGGATGGGGTTTTCAGGCACAGCAGCCCCTCCAGAGTGGATTTTTTGTATTTTTTAATGCATTTTTACAACTTATAAATACATCATACAATATTCATCATTCTCTTGTCCTTGGACTTCCCAGTCCATCTCTCCATGGCATTCTAGGTAGTCTTTTGTCGGCTGCATAATCTATTATTCCACCCAATTTCGTCTCAAATCTTCCTTTATTTAATGTTATCTGCTGCTCATATGTTCATTCCTACTTGTAGGCTGAATTGACTATTATACCCTCTAAGATACTCTCTAAAACACTTTGAAGAGTGGATTAAGCCTTCCAATTTAGAGGCAGATGCATCCGGGAATTTTAAAAGTTTGTTAAAAGAAAAAAATCCTGTTATTTTCTGCCAGGTGTGGTTGCAATTTGCAGGCATGCTCCCCACTTTGGTGGGGGTGAAATTGCCAAATTTCAGCTGCAGTAATTCCCCTTCAAAGCCATGATTTTTACTATTTTGGGGTGGTTGTGGTAGGAATCATAACATGGTAGCTGTGGAGGAGAAACACCCCCAGGAAAGACTGGAGTGGGTAAAATATCACCCTGAAAGGATTTTATTACACCTAGGGTCATTGGTAGATTTGGGGTGGGCTTCTGCCCCCATCAATGATTTTTTGGGATATAGCCTTTTCTTTTTGTGACATATCACCATTGACTTGCATAGAGAAGGGGTGTTGGCATTGGGGGGGAAATAGCATAGGTTAAAATAAACAGCATAGATTGAAATGAGCAGCAATTTTTAATGTTTTCTTGAACATTTCCCCCCCAAATTGATGTGCTCTGGAAAATAATTAATTGTGATTAAAATCTAGACCTCTTCATCAAATTGAAAGATTCTCCTTGCCCTCCTGCTCCCTCCCCATCTGAGCTTAGTGTTTCTCTAGTCAGCTTGGCTTTACAGTGGTACCTCTAGTTATGAACTTAATTCGTTCCAGAGGTCCATTCTTAACCTGAAACTGTTCTTAACTAGAGGCATGCTTTTGCTAATGGGGCCTCTTGCTGCTGCTGCTGCGCCACTGGCACACGAGTTCCATTCTCATCCTAGGGCAAAGTTCTCAACTCGAGGTAACTTCCAGGTTAGCGGAGTTTGTAACCTGAAGCGTTTGTAACTCGAGGTACCGCTGCACTTAAAATAATAATAATAATAACAACAACATGCACTTTAAAAATGCAGTGCTTTAAGGGCAACTGAGTCCACAAAGTGAGTTGAGACTTTAGGGAGTCCGTCATCTGACTCAAAGTGCCTTAACAGTGCAATTTGACTTGGGACTATGAAAAGCTCACACAAATCACCCCTTTTTGACTCATAATTTTGGAGGTACACAGAGATGATGCACATCTCCAGTATTTACCTTTTAAATGCACCTGTGTCACGGATCCATGCTTCAAGGTATTAGATGTTTAGACTTGCATGGATTCTTCATTCACAATATCAGTGACTTGTTCATCTTTGGTTAGAAAATAGGGGTATCAGTATTAAAATATAAGGTAATGTGTTATATTTGCCAATATCTTAGTACCGTACGTCAAGAATGTTTTTGTGGGGTGCTTCATTTTTAAAGGATGGTATGTAATTGTGACCTTACTAGCATCAGTAGAATGGGGAGGGAGACAATTTTTAGGGAGTTGAGTAACTCTCTGGAGCAAATTTAGGAGGATCACCAAAAATTACTTCCCTCCCTGTTCTGCCGATGGATCCCTTCAATCAGTGGGCAGTCACCATTGTATATAGTACCACCGTGGGAATCATCTTGCTCCCATAGTCCATGTAGAAATTAATACAGATCATCTTGACCAATTTGCTTGGAAGTAAACTCAAAGGTAGTAAATGTGTGCTTGTCATTTTAAAATAGTAGAATAAATTTAATCTTGGGGGTATTCAGCCTTTCCAGAAAATATTGTGAGGCCTAAACTTCAGTTGCTTACAATTCAAAGGGCTTGCTCTTAATGTTGAACCCCATTTTGAAACGAGATACTGGTATGATCACTTTGTACCTGGAGCAGGGGCATGTCTTTCTTTTAAATGCCTTTCCTTGGCTAGAACTTGGAAGGAACGTACTGTACTGGGTAGGTGGGTATAAACTTGAAAATATGAAAATTGGGGGAAGGTAGCAGAAGCTGTTAGGTTGAACAGCCACTCCAGAAGTATATCGATCCATTTGGTTGTGCAGTAGTACCCAAGTGGGCTCTTGCATGTTTCTTCGTTGACAGGAATGAGTGTGAAGCTTTGTATGTGACCATGTTGGGTGTAAAAAAGCAGGACTTTGATGTTACTGCCTCTTGGAGACCTTTGTGGGGTCCCTGAAAGTTCTGTGTGATATAAAAACCACAAGAGACACTAATTGAATGCCTGATCATGGGGCGGTTTCCTAGTGGATTAGCTTTCTGATGATGATGATGATAATAATTATTTAATTTGTTTGTCTGTCTGCTTGCTTACCACCCACCTGACCGGGTTACCCCAGCCACTCTGCAGCTTCCAACAAATTACAACACACTTAGACATTAAACATTAAAAACTTCCCTATACATGTACAGTGCTACCTTCAGATGTCTTCTAAAAGTAAGATAGTTGTTTATTTCCTTGGCATCTTATGGGAGGGTGTTCCCCAGGGCTGGTGCGACTATTGAGAAGGCCCTCTTCCTGGTTCCCTGTTAACTCATTTTTTGTAGTGAGGGAACTGCCAGAAGGCCCTCGGAGCTGAATCTCAGTGTCCAGGCTGAATGCTAGATTTAATTTTCATAATTCCTAACACAATTTATTTAGAACAGAATGGTAGGTATAATAGTAGGCAGGAAAGTTTGATAAATCTGGAGGTCATCCTTTGAAATGTTAAGTTGTTTAACATGGCTGTTCTGATCTTCATTTGCACTTTAATGAATTAAGTCTAATTTTATATCCATTGAACTTGTTAGAACTTATTTGTAAGAGTAGACATGTTTAGGATTTAGCTGTCAGACATTTTTCGATTTTGGCTTTAGTTGAATTAATTTTTAAAATGGATTATATAAACATATAAAGAAAAATATATTGTCTTCAGTTAACTCCATCCTTTAAAAATTATTGAAAACTAAATATCAAGTATTAATAAAATTATAAAACAGAGACAAATGTAATCTTCATAAAGTCATATTGACATAATTGCCAATAAGCACAGACCAAACAAAATAGACAAAATTAACACTTGTTGGGCTATTTGTATTTTTATTATTCTGCCAGGAAAATAGATGTAGCATTTGCTTTCTGTAAATCAGGTAAGTTAATTCTGCTGGGCAAATTTAGTTTTGTAGCTATTGTCACTTAGTGACTAAAAAGTTTGAATCATAGAGATTGCCCTTCTGTAAGCTAAACTTTTAGAATTAGAGAGTTCTCAAACTCAAGATTCAGTTTATGACACAGCTAATATTCTCAGCCTAGCTTCCCTCCCCCTCTTACTGCACAAATTATTAATGTGGAAATATTAAGCCTCAGTGCCTTTTTGTGCCATTAAACTTAACATTTTTGCTTAATCTTGGAAAATGATGTAGACCTCTTGAAAATCTTTATAATTTGTACCAAGGCAAGATTCCAGGTTCAAGTTATCTGTACAGTGGTATCTCAGGTTACAGGCGCTTCAGGTTACAGACTCCGCTAACCCAGAAATAGTACCTCGGGTTAAGAACTTTGCTTCAGGATGAGAACAGAAATCGTGCTCCCTCGGCGCGGCGGCAGCGGGAGGCCCCATTAGCTAAAGTGGTGCTTCAGGTTAAGAACAGATTCAGGTTAAGAACGGACCTCCGGAATGAATTAAATTCTTAACCTGAGGTACCACTGTATATGCATGGGAAATTTAGGACTCCTTTCAAGCAGCAGCCATCCATACACATAAAAAGCCTCTAACAAAGTTCAGAGGCCCATCCTAGAGCCACAGCCCAAAATGTATGGAGGGCTGTTATTTGAATGTGGTTTTGACCCTCACCCCAATGCAAGAGCAGAAGCAGTTTATGCTCATGCCATGTTTGGTTTTTAATCTTATGTTTTAAAACTCTTATCATTTATATTAAAATGATGCGTAGCTGTTGAATATCGTAAAGGGGTGTGTGTGTGTGTATTGATCCATGAGTAAAAACAAGCTTCTATGTGCAAACCTTGTATCTGGCAGGCACATGTGTTGGATACAGTGCTGTTGCACTAACTAATAATTGTTACTGGTCCATCAAATATGATGGTGACTGATCACTTGTTTAGAGAGAAAAGCAGTGAAAGAGCACTTGTTTAGAGAGAAGCATTCTGGTGATGAGTACTTTTAGAGTGGCTGCTGCTAATCACATTTTAGGTCATATAGGCAAGTACAGCAGTGGATATAGCTGCACATTCTTCAAGGTTTTTGGATCAGCAGCAATATTTTCTTCTCCAGTGCAAAAAGAGTATGAGTATTAAATATACTTAAGGACAATTTCAAATAATATCCCTTACAAAGCATTCCCTAAAAGAAGAGCTGCCAATTTGTTGCTTTGGCAAAACATTGATCTGTGCCATTTTTTCCCCAACTCCAGAAGGTTATACAAGATAGAAGTAGGGATGTATTGCTTTTCTATAAAATTAAAATAGACAGCTTCCAGAGATTAAACATGTAATATAGTAAAAACTATTATAATGTCCAAACCATCATTAAACCTACCAGTTATTAAACACACAGAGAGATCAATATGTATAAAATAGGAATCTAGTGAGGATGTTTACAGGCTTGATCCCGAAGAAGTCACATATTATAAAAGGTGTTCCCTAAGCTTTCCTGGACCATCTCGTGTGGATTTTAAGGCTCAAAACCAAATTGAAATTCAACTAATTGGCTTCCAGGACTGTCTCCATATGTTTAAAGTAATAGGATCATAGTAGACTGTAACTGTATAAAAACTGTGTGTTTATTTTGCTTAGTCTTGGTAGTAAAAAGTTCGTAGACAAAGTTGGTTTGTCTGACGTTTCTGAAAATGAAGATGGTTGGTTTGATTTTAATTAAGTTTGCCATCTCATAGTTCTTTAATTACTCGTAGTAAAATCACTTCTATATATGTTGGAAATGGTTCAATGAAATCTCATCTGTATCTGGTAAAAAATGGCCTCAATTTCCAAAACTTCTTTCACTTATTATTCAACTAATCCAGTGTATTACTATGCCTAGCAGATTTGCAGAGTGGTTCCATTGCAGTTCTGTTTTTTTCTCAGTATTTCATATAGCATATAGCTGCCATTTTGCAATGATCTATAATGTGCATCTCAATATAATGGAGAACATATTTGACTTACAATAAAAAGGACATAATATTCTTTGTCCTGCAAGTGGACATCTAGACCCTTTCCAAAAACTTTGACCCATCCCAGTGCAAGAGCAGAAGCATTTTGTGCTCTACTACAGAAGTGGTCTTGAAATTATCCTTTTCTGAAATGTTTTTCCCCCCAAAATTTTTATTGATTTTCACTAACTCTTTCTGAATTGTTATATTGAAGAATAACTTAAAAACAGACAAGGCTTGCCTGTGCAATCAAAACTTCTGCTTATAAAAATACTTGTGTCTAGCACTTGAGTTGCTGAACAGCTGTAGAGTAGAGTGTGTATTATTTTAATTAAACACAGGGAAGACAGGATGCTGGTGATCATGGGTTCCTGCAGTGTCAGAATATGCAGCTTGTTCTGAGCAGAGTTGTGGTCCCTCTGAAGCAGCTCATGTACAAATTTGGGAAACTGCAGCTAATCCAGAATGCGGCAGCAATACTGATAACTGGGAGTGGCCACCAAGACCGTATCACACTGCTCCTGAAAGACCTAGATTGGCTCCCAGTACGTTTCTGAGAACAATTTAAAGTGTTGGTGGTTGTTGTTGTTTACTCGTTTAGTCGTGTCCGACTCTTCGTGACCCCGTGGACCAGAGCACGCCAGGCACTTCTGTCTTCCACTACCTCCCGCAGTTTGGTCAAACTCATGCTGGTAGCTTCGAGAACACTATCCAACCATCTCGTCCTCTGCCGTCCCCTTCTCCTTGTGCCCTCCATCTTTCCCAACATCAGGGTTTTTTTTCCAGGGAATCTTCTCTTCTCATGAGGTGGCCAAAGTATTGGAGCCTCAGCTTCACGATCTGTCCTTCCAGTGAGCACTCAGGGCTGATTTCCTTAAGAATGGATAGGTTTGATCTTCTTGCAGTCCATGGGACTCTCAAGAGTCTCCTCCAGCACCATAATTCAAAAGCATCAATTCTTCGGCGATCAGCCTTCTTTATGGTCCAGAGTGTTGGTACTGACCTTTAAAGCCCTAAACGGCCTCAGCCTACTATACGTGAAGGAGCATCTCCATCCCCACCCTTCAGCCCGGACACTGAAGTCCAGCTCTGAGGGCCTTCTGGCGGTTCCCTCCCTGCGAGGTTGCAGGGAACCAGGCAGAGGGCCTTCTTGGTAGTGGCGCCCGTCCTGTGGAATGCCCTTCCATCAGATGTCAAGGAAATAAACAACTGTCTGACTTTTAGAAGACATCTGAAGGCAGCCCTGTTTAGGGAGGTTTTTAATGTTTGATATTTTATTATGCTTTTAATTGTGTTGGGAACCGCGGTTTTAGGTGCACCTAATCTGCATAGGATTGGATTGCTAGCACTGCCAGGTGATGGAGGCTGTTAGCAATGTGTGCATTTGTGTTGGGTCAGGAGGGAGCTGTACGCTGCTCTTAGTAGACAGAAGCAGTTAGTAGCCCATACATTGAATCTAGGGTGAAGGAGGGGATACCAGACATTTTAACTGGACAGCAAGAGACAGGCCCTCAAAACAGTTGTTTTGCACATAATGTAAAGTGCTACATAAACTAGCAGAAGCAAAATGCAAGCTCACAAATTCACCCCTCTTCCAGCATTGCTATGAGAAGGAGATTGGAAGCATCTGTTTCCTGTTTTAAGCTAACTGCACTACATCATGTCTGAACTGGGGAAACACTGATTAAACATGGTTTTGTTACAAATCATAAACCACAGTTTGATTCTGATTTGTTTCAACAAGCCATCATTTAATGTTGTGTCCAAAACATATCATTCATTGTCAACAGCATATTTGGAGGTTGTGCCATTTAGCTGAGCCCTAGCAGTGGCAAAAGAAAGAACCTAAAAACAGACATCTTTCTGTGTTTGGGAGGGAGCTTGTGCAAGAGAAAGGGAATGGCAGTACAGAGGTAGGTATTAAAGAGGACCTGAAACATAGGGGTGTGGTGCAACATTCACCAGCCTAACAGGAGGCATGCCTAAAAACTATACTGTTGGCACCTGTGGCCATCTTCCCATCATTCCATTCAGAAGCATGGGTGTTTGGCCATGGATTGGGGGAATAAAATTAACAAAATATTGGCAGAACATGTTGCTTGCTGTGCCTGTACTAATTTTGCTTAGTTTTGCATTTAAACAAATTAAGTTGTGATTAAAATCCAGATATTGAATAAAGACATTTTAATTGGCTTGGGTTCTATCTCTCCTTTGTGTTGGTTTTCATAAAAATAATACCTGCTGAGTTAGGAGTATACATTAATGTAAATGTGCATAGACATGCAGATTCAACAGTACAATCCTATGCATGTTTACCTTAAAGTAAGTCACACCACGTTGAATGTACTAATTCAAGGTTAATTTGCATGAGAGTGAGCCTTTAATAGTAGAATAGTTGGACATAAACAATAAAGAAATATACAGCTAGACAGATCTACAATTTTTGCTGTCTAAACTGGAATAATTTTTAAAGCAAGGGCCTTGCCTGTTTTAGAAGCTAGAACACAGATGAGCAAAATCTGGAGCTGCAGTTCCTTCCTTTCTTGTGAACTTGATTTAAGTTTAAGCCCCTACCTTCTGCTGATGGCGGTGGGGGCTATTAAGATGGCCTTCCCCATGAGTTTTACGGATCTGGTTGCTTTCTGACATATTTTGGGATTTTCCTAATGTTCTTGGTGCTCTTGGTTAGACCATAGGAAATCATGGTTTGTAGATGCCCTTTTTTGTATTATAAACCCTATTCATCTCGGTATTCTGAGGATTTGAAAGTGAAGAAATAAGCACGTTGTTGGCTAGAGAGCAATTATGGAGAACAGATTAAATCTGTAAGAAACTGATGGCAAATAACATGCTATATCTCTGACACTATTGTGTCTGCTTTATGTTGTCCAGAGGAGTTGTCCTGTGTGGCAAAAGGTCTGTTGCAATCTTGCCAGCAGGGCGAAGAAGTCTGGCTGTGCCAAGTTTGCAATAAACAGTACAAATAATCACACTTTGATTCAGTGGCTTTTTCAGGAGTGGTGGTCCCAAAAGGTTTCTCTGGTTGGTCTTGTTGGGTACTTTTCAGCTTGTGCAACCTGAGTTATTTGGAAAGATGAGAGCTACCACATGCACTCTTGATCCTTAACCTTCCTGGCTTATTAAATCTGTCAGGCAGTTGGTTCAGATAAGATAGTAAATCCTTTATTGTGGGAGGGAGAAGTTCTAATGACCCTGAAGGAGGCTGCAGTGAAAAACCATCTAACACATAATTTACTCCCCTCCACATGCTTTTTCTTCATGTTATCAGAATAATTGTGGTGTGTGTGTCATTTTGTTGCCATTGCTTAGCAGTGATTTGACTCCTAATTGTCTACTTAAGATTGCCAGAAATCTACCAGTAAATTCCTATCTACCTTTGGTCCATCGTGTATTGAATTTTTCTTACCTGGTTAAGGTGATGAACATGTGATGACAATATTGCGCTAGGTTTTCTTGGATGAAACTGATAATTGGGATCCTTTCCAATCTGGTTTCCAGGCTTTGTTTTGGAACTGAAACTGCTTGGTTGCCTTGGTAGTGGTTGTTTACTGGGTGATAAAATGGGGGGGCGGGGAGTTGGCATTCGTCTGTCTGGAGACAATGGAGTGTACCTCCAGGGTTGATGTCAAACCACACAGAAGTGACCTAGGGGCACAAGCCTGGGCAGTGTGTATGGAGGAGGTCCTGGGCTATCCAGAAGACAGAACCCCAGATGTGGTCTAAAGGAATTAAAGCAATAAGCTTGGCACCAGCTTGGCTACAGGGGTTGCTAGGAGGTGGTGTACAAGGTGCAATCCAGCTGTTTTAGGGACTTCACTCCAGATTTGTGTATGATTTATTCCATAGCCTTTTCTTCCAAAGATATCTCACAAAGCAGTAGAGGTTTAGGATCAGAGTTTTCCTTCTCTTGGGTGGACTACCTTCCCAGGTTGACAAGTCCCATCTGCCCCTCACTTCCCTCTGCAGCACTTGCAGAAACCTCCTTCTTGACTGTAGGACCCACTATTGGTCTCATCCGCTCAATCCACTGGAGCCTATCTTTGCATGCAGGGGAAATCCCTAGTTCACCTGGTTTAGCCGGCCTGTTGAAGCAGTTTCCTGGGGTGTGGCCGCTGCCACATGCTGACAGCTTCTAGGAGCCAGAGGTGAGAGTAGAGTGCCAGGTGGGAACCAAAGGTAGACACCCCAGAAGGATGACCTGTTCCCTACAATAGGTATTATCTCTCACTTAATGCCCCATATACCCTTTCCCCAAACCTCTGGGAAGTGTATCCCTGTTAATTCCCTTAGTCCTCTTGGTAGCTTTTGATGCCATCAGCCATTGTATCCTTCTGGGTTATTTCTCCAGGTTAGGAGTGGGGAGCCCTGTTCTGAAGTGTGTGCTCCAGAACATCATGCTGGGAGACTGCTAACATGACCATTGGCCTGTGGGGTGGTATTTCAGCCTGTCTTCCATGTTTTAACATCTACATGAAACAGATGGAAGATGCTTTCTAATCTCAGGGCAGCAGTGGAAATACTGAATTGTAGACAGGCAGCTGTTTTGGCCTAGATGACGGTAAACAAACTGACAATCTGGAGAAGATGAAATAATCATGGATTAGGTATTCTGTCTGTTCTGGAGGTGCTTGCAGTCCCACTGAAGCATCACGTTTGAAGTTTAGGCGTTCTCTTAGGCTCAGATATGTGCTGGATGCTAAGGAGCAGGCAATGACCACGAGTGATCTTTACTGATTCTGTCTTGAATGCAGACTGTGTCATTTCCAGTTGAAATTAGACCTAGTGTCAATCATTCATGCTCTTGTCAGCACCCTGTTGAATTATTATTACAATGCACTCTACATGGAGCTGCCATTGAGTACAGTCTGAAAGCTACTGTTGGTTCACAATGTGGCTGCCCAGATCCTGACAGAGTGCTTGTTTATATTCCTTTCAGGTTCAATTTAAGGTGCTGACTTTGATCTTTTAAAAATCCCTAAATAATGTGGGACCAACTATATTGGGAATCACATTCCTCCATATGAACCTGCTTGGGACTTTAACACCACTTCATAGATTTCCTTTGGTTCTGCTGCTGTCTGAAATAGGTTACATGAGGACCCAGGAAAATGTGGTGTTGGCAAAAAGCCTCACCGCACCCCTTTCAGTGGGCAGTGAAGATTATTTTAAGCAAGTTTTTGTAAGATTCTGACTTTATCAAGTGTTTTGCTGCTATTTTTAAATGCTCTACTGTGGTTTTGCTATAATTTATTGTGGCTGCCAGTGATTATTTTATCTCTGTGTTATGTTTAAGCAGCCTTGTGTGCATGGTTCAGTAATATAAATAATAAGCATTCTGAGAATGTTTTCCTGCCTTGTACATTTATCAGTGAGCCATGGGACCAGTGTTAAGAAGTTGGTGAAATCATCCCATTCATGAATTGGAAGTTATGTTACTGGGTTCTGGTAAGGTGAAATGCTTCAGCAGATGCATGTGAGGCAGAACTTGGTACAGAGTAAGATGGTTGAAAGTAGGAAGTGGTAGCATAATACTAAAATGTCACTTATTTTTCTACTTGACTAGGTGTAGTACTGCTTGGGAAAGAAACTGGGCCACTTGCATTCTTCCATTCTTGTATTTCTTACCTTTATCTAGAAGATGCTTGGCAAAAATATGTAGCCTTTGCTTTACCAAGGGTACCTGTACCAAGCATAACTCTTATATATAATTCAGGGGAATCTTTTTGTTTCCTTGCCTGTTCTCTGTTGAAGTTCCTCCCAACCTTAATCTTTACCCTGCACTTCTTATAAGCATGTATGTACACAGCCAGAGAGAACAAGCCCATGCTGCTGTGAGAAATATACTGTGTTTTCTAAACAACTGTTTACGTGGAGTCTCTCCATCCTGAAGAGAAGCATTACAATTATTTAATTATGCATACATGTATGCATACATACATACATGCATATATACCCCGCCCATCTGGCTGGGTTGTCCCAGCCACTGTAGGCAGCTTCCAACACACATAAAAATAATAATAAAACATCAAACATGAATAGTAACAATCTAATCCAATATAAAAAGTCACAGTAACTTTAAAAAAATCAGTTTATATCAAATAAAGCAATATTCAGTAATCCAATAGAATCCAATAGTAAACAGTAAAATTAAACATCAGCACATAATAATTAAACAGTTTACACCTACCGATTACAATAAAGAATTACTAATCTATAATCATTAAAAAATAACAGCGAATCACAATGCATAAAATACAACAAAACATACAAAACGGTGTAAAATGATCTAATTGAGAAACAAGGACACACAACTTACAAAATTATATTTTAAAAATATCCCTGAACTCCTCTTTTCCCAGCTGCTTCTTCTGCTCTCAAAAGTCATGGTCTGATAGACTTCCAGGGCTGGAGGGTCGGGCAAGGCAGATGGAAAATCCATTGCCTGCAGAAAGTCTCTCTCCTCTCACTCCTATGGTAGTGTAGGAGCTATATTCTCCCTCCCCACCCCCTCAGTATAGAATAGTGTTAAGAGCTCTTGCTGTGCCCTCTTTCCATGTTGGTGTCAACTCTTGGGAAACTGGGTTAGCATTCACGGGGTGAGGTGACATTTATGGTTCATGCAGTTTTGTAAAACTCAGCAGTACAGGAAAACATAGTGCTACTATGGCTCCCACATTTCCAGAGCAATGCAGATTTTGAGCCCTGTAAATGGTGTCTTTACGGCCACTGATAAAACATAGTGGTATCCCTTCACTATTTTTCTACCAAGAGAAAGTTTACTTGTGCAACAGTGACAGAACTGCTGTGATCATCTGTAGGGGATGCTTATTAAGCTAAGTATTAAAATAAGTGCTTTGTTTTAGGTTTGGATTACTAATATACAGTTGACTCGCAACTTCTGTGGGAGTTACTGTCTGTGTATGGCATGTAAAGCTGAAATAACCCTGAATCTGCCCCCACCCAAGCATCCCTACCTTTCTGAAGCTGGCGGTCTGAACAGGCCTTTGCTCTCCATGCAAGGTGGAGAGCTTTTAAACTGTCCGCACATTTGTGCATTTAATATGTGCAATATTAACTGGCCAGCCACCAAGTGTGTAAAGCTGTGATTGTGGAAGTTAAATGCCATGCAGGGTGAAAGTTGGCTATTACATTTGAAGGCTATATTTGGTGAGGTCCAAAACTTTTGGAGAGGATGCTTTTGTTCTTTCTCCTAGTTCTTGGCATTGGCTTACTTTGAGAGAACTCAAGATGCTGCTCTCATTCTTTCAATAGACAGCATTTGTTTTACAGTCATACCTCGGGTTAAATATGCTTCAGGTTGAGCGTTTTCAGGTTCTGCTCCACAACGACCCGGAAGTAACTGAATGCGTTACTTCCGGGTTTCGCCGCTCGCACATACGCAGAAGCTCAAAATAATGTCATGCGCAGAAGTGGCGAATTGCGACACGCACAGATGCGGGGTGCATTCGCTTCAGGATGCAAACAGGG
Organism: Podarcis muralis; assembly: GCF_964188315.1. Classification (NCBI taxonomy): domain Eukaryota; kingdom Metazoa; phylum Chordata; class Lepidosauria; order Squamata; family Lacertidae; genus Podarcis; species Podarcis muralis. Next base: position 21,071,820 of record NC_135666.1, on the reverse strand, counting down.
CTCCGGAATGGATCCCGTTCGCATCCAGAGGTACCACTGTATTTATAGCATAAAAGCATTTCTGGATACTACATAAGGTGGTAAAAAATGAAATTAGAAGTTTGGATACCTTAATGCAGGGGTAGGGAACCTCTGGCCTATGGGCCTCATTAGGCCTACCAGGTTTTTCTGTTTCACCTGCAAGGTCATTTTGGCCAAGCCATGCCTGTTTGCCCTGTACCTGATGTCACATTTTAGGAAATGTATGCTTACAATACAAACACTATTTACTGAAATAATGAAAAATTGTAGTGTACATGTGATAGGCATTCAAAATTAGAAAACATAAGCTATATGAGGTATGTTCATTCGCTTTTTTTTTCAGTTTTGTTAATGTTTCATCAATTATAAATGTCTTACTGATTTGTTAAACATATAATATGACTTATGCTGTAATTGTGATGTTTTGCTTATTTTTTTGGTTGCTGGTTTGTTAAATAGTATAATACAAATTGCAATTGTTTTACTGATAATTTGTTAATTATATGATTTATGCTGTAATTGTGATGTTCTAGGAAGTTACTGTTACTTACTTTTTCTAAGCCGCTTTGGGATTCATTTGAATGGAAAGTGGCATAGAAATACAATGAATCAGCAATCAAATCAGGTGTGCAGCAAGTAACAGTCTGGCTCAGCCAAAATGAGATTTGAAGACACTGCTGATCAGAGGTGCTTGCTGATTGTCTGGTCTTGAGGAGAGCTTTGCAAGACTTGATAGTCTGCTGATCGTTGGGTCTTGTGAAGCCCTTTGCACTACACTGAGATTGAATTGATTATTTGGTAGGCCTGTCATATAACTGGGTTCTTTATATTGGTGATTACAAGACTAATTAAGTTATTTGATTAAAAAATACCGCTATAAGTATGTGATGAAAGTTGTGTAGGAACACAGAAAATAAGATGCAAGCAAATATGGTTGACTTGTATTCAGTTAATGCAGCAGAGTTGAGAAATGATAGTGCTTCTGTAGTGTTTTTGTTTTGATGACTCAGCACTTGCTTCAGTAACAGTGTGTTGCAATGTTGTTTAGCAATTAGCAGGTTTAATATTCAGCATTTCCAGTAATTATTGGAGAAGAACTATAAAAGCTACCTACCTGAAATTCATTTTTATAACTTCTGTTTTTGAACATGATACCTTCACATTTTAAAAATACTAGTCTGTTTAGACATGCTTACAAATAATAAAGAAAAACTGGTAGTCTTGAAAATGTGGCTTGAACAGATCACCTGACTTGGCTCTGACCTAGAAGCCTCACCAAAAGCTTCTACTAACTCTTGTGTCTTTTTCTTGGCATCAGTGGGAACAACGCTAGTTAATACAACGTTGTGCTCTCTGGACTTTTATCTAGTGGTTGCTATGTTTCATAAAACTCTTTATATACCTTCTGTACAAAAGCAGGCACATTTACCTTTTTACTTCTGTACTATTTTTAATGATTTTCCAGGTTTTATCATTTACGTGTTCTGCTCTGATATTTTATGGGATTGCAATACTAAACCTATAGAAGTGTTTATAGAAATCAGCTTAAAGTAATTTAAGACTGAAATCATTTGCACACTTACAAGTTAGCTTGTGCAACACAGTTGGGTTTACTTATGCACGGTGTTCTGCTGTGCATCATGTCTTCATATGAAGATGCTTCAGAACACATTTAACCATTTGAAGAAGCCTTTATTCAGATCTTTACTGTTGAAAGAAAAAGAAATATTGCACTTAAAATGACTGACATTTTATTACAGTGGAACCTCGGGTTACCTACCATCCTCCTTATGAATGCTTCGGGTAACGAGCTCCGCTAACCTGGAAGTAGATGCTCCTGGTTGCGAACTTTGCCCCAGGATGCGAGCAGAAGTCGTGCGGCGGCAGCGGCAGGCCCCATTAGTGAAAGTGTGCATCATGTTAAGAACAGTTTCAGGTTAAGAACAGACCTCTGGAACGAATTAAATTCGTAACCGGGGGTACCGCTGTATAGCATCTGTGTTGAAAGTTTAAATTAAGCAAAACATTTTCAACATTAGTTATTTGAGTTGTTAGTGATGAAGTTTGATACTATTTGGGAAGGCTAAACTCTAAAAGATCTAGTTGCTCTTTACACCAGGGGTGGCTAATCTGTAGCCCTCCAAATGTTGGACTCCAACCCCCATCTGCCACAACAAGCATGTTCAGGGGTTGGGGCTGATGGGAATTGTAGTTCCACAACATCTTAAGGGTCAAAGGTTCTCCACGTCTGCTTTACATAGTTTAAGATGTGATAGTATTGGAAAACATCACTTCCTCCCTCATCCAACCATTCACATTGGTTAGAATTAATACTGTTGTACCTTTTAAGGCCACAGAAACATAATACAGACATTGAGCTTAATTATTATATATGATAGTAGTCCTTACCTATTTTATTGGCACCAATAAATCTCTTGCAGCTAAGGCTGTGATAGGGGAGTGATACTGGATTTATTTTCTAACAAGAATTTGAATACTGTACATGCAGATTAAAGATAATACAGAACCAGAAAGAGGTTTGCTTGAAATATATTTCAGTGTACGAAGAGGAACAATTTCCTTTTCCTATTTGAACATGCTGCTTTGTAGCTAATAAAAATAATCACAGTTTATGTATGTGGTATTAAAGCATAGCTTGGGCTGGCTTGCTCTTCTCGTCCTTTCATATGGCTGGAAGGTAGGTCTTCTGTTAAGTTTTGATTCACTTGCAAAGAATTTTGGTTTTGTGTTACATATGAATTGAGGATTGTGGTTTTCAGCTAACAGTGATTACCAGTGTTCTGGCAATTAGCTACAAAACCATAAATGACTTGGGGCCTTTATACCTGAAGAAGCACCCTGGAAGCATTGATGGAGAGCTTCTGACCCTTGTTAGCATCCCATCTTTGTGTGTTGCACATAGTGTGATGTGGGAGAGAGGTGCTCTTGTGGCACCCTGCTTGTAGAACGTCTGTTTCACTTATATTTGACTGGCATTAGTCTTGTTTTCATTTCGGCACCAGGTTAAACTTGGTTATTTGCTTAAGCTTTAGTAATTGTTAATCTCACTGATTAATTTGCATTGACTGTTACTTGTATGTTAAAATTATTTATTTTATCAACTCCCGGTTCATTGTTGGCTTTATTACAAGATTGGTTTATCCTGCCCTGAAATTGTCGGATAGAGGACATATTATTTGATGTAAACTGTGGTGCTTAGCTCATACTTGATCTAAAGCCAAGATTATTTGAAAGTGAAACTAAGCTCTGCAGAAGACTTCCTGACCCTGCAGAAGGAGCAGAGAAGTCCATGGACCTGATCGTTTCCCCTTGGTTGGTGGAGGTTCATGCATATAATGCTGAACCATGGTTTAGCATTTTATGCAAACCGGGCTTATATTTTGAGTAGCAGTAGAGCTTCTACTTCATAATGGATCTTAATCTATGGTTTGCTGCTTTAAAATGCTTTTCCTGGAATTCTATTGCTTCTTAGGCATTGCTATTTTGTCCTAGTCTTGCAAATGCATAATTTTTCCAGTATGTCCGATACTGGACAGTTTGCCGCTAGACAATCAGGGCTTTGCAGCTCAGTACAACATTAGAAATGCTAGAAGTTGATGGTTTCGAATAAAGAAAGAAATAGGCAGTTTTCAGGTAAAATATTGCATACTCTCATTTTGTAAGGCTATGGCACTCCTGGTTCTCAGTCTTAGGTGTGAAGCCTGCTGCATCTACATCATGGAGGTGTTTGGCTTCCTAAAATAAAGCTTAAAAGAGGAGTTATTTCTTTTCCAGAAACTAGTTATGTCTGCACCTTTACAGAAGGTGTGTCCAGTGGTATGTGCAAATGAGATTTCTGTTCTAGACCAGCCATTGTTCCTGCCTTGATGGCTGTTGTTAATTGTTTTACCCAGAATCCAATAGCTGGATGAAATGGGTGTTAATCAGGGTTTGGGTGACATTGCATCAATCAATCTGGTGTGATGCATAAGACCCCGACCTTTTTCACTTTGCAAACCTAAAATTTCAGGGGTCTTGATCAGGGGTCAGCAACCTTTTTCAGCAGGGGGTCAGTCCACTGCCCCTCAGACCTTGTGGGGGGCCGGACTATATTTTGAAGGGAAAAAAAGCATGAACAAATTCCTATGCCCCACAAATAACCCAGAGATGCATTTTAAATAAAAGGACACATTCTACTCATGTAAAAACACCAGGCAGGCCCCACAAATAACCCAGAGATGCATTTTAAATAAAAGGACACATTCTACTCATGTAAAAACACCAGGCAGGCCCCACAAATAACCCAGAGATGCATTTTAAATAAAAGGACACATTCTACTCATGTAAAAACACCAGGCAGGCCCCACAAATAACCCAGAGATGCATTTTAAATGAAAGGAGTTCTGTAGCATAGACACTGTGAGATTGGTGCTATCTAGTGTGTTCCTGCTGTCTTGAGAGATTATAACGGGTTCCCTCAAACTTTGTCACACTAGAGCAGTGGTTTTCAACCAGTGTGCCATGGCACCCTGGGGTGCCTTGAATGATGGTCAGGGGTGCCACGGCCAACACTAGCCTGTCCCTCCCCCCCCCATGCGCTCTCGCGTCTCTGCCTTCCAAAGGCTTGCACAGCTGTTTGTTGCAGCAGCCCTGGCTACAAGCTCCCCAGGCAAATAGTGCCTCGGGGGCTGGCCAGGGGTGCTGGTTGTCAGGAGTAAGCAAGCAAGCGGACAGATAAGTCCCAGGCCCCTGTGGGGCAATGTGAGGAGACGTCTGTCTCTGGGGCAGGGGCGCAGCGGCTCAGAGACCAGGGACGGTAGCAGCAGCTTCCTGGAGGACTCCCAAGGAGAGGGAAGAGGCGCAGAGGCTGAGGGAATACTTCACAAGGGAGGGTCTTCTAAAAAGGATGAGAGGCTGCTAGCTCTGCAGGCAAGGGGTGACATAACTGGACACCTGAGCCCCATAGGGGTGCCGCCGAAAGAATATAGTTGGTCAAAGGAGCTGTGGACTCAAAAAGGTTGAAAACCTCTGCACTAGAGGTTAACTGTGCCAGCTCGCTCCCCTTCAGTTGCTATGGAGAGTGTTAGATGCTTTCCCTATCAGAACAGACAGGGTTAAGAGCACTTTGGGCAGAAAGATTGTATAGTCTTCTAGATGAGGAGTTTCTTGCTTTTTTTTTTATGAAGGCACTAGAGTTTTAGGATCTGTATTAGAGCAATTACTGTCTATCCTCCAGGACCTCAAAAGCCAGTGGGATGTTTCCAAATGCAACAGCAAAAGAACCCGTTGGTTCCTCTAGAGAGTGCCAGTCAAATTTGAATTGCCTCATGAGTTTTCATGAGGATGTAAGGTTTCTTTTAATGCCTCTGTGATATTTATATTTGGAAGCATTTTTTAAGTGTAGCAAGACAGAGTCCCAGTTTGCTCTTCTGAATAGCTGCAGTCCATAATAGGTGAATGAATAAATTTACATTGTGAATTATTGAGGAGTTTGAAGGGTTTCCCTAAAGGGTGGCCTTGCAGTTACCTTGCTAAGTAAAAATTAAAGATGCGCTTGTTTTTATCCCAGCTTTCATGAGGCTTCTGTCTTATCCATTTCAGTGGCATAATCACCTCTCTTTTTACCAGAGTTTCAGTTCCCTGGCTAAAGGAACTCCTGGAATAATAATAACAATAATAATTCAATTTATTTCCTGCCCTTCATCATCAGGTTCCAGGGTGAGTTCGAACAATTTTAAATTCAATTTTAAAACAGTATATTTTGGTATATACTGTATATACTTGGCATAGGGCTTAATTCTCTATATTGTATGTGTAATACACCTTTTAATTATATATTATGCTGAAATCCTAAGAAGGAATGAGAAAACTCACTCCCGTTAGTGAATGGGCTTGACTGTATCAGGTGTGTACACCAAGGGGGGAGGGGATTATGTTTGTTGCTTGCAGAGAGCACAGAGTGTTTTCTGTTGTACCTTATCAGATAGCGACTTGGTATTCTCTTAATATTTTCCTCAATATTAAGGAATGTGCTTGGTAAATGAAATCTGGAATTCACAGTGTCCAGCTTGTTTTCTGGGTCTTCATGCCTTGATTACTTCATCTTAGTATTGTGAGCTTCTTAAATCCATATGTTGTATTTTAGCAAAAGTAGAGACTGGTGGCATGAACCTGTTAATAGGCAAGCTTCCTGTAGAAAGGCTTTCCTGTTGAAGAGCTTCTGGACTGTTGCCTCTTTTTCTCCTGTTTTGTCTAGTGGAGCCTTTCTTACATTGATTTAAATCAGGGTTTCTGAACTTCTGAGTTCATTGTCTCCTTGTTGATCAACCCACACTTCAATTGTTAGGAATGTAAAGGAAATAAAGTAAAGGAATAACAGTATATATTCAACTTTTATTAGTTACCCATCACTATTACTAGGAATATCAAATGTAAGAAAATGAAATAGAACAAGTGAAAAGAACTATGAAACCATGCCATTCTGTACATGCCCTTTATTTCTGAGCTTAATAGTTTCTCTTTTTTTTTTTTGCTCTGTACCATGTAAACTTACGTTACACCCCTGAGAGTGCTGTTAGACTCAGGTCCTGCTTGCATGCTTCCCACAAGCATCTGCTTGGCCACTGTGAGAACAGGATGCTGGACTACATGGATCATTTCCCTGATCCAGCAGGTTGTTATGTTCTTATTGCCCTTTACGACCCCATGGTCTTTATTCACACCCTGCATCGTCCCATTTACCCCAGGAGGTCAATATAAACTGCTTTGAGAAACCCAGAATTAAATTACAGGGTGGAATTGCCCTGTTTTTCCTCTTCCCCACCCCTAGAGTTTCACATTCCTATTACATATTTATTTATAAATTTATTCATAAAATGTTTGTTAAAAGTATGTATCAAACTTGAACTTTTCACGTCAAGAGCAAATTTGATATCCTTTTGATTCAGTGAGTGCGCAACACATTATCATCTTTATATGCTAGCAAATGAAACTTGCATTTTGCTAATATGAGCAGAGGTTTCCCAAATCCAAGTCTGATTCAAATCTATAGATAAGTGCTTGAATTCTACCAGGGTGAATTGATGTAAAATAAATAATGATTTAAATCAGCAAGAGAAAAAGTTGGAGTTCCCACAGATATGGCATATATTTCTTAAAACGTAATGGTGTTTTATTTTACAACTAACAATAGTTACTGTATTTATCTGTGTATAAGACCGTCAATCTCCCCAAAAAAGCTCAACAAGATTGGGTGCAGTAAATATATTGGTGCTTTGAATATTTAATAAAAAAAGCGAAGTTGCTCTGTTTGAAGTTAAAATATTGATTTCTTAATTTTGGGTTCAAAAAAATAGGGGTTGTCTTATACATGGGGGCATCTTATACATGAGAAGATATGGTATTTTCTTACAACCAGGCCTTTCATCTATTTATTTCATGTTATACATCTTACAGACTTTTTTTAAAAAAAACAACAACAACCCCTATATAGTTCAAAATATTGCTGTACAAGTCTCTCCTATGACTGGCAGCCATGACAATTGATTAAGTACATCAGATTATTTTTATTTTCTTTCTAGTTATGCTCCGTTATATTTCACTTTGCCTTGGCTTTGCAACCCTTTGGTTGCAAAGTAGCAACCAAAAATGAAATACCAGTGACTGATAATTACTGGCAGACTAGAGCAGTTTATATTCACAAGGTGATGGTGGTTATATTGAGCTGGTACAGTGTAAGGGCAGTATTCTACCAACTTCTCCATCAGCATAAGATTTGCCACTAGCACAATGAGACTTCGCCCATCCCCCTCTATGCACACCCCACCACCCCACCATTTCCCTGAATCTGCTCTGGGGGGTTGGGGAAAATCTAGAACAGATTTAAAGGGGTGTATGAGAAGGGGGAGAGTTCTTCTGTGCAAGCAGACAGCTTTGTGCTGATGAAACTACTTAGCACTAAATTGAATACAATCCTAAGTATTCATATGTGAGAAATGATCAAATTGGTTCTTTTACATAAAAGTCCTTTGGCTCAAATGTATCTCATAGAGGGTCTTGGTTTGGCTTAGAGATTAACTGTAGTGCTTATATCTAGATATTTAATATTAACTTATTTAAAAGAAACATTGGCTGAACTCCAACACCATGTGAGTTGGCATCTGCAATCTGACTACCCCTTCCTCTACTGTCTGCCTGCACTGTCTGCCTGCAGTGCCCCACCCACCTGCTCTAGAGGTTTGAACAAGGCATAGTGTCAGGGGTTAGCTGCAGAGGGAAGAGAGAAAAGGAAAATTGTGTTGTGCAAGCAGAAGTCTGTAACGTTGGCAGATACACAACTGAATATCACCCTTAGTGTATATATACTTAAAAAGCAACACACACCATTTTTATACACCCTAATTCTCACAGCCCAGCATCTGTGAGTCTGTCTTTGAACTTATATTGCAGCGGTGGTCTTTAAGGCATACTTAATATTCTACATTTGACTCCCAGATTTTATAATGCTCCGATTTTAGATTGTTCTAGTGGTGAATGTGTTGACCTACATTTATGCTAACTTTTAGCTTTCAGAATAGCAATGGCCTGGTCATTTTGAAGTACACATAGTATTTTCTCATTTGGAGGGATTTTTGTACAAATAAGTTGTCTAGCAGTATTTCATGGATTGTTGTAATTTAGCTGTCATTGTGGTGATAGGATTACTTTTGAATTAGGTGCTCACATTTTGAGTGAGAAAAATGCAATTTCCTACCTTTATAGTAATTGCGGTTTTTTGGATAATGATGTATACTTCAGCACTCTGGATCATGTGAAAATGCCCTACTTTGAAATCTCTGTAAATAGGTAGTCTCAGATATTATTATGTATGAAAAACTGACTTAAATGGATTTTAAATGCCTTAATATAGATATAGGTTGAACAGTAAGTTGCTCTTTGTGTCTTGTAGAAGTTTGAGTCATATTTAGGTAAAATCGTTTCTTTTCATTGGTTATATAGCAACTTTACAGGCTAATCCTATTTAGCTGAGCTAACAGAGCCATGTATAATTTTTAAGGGAACAGGAAGCACTTGTACAAATCAATACATATCAGGATTATAATCTGCTACATGATATAGTAAGCATTTTTACTTGTATCTGAAAATTAATATAAACTTTTAATTTTATTTTTTAGGGACCAGTTATTCTCCACAAGAAAATTCTCATAACCATAGTGCTCTTCATAGCTCAAATTCACACTCTTCTAATCCTAGCAATAATCCAAGTAAAACATCAGATGCAGTAAGTATCTATGGTGAATTATGCAACTTTGTTTTACTTTATTTAACCCACAGTGCATTCTCTGGCTAATTTTCAATTAATGCAAATTATTAGAGCAAGACTGGTCAGACTGTGTTCCACATTCAGTATTTGAGTTCATAGCACGTAATATGAGTGATAAATACACATTTCAGAAAGCTATTCTCTTGCATATTGCTTTGAACCCATTGTTTCTTCAAGTCTGTTATGGCAGTAGGTTTAAAAACTCTGGCAAATAGAACATCCATGAAGGAAGATGTAGGTGTACTGTTGGAAATATTTTTACCCATTGCAGATGTAACATTGGTGTGTGTTTAGGGAGTAGACTATGGGATTGTGCATTCTGTCCCTTGGTTTGTCTGATTGAATGTTCAATTCCAATTTAAAGAAATTTGGACAATCCCAGATTCCTTTCCACAACAAACCAAGGTAGGTGGGAAGGCATGCACAAAAACATGATTCAGTGCTGGAAGCCTAGTTGGCATTGTCTGCACTGACCTTAAATCTCTATGAACACAAGGGTTCCTCTTACTAAATTAAAGTATATGTTAAAGGACAAACTGGAAAGAGGGGCGGTGGTTTTTTTGGGTTTTTTTTTTTTGAGTATAATATATTAAGCTGATTCCATCACTTTTGCCCTCCCTCCCCTAAGTCCTATGATTCTGCAGATGACTGGTCTGAGCACATTAGTTCTTCTGGCAAAAAGTACTACTATAACTGCCGAACAGAAGTTTCCCAGTGGGAAAAACCAAAAGAATGGCTTGAAAGGTAAGCACTAATATAATAGGTGAAATGCAGTGTTGTACACTTGATATGATTTAACTGTTTGCTTTTTCCTCTCCAGAGAGCAGAGACAAAAAGAAGCAAGCAAAATATCTGTCAACAGTTTCCCAAAAGACAGAGATTACAGGAGAGAGGTGATGCAGGCAACTGCTGCTAGTGGGTTTGCTAGTGGAAGTATGTATGTTTTAATACAATAAAAAAAATCTGCCTATCCATTTTCTATGCTTTGTCAGTAATTGCACATCAAAACAAATTTTACAGATATGCCAAACTTTATATGTGTTTTCTTGATGTACTTGTGCCCGCTTCTTGGATATACACTGAAATGGTTCCTGTGATTTATTTTATGAGCATGAATTGTACTCACAGCCCTTGCACAAAGCACCATAAATTGGTGCTTTTCCCCTTTCCCTTAATGACAAGTTCACCAGCATGTCTAAAGTTCTCTGTTTGGGTTGAGAATCAAAGTTGCTTTGTGTATTTATTAATTTCAAAAACGGGTCAGTTTAGGAATTGTTCTAAATATTGCACATTCAACCTTTCTCATGAATTTCAAGCACAATTGTAATATCAGTATTAAAGCATACTGAAGATGAAGCCTTTCGTTTTTATATTAAAAATATTCTCCTATGTCCCTTTACAACTTCAATGTTGTATACTGTAGGTTTGAATACAAATGCTTCTGAGTTTTCAAACTTGGAGTAATTAATTTAGAGATGTGTCATTAGTTTTTATTATTTCATGTTGGAATACTAGATGCAAGTGTGTTTAGCTTCCTATAACCCTTGAAGGCAGTAATGTCATTGCTTCTCAAGAATATTTTAGCAGCTTGTCCCCAGAAATGGTAGTTCCACCTCCCTCAGAAGGTGAGGGGGGCCTGGGAGAGGGCAATCTTTGTGGCAGCCCCTCTTTCCTCCCCACAGTTGCATTTGGTTTCTTCACTATGTCGCTTTTTGCAAATGTTGAAGATACATCTCATTACCCTAGCCTTTTAACACCTGAGATGTGCGTTTCCTGTAATTGGAATCTGTTTTAACTTTTCAAATTTATTAAGAAGTGTTCAGATTGGGCTGTTCCTCTTGCAAAAGTCTCAGGCAGGAGCACATAATTGTGTGAGGTAGACTGCTTCTCAGTTTTTTCCTCCTGCCTAGGACAGAGCTCTCACTATTTTGTTGGCTGTTAGTCAGCAGAGTACTCTTTAACTCCTTTCTTTGTTATTCTTTGTTACTTAGTAATCTTCCTCTTCTTTAGTTGTAGGATACTTTTTCCTGTCTTTGTTACTGTTTGGTGTCTGTCCATTTTTTTTTTACTGTTTGGTTTCTGTCCTTTTATTTGTCCTCCACTGAGGTAAAAACAACAACCTTTGTCTCCTTGCTAAATATCTTTTGCTATTCTATGCTCAGTGTTTTACTTCTGTTTAATTCTTTACTTCTGGTCTTTGTTTCTTGTTGCTGGCCATTGCCGTTTTGGCGTTGCCTTTGACACCTAAGAACTGTGTTTTTGACCCACTCAATTCCTGTGATTGGAATCTGTTTTAACTGTTTTTAATTTTATATTGTTGTAACCCCCCCCCCCGACCTATTGGTAATAAATTTAACAACAACAACAAATAATAATAATAATAATAGAATTTGGTACTGAAGCATTCAAACCTTTGTAGTGTGGCATTTGTAGATATAATATGAATATTAGAAAAGTTAAGTACATCACAGCATTGAGTATTTTATGAAATAATGTTCATTCTTCACAATTGGAGCTAGAATAGGATTAAAGTTCAGTAAATGCAGATATATTTACTTGGTCAGTATTGGAGCTCTAATTTGGTCTTTTCCGTTTCTCATTGCAACATTGTGAATGATAAACAAAAGTGGAAGAGAAGCATTCCAGTGATGCCGCTAATATGCTCCCACAGAATATTTTGTCTCAGACAAGCAGACACAACGACAGAGACTACAGACTGCCAAGAACAGAGACTCACAGTAGTTCGACCCCAGTACAGCATCCCATCAAAACAGTGGTTCACCCATCTACTACCCCAAGTTCTGTTCCACCTAGTCCATTTTCTCTACAGTCTGACCACCAGCCAAAGAAATCGTTTGATGCAAATGGAGCATCTTCCTTATCAAAACTGCCTACACCCACCTCTTCCATCCCTTCACAGAAAACAGAGAGAAAAAGTTTGTCAGGTAAAAACGTTTTTGGCTTCTCCATGTTGTTACGTCAGATGACTATAGAATACACAACCTTTAGAGCTGTAGCCTGCTTGCTCTATGCAGATGAGTTGAGGTTTACATTAACCATGAATTTTAAACCTACAGCTCCAGCTCATATATTTGGTTGTCACCTAATGACATGTGTTGCTATTTTTATTTTCTTTGACATGACATTTTCAGTGATTTACTCATTTTTTTATATCTGAAAAGTATGCTTAAACATCAAATTGCTTCAAGCCTTTTCAGGAAAGCATAAGTGGTATAACTGGCTTGTTTGACATATTTGTGTGATTAGTATTCCTACACAGCCTCTCTGAAGCCACTGTGTTAAGTTCTTGACACCTGGCATTGAAACTTTAGAATACTGTGGGATGTATATGATTGGTGCTCTTGTGTAAGCACAAGGTGTGATCCAGCAGCAGGTGTTCATTAAGAGGGGAGAACGAGATTTTTTTGTCCAGACCCTCCCCTCCACCTGTACATACATAATTTCATTTGTGTATTCTGAAGTCTCTGATATTCTCCAACATCAGGATACCTGACCAAATAAACTCTAATTTTGAACCTGTTTGAAAACTGTGTGTCCTGTTCCTTGCTGATACCATCCAAATTATGTATGCTTACAATACTGTACAAACCCATACATTAAGGTTTGCAGGTGCCACCAAATCCAGTAAGTTTCACTTCTACAGGTAACATTGGTGGTGCTTTGCCCTTTCAGGAGTGATATAAAGACATTAGAAACAGGCTTTGGGTCTAAATTCAGGAACTGTATCAGTTACACTGTCTACATTCATTATTAGATTTTTATGTTAAATATTAATAGTTTGAGATCTAACATTAGCACAGGATGTTTGAGAGTTTGATAGATATTTTTTTCTGACAGTGCACAGAGTTTAGCAGATGCCCTAGGGGGTGCACAACATATTTCACAAGCACAACACACCCATTGAATTTGCTATGTTCTGAGAAGTAGAATGGCTGTTGCATGAGTGGGCTGCCACAAATATCACCCTTTGCTTTTACTTTGTAGCATTGTTTTTATCTCATTAACCACTTTGGAAATTCAAGTGTTCTATAATGCAGTTTTTTAAATAAAAAAACCCTTCATAATGGGAGAAATTTAAAACCAGCCACAAAATTTTGTATAATTTTGGCAAGTTTGATTTATTACTGGATTTAGAGTATGTGAAAGAATATGAGTGGGTTATGATGGAAAGAAACATAAATATCTCTGTTTCTTCAGAATCTGTGTCAATGGACAAGTCTCTATCCCACTCGTGCACAACTCCTTCCACATCATCTGCTTCTGGGCTGAATCCAGCTTCTGCACCAACTTCATCGGCTTCAACAGTTCCTGTTTCACCTGTCTCACAATCCCCAATTCCTCCATTACTTCAGGACCCAAATCTCCTTCGACAGTTACTACCTGCTCTTCAAGCCACATTGCAGCTTAACAATTCAAGTGTAGATATATCCAAAATAAATGAAGGTAAGGCAGATTGTTAATAGTTTATCCTAATACTGTATCGAACAAAGTGACTACTTATGTAGAAGTTACACTTCTACATAAGGTAGATTTAAAGTGTTAGTTTAATGCAATGACTGTATTGTGCACTTGCTTACAGAACAAATGTTACCTTTGCAAATATGTGTCCAAGCGAACATTTACTAAGGTGATGGGCAGGAAGGAAAGATTTACAGGGATGAATTAGAGACATAGAGACTGACTTGGCAAAATATGAGGGAGTGGCATTTGTAGGGGAGAATCCAGCTGGTGATTCCCTGCTATAAATGCCTGCCACTGTATTCGTGTAACATGACAAATGGGGTTGGGAACCTCCATGTTTTTCTGCCTTTTATCTTGCATGAAGCCAAGACTGGCTGTATTAATGAATTGGAAATTATTTTCAATGTACTCTTTGCATTGAGCTTAGGGGAAAGTGGGGGCAACAAATGGAACTACTTGCATTTCAGCCAGTGAAAGTTGATTAACATCTTAAATTTGATTTTAGTACAGTGCATTTTAAACTGCAGTGCTGAACTTAACCATTGAACCCAGTGTGGCATACATCTTAGTAGAACACACACAGGATTGCACTACTGCAGATCCCTGCAGATTCCTACAATTGCTGCTGCACTTACAGGAATAATGTGTACAATTCTGGTCACTGCAGCTCAAAAGATAGATCTGGAAAACGGGATATTCAGGACTTTTTAGTTATGGGGAAATGGAAAGTAGAGGAAGTCATGATAGAGAAGAATAAAAATGTGTAGACTGGAGAAAGTGGATAGAGAGAAGTTTTTCTCCCTTAACATTCAATGAAACAGAATGTTGCAAGATTCAGGACCAAAAAAACAACAGTGCCACTTCACATAATACGTAGTCTTATCCTCCATTACTTTGTCATTTAACTATCAATGGCTATTAGTCACGATGTCCATGTTCTGCCTCTACTGTTTGTGGCAGTGTACATCTGATAGAGAACAGAAACGGGGAGAGTACTGCTGCTCTCATGTGCTGCTTTTGGGCTTTCCTTAAACATCTTGTTGGACACAGAGAGAACAGGATTTTTACTAGAGGGACCTTTGGTCTGCTGCAGCAGGGGTGCTCTTAGGTTCTTATGAGAAGCTGAATCAGGAACTTATTTTTGAAAGAAAATACTATTCCCTAAAACTAAGTATTGTAGATACACTGTTGCTTTTCAGGGAATGAAACTGGTAATCTTAATTTGTGTGTTAGTTCTTACAGCTGCTGTGACACAAGCTTCTCTACAATCTATACTTCATAAAATTCTCACTGCTGGACCATCTGCTTTTAATATAACTTCCCTGATTTCTCAAGCAGCACAGCTTTCCACACAAGGTATTTTGGAAGCTTCTTTTTGTCTCCGTGTAAAATTGCCTTGTACGCTATGAGACTTCGGTTCATTTTACTGTAGAGGGATTCAGTTAGGGAAAATGTATCAAGTGTTAGTCCTAGTCAGAGTAGACCTATTAAAATAATGGACATAACTAACTTATATAGATATAACCTTTAAAGTCAGATTCCTAAAGGGTGTTCAGAAAAGCTGGTAGCTTCCACTGCAGCAACAATTTGTTGTTCTGTTATTCTGAACATATTTATGGAGGATGAGATTCAATTGTTTGGTGAATTCAGTCCAAATGTTTCTGGACCAGTCAAGCATAATAACATTATAAATAGTCAGCATTTACTAAAGCCAACAAAATTGACACTGCATACATTCTGTTGGACTGAGCTGCATGTGTGAAGATGCTGTTATTTCTCTTAACAAGTTTTACTGCTTATTCAGATTCCGGAAGGGGAGACCAAATCTATTCCAACTATAAAAAAGCTAATACTGTAGTGATCTACTTCAAGTTCTTACTATGCGGTACTTACTATGAATACCTAAAATAGGTTATCTAGAAAACTCCTGCTATGCGCTATATTACTTTGAACTTAGTGGAAGCATTGGGAGTTCGATTAGTTCTATTAAAAGCTAATAATCATAAGCAGAAAATGATCCTGACTAAAATTAACTTTCTTTAGTTTTTGTTGTTTGGTCTTCTGGGTCTATCTAGGGACAAAATGCCCTCATTGAAAAAAATTGAGAGCTGAAATTAGAACTTCTTAAAGAGAGCTCTGGTCAGTGGTAGATGTCAAAAATTAAGTAGTGCATGGCCTAGAGGCTGCAACTAACAAATTGAATAATTAATAATATATATTGGAAAATACACTTTGCATTTGCAGGTATATAAATATTTTGTTTGCCATTTAAAAGATCCCTTCGCCCCCCCAGTCTAAAACTGGCTCAGTGTGTGAAGTGGGAATTCTTATGCCCATCAATTATTATTCATATGCAACTTGACTGCCTGCTACTTTAAAGTAAGCTTTTTTGTGTACTTCCACATGATATACAGTATATTTTCAGACTCTTCATGGGCAAATATATTTGACTATGCATGCCATGTGATAAGCCAGACTATGGCTCACTGGGACCACATGAATATGTGGTCTCCTAAAGAGGAGTTCAGTTGTTTTGCTCCTCCCCAACCCTTTTTATTCCCATGCTAAGCTAAGTCAAGATTTGGCTTAGCGTGGCATCCAAACCAGTGCTTGTGGTCAAGTGCTCTCCTTGCTAACCACAAACTATAGCTAAGGTTTGTTACATGACTCAGCTTAGTGTGGCACAGGAGTGAAAAAGAACAAGGACAGTATGTACTTAAATTGCTTATTTAATAGTTTGGTCAGTCTGAGGCTGAAGCATCTGTGTATGTCAGTACAGGATTTACACTTGATTATATAAATTGGTGTGTGAGGCTTTAAATAGTTAACTTTAAGTAAAACCATTTCAGCAGTGAAAATTCCATACAGATTTAGGTGCTGAAGTAGCAAAAGATAGTCCAAAGCTTTTAAACCCTTCAGCACCTAGTTTCAGCAAACAATAGAACAGCATCATCTGGATATGACTCCTGTTACAGCATAAAAAGTTGCTGAGTTTGTAATTTTCAGTCTTTCATGGAGCAACTGTTTTATGTCTCTTGGCTTTCTCGTTTGGTCACAGCTCCTCTTCCCCCTTCCATTGCTTAAGTCTTCCAAGCTTTATTTCCTAAGAATACTTAAAAATAATAATATTTAGATTGAGTAAGATTTTTAAAAATTGTCATGGTCTTATTTACAGCTCAGCCATCTAATCAATCCCCAATGTCTTTAACATCGGATGCCTCATCACCAAGGTCATACGTATCTCCAAGGATAAGCACGCCTCAGACTAACACAGTTCCTCTGAAACCTTTGATAAATACACCCCCTGTATCCTCACAGCCAAAGGTAAGATTTTAATGAGTTACAGTAGGAGCAAAACTCTGCTTCTGTTGTTAAAGCAGACACAAGACTCCAACATTGTAATGCTTTAAATATTTTTAAAAAAATATTTTTGGCTGTTTCTTGTATTAAACAAGAAACCCAAAGGATAAGAATCTCAATGTTTAGTACTTCAACAGTTTTCATTAGATGATCTTAAATGGATGCTCTAGTTTCTGGTGGAATAAACCAGTTGCTTTAATTATTATTATTTTAGTCTATAACTGTCACTGGTTGGACTTTGTAACAAAGTGGCCAAGAGTGAGCCAGGAATTCCCAGTACAGATCTTGCCTTCGTTATATTGGTAGGCAGCCTCAAGCAAACCACTCTCATTTTCTTCTACCTTCAACATGGGCATAATAACAGTGGCCTACTTTAAATGTTGTTAGCAGGATTTCTTTTCCAAAAAAATATTAGTCACTATTCTGTGCTTAGCACAGTCCTTATTGGGCTTTGTGGGAGGAGGTTTAGACAAACTGGTGTCCATCTATTACAGTGTTTCCCAACCTTTTTTGGGCAAAGGCACACTTGTTTCATGAAAAAAATCTCGAGGCACACCACCATTAGAAAATGTTTTAAAAAATTAACTCTGTGCCTATATTGACTATATATAAAGTAACTCTCTTTAATAGGAATCAAATAAACACAAAGATAGTATTTTATAATTACTTTATTATGAAATAGTAAGTAAACAGAAATATGAAAAATTATAAAATACTTTATTCAGTGCGCAACCTGGGCCTGTTTACCATGCGCACAACATCATCCAACACATGAACTAGGTCTGCTGGTAAAGTCTTGGCTACGAGGGCCTCACGGTGCAAAAAACAATGCGTAACAATCACATCTGGATTTCTTTCCTTCACTCTGCTTACAAAGCCTTTGAAACCTCCCTAGATATCATCGTCATTTGCATGCTGTTT
The DNA here is from genome assembly GCF_964188315.1 of Podarcis muralis. NCBI lineage: Eukaryota > Metazoa > Chordata > Lepidosauria > Squamata > Lacertidae > Podarcis > Podarcis muralis. The sequence goes on along the minus strand of NC_135666.1, from coordinate 21,053,714 downwards.
CCATAGTTAAAAACCATGCTCGAGGCGGCTTACGACATGGCAATATTTACATAATTACCCAAATGCACTCATAAGAAACCGTATCAAAGCGCCCACAACGAAATTAAGCAATCCCCACACAAGTTATAACGAGATCTATAAAGAGTAGTTTAGTATCACGAACAGCAAGATGGACATAAACAAAATAAAATCTTGACTCTAACAACCCCACCCGGCCTAAATCTCCTGTGCGCACCGATGCCCACGCAGGCATTTCCAGCAGCTCTTCCTCCTCCGCCTCTTTTTGCGTTGCCAGCAAAGAAGGAATGAGGAAGAAAAGGCGCAGCGGCGAAGAAGCGCGCCTTCTCAGAATGCCGCTGCTGCCCGAGGACTACATTTCCCAGAATGCCGCGGCCGCCCAGCCGAGATGTGCCCTGATTGGACGGCGTTGCTAAGCCGCTCGCGCCGGGGCTGAGCGTTCGGCAGAGGTGCGCGCCATAAGACGGGCGTCGCGCGCGGAGCCTGGCTCGGGTCGCCAATGCTGCGGGCGGACATGGCGAGCTGGGCGGGACTCAGGCGCGCGCTGGGCGCCTGCTGCCTCCTGGGCCTCTTCTGCGGCGCTGCGCTGCCCTTCTCGCTGCAGGGCGCGAACGAGAAAGCGCCCGCCTCCCTCCCACGGCACACCAGGCAACGTCTCGCGGCACACTAGTGTGCCGCGGAACACCGGTTGGGAAACACTGATCTATTACATTCTTAGTTCTCTACAGCTTTCACTTCTGTCCTTTCCATACCACCCACAGTTCTCTGAGCAGTTTGACAAAGTACTAGCATAAATTTTATCATATCGTCCAGTCCCAGTTAATCTAGCTGTCCTTGTTGGCATCCAGCTATCTTGGGAAACAATGGAGGAGTGTACCTTTGGGGGTAAAGTCAACAGCATCTGCTGTTACTGTAGAGACCAATAAAGAAGAGACATGTTTTGTTGCAGCTAGGGCAGATGTGTGGTTTTGGTGCTTCAGATGCACCATGGTCTGACTGTCTCCAGGCATTGAAGTAGTCTGCAAGGGATTCCCACATGGCAGGATTGATGTTGCCAGCCTTGTTCGCAGGATAATTGAAGATCATGGGCTGTTTTGAAAGTTGGAGTCTTGTATAATGCACTAACGTGGTGCCTGTAGGGCTCCCTCCTCCTGCTGAAATTAGACTTAAAAGAAGCATTCTGCTGTAGCCAATAGACTAGGTTGAGGTGTGTGCTCAGTTGTGGTGTGTGTGGTGCCCACAACAGTTTCTGGGATTTGCAAAGATGTCTATTGGCGGTCCCTGCCAGGAAGTTACCAGTAACAATAGCAAAATACTTGCTGTCATTTTATTTATCTGTCTCTTCCTCTGTCCTCCTTTTAAAGCAGCTCTATTCCATTCCAGTTTTCAAATTTATCCTCCCAACGGTCGGTCAGCATTCCGTCAACACTGAACATGCTAAGTTTGTACTGAACTGTCTCTTGGTCCCTTATATATTGTAATAAAGTTTTTATTTTTGTAGGGGTGCTTCTGCAAACCGTAGGATTAGCCTCAGTCTTCTGATACCTTCTTTGTATGGGGGTTGTGTGTGGACAGTTTTGAGTATCTTTGTTCATGCAATTTGAGTTAAATCAAATTAGAAGACACCCTTCCTTCCATTTCTGTGTACTATGCCTGAAATAAGTTGCAGGAGGTAACCCACTTCTAATCCTGATTGATAGCTCTTCAGTTTAAAGTTATTTGAAGTAATACTGAAATGTGGTCAAATTTTGAACTTTCAGGTTACTACTTCAGGTGTTAAGCAAGGACCAGTTTCACAGTCAGCATCTCAGCAGCAAGTGATTGCTGACAAACAACAAGGTCATGAACCTGCTTCTCCTCGAAGTCTTCAGCGTTCAAGGTATATATTACATTGGTATTGGCTTTTGACTTCACCATATCCTATTCTACCAAGTGTTGCTTTTTGGAGCTGCATGCTCTCATCTGCAAATACTGCCTGTACAGTGGTACCTCGGGTTACATACGCTTCAGGTTACAGACTCCGCTAACCCAGAAATAGTACCTCGGGTTAAGAACTTTGCTTCAGGATGAGAACAGAAATTGTATTCCGGCGGCGCAGCAGCAGCAGCGGGAGGCCCCATTAGCTAAAGTGGTGCTTCAGGTTAAGAACAGTTTCAGGTTAAGAACGTACCTCCGGAATGAATTAAGTACTTAACCCGAGGTACCACTGTACAGTATTCTTGCATTCAAAGTTGGGGAGAACATTACAGCCTCAGAGCAATTGCAGGATAGATTATTTACACATGGCCAGTTATTGGAGTTAGTGGCCTATTAACTGTAGTGTCTAGATTTCAGTTTTATATTTGTTTTTAGTGAGCTAACACCTGTACATCCTGGAATTCTGTTGCCTTAAGTTATGCAGGAAAAACAGGAAGGACTTCACAAGCTGCTTCTTCATCGCAAGTTTTGAGACATGAATGGAAATCTTGGGGGCTTTTTGTGTATTGTCTTTGTAGCCAGCATAAGCTATTCATCTTAACAGATAGAAATGTGGCAGTGTTTAAACACATCTCTGTTGTTCGTGAATGTAAAGATAAATTCTTAGTCCCATTATTAGAAGGTGGTACGGGGACAGAATTTCCATATTAAATTCCTAGTATTGTTTTGAAACCTGTATGTTACCATTTGAAGTAAACAATTTGAATACAGTTGCATTTCAGAAATTTGCTTGGTGCTGTTTAAACAGTTGTGGCTCTCTTGGTTGTGTGATAGTAGCAGATAAGCTTATGAAGGCACACTAAAATTTTGAATTAAAGGAAATCTGTCATTGTTGAGCCCTCCTTTTAAGTGTATGATTTCATTGACATGGATCAGCTCAGATTTTTAATAATGGTAGTTCTGAATTGTTCTTGACGTAGCTTTGTTCTTCAGGTTTGAGCTACATTCTGTCCAGTAGAATGCATCACATCTTAAAAAAAGATGCTTTTAAAAAAAATTAGAGCTTGGACACTCAAAGTAAATGTTTACATGACATAAAGATCATGTTTAAAAAATAAAAATAGGGATAAAATTATTATTGGCTTTGTTGGTTAAGATTAAAGCAGTCAAATTCTGGAAGTGCTTTTCTTCAAAGTTGTTTGGTTTCTAGGCAGTGTTTTTCCCCAGCCCCTGGGATAGGGTTGCCAAAGAAATACTAGGAGCAAAACAGTTTTTATGTGTGCAGGGCAAGGTTTCAACAGCCATCATAGGGTCAGGAAGTGCTTAATGCGAACAAAAGTACACTCGTGCACAAATACACTGACTGCAGCTGACAGAAATAGCTGACAGAATATGCTATTCATTAAATTGTCCTAGTATACCCAATATTGTGCTTTGGTTTGAATTAAGGCTCACTATTGATTCATAACATCAACTCCTAATCTTATGCAAGTGGCTTCTCAGGATTATTTTCTGCTCTGTGCCTACTGTTGGATTGGCTTCTGGTTGGTGTAGAATACATGTGTGTGCTAAGCCATAATTGACTTAGTGTGACATGTGATCCCAGGCCACTGGCCACATGTTCAGCTCTGTTCTGAATCAGAGCATAACCCAGTTGCCTGGAGTAATTGTTACTTGCAGAGGTGACTAGTCAAGTGTCTTCAGTACAAAAATGTTCAACCACTGAGCACTGGAGAAGCATAGATACTAGGCATGGTGTCCTTTCATTTCACTTCAGGCATTTCCCAATTTGGGGGCGAGTGGGAATTTGGGCAAATCCCTGAAACAAGAGTCTGGTAGACTAGTGGAAGAGAACAATTCTGTTAAAAGAATTGTTGCTTAATATAACGTTCCATGTTTGCTGTTCCTATTTGCCACTCTAGCCAATATGAAGAAAATTCCTGTGTTTATGATGGTGTGGGTTCTGCAATCAGAACTAATGCAGGTGGTGCCACTATCAGTATATTAGTATAATATCCTGGTTAACAGAACTGTTAGGATGCCTTTTGTGGAATTGACAGGCAGTGTGATGTGGGATTGTGAAACTGGTTGTAAAAGATGAAAGGTGCTAGGCTTAATATGTGGGCCTGTGGAAGTGATTTATAAAACCTGTGGCACTTGCTTTTCGTAGGAAGAAAGTTACTGGTGTGTTCTTGGAAAAGAATGGGTTTACCTGCTGTTGGGACTAATGACATCAGGGAGGCACATAGAAGACATTAAATAAACTTCCTTTTAAACTAAACTTCATGAGAGTTTGGTTTCTCCCCCCCCCCCATACCCATGTGAATTGAGACAGAATTAGTTTGAAATCAATTGAAGCCATGAAGAAAACACTCCTCACTAATGAGTTAGTTATTGTCTTGTCACAGACAATTTGCAAAATGATAATCTCACGATTCCTGGCTATGCAACTTTCAGATGGGCATTTTCCCATGGAAGAGATTGGAACTATTCTATATAGTCTTCGTAGAGTTGGAAGGGACCTTGGACATAACAATCCAATCTATGCCGAATCTACTGTGCAGGGTGCAGATTAAGCATCCCTGACAAGCTAACTCAACAAACATTCATTCATTCTTTTTCTTTTAGTAGTCAGAGAAGTCCATCTCCTGGTCCAAATCATACCTCCAATACAAGTGCTTCTAATACGACAGCACCACAGAATGCATCCGCACGACCTACGTGTTCATTAACACCCACGTTAGCAGCCCATTTCAATGAAAACCTTATAAAGCATGTCCAAGGGTGGCCTGCAGATCATGCAGAAAAGCAGGTGAGTGTACATTTTGTAGTGTTGGGCAGAATCCAGTGTTGTTTGAGTAGACATCCGATTGCACAATAGGATTTCACTTTCCTCTCCTATCCCCTGCACACCTCCAAAATCTGCCTTAGACTTTTGGAAGCAGATTTTGACAGTACATAAGGGGGCTGCAGTAAGGAGGAGGTGGAGATGAAATACTTTTTTGCTTGCAACCCTTTGGATTACAACTTTAGCTTCCTTTTGAATGTGTTTTAAATTTTCTCTGTTCAAATTCTTGTGAACACCAATGACCTTTAAAGCAAATAATTTACGGTAATGCTAGTGAATATTTCACAGCTTGCATTTCCATTTCCACAGAGGTTGGAAGCACTGGAATTGTTCTTATGCATGGGTGTAATACTGCTGTAGGTAGTTTGTGTTGGGATATCCCAAAAGTTTGGTGGGGAAAACAGGTTGTAGAATAGGTATAGTGATTTTTTATATACTGGAAGATTGAAGTACCTTAAAACTGTTAGCCAATAAACATGTTGTTTTATTTAGATTTTCCTCATTTTAATCCAGTGATTTAGGGCAGTGTTACATTAGATAAGCTTTTATAATTTGTCATTTACCTGGTTCATGGTTGTCTGCAACAATTGACCTTGGTGACCGGGGACTGTCTGACCTGGAAATTCAGTGACACTTTCACTCCTGCTTTAAAAGATTTCTTGCCCTTTAAGGCAAAAATATGGGAGGGGAGAGTTCTGTGTACCAGGCTACATAGTGCTGCACTGTTATTTCCAGGTTTATGGTTCTATTCTCCCTTTTTGGGAGGGTAGATGGAGAGAAGAGAATAGGACTAGTTACTGTTTTTGTCGTTTGAAGCAAGGAGCCTTCCTATTCATAGCAAGTAGAGCAGAGGATGAGTGAGTGTATTTGCAGGTTTAAAATATATTCCTCTATTATCCAGCAACCTTGTGAAGGAAGTTTAAGTTGAGAGTTATATAGACATGGCCCCCTTTGTTTCATGGCTTAATAAGATTTGAGGCTGCCTTAGCTATTCAGATTCAGTCATTTGTTTTCAGGCAAACTTCCATGCCTGTTGAAGCAGAAAAGAAGCTGAGAAGATTACACTGGTGTTAGAAATCATTGTTGAAGTTTAGAAAGGCTTACAGAAAAATGTTTACTTCTCAATCCAATGCTGTACAGATTAAAAGTTAAAGGTTGTTTTCCGTAATTCTCAAAACCAATAACCTTTTTCTCCATGTCAGTTTTATAAAGTTGAATGAAAAAATAACCAGTTAACTGTAGAGTATATAAGAATAAAATTTCTTTTTAGTTGTGGTTTTTAAATTTTAGCTAACTGGGCCTTTCTGTTTTGACCTTTCAGACTTCATAGTAATTCTTGATAATGTTGTACGATAAGGCATTGCAGCACAGATGCAGTGTTTTAAATATTACAGTTTTAACATGAACTCTAGTCAGTGTAACAGAAACATCCTGTAGCAGAGATGACTGAAACTTCATTACAGTGTATATATAATGTAGTACTGTTAGTTTATAATTTGTTTTGGTCAGACAACAGATTTTACCAGAGCACGTGAACTTCACAAAAAGCCATACAACATGAATCTCTTACCTAGATAAGGGATAGGGAACCCCAGATGCTGTTTGGACTCCAACTCCCATCAGCATCAGATAACATGGCCAATAGTCAGGGATAATGAGGTTAATAATCCAACAACAACTGGAAGGGCCACAGGTTTGACATCTCTGATCTAGATGCTTTGTGCAAAAGGTAGCATGAAAACACCATGAAAGGGGATAGGGAAGCATTCTAAAAACAATCCAGTGAGGACTGAATATGCTCAGGGGGGTAAGAATACTAATGAGTGTTTTTTGTCGGTGTGGTGGAATATGGAATGGCGTATGCTGAAAGAGAGCATTGTTGGTATCAGTCTGTCTTGAGAGACAATGGAATGCGCTTCTAGGAGTGAAGTCAAACCATTGGAGAATCACAGTGCCTGCTGTGGCTGCAAAGACTGGTAACTCATAACTGCTGCCTCCCAAGCCTGGGCAGTTTGTTTGGAGGTCCTGGGCTGCCCAGACAACGACACCCACTCTCTTCTCAGCCTCTCTGATGTGGTCCAAAGGAAAGCAGAGCAATACGTATGGCCCCAGCTTGGCTGCAGGAGTTGACAGAAGGAGACGTCCAATACACCATACAACCATCTTAGGGACTGCACTCCAGATTTGTGTAGGATTTGATCCGTAGCCTTTTCTTCTCCTGAAGATGTTCCACAAGGCACTGGGTTTTCCTCAGGTTTATTGCCGAAGCCTTTCTCACTGATGAGTATAGCCACAAGGTAGTGGAGGTTTAGAAGAGACCATCTCTGGCTGGGATCTTGATCACAGGAGTACTCCATGCTGTAGTGTTTTGTGGCAGCTCCCACTTCATTCTTCTAGTTTCCATATTCGGGAAAATGTTTGCCCAGATCCTTGACTTTTCAGTCAATCTGTTTCCAATCCCAGAATCAATTTCAGTCAGTGTACTCCGTTAAATCTTAGTAGGATAGCAGTTCTTCATGTTGCCTAATCCACATTTGATGGCTCTACTTTTAGGGTACCGATTCTCGCCCATCTTTTGCAGTTGTAACCAGTACAGGAGAAGTGCTTTATGCACTCTGATGGAAGGAAACCCAACTTCCACATACATGCAACATTGCAGCCAGTGTACCATTTGGTAGGCACAGATGGACTTTTAAGAATTGGTTTTGGATTACCTCCAAGGCATTTTAACTCCAAATTTCTACCTCGCACTGTATTTGGGCAAAGATCTGATAAATAAAAATTACAATGGTTGAGGCCAGTAAATTTTTACCCATTCCCTGTGAAAAGTCAGTTTTAGACACAACATTTCGTATAGCTACTCTGCCTAGACAGACAAATTCATTAAATACCTAGGTATTTAAAAAAGATGTCTTAAATGTCTTAAGTGCAGGTGGGGAGCATGCTGTTGAACTTGGGTTCTGCCATGGGCTTCCCATGTGTATATGGTTGGCCACTTTGAGAACAGTGTTGGACAAACAGACTGTTTGGCCTGATCTGTTGGGCTCTTCTTACATTCAGACTACTTGCTGTAATGGACAGTTCTGGGTTCTTGCTGACAGACAGCACCACACTTTAAATACCCATTTGAATTAAGTAGGTGAAGCACCATGTTGCTGGCATATAACAGGACTGGCATTCTACCATTTTGAATGAATGGCAAGAAACTGAGGGTTCTGAGATTCTTTTGACACCAATACCATACTTTGTGTTTACATCCAGAAGTTACTCAAAAAGCTGCAAACGCACTTTCCAACTCCTCCTCTTAACTCTTTTAGGCATCGAGATTACGTGAAGAAGCTCATAACATGGGAAGTGTCCACATGTCAGAAATTTGTACTGAATTAAAAAACTTAAGATCTTTAGTTCGAGTATGTGAAATTCAAGCAACTTTGCGCGAGCAAAGGTAAGAATTCTGGGTTTCTCATCTTGATTTCCCAAATCCTTTTCATCAGTGTTTTTGTTTCATAATGTTTTATAAACTTAAGAGCTACTGAGCAACTTTCCCTAGCGTACAGTCAGGGGCTAAAAACTGTTACAGCTTAACATATAGGATGACATTGACTTAAACAGGAATAATACCTCCCTCCACAGCCATTGAACTACTGAAGGTGCCCTTGTGTGTTCCTGGATCTTGAACAATTATTTAGTCCATTATGTGTACCATTAAGGTAGGTCAACTATTTCTAGGCCCAGCAATTTTGTCCTTTTTAAAAATAAAAAATAAAACGCATACAAAACTGTGTTTATCACAGTATTATCCCTTCAACCTATTGTAGATTGAATAACTAACTTTAAGAATGTGCATGTCATTATTAAAGTACTAATTCATGGAGTAAATTACTCATCTAAGAATGGATTTGACATGCCAGTACTAATTGCTTTCTTTTCCCTTTGTAGGATACTATTTTTGAGACAACAAATTAAAGAACTTGAAAAACTAAAGAATCAGAATTCCTTCATGGTGTGAAAAAGTTGTGAATAATTGCACATGGGTTTTGAGTACAGGAACTGTAAAACTGATTGCCCAGTCTTAACATTTTTGAGCTGCATTTGAGTAGACTTTGGACCGTTGAGTTGGGCAAAAATAAAAAAAGATAACATGGGAAAGGGGACAGGAGGGGTGTCATTCAGGGGAAGGAAACGAGGATGATTTGTAAAACCCTTGAAATGTAGATTTCTTGTAGATGTATTCTTCACGTTGTAAATATGTTTTGTAGAGTGAAGCCATGGGAAGCCATGTGTATCAGAGCTTAGACATCCAAAACTAATCAATGCTGAGGTGGCTAAATACCTAGCCTTTACATGTAAACCTGTCTGCAAAATTAGCTCTCTCTCTTTTTTAGTTAATTTATCATTCAGAAATCTTGCATTTCCTAAAATTCAATGCAAGCGCCAGGCGATCTGTGTCTCAAGGCTGCAACAGTTTGAAACAGTTTGGGTAATGTACAAAATATCATGAAACAACTGTTTCCACACTTGCACCGAATCAAGAGCAGTGCTTCTCCATTTCTGTTTTACAGAGCAGTGTTTTTCATTTTCTGTGTTCATTTCCCCCTTAAAATCCTAGATCTGATTTTATCAGTTGTTTTTTTTTAAATTCTAATTTCCTCCTTTCCTAAAGCACTGTTGCTATGGCACTTTTCTATAATCTTTTCATTCCTGTGTACAGTAGCTTAAAATTGCAGTGATTGAGCATAACCCACTTGTTTGTATAAATTATTGAAATGTATTTCCATTTGCACCCTGTAAGAATGGACTGGTAGTACTGCTGGGCATGTGTGCTGAAAGTACATCCCTTTTTCAAATTATAAGGAAACAGCCCAATGAACATGTCAACATGGTTGTGGGAGGGAAAGAAGGAAAAAAAAACTAGTCAGATGTGAATTGTATCTGTTGTAATAAACATGTTTAAAACAAAGAAACACTGGTTTTCATTTCCTTTGGTCGAAACATTCGAATTTGGCCTCTTTGAGGATTTGTTTACCTAAGCTATTCTTGTTGAATACTTTTTTACTTATCTGAAAATAAGTCCTCAAGGGAGGCTTTATTTTAAAAATTGTAAACAGAAAATTGTGTATAAAATATTTAATGACATTCAACAAGGATCATTGACACCTCCCCAACAGTTGTCATATGTTAACTCCTGGTTTTACCTGTCTTGCTATTATGACATTTCATTTCGAAGGATGTTTGTGTTGTAGCTAACTGTTCAAGTCTGGTGCTGACTGCTGTTCTTAGCCATCACAAAACGCTGACTTTGTGTAATTGGAGTTTCTCACTATTTGAAAATGGTGGGAAGGCTCAGCTTTGTATATTGTTTCCTAAAGTATATTAAAAATAAAAAAGAAACTATTGCTACTACAAAATAAACTTGGGTTTTCTTTGCAAAAAAAACTGTTAGTCATAATATACTGCCACAGATCTTTGTACATTCCCAAACTTGTCCTTTTAGAATTCTTGTTAATGCTGAAAGAAGAAGGAATTGAAAACTTTGCTAATGTTCATGTGTTGCTTTAAACTCCTTCAAAGGTGCTGAAACCTCATTAATAGGTTTGTTAGAATCTTGGCTTTGATACATATGTTTGCCTCCTGAATTGTGATGCTGTTGCCTTTAATCTTCAGTAATCTCTGCTTACATTTTTGCTTTTTTCATTTTATAAGACATTTCAATTTTGTTTTTTCTTTTGGGGCCTCTGAATAAACTAGGGGCTGCCCATTCTTGTTTGTGTTGTCTGCCATATGCAGGAATCATGTCCACCCTCTTAAGTTTTAGCATTGTATGGTAAAGGTGGTATACTAGCATTACATAGTAAGATTACAGCATAAGCCTAGTATTGTGGAAGTTCATTACGTTGAATCATTTGTGACACATTGCGAGCCTGGAAAAAAAACCAACTCTGCCAAATTATTTTGTCTGGCTATCTGACTACTTGTCCATTGGCAACCAGGTAAGTGACTTGTTTAAATGCTGTTAACTTGCCTATAATAAAAGAGTTTTGTATTGAGAAATTGGTGAGGAATTTTTAATTTGTGTAAGACCTCACTTTGCATCTACTTAACCTCCATGTGTTTCAAAGGAAATGAAGTTGAACTTCCTTCCACTGGTTTCAGTAGCTGCTGGCTACTGATGACTTGCCTTCTGTTACTAATTTCACCAACCTGTCCACTTTCTCTGAACAAACTCAGTTTTGTAGGTGAAACATTTTTCAAAAAGCAATTGACATTTAAAATACACAGTATTCACCCCCAAGAAATACTATTAATTTATACAGTACCCCACCTAAGAGTGCTTTTCTCATTGCTGGTCTAACTTGTTGTTCCCTGCTATCTTTGTATAATATCCGATACCAGGTGTTCATGGACTATATGAATCTTTGGCATGACCCATGGATACTATTCTTGTACTAAAAAGCTTCCGAGCTGCTTGTAAGCCACTCGATACTTTATTTTGATGCAGTGAATTAGTTTCTTGAAGAAATGAGCTTTGTCAAATCAGCAGCTTAAAAGTTCGCTAGAGCTTTTTATATACCGTTGGGAGGAAATTTAACAAAAAAAGCTGTATGTGAGAGCAGTTATATGCATGTCAAAGTAGTCAGCTGAGCTAAGTCTGTGTATGCACGCTTGCTGATTCTGTGTAAACACACATTTGCTGTGCAAGCACTGAATCATCACTGACAGTAACATTGTCCAGATAACCTGTTTTGAATGTGTGTGTGTTTTGGGGGAAAAGCAAGCATTCTAGATGTTTGTGTAGAAAACATTGGAAATATCTCCTTGTCTTTCTCTTAACTGGAAGGGGGGAGAGTCTAATGTAACATTCTCTCTCATCTGCTGTTCCTAGATAGGGGCTATGAGGGTAACCACAGAGCCTAGGGCTTGCTGATCAGAAGGTCGGCGGTTTGAATCCCCGCGACAGGGTGAGCTCCTGTTGCTCGGTCCCTGCTCCTGCCAACCTAGCAGTTCGAAAGCATGTCAATGTGCAAGTAGGAACCGCTCCAGCGGGAAGGTAAACGGCGTTTCTGTGTGCTGCTCTGGTTCGCCAGAAGCAGCTTAGTCATGCTAGCCAGATGACCTGGAAGCTGTACGCCGGCTCCCTCGGCCAAAAGCGAGATGAGCGCCGCAACCCCAGAGTTGTCCACGACTGCACCTAACTGTCAGGGGTCCCTTTACCTTTTAATCAGCACATTGTTTTTTTGTAAAGAGTTCCAATTGTTCTTTTTCCTAGGTTCAGAATGCTTACTACTTGGCCAGGCAACAATTATATTACAATAAGCTACCAGTGTTCCATAATAATGGTTGCATTAGCCAAGTCGAACCAAACTGAAATTACAAACGCTTAGTTTTTCATGAGTTTGAATTGCATTTGTTTCAAGTTTTGTTCAATATATTACTACTTGACACTGAGGTGTGTGGGGTTGCATCCCAAATAGCATGTCCTTTTCAGGCATCTTACTCCCACAAGGCACAAGACTTTCCAAATCTCAGACAGATTAAACCCATCTCCATTTTATAGGCAATTTAAAAAGGTGCACATCCTATAAGCTTCCTGTTGACTTCATTGGGATACATGGCTTTGTTTTTCCTGCTTAAGTCCTTTGTTTATCCTATGGGCATGAGATATTCAGGTATTAAACTAGTCCTTTAAGAAACCAGACTTGTGGGGAGGGATTCCCCCTTATAGAGGCAATGGAAAAAAGCAAATGGATAGCTATTACTCAGCTGAGCTTTCCAGCCTGTCAATTTCCTTGTGTGCTCCTCGGCTTCCAACCCCAAAACCTGTTGATGCAATTTCAGTTTCAGTTTCTCATTCCAATAGAAATTAATGGAAAGCAAATAATAAATGAAGTATTCATTTTATTTCCCATTTTCATCCTACAAATGAATGGGGCGCTTCAATTTTTTTTGTTAGTGCGCCCTGGTCATTGAGAGGCAAAGTCATATTTTTAGGGGAATTGTGACCTTTTGACCTGGGAGACATTTCAGTCTTGGAAACCACTTAGCTGGCTACGGATGAAAGTTTGGTAAATGTAGCATCAGTAGACAAGGAGTAGGGAACTGAGGCCTTCCAACTTAATTTCATGTTGTTGGGGGGTGGGGTGGGGAGAGCTAGAGAAAAGTGGCAAAAAGAAAAGGGGTGCCCTGTCCACTGCCAGCATGTGCTTCCCAGAATATTACTCCCAAAAGAATCTGGTCCTCAATGGAAAAAGGCTCCCCACCCCTGCAGTAGACTTGTAGCCTTTGCTTGGTAGCATAGTTTTAAAAACACATGAATCTAACTGGCAGTTTGGTGCTGTGCATGTTGTGATGTGCATTCAAAGGTTGCTGAGTAATCAACTGGCCAAAAGAAGCAGTCAGCACTGCTCCTTTTGGGTGATCTTCCTCATTCAAAAAGCATGCAGGCCGCTTAGGCCAGTGAAGTACAAAGTTGAAAGTTTGTCAGCAAGAAACATGAAGGATGCATGAAAGAGCAAGGAGAGGAGGGTGCCAGAAGATGAGCATCTCCTCATAGCTGTATCCAGGGTCATGTTGCTAGGATACCAAGTGCCCTGCTGCCCAGTAAAGGGGTTTTGTTCAGCTCATAAAACAGAATCCCCAATTATGTTTATTCTCTTCCCCTTTAGTTCCAAAGAAGAAAAATTCACACATAGGTAAAAGAAGCTGAATGTCCTGCACGGCACCTGCCCTTCTCCCAGAGTGGCTGGTTAAGGTACATCTGTGGGGCATGTGCCAATATAGCTTCCCACTCACCCCAGCCTTTGGCTGCAAGGCGCAAGGCTTGGGAGTTCAGAGTGGCAGACAGCCTTCTGGGCAGGGAAAGAGCAAATGGATGGTAAGACTTGAATGACAAGGTAGTCAGATGTGTACTAAAGGAGAATAAGGATGAATGAATGATTTGCCTCAGCTTCAGAGCGGAAGATACAGGGCAAGTCTCTGTGCTGGAACTATTGGCAGGAAGGGTAGTGCGCGGAACGGAAGGTAGTAAAAAGGCAAAAGATAACCCCTGGACGATTTAAGTCCAGTCGACTGGGGTTCGGCAATAATCTCACTTTTCAGGCCGAAGGAGCCAGCGTTTGTCCACAGACAGCTTTCTGGGTCATGTGGCCAGCAGAAGTAAACCGCTATTGGTGCACAGAGGACCGTGATGAGTGCCAGAGTGCAGGGAAACACAGTTTACCTTCCCACTGCAGCTGTTCCTATTTGATTGCACTGGTATGCTTTCAAACTGCTAGGTTTGCAGAGGCTGGGACAGAGCAACGGGAGCTCACTCCGTTGCGCGGCTTAACCTTCCGATCGGCAATCCCCCAAGCTCAGTGGTTTAGACCACAGCGCCACCCGCTTCTGACAAGAGATGACATTCTAGGCCTCAAAGACAAAATTAAAGCTAACAAACACCAGGTCTGGCTAGCATCTATCCAAAAGTTATCGGACTCAAATGTAAAATTGCTTATCTAAATATGTAACTTGTCCCTCAGTTCTGCCTCCATACCTGGGGACTGGAAAGCAGACAATGTAACTCCAATCTGGGGGATCCTGGAAATTGCAGACCAGTTAGCTTAATGTCTGTCCCAGAAAGACTAGTGGAAAGTGTTGTTAAAGATAAACTAACCAAGCATATTGAAAAACCGTGCTGAAGCAGAGCCAGCGTGGCTTCTGCAAGAGCAGGTCCTATCAGAAGCCTGTTGGAGGTGATTCAGTTGCAGATCCATGAATGAGATCTCTGTCTAAACAGCAGGTTGTGTGTGTTGTTGCGCCATCTACTGGCCGTCACAGCAAGATATCACATAAGGATTCAATGGTCAGTGAAGTGGGATTCCAAATAGGAAGCCCACAAGATGGAAATTCGTTTAACTACCTTTCCAGCCATCCGTGTAGTAGAAATGAGATGACTGGAGATTATCCTGGCTTCCCTGGTCTGCACAATGTGATATTCTCCAGAGGTTGGTGACTACAAAATCCCATCATCCTTGACCATTGGCTATGCATGGGGCTGGTGTGAGTTGTAGTGCAGAACAGCTAGAATGCTGAACATTGGCTGCCGCTGGTGGAGACTCTTAGCCAGTCAGAGTGGATGCTTCCTATGTATTCAAATGAGTAGCATTAAACTTCAGTTAGGTGTACTTTTGCCAGTCTGCAAAGGCACTTGGTTTAGCTGTTCCCACTTACGTTCCTGCACCGGAGGTTAGTTTGATAAGTAAGGTGTGAATCCTGGATAAGACATTATCTGTGCTCTGCAATAATTTCTCTCCTGATACCCAAATGGAGGAAGAAAATGCACTGCCTCAGTCAGGTGATGGCAGCTCTCATCATCATTGCCCCACAGTTTCCCCCTGTTTTACTTTTGAGAAAGTGTCAAGGGAGAAGATTTCTTCCTCAGAGTGAAGCATTTTGGGCACAGCAGCTTTGCTACAATGGCTGGAAGTTCTGTTGAAAACTGGGAAGTTACTTTAAACAGAACTTCAAGCTGCTGGCCAACTTTCCCAGAATGCCTCCCTCTACAGAAGGGCTCCCTTCCCCTTTCTCATAGTGAGGGTGGGAGAGAAGAGCCCACACAATTTTGAGGCACTTTATTAGAGCATCATTACAATTTTGGTAAACTTCAGTATAATTTGCAGTGGCATATTAATTGATACAGGAAGGCCAAGAGAAATGAAACACAAGAAAGCATTTGTTTCAACAATTGTGATCAGTAATTACTCGGGTTTTAGCATTCCTCTAAGCCACCCGTAACCAATCTGGTGCCTTCCAGACATTTTATTTTATTGAATTGAATTTATATACCACTCTATGCCCAGAGGTCTCAAGACGGTTCGCGGTTTTGAACTCCCACCATTCCCAGCTGGCAGGACTTGGGTGAAAGCTGCTCTGCTCTAAACACTGACACTCAAATTGCCACGTAGGGCAGCCTGCCCTGGAGTTCACCAATTCCATGCACCGGCTACTGCGATTCTGGTTTCTATGCTTGCTTTTGTTTTGCAGTGTTTGCAGATGGCAGGAATGAGAGGCAAAATGCTTCCCATGGGCTTGCTCTGGAACAGGGCTTCTACCCAGACTATTTGTCCCTTTAGCCTGGCATTAATTCCGATTGGCAGTGGCTTCCTATGGCCTCACGCCACGATCTTCCACTACTTGCTTCTTTAAGAGCAAACTGGAGATGTCAGATGTGGAACGTGGGCAATGCATTTGGTCTACCATTGAACTGCAGCTATGGCTGCAGAGACATTATCTCCTTGCATTTGTCATCCACGGACCTATGTTACGTGCACCACCAGGTCCACTACTTCCTCCTATTGTCTGTCCCCTCTTAATTTTGCCAGCTTACTGTGACCACTGATAAGGCAGCACCAGTTTTCCAGGGGGATATAGATGCAGGATGCAATCCCAAGGGTGATGTCACTGGCTCTAACAGGTGCCAATTCAAGGAGCTGCTATCTGGAGGGGAGATAGTGGGTACTTGCACATTCAGAAGCTTATCCCCGACAGGGCAATATAGCTGTTAATTTTGGGAGAACTAGCAGACCCCACTAGATGGCAGCAACACACTGGAGATCTTCATTGGTATGTGGTTGGAGAGCAAACCCCATTCCTCATTCCTTTTCTCCTCTTGCTCTTACAGCTTTCAGTTTTTAAAGTGTTTCTTCCCATCTCTCCTTTACAGGGTAGAGACCCCTCTGTCTGCCTGCCAGCCAAAAATCCAAGTGTTCTTAAATGTAAAATAGGTTATTGCATTAATTCACAAAGCCCTGAGCAACCTAGGCCAAAGGTACCTCAAGGCGCATCCGATTCCTTATGCTCCTTATGCTTGATCACTGAGATCCTTTGATGGGGCATGTTTGTTGGTCCTCTGAGGTTCAGTCCATCTTCCCCAGAGAGCAAACCTTTAGTGTGGCAGGACCTGCCCTGTGGAACTCCTTGCCAACAGAAGGTCAAATGGAATTTCCAGTTGAATCTTAGGACTCATCCAGAGTTCATTTGGTGCCTCATTTATAGGGATAGGAGCTGCAGTTTGTTCCGATTCAACAGTAAAGAGGAGATTTTCCTGGGGAAGTGTTCCTGTTTTTATTTCAGAACGTGTAAAATAAAACAAAAACCCAAACCATATTTGAATGCTTATCCCTTGCAAATGTTTTCTCTAAATGACGCATTAGATTGCAGTGTTTTTCCCCCAGCCCCTTTCTTTGTGATCCTTTTTTAAGCTTGTACATCAGGGTTGTAGTCCAAGAACATATGGAGTCCCTGCTAGAGTATAGTTGACTTAAGGTCCTTGCAGCTCTTGCAAATCAATCTCCAAAGTGCCTTTTTGTGGTTTGGTGCCCTTCCCTTTAAATCCATAGTTAATAGGCAGAAGGGGGTCAAACCTATTGAGGCCACTTTTTGCACCACAGCCTTCAGCCCCCGTGATTCAAAATAAAAAATCAGAAGTTGCCTTAGAAACCAAGTAGTTAGGAGTAAACGCAAGGTAACAGTGGAGCCCAGAATGGATAAAATAAATCCACACAAAGCACTTTAAGAGTTCAGGGCAGCTGCCAGATTAAGAACAGCTCTAGCAACTCATGCAACAAACCATTTCAAATGGGATTATAATAGCAGCTGGAGGGGAACCTAAACAAACTCATCCTTATCGATCCGTGAGAAAAAAATAACAGTTCACGGGGGGGGGGGGGGGCCCACACATGTAAAAAAAAAAAGCTCAATGCAATGTCATTGTCAGATAACATACAATTTTACACTGGATTTCTCTCCCCACCCCCACCCCGCTGCCTCATTGTGGACTGGGGAAATCAGAATTAAATTGGGGTGGGGAGGAAAGAGTGTAAGCTGCCACTTGGATGAGGGCAAAACAAGACTTGTAAACATGGGATGCCCCAAATCTGCTTTCAGCGGCTGTGTGCTCACAGCTTTAACATCCTTACAAGGAAAAGACAACTACTTAAGTGCTAACTCGCTTCCCATCGCTAGAGGGCAAGAAACACGTACATGCTCAACCTACTGTTCCTTTTCAGAACAACAGACTGCAGCAGGTTGTGCAGAGATTTCTGTGCTCCCTCTGGCGTTAAGTGCAAATGGCAACTTCTTCCGCAAGTGTAGCGCTAAGCAGAAAGAGGTGGCAAGAATACCTCTTGGATCCTCCACTTTGGAATAAATAGAAAAGAAATGGGGAAAGATCCCATTGCCTATGCTGACTTTGCAGGGGGCTTGCCCAGATTTCAGACTCGGGTCTCCAAGCCTTATCTGGAGATGCTGGGCACTGGGAGGGAAGGAAGCAAAATACCTTCCACCTTTTTTCCTCCTCTGGTGACTGGTCACATCCTTTGCTTTGTGGGACCACTTCTTTTCTTTTATTATTTATGTCTGTATCTCACCCGTCCGACATTGAGAGTGTATTAACTTATGGTCTCTCTGTGTGTTTTGGGAGCTGCATGGTCAGGGAAAAAACAATGCTGTCCAGGGTTGTAAAGACTGCAGAGAGAATAATTGGGTGCACTCTTCCCACCTTGGATCAAATCTATGCTTCCAGGTGCTATAAGAAAGCTGCAGAGATAGCGCAGGATAGTGCACACCCCAGAAATGATCTCTTTCAGCTTCTGCCTTCTGGTACAGGGTTATAAAGACTAGGACTAGCCGCCTGAGAAACAGTTTCTATCTAAATGTGAGTTTGGTTTTAAATGCAGTGTAAGGAATCTATAGGGACGCGGGTGGTGCTGTGGTTAAACCACAGAGCCTAGGACTTGCCGATCAGAAGGTCGGCGGTTCGAATCCCCGTGACAGGGTGAGCTCCCGTTGCTTGGTCCTTGCTCCTGCCAACCTAGCAGTTCGAAAGCACGTCAAAGTGCAAGTAGATAAATAGGTACCGCTCCGGTGGGAAAGTAAACAGCATTTCCGTGCACTGCTCTGGTTCACCAGAAGTGGCTTAGTCATGCTGGCCACATGACCCGGAAACTGTACGCCGGCTCCTCGGCCAATAAAGCGAGAGGAGCGCCGCAACCCCAGAGTCGGTCACAACTGGGACCTAATGGTCAGGGGTCCCTTTACCTTTACCGTAAGGAATCTATGGGAGTATATTGTATTTTAAAAAATGGGGTATCAGAGTTTTTAGGGGGCTAACCAGGCTGGAACAGCTGGCATAGCAGGCTTGTTGGTTTTGAATGTCTGATGTAGATTTTTTTTCAATTTCGTTGTTCAGTATGGGACAATGTCAATAAAGATTCGCATCGCATCGTATCGTATCTGTGATGGCTCTTGGCTCTTGGCTACAATCTATTTTTGATTCCTCTCCCACCCATCATCCCACACTGAAGACAATCATTGTGGTCCCTTCCAAATCCTACAATTCTATGATGAGCAATCTGCCTGGGTGTCACAGATTTCAGGAGTGAAGCAAAAAAGGTGCAGTAGAAGCTCCCATGAGAAAACACCCTCCAAAGAACTTCACACTGAAACACCTCTGGTCCTCAACTGGATTGTGCAAAAGCTACAAAAGCACCAGCCCCTTGAAGGCAGATGGCCCCGCGCTCCAAGGCAGGGCAAGTCCTGTACTGCGGCCTTAAGTCTTTTTCATTAAAATGAATAAAAACTAATTGCTCAGGCATTACTAAATAGCACCTATGTCAGGCAAAATTAACATTCTGAAATATATCCTGGAGGCTTCTTCTCTTGCTTTTTGTTGTTGATGATGCTCATACTCAAGATAAAGCACTGACCTTTAGGAGGCACTCGGGGCTTTGAAATGCCCTTTGCATGGCCTTGTAGGACAGGTTCAACTGTATTAACCAGCCCACTTGTGTGTGTGTGTGTGTGTGTGTAAGGGATTAGGAAGCAATACTTTGCAAAGCTACCGACTGCAAATTCTAACTTATGCAAAGCCTGATGCCCTAAAGATAACTGAAGATGTCAACATGTAGATATCATAGAGCTAAGTGTTTGGTGTCCTACAAATTTGGCTTCTGAATACTAGAATTTTTGTAGCATTTCCGAATTCAGCATGGGGAAATATAGTTCAATTCATCAATTGTGTTGACTTCTGCAATACCAAAAAGTGCAAGTCTAAATGCAGGGAATTATTGCTTCTTGTATAAGGAGATCAGAAAATCAGATGGTAAGGGTTTATTGTTTTTTTTTTAAAAAAAATCAAGAGTTTAAATCTAGTAGGGTTTTTTTTTACCCACATATTCTGAAAACCTCCAATGTTTATGGGGCAACTGCCTTAAGTAATTCTTGGTGACTTGTGCTTCCTTCATCAAGGAGGCCAATGCAATGTAAAAGGAACGGACCAAAATGGCACAGTATCCAGAATGAGTCCTTAGATCTAAGTGCGTGGAAATTCAGCATGTATACGTAAATGTGCAGGAAATTTAATCTTCGGAGGTGCAGATAATAAATATGCTTCAGTATTCTATAAAAAAGACTCTGCCATTTCACTTACATGGTGGTAAATGAATAAATGCTTGATTAAATATAGTTGAAATCTATGGCAAAGCTGGTGGTAACAAGCTGGTTGGTAACTTGTAGGGATTGTGAACTGGAAAGCCATGCATTCAAATTTCTCATTTGTATTTCTGAGGCGATGGCCATGCCACTGTTTTCCCAGGCTTGTACTCGTCTGCAATCTTGTGATAACAAAAGTGGCCTCCTTCCAGTCTCTATCAGCCTTGCCCTACCTCACAGAGCCGTTGTGAGGATAACAGGGGAATTTCTCCTGCTCTTTGGAAGAAGGGTGCAGGCGATGGTGTCGATCTTCATTAAGAAATATGATTTTGCCTTGAACCGAGATGGATGCTTTAGCTGAGATTCCTGCATTGCAGGGAGTTGGACAATTCTATGACCTCTCCCTGCAGCTGCTTTAAAGCAGCAGGTGAAACTCCTGCATGGGGCAGCCTGCTCTTAAATCAGTGCAAATGTGTTGCAAACCCTGCCCTGGGACTGGTTGAGCAGGTGGCTGCCTGGGACTCAGCTGGAGGGCAAATGGGACCAGAGTTGGGACTGAGCTAGGCTGGAAGCAGGGAGCCAGAAGGTGAGCTGGGTCTGGGTCAGGAGTCTCCCCCCCCCCCTTTTCTCTCTCTTTTGCATGCCTCCCTTTAGTGATGTTAAGCAGACCTGGAGCTGGCGCCTCGGCCTCATTACCTCCAATTACCATAATAGTTGCCTCTTTCTTGTGTGTAGCTTCCACCCTCCCTCCCAATTCTCCCTGGGGGTGAATATCTGCCTCTTTTCCACCTTGACTTGCTCTATCGATTCCCTCTGGCCCAGATCCCAGCAGCAAATGCAAACGTGTGTCTCTCTGTCTCACTCTGTCTCTCTCGCTCACTGGCGAGCCAGGGATGGGAGCTCTGCTGCTTGGGCCGCCCTGTTATTGATCACCTGGCTGAGGAACATTTATAGGCACTTAGAGCCACTTAGACATCTGCAGGGTGAAGGTGTTTTTCCCCCTCTCTCTCTCCTTTCTGCAATATTTGGGGGCTCTGCAGTCTGAGCTCCATGAAAAGGCACAGCAAACAGGACGTCTCCCCTCCGTATTAGCTATTAATAATAACACAGTAATATTATTCTGCCGCTTTAAGGAAAAGTGGGTGTTATTTGTATTACATTTTCATCTCTAAGGAGCAGGTGTCAGTGCACATTGTCTCTTCTGCTGCTCCACTATGGCTGCACACACAACGTGCATATTCCACCACCTGCTCCAAAGGATCCCAGGAACTGTAGTTTGTGAAAGGGTGCAGACAATTGGAACCCTGTTGGGGGGGGGGGCAAACTACAGTTCCCATGAATCTTTGGGCAGAAATGTGCTTAAATTGTACGGTGTGGCTGCAGACTCCAGTCCCCTTTCGCTTTCATGCGCAACAACTGATGCAGGCGCATTTGATCAGGACCAAATAAAATGCCACCGTGAGCCAATTTCCCAGTTCCTCAGGATGCTTCTCAGGGCTGGATGTTAAGCAAAGCAAAGCAAAAATGAGGAGGGAAGAGAGAGGGAGAGAAATGCTGTAAAAGAAAAGGTTGCAGCAGTCTTCAGAGCAGGTTTTCTTTACCTGGAGTCCCTGGGCAGGCTTCACGGAGCCCATGAACCAGGCACAGAAAAACAAAAATCCAACGGAATAAAATAAATTGTATTCAGGGATTTGTTTGTATGTGCTTATGGGCATTTTTCTGGGGAGGAGGCCCATAGCTTTCACCACATTCTCAAAGCGGTCTGTGATCCTACAATGGTTAAGAACCACAGCTTTAGAGGAGAGGAGGCGTTCTGCGGAAAATGAGGTTAGACTGCGTGGGGGAGCAGATTTCAGGTGGCCTGAAGGGTCACTGGGACAAGGAAACAATGGCTGTTGTCCCCTTGAAAACAGATAAACGCCGCCATTTGTTTGGATCTGTCTCCAGCTCCAGTCAGAAGACACAGGTCCTTTTGTCAGGCAGGGGACAGAACTGGCCTTGAGTGTCCTCAGTGAGCAAGGCAGGAAATTCCCCCTTGCATCTCGCAGCTCATCCTGGCACTCAGTCATTGTATATTAATGGTGCCACTGAAAAGCCCTCCAGCCTTTCAATGTTGTGCGGCAGTAGGGATGCACACGGATCTCTCAAGCAGATTTCCTCTGAGCCATCCATCCCACTCTGGATCAGTCTCCAAAGCAATTTGGGAATGGGGCTAAGTGTTCTTAAATGATTTTTTTAAAAAACCCCTATTTTAACATAAAGTGAAAATAGGGTTTGAAGAAAGGGCCGTGAGCGTGCATGATTGTATCCTCTCCCACAAGCAGTTTTCCTGCAGGAAAGAGAAGCAGCACCCACACCCCACATGTCTGATACCTGATCCTGCACAGGCCTAGCAGTTATCGAAATTATTTATTCATTATTTAATTATTTAATTTGTATAGTGCCCTTCATCTGAAGAGCCACAGGGCAGCTCGCAAAATACAAAATGAGGTACAGAATCAAAATAAGCTAAACAACCAAGAACCCCCTCCCCTCCCACAGTCAGCTATGGCGGCCACTGGGCGACTTGGCCTAACATTCCTCACAGTTCTCAAAGGGGAGGAGAGACAGGATTTGGGCTGGTTAGGCCTGTCTCAGTTATGAGAGCCAGTGTGGCGTAGTGGTTAGAGTGTTTGACTAGGCCCTGGGAGACCACATGGCCATGAAGCTCACTGGGTGACCTTGAGACAGTCACTGACTGCCTCAACAGCCCAATTTACCTCACAGGGTTGTTGTGAGGAGGGAGATAACCAGCTACACCACCTTGCGTTCCTTTGAGAAAAAAGTGGGATATAAATGCCGTCGGTCAATATGCCCACCTGGAAAGAAATGGGGTGGCACACCACGACCACTTTGAGCCCTGGTTGTAAAGCTAAGGCTAGGTGTCCCCTGTACATTTAAAGCATTTCCGCCCTCTCAATACTTTTCCTGAGCCTTCTGCCATGTTATTCAACTCATGGGTGTATTAAAAGAAGGTTGGATGAGGAAGGTCCCCCTCTGCCCAAATCTTGACATTGCAGACCTTCTGATGGATTCATTCTTAATATAAAGCCTTCCAGATTCAGCCTTGTGAATCGCTTGCAACAAGAACAACAAAAAGAGACTTGTGGCCCTTCAAAGACAAACAAGTTTATTCTGACAGGAGTTCTCATGGGTTGCAGTCCACTTCATCGGGGCAAGGAAGTATCAGCTACCCATTGTCAACATGGAAGCAGGGCTTTTTTTCCAGCCAGAACTCAACGAAATTCAGTTTCAGTACCTTTCAGGTAGGCTCCAAGAGAATGAGGGAAGTGTTCATGGAGAAGAAAATAGCACTGCATGGAAGAATTTCATTTTCTTTGATGCTATGGGAATGCCAGAGCCCTCAGACCAGAAAGCTAAAGTTTTTCTTGGATGGCTAGTGCCAAAGTGAGGAGCCTGTGGGCCTCTAGATATTCTTGGACCCACACTCCCAACAGATAGCAAAGGATTATGGGAGCTGTACTGAATCAACCCCTGGAGGTTCCCCATCCCTGCTGTACAAACGTACCCCTGGAAGTAAAAACTGCAGAGGACTGGGCAGCAGAGGCTGGCCTATGAGAGCAAATGGGGCACTGCCCCACCAAGCCCAGCCAGCTCTCACCAGTCCAGAGGGTGGCCATGCCTGGCATCTTCCCCCTCCTTAAGTCTCAGACCAGGCTGTCACATTTATCAACCTACAGAGCGCTGCAAGTGAGCTATTGACTAAGATTACGGCTTGGGTTCTTTCTTTTTCCTTTTTGCTGTTGACCAAGGCTAAGCCGTTCCCCCACCCCCGCAACACACAGAAATCCCCCACCGTAATTGCTGGGTGGATGTTTAGGGTGGGATTCCTTGAGGCTGCATTCTTCACCCAAGTCTAGGAGAGATTGGGAGGGCTGTGCTATTTGGCCTGGAGGAGAGGCTGCAGGAGCCTTTGAGAGCCTTGGCGTTCTTTCCTCAGCATCCACTTTGGGCTGCTGCTTTGAGTGTGGGTTCCTTGGCGGGGAGCGAGCGAAACAAAGAGAGGCAGGCAGAGAGAGAGAGAGGCCCTTGCATGTGCTTGGCCTGGGCCACACAATCAGTCCAAGTTAAGTCTCCAAGCTGCTCTCACAGACCTTGTAACAGAGACACAGGATGGCTCTTCAGGCCTCTGCTTGTTGCTTCCTCGTCCTCAGAGTTATTATCTTGCATTCCTTTGGGCTGCTGAACATGTCATTACTGTTGCTTTGTGCAAACCTTTACCTTCTACCCTCTTTTTGGTCATCCTGCTTCCAATTTATCATTTGCTTTTTGCCAATTGTTGAGTTTTGCTTCACACACGGGTGCTCCTTTGTGTCTCGACGGAAGAATGACGGCACCATTTATTACATTTAAGGTTGCTTGTCATCGCCTGGTGTGGATTGCAGCTGCTGGGATGGGGAAGCCCTCGTGAAACCACTCTGACCATGATGCAATGCGGGCAACTGGACACATGCTTCAGAATCATGGGAGCTGGCCTTAGAGCGCAGGACTGATACACAGAGACAGCACTCGAAAGTTTGTTTATTTATTTATTGCATTTATATCCCCACCTTTCCCCCCTCAGGAGCTCAAGGTAGCATACATGGTTCTCCCCCTCCATACTGAATCCCCACAACAACCCTGTGAGGTAGGTTGGGCTGAGAGGCAGTGACCAGTTCAAGGTCAAGCTTCATGCCCAAGTGGGGATTTGAACCCTAGTGCGGCTCTGCGGATTAAACCACAGAGCCTAGGACTTGCCAATCAGAAGGTCGGCGGTTCGAATCCCCACAACGGGGTGAGCTCCCGTTCCTCGGTCCCTGCTCCTACCAACCTAGCAGTTCGAAAGCACGTCAAAGTGCAAGTAGATAAATAGGTACCGCTCTTGCGGGAAGGTAAACGGCGTTTCCGTGGGCTGCTCTGGTTCGCCAGAAGTGGCTTAGTCATGCTGGCCACATGACCCAGAAGCTGTACCACCGGCTCCCTCAGCTAATAAAGCGAGATGAGTGCCGCAGCCCCAGTTGGCCACGACTGGACCTAACGGTCAGGGGTCCCTTTACCTTTACCTCCCAGGTTCCAGTCCGACACTCTAACCACTACACCACACTGACTCTCCAGGAAATTGGAAAGCTTCTGAAGAAAGTGGACAGTGGCACCACAGCAGTGCATGATGAAAATGGTGCATGGACAAGACAGATCACAGAGATGTATCTTAGCTAAAACCTCTTGCCTCAGCTAGGTTTGACAAACAGGGAAGAGGCATACAAAGGATGGAAAAGTCAAGCACAGCAGTAATACCATTTTTGGGATACTTTACACAGAAAGCATTTCATGACGAAGCAGCAAACAAACAAAAAAACTCCCTGTAAAGTGCAGTTCAAAGCAGTGTCATATTGTACAATTCCAAAGAACAGCATGTCTGCATAAGTTTTGTAAAGTGCAATTCAAAACAGTGGCATCTCTTATAAAAGTACCATTCTGAAAAATATTGCTTAATGAAAAAATGGAAAATTGGGGGGCGGGAGGTCTGGAATGGAGTGTCCTTAAAGACATTGCTGGCTGGCATCCTTTGAAGAAAAAGCTGGAACATTTTGTAGCCATGCCAAGAGATAGATACATAAGAAAAAGCTTGCATTTCAAAACAACAAAACAATGGATTTGCAATACATTTACTAACAGGAAGTGTGTGAAGCACCCTCTCATCTAGGAGGTGGAAGCAGCAGAATGAGCCCTTTTAAGGGCCTGCACCTGGAGCAAGGTGAGTCCTCAGGGATGGAGTCAATCGGTCTCCGGCAAACGTCTCTTTTCTCTTGTGGGGCTCCATGCCTCCGCTATGCTTGCTTCCTTTAGCAGATGTCTATTGCAACCACCTTAGGACAAATATCCAGGATTCAGCTTTTGATGTCACTGTTACATGGTTGAGGCAACAGATTTTTTTTCTATTACTGTGCATCGTACGCACACTGAATTAGGCACACCACACATTTGACTTAAAAGGTAAACCCTGCCCTGAACATTCCTCCCATTATTATGGCAGAGCCATTTTTGGAAACAGAAACCAAACAAGATAATGTCTAGACCAGTCCACAGTTGTAGACAAACCCTTAAAAGCTTTCTATTTGGATCCTAAGTAACCATGAGACTGTGGAACTGAAGGGGTGGCACAGTCTGGCCTGTGGCCTTGACGAGGGAATGCTGGGAGACTGTTTTCCCTGCTTCCCAGGAAGAATGTCATGGCAAGGGGGAGACATATTTGGCCCATACCCTCCAACATTTCTCCAATGAAAATAGGGACATCCTAAGAAAAAGCGGGACATTCTGGGATCAAATCAGAAACCAGGACGGCTTCTGCTAGGAACAACACTTACAAGACCATCCTAAGTACTAGTGCAGGCGTCAGTTTCAGCAGGGGGCCGGTCCAGTCTCTCAGACCTTGTGGGGGGCCGGACTATATTTTGTGGGGGGAATGAATGAATTCCTATGCCCCACAAATAAGCCAGAGACACATTTTAAATGAAATGACACATTCTACTCATGTAAAAACACACTGATTCCCGGACTGTCCACTGGCCAGATTTAGAAGGCGATTGGGCTGGATCTGGCCCCCAGGCCTTAGTTTGCCTACCCATGTACTACTTCCTGAGTTTTCTCCCCCCCCCCTTTTCTTTGTAGATAGTAAGCCTGACATTGCCTTGCTATAAGCCACTCTGGGTACCTTTATCGACTGAAGCATGGGGTGGGGGAATACTTCAAATAAATAAGTGTGTATGTGTGTGATGATTATAGCTACTTGTTCTTCTGGATTGCGGTAGTTTTTATTATCCCCCCCCCCCCTTCTTTCAACAAGAAAACCAAGCTTTAGCAATAAAGAATCATGACTCTTCAAAATTACCTATGATGACAACGACTTAATTTTACTTAAGCCAATGACTGGCATTCCAAAAACAGTTTTTCTCCCGCGGGGTCACACACAGGGCTTCTGCTGACTCAGTAGAATTTTTACTTCCACTGTAAAACAACAACAACAGCAAACCCAGCCACCCTGCATTTCAAAAGTAATTTGCCATGTAGCCTGGAGGGCTGCTATTCTGGGAAACAAACCTGAAGCCCTATTGGGCTCACAGAACTCCACAGTACTTTGGATCATGGCCAATGCCTTGCCCATTGACTCTTGAACACTGAAGACTGAAACAGCGACTCCAGAGGAGAACCCAGAAACTGAGTAGGGATATACCTCTGAGCGCCTGACAAATGCTGGAAAAGATCACGGCCGGTGAGCCCAATGAGGACACCCCAGGAAGCCCGATTACTCTGAAGCCTACTTGCAAGTAGTTTTAAGGAGCAATCTAACTGTAGCATGTGGAGCTGGGAGCACCTGAGTGTCTGACTATAAGTTGAAGCAGCGGGGAGGATGTTTTTCAGGGGCTTTATCCCATTGCAAGGTTGTGGACAGATGGTCTTCTAAAGTAGGGCGAGGCATATTGGTCAGCTGCTGCTGTCAAAGGCATTCATGTGGATACTGGAGACTGACACAGCATGGATGCATCCGAGAATCTTAGATTAGTGGAGTTGTGCAGCCAGCATCACTGTTTGTGTTTGTACCGCTAAATAACACACAAGAGTCGTCTTCTGGGTGTGGTGGAAAGAGGGCAGCATCCCATCCCCCCGCTATTGGTTTGTTTAAGAAAATGTATGTTTTGTTATTTCTAAAGAAACTCAGGGTCACTAAGAAATCCAAACATTACAACAATATTAAAATAACAGTTCTCAGTCCAACCCCAGGCACAAAATCAGAATAGGACTACAAATAAGTCCCCCCCCCCCAAAAAAGCACACAGCCATCAGAACTAATCAAAGATAAATTGGAAGAATAAAATGCCTTTTCAAACAGCCATTTTCACAGCAGCAATGAGGTTCCACAGGGCAGGTGCCACAACAGAAAAGGCTCTGACTGGTTAGTGTAGAGACAATTTACCTGGGAATCGCAGTTGGCAATTTTGAAGAAAGCTGCGTCTTCCCTATCAAGGATGCTTTGGGTATGTGTTTCAGAGGAGCGGGTTAAGAATAGGTTTAAGCCGGCTCCAGTGCACTCCCGCCATTGGAGTTTGAAGACACATACACATGCTATTAGCCACAATTTGTCTGTATCCTGTAGTTTCTTGGGAAACACAGCTGATTGAAGTGTTTCCTCTCAAACCAGCTTCCATCCAGTTTGAAGACGTCAGCCATGGTCAAGCTGGGGTGTGTAACACTGGAGATGACTATTGTGCATGTACAGGTGACAGCTTCCTTGAAGAAGAGTTTGGGGGTGGGTTTGCAGGCTGGGGAAAACAAACAGGGAATGTGCAGGGAAGCAAACCAGGTGACCAGGTAATGGTGTGTAGAACAAGTAAAAATGTGACTTGAAATGCAGCGTTGAGCAAGGGTGACCCCTATATTCTAAGTTGCTAATGTGTACCTAGCCTTGGTCACGGAGTCCTCCGGATGTTATTGGACTACAACTCCCAGGACCCCCGACTACTGGGTATGCTGGCTGGGGCTGATGGGAGCTGGAGTTCAATAACCTCTGGTGGTCCCCAGGTTGGCTACCCATAGACTAGGTGTTGTGGAATATGGGAGCCAGTGTAGTGGTTAAGAGTGTTGGCCTAGAGTGTTAAAATCCCCTCTTATCTATGATGCTCACTGGGTGATTTTGGCCCAGTCACTATTTCTCAGCCGAATCTACTTCACAGGGTTGTTGTGAGGATAATATTTTTTCATTATTATGGAAGGTGGGATCATGTGCACTGCTTTGAACTCCTTGGCGGGAAAGTGGTACAGAACTGTAATGTAGTTATACCTTTGTAAACCAAGAAAACTTTAATAAAATATTATTTTTAAAAAAGAACTGTAATGTAGTAAAATAAACTGTGATTTCAGCAGCCTACACCTAACTATGAATTGAGACCCTCTGAATTTAATGAAACTTTGCCCTTCAAGTCTGTGATCTTTGCATATTTACCTGGATCGTGCCTCCTTGACCACAGAGAAGGATTTACTTTGCAATCAGGCTTTGTGGCCCACATGATTTTGTACCCAGGGGTAGGAAAGCAGCGCAAAGTGTTACAGGCCCTAAATATGTGATATGGTGGGGGACCTGCACCTTGATAGTGAGGCATAAGACCTGCTGCACAATCAGGGACATGGCCCAGCTAAATCCCCCCCCCCCCCGCCCCGCCTATCGCTTCCCAGTAAATCCAAAGTCGTCATGAAACAAACCGTGGAAAGAAAAGACAGAAAGAAAGGCTGAGAGTAATCCTGCCTGCTCGGTCGGTGAGAGAGTGCCCTAATAAATGAATTAGCATCTCAGTAAGGAGATCGCTTTGGGGCTGATATTGATCAGGCCGGGCCTGTGTGTTTGCCTGGGATTGTTTGGGGGGATAATTGAGTGTCAGTCTCTGTCTGTGTCGTCTCGCTGGCGCCTGGCGCTTTCGCGTTTGCTAATTTTCACTAAATGTCTTCTCCTGGTACATCTATATCCCAACCGAGCAGTCAGGCTCCTGCTGGTCAAACCGTCCGTCTGACTAGGCTTTATTGATCATCGGGACGGGAGGAGGAGGGGCGACGGCGGCTGGAAGTGCGCAGAGGAGAAAGGGGGAAACGCTGCTATCTCCCCGCCGGGAAAAGGGATTGATGCGCTTCTTAAACTGCCTCCCGCGATCGCCTCTTTGCAGCCCTGTCTGCAGGCTCCTAGAGCCAGCTCGCTTGCCCCAGTCTGCTTTTGTACACACACACCGCAAACATGTCCGGCTTCTAGGCTCTTAAGATTTGGGGCCGGTCCCTCTTTCCTGTCCCGGCTACACCGTGCGCGCGATTTGGACCCGGGATCGGATTGCTGTGGTGCAAGTGGGTGCTAAGAGTTTATTTCCTTCCTCCTTCCTTTTAGCACCAAGTTTGGAAGAGGAATGCCTTTTTTAAAAAAGAGGGGGGGAACCACCCTTCAGAGCCCGCCCCTCCCGGATCCCCAGAAGTTCATTTGGCTTAATTACATTTCCCCCCCATGTTTGCGCTACTAATTACACCGCCGCTCAAGCCGGGGAGAAAGTGAAGCGGAGCTGCTGGCGCTGCAGGACGCATCCTACCTTCTGCCCCTTCCCGCTGCTTTGAGTGACGCGGCGCCGCCGCCTATGGGAGCCGTGCTGGAGGGGAGCGAGGGGCGGGCCGGGGGCGGGCCAAGGCGGGTCAGGCGGCGGGGCGGGAGCATTATTTACAGAGCGAGCGCGGGGCGCCCAGAGAGCGGAGCCGGGCTGGTGGCTCGTCCTGCGCGCTGAGGTGGGAGCGCCCTGGAGCGAGGCTTCGGATGCGGCTGCAGCAGGGCTCGGGGCGCGCCTGAGAGAGGCTTACGGCGCCAGGAGCCGGTCGAGGCCGAGAGCGGGTCGCGCAGGGCAGCCCGCGGCGGGGTCCATGCGCTGTGCCCGGCCGGGGCATTGCCTTGCAGCGTTGCAAGGGGACGAGAGCCCTGGAGGGAGCGCGGAGACTCGACTCGGGCGGTGGCGGCGAGGCCCGTGCGGGGAGGGTTAAATGGATCGCCACTCCAGCTTCATCTTCGTGTGGCTGCAACTGGAGCTGTGCGCCATGGCCATCCTGCTAACGAAAGGTGAGTCCGGCTCGCTAGAGGGGCTCCTTCCCGATCCTGGGGGGGGGAGACTTTTTAAGTTCCCGGCGGTCTTGCCGGAGATCGTGTCGGTCGGTAGGCAGAAGGAAAGAGAAGGCAAAAGCCGCGCGCTGAGCACACAAAACAAACGAACAAGGCAAGCGATGGACTCGGCGTTGGTAGTGCTAACGGGACGCCGCTATTTTGACAGGGGGGCAGTCCCACGGGAACGTGCAGTCCGGTCCTTCGCGCGTCTCCTCGGAAGCAAGGCGCACGGACCTGATGGTACTTATTCCCAAAGAAGAGGAAATAGGCTAACGTAAAACTAGCGCCACTTAACATACTGCAGTGTACGTGCTGTCCTGTGCATGGTTATTCAGAGGCAAGCCCCATTTGTGTTCAGTAGAAAAGCATGACTAGTATTGCACCCGAACTCAGTGGGGCTCGCTTCCAAGTCAACACGCGCAGGACCGCATTATGGGCTCTTTTTGGCGCAAGCAGCTCCCCTCTCTAAATCCAGCCCGGTTCACGAAACCTCCCATCCTTTTGAGATGCCTTATTTAATGCATTTCGATCCTTCGGCAGCTTTCAGATTTTTTTTGCCCTAAAAAGAGCGGGGGGATCAAAACAAAATACGATGAAATACTGTTTCGAAGCGTGTGTGTGTAACCTATCCTAGTCCCCGGAATGAAGACAACCCCTCGAAGAGGGAGGCGAGGGCCCGGGGTTGTTTTGCAGATCAACGTGGTGGGCTGGCGAGCGCTGGTGCGTGTTGACAACCGTACAAAGGCTTAACGTGAGGATTGTCGCCCTGGGGGAAGCCTTTGAAGAGCTGCTGCGAGGCTTCCTGTAGGGTCAGGGGGAGGGCTGCTGGAGGAGACGGGGCGGGTACTCGGGAGCACCCGAAGGCTTTCTCCCGAAGAGAGACGGGCCTTGGCTGGGCGGGCGATGCAGGAGCGCGCGACCTGCGGAAGGGGGCGCTACTGTCGTCCTCTGGGCTGGCGGCGGCGGCACCCAGGAGAGGCTCGGCCTCGCCTTCGAAGCGAAACCGAGCGGGATTTAAAACTTGCAAGGAGGCGCGTTCCAAGCTGGGGCTGATCCGTAGCAACTCCCGCCCTGGGTGGCCGGGGGTGAAGCCCGACTGCGCCCAGCCTCGCGCGTAACCCCGGCTGCGGGCCTCTTCCAATTCCCTCGCCAAAGACGCTGCAGCAGCCGCCCCGTCGGGGTTGCAGTGGCTCGCCCAGCTGCCTCCCTCCCGCTAGCCCCCCTTGCGACGCGCTCCGGAGGGACGCCGTCGGTGGCGGATGCGCGTTGGAAGTGCTGTGCGCACGCAGCAGCCATTCCAGGGGGTTGCATTTGGGGGAGCAGCCTGGTGCGGTCTCAAGCCCCGGCTTTTATTTCCTTTCCCCAGGCTGGGGCGTGAAACCTGGGGGTGACGTCGGGGCCGGCTTCGGGTGCCCGTTTGCTCTGCTAGAAGCAAGAGCGGGCTTAGCTTTCTTTTGGTGGGGTTGCCGCCCGTCGGAGGTGGCTTGGGGGGGGGGGGCGGCGGCGGCAGCAGCTCCCAGCCAGCGAGGCAAGCCCGGTAGCCATTTCCCCGGGGCAACTGCCCTTCCCTTGCCCGACCGGGGCTTCTCCTGCTGCTGCTCCCGCTGCTCTCCCCTCCTGCGGCTGGCGAGCTCCGTGCGCCCGGCCCGGCGCGGCCTTTGAAGCGCTCTGCCAAGGCTTTGTGAGCGTGTCATGTTTCCTCCTGGGCCGAGCTTCGCAGGCCAGAACAAGCTCGCCTGTTCTTGGAAGTGGCGTTGCTTGGGTTTCCTTCCCCTTTCCCCGCCCCCCGCCAGAGCCTTGCCCCGCTTCATTGAGGGAAGTCAGACCTTAGGGGCAAGCGGTTGTCAAAATGTTTTTGTTAGCTTGTCTTTAATGAACTTCTGAACGTCTCCAGCCCACACCCACCCACTCCCTCTCCCTCTCCCAGCTCCAGAAAGCAGCGCTGGCCCAAGGCAAGCTTTACCTGTTTGCGGCTTTACCTGTTGATAAGGTAAAATTGGAAAGAGACCCGACTGTATGCCCTCCCTTATCCCTCGTGGCATGAGGAGAAATCCAGCCCATGCAAGTAAGGGACTTGAAAGAAGTTTGCTCCTGCAAAGCGGCAACAACCAAAATTGTGTTCAGGCTGTGTGATCCTGTGTGATCCTTCAATTTACAGATGAGGTTTACTTCTGAGTAAACATGTGCAGGATTGGGCTGTGCACCCCTGACTGTGAGAGGTGACCCCACTAGTATGAGATGTGAACTGTTAAGCATCTTGCTGCAAATATTTGAAACTTCCTGTGTGTGTGTGTGTGTGTGTGTGTGTGTGTGTGTGAGCTCACACAATCCACACTCTTCTCCCCTCCTTGCCACTTTAAAGAATAAAAACTTAACTGGGGGGAGGGAGAGGAGGGAATGGGAGAGTTGATGTCTCCCTATAATTGCCACGTTTCACAGAGAGGAGGTTAAAGGATAAGCTAGCACAGTGCTGATGTGCTACAGTATTTATTTATTTTGGAAAGAAGGGTGTAATTAACCCCAAATAACAGCCCTTGCAGCAAGCAGAGGGAAGTCTTCTGGCCCCATCAAAGAGGGGCAGAGAAGGGAGTGACTGAGAGTAATGTGCAGTTGCAGATACTGAAACTATGCGCCTGATAATGATATAATTAGGGGATCACAGACTTCTGGCTGCTGTCGACTTCAAAAGCTTTCGGAGAAGCCTGCAGTCTCTCCTGTAGCCACCTTGACTAAAAGCAGACATTTTTCTTTAATAGCTACATACAGTAACAAGAAAGAGGAGGGGAACAGAAAGGGCATTGTTCACTGTTTGAAAATACCAAATACCCTCCCTGGCCTTTTCCATAGCTCAGGAAGAAACTTTATGAATTGACAGAAATAAAAGGTTTGTTCCCCCCCTTCAAAAATACGATAACACAAAAATGCCATTCTCTTCTGCTGAGGGGGAGGTGGTGGAATGTGTCTCTAATTAAAATGGAGTTGTAATAACCCAATGACTAGTCCATCATGTTTTGTTTATGAGACTGTGCTTGGTCAGGAAAAGAGGATTGTATGAACGATTGAAACAAACTTTTTCTCTCTTGTGATGCTCTCTTAAGACTGGAGTGGGAAAGGACTAACTTATTGATTTCCCCTTTCCCCACCCCCAAAAAGAGTGTTTTGTGTTTATCCATAACTTGTTTCAGTGAAAGCTGCTCAGCCCTCGGACTTGACTTGCTGGACAATAGTTGCTTAAATGGCATTTGCTTTCAAAAAGGGGACTTAGGAAGTTACATGATTGGTGGCGGCGGAACAGAAGTCCTTAAAGGAAAGAGAAGCGCCTTCTGTAAATCTAAGAACATTGGACTTCTGGGCCCAACTGCTTGAAGAATGCGAATGTCGCCTTCTTGGTGACATGTAACACATCCCATATTATTTTTTGAATCTTGCTCTAGTTACCTGTTTTGGTGGAGAACCTCAAGGGACTCCCAAAAATGCAAACACTTATTTCATCTCTGTGATGAAAGACTTTCAAGCAACTGAATAAGGGAAATGCTTTCTGTCAAACTAGTTCTCTGAATGTTTAAGCAAGCTTTTGAACTGCATGTATTCTTTGGCAGGCTTGGGCTTCAGATCTTGCTTCACACATTTACACAAATGAGGGGCAAGCTTGTTTACATACGGGCACTGTGTCATTTGGCTTTGATTAAGCAGTTTATTAAAATGTAATGGCATTCTAGGGAAGGCTGAACTTAGGATAGTCTGGAAGGCGAGCCCTGCAGAACTGTATGTATGTGTAAATGTGTTTGTAATTCATATCTTAAGCATAAGCTGGGACATAGTATATATATAGTGCAATATGACCTGGGTGCTAAAAATTAATCTCCGGGTACCTATGTACCTTAAATATAACTCTTAATTTGGCAGAAGGAAGTTATGATTTTAAGGGCTTCGCAGTTCTCTTGTGGCTGAATCCCACCCCCCCTTTTTTCTAAAATAAGTGCTATTCATCACTGTGGTTGTTAATACACTTCCTCCAGTAGTTTCTGAAGCTGAGAGACAGATCCAGCTTGCCTCCCAGCTTCCTTCCATTCTCTGAACTGATGGAACAGATCTGAGCTGAAACGTCGAGAAGACAGTACAGTTTTTCTGTATAGTAAAATGAATGCATTTCTGAAGAATGTAAAATGAATATGTTTTTTAAAGCACTTCCTTCAGAAATTTTTGTGGTTTCCTGTGCGTTTTTTTGTTCCATACAAACAGTAGAGGATTTTCAGTCCAAATGTTTACCCTTTTTGACCACATGATGGATTGGGGAGTGGGGGGGAGGGAGGTGGTGGAAGGAGGGTTCAATCTTGCCACCTCCCGCATTTATGAGCTTTCATATAAGTTGAAAGGGGTTGATTTTGGCAAGCAAGACACTCTGATTGTAAACTAAAGATTTCCTGTTTTTTAATAAAAACTAAAAAGATATTTTGCATGAGAAGACGATGCTGTGAGAAGCCAGATGCTTGGCGCACATGCGATGTGTGACTATTGTCATTATGTCCTGTTTCGTGAGTTTCCCAGGGGCTACTTTTGGAAATGAAATGCTGGGTTAGATGGACCCAACAAAGCAATCCTTGTGTTAAGAATTAACTTAAATAAAAATGCATGCATGATTTTAGTACATAATTTCATAAGGTGTTGGCTAAAGCTCTTAAATACTGGCACCGTGCCAAAAGGCAGTAAACAATTTCAACCACTTTGATTAATTCTGCCAGGCGTAAATATTTGAAGTGCGCTTTTGACTTTGCTATATGCTGACGTATGCAATGTAAGTTTCGTTTTAGAGCAGAGATGGAGAACCAGTTGCAGTAGCTTCAGTTTCCATATAAGCCAAAGTCAGCATAGCCCAATGGCTGGGCATAAATGGATGTCCAGCAACATCTGAATGGCCACAGAGTTTTCAATCTTGGTTTATAATAACTAGTATTAAAGGTAATGTAAAGGACAAGTACCTGCAGATTTGCAAAGATGCTAAATGGGGAGTCATTGCTGCCCAAAGACCTGGAGATGAGCTGGTATGTGATAAGTGGCCAGTTTACAGATTTTTGCCTATGGAACATTGCTTCATAAGGAATAAGCATCTACTGCTTCAGTTGCTGCAGGGGTGACTTGTTCCACTGCAGCTGAATTGCTGGTGGTTCTGTAGGTGGGGCAGAACCATCCAGCTTGCAGTTTTTGATGGGAACTCTTACAACTTTGTGCCTACTCAAGGTGCACACGGATGCTGTCTTCAGTTTTGCATACGAGGTTATGCCCCTCTCCAAAGTTCTTTGGCTAAGTAAGTTAAAGCCCACCTACACATGGCAGCTCCTCCCACGAGGTGGCAATTTCGGACGGATTCTATGCAACACCATCCTCCCCACAGGGACTCCGATTTGTCATGCCTGCTATGGGGATCTTGTACATTGTGCAGAGCAAAAGCCAGGAATGAGGTAGATCTCTGGATGGTCTGCAGAAAATCTGGAAGGGCTTTCATGTCTCGGTGGTTTGGCAAAATTGTCAGGAAAATTATTTTTGTACCATGATTGGCCATGTCCTGTTTGCTTATATATCTCCCCTGGAGATGCTTGCCTGTACAACAGGAGTATTAATTGATTGCCTTTTCCCATGGCTGTGTGCAGCTCTGTTGACCAGTTCTATAGAGACCTGTGTTGGAATCCTTGATCTATAGCAGAGATAGTCATCGTGATGCCCTCGAGATGTTTTTGGACTACAACACTCATCAGCCACAGCCAGTATAGGCACTGCACTTATCATGGATGATGGGAGGTGTAGTCCAGCAAACCTCTGGAGGGCTCCGTCTCCAAGCCTGCTTTCAAAAGAGACACTTATTTTGTTTGTTACTCACCCATCTTAATGCCAGTATTGAGGATAAAGGTAAAGGGACCCCTGACCATTAGGTCCAGTCGTGGCCGACTCTGGGGTTGCGGTGCTCATCTCATTTTATTGGCCGAGGGAGCCGGCATACAGCTTCCGGTAATGAGGCCAGCATGACTAAGCTGCTTCTGGCGAACCAGAGCAGCGCACGGAAATGCCATTTACCTTCCCGCCAGTACCTATTTGTCTACTTGCACTTTGACGTACTTTCGAACTGCTAGGTGGGCAGGAGCAGGGACCGAGCAACGGGAGCTCATCCCGTCACAGGGATTCGAACCGCCGACCTTCTGATCAGCAAGTCCTAGGCTCTGTGGTTTAACCCACAGCGCCACCTGCGTCCCTAGTATTGAGGATACAGGGTATCTAAATCCTTACTGATTTGCTGCAGACTAACAAGCTTGCCACTTTACTTTTGTTGCAGGTGAAATTAGATGCTACTGTGATGCTGCACACTGTGTTGCAACAGGCTATATGTGCAAATCTGAGCTCAACGCTTGCTTCTCTAGACTGCTTGACCCT
Source organism: Podarcis muralis (assembly GCF_964188315.1). NCBI lineage: Eukaryota > Metazoa > Chordata > Lepidosauria > Squamata > Lacertidae > Podarcis > Podarcis muralis. The sequence goes on along the minus strand of NC_135666.1, from coordinate 21,016,329 downwards.
CAGAACAGCCATTCCCCACTTACTCATGGCTGCTTGGACTCTCTTGCAAGCACATCGGACATCTGTCAAGCTAAACAGGCCCAAAACCACTCTGGAACTGCCATTCCTACATTGGAGTGTTGTCACGAAGATATGTGCAACTACAGAGGGCTGTACGATGTTCTCTCTCCTTCCAGAGGGGAGCCTTCGGGTAAGTCGTGCTCTCGTCTGATACATAAGTTTGCTTGCAACAGGCAAGACCTTGTTTTGTCTGCTAATGATTTTGGTCTTTTAATACAACTAGGTACGCTGGAGTGGGAGGCATGTGGCTAGACAGATCTCTGCCAAATATCTTTGTATCTGCATTAGCATGAGGCACAAAGTTTGCTCCTTTTCAAGCAGGCCTGGCATCTTGCCTGGGAAAACTTGTTCAGGGAGGGGCACTACTTTAAGAAACCTAATTGTGCCCAATTTAGTCAGGGGAAAATAAAACTATTAGAATGTGCAAATGAACTTTATGGAAGCCTGTTAAGTTTTAATGAAAACATGCACACAGCTTTTAATTTAAATCTGCTGCTTTGTTACTTCGCGTACACGAAGGTGAAATCATCAAGTCAACCAGAATAAAGTCCCAACGTCTTTTCCCACAGCCGGGTGAAGTTAGTTATTTAAAAGTATGCAAATAATTCATCTGACTCAACAAACTTTGGTGTTGCAATTTCACTTATGCCCTGCAGGTCATGGAAGTAAAATAAAAATAAATCTCTCCATCACTGGGTGTATCCATTTAATTGAATTGATGTGCCTGGTGTACTCATAACACTGAAGTTGATGTTTCCTTGCATGGAAGGCTTGTGGTCCTTGGGATGTTGGATTACAAATCCCATCAACCCCACCCAGCTTGACCATTGGGCCGAGATGATGGGAGTTGTAGTCCACTGTTAGGGGAGGACACAGCTTCCCCATTCCTATAGTAAAGCTTAGCCAAATGTCCAAAATCAATACTTTGCAGGGGGTGGGGACCATCTGGCTGCTTTGTGTACATGGGGTGCTGCAATTGTTTTGTATTTGCTTCCATAATGATAGTCACTAGTACAGCAAAACCAAATGCCTGCTATGATAGTCCTTTTTTGTGTGGCTTGCTAAAGCACCTCACAACTCTTATCTTTGCAATCGTGTGAAAAGAAGAGATAGCAACTTGCCCCATGGCTCACCTTGTAAATTGCAGAACTGAAATTTCCATGTGCTTTGGAACAAACCAGGATTTGCCTCTGCAGACACAGAGCAAATAGTTTCATTCTGGTCCTATCTCCTTGGTGTTTGTCCCTATTCCGGATAAATGCATTGCAATATTTCATTACATTTTTTGTGTACCTAAACATGTACTACGTACAGAAGTGTAGAGCTGCTGAACTGAAAGCTGGGTCCCTCATGTCCATATATAGCACCATATTGACCTTCGTTTTTCTTTGGTGGTATGTGAACATCTAAGGCAGGGGTCAGCAACCTTTTTCAGCTGTGGGCCGGTCCACTGTCCCTCAGACCTTGTGGGGGGCCGGACTATATTTAGAAAAAAATAATGAACCAATTCCTATGTTCCACAAATAACCCAGAGATGCATTTTAAATAAAAGCACACATTCTACTCATGTAAAAACATGCTGATTCCCGGACTATCCATGGGCCAGATTTAGAATCCGGCCCCCGGGCCTTAGGTTGCCTTCCCCTGACCTAAGGCCATGGAAATGCCCTCCTGTCTGGTGCACACTGGTTCCAAATACAGTGGTAATTTGTAACAAGGGTTAACACTGGTGATGTCACATTACTGCATAACCCTGGGCTGGGGTACCCGTGACCCTCTGTATGTTGCTGGATTACAACCCCTACCACCCTGGCCCTTGACCTGGGGCTGATGGGAGCTGGGAGTTCAACAATGTCTGGAGAGCAATAGGGTTTTCTGGATTCAGCGTAGCCTAAGCAAATAGCAGAGTTTCTCTAGAATTGGCAAGCTTTGGGTCGGCGCTGTGGGTTAAACCACAGAGCCTAGGACTTGCCGATCAAAAGGTCAGCGATTCAAATCACCGCGATGGGGTGAGCTCCCGTTGCTCGGTCCCTGCTCCTGCCAACCTAGCAGTTCGAAAGCACGTCAAAGTGCAAGTAGATAAATAGGTACCACTCTGGTGGGAAGGTAAACGGCGTTTCTTTGCGCTGCTCTGGTTCGCCAAAAGCGGCTTAGTCATGCTGGCCACATGACCCGGAAGCTGTAGCCAGTAAAGCGAGATGAGCGCCGCAACCCCAGAGTCGGCCACGACTGGACCTAATGGTCAGGGGTCCCTTTACCTTTTACAAGTTAGGGAGAAAAATGTAGGGGGCACCCCTCTTTGAAATGAGCAGACCTTTCCCCCTTCCATCACCTGAGAGGGTAGTCTTAAAAAGAAAGGGGCTTCCAGTTTTTGTGGTTGAAACACAGGCTTTGGCATGTGGCGTGGAAGGGACCTTTCTGAACACCATCCCTCTCTCCTCTCTTGCAGGACAAGGGAGCAGATACCAGCATGAGGGCAGCAGAAACCTCATCACGAAGGTCCAGGAGCTGACCTCCTCCAAAGAACTGTGGTTCCGGGCAGCTGTCATTGCCGTCCCCATCGCTGGCGGGCTGATCCTGGTGCTCCTCATCATGCTAGCTCTGCGCATGCTCAGGAGCGAGAACAAAAGACTGCAAGACCAGCGGCAGCAGATGCTGTCCCGATTGCACTACAGCTTCCACGGGCATCATTCCAAAAAGGGACAGGTGGCCAAGCTAGACTTGGAGTGCATGGTGCCAGTCACAGGGCACGAGAACTGCTGCATGACCTGCGAGAAGATGAGGCAGCCGGACCTGGGCAGTGACAAAATACTCTCACTAGTCCACTGGGGAATGTATGGCGGGCATGGAAAGCTGGAATTTGTGTGATTACGTCGCCTTTTGGTCTTTTTCTATATATATATATAAAACTATATTTTAAAATTTTGTTCTTTAACATTGCTAGGAAAACTTTTCCAAGGCCTTTGGGTTCTGCTGGACAGGAGCACTTTATACAGGGAAAGCCTACAGTCATTAATCGTGTTTTTTTTTTTTAAGAAAACAAAGGACCTCTGCAGATTGAACCTTGGATATATGTCTTCTGAAGGATCCCAAAAGTTACCTTATTTGCACAGAGTAAATACATTCAAATGTATTGTTTGCTTTAAAGTTATGAAAGCAAAAAACCGAGAAGTTGTACACACTGTTACCAGGGTTGTCTGAGCTGTAGGGAGGTGGAAATTTTGAGTTAATACTATTAAATTGTATGCAAGTTCTGATGTAAAGATTTTTAAAATATATATAATTATATATATATATATTTGTCTGAAACCTATTTTGTGGTTTTGTGTAAGAAGCACTAAGTCCCTTCTAGTAGAAGCACTACATAAAGTGTTAACTGTAGAGTTTCCTTTAGTGATTAGTCAGGTTCATGTAAGTGAACTCTGGTGTTCATCCAGGTAAATTCACATAACCTGAATTTGCTGCCTTCCCTTGCTAGCTTTTTCAATGCTTCAGTTTTCCAGACAGGAGAAAAACATATTTCATGCCCTTTTGCTCTAAAGGCAAATAACATCCTAGCTGTTTCTGATATTTGTGGTCCAGCTACAGCCTCTGTATCATGCAGATTCTAATCTTCCCCTAGGCAGCATGGAACAGAACAATCGGCCAACTTGTGTCTTCTTGGAGTCTAAAATATCCCAGGTATATTCTGGGATCGGTTAGCAGGAAGGGCTGGGTTGTACAGTGGTTGGAGAAGGTTGAAGTTGACCTAGCTTCAAATCCCTGTTTGGTAATGAAGCTCCATGGGTGACCCTTTGGCCTGACACACTTCCATAGGTTAAAATAGCAAGCAGGGGGGGAAACAAACACCTATATGTCACCTTGAGCTCCTTGGACGATAGGTGAGATACAAATAAACGACAACGCATGAAAGATTTATTCGGCAGACAGATGGGCAGCAGTCCTTCATGCCTCCCCCAAGTATGAATGATATAACAATGCACTAACATCATTGTGAAATATCTGTGGATGCTCCTTACAATTCTTTCTCAAGCATGACCAAAACTGTTTACCTGCCTTGATTATGTTTTGCTAGGGCAACCATTATCTGCAGGTGCGGGATTTGACTTGCTGGCCATTAATTATAACCTAGCCCTGTATGCAGAAAACTAGGAGGTCAGGGGAAAGTGTTCAGCTTAGCTTTCCTGATAGTTTTGTTTCAGTGGGGATTCTCTTCTCTGCCGCACCAAATGAGGAGTGTTTTAAAAGGTGTTCTGTCTTTCCAGTGCGTTGCCCAAAGTGGTACATGCTCTGACCAGTTTTCCGTCTTGATCTGACTATATGTATTCTACATGGCTCCCACTTGCCTGTCTTGGTACTAATTCCTGCTGACTTCAGTGGGACATAGTCCCAGGTAAGCATGCATAAGACTGCTGTCTTAGTCTCTCCTGCCGGTGCTGTTTCAACATTGGTATCGGTGGAATACTAAATATGGGATGGGTTGAGGCTGCAATGGAAGAACATCAAAACAATCTTATATCTTCTGGAAAGTCTAAATGTACAGTGGCCTGGGGAAGTGAAGTCTCCCTCTACCAAAACTTAACCTCGGTTAAGTACTCAATTCGTTCTGGAGGTCTGTTCTTAACCTGAAGCACCACTTTAGCTAATGGGGCCTCCAGCTGCCGCCGCGCCACTGCAGCACGATTTCTGTTCTCATCCTGAAGCAAAGTTCTTAACCCGAGGTAATATTTTTGGGTTAGCGGAGTCTGTAACCTGAAGCATATGTAACCTGAAGTGTATGTAACCCGAGGTACCACTGTACTGGATGGTAGGCCTGGCAATACGAATTTTTGATAAACAAGAGAGCTGTTTTTACTTGCTCCCGTTTGCTAATGTGGGAAGTAGCTGAATGGGCACGATCCAGACAATTGTGCTTGTCCCGCTGCAGTCAATGGGACTTTTAAAGCAGCACTAATGTTTGGTGTTCAGGGGGAGCCTGCCCACCCCAAATATGTTTTGCGAGCATTCAGAGGTTGCGATAACCCCAGTTTATTGCTCTTGATGTGGTATAAACCACAGACAACGCATGATTTTTCATATCCATAAGTATAGGAAGAGATCAACCAGATTTTTTTTGGGGGGGGGATAAAGACCAGTACCTGAAATGTCTTGGCTTACACTTCTCTACATGTTTACTTCAGAGTAAGCTCTATTGAGAACACTGGGACTGGCTTCAGAATTATCAGAGAAGAATGGGCTGCATGTCTCTCATTTCTTCCTTGTTTCTGATCTCCAAGCCCCCCCCCCCTTCTCTCCAGCTTTTCTTGTGTCCTACTGATTCCAGTCTCTCCTCTTGACTCCTGCTTAACTGATTCTTTTAAAAAGCCCTCACACCACAGGGGGGTTGACCTTCCGAAATACCAAATGTGTCTGCTTTGGAAAGAGCCCTCCTCCAAAGAGCCCGTAAATCTGGTTTCAATATTGGGTGATTACAGGCTGAGCAGGGAGCTTGAAAGTAACCAGCCTCCTCTGGTAGCTCAGGCACTGGGCAGGCTTATCTGGGTGGCAAATCGGGGGCTTGCTAGCTATCTTACTTCTTCCACTGTTTACAGCTGCCAAAGCCAATAAATTCAGTCCAGATTAATTCACATGTAACGAAGATCAGAATCCAACTCAAGAGGCTCAGTCAGCAGCAGAAAGTCTTTGCTTTCCCTTGCTTTAGGGCAAAGAGCAAGGAAGCTCTTCTCCCCCCCCACCCTTTGATTTTGCCTTGCATACTAGCCTCCTTTTGGAGGCTTCTAAAAGCAAACCTATTGGTCTCCAAAGCAGAACCCAAGCAGCAATTTTATTAGAAAGATGAATATATCCTAATTACACTAGCAAATGTGTTTTTTCCTCTTACAGTGGTACCTCGGGTTACATACACTTCAGGTTACATATGCTTCAGGTTACAGGTTACAGAAATAGTGCTTCAGGTTAAGAACTTTGCTTCAGGATGAGAACAGAAATTGTGCTCCGGCGGCGCGGCAGCAGCAGGAGGCCCCATTAGCTAAAGTGGTGCATCAGGTTAAGAACAGTTTCAGGTTAAGAACGGGCCTCTGGAACGAATTAAGTACTTAACCCGAGGTACCACTGTATTTGTATCCACCTCTAAAAACTTTCTCCATAGCAACTCCCAAGTGTGTGTGTGCACGCTCACACTTTGAGAGTTTGTTTTTCACAACCAAGCCCTATATACATTTTAGGAAAAATGCACATGTATGCCACTGGACATGAAGATGCATTTGCTTTCCATTAGGTATGTGTGTAAGAGACAGACTCTATTGGAGGTAGGTAACCTTAGCCACCTAGATGTTGTCAGACTGCGGCTCTTGCCATCCCTGACCACTGGCTTTGAGTTCAGCAATATCTGGAGGGCTGCAGGTTCGCCATAGATACCGTCTGTCATCCATTCACAGACTGGCTCTTAGATGAATACTGACAAGGACTAAATAATATATTGAAAGTATGCAAATGGCCAAACAGATTTAACATGGTTTAGCTAAACATTTCAGCTTCCACCTTACTCAATAACAACTGGGATTTCAAATGAATGCTCTGGGAGCCAAGATAACACCCTCACATTCAGGATCAATGAATTCTAGGGAGTGGTGTGAGCAAAACAGACTTATACTAAGAAAAACCAAAGAGTAGACATAAATGAAGGGTAAGTTTCCAGATTGGGTTCATTGGCTGCTAGGATCTTGAGCCTAGACCCAAAAGGTCTCTTCCTAATATCCACAGGTTTGATGGTTGCTTGAAAGGAAATATTAGAAACATGACTCTGCCTTCCTCACTGACCGGATTTACGTATAAGCTAAACAAGCTATAGCTTATTTAAAGGGAAAAAACAATGTACATTTCCAAAATAGAAGTTCAACAATTACTTTGATAAAATACATATTTTGTTGTGTGCAAATGACTTTAGATACCTATTAGGCCCATATATTACAAAATACAGCGACAATTTGTTCTTGACAAAGGATAGCTGGACATATAAAGGGCCCCATTACCTTCATTATCTTAGGGCCTCATCAAACCTAAATCTAGCCCTGCTGACCATTGACCAGCCTGGCTATAAACTATTCCATACCAGACCTAGATCATTTGCCTGGGCAACAGTCAGAATTAGACCTTGTGTGGCACAATCCAAAATTTTCCCTTGCAGCCTCCAGCCTGCTTGTGTCCCTCCTCCCTTTTTGCCCTCTTTGTTTTGTGGCTGGTGAGTGACTGGTCACATCCACAGCATGTATCTCATGCACATTACTTCCCCGAAAGAATCCTGGGAACTAGTTTTTTAAAGGCACTAGGGAATTGTAGCTCTGTGAGGGCTATAGCATGGAATGTGGTGGTGCTGTCAGGGTAGGATTTGAGAATGGGGGGGAGGGGAGAGACAGTTCCCAGCTGCATAGGTACCTATAGCTTGGCTACCTATAGCTAAGTGTTGACCCTAAAGCATTAATGAATATCCTTCCTCTTAAGCATACTAGGTAAAAGTAAAGGTACCCCTGACCGTTAGGTCCAGTCGCGGACAACTCTGGGGTTGTGGTCTCCTCTCACTTTACTGGCCAAGGGAGCCGGCGTTTGTCTGCAGACAGCTTCTGGGTCATGTGGCCAGCATGACTAAGCCACTTCTGGCAAACCAGAGCAGCACATGGAAAAGCCGTTTACCTTCCCACCGGAGCAGTACCTATTTATCTACTTGCACTTTGACATGCTTTCGAACTGCTAGGTTGGCAAGAGCAGGGACCGAGCAACAGGAGCTCACCCCGCTGTGGGGATTCGAACCGCCAACCTGATCGGCAAGCCCTGGGCTCTGTGGTTTAGACCACAGTGCCACCCCTGTACTATACTGTTATTAAGCATACTATACTGTGCTTCATAAGAGTGAGCATATAAATAGTGAAATATAAACAAATGTACAAGGCAGAAGGATTCTTTTACTGGTTAAACAAATGTTAAATTCCACAAAACTTCAAATCTTAGGCTGTGAATGCAATATACTTTCAAAGCATATTGAAAGCAGTTTTCTTTGCAACCCAGTCAGATAAGTGGCATATTAATAAATAAAAAATCTTCTTCTTCTCCCCCCCCCCCAATGTTTCTGGGCGCTGTTTTTTTTTAAGTTTTTTTAATAGTTTTCCAATATACCCCCAATAACAGCCAAATTATAACAATTAATTCCCAAATTATACAATTATCAAAATGCCAATCAACTTCCAATTAATACATTTGAGTTAAAGTGGCTCCCAACATGGTGGTTTGGGTGCATTTCCGATCTTAGATCCCTACGTTCTGTAATCTTAATGTCAGTTACATTTCAGTTATAATGATAATCTGTGCTTTTTTCTGGGGGGTACACATACCCCTAAACATTTTGTGAATCTAGGTTTGGCCTCATTGAGGGGCAGTATTTTAATCTGAGTAGGAAAATGAGAGTACCCCCAAACATATTTTTTTTAAGGAAAAAAAGCACTGATGATCATCCCTTAGTCCACAGCTACATAATTAATGATTTCCATTCGTGATGTTACAATATATAAATTTATAAAGCTTCAGGTGAGGAACTCAAACTATTATCTTTATTCTGCCCTGTGTGTGAAAACTGTTATGTCCATGGAGATTCCTTCTGTCATGTATGGCATTTGTCTTTTTTACTTATCAGCTGTTTTCTCCCATCGTGGCTTGGGGCAGAACTAAATCTCAAAGTTTCTCAGAGGTCTTACCTCTCCGTCCCTTCCTTTGATGTCTCAGAACAGGCAACAGTCTGCTAGAAACCATTCTGCCTCACTAGTAAAACATGTCACAGATCTTCGCCATTTCCCCCTTAGCCTAGGAAAAGGTGAGCAGTTTTCAAACACACTCCTTTCCAACTCCCAGAATCTCTGCAACATTCTTATCACAGCCCCCAAGTTCTTTTCCTTCCAGCAAGAGATTTATGGCCCAATTAAACTTTATATTAGGTTACATTCCGTCAGTAGCACACACAAATCTTAGTCTCTTTTTCCTTGTCTTCCAACATAGTCATACTTAAGCTTCCCCTCCCCCTCCTTTCAGATCACACCGTTTCCATTTTTGCTTGTTAATATCAATATTACTCCAATGTGCCTTCCTCACTTGTAAATATATTTTTATCTTATATTTTGGAGAGGGTTGCTGATTCATGAATATATAAAAGAAGCTTAGAATAAACAAACCGTGGGCTTCCCTCTCCCCAACCAACTCTCACACCAAATAAAATTTTATCTCAATTCAAACCTTTGATCCATGTAGCTGGTATATTCCGCAGGATATTGCTGCAACCCTTTCCCATCACATGCCGGTACTTTAAATCCAATTAAAGATCCAATTCAACGGAGAACACCTGCTTCTTAATGGTGGCATTGGAGGGTTTTTGTCCGGCAAAGTGCTTTTGCATTCTGCGCCTCCCTCATTCCATGCCAGAGCGAGAGCCAGGTACCAAGACAAACTGCGGGTGAAGCCCATTCCCTCCATCCCTGGAGAGAATTTGCAAGGATGGTTTACCCTCTGTCATCCTTGCTTTCTTTCGCCAATGATCTGCTGTTGTTGTGGGGGCTGCCTCCATTAAGGCAGACGGGACCGGAAGCCCCTGTAGTTTACCCCTCACAGAATTAACCATTAGCAGCAACTTAACAAACTACAGGGCCAAGGATGCTCTGAGGGCAAAAGTGTGCTACGAATGTGGTGAAGTGCACTCTGCAAAAGAGGCTTCAACTGTGTGGAGTTACCATTTGCCCAAGGACAGATTCTTGAGGGATCCTTGAGCCTCAGCCTTTGTCTTCTTTTGTTTCACCCTTTATGTATCACCTTATTCTTCCTCTAACCAAGCCACTTGTTCCACTTCCCATCCTCAAAGGCCTTCAATGAATAGAAATTATCAGGCTTCTGGGTTGTTTCTCCCAAAGAGTGGTGCATGGCTACCTTTGGAGAATTGGCTTGTAACCCTAGCTCTTCGTCAAGTCTCTTTCTGTCGCGTGTGGTTACAGATCCACTGCTGCCTAACAGAACTATCCCACAGACACGTAAGACCCCTATATATGAAACACATTTCACCTGCACAACCAGGAAGTGGGAGCTCAAAGTGCATGCAGAGCAGATAAGCAAGGGAAACGTGCCACATAGGAAAAAGTGAAGTCACACCTGTGCAGTCTATGGCCAAATAGCTAAAAGTGAAGATCGTCTAGAAAACAGAAGTCCGCTGGTTTTATATGCTGCAGCAAGAATCATACCAATTTTCCTTCTTGTTTCTGTTCTTGGAACAGGGTGATCTGCTTTTAATCTCTTCCCAGCCATGAGGCTCACTGGGTGACACCTGACCACCCCTCTCTCACACACAGAGCTCCCCCACAGGATTGTTGTATGGGGGAAATTGGGTAACCCCATATCTCCTACTCCTTAGAGGAACGCTGAGGTCCTACCCACAAGTTGGCCATGGTGAGAACAGGATGCTGGACTAGTTTAGGCATCAGCCCTATATCTCACTTGATATATAGATGTGATAAATAAATGCGGACCAAATACAGTCTGTTGTATTTGGAATACAGTACAACAATGAAATAAAGTTAAAACGTTTGGGAAATTTAAAGTGCTGACAGAGTGATATAATTCGCCATGTCCAAATATGTTTTGTGGTATTTAAATGAAGGCAGAATTTGGCCCTCGGACTTCAAGGGCGGTATAAGAAGATTAACTCCCGGAGAACAAAAGAGCTGTTGTCACAAAGAGGCCTTAGTAATGAAAGCCAGCCCAAGAGAATGGATGTGTCTGAGGTAAGCAGAATTCTCACATTATTGAATTTTTGAAATAGTTCCCCTTGAGGCATCAGTGAATTCTCTCTCTTTTTTTTGTCAGGACGCCTGTTCGTATATTATAAGCAGTAGGGCTCTTCTCGCTTTTGGCTATAGGATTTCATTAGGAACAGGGAAGGCTGAATCAACCATTTTATGAGATTCGCATTAAAAAATATATCGAACGCCCCCCCTCCTGCCGCCCCGCAAACAAGCGGGAGAAGGGAAGGAGTCAGCAGATTAAGGTTATCTCTCTAGGGGAGTCTGATGTCTCCAGCAATATGAATCCTGGCTCCCTCCAAATAAACAAACACAGCCTTTTCTTTTGTCTTACTCCTAGACTTTGTTTCCATCTCTCATAATCCCTGTGGGGAAAGCCTGAAGTAAAACAAACAGCAAATAAAAGAAGCAAAGAGAAAGAGGGCCACACTTAAACACACAAAGAAGGGGGGAGAGAGAGAACAATTTTCCAGTCTTGAAATGAAGATGCTTATCCCAGGAGAGGACAGCCCAGGGGGTTAAAACACTTTGCCCCAGCTTTTCAGGAGCAACTAAGGATTACATTGTTTTTCCAGCTTTTAGCAGTGCGGCTTATGACATCGGAGAAGTAGTTGCCATTTTTAAGGAAAAGGCTGTAAGGCAAACAGGCCAGGATGCTAAGGGCTGAATAAGTGGCTCGGCTGGTGTAGCCCAATAGAGCAGGCATAGGCAAACCTGGCCCTCCAGATGTTTTGAGACTACAATTCCCATCATCCTTGACCACTGGTCCTGTTAGCTAGGGATGATGGGAGTTGTAGTCCCAAAGCATCTGGAGGGCAGACTTTGCCTATGCCTGCAACAGAGGGTTGCCAACTCTTGATTTGGGCTGCCTGGGTAGGGCTGGGTGGGTGGAGGTGTGGAACTGAGTGGACTCCACTGGGTCACTGGGTGCAGTTCACTCCGGTTGCTGATTCTGGTCTGTGCTGGGAGTACGTCTGAGCATGGGCTTTAGTGTAAAGGAGAGAGGAACCCTGCAGGGTGGGAAGGGGGAATGAAGACAACCCCACAGCCAGGGTTGACCCAAGGCATTTTGCTGCCTAAGGTGAAGGTGAAGATGGCCCTTTGTTCCACATACAGAAGCCTAAACAGGCAGCGAAAGATTACTTTAACACTGAACAGTGCTCATCTTTCTATCATCTATCTATCTGTCATCTATCTATCATCTATCTATCTATCTGTCACCTATCATCTATCTATCTATCTATCTATCTATCTATCTATCTATCTATCTATCATCTATCTATCTATCATCTATCTATCTATCTATCTATCTATCTATCTATCTATCTATCTATCTCTATCTATCATCTATCTATCTATCTATCATCTATCTATCTATCTATCTATCTATCTATCTATATCATCTATCTATCTATCTATCTATCTATCTATCTATCTATCTATCTATCTATCTATCTATCATCTATCTATCTATCATCTATCTTCTATCTATCTATCTATCATCATCTATCTATCATCTATCTATCATCTATCATCTATATCTATCTATCTATCTATCTATCTATCTATCTATCTATCTATCATCTATCATCTATCTATCTATCTATCTATCTATCTATCTATCTATCTATCTATCTATGTCTGTCTATCTATCTATCTATCTATCTATCTATCTATCTATCTATCTATCATCTATCTATCTATCATCTATCTATCTATCATCATCTATCTATCTATCATCATCTATCTATCTATCATCTATCTATCTATCTATCTATCTATCTATCTATCTATCTATCATCTATCTATCTATCTATCTATCTATCTATCTATCATCTATCTATCTATCTATCTATCTATCTATCTATCTATCTATCTATCATCTATCTATGTATCTATCAGCTATCAGCTATCTATCTCTATCTATCATCTGCTGCATTTTTTCAGTCTTAAAAAGAGCCTCTGCAGCAAGCAACTTACAATAAAGTAACAATAAAACCAAGAGTAAACACCAGGAGCCGAATAAAACAACCAGAGCATAAACAATAGGAGAGACAAAATAATATTCGAACCAAAATCTATAATCTTGTCACAAGATGCAGTGAAACTTAATTTAGACTTCTACAATATACATGCCTTAAATATCAGTTGATTTTCACTGTTTTAAAGGGAATCCTGGATCCAAATCCTATTACTTCAAATCATCACATGTTTTATGAAACAGAGTTGCATTGTCTGACTTCAGTAATCCAAAGTTGTTTCCCCCCGAGACCTATTACATGGTATTTTGAGGGAGAGGCTTAGAAGTGTCAAGAAACTACAGTTTAATGTCATTTATTGATGAATGGCTGAGGCCATATCTGAAAAATGCAGATGCTCCAAAGTTCATGCAGCCCCAAGTACTGTTTACACAAGGCTGACACAGGCATAAAGCGACAAGGTGAAGTGCGTAGTGGTTTGGGCTAACCAAAGTGAGGGTCATGGGTTTTACTAGAGATACAATTTTCTTGGGTAGGAAGGAAGAGGAGTGGAATGGAAAAAGAGGGCTGAAATGTAAGAGTTTCCAATAAATATGTTGATGTAAAAGACGCGGGTGGCGCTGTGGTCTAAACCACTGAGCCTCTTGGGCTTGCCGATCAGAAGGTCAGTGGTTCGAATCCCCATGACGGGATGAGCTCCCGTTGCTCAGTCCCTGCTCCTGCCAACCTAGCAGTTCAAAAGCACAACAGTGCAAGTAGATAAATAGATACCGCTCCGGCAGGAAGGTAAACAGCGCTTCCGTGCACTGCTCTGGGTCGCCAGAAGCGGCTTAGTCATGCTGGCCACATGACCTGGAAAAACTGTCTGTGGGCAAACACCGGCTCCCTGTATAGCGAGATGAACGCCGCAACCCCAGAGTTGTCTGTGACTGGACTTAACTGTCAGGGGTCCTTTACTTTTTAAAAAGAAATAGTTGTGCATTAATAATGTTCAAAGGAAATCCAAGGTGTTCTGTCCCGCTTACGGATCAGTCCCATCCTGTCAGAGCACCAAGGATCAGCCATAGGGTGCAACTGGAATTCCTTAGAGCCAGACCTCGCCTCCATTCACACAACCTCGATGCAGCAGCTCTCTGTGGGTGTCCTTTGCTGCTGCATGAAAACACCTCACAGGGACAATTGTAGGGATGTTGGACAAGTCTGTCAAATGGGAAATAGCAGTGGAAATTGCACCAGTTTGCGTGTCTACCTGCAGAGAAGAATTGATATCAGGCAGGTGAATATGACTGGGATTCACTGGTTTCCCCCAATAGATGGATAATTGCCATTATTCATCCATCAATTGATCTATCTATCCAAATGAATAAAATTTCCTTTTAAAATAGTGGTCAATATTTGCTTGTTTGATTAGTTTCTATAATCTAGGCAAATAAACTAAACTCTTTCTTTTAGTTTCAAATCCAGCCTTGATCTTTTTCTGACCAAGACCACAGATCCTCCAAAATCCTGAACTTTGATAACTACGTTAAAGTTTCTTTGTTTGGGTATTCCTATGGCATATGTGACTGTGCCAGTTCTTATCAACATTTATAAATATATTTTTTAATGGCTATTGAGTTTTAGGATGCAAGTGTATGGAGTCCGAATGCGACAACATCCATATCTCCTCGTTGTAATGAAATGCACATTTTGTGGTAAATAGTCCAAAAATTATACGGCTGGAATCCAACCTCAAGAAAGCAGTGTTGTTCTATGAGCCTTTTTATATCAAGCAAATAAGAGGAACTAATGTTTATTTGTCAGCTGCTGGAGAAAGACGTGTGTCTGCTTGCAGTTGGAGTCCCCTTTGCGACCTTCCTTGCATGCCAAATCTTTCCACTGACCTCCCCTGGAAGTAACAAGGGATACACCACACAGCCAAATAGGTCTGACCATCTTGTTGAACCACGGGTGGCAAGTGTCTTCTTTCATTTGCATGTAAATCAAGCCATGTAGCAAACAGCCTCCTTTGAAACATCCAATTTGCTTCCTGCAGACTGGTAGGTACTCTGCCCCTTTCATCGGTGCCACGAGATTTATGCAGCTATTTTTCATGGCTATCAACAATGAATTAACTTCATTCAGCAGGCTGCTTGGGGTTTTTATTAACCAAAACATATTTCACAAACAAAGGTGCCTGAAATATACTCAGAGTCGAGAGTGGATTTCATGCTCTCTATTCAGCTCATAGTGGTGAGGAGGAATGAATGTCCCCTCAAAGTATCTGCTTTATATACATTATTTACACAATGGGCTGCACGTGATTGGCTAATTCCGGAATTCTCCTATAGGCCAATCAGGTTGTGGATTCACTTCCATTTGGAGCCGGATTGGGTGGCTCCTGCAGACCAATCATACTGCTGCATTGTTCTAGGACCAATCAGACTGCTGCATTTTGGATCCTATTGTTCTAGGACCAATCAGACTGCTGCATTTTGGATCCTATTCAACTCAGTACATAACAGTGCCGTACACTTAGTTGCCCAGTGCCTGCTAAGTCCTTTGACCCTAAAAAGATGACTCAGTCTTAAATGGATTACCTGAAGTAGCGTGTTTAGGACTGGTGCACAAAGATTACACTGCACACACAATGTAAGCAGTGAAGGAGCAGAACCTTTGCCTCTAGGAGTAAATTATGTGGAGGGGATTGATGGAGTGACTCCCATGATTTAAACCAGCAAGTCTTACCAGTGAGTAGGAAAGCCAACGATAAAATAAAATGGCCACTCAGGGCTGCCCTGGTTGCATCAGCAACCTAAGCAGTAGTTTGGGCAACCCATGTAGCAGACTGTACTCAAACAATGATTAATGGGCTAGTTGTGCATTGTGGGAAAAGAGGAAATCAAACACTGAAAAACTGAGGGCACAGTTTTCCATACAGTTTGTCTATGCCAATATATATGTATATGTTCTGTTGGGTGTTTGTGTGGAATCATTGCAGTATGCAGATTTAATGACTCCACGGAACAATTAAAACTCATACAATTAATTAACTTCTTAAAAATTGAATTGGAGGAGGGCCTGCCCTACATTCCAGAAAGCACATCTAGCATACTGTACTCCCAGCCAAGATCTCCAGCCAAAAGCCTATCTTGCAAATGAATTTGTGGGAGGCTCCTAGGAAGTTCCGAGTATCATTTCAGGGAAATGAAATGTCAAGATGATGGGGTGGAATATTTAGGGAAAACAGGAGAAAATGGCACAGCAATTACGAAAATGAATGTGCTTCTGTAAAGCAGCATGGAAAAAGTAAGGAGATGATGATGGAGAGAGCAGGAAGCTGAAGAGACAACATCAGCAGTTCTTCAGCCTGTTTCTGTTCACTGTCCACCCGCAAAAAGACTCTTAAAACATCCATGCAGATCTGCTTCTTTACTCATCAAGGTTGGGCAACAACGGCAAACTGAGCTAAGCAACACACAGGGCGCACCGCTTCCTAATAATAATAATAATAATAATAATAATAATAATAATAATAATAAAGGCAACTGGCTTTGCTGGTTGGATTGAATTATTTCCCCACTCTGAAGTTAATGGTTGTGGTCTCAGTGTTGCCCAGTGTCTTCGGTTGTGTCTGTATCCACCAGGGTCAGTATTCCTGGTGTCTCCTATGTGGTGGCATCTATACGAAACCTCTGGGTGAAACAATGCCATGCAGTGACATCAGGACTGGCTCAGAACCGCAATACCTCAAGGACCGCCTCTTTCCATATGAACCTACTCAGACCCTGAGATTACCTTCTGAGGCTCTCTTTCATGTGCCTCCTCCTCGAGTAGTGCGGAGGGTGGCAACACAAGAACAGGCCTTCTCTGCAGTGGCTCCCCGTCTGTGGAATGCTCTCCCCAGGGAAGTTTGCCTGGCGCCTTCATTATACACCTTTAGGTGCTAGGCAAAAACATTCTTTTTTAACTAGGCCTTTGGTTGATCTGATAGACATCCTATGTCCTTTTTAAAATGTGGCTCTTTTTTGGGGGGGCGTTATTGGGTTATTGTTCTTATTTTGATTTTATATATTGTGATCTTTTCTGTGAACTACCCTGAGACTTCCGGGTGTAGGGCGTTATAAAGGTAAAGGTGAAGGGACCCCTGACCATTAGGTCCAGTCGTGACCGACTCTGGGATTGCGGCGCTCATCTCGCTTTACTGGCCAAAGGAGCCGGCGTACAGCTTTGGCTATGTGGCCAGCATGACTAAGCCGCTGCTGGTGAACCAGAGCAGCGCACGGAAACGCCGTTTACCTTCCCGCCAGAGCGGTACCTATTTATCTACTTGCACTTTGACATGCTTTCGAACTGCTAGGTTGGCAGGAGCAGGGACCGAGCAACGGGAGCTCACCCCGTTGCGGGGATTCGAACCGCTGACCTTCTGATCGGCAAGTCCTAGGCTCTGTGGTGTAACCCACAGTGCTACCCACGTCCCAGGGCGTTATATAAATTAAAATAAAATAAATAAAATAAAAATAAATGGTGAATATTTATGTTCAGCTTTGTGTCTGTTATCTCAGCATTACGTTCGAGCTCACCACTGCTTGGGCTGTGATGCCCATGGGTGCAAGTGGTGAGACTCATGCATGGGTGCCTCTGCATATATTTAGTTTTATTATTACTGTAAATTCATTTTTTTCTTTTTAAAAATTGTTTCCAGTCCTTCCTTCCAAAGGAGCCCAGGTGACAAACATCGTAATAGTAACACGATGCAATGCAAAACTATCCGAAACCATGGAAAAACCATATAAGAAAAATCACAACGTGCTCACAGTTACTAACGTCAAGGCTGCCATGGCCAATATCTTTCAGCCAACAAATGCCTGGGTAAGAATGAGTGTCTTTAAATTTCTCCTGGAAGTCAGTAGTGAGAGAGGCACATCACCTGGGAGGGCATTCCGGGAATGGGGTGCCACCACTGAGGAGGCCCTGTCATGAGTCAATGTCAAGTGGGAAGTAGCCAAAGGCGCCACAACAAACAGGCCCAGTGGATCATAGAGACAGCTGAAAGCCGGACAGTGCCCAGCGAAGCAATCTGCTACATAGAGGCTTAAACAAGGGATTCCTTGCATCCAAGGATTCTCTGAAGACTGGGAAGCAGAAATCCTCTTTGATACAAGTAGCAAGAAGAAGGTCTGGCTAACAGGGCTGGGCTGGGGTCTGCAAAGGATGTGTCTTGATGCCAGTATCAGTTTGTAGCACTAAGCCGCTCACTGACAATTCCAGCTGAAGGGTCCAATTCTGCTCTCATTCTGGGGCAATGCTGAACTGTGAAGGCCACCATCCATCGTGGCTCTGCTTTCTAATAAAACTAGACACTGATGGGGCAGCTGTGTGCATTGGCTCAGTTCATGCGTGAGGAGAAACTACCTTAGTGAACAAAGCCTAGGGTGGAACTAAGCCATGCATAGGCAAACTCGGCCCTCCAGATGTTTTGGGACTACAACTCCCATCATCCCTGACCACTGGTCCTGTTAGCTAGGGATGATGGGAATTGTAGTCCCCAAACATCTGGAGGGCCGAGTTTGCCTATGCCTGAACTAAGCTCTACTCACAAGAAACCCCTGAAATTAATGAACTGAATGCCATCATTGCCAGGAATTTCAATGGGTTTGCTCTTCGTGGGACTTAGTTGCATTCTAGCGTACCAGAATTCACACCCATTGCTCCACCTACTTTTGCCTCTGGCCCCGCCCACCATGGGTGTGTGGCCCTTGGAAGGTTTCTCCTAAGGGAATGTGGCCCTTGAGCATTTTCTCTGGGTGTGAGGACACAAGGACAGCTGTCCCCCTGGCCCTGACTGTAGCTTGCTGTGGAAAGATATCCAGCAGAAGGAACAATTTGGTCCCAGGGAAGGGAAGCGATGTGTCTTTAATTTTGGTTTTAGCTGCTCCTGGTGGTTTATGATGCCCTGACAAGTGTGCTTTGTGTTTCCAGTGCCATTAAAAAAAATATGAAAAGAAGAAAGGGCATTTTCCCATCAATTTTCGTAAGGTTTTGTTTTTTTTAAAGCTCCATATGGCATTTGCCCTCAAGATGTAATTAGTAATTACATAATCTGGTGGAATGGCTTTGAAGGAGCATTTCCAGTCTGTTGCATATAAAACAAACTTTTAAAGAGCCATTTAAGCTGGAGACTGGAGCAGCTCTCAAATAGATGTCTTATCGGGGACTTGGCTGCCTAATGAATGGGCAGCACTATCATGTGAATGCCTCTTGAACTCTCTCCGTTGCCTGCTCAGGTCCCTGCAAGCCACGCAGATGGGCATTTAATTCCCCCCTTCCACCTGCTCCTGACTGCAAAGGGAGGACTCAAAGGGAGCCTCAAGAGTGAAAGATTCACCACCTCTGCCATAACACTGTGGCCTTCTGGGAAATTGTCATGGGTCTGTAGCCAGGAGAAGTAAAAGAAACTACAGTGGTACCTCGGGTTACATATGCTTCAGGTTACAGACTCCGCTAACCCAGAAATAATACCTCGGGTTAAGAACTTTGCTTCAGGATGAGAACAGAAATTGTGTTCTGGTGGCGTGGTGGCAGTGGGAGGCTCCATTAGCTAAAGTGGTGCTTCAGGTTAAGAACAGTTTCAGGTTAAGAACGGACCTCCAGAATGAATTAAGTTCTTAACCTGAGGTACCACTGTAATGGAACTACACATAACCCAGATTCAGATGTACAAAGAGCTCAGGGACAAGATAAAGGCTGTGTACACTGGCATATTTCAAGCCCATGGCTCCCCCACAAAGAATCATGAGAACTGAGGTTTGTTAAAGGGTGCTGGGAATTGTAGCTCTGTGAGAGTAAACCACAGTTTCCAGGATTTCTGATGGGGAGCCATGTGTTTTGAATGTATAGCGTGTACACAGTCAAAAGTGTGTAGTGCATATGGGGACTGTGCCTGCTGGTCCCACCCTAGGCCAGGTGGAGAGAGGCAAGAGCAGGGCCCTCAGGCTCTCAACAGGGCAGTCCTCTCTGGCCAGCAGCAGCAGCAGCAGTCATTCAGAGCCTGTCAGGCCCTGCCCTAGGCCAGGTGGAGAAAGGCAAGAGCAGAGCCCTCAGCAGGGCAGTCATTTCTCTCTCTCTCAAGGTTCCAGGTGTACAGTATTTCTATTGTGTTTCTTCCTCTTGGAATGGTTTGCATCACTCAAACTCCTCACTTGTCTTCTGGAAACTTTGTTTTCCTTGCAAATGCTTCAATCTGACCTTCATCAATTTTCCACCTGAGGCCAGTTGCAGGAAGCATGTAGCCTTCCTCAACATTCCCACAAGAGTTAGCCACTGGAAGGAGAAAATGCTTGTCACCATCGAGGGCGTGGGCGGCAAGAGTCCAGGACCCCGGGGTATGGGCAGTGGCGCTGGAAGCAGTTCAAATGGTAGGCCCACACTCAGGAGCAAGTCCAATGGAGGTCAGGGACCAGAGGAGGCCAGGGTGTAGGGAAACTGGAATGCTGGAGCTGGAGCTGGCCCTGGTTACAGCATGGCACAAAACCATGCTATTCCACACAGCTCCCCTTAAAATAGGTATGTGTCATCACTTACCCCAGAATATGCACATTTTTGTATGCATTTTTGAATGAAAACAGCGCTGCAAAATCTGGAGGACTGTGCAATCCCAAGCATCTCCAGGTAGGACTTGGAAGGTCCACTTGCTTTAACCTTGGAGAGAAACCGCCAGGCAGTGTAGAAAATACTAACTTGATGGACCACTGGGTCTGATTTTGGACAGGTTCCTGTATACCATTCACAGAGGTGGGGGATATAGTGAAATATTTGATGCATTAATTATATCTGTCACATCATGTAAACCAGAGCGGGGATCTGCTCTCCAGCATCAAACAGGCTTATGTTGTCCTTCACAATATTGGCACGGAAATTAATTGGCCTTTATTCTCATTTTCTTTACTTGGAAGATCCACATGGAGTTTCATATGGGAGTATTTATGAATGGGATTGTGTCTGATACTGCTGCGAGCTGCAAGATTCAGAAAACTGGGCTGCGTTATACCTTGCGACGGGCCTCTCCTTAATAGCATCCAAAGAGTTGCACTTTCCACCATTTTTTAAATGAATTCAGGCCTTTTTCTCACAAACGCTCTGTTGATGGGGACAATAAACTCATGCAATTTGAAGTCAAAAGCATTCAGACCTTGCCTGTAGTAAACCAAACATATGTTTAGTGCTAGACGCAAACTACCGTAGCTAAAGTGGGCAAGTGTTGTAAATTTCAAACGTGAAACAGATGCAAGTTAATTAGCGGCATGAGAGTGATGACAACAGAAGTGAAACTCTTGCAGTGAACTGAGGAGTTAGTCCAGGCAGAAATCGCTGTTGGTTTAACTTTCACACTGAACTTCCTATTGCTATATCTGACTTTTAAAATATGTGTATAAAGATTCCAGCATCTGCTTCTGTTGATGCTTAAGTGATGGTTAAATGATCATTATTTTATTTCCTGCATCTGCAAATAGAATTAATTTGCTATGTTGTCTAGGATGAGCATTCAGCTTTCAAATAGGTCTCTCCCCCTCCCTGCTTTCTGTACTCTGTTAACAAGATTCAGAAATGACACAGTCCATATTAAAAGACAGCCTAGCAGTGAATTTATGCTTGCCACAGAACTGGTAACTGCACAGATTTTTTTCCAAGACTACTCCATTAAATGAAACACCTTGCTTAGCTACCTCACCAATGTGCAGTTTTCAGTCTTTGGGGGAAAACCGGGGTTTCTCATTTGGACACCGCACCAAACTATAGATGAGCTTCCTTACCTATGACTTGGCATGCTGTGTGACTTGAGTCAGTGTTATTATCAGTGACATAGGCTTTGTAAAGGCATTTCCTCTCGCTTGTGGTGGTTTTATCAGTTATTAGTGATGCTTGGCTATTATTTACTTGCATGGTTTTTATCTCGCAGGAACAAGGGGCAGGGGAGCTTGCTTGAGAGAGGGCGGTATGGCATTCAACATGGTGCTATCAGCATTGTGAGCAAGCTAGCGCTACACAATGCTTGCTTGGGAATTTCTGTTTCACTAGCCACAGCCAGAGGCAGAATACAGGGTTAGTTGCAGCACTGCAAATGCTCCACAGGGGTGCTCTTTGACTCTCAGGTGTCTGGCCAAAGTACAACCACCTACCACAACATCACAATAATCTCAGGGATTGACAATACTGTCTAATTGTTGTACCCCCCAGAGAGCACAGTTCAATTCTCTCCCATAAGCAAAGATCATTAGAAATTTCACAACCAAATTCCTGGGCTGCGGTTCCTCAGTGGATAAGTGCACAGGTGAAGGCATTTGTGATTGCCACCCAGATTGGAGGAGATCGCCCTAGTGACATAAAGCTTGAATCGACAGGCACAGCTACTAATTCTGTACCAAATTACCCATGATTAGGAATATAATAACATAAAACTATTGTTTTTCTGACTCTGTGGGAGCTTTTGATTGGAAATGTGCAATCATGAAAGGCTGAGTGGGGGGGGGGGAGGTTACAAACCTATCATCTTTGAGAGGTGGTAAACTGATTTTTTTTTTATAAAAAAAGGAAAGAAAAAGGGAAAGGTTGTAATTACTGTGCAAGTCAGCTATTCATTTAATGAAATCACACACCAGCTTAGTGTTAATAGGGGCGTCTGGAAGGATCTATGGGCACCAATTAAAACGAGAATATGCAGCCTTTGTTGATATCTTTACATTGGGTTTGTTGTGTTTTCTCCCTTTAATTACTGCAGTCAAGCGGATTCTTTTCGTGGCCAGCCTAAGACGAGTTGTGAGTTAAAATGGAAAGGAGACCAGCAGTGGCATGAGAACAGGAACGCTCCCTATAGGGTTGCCAACTGTTTTGAAATCAGAGCCCTCGATCTGTGGCAGAGCACATCTTTACCATGTCTAAGGCTGGTTGTTATTATTCTTGAATAGATAGAATAACAGAATCGAAGAGCTGGCCATCTAGTCAAATCACCTGCAATGCAGGGATCTGTTTGCCCAACGTGGGGCTCAAACCCACAATGCGGAGATTAAGAGTCTCATGCTCTACCGGCTCAGCTAGGCAATCTTATACCAATTTACCATCAGATAATGCTCCGCTGACCTTTTTTACTGAGTAGACAGATTGCACTGTAAGGTTAAAGATGTGAGAAATAAGTAACAGAACAAAACATACAAGAAAAATAAATAGGTCTGAAAGCATTCCCTACTTAATGGGCTAATTTATTAATCATAGGTTTAAAATATCAATTTTTTAATTTTTTAAATAAATTTTAATTACTTTTTCATTAATAACACTCCAATTAATAACATATCAAATTTTGCCACATCATAACGCAAATAATAAAGCCAATTATATCTTCTGAATTATATAATTTAAAGGGGCTTCCCATGTTTTGGCTGCTCAGGAGAAAATTGTTTTTTTCTTGTTCCTGCTTATTCTCTCTTGATTATTCCCAATACCATAATGCTGATTTTAATCCTTTATCTTATCATAACAGTCACTGGTATCAATCGTATCTAGCAAGTCCGTATGTATGTTAGCATGCAAGATGGGTAAAATATCCATTTTAAATTGGAATCATCCTAAACAGCATTGTTTGCTGCCTTTGGTTCAAGTACTACTTTCTAAAAACAGTTCAAGAGTGTGTGCAGGTTGACCAAACTGCCCTTTTCCTCCAAAAGTGGGAAAGCTAATGGCGGTGGACTTGAGGTGATGCAACACTAAATTAAACAGAGCCTAGCTTTATTAAAAACACGCAGTTCCTCAATACGATCAGATCAAGGCGACCTGCAACAAAATGTGGCAGCCCATACTTGCTTCCTTGCAGAACTTGTCCTGATCAGGGTCATGATACCCTCTGCCAGGGTACTATAAAGAGCTCAAGCAGAATATTTTACTCCTTTCCCCTGTTTTGTTTTGTTTTCCACCAGAGTCAGCATTCTGCAGCTACTAAGCATGTGCAGCCCTGAATGCTTTTTTGATTTTCTGCCCCCTTAGTTTTTTCTACATTTTAAAAATAATTCTGTAAACTTTAGGCTTCCCCAGGCATGCTGAAACCTCCCTCTTGACAATCGGGTGGCATCTACACACATATAAAAAAAATGCTGTGAAAATGCTTTTTTAAAAACGTTTTGAAAAACACATTGAATTTGCCAGAGCCCACTGTCGCCATCTAGTGCCACATTTGTATATTGCACTTTACAACCCATTTAAAACATTTTATTTGCAGCTGTATAGCTGAGTCCTGTGTCCCTGTTTGGGCTACAATCTTGTCAGCACTCACCAACTGAGTTTGGTATTGGCGGAAGAGAAGGTGGAAGAACTGGATTGTTCAGGGCGCTTCCTCTTCATCCTCATCTCCAGCTCCACCTCCCTCTCTCCACACATGAGTGAAGAAGCCCCTAACTTGTGGGACTCACTCCTCACAGAAGTGCACCTGCTGTATACTGCTTTCGGTGAATGCTGCAGATAGACCTCTTTACCTTGGCTTCTGAGACTTGGCATGTAGTTTTAGGACCCACCTTCTTCGTCTGATTGTAAGTTGTTTTAAACTGCTTTAATATGGCATTTTGATTGTTGCAATTAACTTGGGACCTTAGGTAGTGGGTGGGTTAGTAGTAGTAGTAATAGCAATAGTAAAATAGTAATACAGTGGTACGTCGGGTTACATACGCTTCAGGTTACATACGCTCCAGAGAAGCGGACACGGAGCAATGGATCCAAACTACAAGAAAGAAGATTCCACCTAAAAATTAGGAAGAACTTCCTGACAGTAAGAGCTGTTCGACAGTGGAATTTGCTGCCAAGGAGTGTGGTGGAGTCTGCTTCTTTGGAGGTCTTTAAGCAGAGGCTTGACAACCATATGTCAGGAGTGCTCTGATGGTGTTTCCTGCTTGGCAGGGGGTTGGACTCGATGGCCCTTGTGGTCTATTCCAACGCTATGATTCTATGATTCTAGGTTACACACTCCACTAAGCCAGAAATAGTGCTTCAGGTTAAGAACTTTGCTTCAGGATAAGAACAGAAACTGTGCTCCGGCGGCACGGCGGCAGCAGGAGGCCCCATTAGCTAAAGTGGTGCTTCAGGTTAAGAACAGTTTCAGGTTAAGTATGGACCTCCGGAACGAATCAAGTACTTAACCCAAGGTACCACTGTAATAATAATATATCATTGTGGTTCTATTGCTTTATTTCATTGTATACTGCATTGCATGATATTCCTTCACACAAACACGCCTTGATATTTTGTAGACCACTTAGGGACTGTATGAAGTGGTATATAAATATTTAAAATAAATAAATACCCCCCCCCCGATCCACTTTTCAGAATGTTCTCCAAGGGCAGCACATGGGAGATGTACCTTTCCTTTCCTGTCCCCCTTTCAAAAATTCCTTTTGACGCCATTGACTCGGCCGAACTCCTTGGGAGAGGAAGCGCCACGCAGACAAGTGAAGCCACAGCAGCCAACAGCCTTTGCTCATTCCGCGTAAACAGTGTGAGGTCAGTCTTAATTTCCTCCGTATTTTCTCTCCCTGGGAGGCTGCCGGCAACTAGACCAAAGAACAGCTCTCTATAGAAATCCCGTTATTAAAGATTGCTCTTCTCCCTTAGTATGACACATGCATCTTAGAGACTAGTCAAGGAAAATTAAAAAGAGAAGGCCTTTTTTTTGCATTGGGTCTTTTTTTTAATTAAAAAAAATTACTCATAACCCCTCTTCATCCTCCCAAACCCAGGAGAGCTGAACTTTTGATTCTTTTCTTGTTTGTTTGCTGAGAAACTTCCTTCACGGGGTTCCCTGCTGGATCTGACAATGAATTTGGAATTCATTTCTACCTTCTGCTGGTCTTGTTAGAAATGCAGGGAATATTGCTGGATTTAGACGGCTGAAGTGTCACAAAATGTTTGCGCACAAGCCTTTGAACCTCTCTCCCTTGCACGACTGTGCTGGTCCCGTGGGTTACCCGAGAGGCGAGGTCCACGTCTGGTCCATGGTCAAAGGTGCAACATGGAGGCAGTCTGTAGTAGCTGACGCTGGGTGCAGGGCAGGGAGTCGGGTGAAGTCAGGAACAGGCTTGCAAGCAGGGAGCCAGAGCGGGTCAGGAACTCTGGCAGGAAAGCAGGACAGGGTTCAGGCAGCAACTAGCAACCAACAATGTTGCTCCCGCAACTTGGGACTGGGGCTGGCCGGCTTTTATCTGCCCCAAGGCATAGGGCAGCCCCGATCCTCTGGTGACTCGCCTCTCCTGGCCTGGAGGCAAGCACTCCTCCTGCGGGAACTTAATTTCCTCCACCTCTCTGCCCTGAGCCTCTGCAGCTCAGGAGAGGCTGGAGGGTTACCAGACCCAGAGGCAACCTCAGCTTCCCCTGACGGGGCTGAGAGTGGAGCACCTGCAGGCAATGGGTCCTCCCTCACCTCAGGAGCCAGAGCAGACTCGGCTAGTGCCTGCACCTGAGGATCCAGCACAGGTGAGGACCCTTCAGGCTCATGCCCCTGCCCCGGCTCAGCTGGTTCTGGAGGCGGGGAATCCTGTGCAGGCTGGGATCCCTCAGGTTCAGCATCTGAGTCCGAATCCCAGGCCATCACAACTATGTTAACAACTGGCTGTTTGGAGGAGAAAGTAGA
Source organism: Podarcis muralis (assembly GCF_964188315.1). Classification (NCBI taxonomy): domain Eukaryota; kingdom Metazoa; phylum Chordata; class Lepidosauria; order Squamata; family Lacertidae; genus Podarcis; species Podarcis muralis. The sequence goes on along the minus strand of NC_135666.1, from coordinate 20,989,822 downwards.
GGAGAGACGTTTCGTATATAAATGAGCATTTTGGTCAATATTGATGGAAGAAGGAGCCCCTTTTAAGGGTGCAGGTTGCACTCACATGCTTCTCTGGGGGGACAGATTAGGGCTGGGTGTGGAGACAACCAGATCCTACAGACTGGCTTTCGCTTGAGCATTATGAATTTGGACAAGCAGGTTTAGGACAAATAAGAGAAAACCCATTGTTGCAGCCTCCCCCTTTTACATAGACAATTAGATGAAAACAGGGGGCACATGGCCACTTGCTGTGGAAGTCCAAAGTCCAACCACTGTTTTCTTGTTACCAGATGCTTACTGTTGGTATGCTGAGCCAGTCGTCATTCCTGAGCACTTGAACTCGTGTCTTTGCAGTTGCATCTGCTGTGAGGAGTCACAAAGATCTTCACTTCAGCACAGCCAGAGCACTGTACTTGGGGCAGGGCGGCTGGGAGAAAACAATGTGAGAAGGATCTGTAAGTTCTTGATCCAACATCTGACTACAAGGTAACTCAGCAGCATCTCACAGCACATCTTGGCTCTACCGCCTGTTAGTCTTTTTTATCATCCTCTCCATGTTATGGCTGAGAACATTTCACTATTGTTTTGCCAAATCGGCTTCGCGAGACTTACAGGCTCCAGAGGGCTGCTGTAGACATTTACAGGAAAAGTCAAACATTTGAAAGCAAGGGTCAGTCTAAAGGTTCGTTCTTTATTTGGGGACAGCTTAAGAATGATTTAATAAGGTTAACTTCTGAAAGAAACACTCTGAAGTCCTCCTGGAGAAATATGCTGGCATCCTTGCCAGAGAGTTTATAGCTAGGATTCCTCCTGTACTGTAGAGGTAATTACCGCAGCTGCTTTGGAAAAGATTCTACGTATAAAGCCGCCCTCTTATGAGCTGCAGAGCTCACAGGATCCTAAATCCACAAGGAGAGGCTCAAACCTTAGTCTGATTAAAGTTAAGTAAATCTTGGAACGGTGTCGCCGTTTCCCATGCCTAATTCCTTACCTTTGAATGAAGTATTATGAATGGAGTGCAATGTTAAGCCCAGTCTGAACCTTGTCAGCGATTTGTTAACATGGAAAGGACGTCTGGTCTGTATAGCCTGCTCAAAGTCCACAAGGCGGTGAAGGGGAAACTTTGACATTCGGGGGCATTAAGTATGGACAACAAAGAAGACTTTTAGCCAGCGGCTTGGAACAGTCACAGCAGCGACCTGGGTCAAGTTACCCCAGCCATCTTGTCTTCTCTGGCTGGTCCTGGAGCAGATCTGGGTTAATTGCAGCCATAGAAGATGATATGATTTGGAAAATGCCACAACACTCATTTCTTTCTCCAGCAATTGCCATGAGGAACTGGAGCCTCTCTTGGCCTGAGGTGAGCTTTTGCTGCTTTTTCCAGAAAGGGGACTTCTCAGAAATAGTCCATGGGCAGGTTGACTATTTCGCTCAGCCAGCCGTTGGTACAGAGAACATCTCTCTCCTCCTTCCTGCACTCAGAAGGTGATGGCAACTCACTGTGATCACAGGAGAGCAGTTGCCAGTGGTGGTTCGTGACCAATGGAGCTGGTAGGGTGGAAGGCAGGGAGGCCAACAGTAGGGGGAGCCAGAGGCAATGGCAGGCAGAACAAAATAGTTCTAGTTTTGCCCTCTTCCTCCCAGCTGAGTTCCAGACTTCCTTTTATGCCACGTTTCTAGGCTATGCTTTCAAGCACTGTGTCCATGCATTTTTTTAACCCCCCCCCCCGGGGCTTTCTCTGTGAAAAGTCACTCTTTTCTACTGAATCAGAGCAAATGAGAGTCTGCAGAAAACTCAAATTGCTGTACAGTGGTACCTCGGGTTAAGAACTTAATTCGTTCTGGAGGTCCATTCTTAACCTGAAACTGTTCTTAACCTGAAGCACCACTTTAGCTAATGGGGCATCCTGCTGCTGCTGCGCCGCTGGAGCACGATTTCTGTTCTCATCCTGAAGCAAAGTTCTTAACCTGAGGTACTATTTCTGGGTTAGCGGAGTCTGTAACCTGAAGCGTCTGGAACCCGAGGTACCACTGTATGTTCTGATTCTGTGGTAAAGAGCGGGTATTCGCAATAAGCATCGGGGCAAAAAAAAAAAAAAAAAAAAAGTGTTGTGGCTAGAGTTGAAGCTCACTGCGTGACCTTGGGCTAGTCACTGCCTCTCAGCCTAACCTACCTCACAGGGTTGTTGTGAAGGTAAAAATGGAGAGGAGGAACACCAAGTACACCCCCTTGAACTCCTTGTAGGGAAAGGTGGGACATAAACACAACAAATACCATATTTCACAGCATAACGGCCACATTTTCATGCTGATTTTTCTTTTTAAAGAAGGGGGTTGCGACCACGATGCGATGAATTACGGGGCGGAGGATGGTGTCAAGGACAGGCAGCAGAGGTGGTCGCTCGCCCTCTGCTTCCCCTTCTCGGTTGGGATGTCTTGGGCTGCGAACCCAAGGTGGCGGCAGCTGTGGCAATGGCCCCCATACTGACCCCCAGCTTGCCTCAGAATTACCCCTGTGACTATGATGTGTTCAGTGCTTTGAGACTGATTTTAGGGTCTGAGAAGGGGGGGGGGGGGTACAACCATTATGCGGTGGCAACTATTGTGCAGTGATATACGGTAAATAAACTGCTGCTCTCAGCTGCAGGAGGAGATTCAACTGCCCGCGTGGCACAGTGTGCCTGCACAACTGAGCATGTCTATGGGGCCTTTGCCTCAGGTGGCAAAATGTCTTGAGACAGCCCTGGCTGCAGGCAGTTTGAAAGAGGGTCAGGGAGGTTCTGCTCACCCTGCTGGTTGTATCTAGGAAAACTGGCACTGCAGATATTGTTTTTAGAAACCCGCTGGGCCTGTTTGCCTAGGGACAGTGGTGGATTAAAAGATATACCTGTTTGTGCCATGGGAAGCAGAACCTGTCTCAAGCCACTTTCAGCTGTCTGAAGGAGGACTGCCTCAGACACACAATTCTGCTATATATATATATATATATATATATATATATATATTCTGACTGCAACGAAGTTTCCTACTTACCATGGGCTGAGTTCCCAAAATATGAACAGTGCATAAAAATTATGAATGGGTGGTAACCCTACCCTGTAATTACACTCCTGCGCCAGCATTTTAAATCTCTTGGTTGTTCTGCCAAGTTCACTGCTACAGCAGATCTGCCTCCTGGTTGCTCACAATGGCATTTAGTTTCCCCTCACAATCTGATGAGGCATAAATTCCACCTACTGGGCCTTCTGCCAAGCCAACCGCTGCAGCCCCCCCCCCCAATCCTGCAAGTCTGAACATGCACCCACACATCCGACATGTTCAGATATTTCAAGGACTTGGAGTGGCCACACTTTCTTGCCCCCACTCTAGGCTTTCCCATGTTAGCCTCTCAGGGTGGGGCTGGGGGAGACTCTTCAAGCCCTTCCTGGCTTAAAAACTTGTCCAGCGCTGTTTGCATTTCCTGACATACAAACACGGGAGAGCTTTTGTATTACCGTATTTTTCGCTCTATAAGATGCACCAGACCACAAGACGCACCTAGTTTTTGGAGGAGGAAAACAAGAAAAAAAATATTCTGAATCTCAGAAGCCAGAACAGCAAGAGGGATCGCTGCGCAGTGAAAGCAGCAATCCCTCTTGCTGTTCGGGCTTCTGGGATAGCTGCGCGGCCTGCATTCGCTCCATAAGACGCACACACATTTCCCCTTACTTTTTAGGAGGGAAAAAGTGAGTCTTATAGAGCAAAAAATACGATATTTTACATTTCCTCCTTCTGCAAGCCGTAGGGAATTCAGGCCACATCTGCACAGGACCTTCTGGGGTCCTCAAACAACTGCGTCTTTACCTTTTAGTTACCAATGTGCAGATGGAGCAGATACAGTGGTGCAGAAGCAAGTACATTGGTAGAACAATGTCCATATTTAACACTGGTCCTGTCCAGCTCTCCTTTCAGCTACCGTCTAGACGTGAGCTGCCAAACCTCCAGGGCTAATCGGAAGCCTCTAGTTTTTGCTGGCTCCCTCCAGGTAGTGATGCGAGGACTTGAAGCTCCAGGTGGGTGAGAGCACCTTTAATTTTTTATTACTATTAAGAAGACCCTGTGTGCAGCTTGCAAGCTTTAATCAAGCTTTGAAGTAGTATATAGATTCTCAGGGATATTTGTGAGTCATCTGCCCACCTCCCCATCCCCTCCCCTCTCCCAATTAACCTCCGTCACCAGGGCTCAGTGATGAGAGGGAGCACAGAGGAAGACTCATCAGGGCCCACCCTCATGACACCCCCAGGCTCTGCCCCCAGGCCCTGAAATCTCAGGATCTGGGATGCTCCTCACCTGCCAACTCTAGTCTAGACTGAGGCAACGATGAAGAAAGGCTGTGTGTATCACACTGCCAGGTGAGTGTGCATCATAGTCCAGATCCCTGGAAAAACCAACTGCCCATAGACCATAGTCATGCCAAGGCAACACCACTATGCATGGCAGAACATAGGTCAGAGCAATGCTCTGTGCAGCAATTGAGAGAGAGTGGAGTGCTGCTGTGGATGCGCCCAGTCACAAGTGCCAGGGAGTGCATGTCGTAAGACAGCAATGGGGAACGTGTGGCCTGCCAGATATTGTGGGACTACATCTCCCATCATCCCTGGCCATTGGCCATTCTGTCTGGAAGGAGGCGGTGGATAGGAGCTGGAGTCCAGCAAGATTTGGAGGGCCACAGCTTCCCCATCCTTGAAGGAGATCATCAAATGAAAAGTATCAGTTCTCATTTTCCATATTTCCCAGGAGTTTCAGGTTTGCTTTTTGTGAAATATTACTGGGATAGTCTCTCTGCTCCCCACCCCTTTGCCCCATCTTAGCCTTGTCAAGTTCCTCCTGTACTACAGACATTCTGTTTCCTATCACTGTTAAAACAGGCTGTTCATTGAAAGATCTAAAAAGTGTAAACAAATAGTTTCATGTTGCTGGCACAGGGTTTCCTCTCTCTCTCTCTCTTTTATAAAATGCAGACATCTGGGTTAGAGATGTGAGAAAAACTGCAAAGAATTTGGGAAGGTTCAAAGGCTCACGTTATTAAAGTTTTAATAATCTCCTTTCTGCCCAGACACAACCCCCTGCTAGCTTTTAAATCTCAAAGGAAAATGCAATCTCTGAAGATTAGGGTAGTTAATTAGGGTAGAATCTTCCTTGTGAAAACCTGTAGAAAGAAGTACTGGCTCTTTTTTCACCCTTTTTTTGTTGTTGAAAGAAAATATCCAAATGGGAGTAGGTGAGTGGCAGAAACCTTTTTGCGTTCAGTGTTTTAATTTAAAAACTTCAAAGACTCCTGCTGAGTTTCTAAACTGCAGAGTGAAGGGTTTCCACAATTACAGCACTCAAATAATAAACCCACATCTTCACCATCATCCAAAGGTGTAGAACTGGTGGTCTTGGCCCCCAAAGCAATTTCACATGGCCCTTGAGAGCCCCACCAAAGAACTGGCAAAGGTTTGCCCACATACATGTGGAAAGTGAAATATGGTAGTTTCCCAGCTATACAGTGGTACCTCTGGATGCGAATGGGATCCATTCCAGAGCCCCATTCGCATCCAGAAGTGAACGCAACCTGCGTCCGTGTGTCACGATTCACCGCTTCCGCGCATGCGCGTGATGTCATTTTGACCGTCTGCGCATGCGCGAGCGTCGAAACCCGGAAGTAACACACTCCGTTACTTCTGGGTCACCGCAGCGCGCAATCTGAAAATACTTATCCCGAAGCTACTTCAACCCGAGGTATGACTGTATATGGAAATGTTACCTACAGAGCATTTGTATTGATGGATCTCTCTTACTTTTAGAATGCAACATGGCACCTTTTCATGCATTTGTCCAGCTATTTCCACATCTGATGCATAGAGCCAGCTGGAGCTCTACATTAATTTTGGGCATCCAGTTTTCACCTGATCTTTCAGATGCAGTTGAAGTTAAGCACCTGCCGACAAATCCAGGTTGCACAATTAAATTGGATTTGGTGCTGTTGTACAACAAACCCTATTTGCACTACATCAAGACAAGTGATGGAAAAAGTGTGGGATAACAGCAGCTTGATGTGCACAATTAAATTGGATTTGGTGCTGTTGTACAACAAACCCTATTTGCACTACATCAAGACAAGTGATGGAAAAAGTGTGGGATAACAGCAGCTTGATGTGATGTCCCATAGCCTCCCTGCACACAAATGCTCAATAAATAAGGAGCGAACGAATCTCATGACTGTTTGTGAACTATGGTCTGGATCCAAATGGCAGCATAGACTCACCAAAGGTCTTTGCAACAGGGCAAAGAAATGCTAGCCCACCTTGAATCACATATGCCTTACCACAATCTCCTTTCGAAGGCAGCATGCCATTCACCCTGGGGGATGCTGCCTGAACAGGGCACGTCTAAAAACCCTTTGGGTTACCTGGATCCCAGCTTTGGTTTCGGTTCTGTGCTTGAAGATCTAAACCTAGGGTTTTATCCAACCCTAACCATACTCAGAGTATGCCAGCTGAAATTAATAAACATTATTAACTGAAGTCCACAGAAAATATATGACAAGGCAAGACTTTGGGCTGAACAATTGGGTTCTTAGTCCAAACATTTTTAAAAAAACACCTCCCACTTTAAACAGGATGAAGAGAGGAGGATGGGGGCAGAAGTTTTCTCAAACTTGCTCTGTTTTTTTTTCTGTTTCTGACTACATTTTTTGGGGTAGCTTATAAGAAATCTTCAGAAATTGTTCTTTTCGGAAAACAGCTTGAGATCTTTAGTTTCCCTTGTGTTGGAATTCTATATTTATATGATTTTCTTGTCCTGTGCATGCTTTGGTTAATAACAGCAATAATTCTCTCCCTCTCCCTCTCTCTCCAGCCTCCTAACAACCAATTAGAGCACGAAGCATTCTTGGCTACATTGCTATTCCAGGAGCTTATTAAGTTGTGTGTGTGTGTGTGTGTGTGTGTGTGTGTGTGTGTGTGTGTGAAGCGGTGGTGGTGGGGAACTGCTAGCAAACAGGCATTCTTTAAAAAAGTAAAATTGCTTTTTAGAAATCAGCCCCATCCTATGGTATGAAAAAAATGCATTTTACAAAGGAACTTTGTAGTACCAGAATGCAAAGTGTCCAGGATTTTCTGATGTGGCCTAAAGCTTGGAAGCACTTTCCCTCACTAAGTGGTTCCAAGGTTTTCTAGCTACAGAAATTTATTAGTTTTTGCAGTGGATTTGGGTTTTACTGAGTCTTTCAAAGCGGGTGCTTCCCAGCCCTGTGTTTCCTCCTTGACGTTGGCAACTAAACCATGGTTACTTTCCCAAGAGGTGCTGAGATTGCATCCACACCGGATCGGATTTCTTCCTCACAGCTTGCTACTGAAGATTGGGGCATGGGAGATGGGCCTTCCATAAACTCTTGCATTTGGGGCAGGGGGGTGGGGACTTGCCTTTTGTGTGGTTCCTTCTGTGGGGAATTAAATCTAAGAATCCCTGTGGACCCACGTATGTGGGTGAACAACAAAAGCATCATCTGGGTGTCTGGATTAAAATTGTGGGGCTAGCACACACAGAGCCCTAGTATCAGAGTTGAACAGTAGTGTAGCATTAGGAATACAAGCTGTTAAATCTTTTTGTTCTGTTCATCTGCACACAGCAACTGGCCTCTTTCTACTTACACTGTTAAGTAAGTTTAAAATGCTTTACTTACTGATTCCAGATTTCAGCCATGCATCGTTCCATGCAGCAGCAAGGATGATACAGGCAAAATAGTCTAGGGTAGAGAATACAGTGGTACCTCGCAAGATGAATGCCTTGCAAGACAAAAAACTCGCTAGACGAAAGGGTTTTTTATTTTTTGAGCTGCTTCGCAAGACGATTTTCCCTATGGGCTTGCTTCGCAAGACGGAAATGTCTTGCAAGTTTGTTTCCTTTTTCTTAACACCGTTAATACAGTTGCGACTTGACTTCGAGGAGCAACTCATAGCACGCGGTGTGGTAACCTTTTTTGAGGTTTTTGAAGACTTTGGTGATTTTTGAAGCTTTTCCGAAACTTTTCCGACACCGTGCTTCGCAAGACGAAAAAAATCACAAGACAACAAAACTCGCGGAACGAATTAATTTCGTCTTGCGAGGCACCACTGTACAGCAAAGTAGCTTATGAGGTCTTAGTTTGGGAGCAGGCACAGGCATGTCCTACATGATGCAGAGAGAAAGAGAAAGGAAGAGGAAAGGTTTTGCTTCTTCCATCTCTGGAGGAGAGGGGACATGACTCAGCTGAGTCCATCTAGCAATACTGTACAACTCTGTGGTCCTTTATCCCTTCATGCACTAACTAGCCCTATGCTTGCTAGCTGCAGTTTGCTGCAATCTCTCACATCTTCCACACTGCAGTGCAATGGTGAGGAAGTGGCCTGTGGGGCTTTCCCACCCAAAATATTGCCTCCCCACTTCACTATTCCCCCTCCATATCAATGAAGCAGTTAGGTTGAGGAGGTTCTCCCTCCAAAGTCTAATTGCAGTATGGTTGGGGAGGGGGGATATTTGAGCAGCAGGCTGCATCTGGGGAAGGAAAAGTTAACCCTCTCTTTCCCGTGAGCCTAACTGAGGTGGGGGTGTAGGCTGAGAGACTGGATACATGTGTTGCATGTGTGTGGTCATGCATGCATGTGCTTGGTGAATGTTGTAAGCAGCCTTGAGTATGGTTTGAACTATGGAAAGGTTGCATAAAAATAAAATTATGTATGTATGTATGTATGTATGTATGTATGTTCCAGCAGGGCTATTATATTCTTGACTGGACCTGTCCACTTGGTTCTGGGATCTGCAACATAAGAGGGAGAGACCCTCCAAGTGTCCCTATTCTCCAGGGACAGTCCTGGATTTACAGAAGTTGTTCTGGGTTCTGATTTGATCCCGGAATGTCCCACTTTTCCTTAGGACATCCCTATTTTCGTCAGAGAAATGTTGGAGGATATGGAGTTATGTGACTTCTGAGCCAAGGAGATAAGTAACTATACAACCTTTAGGAGGCATCTGAAGGCAGTCCTTTATAGGGAAGTTTTAAAATGTTTTATTATGCTTTTATATATGTTGGAAGCCACCTCCTAGAGTGCCAACCCAGTCAGATGGGTGGAAAATAATAATAATAATAATAATAATAATAATAATAATAATAATAATAATAATAATAATGGAATAGGACATCCCCATTTTCATCAAAGAAATGTTGGAGGGCATGCAGGGAAGCAGTTCTAGTCAATAAGTTATAGAGTTATCTGGACTCCAATACTCATTGTTTATGCTTAGTATTTCATCACTGGTTTTCCAGTTACAAATGTGTTTTTCCACCCCCTCAGACGTGAATGTGAATGAAACAGTTTGAGTCTTGCTGATACTCCAAACACCTTTTTCCAGTGGTTTTCCGCCTTTCTTTTCCAGAACTTTATAACTCCCCAGCATTCCTCAAAGCAAAGACCACACAGCTCATCACATGCCAAAGGAAGAAAACTCTGGTTTGGTTTGAGTCCACGATGACTCAGCAACAACTTTTGATGACGAGGACAAAATAGCTTCCCAAGTAAAGAAGAGCAGCCATCTGACTAAGGCTCTCAGGTGTCGACCCATTCAGACACGGAGTTGTTCTGTGTTGCATAAAGACTTCTTTTTCACAAGAATGTCTAAGAGAGATAGACCAAACTAGTCTCCCCTTTAAACATAAACATCCCTTCTGGCAAACTGGATTCCATTTTCAACCTTCCACTGCTTTGAAATATTAGAGCAACGAAATGATGTAATCTTGTGACCTGACTGAACGGATGGCAAACAGCCCAGCAGGAGGAATACCTGGCTGTGTTGCTCACTTCAAGGAGGAAATATTTGTACTGCTACTGGCAGTGGCCTAATTCTGTAGACAAACACGGTCTCGCCAGTGACCATTTTTCTTCCTGGGTCACCTTGTACAGCAGGGCAATTTGCACGCCTAACCTGAATGCTGCTGGATTCCTTAGCAGTTGACATGCAGACTGCACGTCAATTGAAAAGCCCTGAGTTTTGGGTGATGCTGTGAAACAATAGCCCCGTTTCTATATTATGTTGAATGCTAAAGGATAAAAAAAAAATGGATGGAGGCAACTTAGCATGAGCTTATCGCTATTTGTACAAGGTGTTTTAGTGGTGGTGGGCTTGCTCAATAGCGGTAGGCATGGGAATTCTGGTGCTACAAGCATGTCTCTCTGGCTGTGAAACATTGGATGGAGTGGAATAATACTAGAATCGCAGGAAGTCAGCCTGTTCATTTATCTAGGCTCGTATTATCTGCTCTGATTGGCAGAGGCTCTCCAGGATCTTTCACCAGCACCCAATCTCTCTTGTGCCTTGAACCATGGATCTTCTGCATGCAAAGCTCTTCTTCTTACCTATTGAAATATACTCAGAGTCGCAAAGTGATTTCATGCTCTTTATTCAGCTCATAGTGGTGAGGAGGAATGAATGAACGTCCCCTCAAAGTCTCTGCTTTATATACATTATTTACACAATGGGCTGCACATGATTGGCTAATTCCAGAATTCTACTGTAAGCCAATCAGGTTGTGGATTCACTTCTATCTGGAGCATGATTGGGTAGTTCCTGCCAACCAATCATACTGCTGCAGTTTGGATCCTATTCAACTCAGTACATAACACCTATGTTCCTTCCCAGGACCAAATACACTGCCTGGACACTTGTAGCCAATTTATACAAACTATAGCAGTGTCAACTTACTGTCTATCACAATGATGCCTTTACTTAGAACCTAAAACCACTTCTATAAAACTGAACGACAGCTCATTCAGACTGGCTTCTCTCCTCTACAGCTAAACAGCTTGTTCTTGATAAACTGAGATTTAACAAGGCACAGTATGAAATACAAGGCTGTGAAATACCACCCCACCCTTAATGCCACTTTGGTCTTCCAGGCAATTTGTCATCCCAGTTCACAGTCTCTGAACCAGGGGTGGCCCAAGAAATTTTGCTGCTTGCAAGGTGATGCCTCAGTTCTACATAGTGAAACCAAGTCTTCTTGGCAGCTGAATCTTACTTACACACTAGTGAAAGAACAGCATCTTCCGCCACACCTGAGGGCAGCAGAGCATCTTAGGGATCACCTGACTGATAACCTGGTGCACACAGAGACCTGTCCTCCAACACCTTGTCTGCTGCCTGAGTCAGCTGCTTCACTCTGCCTAACGGTAGGGACCAACTCCCAGCCACCAAATCTTCCTGGCCTGTCTACCAACGTCCTGCAAACAAGTAAAATACCTGGAACCAACAGCAAATTAGAAGTAAGAAGACCTGTAATGCCAGCCAAGGGCATTTCAAGGTATGTAGCCTTGGAAGTGGGGAAGAGCTTGACTTTTTGACCATTTTTACCATGGGTTTATGAAGCCTGGAAAATGTGTGCTTCAAGATATGGTGAAAGCCAAACCGGGCAAAGAGGGGAAATAATTAACTCTGAAAGGCCCTGGAGTGGTTTAATAATTGTTGCTCTAAGGGGATCTGCATAGACTGGAAGGGAGGGTTTGATAAATGCGACTGTACTCTGTTGGAGCTATTTGCAGGGGAGCTGTATTAACTACAGTGGACACTCGGGTTGCGAATGTGATCTGTGCGGGATGCAAGTTCTTAACCTGCAGCGCTGCATCTGTGCACGCGCCGGTTGTGATTCGGCGCTTCTGCGCATGCGCAAAGTGCAATATAGCGCTTCTGCACATGCACGACCGTCGAAACCCGGAAGTAACCCATTCCGGTACTTCCGGGTTTCAGCGCGTCCTTAACCCGAAAAAAACGCAACCTGAAGCGCCTGTAACCTGAGGTATGACTGTCATTGATTTGTAAGACATCACAGACAAGAGCCAGCTAGGGATCAAAAGAGCCTTTCTGATGCAAAAATAAGCTGCAGCCCTGAGGCAGATGCTTCTCTCTCTGGTTCTCTCCTGGTTCATGAGCCATATGGGGCTGCTGGTCTCCATTAGAGAATCTTTGCCTTCTGTTTCCCTATGGCATGGCAGGCAGCGCATACATTAGATCAGAGGTGTTCAACCTTTCTGAGTCCACAGCTCCCTGAACCAACTACATTCTTTCTGCAGCTCCCCTATGAGCCTCAGAAGCCCAGTTTTTGTTAGAATTCCTGATCCATGATTGCAGTCATAGTCACCCCTTGCTGGCAGAGGCCCTCACCCCTTTCTGAACACCCTCCCTTCTGGCGTGTTCTTCTCTCCCCTCTTCTTGGGGGTCCTCCAGGTAGCAGCGCCCTCCACCACAAAGAGAGATGCCTCCTCACGCTGCTTCACAGGGAACTCAGAAGAGGATGCCCCCAGACTTGGTGGCCCTATGGAGAGTGGCCAAAGGTGAATGTGAGGTCAGCACCTTGCTCACCTGACTTCCCTTCCAACTTTAGCTCCTGACCTACATGTGAACGTCCAGGGAAAAGGAGGAAATGTATGAGCGAATGGGTGATTTTTAATTTTAAACCTTGAAGGCTGCACGACAGGGCTGAGAGGCGCAGCTGAATTTGCATCCCGCGTGTGATGCCTGGGCTGCTTTCCCTCTTCAAACCTCCCAAGGAGCTGCAGCGAGCTTATATCTGGCTTCTCATCTGCCACCTTGAAAACACGTCTAGGTAATTGTTCCAAAGCGAAATGAAGAGGTGACATAATTTGACGTGATTTTAATAACTGTAAACATACAACCTGACCTTTGGAGGCCCATTTTCGCGCTTTGGCGCAGGTGGTGCCTCCTTTCTACCACCTCGCCCTAGTTAGTTAGTTATGCTGCGAAAACTGGGCTAAAAAAAGACCTGCAGCTTTCACGCTGAGTAAACGTGCAATAGCCCTCTAGCGAAAGGGCCTGGGAATGTTGATGTCTGGTGGATTAAGAGATCTCAGGATCCTCTCTTGCAGGAACAGGAACTGCAGGACAGCTTGGGAACAGGAAAGCAGAGGAGACCGTAGGTGAATGGAGGGGGAAGGTAGTGTTTGGAGGTGGCTATAGTAGACCAGCAGTAGGAGGAAGGAGATTATGGAACTGGGGGTGGATTGGTAAGGAGGTTACAGCAAATGGATGGAATCAGCACTGTGACTCTAGCTCAGTAGTTATTATTTTAATTTTTATTTATGATTTTCAATTTTATACATTTCAATAACTTTACAATCATTTTAACATTTCAAAACTTGACTTCCTTCCCCTTCTTTCTGCGGTTCCTTAAAAATAAATAAAAATTATATATATATATATATATATATATATATATATATATATATATGCTTTCGTAGATTTTCACGGGTACAGGAATGCAGGTTTTGGTGTCCTCGGGTGTCTTCCCGTGTAAAAGATGGGGTGTCTAGGCGACGTTTCGACGAGGTCTCACTCGTCATCTTCAGGCTGGTGCTTTCGGCTTCTTGTTACTGGAACAGAGCAGGATCTCAGTGTTTGAGTTCCTATAAATACTGTAGAGGAGGTGTGGTGTATAGCCTCCAATGTTCTGGGCAGAGAGGAAGTTCCCAGGCTAGTGTGCCTTTTCTTCTTTTGTTCCTTAATTACTTGAGGGATATCTTGAGTGATTTCTTGAGTGATATCCTGAGTACCACTTAGGTGGGTCATTAGGTGTGGATTAGTTGCTAAGGTCTTTGTGTCTTGACCTCTTGAACTTTGTGAAGAGTTTTTCTGAGAAGATGGCTGTACTGAAATTAGTTGTGCTCTGGCTTGGCTTCGTGTATAGGGGCGAGCTGTGGTTTTGTGGCCTGTGCCAGCCAGATCTGTGTAGGGATTGCAGGGGGGTGCAGCATCCGGGGTGCAGCTAAGAATCATCCCCAGAGAAAAATCATCCAGATGCCCCAAACTCTACGGCCTCCCCAAGATACACAAAGAAGGAACACCACTCAGACCAATAGTCAGCTCCATAGGCTCACCTCTACAAAATCTCGCTAAATTTCTCGCCAAGCAACTTCAGCCCTATGCAGAATCCATCTCTTCACACGTTCCAAACTCCTTCCAGTTCATAGAAACAATAAAGAAGCAAAACCTACATCCCAATGACCTACTTGTGAGCTTCGATGTTGTATCTCTCTTCACACAAGTGCCCATTAATGAAGCCTTGACAGCCATTCAAAACAAATACAATCCCCCCGAATACATCTTGGACCTGACCAACCACTGCCTAACCAACACGTACTTCATCCACAATGGACAAAGATACAAACAGATAGAAGGAGCACCTATGGGATCACCCCTCTCACCGGTCATCGCAAACCTGTACATGGAACACTTTGAAACCAATGCTTTAGACAAGTCAGAACACAAACCCAAACTTTGGCTCAGATATGTTGACGACACCTTTGTAATTTGGCCACACGGGAAAGAAAAACTGGACAGCTTCCTCACACATCTCAACAGCCTACACCCCAAAATACAATTCACTATGGAAATAGAAGCCAACAACCAACTTCCCTTCCTTGACGTCCTAATCTACAAAAAACCTGATGGCTCCCTAGGACACACTATCTACCGGAAAAAAACACACACCAACCGCTACTTACATGCACAATCACACCACCACCCTGCACAAATAAACTCCGTAGCCAAGACTCTCATCTCCAGAACCAAACGCCTGGCTGACAAAGACCACCTGACAACTGAGTTACAGAATCTCTCAAATGTGTTAATTGCCAATGGATACCAGCAAAACAGGGTTACGAAGCTAATCCAAAAAGAAACACCCCCCAAAAACCAAGACACAGAAGAAAACAATGGCATGGCCCTCCTTCCTTATATCAAGGGCACTACAGATAAAATTAGCAAAATCCTCCATAAACACAATATCAAAACAGCCTTTTGCACCAACCAAAAAATAGCCAATATCCTCAGAAACCCCAAGGATAAAATCCAGTTGGAAAACCAAGGGGTCTATGAAATACCCTGCAAAGTCTGCCCAGCCACGTACATTGGACAAACAAACAGACGAATAAATGCACGTATTGCAGAACACAAGAATGCCGTCAAAAAAGAAGAAAAAACTTCCTCTCTTTTCCAACACATGAAAGAAACAGGACACGAAATTAATTTTGCAGATTCCAAATTGCTCTTTAACATGGAACATCACCACAAGAGAATAATCATGGAAGCCATCGAGATAGAGAAACACCCTCACAACATGAACAAGCGTGACGACACATCCCGCTTGCCAGACATCTGGAAATTAGCCCTCCCCACAAAAACTGACACCAGAGCCAGAGGCACACAGAACGCCATCACCAATCAACCACACCAGATCCAAACCCAGACCCTCTCCACAGATAAATTACAGACACCATCCAGTAGCCAAACCATGGTGGCACCTCCGGATGCTGCACCCCCCTGCAATCCCTACACAGATCTGGCTGGCACAGGCCACAAAACCACAGCTCGCCCCTATACACGAAGCCAAGCCAGAGCACAACTAATTTCAGTACAGCCATCTTCTCAGAAAAACTCTTCACAAAGTTCAAGAGGTCAAGACACAAAGACCTTAGCAACTAATCCACACCTAATGACCCACCTAAGTGGTACTCAGGATATCACTCAAGAAATCACTCAAGATATCCCTCAAGTAATTAAGGAACAAAAGAAGAAAAGGCACACTAGCCTGGGAACTTCCTCTCTGCCCAGAACATTGGAGGCTATACACCACACCTCCTCTACAGTATTTATAGGAACTCAAACACTGAGATCCTGCTCTGTTCCAGTAACAAGAAGCCGAAAGCACCAGCCTGAAGATGACGAGTGAGACCTCGTCGAAACGTCGCCTAGACACCCCATCTTTTACACGGGAAGACACCCGAGGACACCAAAACCTGCATATATATATATATATATATTCTGCATATTCCAAATTAACTTAATCATTTATTCATCTACTTTAAATGTATACTCTTATAAAATTGCAAGTTATTACAATAATCCTGCCAACGTTATTATCTGTTTACAGTTTGTCTGTAAATATTCAACGAACCATTTCCATTCTTTTATAAAGAGTTTGTTATCTTGATTTCTTATTTTTCCAGTAAGTTTCGCCTTCTCTGCATATTCCGTAAGTTTTTGTATCCATTCTTCTTTCGTCGGGACTTCTTCTTCTTTCCATTTTTGGGCAAATAACATTCTTGCCGCTGCAGTCGCATACACGAATAAATTTCTATACAGTTTGGGCAGTTCTGTCCCTATAATTCCCGAAAGGAAAGCTCAGTAGTTCTCAAAGTTTTTCTTTTTCTGTGGGCCGCACTTTCAGATTAAAAATTTGCTCATGCCACACCAAATTTCTTATTGATAAGAAATACATTGCAAAGCGGTGATTCTAGAATTGTCCTTAGTATCGCTTGATGTTCTTGCTCTCATTTGGAAAAGATACTGATCCATGTTCTGCAAATAATAAAAGTTTGGTACTGTACTTTTGCCACACTGAAATGTTTAAATGTTTGTTGTCCTGGAGTCTTCCTGCCATGCTTGCCATCCTCTCCTGCCACACCAGTGTGGCATGCCACGCCCTCTGAGAGAGGCCAGAGCCCTGGTGAGGCGCTGTGAGCCAAGCCCCCTCCAAGCATCAGATGCCCAGATACATTCCTTGGCATAAGTTGTCAGGGCACTACTGAACCCACATGCCCACAGGACACCTGATAAGCTCAGCCGTTCCCAGAGATTCTATCTCTGCCGCTTTGGAGATGTCAATTAATTTCTTTTTGGTCAGATTTTCATCTGCCACATGAGTTTGCTTTTTCACAAAAAAGCTGTGGGAACAAAGAACTTCATTAACCTTAAAACTGGGCTGCATAAATTCAAGACTAGTGCAGGGTTTTGAGATGTTAATCTGCTCCCCAAATAGCAGCCTATGTAGAAGAAAATGTGGTGGTTCCCCTTGGTTTAAGACTTGGAGTTTCTTCCTGCCATCCAAGCACCAGAGAACGTCTTTATATGATCAAAGATTGTCTTCTGTTCTCCACAAGTTGAACTCTCATTAGCTCCAGCCAGCATGGCCAATGGTCAGAGCTGATGGGAGTTGTAGTCTGACAACATCTGGGAAGGCCACTTCTTCCCAGCCTCTCTCTCCAGCTGCCTCAGGGTCTTCTTGCATAACTGCTCTGCTCCTTTACTTGTGGGCTCCCCGAATTGACAAGTGAGTCGGTGTGGGGACCATAGCTCCATGATATGGAAAGCAGGTGAGATCTTTGGGTGAGTTCTCCAGCATCTCCATCAGGGCTAAACTCAAAGTTGTGGTGCACCAGGGAGAGGTTGTTGAGCTTTTTTTGGGAGGGGGGAAGCCAAAGTTGTTGACTTTTTTTGGGGGGGGGGGGGATAGCTCACCTGTAATGACGATGCAGTGGAAAAAACTGCTTTTGTTTGATGCTACAGAGTAACAGAGTGATGATGGAGGGGGCGGGGACTTCTGCTCCATTGCTTTTCACTGCCGCCAATCAAGAGGGGCCCATATGCATTTGGCGCCCCCCACAGTTCGGCGCCCAGCTGCACCACATCCCTTGCACCCCCAGGTAAAGACAGCCTGATCTTCACTTAACAAGATATCAGCTAACAGGACTGGGCAATGGACCTTCAGGTGAGACCGTGGAATTAAGTCTACGCAGAACAGGATGATCCAATGGTCTGGCCATCTTTCAGAAGCACTAAGCATAGGGGTGGCAAAATGCCTCTTTATCCCCTCCCCATCAACTGAAGGGGAGGGGAGGGAAAAGTCCGCATTTCACAGGTGTGAGCGCTGTTGCTTATGTAGCCAAGCTGGCATCATCTTCACACAAGAGGTACCAGCTGACTTGGCTAAAGCCCAGGGTTTGCAACAGTGCAAACAAGCAAACAACCTCCACTACAGAAACCGTAAGGGGAAGAACTTCCAAAACAGCCCTGTGAGGACTGAATTGCTCAGTGGCCACAGAATGCAGATTGACTGTTTGGGGGAAATGTGGGAAACTGTGGAGGGGGTACAGAATGGAGTGACCTCCATCTTTGAAGAGCCAAACTCCTACCTACAAACACCCTCTCTGCTTTCACTTTCTTATAGGGTATGACAAGGATCATTAACCTGAACCACCTAGATTTGTTTAATAAATGCTGAAATCCTATGCACAGTTGCTTGGGATGAAGCTCCCGTTGAACTCAGTGGGGCTTTCTTCTGGATAAGAAAGACGAGGCCTTTTCTGCAGTGGCTCCCCATTTCTGGAATGCTGTCCCCAGAGAGGTTTGCCTGGTGCTTTCATTATAGGGGGTTCCTCTTCAACCAGACCTTTGGCTGATTAATATTCTACAGCCTTGAAAATGTGATTGTGGGAAGTGGGGTTATTTTCTTTTGTGGTTTTTTTCTTTTAGCTATTTATTTGTGCTTTCGCCTTGAGGTATTGTGATGAGGGGTGGTATATAAATCTAAACTGCCCTGAGATATTGTGATGAGGGGTGGTATATAAATCTAATAAAATTCTGCCCTTTGAGAATAGACCTTTAATGCATTTGATACTTAAAGGATCTTGTTTTGGTGCTGAGAACTAAATTAGATTGTCTTCGTGTCTCTACTAGCTCTACAATTATATAATTTGTTATTAAAATGCATCTTTCATCCTGCAACTATAGACATGTTCTTGTCACTCAACTCCCTCCCACCTTTCAACTCTCCACCTGAGGGCTGTTAACCAGGATCTGTTCGGGAGAACCAGGTCTGCATTGTGTCAGATCACCTTAGAAGCACTTCCCACAGGTACCATTTTCTCCACTAAACTGAACTCAAGGTGCTGATGGTGGTGTCGTTGCATCAAAGGCTGGAATTGAACAGCTCTGCCTCACTGGCCCTTGTGTCAGTTATGATGCCACCTCCCTCCTTTGCTAAGTGATGGGTAATGTTGTACTGGTGAAAAATACTGTTATTTAGCTTGGGGTATCTGCTTGGGGTATCTTCGGATGTGGGTGGCGCTGTGGTCTAAACCACTGAGCCTCTTGGGCTTGCCGATCGGGAGGTCGGCGGTTTGAATCCCCATGAGGGAGTGAGCTCCCATTGCTCTGTCCCAGCTTCTGCCAACCTAGCAGTTCGAAAGCATACCAGTGCAAGTAGATAAATGGGTACCACTGTGTCAGGAAGGTAAACAACTTTTATGTGCACTCTGGCTTCCATCACTGTGTTCCATTGTGCCAGAAGTGGTTTAGTCATGCTGGCCAGAAAGCTGTTTGTGGACAAATGCCAGCTCCCTCGGCCTGAAGCGAGATGAGCGCTGCACTCCATAGTTGCCTTTGACTGGACTTAATCATCCAGAGGTCCTTTACCTTTACCTATCTGCCTGGTAGGAATCTGCACCCTGGTCGCCCTGTGAGACCTTGCTTTCTTGGCTTGCACCATAGCAAGGGTCAACACTGACCAATTCCCACAGAACAGGTTTGGTCCAAACCAGGCAGATCCATTCCATCAACATGGGGCTTGTGGAATGATGAACTGATCCTGGGGCCCAATGGGAGCCAACCTTTACCCGGCCTGCTGCTGTCAATAAAGATTCAGCCTGATTTTATCCCAACACCGTTGTACAATCTTGTTATTTTGCTACTCCCATGGGTCACATCATGCGGCTGCCCAGGCAAATGTTTTTCATCATTTTGTGCAATTGCTGTTCTTGCTATTATGTTCTTCACTGCCCTGGGCTCCATCCAGAGAAAGGGTGGCACAGAAATGAAGTGGGTAATAACTACCACCACCACCACAACCACAACCATGCTGTTTTGGGAGGGAAGGTGGGATGTAAACATTGTCGTCATCGTAGCATTCTTTGGAGGAAAGGTATTATGTAAAAGCTGCTGCAGAGTTGTTGTCAGGTTCGGTGATAGTTGAAGCTCCCAACATTATTATTTTTGGGGGGCAGGGGGGGAAATGTTGAACCACAGCCTAGAAGAGTTTCGTTCAGACACTTAAGCATCTGTGGCTTTGGTGGAGAGCTGTTTGACTTGGTCGCCAGCAGCAGCCTTGGCTCTGGAGAAAACAAGAATGCCAGTTTTCTGGAGAGACTGGTGGGCATTCTAGGTCAGGCGAATGTCAGCAGGAGGGCAGCAGGGCTAAGCTGTTTGTCAGGCATGCAGCTGAAAGGCGTCACTCATTTAATCTCTGCAATAAATACCTATTTGTTCCCCAAGATCAGAAGGTAACTGTTGGCACGACAACGCCCCCATCGCACAGCCACGGAGGAGACTTTGGTCCAGCGTCAGAGGAAGGGAGTGTAGCAAATGCTGCCTCAAGGAAATTAAAAAATAGCAAATGTCTGATTATGTCCGTGGAGCTGAGTGGCCCTGAAGCATCATTGCTGGCGGAGGTGGGGGCAGCTTGTATAAAAGATCACTCAGCAGCCTCGTTCCTGGCTGGTTCCTCTGTTATGAAGCAGACCAGCTGTAGACTCGCTGCACACACTTAAGTTGCGTAGGCTTGCAGGAAAAGCAGTTCCCTAGCAGGATCTGTGTTTGGAAAGGGGCCTCTGGCATCACTGGGTCCCCCTGGGACTGGATGAGTTGCAGTGGCACAGCTTGGATCCCAAAGGAACCCATGGCAAAAACATGGATGGATGCATTGATTGTGTCATACGTTTTCATGGGTCTGAGTCCACTTTGTCAGAAGTGGTATATCCTTGATCAAACTGCACGTCATGTAAGACACTTAGTTGTTTTATTATTTTTTTTTAAAAAACTTTAAATAGCAGTCATGGCAGAGGGGCAAGGCTCGAGTCAGAGAACCCTTTCCATACCCTCCAACATTTCTCCGATGAAAATAGGGACGTCCTAAGGAAAAGCGGGGGACGCGGGTGGTGCTGTGGGTTAAACCACAGAGCCTAAGACTTGCTGATCAGAAGGTCGGCGGTTCAAATCCCCATGACAGGGTGAACTCCCATTGCTTGGTCCCTGCTCCTGCCAACCTAGCAGTTTGAAAGCGCATCAAAGTGCAAGTAGATAAATAGGTATCGCTCCGGCGGGAAGGTAAACGGTGTTTCCGCACGCTACTCTGGTTTGCCAGAAGTGGCTTAGTCCTGCTGGCCACATGACCCGGAAGCTGTACGCCGGCTCCCTCAGCCAATAAAGCGAGATGAGCACCGCAACCCCAGAGTCGGCCACGACTGGACCTAATGGTCAGGGGTCCCTTTACCTTTACCTATTCCATCATCATCAACATCATTTTGCTATTCATACCCCACCCATCTGACTGAGTGGTTGTCCCAGCCACTCTGGGCGGCTTCCAACACATACACACACACTCATAAACATAATAAAACATTAAACATTTTAAAAATACCTTCCCTATACAGGGCTGCCTTCAGATGTCTTCTAAAGGTTGTTGAGTTACTTATTTCCTTGGCTCGGGAGTTGCATAGCTCCATACCCTCCAACATTTCTCAGATAAAAATAGGGATGTCCTAAGGAAAAGCGGGATCTGCTAGGGTCAATGGAGGTGGAACACACTCATCAGGGCTCCTTGCCACTGATCGCCTTATCCTCAATTAAGTTGCCTAATCCTCTCTTAAAGCCATCCATGTTGGTGGCCATCACTGTCTTCTATGGGAGTGAGTGTCACGCTTTAACTCTACGCTGTGTGAATAAGTCCTTTCTTTGATCTGTCCTGAATCTCCCAAGATTCAGCTTCATTGGAGGTCTGTGAGTTCTGGTGCTACACATTCTCGATTCCACAATGCATCAGCAGAACTTGTGGACGTCCACCATATTGTGTCAAGATATGCTTTCCCTAAGGGGCCAACAAGGGTTACATTCAGGGACGTGGACTTATAAAAAATATTGGGGGGGCCCGGGAAAGCTCATGAATAATAAATAAGCTCATGAATATGCAAAAAAAGTGGCGCCGCCTCCTCGTGAGCGAATAGGGGAGAGCGTGCTGCGCCTATTAATCAGCTCCAAAGGAAATTGGGTGGAGCTTTTGCTCGGGAGGGAGGGCAGGAGGCATGCAGCCCGCCCCTCCCTGTGCATTTTGGGCTGGGGGAGGGGCGGCGATGGCGCTCTGCTGGAGGGGCGTCGGAGATTATTGGGGGGGCGGAGCCCCCCCAAACGAATTTTTGAGGGGGCTCGGGCCCCCTCAAGCCCCATGGAGTCGGCGCCTATGGTTACATTTATTTATATGGTTGTGAGTTTGAGGGGGTGGGGCATTGTGCTGTATGCCAGAGACCCTTCTAGTTCCTCGATCCAGCAAGGGTTAAAAATGCAGTGGAGGATTCCAGTTGTCAAAGTAACCAGTAATGGCCCCCTAAGTATGGGTTGTTAGGGTAACAAAGGAAGTGGCTTTGTGCCAGAGGGTAAATGGGAGCCCCACTCCCTTAAATGGCTGGTAGTTAGAAGGACAAAAGTCCACACTGCCTTTCGGAGCAGCCCCATCCCAACTCCTACTTGTGTGCAAGCGGGAGGGGGCAGGGATCTCTCAGGCAGCACAATGCCTCCCTTCCCCTCGTAGCAGCCCCAATCCCATTCCTACTTGCATGTAAGCAGGAGGGGGCAGGGATCCCTCAGCTGGGAAGGGAGGCTTCCCGTTGCCTAACTGAGAGATCCCTGCCCCCTCCTGCTTGCACGCAAGCTCTGATAGGCAGCATGAAGCCTCCCTTCACAGCTTAGTTGCTGGGATCAGGGAAGGTGGAAGCTGCACCTTAGAGCCCCTGCACCACCATCACATGGGGACTTCCGAGCAGCTCCTGAAGCCAGCCAGAGCCAACTGCTCAGGGCTGCTGAGACTGCCGCCGCTGCATTTCCCGGGGACATTAGATGAAATCCGGGGACATTCTGGGGATGGAATTTCTCTGGTAACCCTAATCTATCCTGAATTCCATTCTTTCATTACAAGGGAAAGACCGAGGTTTGACTTAATAGGCTATGGCCTGTGATGTGTTGCGATCTATTCAAGACAGCACTTCTCGCAATTTTGGGAGGCATGCAGCTCTGCCAGATAAACTGCGGAAGAATTCATAACAAAGTACTTAATATATCTTGCCGTGTTCCAAGTATGTGACTTTTCTTTGATCATTAAAAAAAAAGAAAAAGATAAATAAATGCACTGTAGTAATTTAAATGAAAAAACCCCCACAGGTTTTGCCTCCTACTGAAAGCTAAGTATCATACTTATTTAAACACTGTAGAAAATATTTAACTTATCCGCAAAAGGTTAAGTAATCAACTGATAAGATTTGTAGCTAAAGCATGTTTAAATGTACTCATTAAACACAGCCTATGCTAGGAGGTCATTTTTCAAAAGATCTCCTTCTGGGCATAAACCATTAGGAAGTGGAAGGTGGGGGGGGGGAGGGTGAAAGAAAACGTCGAAAGAAATCCAAAGTGTTCCTTGTGAACAAATACAGTTGTGCATTGTACAGAAGGCTGCTAATTTATATATCAGAGGGTATGGGGCAAGTCAAGAAGTCAAAATAACAAGACCAGGAGAATGGCATAATTGATACAATTTATTTGTCAGCGGGAGCGAAAAAGAACGAATGCCAAGCACTTCATTCTTTAAAAACGAGCCAAATATTTCCACTTCCCTCTTAATTTATGTATAAAATAAGTGAAGTGAGGAAGACTGTACTTTGTAAAAGTTAAGTGGTCTGGGAGCTGTGTCGGCAAACACACACACACACACACACACACACACACACACACACGGATAGATTCAAGTGCCCTCCGCATTTCAAGGACTGAGTGGGGTCCAGTTCTTATGCATTGTGGGTATTGTGGCTGCAGTTCCTCTGTTCCCAGTATTCTCCTGTATGTAGATGCCACTCTATAATGGAACAATGTGGAATCCAAATGGAGAGGGTGGGCTTTGGGGGTGGAGGAGAATCAAGCTAGTAGCAGAAGCTATATCTGAGGAAAGGGCTGCCATGTGGTTTCCCCTTCATGTTCCCATTCCACACTTTCCACATTGTCCCTACATTTTCTTCTTAACTGGAGTATTATGGGATGGAGTGATGGAGCGTGAGAACCACGGCACTCCTGTGACATAAGCGCCGGGTCAAAGAACACCATCACTGAGCTAGTAACTACTGTATATGCCATCCAACAAACACTGTTAGGATATATATATTCTTATGCACCACCCTGAGTTTGTGGGGTGCCTAGACCCCACTTCTAATTCCTGGATTCCAGACCCTGGGTTTAGTATGTTAAAATCAATCCAGGCTGGCTTCCCTTGCTCAGGAAATCACCTGGAACGGGCCATTAAGGAGAACGAAAGGAAAGTGATGGGCCATTGGGAATCTCGCCGGAGAGAGGGGTCCCTCCTTCAGCTCAGAGTTAGTGGGGGACAGGGGAGAGGCCAATGTTGGAAGGGGAGGAGTTTTTAGGATTTCAGTTGGCTGTGGTGTGTTCTAGGAAAAATAGGGGCAGCCTGTTAAATGACGCAAGAGAGCTAGAGAGTCATGGCAGATTTCAGCTGCCATCCAAGCCTGTGGCCATGGGAGAAACAGAACCCTCTTGGAGCACAAAGCTGTGAGCTCCTCCATCATAGGCTCAGGTTGTATATATGTGTAGATAAACCATATAATAATGCTTATAATTTATTACTTATACCCCACCCATCGGGCTGGGTTGCCTCTATATCTTAAAGACACCACAGTTTCTGTTGCGCCTCATTTCCAAAGGAAACATGAACCCTGAGTGAGTGAAGAAGGACTGATTGTTAAAGTACTCTGGGAGTGGTAGCTCTGTGAGGAGAACAGGGTCTTCTAACAACTCTTAACTACAGCTCCCAGAATTCTCGGGAGGAAGCCATGACTGTTATCATTGGGCTTTAAATGTATGGTCTGAATGTGGCCCTGAGTTTGCTAGAAACAGCAAGTGATCCCCGTTGGTCTCCATTCTCCTGTATAAACCCTCAAAACCTAAAGCGAGGCTTGCCTTGTCCAACCAAGCAGCTTGGCTCACAACTGTGCGGTTAATCAGCTAGGCCTAGGCAAACGCGAAGCCTTCTTGTATTTGTTGTGGAGTCATTTGTTTCTTCACAAGATCGGCAAAGAAAAGAGGGAGGGGGAAAAAGGGACAGGGGTGAGAGAAGAATACACTCCGGCTTAAGAAAAACAAACACAAAACATTCCACATTACTGCCCATGCATTTTCTAGGACAACACAACTACCTAATTAAACAGGCCCCCAGTTAATATAAAGGGGGTATTTGAAGTACACATTCTAAAACAAAATTTACACCACTGATTTAATTCCCCTCCTTTCCTCAGTTCCGCCTGACATCTGAGAAGTGAGACCGCAACTGCATACCAGTTAGAGATTTTCCTGATTAAAAACAGTTTTTGCCTATAAGTCACATCATGTATAAGACACAAGGTTTCTGTCAAGCGCCCCTGCTACTGGCAAAAAGCGGGAGAAGAAAAAAGAGAGAGGTTTTTGCTGCTATTGCTAGTAAGAAATGGGTAACTAGATCCACAGGCTGCTTCATGCTAGCTTTGTAATTATACTATTCCAGTGGTAAGCCAGACATTTTGGCCAAGAGTAATTTAGACATTCTAGAGCTGTATTCAGTCCCCATGCTTTTACTGTTTGTCTTGACTGCCTTTGTACAACATATAATCTTCCTGCATTTCCCTCCCTTCCTATGGCTTCCGCAGCCCTTTGGTGCAGCAAGACAAATGCATCTTATTTGGCCCCGTTCTATGAAACCCATCGGAAACAATCATTGTTCCATTTTATTCGGAGGCTTTCCTGGTTTTGATCCATATGTGCAACATTCAAGCGGTCATTGCCAAGGTGAGCTAAGGCAGGGATGGGGAAACAGTCCAGAGGAGCTGTTGGACCACAACTCCCATCATCCCTAGCCATTGGACATGCTGGTGGGGGCTGATGGAAGTTGTAGTCCAATAGCGTTTCTGGAGGGACCATAGGTTCCCCATCCCTGAGTTATATCATAGGCTGGGGCTGGACCACCTATGGTCCACCAGAGTCCTCCAGATATGGCTGGCTCCAACTCCCATCAAGACTGGGGAACAGGGACCGAGGAAGGGGGTGCGGTGGGGGCTGTCTTCGCTGACGGGGGTGACATTCGGCGTGCCACCCGCCCGCAACTCCCAACCCTATTCCAAGCCGTCAGGGGAAGGGGGAGAGCTGCGCTGCTTTGCCGGTGGCAAAGGGGGACCCTTCCCCCTTCATTTTAACAGCTCGGGGGAGGTTTGGGAGTCGCAGGTGGGCAGCACACCAAATGTCCGCCATTGACGTCTCGCTCCGCCCCTGTGGGTGGCTCGCTCCACCCCTGGCTGCAGGGTGCATGCACCCGCTCTGTGCACCCAAGCGGCTATCCTGTGCCTGGGAGGGCACCCTCTGCATCCTGCCCACCCTCAGGAGCATGCCCACCCTGGGCAGAGCGGGCATATGCTCTGCCGCTGCTGGGGAAAGATACTAAAGAATTGTGAATCATCCATATAGAAATGTTGTACAGTGGTACCTCTGGTTGCAAACTGGATCTGTTTCGGAGTCCCATTCGCAACATGAGCAGAACGAAACCCGTGTCTGCTCGTCTGCACATGTGCGGATCACGATTTGCCGCTTCTGCGCATGCGCGTGACGTCATTTTGAGCATCTGCACATGCGTGAGCGGCGAAACCCGGAAGTAACCATTTCTGGTACTTCTGGGTCGCCGCAGGATGCAACCTGAAAAGATTTAACCTGAAGCAAACATAACAAGAGGTATGACTGTATAGAAATTATTGCATTTATTATGAAAGGTCTTAATAAAATCCTATTGGAGAGGAAGAAAGAAATGCAATACCACTGAGAAGCAGTCATGTCCTAGTTCATCTATATGACTGACAGGGATTTTGTACATACACAAGTGCTACATCTCTTGGATTCCTGTTTACTGCCATAGAACTTCCATGCTATAAGAAGTCAGGTCCTGTACACATTAGCAGCTTAAAATGCAGTGAGGTCATCCTGCGCCCCACACCCCAGCACTTCAAGCCACATTTTAATGTTGCTGTACACACCAGAGAGCTGGCTGGGATGTCTTCACCCAATGCACATTACCTGATTTGTTTTCCTGCACCAACAACCCCCTGATCTCCTACTCAATGAAGCTGAAATCTGCACATGCATGACGGGTGCCTCAAATGCACACACCTCAGCTTAGCTGCGGCTTACGTTTTCAAATTGCACGGAAGGCGGTTTGAGAGAAAATGCATCAAACCGCAATATTTTCCAAAAAGCTACAGGATACATATGGATTGGGGCTAACATCAGGTGCACTCAGCTTCAAACACCAGTGATGAGAGTGCACTGGAGCTGAGTAAATGGTAATGTGTTTGCAGCCTCAGGCAAGTTCCCCCCCAACTTAACTTCCCCCAAAGCCTAATGTTGCTGGACTACAAACTATTTGAGCCAAGGGACCTTGTCTTTGCAAAGCAGAGGCTGCTCTACAAAGCAGGAGTGGCTGATATGGCACCCTCCAGATGTTATGGGACTATAGAGCCCATCATCCCCGACCACTGGCCATGCTAGATAGAGCTGATGGGAGTCAGAGTCCAGCAACTTCTGTAGATTGAAGGTTGGGGAAATTTGCATGCATCTGTATAAATTGTAGGAGAAAATGGCAAACCCTAAACCAATCTACCAACCCAAGGGTGTGTCTTTTGGTGCGTTCCAGACAGTGCTTTTTTCTTCTTCTAAAAAAGTGTTTAGGGGTACTCTCATTTTCCTACTCATATTGAAATACCGCCCCTCAATGAGGCCAAACTTAGGTTCACAAAGTGTTTAGGGTTGTGTGTGCCCCTGTGTCTCCTCAGAAAAGAAGCACTGGTTCCAGGCATATATTAATCCTTGTTGATTATGCATGCGATTTGGCTAACTCTAAATCCTTCTGCATGAATGAGTGTTGCTGTTTTGTTTTGTTTTTGTTTTGCTGATCTTTTAGTGAAAATGTGAGGCAACTGGTGAAACTGGAAATATGGTTCCTCCATGTGAATCGCCCCCTGGCCAGCTTTCTGAGATGCCTAACTCTTTGAGGTTCAACGCTCTGCAGTTTTTCCTTGAGAAACTGAGCTGGAGTCACTGCTTCTGTGGACTATCTCCCTGTCCAGAGCCAGCCAAGGCTTCCTCTGGAGACAGCTGTTTTCTATTTCTGGAGTCTCAACATTGCGGCTTTGTTGATTGTCTTTTCACCTCCAGATTTAGTTTTAGTTCCAGCGAAAACATAACGAACCATTTTCATAAGTTATTTAGTGCCGCTGTTGGACGGGATCCAGCTGCATGTCCTCTCAATCCTTCTCTCTGTGACTGTGTGTGTATATTTTACTGTGAAAGATAGTATCAAGAGTGAATTTTGCAAATTCACATAGAATAAATCAAAGTAACATTTACCATAAAAATTTTGTGGGAATGCAGCTCAAAGCTTTCCCATTATCAATGGCCTATACAGAAATTCAGGGCTCTTCACCCCACTTATAAAAACATCCCCACGCACTTCATTTGTTTGGTGCATGGATGTGCTCTCCCCTGACTTGTCAGCTCTGCAGGAAATATCTTCTCCTGGGTCCGTTCACAAGATATGGTAAGCCAAAACATGGCTGAGCCTGACCATGTGAATGTGTGAGCTCCTCTGTTCCTCTCTGCTGTACTGTGCTGATCTCAGCCAAGGTTTGCTTTAGCATGCTGTCCCAATGAGGACTTAAGGCCACACTTTCTCCTCCCTAACCACAAGCCCTGGTTCAGGTGGCATGCTAGGTCTAACCTCGGCTGAGCTCAGCACCCTAAAATTTGTCGCCACTTTGAAGTGGGATGCCTCTGCATAACCTTTGTTTCTGGCCATGCTTCCCCTGTGTCTTTTTTTCCAGAAGGGTGTTTTTGTTGCATTTTTAACTGGGGAAGGGCTGTAGCCTAATGGTAAAGCATCTGCTTTGCATGCAGAAGGTGCCAGGTTCAATCCCTGGCATCTGTGGTAGGTCTTGGAACGTCCCCTGCCTGAAACCCTGGGAAGATGCTGTGTAAACAATACACAGCTAGAGGTCCTGGGCAGCTAAGCAATGCTGCCCATCTCACGTTGTTGTGATTTAACATTTACAAAGAGCATAAAAATGTCTAAGTGCTACCCAGATAGGAAAAGCTTCTGGATCTAAGTGCTACCCAGATAGGAAAAGCTTCTGGATCACAATCAAAAGGTTCAATACAAACGTTGACAGGGAACAAGGGGGGGGGGGAAGGGCAGCTGCACCTTTTCTGGCTGGGGGGTGGGCTTGGCTAGTCTCCCCTTTGATGTGATGTCCTTCCTGGAAGGCAGGGGTTGCAGCTTCCCTGGGTCTTCTGGCTGCTGGCAATGACCAATGTGCGGGGCACAATTTATAATTAACAGAACATATTGTTACATCAGGTGTGCCAACTCTATGGGGCTGAGGTCTCTACAGCCTCCCCAATATCCACTGGGACAGGTTCAGCCCCCCCCCCCCAATCTTGAGGGGGCAGAGGAGGCCTGGCGGGAAGTTGTCCCGGGCCATGCAGTGTCGGGAGATGCCTCACTGACCAGTGTGGCCTGGTGGGTGAATGTTTCATTAGGATGAGACCTGATGTCAAGGATCATGCTGAGAAGGGCTGCATAGATGAGGAATGGTGGGTGCCTCCCCCTCCCCCTTCTCCTGATCAGGATCCTGAATCTTCCCAGGAGCAGTGGGACAGTATAGATTTGTAACAGTGGTTTGCAGAGGGACATAGTTCCGAAGACAGAAGTTGGGAAGAACTGGTTGGTGAAGAGCTAGGAGAATAAGAACTGGGGGAGTGAGAGTTAACAGACTCCACCCACTCAGCCCAAGGTCAAAGAGAACAGATAAGGTGGCAGCACAGAAAGCAAAGTGGCTGCAAGATCAGGTTGCAGGACGCAGAAGTGACATGAGTGACAAGGGG
The DNA here is from genome assembly GCF_964188315.1 of Podarcis muralis. Classification (NCBI taxonomy): domain Eukaryota; kingdom Metazoa; phylum Chordata; class Lepidosauria; order Squamata; family Lacertidae; genus Podarcis; species Podarcis muralis. Next base: position 20,959,891 of record NC_135666.1, on the reverse strand, counting down.
GGAAGTGGGTGGAATCCTTAATTGGGAGCACCTTCATTTCTCAGAATGGATCCTTTGTTCTCTCGCTGTGATCATTAAAATCTCTAACTGGTAAGAGACTCCTTCACTTTGTTCAGCTTATCTACTGCCAGGGGGGCGGGGGGAGGAAGCCGGGTCCCTGAAGCCTAACACCTGATTGGCCTCTCCTGATGTGACAGTCGTCACGCACACAACGTGCAGCATGCATGACATCATGCACACATACATTACACATGTGACGTCATCCTCCCCCCACGTCAGGCACAAATCAACACCTGTGCATGCAGCCCCTGGTCCAGGCACTTTGTGTTTCCATTGGAAATGAGGCACAGGGGAGACTGTAATGTCTTTAGGATATATGGTTTATTTCAGGGGTGCCAACCTGAATAAAATGTTGGGTGGGGCACGTAAGCCCCACCCACATCATTGATCACAAGATGCAGCACCCACACCCCATTTGAATAGCAATGCCAATTAACTTTTTTGAGGGCAGCCCCCTCAAATATTTTATTGGGTGGCATTACAGCATTACACCCCAAGGTTCTTGCTTCTCCTAAGCCATAGTCTTGGAAGCCAGGAGAAATCAGCTATGGCCCTCTGTCTCTCTGCTCCAGCCTGCCGCGTTTTACAGCCTGCCACCTTTCTGCCAAAACCCTCATCCTAAACTCTCCGCTCTGCTTTCCAACCTGCCCTTTGTCTCCAAACTAGCTTAGAGCTGAGGCCCCACAAGGGAAGAACTGGGCATCCAAACTAGGTGGTAACATCTGTATTTTTAAAAGCTCAGGCACAGAGAGAGTAGAAATGGTGGCAACTCATGAGTTGAATTCCATACTTTGTCTAGAAAGGGGACTTGCCTGGCTAAACACAAGAGTCTGTTCTGACTTAATGACTTATACATGACATTTAACTTTAGCACAACTCTTTATAAGATTATATATATATATATAAAACCCTGCTCAGTTTAGATTAAATTGAATGTAATGCTGAATGGGGTATCTGGTTGGGGATTTTTCTTCTCTAGGTTTTGAAAAAAAATGCATTTCGTGACAGATGAAAAGGAATAAATCTACAATTGCTGGCTCATTGCTTCAGAGCGCGACCACTGTTTTACTAGATACATGACATATCCCACTTGACCTCAGTTATGTTAACCTCTTTTTATAAAGGAAATATATCCTGAGATCAAAGATGCGCTTCAGCACTTTTATGGGAATTCAACTCCAAAGCACACTAAGCTTGGGTGAAAAACTAGATATTCTGGATACTTTACTAGTCTCTCTCTCTGTGTGTATATATATATATTTCCATTGGTATCAGCACATTGTTTTTCTCCTTTCTATGCAAGCTAGCACACATCCTGATTCCTAAATGAATTTAGCAATAAATGCTTGGGGCGGTATCTACTCAGTGTAGACCCATTAAAATTCATGACTTTGGTTAGCCATATCCATCAATTTCAATGGGTGTACTCTTGAGTATGACTAGGATTTAGTCATCTAGTAAATCATTTGCACAAATAATAAATCGGGGGGATTAAACCAGTAAACTTGATCTTCAAACTGCTGCTGTGAGTCAAAAGCACAGCCTTTACTGAGTATGTCTATTCTTATATGGGTCACAAAACCAATGACGTAAGGTGTGCTTAAATCCATTGATTTCAACCAAGTAATTCATGCCTATATACTAGAGTGTTCATCAAGCACAAGTTTCACTTTGGACTCTGAAATATACTCGGAGTCGAGAGTGGATTTCATGCTCTTTGTTCAGCTCATAGTGGTGAGGAGGAATGGAAGTTCCCCCAGAATGTCTGCTTTATATACATTATTTACACAATGGGCCCCACGTGATTGGCTAATTCCGGGATTCACCTGTAGGCCAATCAGGTTGCGGATTCACTTCCACCTGGAGCTGGATTGGGTGGTTCCTGTGAACCAATCAGACTGATGCATTCTGGACCCTATTGTTCTAGGACCACCCAGACTGCTGCATTCTGAATCCTATTGTTCTAGGACCAATCAGACTGCTGCCTTTTGGATCCTATTCAACTCAGTACATAACAGACTCTAATTTGGCACTTCAGGAAAATGGAGCATTGTTCTTCCCCCATTCACTGCTTATAGTCTTTGCCCTTCTTGTTCTCAGAAGCTGGTTAAATTTGCAGGCATCCTAAGCATTCTAGAGTGGGGGTTGGTTGAGAGCAGATTGAGGTTGCTAGGGCAGTGCCCCATTCACGGTAATGGATCAGCCTCCGTGGTGTGTATATTTGTTTATTAAATCCTGCTCTTCCTCCCCAAAGAGTCCAGAGCAGCAAACACACAAGCAATAAAACAATAAAACAATTCCGCTACAGATGCAAACTGGGAAAGACCTCTGCTTTACAAGGCTTGTTGTGTACATACCTAAGCGGGGCAGAGAGAGGCAGACTCGGCTCAGACTATGGCAATTAGTCAAGAAATTCTCCAAACACATCGTTACTTACTATCTGAAATGGCAACGTGATTTAAGGCAGCAAAGCTGGCACTCTTCCTCCTTGTTTAATTCATTTCATTTATTTATCTGCCGTGGGCCAAAAAAGCACAACTGTTTCAGGCAGGTTGATAAGCTCCTTGCATGAGTGCCACCCACACACCCTTTCTCTGATGGGTCCAGCAAGCCAATGAAAGACTTTATGAGCATCTCAAGGGCTTTACAGTGTTCTTCCAATATACAAAACGAGGCCCAAACAAAAAGAAGCAACAAGAAACCAGAAGAGAAAACGCCTTCGCTAGCAAGGCTAGCCTTACAGCTGTTGTAAGGCTAAAATGGGATTGCCTTTGCAACAGACATTTGATCCTTTTTATGAAATACATTTGTTGTAGTATAAGGGATGCGGAACAGGGTTACCATGAAACCTGTCACATCCAGTGGAAACTTCTCAAAAGAACTGGAGCAAATCTGCATCCTTTAACATACAGCACAAAGATAAGTTGTGAGCCATGCAAGAAGAGTGCCCTTCTCCTCCTCCTGCTTTATTTTCCTGATGAAAATAATAATAATCATAATAATCCCTGAACACTGGCTACATTGACTGGGATTGAAAAAAAGGCCATCGGTTCCTTGCCCCCGAAGCAATGCCATTATGCATCTGCACAGTATCTGGACCACTTTTTCTTTAACCACACGCCTGGGCTATATTTGACCCTAATATTTTTGCATCTCTGTGGGTTCTTCCTTATAAGTCATGCCATCCCTGAAGCACTTTGTGGGTCCTCCCACTTCCTAGATTGCGGAAGCAGCAGTGAAAGGAGTGACAGACGTGCTTTGTTTAACTCTGTAGGTTCTTGAAATATGAATGAAAACTGGATTAATTTAGAGCTGGTGCTGCAGGAGTGCCTTTTACTTCATTGATCTTAACATTCCCTTTAAAGGCTGTTGAGCATTTCCCTCCAATAAAACTCTTTCCTCCTTCTCCAAATTGTAATGTAAAAATAAAATTTTTAAAAAATGGCAGTGACCCAATAAGTGGACTGATATTGGAGGAGCGTTTAGAAAGCAAAACAAAACTCAGAATCTCTTGTTCCACACAGATATGTAAGAGTTGCAAACGTGGTTGTCCTTCAGCCAGAAATTAATGCTCTGAAATGTTCTAGCACTCAAAATATTGTCACTTTTTCCTGATATGCTACTTATAGAAAATTCAAAAAAGAAAGAAAGAAAGAAAGAAAGAAAGAAAGAAAGAAAGAAAGAAAGAAAGAAAGAAAGAAAGAAAGAAAGAAGAGTCATTTTCTGGGGATTCTTCAATAAGACAAGAGTTAAGGAAGCTGCTTGTCATTGTCACTTTAAATTCCTCCAGTTCTTCACAATATTGCTTCCTTTGTTATCTCCCTCCTCACAGCAGAACTTGAGGAAGACAGGAAGGCTGGCAAAGGGCTGGTTGGCTGTCCTGCTTTTCAAATCGCCCTATTTGGTGTCTCTTGACATGCACACAAAGCTCTCCAAGGGATGGATATCAAATCTGCCTTAACTGCGCCCCTGAGTTCTGGTTAGGCAGAACACACAGGAAAGAATACCTCCCCTTCAGTGCGGGAGCCTCTAAGAGCTTTCTAATCAGCTCACTGTCAGCCTGTTTCCTCTGATCATCTTAAATGGATCCACTTCAGATTCACAACTGCCAAACCTATTGCCTGGAGTGAAAGCTTGGGAACACTAGAAAGGCTTTAAATAAGGAAGGAAAAAAAGGGTCTGCACTCAAGTTTATCCTGGAGACAGTGCTGAGTGCGGGGCGGGGGCAGTGGAGAGGCAGCAAAAGCTTTTGCTTCTGAGTAACAGAGCCTTGAGGGACGCGGGTGGCGCTGTGGGTAAAACCTCAGCGCCTAGGACTTGCCGATCGTCAGGTCGGCGGTTCGAATCCCCGCGGTGGGGTGCGCTCCCGTTGCTCGGTCCCAGCGCCTGCCAACCTAGCAGTTCGAAAGCACCCTCGGGTGCAAGTAGATAAATAGGGACTGCTTACTAGCGGGAAGGTAAACGGCGTTTCCGTGTGCTGCGCTGGCTCGCCAGATGCAGCTTGTCACACTGGCCACGTGACCCCGAAGTGTCTGCGGACAGCGCTGGCTCCCGGCCTATAGAGTGAGATGAGCGCACAACCCTAGAGTCTGGCAAGACTGGCCCGTACGGGCAGGGGTACCTTTACCTTTAACAGAGCCTTCCCTGTCATGCCTATGAAGAAGCTGGATGCTTTTAATCCCCTGAGAGAGCCCTGTTCTTTGTGGAGCTTGAACCCATTGCAGAGTTTGACTGAACGCTTCCAGAAATATTGCCCGTAAATGTTGAATTGACCAACTTCCAAAGCTAGTCTGTTGGGGTGTCTAACCTGTGGCCTTTGAGGTGCTGCTGAACTCCAGCTGCCATTGGTTCCAGCCAGCGTGGCCAAAGGTCAGGGTTGCAGTCTCACCGCATGGTGGTGTGGGAAGATATAGGTTAGCTATTCCTGTTTTAATCCATTTCCAAAGGCAACGCACAGGTGTTTTGGTTTCGCCACACCGATAATTTAAGCTTGGAATTTGCATTGGTTAAAATGTAAACATTTGGTTTGGAAATAGCTCCCTTACACGTCCTCTCTGGCATAGATTCATAAATAGAACATAAGGAAACAAGCAATCTCCATGCACGCACACAGATGATAAGCAAATTGCTCCAAATCACTTCTATCAAAGCCAATCAGACGGGACTCGTTGTGTAAATAATGTATAAAAAAACCTGAAGTTTGGTGGGCAATTCAGTCACTGTTTTACAAGCTGCAATAAATAGCATGAAATCACTACAGGACTCCGAGTATATTTCAACAAGTATGTGCTCAAGCCCAGCATCCTGTTCCCACTGTGGCCAGCCAGGATGCCTGTGGGAAACCCACAAGCCGGACTTGAGCACAAGAGTAGTCTCCTCTTCTTTGGTTTCCAGCAACTGGCATTCAGAAGGATCATTGCTCCCAACAGTAGAGGTATAACATAGGCATCATGGCTAGATGAAGTCTCCCACCATGGAACGGTCTCCTTCAGAAGGTGGACTCTCCTTCCTTGGAGGTTTTAAAGCAGAGGTTGTGAAATACACTCGGAGTCAAGTGTGGATTTCATGCTCTTTATTCCGCTCATAGTGGTGAGGAGGAATGAAAGTTCCCCCCAAATATCTGCTTTATATACATTATTTACACAATGGGTCGCACGTGATTGGCTAATTCTGGGATTCTCCTGTAGGCGAATCAGGTTGCGGGTTCACTTCCACCTGGAGCTGGATTGGGTGGCTCATGCAGACCAATCAGACTGCTGCATTCTGAATCCTATTGTTCTAGGACCAATCAGACTCCTGCTTTTTGGATCCTATTCAACTCAGTACATAACAGGTTGGATGACCATCTGTCTTGGATGCTTTAGCTGAGATTTCTGCATTCCCTTGGGATCCCTACTAACTCTACAAATCTATGATTCTATGATAGCCTTCTCCTCCACGAATTTGTCTAATCCTCTTTGAAAGCATCCAGGTTGGTGGCCATTCCTGCCTCCTCTGGGAGACAGTTCCCTAGTTTAACTGTATTTCTCCCCCCCGCCCCCATCCTAGGTCTTCAAACATTCAGCTTCATGGGATGTCTGTGACTTCTAGTGTTGTAAGAGGGAAGAAAAAACTAGAATTATGAAGCCTGGAAGAAAAGCTTTCTTGATACACCTTTTAACCGTCTTTCCCTCCCCCGGGCTGCCACAAGATGTCAAAATGAGAGGCGTAATTGGCCTTGCTTGCCTTCAACCAAAGGGCATGTGTGTGTCTCCCCCCATGTCCGACGTAATGAGTAACTGAGCTGTGCAAGCTCGCCTGAAAGGCAGTAGCTCGTACTTCGCCTCTGGGTAGATATTTACTGCTGCATCTGGCTTGGCTTTGCAATACTGTTAACCTCCCCTTTCCCTCCGACATTTGTTTTCTTTTTATTAAATTTCCCGTCTGGGTCCTTGAGTCTGTATTTCTAATGTCAACAGCCGCTTTTATCGCAGATAATAACTTCCTCTTACCAAGCTGGGGAGTGGAGGTGTGGAGGGAAGGAGAAAAGAAAGATCCTCACTATCCTCTCCACGCTTTTCAAGCAGTATGTTATGAAGAAACGCTACACTGGGCAGTGCCTACAGTTACATATATTTATAGCCATCTAATTCTAAGGTACAAGAGCCAAGAGCCAGGCTCGCTGCCTACCCTTTTCCAAATAGCCCCCCTCAAAAAAACCACGTGGTGCTTCCTGAAGCCGACATTGACGCTGGAGATGTTCAGGGAGGGAAGTGGAGAAGTACAAGCAACAATGGAACTTGTGAACTGGCTAGAGCACAAAATTATACTGTCCCAGCTAGATTTTTTTCCACCTTCTTCACCAGTTGCAAAGCAAGATACATGCAAAGTCAAGGAAACCAATGTGCATTCAATCTTTTGCGTTTTCTGATCGCCAAAGAATTGATGCTTTTGAATTATGGTGCTGGAGGAGACTCTTGAGAGTCCCATGGACTGCAAGAAGAACAAACCTCTCCATTCTGAAGGAAATCAGCCCTGAGTGCTCACTGGAAGGACAGATCCTGAAGCTGAGGCTCCAATACTTTGGCCACCTCACGGGAAGAGAAGACTCCCTGGAAAAGACCCTGATGTTGGGAAAGATGGAGGGCACAAGGAGAAGGGGACGACAGAGGACGAGATGGTTGGACAGTGTTCTTGAAGCTACCAGCATGAGTTTGACCAAACTGCGGGAGGCGGTGGAAGACAGGAGGGCCTGGCGTGCTCTGGTCCATGGGGTCACGAAGAGTCGGACACGACTAAACGACTAAACAACAACCCCTTGCCTCTTTTTGTAAGGCTTAAAAAAAAACTTTCACAAGCCACTCTGAAAATGTTCAGAGGTACTTTGTCTTTACATTGAAAAAGAATAATAAGCGACTTCAGGTAAAAGATAGAATGCCTTCTGCATAAGTGCAGACAACAATTCCTCAGTGGGGATGGAGGAAACATCCAATTCATTTACAGTCAAACCTGCCTAATTTTCACTTCTTGAAACACAGCCATCCTTTGAAATCAGCCCATCTCCAAATTTTGCAATGCAATTCTCCAGACAAATAATATCTACAAAAACACCTATATTAGGGGGAAGTAGTGTTTGGAATGAACGAATTCAGATGCAATAATTCAGTGAATTAATGCAAAAATATCCAAATTACATCTGAATGAAGTGAAACTTTGGAAAATTTTGAATTCAAATCAATTTTTATTTTATTGCAGTAATTTATATGTATACGAGGGTTTTATCACACTGACCTCTGTGTTTCACTGTGGCTACTGCATTTGACATTTTTGTCTCTCTGAAAAGGCGTTGCTGCTGTTTTTAGTTAATGTTCACAACAAATTGCTTTATTTATTTTTCTCATTAGACCGGTGTCTTGATTTTTTCTTAGCCTTCTTAAGTATTTTTTTTTATACTTTGGCATAATAGCTTGTAAAATTCAGAAGGCTGGGTTTGTTGTTGTTTTTAAATGCCCAGAACCACATGAATGAACTGTGACTTGAACTGGGATGGAAATTTTTCCTCTTTGGAAGAAGTGGACAGGAACTCAAATTTCTTCCTTTTTAAAATGACCTTTCCAAACAGTGGGGAAAAGCGGGCATAAAAATGCACCTATTAGTGATAATAGCAGACAAAAATGCAATATCTTAGGGGAAATTGCTTTGCAAATATGCACATATCATTTGCCTGCAAAAATATGAAAATGAGGAGAATGTTGTTGAATTCTCATGAGGATTATTTTTTTAAAGAAATGCACAAACGGATGTTTGCCCATCCTTGATACTCAGATCCATCTTTTAAAACAGAAGCCAGATTCTTTCTCAGAGGAATGCCTTTATGCATGTGCTCAGAGACATTTTGTATTTAGGTTCTTTTTTATTTTACCACTAGGGTAGCGGGGGGGGGGAGCATGAGGGGTGTGGTGCGCCCTGGGCAGGCACTTACTGTGGGGGCGGCACTTACCGCGGGGGGCCTGCAGTGTGCCTGAGCCATGTGTCTCTCCTGTGAGTGACAAGGTGGCTGGGACCCCTGCAGGCACCGGGGATGCCTTTTCGGGTGGTGTGGGGATCGCATCTGCCGGCCGCCTTCCCCTCAGCCTCCTCCATTTGTATGGAAGTGCACAACAGTTGGGTTTGTTTTTTTATTTGGGCTTAGAAGAAGAAGAAGAAGAAGAAGAAGAAGAAGAAGAAGAAGAGTTTGGATTTGATATCCCGCTTTATCACTACCCTAAGGAGTCTCAAAGTGGCCAACATTCTCCTTTCCCTTCCTCCCCCACAACAAACACTCTGTGAGGTGAGTGGGGCTGAGAGACTTCAGAGAAGTGTGAGTGGCCCAAGGTCACCCAGCAGCTGCATGTGGAAGAGCGGGGAAGCGAACCCGGTTCACCAGATTACGAGACTACCGCTCCTAACCACTACACCACACAAGAATACAACAAGCTTCACTCGGAGATTTAAAAAAGAAGAACCTGAAGAAAGCATTGCAGATCTGCTGTAACAATGATATTGGAAAGATGCAAAATGTCCATCCACGTTGGGCGATCCATTGGTGTTTCAATGTCCCCAGCTTGTTCATCGCAGAGTTCAAAGATTTCCATTGTGACTTAACGGCCTGGGAAGCTCTGGAGAAGGTTGCAGAGCAGAAAATGACAACCTTGGCCAAGATACACATACTTGAAAGGCCGGCTCTATTGTAAATGTAAACAAACGTTGCACGCGCTCACAAGCGGGGGAGGGAACCCAACTTTAGCTCTATTCAGAATAAGTTAGTTTACTTAGCAAATCGGTGTCTATTAAGGAAAAGTTAGAGGTTCCACTTATATGCCAGGGCAGTGCTGTTGGGGCAACGACAATTTAGGGGATAGGTTTAAATCAGCCCTCTTCAATGCCATCCATTTATTGCTTTTCTGTATCATCTGTAGTACTACCAGGACTTTTTGCCCCCCAGAAAAAACTCACCGGAGTTTAGCTCCTGCACCTCTCAGGTGGGCACTATTTCCATTCTAAGAGAACAAGGGAGAAGTTCACGGTGAGCTACCCCCCCAACATTTAAAACACCCCAGCCAAATAATGTTTTCAAAGATGCATATACGAGTTTGAAGCATCCTTGTAAATACATATATTAGTGAAAATGCACTGTGAGGGGAAATTACTTTGCATGATAGGGGGAAATTAAATACAAAAATTGTGAATATTAGAAGACATCCACACTCAAATGCTGGTGAATTTTCATGAGGACTTTAAAAGAGCAGGGTTGGGACACAGGGAAACCATACTTGACAGATTGGCTTATCCCCATTTTGATAACAAGCAACGCTTGAGTGACGAGAGATGGCCTGGGGCAGAGAAGTGTGTAGGAGTGTTGAGATACCTTATTAAGGGTCTCTTGTAATCCATAAGATTATTAGAACGTAATGTTGTATAACAATTGCTAAGAACATAAGTCGAGCCATGCCCAATGACACCTACATTCCATCAAGTCCAGCATCCTGCTTTCAGAAGTGGCCAGCTAGAGGCCCCTGAGAAGCCCAGACCCTCCAGGTGTCCTTATTTCCCAAGGACATCTCTGATTTAGAGAAGCCATCCCAGTTTCTGATTTGATCCCCGAATGTCCTACTTTTCCTTAGGTGTCAGGGGCTGGACTGAGGAGGAATGGTGGAGGCTGCTCCCTGCTTCTCCTGAACTTTTCCAAGAACAAGAGGACAACATAGATTTAGTACAGTGGTTTGCAGAAGGGCATAATTCAGGGGCTGCAGAGAGGAGAAGCTGGGAAATATTGGAAGGGGAACAGCAGGAAGAAAAAGCACCAGGGGAGAGACAGCTGACAGACTCAGTGTCTTTGGAAAGCATTTCTGACCCCGCTTCTCCCAGGACCAGGCAAGCATTGAGGGTAGTAGAACAGAAAGCTCAGAGGGTAGAAAGCTCAGATTAGCCGACGCAGGGAGGACGTAGAATAAGAGAGATGGAGGGGGTGGGAATTTACTCGGAGCAACGCCATTATCTCAGTGAGACTGCATTCCTTCATCTCTCTCTGTGCATAGTGAATAAATTACTTGGTAAGAACTTCCCTTGCTTATCTGCTTCTTGACTTCCACCGTGGGAGGTATCGGATTCCCTGAAGCCTAACATTAGGACGTCCCTATTTTCATTGGGAAAACATCAGAGGGTATGGAATTATCTGATCCCCGAGCCATCCAAAGGCAATCCTGTAAAGGGAAGTTGTTTTTTTTAATGTTTACTGTTTTATTAGGCTTTTTTTATATGATAGAAGCTGCCCAGAGTGGCTGGGGCAACCCAGTAAGATGTGTGGGGTATAAATAGTAAAATTATCATTATGGAATCGGACGTCCCTATTTTCATCGGAGAAATATTGGAGGGTATGGAAGCCCACAGGCAAGATGAGCACCCTAGGCCTCTCCCATTTTTCCTTCTGGCCTACTAGTAATCAGAGGTGTATGACCTCTCCTCAGGGCAAAGGAAAAAGGAAGATCAGGGATGAAGAAGGTTCCCTTGGAGCAGCGTTCTCCAGTCTGTGAGTTGAGGCACACAGTGGGCCACAAGGACTGTGCAGGTGAGTCTCATATAAGTACAATTATTGCTTATGGTCATCACTTTTTTCTGGGGGTACTCAAAGGTATGCAGTACCAGCACCTCTTTTTCTAGAAGCAAAGCACAGCTTATAGTCATTATCTGGTATGATGAATGCCTCTTACAACTTTTTGTTTTCTTGGCATGCTGTGTTGACGCTTGTAACTAAACATTGGAAAGACACCTGGAGACTCATCTCTGGTGGTACAGAATACCACCTCAAGCTCCTTGGAGGCAGGGGTGCCAATTTGATTAAAATATTGGGGGGCAGGTAAGCCCCGCCCTGCATAATCGGTCACATGACACTGCACATGCAGACCATTTGAATGGCAATGCCCATCAACTTGGGGGGGGGGAGCTAGTACCCTCAAAAACTTTATTGGGGGGTGAAGACCCCTTGGCTCCTAGGAGTTGGCTCCTATACTTGGAGGAAAGGCAGGTAACAACAACAACAACAACAACAACAACAACAACAATTTTTTATTTGTACCCCCCCTGGCCAGAGCCGGGCTCAGGGCGGCTAACATCATAAAACTAACACAGTATACAGTATAAATCTAATGAATAATCATTAATAAACAGAGAAGACCTAAGGCCCCAAATCCACTGGGTTTCACCATACCAAGTAGCCATGTTGAAAAGGTTGGATCCACTAAGTACTAGTTGTTGAGCCCTGTGAGCAGCAACAGGATTGGGCCTTCCTGCCATTGGTTGTGGATTTCCCAGACGTCCAGGCTAGAACATCTGTAATAGGTGATACAAAAGGTTACATTTTAAACCACTGTTTCCCAGCAGCAATATTAAGGGATCCAAAGCGCTTCAAAGAAAACAGAGTCTACGGGAGAGTCAGTAGTTGACCTGCAGAGTGCATACGTTGCCCGCACCTCCAGTTGGAAGAACCAGGTGGCAGGTGGTGGGAAAGACCTCTGCCAGAAAACCCAGGCGAGCTTCTGCCAGTCAAAGCAGACAACGCTGGGACAGATGGACGAACAGCCTGACCTGTTCTCAGACAGGCTCCCTATGAACCTAAACTGAGATTCTCAGCTGTGGAAGGTTCTGTCCCAGAGATTATAAGAGGTAGCACTTGCTCGGCTCTGTGACCACACAGCTGCACAGAATGCACTCATGGCCTTGGCTGATGGGTCTCTGTAGGGCCAAATACCAAGAAAGTGCTGAGCTAGGGGTTCCCAAGTGAACTGGAAGGCTTGGGACGGGCTTGGCAACCTCCCCCTCCTGCTTTCAGAGAGGAAGGAGAGAGAGACCGAGTGCGCAAGGGAGGCCAAAGCATTAGGAACAATGTAAATAAAAGGCAATGCGATAAGATGGAGTTTCCTATGATCTCATCATTTAATTACAGAGGCAAAACCAAGCAATCTGCCAAAGTAAACTGTTCTGGAAAAGCTGGGCAGCTAGACACTAGGAACTTTTTGATAAGCGTTTATATTTATCTTCAGGAGATACAGGGAGAATGACTGGAACCTTTTGCCAGCACTTGTATCTTTTATAAAGTACATATCCTCGGACGGTTTATTTCATATTGCTTTTTTTCTTTTTCCTTCTTTTAAAAATTTATTTCCCTGCTGCTGTATATTTTTAAGGGGGAATAAAATCTCAGGGCGGTTTACAGCCTACATTAAAACAACCCACAATAAAACATTACAGAAGAAAGTAAAATATAAGGTCTACATTCAAAACAGCCCAATGAACAGGAAACTAAAATATTATCTCAAAGATTTCAAAATAAATCAGTACAAAGGTCAGCTACAGAATGCACATTTAATGCAGCAAAGCTAACAAAATAAAAATCACTTTAAACATTTGAAATGAAAGCATTACTAAAGAAGTCAAATATAAAATGCACAATTAAAACAGCATAATTAGCAAGAAAATAAAACACTGTCATAAGCATAGTACGTATCAGCTGCTGTTTCTGCCAGTGATGGTTCATGGCAGGCGGCGGCTGTGGAAGCTCAGGATTGATGACCTGGGTCTGCACTAAGAGACAGCCAACGTGGTCTCTGGCCTCTTCATCAGCCTTTTGGCCTCTCTGAATTGGTAGGCCTGTTCATATGACCGAGTGATCGTTTTGGGGATATGCGTGAATTTTATTATTATGGTCACAGACCAGTTCCGGGTCACTTACAATATCAGGAAAATCATAAAACACAACAGGAATACATTGAATTGCAATTGGGTATAACAGAGGCAATTCAGATAGTGGCAGTTAAAAAAATATATTAAATCTTGATCACTAAAATATAACCTAAAATGATCATTTAAAACCTTAATCATTTTGGTAGTACAGCTTGTTCCCTACGTTCTATGGCAGTCGCACAGAATTTGGCCACTCTTAGTGTGATCTCTAGATCCTTGTCCTCTACCAGGATTTTTAGACATTGAAGTTCAGACCCATTTGGAGATTTCTGTATAACAGGAGTGATAAATACCGAGCGTATATCCCCGTGGAAACGGCAGCGTAACAAGACATGAGAGACAGTTTCTACCTCCATCAAGCTGCAGGGGCAGACTCGTTCTGTGTATGGTTTACCCTTGAATCTGCCCTGCAATAAGGCAGATGGCAGCACGTTGAATCTAGCGAGGGTAAACGACCATCTGTATTTGGGTATTTGTAATTTTGACAAATAATTTGCTGGGGTAAATCTCCCTGCTTATTTAACTTATATGCAGAATTCATCATGCGAAAGGCTGGGCTGAATGAATCCCAAGCCGGAATTAAGATTGCCAGAAGAAATATCAACAACCTCAGATATGCAGATGACACAACCTTGATGACAGAAAGTGAGGAGGAATTAAAGAACCTTTTAATGAGGGTGAAAGAGGAGAGCACAAAATATGGTCTGAAGCTCAACATCAAAAAAATGAAGATCATGGCCACTGGGCCCATCACCTCCTGGCAAATAGAAGGGGAAGAAATAGAGGCAGAGATTTTACTTTCTTGGGCTCCATGATCACTGCAGATGGTGACAGCAGTTACGAAATTAAAAGACGCCTGCTTCTTGGGATAAAAGCAATGAAAAACCTAGACAGCATCTTAAAAAGCAGAGACATCACCTTGCCAACAAAGGTCCGTATAGTAAAAGCTATGGTTTTCCCAGTAGTGATGTATAGAAGTGAGAGCTGGACCATAAAGAAGGCTGATCGCCAAAGAATTGATGCTTTTGAATTATGGTGCTGGAGGAGACTCTTGAGAGTCCCATGGACTGCAAGAAGATCAAACCTCTCCATTCTTAAGGAAATCAGCCCTGAGTGCTCACTGGAAGGACAGATCCTGAAGCTGAGGCTCCAATACTTTGGCCACCTCACGGGAAGAGAAGACTCCCTGGAAAAGACCCTGATGTTGGGAAAGATGGAGGGCACAAGGAGAAGGGGACGACAGAGGACGAGATGGTTGGACAGTGTTCTCGAAGCTACCAGCATGAGTTTGACCAAACTGTGGGGGGCAGTGGAAGACAGGAGTGCCTGGTGTGCTCTGGTCCATGGGGTCACGAAGAGTCGGACATGACTAAATGACTAAACAACAGCAACAACAAATCCTCTCCCATTATCTTTATATGTGTGTGTCTTGGGCTCACCCTCAGCACCCCACCACCCAACCTCAAGAGAGCCTTTAACTGTTGAATCGGTTTGTTTCTTGTGGCGTCCCTAGGCATTCCGCCAGGGAATACTAAAATGCCCTCCCTGCCTGGCACACGCTTTTGAAACAACTGCTCTTGGGATGCACTGAAACACCTTTCATTCCTGTTTCTGTCAGTGCCCTGCCCTGCCCCTGGGCTGTCACTTTGGGATAAAGAAAGACACCTGAAAGAGGAAGATATATTTCTGTTGTGCATGCAAATTCCAATGTTCTTCAGCGTAACGAATAATTTTATATGTAATTTTATATGTAGTAGCGTTTCCTTCCCTTTGCGCCGCTGGCTCCTAAAAAAATCCCCTGTGCACTCTGATGCCCAAAGGATCCTTGGGGGGAGGGGGCATTTTGCCTCCCTAGTCATTTTTTGGAATTAGGAAGATAGGAAGCTGCCTTGTGCTGAGTTGGTTCATTCCTAGTTTGATATAGCTGTTGAGAGAGAGTATTCCCCCAGGCACAACTGCTCACTGATAATTTTTGTTTTCTTTATTTATTAAATTTACATTCCCCCCTTCAACCGAGGATGACAGGGAGGTTTACTGTATAAAGACATGAAAACACATAAGATAATAACAAACAAAACATTAACACCCCCACTCCAGTCTAAAAGGTCATAGATAGTTTAATTAGCCAAAGGTCTGGGAGAAGAAAGTTTTCACCTGGCACCTAAAGGTATGTAATAAAGGTGTCAGGTGAGCCTCTCTGGGGAGAGCGTACCACAAACAGAGAGCCACTGCAGAAAAGGCCTATTCTCGCCACAGCAGTACCTATTTATCTACTTGCAGTGGTGTGCTTTCGATCTGCTAGGTTGGCAGTAGCTGGGACAGAGCAATGGGAGCGCACCCCATCGAAGGGATTCAGACTACCAACCTTCCGATCGGTAAGCCCAAGAGGCCCGGAGGTTTAGACCAGTGTTTCCCAACCTTGGTTCGCCTGCTGTTTTTGGACTACAATTCCCATCATCCCTTCCCACTGGTCTTGCTAGTTAGGGATGATGGGAGTTGTAGTTCAAAAACAGCTGGAGGCCCAAGGTTAGGAAACACTGGTTTAGACCACAGCGCCACCTGCATCCCTAAAAAAATAGATATAGGTATAGATACAATGTGAAAGGACTATCCTCAAGTTGGAATAGTTTCTTTGTATTTCTTATACATGTTGTTTGTAGCCAAATAATAATAATAATAATAATAATAATAATAATAATAATAATAATAATAATAATAATAATAGACACAATGTATGCTGTTTCAGGACTCCTTTTTGAAGATGGATTCCTTTCTGGAATCCTTGTGGTGTTTTTCTTGACTTTGCTTTTAGGGAACTCTTTCAAAATCTTTCAGCTATTATCCTACTTAGTGAGTGGCTTGAGGAATGGCATAAGTAGACATTAACCTTGTGACCTCTTTGTTTACATACTTACCGTAATTCTGCTCTGCTTGTATTTCTGAGGTTACTAAAGGCAAACTTGTGTGCATAGACCCTGAATGTCTGTGTGTGTACACTGAAATGTTTTCTATCAAGATCGCTGATAACCACATCCCGTCCAAACAAAAGCTTCAAAGGGGAACCAGCTACCGAGTCTACAAGAGGATCTGGTTTCCCCCACAACCCCAGATTTGTGCACATAGTTATGGGTACATAATATATACATAAAGGGACAGTTTAAGCAATCAATACTGCCCAAATGTGCGTGCTTTGAAAATATGACTGATATAAGGGCAGGTTTAGTAATTTCTGGCTTTTCCAGAACCATAGCTTATCTTTAACAGCAGTCTTTGACATGGGGTGTACTTTTTTCTTTTCCTTTAAATGCATATGTTACAGTGAATGTCCAAAGGTGTTTTTTTGTGTGTCAATGTAAGCAAACCCATTACAGTATTAATTCTGAGAATGTCTGGAAAGAGAGATTCACTGGTGGTGAATGAGGATAATTACAGAAGTCAAAGTTAGCAGTATGTCCAAAATAGAGGGGAATATATTTGTTCCTGGACCTTTCATATGCAATATATGAATAGTCACCCAATTTTAGCTAGTCACCATAGTTAGACACGATGTGTTGTGGAGTAACCAACATGGAGAATATAAAGAGGGTTCTGCTCAGGTCAAAGATGTAGTGAACCCGTAATGATTGCTCAGGATGGCTCATTTGGTAGATCATGAGACTCTTAATCTCTGGGTCATGGGTTTGAAACCCACATTGGACAAAAGATTCCTGCATTGCAGGGGTTTGGATCCTCATGGCCCCTTCCAACTTTACATTGCTATGATTCTATGAGCCTGTTTGGGGCAGCAGATTCCAACACATGGGTCTCACCACCCCAAAGACAACATAATTAATTGAGGTATTGACAGTGGATGAGTTAAAGGTAAAGGTACCCCTGCCCGTACGGGCCAGTCTTGACAGACTCTGGGGTTGTGCGCCCATCTCACTCTAGAGGCCGGGGGCCAGCGCTGTCCACAGACACTTCTGGGTCACGTGGCCAGCGTGACGAAGCTGCATCTGGCGAGCCAGTGCAGCACACGGAAACGCTGTTTACCTTCCCGCTAGTAAGCGGTCCCTATTTATCTACTTGCACCCAGGGGGTGTTTTCGAACTGCTAGGTTGGCAGGCGCTGGGACCGAGCAACGGGAGCGCACCCTGCCGCGGGGATTCGAACCGCCGACCTTTTGATCGGCAAGCCCTAGGCACTGTGGCTTTTACCCACAGCGCCACCCGCATCCCTAGTGGATGAGTTATTCACATGCAAAAAACAACAACAAAAAAAAACTGTGTTTGATTTGCTAACCCTCTTTGAGCAGTGGGCATCTATCTAACACATAACTTTGGAATTCATAGAACTGCATGGTTTGTGCTCCTGCAACTGCTCTTGCTGTAGCAGACAAGATGTCCTTCCTTCTTGTCTGCTGCATTATGAATTTGGGGAGCACTCAAGGTCATAAGGTCTATAGCAGGAACAGGGAAAATGAAGCCATCCAGATCCTGTTGGAACACAACTCCCATCAGCCTTGACCAATAACCATGCTGGCTGGGGATGATGGCATTTGGAATCCAGCAATGTCTGATCCTAATTGCTAAAAACTGGAAAAAAGAAAGTGTGCCACAAAAAAGGAATGGCAAGACAAACTGTTAGAGTATATTGAACTGGCTAGATTAACAGAGGCAATTAGAGATCACACTAGACAAGAGTTTCAAAAAGCATGGGGGAAGTGCAGAGAATACTTCACAAAACAGTGCCCTAAAATACATACCGTACCTGGACTTGTTTTGATTAATGTCTGCAGGAGACTTTGTGGCTATTTAAGTTATAATTAGAAAAAATCTTAATAATTATTCATAAAGGAAACAGCTTATAAGAAGTAAATAAGGAGGCCAGACACAGGATAAAGGAAGTCTTTTATTTGGTTGGTTGTATTGTTGTATGTTATGCTCATTGTATGTTATGTTCACGTTTAATGAGGGTGGATTTCTGCATTGGGGGTGGGGGGGGTTATGTTATGTTGTAAATAAAATTTCCAATAAAAATAATTTTTTTAAAAAAAATGGAATCCAGCAATGCCTGGAGAGCTATTGGCTCCCCAATCTTGATCTCCAGCATTTGTAGTTCGCCTATTCCTCTCCACATCCAAACAAGTCCTAAGAAGGCCCAGGTTGTTGGTGATAATGTGGCAGTGGGTTATAGCAGGTTATAGCGATTTTGCTAGGATTAACTGTGGCAAAAGAGGAGAAATCAAATGAAGATCTTCTCCCGCATACACTGTGAAGTTTGGTGCATCTAGCGACTTGCTAACTGGTAATGCAGGAAATGTGTTGGTTTCTATAGTCTTCCTGGCACCTCCTTTTTGTTTGCTACACAATCTCCCTCCCTCTCTTTCACTTCAGGCTGCTTCCTGATACAGTTATGCCTCACCTTTGATGAAAAGGAAGAAGGAATGAAGCAGAGACACTAAAGGTAAGAGGTTACTAGATTTTTTTCATGGTGGAGAAGGCTATTGAGAGTCACGAGCCACAATGGCTATGCTCTGCCTCCACAGTAATATTTCTGAATGCCAGGAGGAGGGAGTGTTCGTGAGCTTGAATCTTGCTTGCGGGTTCCACACAAGACATCTGGTTGACCACTGTGAGGACAAGAAATTGAACTAGATGGGTTTTTGTCCATTCCTTCCCAGGAAAGAGACTTTGCTGGCAGGTTTGATCTTCAGAGTAATGGCTGTGCAGGGTGACTGGACCCTTGGTCCATAATTCTGAGCAAGCGTAACCCCTCTCCTAATAAAAATATTTGGGAACCATAAATTTATCCCATTCCATTGATGGTCACAAACTAAACTCCACTGGCAGCCTTCGTTTTAGAGAATTTGATTTAATAAATACTCCAAGCAGCTGCTGTTTTGTAGAATAAACCATCGGAGGAAGGGATATTTCTTCTTCTTAGCTTTATTTTACATGTGAGGTTCTTCCCAAAAATTAGTTCCCGAAAGGTAGCTTGATGAAAGGTTAAGAGAACAGTCTGAAATTTGGCATTCAAAATATGGACTACACTCAGCTTTAACGAATCTGGCAAAATCTGAATGTTTGTGAATATTCACTTGCTTGCCTTCTGCAATTCAGGACACCTTCTCATGTTGCTTCATAAGAATGCCTACATTATAGATCCAGCTGCTGCTGCTTTCCCCCATGTCATCATTGCCCTTGTTTCTGGGATGGGCAACACTGGCATGGGAAGCAGCTGCATCTTAGGCTCCTCCCCCATGGTCCAGGGCTTCTGCCATCAACTTCACAGCAAGGGTAGAATCTGTGCTGGCTTCTACACCGTAAAGATAACATGATAAGGACTATTCAACCTGAACACAGTGCTGCATTGTGGGCTATATTTCCAGTCAGGAAAACATGCTAATATATCCAGCAGAACACAGTTACTTTCTGCTCCTTTTCCCAGGAGTCTATCTCTTGTGTGTGGTTAGATTGTGCATAGAATATATTTTTTTGTTTACATGTGGAAACAAATGAAGAAATTCCCCACCCACTCAGCTTGCCTTCTCCATGAGAGCCTTAGAAGAAATCAGAATTGGCAATCCTTTCCCTAACTTTGTCATGAGTCTTTGACCCCTCACATGCTGTGAATAATAAACAGCTGAAGTCAACAAACGATGAAAAATGGATTTGTGTCCTAGAAGAGGTGCATCGGTTTTGCTAGCTTATAAAGGAGCAAAACAAAAACAACCATTGATAAATAGAACAGATTCCCAACCCTACAGCTTTGGTAGCCCAAGCGGTGACTCATAGTGTTATGGCAAACCTGATCTCATCCTGTGCAATGGGGAGAGCTTCCTGACTCTCCTCTGTCTGTCACATAATCTCCTCACCATTCTTAATCCAAGAAATGGCTCAGAAGATCCGTAAGATGCTAGCAAAGTGAGGAGGAGGAGAATGCTATCCCCTTAACAGAGGGTCCCCTAAGCTGTGCAAGGCCTTGCTACTCAAGTCACGTCCAGGTGGCCTGTTTATTGAGACTCATCCTGATTTGTTTGCACAAAAATTGCGGGGAGATTATACAAGGTTGAGTTACGTAATTATTATCCTACGCTACTCTGTCTCCCCATCTACTTCCTTTGCACAACTGTGTTGTTGTTTTTCAAGAACAGTTTTGTTGCACAAGAATCTGAATCCGCATTCATTGTGCACCCTGAATTTGCCATCATGCATTGAATCCCATCTTCAGAATAGCGACAATCTGGAAGTGCCCACAGTCTATGGGAGAGGATAGCAGCTGTACCAACAGTACAGACAGCACTGGGACTGCAGTTTCTGGCGCAATGAGCTGATTCCCTGCTCCTAGACCAGAATCTTTACCCCCAGAGCGCTCTGGGACTGGGTGCATTGATCCTTGGGATCAAGTTTGTGAAACAAAATGGTTGAGCACCATACTGTTATGTTTTCCACAGTGCAGTTCCCCCCTCACCTTGGCCACCCTCTGTTAATTAGGGTTGCCATATTTCAAGAGGTAAAAATTGTTGAGATTTTTTAAGGGCAATTGCCTGATAGCCCCTCTGCTGCCTCCAAGTCCAAGAGCCAGAGACACCCACACACTTAAAAAACCCCCGCAAAAAACCACAACCCAAAATCCAGGACATTTGCCTTAAAATGTAGAATTCCCCCTGAATGGGCATGTAAAGGTAAAGGTAAAGGGACCCCTGACCATTAGGTCCAGTCGTGACCGACTCTGGGGTTGCGGCGCTCATCTTGCTTTATTGGTTGAGGGAGACGGCATACAGCTTCCAGGTCATGTGGCCAGCATGACTAAGCCGCTTCTGGCGAACCAGAGCAGCACACGGAAACATCGTTTACCTTCCTGCTGGAGCGGTACCTATTTATCTACTTGAACTTTGATGTGCTTTCGAACTGCTGGGTTGGCAGGAGCAGGGACTGAGCAACGGGAGCTCACCCTGTCGGGGGGATTCGAACCACTGACCTTCTGATCTGCAAGTCCTAGACTCTGTGGTTTAACCCACAGTGCCACCCATGTCTACTCGATGCTGTAAGCTGTATGCTCTATGCTGTATTAATTTACCTTGCATGTCTCCTGAAGTATGTGTGTCAGGTATGTGTTGAGAGGAAGAAATGTATGTCAATAAAGGGGTCAAATAATGTGCAAAACTGTGTGCCGTGCATGAGATAGTGCCCTTTGTATCCCTATGTGTGCATTTTCATGCAGCTGTACCAGATTCATTTGCCTCTAACTTTAATATTTAACTTCTAGAGAATCAGGGGAGTGAAAACACACTGAAACCAGAGGTGCTGCTGGACTCAGGTCTGAAAATGAATTTTGGAACCTTGTCAAGCTTCCTTTACATCAAGAAGAGGGGCTTTCCTGAGGTGCCAAATTCTTCTCTGGCTTGGATCAAAATCCAAGCAGGGGAGGAATTCCTAGCTTTCTCTGCCCATCTCCACCTTCCTCACCATCTAGAAAGCCGTTCTCACCACCTCATTCCTTGGACATGTCCTTCCCTTCTCTTACATTGGTGTTCATGGAAATGATCAGCTAGGAGGAAAAAACGGGCCTTCCTTCTGCCACGCTGTTGCATTAGCTCAATCCATCATCCTAGAGGCAAGGGGACTGTTTTCCAAGCCATTTTTTGGCTCAGAAACTTATGTTTCCCAATATATTTTTCTGGGACATGGAAAATTCCTGATCTAGTCCCAAAAGAGTTTCAAGGCACTCAAACGCTAACCTGATTTTTAAACGTCATCTCCAGAACCTCACCCAATGGCACAGTAGGGGTAGTGATTGATTGGGGATGGGAATAAAAAATAATGACTGTCCCCAATAAATAAAAAAGGACAACTGAGTTATGCATGGGAGGAAATACAGGGTGTGCTTTGAGGTCTCCCTTTCTGCCCAAGACAGAGTTTGTTTCATTGCTCTTAAGGCACACCCCAATGGTATTTTCAGGTGAGATTCAATCACATAGAGGCAAATTCAGGTTGCACAATGAATGTCGGTCTGCTGTTCCTGCGCAACAGACCCTCTTCCCTACCCCACAAGTTGGACATTTTGTAAAAAGGAAAGGGATAGGGAAATGCATTGGAAGCTGTGCGGTAACAATTGCTTGGTGTGATGCTGCATAACCTCTCTTCACACTGATAAGGATGGATGCTCAATAAGCAAGCCTGAATCACTCCAGGTGGACCTAAACTGACCTGGGGTGGTCTGGGGTTTCCTTAACCCAGGCTTCCTCAACCTCAGCTCTCCAGATGTTTTGAGACTACAATTCCCATCATCCCTGGCTACTGGTCCTGCTAGCTAGGGATCATGGAAGTTGTAGGCAAAAAACATCTGGAGGGCCGAGGTTGAGGAAGCCTACCTCCAACCCAATCTGGACAAATCCCAGATCAATCCAAATCAGTCCGATTCAGTCTGTGATCCAGGATCTGGCTGAATGCAGAGCACGGCCCTCTCATTTTTTTTGCCTCAGCAG
Source organism: Podarcis muralis (assembly GCF_964188315.1). Classification (NCBI taxonomy): domain Eukaryota; kingdom Metazoa; phylum Chordata; class Lepidosauria; order Squamata; family Lacertidae; genus Podarcis; species Podarcis muralis. The sequence continues at coordinate 20,937,105 of NC_135666.1, read as the reverse complement.
GTACCTGACAGTGCCTGTGCCTAATCCCAGACTTGTAGCCAGCTGGGATCAGATTGTCAGCTGTTTTATTTTTATTTGACAAACTTGAAAAAGTGATCTTATGTGCGTACCCTGCTCTGTAAAGCGCAATGTGGTAGGGCTGTAAAACTGATTTTTGACCCATTAAGTTTATGGAGAAGAAGGAGAGCGAGCGCAGCACAAACAAATCACTTTAAGAATTTGCTTATGTCACCATAGCAACAGCAACATATGGATTTATATGTACCACAAGCCTTGGACAGGGCCGAATGCATATTTCACAGAAGGGTGTGAGTGAGTGTCGGGGTGCCGCTGTGATTTTCCATCTCTGGTGGTGTCAAAATGTCTTCTTCAGCCAGCCTGGTTATCATGACAGTTAAGCAGCACACCCACCTGGAAGACGGCCTGCCTAGAAGCTCCACAGTTTGACACCCAGGGCACCATGCCCTTAGCCATCATCCTCAGCCATCTTCCTGGGAGACCAGGGAGCTTTCTTTTGCTCACAATGGGGACGCACAGATCTCATTCGGGCTCCGAGTTATGTTTGCGCCAGAAACATGAAAGGGTTGGCAGCAACAGCTGCTCATCAGAACCTTGTCATGGCTCCAGTGACAGATGGCACAAACTCCAGCCAGACTGCGCTCTCTCTCTCTCTCTCTCTCTCTCTCTCTCTCTCTCTCTCTCTCTCTCTCTCTCTCACACACACACACACACACACACACACACACCAGTCCCCAAATGGCATGTGGGCCTTGTGGGCCGTTGGCTCCACCCTTTAAAGCAAATTACAACAAGAGCCCTTTAGTGAGAACAGCTTGGCTGGGACTCAGGAGGGATGTGTCACTCAAAAACATTGTATGCTTGGAGACACGTTGTCTGCATCTTTGGTTTAAACAAAGGGCAACCATTATTAATCTATTACATTTTGAAAGGTTCTTCTGCTTTGGAGAGGGTTAGGTGAGCCTGTGTGGTAATGATGATTGCCTAATACTCCACTCTAGACACTTAAGCACCAAGTTAACCCAGCCCCCAGAGAGGGAGAGGGCACATTCACAGTGACCTCCTTACATGCATCTTTTATGTACATATCTTTTGCACTTGGGCTGCACTGAGTCTTTTTGAAATGGGAACTGGCTTCGGGAAACAAGGCCGGAGAGGCTGACTTTCTTTCATCTCAGGCGTGTTTGGCGTTACTGGCTGCATTCATAATTCCGAGGGCGGGAGCTGCGTGGGGCCCACGTCGCTCTCGGCGCAACAGGCTTTTTCTCCTTTGTCAAAGAAACAAGGCTCAGCCTTCTGCTTCTGCAGGTCCAGAGAGAACCATGAAAGCACGACTCCAAAGTCTGAGAATAAAGAACAGGAGAAAGTCCTTGATATAAGAGGTACAGGCAAAAATGAAGGATGCGTCCAGATGAAACTTGGGAGGGGCCATAGCTCTGTGATATATTATTTGTTTGCTTTTCAAATCCCACATTTCCTCTGAGGGGATCAGGGTGGCATGCATCCTCCTCCCCCTCCCCATTTTATCCTCACAACAACCCTGTGAGGTAGGTTAGGCTGAGAGTGAGTGGCTGAAGCAAGGTCATTCAATGAGCTTCAGGGCTGAGTGGGGATTAGAACCATGGTCTCCCACGACGACAGCCGCACGGATGCTATTAGCTGAGAGATGGAAAGAAGATAAAAGTCTTTACCAGAGAAGAATGGCAGATTAAACTGTTGGGCTATGCCGAAATGGCAAAACTGACAGGAAAGCTCAGGAACCAAGGAGACCAAAACTTTAACAAAGAATGGGGATTTTTAAAAATAATTTATCCTAGAGACCACTGTAAGCAGATGGGGACATTAGCAGGATTGCAATATCACTTGTAATGTAGCAAGAAAAAGGTACCATTAGGTCCAGTCGTGACCAACTCTGGAGTTGCGGCGCTCATCTCGCTTTATTGGCTGAGGGAGCCGGCGTACAGCTTCCGGGTCATGTGGCCAGCATGACTAAGCCACTTCTGGCGAACCAGAGCAGCACACGGAAACGCCATTTACCTTCCCACCGGAGTGGTACCTATTTATCTACTTGAACTTTGGTGTGCTTTCGAACTGCTAGGTTGGCAGGATCTGGGACCAAGCAACGGGAGCTCACCCCGTCAAACCACTGACCTTCTGATTGGCAAGTCCTAGGCTCTGTGGTTTAACCCACAGTGCCACCCACGTCCCTTCAATGTAGCAAGTACTATGGAGATAATGGATTTATATAAAACATGGACTATTGAAAAAGATGCAGTAGAAAATATTTAATAATAGGACCCACGGAGGGGAAGGTGGGAAGTCCAGAGATTCAGAGAAATCTCCAAATGTGGATGTGTATGGTTGTATTGCTATAATTTTATACTTTTATAATCAAATGAAAATTAATTCACAAAAAGAATCATGGTCTCCAAGATTTTAGTCCAGCATTATAACCACCGTGTGGGAGGAGAGAAGGGCAATTGCCCCGGGTACAAAATTCTGAGAGGGCGCAACTAGGCCCTCCCCACAACATTGGACTGAGCTCCTGCCACCTTCCGGTGTGGTGGGAAGGCAAGCCATGCCCGGGCCGGGCCTTGGGGTCTCGGTTTGTGCCTCTTTCTCCTTGTGGCTGCCTCCTCATTCCCACAGATCCAGCCCAGTTTCTCTGACTTTCCTGGTGGAGCCTTCCCAACGCAATTGCACCTTGCAGGGCGCCCTCACCCCACCTGCTCCTTTCCCTCCTTCTCCAGTTGCCTCTGGCTTGCTTTTGGAGAAGTTACCCATCTTGGTCGGAAGCACAACGGCTGCTTTCCACACTCAGGCTCCATGCCCTGCCAGTGCACACCTGGCCCCCAGCAAACTGCCAGCTGAGCATATGAACTTGGCAAAATGGCTGCTTTGACTGCAAGCTTTATTGCAAGTACCGGTAGTTCGCTGGGAAATAAAAAGTTTTGTTTTGTTGGCTTTGTTGTTCTGGCTCTGGTCCAGGATCTAGAGGGCAAACAAATTAGAATCAATTTTCAAATTTATCCACCTTGTTGTTTTAAATGAACAAAATATACCCCGTCTCCTGGAATGACGGAACAGTCTGAGGTAATATTTTAAAAGTCTCCAGCAGCCGTGCTGGTCAGTGAAAGGACGTCTCCCTGCCCCTCCCCAAAGCCCATTTGAATTTCACACAGGTGATTCCACAAATGTATGCTGGAGGCACTATTGGCTTCATGCCTGCAGATTTCACAGGCTTTGCAGAAAGAACCAAAGAAAGCCAAAGATAAATTATTATTTTAGAAAAGAGGCTGTTTGCATTTGATTTAGGTTCAAACTACACAGGACACGAACTGTGTGCAGTGTTGATTTTTTAAAAAACTAAAGCAGCTGAGCAGGCTGCAATCTTCTGGGGTGTGTGACATCTTAAACCATTCCTCTCTGCCAGTCAACTAGCCCAGTTTAGGGCTCCATAGGCTGCTTTTAACCCCTTTGGGCGGGGAGGGGGGGATACACAGATATTGGTTTGGAGCTAAAAATGCAGCTTGCCATCATGCACAGCCAACCAGAGCTAGCCCTTCCATTGGACAGACTGAGGCAACTGCCTCAGGTGGCAGATGCTTAGGGGCACCTGCCCCAGCAATTCCTCTTGAGCCCCCAGTCCTTTCCTGCTGTTGCCACATGGCTTCTTCTGCGACCCCCCAACCATCTGGCCTGTTGTCCCAGGTGTGGTGCAGGATGCATCATCAATACTGAAATAAGATTCGACTGCCAGTACAGTTGGCTTCTATATGTGGAATTGGGAGGGCAAGATCTCTTGTCTTTTCCATCAGGCAGCAAAATGCCAAGAGTGTGTTTGGGGACAGAGCTGTGTGTGCCCTATAACCTCCCCTATCACCCCATTTTCCTGTAGGTCTCTAATTTTCAACTGGTGGGTTGGGCCCCAATAAAGAGTTGCAACCAGCAGCATGCGGCCAGTGGACTAAGAGGACTACGCTAGTCCCCTGAATATTCCCCTGGCGCCTCCTTCCCAAAGCCCAGGAAGCTTCTGCCTAGCTTAGAGAGGCATGATGCTCTGATGTGTCCAAGAGCCCTTCCACCACCTTCTGCCCAGCTTTGGCTGCACCACTGGCTGCAACCAGATCCAAGGTGGGTCGCAATGGGAGCACTACCACACTGCATATATATGGTTAAAATATTACGAAACGGTTTCCTAAATGCATTCTTGGCTTAAAAGGGAGGCCTGGATCTGAAAAAGTTGAAGATACCTGCTTTAGGCTACTTAAGACCAGTGCTTTTTTTCTGGGGGTTTTCAAGGGTATGCAGTACCGACACTTTTTCCCCCTAGAAGAAAAGCGCTGCTTAAGACCAGTGTTTCCTGAGGGAAGTCAGAAACCAGGAAGGTCAGGCCATGGAGTGCTGTCAGCTCCTGAAGTCAGCATGAAAATTTGTTGTACCATTTGTTTGTGTTTGTATCTTCGCACAATATAATGTTAACACGATATTTTGCTGTGCAGAAAGGCAGTAGATAAATGAAACAGGCAGACAAATGAGCACCTCACCATTGAATTAAGATTTAGCTGCCCATCCTCTCAGCTTCTACATATGGATTGGGGTGTGGGTGCCATTTTGTCCTTCACCCGAGGCAGCAAAAAAGTATGGGGCCAGCCATGAGAGGGAGGGAAGGAGTGTGATCTGGAGGCGAAAAACCACTAGAGAGGAAAAAAGTAAACACATTTTCCCCCTACCGGAATTGTTGGTGCTACTACTGTATCATGTAAAAGGGAGAAACAGTTCTCTCTTGGCCTGGCTATTGATTAGAATCAAAGAACATGAATACTGTTTGAGGTCCCTGGAATGTGAGCCAAAAATAATTTTGCCTGCTGGACTGTGTGTACAAAGAGCTCAAAAGCAGCAGTTCAGGTACAGATTTGGCTATGGAACTAGTTTAGCATTTGAAAGAACTGGATGGAAACTGCTGTGAAGCAGGTGCTTCTTTCTGCGCCGGTGGAATGCCTGCTAAACCCATACATTTCTAAATAAGCAGGTTGTTTCAAGGTACCTCTGCTTCTCTCGCTTATCAGTTCCAAAACATTTGAACTTCCCACTGCTTGGCGAAGGGAATGCGCACAAAACGACCTCTCTCTGTGGCTGTTGTGCTACCCTTTCCAAAAACAAACAAACCCGCAGCAGATTGCACCCACTAGCAGTCGGTGGGGTGGCACAGGTGGGGAGGGGTTGCTCACTTGCCTTCCAAACACTGAGCACCGCTGCTCGTTTCTGAGAGGGCGGGGCTCCAGTGAGCTCAGAATGGCATGGGCTTGGTGGTGGCACCAATCCAACACTCCCGCCACCGTGGCCATACTGCGCCAAACTTCCTGTGGCTCGCCCCTCTACCTCACAGATACCACTGGTGATGTTTGATGTTCAGAAAACTGGTGAGCAACACTACCCTGCCTACCCCATCTCACTGACTGCTCCTGATTACACCTTTGCTGTCATAGCGGCCAACTCCTATGGGCCGAGGCCCTTTGCCCCCCCCCCATAAATTATCTGAGGGGGCTGCCAAGTTAATGGGCACTGCCATTCAAATGGGGTGTGTGCGCGCGCTGCGTCATGTGATCGATTATGAGGGGTGTGGCTTCAACCAGTATTTTATTCAAGTTGGCACCCCTGTTTGCTGTTCAGACCTTATCCATGGTATATATGTGCCTTCGTCCTTAAACAGTCCCATTCACTGTTCCTCCATGGCATGAATAGGGTTCCTCTGACTCTCCAGCTCTTGCTGTTAAGTATAATTGTTTAACTGTACATTGGCATGGAAAATAACTCTGTATGTGTATTGTCAAAGGTTTAACACTGGAAAATTCCACTGAGCTATACTGCAGCTCTTTGGGTGCCTAACAGGTTAAGGATTTGCTGCTGGTGGATCTCTGCTGCTCTGTTGCGTGCTTGACTTAGATCACATGAAGGAGATTGGGTTTCACTCTGTGCATATGTTGGGAATCCATTTTGTGCGAGTCAGTTCTTTCTTTGTCAAGCACTGGAGAAGAAAGGACCTGGGCCAATGATTCTCTCTATGAAAACACAGCCTCGGGCTGTAATGGAGGCTGTGGGAGAAACAGACTTTTGTTTTCAGCTCTGTTTGAAGTAATTTTATATTTCTAAGATGCTGTACCTGTGCTTGGACATGACGTGATGCAACAGTTCGTATGCATGTAACACCATTGCTTTTAGTGTCTGTTTTGGAACGAGTTCTGTTAGTAAAGCCTTTGAACCGTATTTTTGGACTGGACAACTTTTATTTCAGGAAGAGTCTGTTTTTATTCATCCTGCAGCTTCCAAAAGCATGATATTAATAACCGCAATATTCCCATCATCCTTGACTATTGTCCAGGCTGGCTGAAGCTGATGGGTGCAGATAATCCAACAGCATCTAGAGGGCCACATGTCCCACCCACCAATGTTTATTCCCCCTTCCCATCACCCATCCTTTCCTTGCTTGGTTTCATGAAATGCCATTCAAATATTTCTGAGGAGGAACCACTGTTTTGTGGTCTAAAGACTTGGGAGAGATGGTGGCCTCTCTCTTCTCACTCCCCATCCAGTGCTCAAATTCCAGGCTGGGGTCGTCTCTCTCCCTCTGTCTCCTGCAGATAAAAGCATTCTGACTTAATAGCTGAGGAACATCTGCTTGGGAAGGACAAAAGGAGATGATGGGGAGAATTTCAGGGATACATACTGGTGGAGCATCTCTCTTTTGGTCAGCTGTTTATAGCCTACTTAACCACAGGAATAAGCAGTACAACGCAGTAAAATACTAACAGGGACAAGCTAACACATGGAAAGCATTTGTACAGACCCTTCTTTTGAAAAAAAAAAAAGAAAGAGAGAGAAAGAGAAGAAAAAGAAACCTTGATTCCGAAAGTAGTACCAGATTTTCTTATTACAGTGCTTTTTATTCAGGACGTTTTACAGTTAAATGCTGCTGGAAGTCAAACAGGAAAATTAAATAGAAGATAAGTCTGGGCTAATTACAGATGCAAAAAAACAAAACCTACTTTAAACATAAACATATTATCCAACTTCCTTTGCAGTGAGTTAGGCAAGTGCTCTGTAATTTACACACACACACACACACACACACACACACACACTCATTTAGATTGTCTGTTATATGTGCTTGATTTTTGTATGAAAGAGCATTAAATATGAGATGTTTATTTTTCTTCAGCCAGTTGTATTGGGAAAGGATTGGGGGCATTCCCTCCCCCATTTAAACAATTACCCTACAAGCTTTACTTCTTTAGATGTTGTAGAACTCTGTGCAAAAGAGACGAAAGGGCCAAATCCATTGCGCAGCTGAGCCTGAAAACACCCAGCCTAAATGGAACACTATATGTAACATGAAGTGTGCAAAAAGGGTAGTCATCAAAGATACCGTTGGTTGTGATCGGTGTTAGCCATATTACACATAGACCCATTGAAATTAATGGAGATAACCAAGCTGGGCTCATTAATTTCAATGGGTCTACTCTGAGTATAATGTGATTGGCTACATCCAATGAGTTTAAATGATCTTAAATGCCTATAATTTGGGATGGGGGAGAAATGTATTTGGCTCACTTTTTAATCTGAACCTACTGCTTTGCACTTTCCAAACAAAGACATGAATTGAAACACAGTTGTCTTTGAAATTCACACTTCTCCAAGTATTGTAACGCAACTTTTGCAACTGAAAAAAAAGTGTGCCAAAAAGCTGTTTTTCAGCACACATTTTTTTTCAGTTGCAACAGTTTCAGTAGAGTATATTGCATGAACGTCAACAGTGGATTTCTGAATGGGTTCACCCAATACAGTTTCTCTTTTGGTGTTTTCACAAATACAAACCGGGTTCCTCGAGCGGTGGGCCATGGTGGAGTCAGGGTGATTCAGAGCTGCACTTCAGTCTCCCTTCTCCCCCTGCTCTGGTGCTGCACTGCACATCTTTTATACACAAGTCCATCTAATCCATAAATGCAGCCACTCAGTTTGCAATTCCATGCCTGCTTATTTGTTGGTAACCCACCCCCCTGAAGTCAGTGGGAGTTCTATGTAAACTGAGTATAGGCTTGCAGTGTCAGTGTGTGGAACCCAGTATAATAGAATCATAGAACTGTAGAGTTGGAAGGGACCATGAGGGACATCTAGTCTAACCCCCTGCAATGCAAGAATCTTTTGCCTAATGCAGGCCTCGAACCCATGACCTTGGGATTAAGAGCTCTACCAACTGAGCACTCCAACCCCCCCCCCCCGTCTCTCACCTTTGAGAGATAACAACATAGGCAATTGGCTTATAACAGATGAGATTATTTATCTGACTGGCAGAAGCTTTCCATGGTCTCAGGCAAGGGCCCTCCATGTCACCTGGTGCTTGATCCCATTTTGAAAGTGGAGGTGCCAGGGATTTTAGTCCTTCTGCCTGCACAGTGTGTATCTTCCTAGTGAGTTATGACTGCTCCCCATGGGGGTTATGTGTATATGTGGGTGGCTTAACCCCATAGTCACATTACAAGGGGAAAGGTAGGGAGCCCTTAATTGAATCAACAAGCCTAAACCACCAGCTCTCTTCAGTTTTAGCCAATTAACGGCTCCCTCTGCAGCATTTTCAAATATAGCTAATGAGGCTGGTGCAAAAGGTAGGGCTCCTTCTACACCCCACCCAATAATGTCAGCACTGCTGCCCTAAATGGCATCCCTGAGGGCTTCTTGGCTTCTCGTGCACTTTTCTAAAAAACCCATTTTGTAACTGGGCAATGCGCCAAGTATATTTTACATCAAAAGCCAATGAGGCTCCTTGGTTGCAACAATTAAATGGAATCATCTGCCACTAACAAGAGAATAAAGTGACTCTGCCTTGGTGCTGGAACAGCTTCCTCGCTCTCTTCCTAGTGTGAATGTACTGGGATTGTTTTTGAAGGTCATATGGTTTCCTCTTTATTGATCCCCATTCAAGTGTTTTCCTTTCAGAAGGTATGGACTGGTTTCCTTTGGAACGTTGGATTATCTGCCTTTCTTACATTTAAGCAAGACAGCGAGATTGATGAAAAGTACAAGCGATGTTTACCTTTTTCTTTCTTAATCTAGGCCTAAAATAGGTTAGGGATTGAAAGGATTGGTGCTCATTGCATACCGTGCAACTGTCTCGTTTTAAGCAGGACAACCCGGAATCACAGAAGCTGCCCTGGTTTCTAATTCCATCATAGGATGTCCTGGTTTGGCTCCCATGTTGTGTCAGTCAGAGCATGCTCTCACCTTGTGCCTGTTCACCTCCTTCTCCTCCTTCCAGAAACAGTGCTTGCTTCCGGTCCCGAATTCCAGAAGAACAGCACTGGTAGTGGGTAGTGGGGGCTGTATTGTGGTGGGCAAAGGTGTGCAAGGGCCCATCAGTGGAATGGCACAGGGGAGTGGGAGTGATGAGAGGGGGTGATGCCTTGGTCCTGATTTGCCTCACCAGGTTGTTGGAGAGTATTCAATTGGGACTGGTGGAGCAGAAGACAGGGAGATGAACAGTAGGTGGAGCCAATGACAGGTAGAGCCAAGTAATTATAGTTTTCTCCCTAATACTATTTTAGCTGATATGTGAGATCAGTCCTCTTGCAGCAGTGAACCATAACCATTGCTTTATTTGTCTAGCTATATTGCTTTCTGGTTGACTTGCTTCCAATCCCATCATCATTTAGGGACTGTTGTCAATTTAGAGTAAATTCCTAAATCATATTCCTAATCCATATACACACACACTTAGGGCTGGTGACAGCTCATATTCTTGGGGTTGATGACATCTCATACTTGATGGCTTACCTTGTCACTACTAGAATAAATTAGGCAGATGATATTGCAGGGTTTTATCGGGTTGTTTTGAGATTGAATTATGAGCCCATCTTTTTCTATAGTATGTTCATTAAGGTGTTTTTTTTTGCTCAAATTCAATCACACATTTTTATTGTGACCTTGGACCCGTGAAGTATTTGTGCAGCGATATTGTGACCTTGGACCTGTGAAGTATTTGTGCACTCCCTCCCCGCTCTATATATGAATGAGGACTCCTTAATCATGTTTAATCTAGCTCATAACACAATGTTTCAAAAATGCCACTATGTTCAGTTCTACCCCAGTGACCTTTGCTGTTTTACACCATTGAACAATGGATTTAAAGCACAGAACAGAGTAAAAAATAAACTGAGCTCAGTCTGAACTCAGAACAGAAATATAAATACTTTTGTTATATGATGTGTTTGCTTGAATTAACAATGGTTCCCAAATGAATTTCTGCCAAAAGATTTGGTTAAAGCAAATGATTGTCCCAGGGCAGTCAAAGCTCCCAAACAAGCCGGCTTTTAAACAATGGTTGTTTTAAGCACATCAGTTGTTCAGGATTTTAATGTATAATTTGGGTTCAATTTAAATTTCCTTGAAGTTGTGGGGCAATATTTTGTCAATGTGTAGTATGAACATTCTAAATCAATGAATACACTGCTTGGTCCACTTCCCATTGATAAGGCCTTTGTGAATGAGTACTTCCTCAAATAGAGGACTATACTCTGTAAAGTAGGACACATGGTCACCCTTTGCACCCTTTGATGGTGTGGCAAGCCTTGAGCGCTCTCTCTTCTGGCATCTGTGTTGATGTTGTGATTTTTGTGCTACCTAGCATCAAATTCCACAACAAATATTCTTCTTCAGCAATCCTCGGGAGGATGCCAAGATGTTAATATTTGTGCCCGTCTGTTGGATTATTCCAATAATGTTGAACATTGTTTGGGTATTAAATATCTAATGCCTTTGTGGGTTTCACTTGAAGTTCAGGCAACAAAACCTCCTGTGACTACAGTTTGGCGTTTAGCTAAAGCCCTTCATCGAAATTCTTAATCATATCCTGATTAAGCAGTTTAGCATTTAACAGATTAAACAATAGACTTTAGCAAGTATGCTCCTGCCGTAAGCTGCAGCTCTTTTGCTTTAACCTGGGCAAGAAACTCCACAGTCATAACCAGCAAGAGCTGCGATACAAAAACACACAATTAAGCTACGTGCCAATCTCTAAACATAGACAAATCCAGGAAAGCCCTTCACTCTGCGCATCAGCTCATGTACTGGCTGGCAAGGAGGGACAGAGTAGAAATTTGATTCAGTTTGCTTTTAAAGCAAATCTGAATCAATACATGAAAAACAACAACCAGTCATCCTTCGAAATGCACACTTCTCTGAATTTTGCAATAAACATCTCCAGCCATGTAATATGTGCAGATGCATGTGTGTGAAGTGTGCATAAAATTGCATATATTAGTGTGTGGGGGGGAATACAAACATGTGTTATATAAGAATAAACAGACCCACAAAAATGTATGTATTAGGCAGAATTGTATACAAATATGTGCTAGGAGAATCATAGAATTGCAGAGTTGGAAGGAAATCCAAGGGTCATCTAGTCCAACCACCTGCAATGCAGAAATCTCAGCTAAAGCATCTATAGCAGATGGCCATCCAATCTCTGCTTTAAAACCTCCAAGGAAGGAGAGTCCACTACCTTCTGAAGGAGACCGTTCCACTGTTGAACAGCTTTTGCCATCAGAAGTGCCCCTGCACCGGAAGTTTAGTTGGAATCTCCTTTCTTGTAACTTGAATCCCTTGTTCCTCATCCTACCCTCCAGAGCAGGAGAAAACAAGCTTGTTCTGTTTTCCACGTGACAGTCCTTTAGGAATAGATAGATGAATATTTGCATGTCGAGACCCCGAAACCACCCCCTCATTGAAGAATAACACACACAAGGACACAGATATTAGGTTAATGTTATTGGGCAAATTTTGGCCACAACCTTATTGATTACAGGATGTGAGCGGTATTGGCTTAGGCATTGAATGGACCCGACTATATCTGACTCCTGCCCGTTGTGCAGGGTAAACCAACAGAAGGGGGAGCCCCGTCGATGCATACCAACTTGAGCTCCCCCCAGGGTTCCTGTTGGGGTCGTGTCATGGCCCTAGCCCCGCCCCGGGCTTCAGACAAGATCCACACCCCCGGATTCCTTTAACGGAATACCCTTAAGCTTGGAGGGGCGGGTGATGGCCACACCTCCCCTCCCCCCTCATAAGGTCAAACAATGCCTAACCGCCACCCTAAGAAAGTTGTGACGATTGCTATGAGGTAGGCAAAAAACCAAATGGCCTGTGCCAATTTTGCCAAGTGGAAAAATTCCTACCAGGCCCCTCAATGGCGACCAACCAATGAAGAAAACCTGCAAAATAGGGAGGGGAGGACAGAAGATTGAGGAAGTAAGCCAAGAGGAAGCCCTCTGGCTCGTGCCTCTGCTTAAATGGTCCCGGCCACACCCCCTCCAGCTAGTGGATTGGCTGGCTGGACGCTGACATGGCCGGGATCCCCCCAGCAACGCAGGACTTCGCCCCCCGCCCCCCAGGGGAGAGTGGGTGGCCAAGTGGTCCACCCCAACTCTTCCCCATGATGAAGTGGAGGGACATGCAGACTGATCATCCTCAGATATACTGTAAATATGCAAAGTAATAGCTACATAAAAAAATAAATTAAGAAATAGTACAGCACCCACCCACTTTGAGCCACCTTTTGTGCCTGGATTTTTCTTCTTCTTTAATGGACAACAGTGCAAAGAAAACACAGAGTGGTGAAAAGAATAACCATAGCCACCATCCAGACCTTCGCAAAATGGTTGAATGATTTAGTTGTAGTGTTATGCCTTGATGTGGGTAAAAGGAGAACAATGAAGCCAAACAGGGGGTCAAAAGTGCCACAAAAGAACAATTAAAGCTGTTTATATCTCTGCGTTAGCCTGGACACAATCAAATGAGCTTATTAAGCAGTTTGGGGGGTGGAGAGCTGGCTGAAATTGGGTTTGAGACCTGGGGGCTGGGAAGAAGATCTATTGCTATGCACATACAGAAATACAGTCAGAGGTTGGCCAGGCATTTTGTAAATGACATTGACAGCTGGGTGTCCCAGTCCCAGTGCTGTCCCTCAAGTCCCACACATGAGATTGTGTGGGAATGTTCAGGGATGCAGGAGAGGATATATTGTTTGATTATAGCCTTTCCAACTTGTGTAAACAAGTTCACAATTTAGCAGAGTAACATTCCCCCTTTTAATCTCACAGCGGATGCGTTTGCTCAAGCTCGCTAAAGCTTCTATAATAACTGTTCTAGTATTTCCCCCTTATTCCCTCATAAAAGATAAGACACGACACAGTCTTCTATAAAAGTAAGAAAAGAGTCTACTGAATCACATTCTGTTCACAATCAGATCCCAGAAGGCAGACTTAGCTTAGAAAAGTAACATGCACCTGGAAACTATCTCATAAGGAGGCAGTCCCTTTGTCCTCTCTTGGCTAGAGGCCAAGAGAGCATCTTTGGCTAAGCAGATGTTGCTTCTTCGACGAAAGTAGTCATAGAGAGAGAGAGATGGCTGTCCTGCCCTGTGCTTTTGTCATTACGTGCACAGGTGAGGCCACGCCCACCTCTAGTCACATGCAGAGGAAGTCTGTCCCAGCCCAGAAGGAAACAGGAAGTTTACCTGCTGGCTGGACAAACATTCCTCCCCATGTGTAAACATGTTCACTCTAGGAATGTTGTAATTGACTGTTCTTGTTGTGTTTCACATCCCTCAGATTGGAGAGGCCTGAGCTAACGAAACAGAGCTGTAAAGCGATAAACCTGTAAGCTACTTACAGGTTTGTCTCAACATCAGCGGTATATAAACTGCCCAAGTGAAAAATAAATAATCATAAAAATTAAATACCCGTGTTTTGAAGAATCAGGCTGTGGTACCTGTCACAGCTAGCTGGTTACCCTGCCAGGAGTCTGCAAGGGGCACATTGGCTCTGGATTTCCCTTCTGGGGAGCTTTGCCAACAGCAATTGCAAGCATGGAGTATCAGCAGCTCGGCTTAAATTGCTTTGTTCATGGAAATTGGGTGTGAGCCTGTAGACTGGGAATTAATTGGGATCTCTGGCTTCCTCTGATGTGGCAACTTCTTTCCCCACTTGCAGCTCATGCAGGAATTTGCTTCGGTTTGGCAGCACAACTAATGTCGCCTTCCCTTTTATATGCCACTCTGAGTGTGTACATCTAAGCGACAGTAATCAAACTAGGAATTTAGGCCAGGGCATTCACCCACAAATGGTCCTTCTCCTGACCAGATGCTGAAAAATCTCAGGAGGGGAGAACGCTCTGGTGCTTCCATCCTGCTCGAGGGTTTCGCACAGGCATCTTGGTTAGCCACTGTGAGAACAGGATGGTGAACTTGACAGGCTATGGGCCTGATCCACCAAGCTCTTCTTACCTTCTTATACAAGTTATGTAAACAACATACTGTCCAACTTTGGGAGACACGTGTATTCTGGGATGTGCTCCCGAGTGAGTCACATGACATGCTTCCCCCCCCAAGTGCTTTTTCAGGGCAACAGCACAAGAGCATGCGAGATTGTGGCACCCAAACTGGCTGTCTCAATCTCACCCAAAAAACTGAGATGTCCCATTTTTTTCTGGGGCACTTGGCAGGTGTGAAACAACAATAAGAGTTAACACTGGTGATGGTGTGTCATCCTTCACCACTCCCTCGGGCCAAAATTTTGGACATACAGTAGAAAGCGTCTCTCTCTCTCCCCGCCCCCCCCTCTCTCACACAACAGAGACAGACAGACAGACAGACAGTCGCTTCCCACTGTATGTCCAAAATTTTGGCCCTTGAGGTAGTGGAGGATGACACACCATCACCAGTGTTAACACACACACACACACTCTCTTACACACACACACACACACACACACACACACGCACACACACACGAGAGAGAGAGAGAGAGAGAGAGAGAGAGACCTTTGTCCTCTCAACACCTCATGAAGGCTCACTGTTTTCTATTCTACCTGGCTGTTGCTCACTGCTCACCTGGTCTGAAGCCTGATCACAAGCTCGCCCACTGCTTTAAATGTATCCGTCTCAGACTAGACGGCAACCTGTTGCAAGGTAGGCCCCAGGCATGACAAGTCCTAGAAGTAAGAGATCCTTCACTGCTTCCTCTGCACACCATCCTTTTGTAAGGTTCAGTAAATGCCAGGAGGGTTCATTAACACATTAAAATTGTCACAGCCAACAACAAAACGTATCCCTGGAATCAATAATCAATGTAATGATGGCATCTGTTTAGCTCAGTGAAGGATTGCAGTCTCTCTACAATGCAAATATAATTACACTCCACTACCTGTGGGTAGTGGAAAAACACCACTGGCCCACTAATTGCCCAAAGTGCTAGGTAGCAAAACCCTGAGTTAAATATTTGCAAAAGGCAGACAGAAAGGTGCCAGCCTGTACATTTGCAATTACTTTTATTTCTGGAAAACTTGGGATGTAGTTATAATAATAACCGTGGGATTAAAGAATTCACAGGGGGGAAAGGGATGCTTATTTGTGGCCACGATTGAGGCCAAATCTCAGACGGTACCATTTATAAGAGACACAAAATGCAACAAGTTACCCATCTTGAAATGGCTAAGGGTACAAACCACCTGAAAACCATTCCTCTACAGTGCAACTAACATGATAGGGGGCTGTACAATTCTTGCCCAGTTCTTTTTCACCCCAAAGGGCAAGGCCGGCCCTACTGCTAGGCAGAGTGAGGCATTCACCCCTTTTCCCCTCACCCTTCCACTGGAAAATGCATGGTAAGAAGAATTGGAATAAAATAAAACAATGTATTACTTGCACGCCACCCATCTGGCTGTGTTGCTGCAGCCACTGGAAGCAGCTGGGTGGGCAGGCCATTGAGGGAAGTGGTGGGAGCCGGGAGAAGCAGGTCCTACTCCTTCACACAGAGCATAGTTAAAGTGTGGACTCTGCTCCTACAAGAAATAGTGATGGCCACCAACTTGGATGACTTTAGGATTAGGCAAAATCATGGGGGATAAGGCTACCACTGGCTATTAGCCTACACTGCAGGAGGCAGGAGGTTTCCGAATAACACCACACTTAATGGTAAGCACAGTGTTCCCCCCCCGGGGGGGGTATGCAGTACTGGCACCTCTTTTTTGTTGTTAAAAAGTGTGGCACTTACTGTAGCAACGAGAGAAAAAGCACTGGGCAAACCTGATAAAACATTATTGATGGTAAATCATGGTCTAAAACAGATGGTTCATTTTTTGACACCATGGGTTATAGATGCTATTTGTGGCAGATATATTATATTAGTGAGGTGCAAAGGGTCTACTCAGAAGGTGTTTTCTAGCCATCAGATCAGAGGCAGCAAACATACCATTCGCTGGAGGGCAACAGGGGGAGAGTTCAGGGTGCTGGGCTAGCTAAACCAGGTATGGAAACCTGTGGGCCTCCAGATGTTGCCCTCCAGATGTTGTGGGATAGTGCTCTTCTGCTGTTTCTATGATAGATCCAACCACAGGTTTTTCACACTCTCAAAATTCTCCCAACATCTACGCATTATTATCTTGCCTTGTGAATCCTTGTCTCAGTTTGGACGATGCTCACCTCAGTAAACTTTCTCTGTGTTTTCCTTGTGAACTTTTACAGAGGATGAATCCCGTGTCTTCTGCATCCCTCTTTTTCTACCTGGTTAGAAAGAGGGACAGCTGGTAAGCTGGATGGAAATCCTGAAGGCTGGATCAACCATCTGGCCACCAGTTGCAGCGAGGCCAACCTACAAAACCTCTTAATTGAGTGGGAGGAAGTAGCAGCCAGTCCGTGGAATTCCCCAAAGATCTCCCTGACCACTGCACGATGATGTATTTATTTAAGGAGTTTTTGTCGCTTAAGCGAAATATCTGTTTTTCCTCAGAATGACCACAAAGGAAACTACTAATGATACAACTCGGAGGATGTTGTGCAACTTCCAAATGCTCCATCATGATCTCTGTTAGGGAGTCTGCATTTTCCAGGCTCAGGAGAGGGAATGGAATACAGTTGTCATCTTAATGATTTGTTTTTAATAAAGTAGAAGAGCTTTTGACTGGATTCGTGGGATCAGGGAGCACTTGAACCTTAAAGATGAAGCACTTCTTCATGGCTTGATGCTTGTAAAAGCTGCCTTTGTATTCATAGAATCATAGAATTGTAGAGTTGAAAGGGACCCTGGGGGTCATCAAGTCCAACCCCTTGCAATGCAGGAATGTCAACGAGATCATTCATGACAGATGGCCATCAACCTCTGCTTAAAAACCTCCAAGGAAGGAGGTTCCACCACTTCTTGTGGGAGTCTGTTTCACTGTCACACAACCCTTACTGTCAAAATGTTATCCCTGATGTTTAGTTGGAATCTCCTTTCTCATAACTCAAAGCCATTGGTTTAGATCCTATCTTCTGGAGCAGGAGAAATCAAGCTTGCTCCATTTCCCATATGACAGCGCTTGAGATATTTGAAGATGGCTATCATATCTTCTCTCAGTCTCCTCTTTTCCTGGCTAAACATATACAACTCCCTCAACAGTGCCTCATAAGGCTCGGTTTCCAGACCCTTGATCATAACTTGGTCACCCTCCAATGAGCTTGTCAACGCCCTTCTTAAATTGTGGTGCCTAGAAGTGGACACAGCACTCCAGGTGTGGTCTGAACAAGGCAGAATAGAGTGGGACTTTCACTTCCCTTGAAATGGACACCATACATCTGTTGAGACTGTGCATGCACGCCTCGTGCCAAGCCCTGAAAGAGCCCAGAAAGGGCAAAAAGGTGCAAAAACAGTGCCTAGCAATCTCATGAACCTTTGCAAATGCAATCCCATGAGCCCTTGCACCGACCTTTGAGGCCTGTGGAAAGTTGGAGTTTGAGCAAGCAAACTGAGAGCCACCACTGCCACCATTCATGCCCATCTGGTAAGTGCTGCTGGTTTTTCAAAGGGTTTCCAGCGGTTTAGAGGGTGTTTGCAGTCTCATCCAATGGTGTTTCAAATATACAAGATTTCACTTAAACACACAGTGCGTTGGTACGTAACCCCTGTATAAATGGGGAGTTGCCTGTATATGCTATGTGATGAAGCTGCCTCATTGCTCTCTTACAGAGAGTTCCTAAGGAAGGGACACAGTGATCTCTGTTTGTCCATAACCAGGCAGGCTTACGCTTTCTCCAGCTGCATTTTATTTCATAGTATTTATTTCATACTTGCAGTATGACCAGTAATAAAAGATCTGTGAGGCCAAATTGTTTAGCGGTACATAATAGGAAGATCTTTCTGTGGCATGTGGCAATTTAGGCTGATTGCTGTTCTAGTCAGAAAAGATGAAGATGTTTTGGAGCTGAGAAAAGATGAAGATGTTTTGGGGCTGAGAATTTGGGTGGTACAAGGAGATACCTTACTGTGCACGCGGCATTAACTTCTTTTCTCAATAACTTTTGGAGCCTTTGCAGAGAATAAGCAGCAACTGCACCGTAATTCACTTTAACGAAAACAAATGAATGGCCTAAGGGCATAAAAGTAGTCCTTTGGCTAGCTGAGCACCTGAAACTAGCCATCTTTAGATATTTATGGATCAACCAATCCTCTGGAAAGCGGGTGAAACAAAAGATGAAAATAGCTTTCCAGGGTTTGTGAAATTTCATCACGGAGCAAATTCTTGTGGCTTCATTGCAAATCTCTGGAAATAACATGGAAGCGCTCGCAGACCCCTTAATCTGGAGTGCAGCTACTGGGTACCATGCTAATAATAGCTCCTGGCTGTGTGCAAAAGGACTGGCCGGCTTGCTCTTCAGGGTTCAGCTCCTGCTCCCAGGGGGTTGAAGCCGAGCTCATTATTTTGTTCTCTTCATTCCACTAGAGTGACTCCAAACCGTGACAGCAAATGGGGATAATTGAAGTGAAAGTGCTCAATCCCGACTGCCCCAATCTTCTCATAAAACAATCACCGGATTGTTCCGGGGACCGTTGACACAACAAAACCTTGTACTGCCGATGCTGCTCTGTAATTAGCAAGCAGTTGCTGTCAGCCCCATCAAATGCGTTTTTATGTGATGAAGTGAACAGGGCAACAATGGACTATCTTCCCTTGCAATCAAGGAGAAGAAACTGCTCTGAGCGAAGCTGACAATTCTGTAAAGGGAACTAAGTGAATTTGGCTTACAGATCACACTTAGCCCCCACAGACGGAATAGGGGACCTTTGAGGCCCATTTCGAGGTCTTTGCTCCTTTGTACCTCCCCGGCTAAGTGCCTAATGAGGCACAGAGGAAGCAAAGGCAGACCAAATTATTTCTCTGTTTCTTATTGTCTTCCCCCGCTGCCCCGACCCTGCTCCATGTGGGGAATCACCGCACTCTGCTGTCCATTGGTGTATTCAAGCTCAGAGCCTGATCTTATCGCCCAAAGACAACAGAAAACAGAAGTCTGCTTTCACAGACACTCACAGGAAGTTTGGTACGGTGACTCATAAACACAAAGGTAAAACAATGACAGTGACTTCTGAAGCTGAAACCTGAGATTATTACAACGCCTAGGCAAGCTTTACTTGACTTGTGGCATTTTCCACGACTGGTGAAGATCCGTGCCTTGTATTTATGGTGGAAGGAGGGAAGTGGGCAGGCAGGCAGGCAGCGCAGCATTCTTAACTTTTGTTAGACCAGAGTGAGAGCTTAATTCTCCCTCTCCCAACCTGGTGCACTCTTGAGATGTTCTGAACTACAATTCCCATCATTCCTGATTGTTGGCCATACTGGTTGAGGCTGCTGGGAGCTGTAGCCTAAAACCTCTGGAGGAAACCAGGACGGGAAAGGCTGGCTTAATGATATATAGCAGCCTTCCACAACTATCAGGGCCAATGGTCAAGGATGATAGGAATTGTAGTCTGAAGGAGAGTACCAGTTGGAATATATATATGCATGAACATTAGAAGAGGCTGTTGGATCAGGGTAATGGCCCATCTACATCCAGTGCGCTCTCTCTCTCTCTCTCTCTCTCTCTCTCTCTCTCTCTCTCTCTCTCGGTGTGTGTATGAGATAAAACCAATTTGGTCTTTAAAAAGCTTCCTCAGAATTTTCCGCACACCATCTTGGCTGTGAGTCCTGGAAGACCTGGTTGCTGCCTTGTAGGCCTTTTCCACCTGGAGGGTAGAGCCTTGACTGACTCCAGCTACAAAAGCTGAGGTTGCTGAATAGGATAGGCTGGGGTGATGTTTGAAGGGTTTTTTTGTTTTTTTTTAATGTTTGGGTTTTTTTTTAGTGTTTGGGGTTTTTTGTATCTTTATTTTAGATAAATGTGATTTATGTGGAAATTGTTCAGTTTGGTTGTCTATTTTTTCACTGTTTCAGTTATAGTTTGCAACTACTTTTAAGTTGCGGTTACATATTTTTTTCATGTCACAAGCCACCTTGAGTATGGTTCTAACGATGTTAAAATGATTGTTGGTCCCATCACCCATGGCCACTGGCTGTTAGCTGGGGCTGATGGGAGTGGGAGTCCAGCTAGTGGGGGTGGGGCAGAGGTTCTTTGTCCCTGATACAGAGGAAAGTCTGCCTGCCAGGGAATTCACCCAACGTTTGCGGTTCATTTTCATGGTACCACCATTTCCCTCTCAACCGAATCACCACGTCGAATGATTTCACTGCAGCAGTGCCGCAACTCCTTTAAGACGAGCAGGCAAAAGTCTCAGGCTTACACAAGCTTGTTATGTTTGGCACTGCAACAATTACTGATCTCACATCTGGAATAGTAGCAGAGAATTCTGTGCACTCACAGGGCAAATCTCTGCTTTCACTCACACCTGTCTGACCCCCACAGACGTCACTCTTCATTAAATGTAATAATATTAAATGGAAAATGGGTTTAAAAAGAGGAACGCTTACTAAAGTCTGAACACAATGATAGCTGCCTTTTCACAGAAAATTTATGTATCCCTGCTCTGTGTCACAATTTCAGTTTAGAGTTTGTTTACGTTCACACCACACAAAACTACTCCAGCAATATAGCACATGAGGCAATTTAGGTTGTCGCCTTTTCCCTCCAGCTTGCATGAAAGGCAAAAATTCAACAGGTGCAGCTTCTCATAACATCAGTTCAGTGCCAAAAACAGCTTCACCTACTAACTACTGGATTGCTATATTTTCTTTTACATTTTTTTTGTCTGAAGAAGCATTCTGGTGATTTCAAAAGTCTGCTTGTTGCTCTGTCGCACTTTTATTTAGATTAACCTGCAGGATTCCACCTCCCACTAAAGGAATAACATGGCTAATAGTTTCTACCTATCACGCATCTATCAAAGTCACAAGACTCTCCAATTGGGGGGGGGGAGATATGAAAATGAAAAAAACGTGGCGACTCTAGTGTAAATCCATTAAGTACGCAAGCGTGCACTTGATTAATGAAACAAGCAGCGTACATAAATAGTTGCATGTATGCAACACCAACAGCCATACTCCTGTACGTGCAGAAATGGAAAGAATGAGAAGTACCAGCAAAGGAGGAATGGCTTCAAAAGTCAATGGATTATGTGGAAATGGCAAAATTGACAGCAAAAATAAGTGATAAAAGAGATGAGCTGTTCATGGAGGAGTAGAGATCCTTTTCGGGATATTTAAAGAATTGTTATAGTCAAATGAAAACATGGGCAGGGTTCGAATTATAAGCAGTGGAATGAAAACAATGATAAGTGAATAGAGGATAATCGTATTAGATTAACGTATGGCATGTAAAGCAGTAAGTACAGTCCGCGGGCAGGTAGGGTCTCAGCCTGCGTACCAACTCCACCTGGTACGCAGGCTGAGACCCTATCTGCCTGCGGCCTGCCTCGCCAGAGTGGTGCATGCTCTAGTTATCTCCCGCTTGGACTACTGCAATGTGCTCTATGTGGGGCTACCTTTGAGGGTGACTCGGAAACTACAACTAATCCAGAATGCAGCAGCTAGACTGGTGACGGCCACCGAGACCACATAACACCAGTCTTGAAAGACCTACATTGGCTCCCAGTACGTTTCCGAGCACAATTCAAAGTATTGGTGTTGACCTTTAAAGCCCTAAACGGCCTCGGCCCAGTATACCTGAAGGGGCGTCTCCACCCCCATCGTTCTGCCCGCACGCTGAGGTCCAGCACCGAGGGCCTTCTGGCGGTTCCCCCATTGCGAGAAGCAAAGCTACAGGGAACCAGGCAGAGGGCCTTCTCGGTAGTGGCGCCCGCCCTGCGGAACGCCCTCCCATCAGATGTCAAAACGATAAACAACTACCTGACATTCAGAAGACATCTTAAGGCAGCCCTGTTCAGGGAAGTTTTTAATGTGTGATATTTTACTGTATTTTTGGTTTCTATGGAAGCCTCCCAGAGTGGCTGGGGAAACCCAGCCAGATGGGCGGGGTACAAATAATAAATTATTATTATTATTATTATTACAAGGTAGGAATAAAAACATCATGGAAGTAAGGGTGGGAAGTCGAAATTGAAGAAAAAAACGTATATTGAAAGATAAGTAAATTTGTTAAAACCTGTGAAAATCAATAAACAAATTATGTCATAAGAAAGTAATGAAACATGCAGTGCAATGTCATAAGAAGATCCTGCAGGATCAGACCAATGGCCCATTTGGTCCAGCTTGCTGTTCTTACAGTGACTAACTAGATGCCTACGGGAAGGCAACAACCAGGACCTGAGTGTAACAAGCACTGGGCACATTTGTGATTCCCAGCAACAGGCTTTCAGAGGCATATTGCCTCCATTAGTACTGGCAGAACATAGCCATCGTGGCTCATAGCCATTGACAGCCTTATCCTCCATCAGGGTATCAAACCCCTTTTTAAAAAACAAAAATAGATTTTTATTAGGTTTTTTTAACACAAAATTTAACATTCACTTTCAATGTAATATATTTTGACTTTCATCCTTGATGTTCCTGTTGTATTCCTTTATCTGCTGCCATAACTGCCCCTTATTTTCTATTGCATTATAACTTACATTACAATCATTTCTTTATTCTCCTTCCCTTGCCTGTTGTTCAAATCCTGCTCACGATTTCATTTGGCTATAGTTCCCCCCCTCAAATAGTTCGAAAAGAACCTCCACCCTTTGACAAAGTTCTCGTTTTCTGATCTCTTATTTTTTTGCTGTCAACTTGGCCATCTCTTCATAGTCCATTAACTTTATCTAATCCTCTTTCAAAGCCATCCACGTTGGTAGCCATCGCTACCTCTTGGGGGAACAAATCCCAGAGTTTAACAATGTGCTGTGTGGGGAAAGTACTGTCCTGAATCATCCAGCAATACCATCCATCATGGTTTGTCCCCATCACACTTCAATTTATCAGCTTCTGCTTACACGGGGTAGGCTGATGCTGAATACAATGGCGCTATATACTTCTTTCATTGTCAGGGAAGCGCAGGGGGTCCCTGAGGCAACCAAGTAACACACAGTTAGGCCTTAAAGCTAAGCAGACCTAAGTGACATATTTCAGAAGCGAAGGGAGTTCATTTTTAACGTCACTGACAGAGGGATGGCTTACCGTTCACGTCCAGTTAATTACGATGATTGGAATATAATATAGGGCTCCCTCTTTTTCCTGACAAAGGAAGTGATGGCAGGATATCAGTCTCTCCCTCTCCTGCCGTTCACCCTCTGTCCAAGGTTTTAAAGTGAGCAACAGCACATAAAACATGACACACCATTTACTATTTCCTGGTCTTAGCAGTATGTTGTTAGAGGATAAACTGCATCCATATATGGGTGGCAGTGGGGAAAGAGGCAATGAGGTAAATCACTCAGACAGAGCCTGAGAAGGCTCCACCAAGGCCAAGCAAGTTTTGGAGACCATCAAGGCGTCGCCCAGTAGTGTCAGCCCACAAACAGCCAGTTCCCTCAAGGCTGGCAGCCCATTGTTACGTGAAAATGCTGCCCCATTTCCTGATATCTGTGATTAGCCTTTGTGGAAGGATTAAAATCAGCGGCTGTGATGCTAACAACAAATTTCATTTGTTTTTAACATACCTCCGCTGACCCTTCTTAGGTCAACGTGGGTTGGGGCAAGGCGAAAATAGAACTGGGCATAACCCATGTGTTACGATACAGCATTTCATTCCAAACATGTTGACTACGTCTATGAAGAATGTCATTTATAACCTGGAGAAGGAGGAGACAGAATGAAATGCTAGAACTCCGCAAGCCGCCTCCCAAGAAAATAATGGATGGCTACTTATCACCACCCTCTGGATTCATAAGAAGAGCCACTTCCTACATACACCCGCTGGAATCTAGCGACTAGATCCAACCATCAAGTCACTTCCAGGTGATCTGGTTGTGGAGCATTCATCCTGATCTGTTTGTACAAAGTTTGCCAGAAGGTTAGACGACATTGGCTATTGACTGAGCATTCATTCTGATATACGTGCATGGAAGTTAGACAACTTTGTGTCAAGCAAATGCTACCCCAATCTTTCCAGTGCATTTCCCTTTTTGCACAAGCGCTCCAAATCCTCTTTAACTTCATGACCGGAATCTGCCAACATGTGAATCATCCCACCTGGAAACAATGACAATCTGGAAGTTCCTCAATATGATCCATTGTATCAAAATCTCCTAAAGGATCCAGCATGCTCAAATGCCCTCTAAAAGTCCCTAGATACAGATTCCCCTCTAAACCTATTAAAACGGTCTCATCCCCACTTGTGAGATCAGGCTCAAAGCCCTGTTCATGATTCAGAGTGAGGCTAAGCTAAACTAAGCATGAAAAGAAGGCAAAGTGTGCATGGGTGTGTTCAAGGGTGAATGTCTGCACAGGGGAAGCCTCCTCTACTCATGGAGGCTTCCCCAAGAGCTTAGAACTCTGGTGTCTGTGATGAGTCTAGAAGCCTTTCGCAAGGAATACCTCTGCTCGCTCAGAGATATATTTACAGTCTTTATGTACATACATATTTACAAAGGTACAGAACATAGCTTCATGTGTTCGAATCCTAAAGGTGCATAATGAAGGCTCCAGGCAAACTTCCCTGGAGAGAGCATTCCACAGATGGGGAGCCACTGCAGAGAAGGCCCACCCTCCAGATCTCTCGAGGAAGAGGCACACGAAGGAGGGCCTCAGAAGATGATCTCAGGGTCCAGGTAGGTTCATATGGAAAGAGGAGGTCCTTGAAGTATTGTGGTCCTGAGCCGTTTAAGGCTTTATAGGTCAAAGCCAGCACTTTGAATTGGGCCTGGAAACTAATTGGTAGCCAGTGCAGTCAGACCAGGATCGGTGTAATATGCTCAAACCGTCTTGCTCAGGTGCGCAACCTGGCTGCTGAATTCTATTTTTTTTTATTCCCATTTTTGGTCCCTGAATGGGGCTTCTGCAGAAAGCCCATTTGTATGTACTCTCTGTGGGTGGACCTTTCAACTCAGGAGTGAAACTTGTAAAACTGAGTTTTCGGAGCTACTTGCAACAACGATGTAGCCAGCACCACACATATCCATGATTCAGCGATGCTGAAATTCAAAGCGCCTGATTCACACTTGAGCACCATGGTAATTAAATTCTGGGAGCTCAGCTCCAGGGCAAATGGCACTCCATTGCAGCTTGAGAATCAAGCCCTACAACAGCACAACAGCCTTTAGGCTGGGAACAATTCATTTATTTTTGTTTCGTTTTAACAAATGTTTAGGTCTGTTTGTTTCTGAACTCCTCAGTATTCACTGAGTGGCACATTGTGAAAATAGGAAGAAAGCTATAACTTTTTAAAGACTGCTGGCCAAACATATTTTGCTAATACTAATAGAATAAATTGGGTTCTCTCTTAAATAAAGAAAAATCCCCAGGTCCCTGTGGTAGGTATTAGCCTTTGGTTTCCAGTTACTCAACCTTTTTACAAGTCTTACAGATCTCATAAACTTTGAATGTTGTAGTAAAAGTATTTATAGGGCAAGTCAAAGAAAAACATAAAATTGTGTTTTAGAAGGTTCATCGTGAGTTGTATATTTTTTTTAAACAAAAACAAAACTTTTTTTCATCTTAAAATACAGAATTCCTTGATCCCACTGAAAAATGAGAGCTATTTCAAGAGAAGGACTCAGACGTGTCCCAGTCTTTTCATTAGCATTTCCTCTTTCGGAGTTATTAAAGCATACCTTGGGAACCCCTTAAAATGGGGTTAATTGAAAGTGACAACTGAGCTACTACAATGCTATCACACGAATATTCGTGGAGTAAATGCAAAATACTGCCTGGCAGGGCCAGATGCTAGTTCGGCTATTCCATCTGAGGCTGAGTTGACAGCGGGTCAGGAACAAGAAAAGGCCAGGCCTTTGGGGGCGTAGTTCACACTTCCAGGTGGACCATTTGATAAAGTGATGTAGGGATGGGCCGTCACATCCAGGGCCGGCCCAAGACATTTTGCTGCCTGCGGCAAAGGGCAAGAAGGAACCTCCTTCCATATCCCATATACAGAAGCTGGCAGCTGAATCTTGCTTCAGCACTGGCAATGGGATAATGTGATCCACTGCACCTGAGGGCAGTAGGCCAGGCTAACTTGTTTATTTGTTTGGAAGCATTTTTACATAGCTAAAGATTAAAAAATCTCTAAGTAGTGCACTAGAGGAAAACAATAAAAAGTATCATTAAAACAAATATACAATGAAAAAGCAGTAAAACAGTAGTACAAAATCATATAAAAGCAGGAATTCAGGGAATTCAAATGAATGAAATGGTTAGGAGGCACAGGGCAGACCAAAAGGTACACACAAATCTGCCCACTTCTTACTCATAAATATTTACTGCCTGAGGTGGACAGCTCACATTGCCTTATGGTAGGGATGGCACTGGTCTTTCAGAGAGAGAGAGAGAGAACACTTGTGGATCATTTTATTTATTTATTTATTTATTTATTTATTTATTTATTTATTCAGATTTGTATACATTAAAATACAAAATGAGAATCCAAAATAAATAGTAATAATAACAGCTAATAACTCCCCCCCCCCCAAAACACATTTTAAAGGCCATAAAATGTTCAATCAGCCAAAAGACTGGTTATAGAAAAACATTTTTGCCTGGCATCATTACTTTCTTTTCAGTGGAGTCAGGTCACACAATCCGTTCCCAGTCCTTCTCAGATGCTCACCAACACCCAGAAATCAACTACAGGCAACAACTGTTCTGTTTACAGTCCTGACCCCCATGCTCACCAATGGAGCGCACATTTTGCCCTGCCCCCTTTTCCAGCCACTTCCAGGTTACGGTGATGCATTTGGTCGTGGTCGCGTGTCAACTGGATGTGCATAATTTAGTCGATGCCTGTATTGTACATTTGTGTGTGAACCAGACCTAGATCTGACTCAGAATCTCTTGGAAAAGTCCTTGTTTCTTGAAAGTGATTATCTTTCTTCTGGGTGGTGTTTGGTATGCCTGAGGCCTACTTTGCAGGAAGCCTCAGGCCTAGTGTTCGATCATAGCACCTTTGGATAGCTGCCATTGCCTTGGCAGGGACTCCTGCTGATGTCTGTGCTTGGCCCTCCTTTTAATTCTCCCTCCCCAACAGTGGACATCTGGGTCCATCAGCCACTGCATTCATCTCCCTAGTGCCCTGAGCCGCCATTTTAATTTACCACAATGCTTCAGGTGCTGCACCAAGGCCACCTGTTTTGGGTTGAGAATTGCAATGGCTACCTTTGGCCCTGTTCATGCAATTACTTATAAAGTTGAGTTAATTTTAATCAGCTTTAGTATTTTAACTTCTGGACGTTTTAAAGTATGGTAGTAAATTTTTCTTGATTTTACTGTTTATCCTTTTGAAAACTACTTTGAGAGGGTTTGGGGTTTTTTGGTGTGTGTTTTTACAATCAAAGGGTGTATACATTTTATGCATTCATTCATTCAGTTCCTCTGTGATGGAGGAGGAGCCAGGTGTCCCCTTCAGCCATGCAATTCCCATAGGCGATCCAAGAGTTTTTCGGCAGGGGGAGTATAATTCAACTTGAGTGTTGTCTTTATGCGAGAAGCTATCATGTCATTTGTTGTTTAGTCGTTTAGTCGTGTCTGACTCTTCATAACCCCATGGACCAGAGCACGCCAGGCCCTCCTGTCTTCCACTGCCTCCCACACTTTAGTCAAACTCATGCTGGTAGCTTCGAGAACACTGTCCCTACATCTCGTCCTCTGTCGTCCCCTTCTCCTTGTGCCCTCCATCTTTCCCAACATCAGGGTCTTTTCCAGGGAGTCTTCTCTTCTCATGAGGTGGCCAAAGTACTGGAGCCTCAGCTTCAGGATCTGTCCTTCCAGTGAGCACTCAGGGCTGATTTCCTTTAAGAATGGATAGGTTTGATCTTCTCTCAAGAGTCTTCTCCAGCACCATAATTCAAAAGCATCAATTCTTCGGCGATCAGCCTTCTTTATGGTCCAGCTCTCACTTCCATGCATCACTACTGGGAAAACCATGGCTTTAACTATATGGACCTTTGTTGGCAAGGTGATGTCTCTGCTTTTTAAGATGCTGTCTAGGTTTGTAATCGCCTTTCTCCCAAGAAGCAGGCGTCTTTTAATTTTGTGACTGCTGTCACCACCTGCAGTGATCACGGAGCCCAAGAAGCTAAAATCTCTCACTGCCTCCATTTCTTCCCCTTCTATTTGCCAGGAGGTGATGGGCCCAGTGGCCATGATCTTCGTTTTTTTGATGTTGAGCTTCAGACCATATTTTGCGCTCTCCTCTTTCACCCTCATTAAAAGGTTCTTTAATTCCTCCTCACTTCCTGCCATCAAGGTTGTGTCATCTGCATATCTGAGGTTGTTGATATTTCTTCCGGCATTTAGTATATTTATATCACACCTTTCCTCCAAGGAACCGAAGGCACCAAACATGGTTCTCCTTTCCCCTCAATTTTATCCCCTTACAACAACCCTGTGTGGTAAATTAGGCGGGTGCCAGATTGGTCACCCAGGGAGCTTTCTTGACTAAACAATGGTTTCTAGCCCAATACTTGTGTTCACTATGTCACACTGACTCTTGCGTAGGCTGGCCTGCGTTGGTGTGTGAGACACTCTTCTAGTTTTGCTTTCTTCGGTTCCTTAACTTCATAGCCAGATGAAAATTAAAGTCTGAGGCCACTGTTCGTTAAGTGCCACAGGAAGAAACTGGGCCAGTAAATATCTCCTCTGAGAAGTAAAATAGCTGCTGCAAAGCAGTTACAAGGCCCTTTTTGTGAGCTGCGATTCCCTTGGGACAATAGAGAGCGCTTTTACAATCTTTCATCTCTGCTTGAAAGCACGAGGAGCAAATAAAGCTTCTGCTCCCAAAGTGAGCAGCAGATCTTGAGAGCAGATTCTCTAATAATGCCATCTTCTGACTGCCATTCATGTAAACAAAGAAAGATATTGAGAGAGAAAACAATCTCATAAACAGCAACGGACAGCTTTTATGAATCTTAGGACTTCAAAGCAACAAACCTCGCTGGACCAGGCTACTTTATTAAAGCAAATGCCGTATTGGAAAAACAGATGTCTGAACAGTCCCAGGCTTCAATATAGGAACATAAATTCACCCCACTCCACTGGCTGGAGGTTCAGATCTGTGATCCAAAGTGGCTCAATTCTGAACTGCCCTGGCTCTGAGACGAAACAACCCTAGAATTATTTACACTAGCATTCCCAACCAGTTCAGATCATAAAGTATCTGGTTATGGAATACATTGGGTTTTTTTTCTCCACAGACCTGAGGCCTGCAACATTTTTCGAAAATCTTAGATTTTCTAAGAAAATCTTGGATTTTCATATCCTTCTAAAAAGCTTACAAGGTTTGTGTAAAGCATAATGTGAAAAGACCACGTACAAAGATATCTGCATCATCACCTCAGGTTAGAATTCTGATGATGGGGATGATAACAGAACTGATTTGGCAGCCACCCCAATGGTTACTGCTTTGTTTTACCAGAACAGCACAGATATTGCAGTATTCCAGTGCATTATGGAGAAAAATAGCAATAGCCAAAAATGGCAGGCGTCAATGGGGAATGCCATCCTTCCTGAGAAGTGAGGCATTCTGGGGAAATGAAATGGCAGGCACCAGGAATGAACACTGAAATAAAATACTCAACCACATGGAGGCTGCAGCAAAAACAGACCAAAAACACCAAACCAAAGAAAACCTGTTGAAGAAGACCAGAAACCAAAACTAAAGTAACAAAATGAACATGAGGCTAACAATGATTAATTAAATGAATGGGATTCTAATGCAAGGTTAGCTCACCAGAAGTTGTGGGCTACAACCCACATAATTTCTGACCACTGACTGTGCTCACCGGGGCTGAGTAGAAGGGTAGTCACAAATATCTGAAGGGTACAAAGTGGTCATCTCTTGCTTTAATTGATAACCAACAAAGTGAAAACTATCTTTTATGCCTTCCAGATGCTGTTGAATTACAACTATGTTTATCCCAGACCATGCTGGCAGGGTGTTTATGGGAGCTGCAGTATGAAAACATCTGGAGGACACCATTGGTTATCTCTGGTTATAATAAAACAAATGGAATAGTGATTTTTTTTTTGGGGGGGTCATTCTTACACTTAGTCTTCTCCTCTACCTCCGTCTCCCCTCATGTGTCCCATCTAGATGTGCTGGGAGCTGGAGCCTACCACATCTAGAAGGTGTCATGCTGGCTAACCCTGTCTTAGGCTGTAAGCCTGAGGGCAGGGCCAGTTTCTCCTTTACAGACAGCTATCAGCACCTGAATTGCTGCAAGCTGGCTCAGGAGGTAACCTGTGTCTGAAAAAAGTGGGATAAAAATATAATAAATAAAGCAGTGACGCAAGAGCGGCCTCTCTTACAAGAGCCATGATGCCCTCAGCAAGGAACAAGGTCCCTCGCAGGAACTTGTAGCGCGAATCAAACATACCATTAGCTTGTCAGGCTCAGCCAAGGGAAATAACAAGCAGCTGGCTCGTGCTGCCAGACTGAAATGGAAAACTGTTGCCCCCTAACAGAAGATTTCCTCAGAGAAAATTAAGCATGAGGGCCAGCAACAGACCTGGTTATTCATGAGACGGGTGTCACAGGGAGGTCAGTGGAAGGACCTTGCTTAAAACCGTTGGCTGCGTTCATGAAATTCTGCCTGACTTCTGAAGTTTGGAAAGAAAAAGAAAAAAAGAAAGAAGAAGAAGAAGAAGAAGAAGAAGCCTGCACAAGATCTAGATCAGAGGTTGTCAAACTAAGGCACTAAGGCCCGTGGGCTGGATATGGCCCAGTGGGCTCATTAATCTGGCCCGTGAACCTTGTGGACCCTGCCTCCCGCTCGGTCAGTCAGTCCCTGTGCTAAACAGGTGTGGTGCAGAGGCCTTGCTGCACGAACTCTGAATTACACGATGCAGCACAGCTTCTGATTGGCTGCAGGAAGCTCCTGAAGCCAATCAGAAGCCGCAGACGCCTCTGGGCGCCACCCCTTCCTTCCCGCTGAGGCAGTCGAGCAGGAGGAAGCGGCGGTGGCGCGAAGGCTGCCCCTTCCTTCCCACTGAGGCGGCCGAACAGGATGAAACGGCCAAGCGGGAAGGAAGCGGCAGCGGCGCGGAGGCTGCCTCCACCACCCAGGCCAGCGGCATCTGGGTACCGCCCCTTCCTTCCCGCTAATGTGGCCAAGCAGGAGGAAGTGGCCGAGTGGGAAGGAAGAGGCAGCAGCATGGAGGCTGCCTCCGCCACCCAGGCCAGCGCCCTGGGCTCTGTGCCCCACTGAGAGAGAGAATGCTGATGCTGGCGAAGACGAGGCAGCGTTGGTGGCTGCGGTGTGAGTGGCATAGGTGGGGAGGGGCTTTCAGGAGGGGGCTGCTTTTAGGAGGCAGTGGGTCCTGCCCCCCACAAGGTCTGAGGGACAGTGGACCAGCCCCCTCCTGAAAAAGTTTGCTGACCCCTGATCTAGATGAGCAAAGTCGCACAGCCACAGAGGCCTAGCACAAAGGCGTTGGGCACATAGGCCTCTGGCACTGGGGGGGGGGCAGAAACAAGGTGGTGCATTCTGTATCCCAGTGGGTTGGTCAATCCAATACTGTATTGACCTGATTATAAGCCGCACCTTCAAATAAGCCGCACCTTTAAAATTTGGCGCCTTGGGGGAGGCTCAGGAGCTGTGGATGGAACGGGCTCTGTTGCTCCACACTCTCTAAGGGGGAGCTGTACTGCTTTGCTGGCAGCGTAAAGTTGCGAATATAAGCCACACTTGACTTTTCACGATTGGAATTGGGGGGGGGGGGAGTGTGGCTTATATTTGGGCCAATACGGTAAATGCCAGCTGCAGTGGAGTGGAATTTGCTGGGGGTTGGGTGGACCTTTCAAAAGGAAACTTACTGACTGCAGCAATAAAGAAATAAGGTGTGCTAATACAGAGCATTTCAGCGCGGCGGAAAGAGAACTCTCTGGGTGCAAATTACGTAGGATCGGATAGGGTTCTTCCTGGAGCACACCCTTCCCATTAAAGCCAAGCTGTTTATGGTGTCCTGTGTGCTTTACAAGCCCCTGGATGACTGCCTCTGTGTGGCAGAGTGGAAAGTGGACTCTTGCTGCTTTCTATGGGGCTGAATGAGGGTTTTCCGTTCTGTTCATTCCACCCGGACATTTGATGGATTCCAGAGCTGCATTAGGCTCCTGCTAGTTTTTACAGATTTCAAAGTGCCGCACTGGAAAACTGGACTTTTGTTTTGCTCACCCCAATATTTCCAAACAACAATATAATCAGGCAAAACTTAGATGCACAAACTTAGATCCATTAGGGGCTACGTGAGGGGCTGCTAAAATTCAAATACCTTTAAAAATCCTGATGATTTCATGCACCCTACTTTCACCTGTGTTTTGTAGGGTTACATAAAATGTAGCAGATGGGTTAATTGAGTGATAATCAGCTCTGTTTTTGGCTCCTCCCCCCTTGAAATATTTCAGTTCAAGCTTGTAATTACAAAAAGCTCTGTAATTAAAAATTCACATCTGAGCTTTCTTTTTTCTTTCTCCCTCCTGACCACTTTCCCTTTTGTGTTGTGTCTTTTCGATTGTGACCCTGAAGGCATCAACTGTATTATTGTTTACATTTGAAAGCCACTTCTGAGAGCATTGCTTGGCTGAAGAGCAGGATAAAAATGACTGAAGTCGTCTTTCCATCCCCTGGCTCCATGCAAGAAAGTGGAATTCTCTGTCCCAGAAGAGTCAGAATTTTATTTGGATGTTTCTTGAAGATGTTCTTGTTCTATGAGTAGGGATGGAGAGATTATTGATTCAGTTCACATTTAAAGGTGAACCTCCCTGACTTGCATTTTCCAAAACAATATGTGAACCAAAACAAAATCATCCTTTGGAAATTCGTATGTCTCTGAATTTTGCAATGCCATTCTCTAGCCAAGTAAATGGTACAAAAATGCATAGACTAGGGTAAAGTTTGTATAAAATGCATGCATTTGTGAAAAGAACATACAATATATTTGGCTTTGCAAAAATGTATGTGTTAAACAAAATTGCCTACAAAAATTTGTATATTCGGAGGCATTTGCACTAAAATGTTGGTGAATTTTTATGTGGATTTTAAAAAGATTCACAAACCTATATGGAAATGGGGAGAACTAAACTTAAGACTGAGAAGAAAACAACAACAAGAAATCAAAATTGATTGGTCTGGCCAAACCTATCTGCGAGGTTTTCAGTTGAACTGGATTTTGATTATGTCTGGCACCCTATTCCTGTAATTTTAAGTCTTACCTTGACTGTTTTACATACATGGAAAATACTTTGATTCAAGGAAGAGCGTATAACCTTCAATGGACACGATCCTTTATGGCCTACCTACCAGCGCACCTTATCAGAAGCATAATAAGCTGCAAAGTTTATATCTTTCACCATAATTACGAGGGTCTGAAATTTGCAGTAGAATCTCACACTTAGAGGCAAACCCAAAACTGCAGTCTTAAAAAGACTATTATCCGTTAAAATAGGTGACATTTTCAAAAATTCACAAACTAAATGCTTTATCATGTACAGGGGGAATGTGTTTCCACAAGAGAAAAAAAGAGGTAAGCAACACACTCAAGAGCAAAGTGCAGTCAATCACACACATCCTTTCTCAGTTGTGTTTGATATTTATGCAATATAACTGCTTGTCAAGACGGGAGAATCTCTTGAGCTGGGGCCAAGAAGGTGGTGGTTCTTTTAGTCTTCAAAACTCTTCTGCAGCATCCTCTTTGTGTACAAGTTCCATCACCTCAGGGTATTCCCTGCTTTGAAGGCAGTTGCGCTTATAAAATACCCAGCACATCAATTGTCTTGTGCTTTGTAATCATAACGTAAACATTACTTCAGCAGTCTAATCTCAGATATCTCCCCCTCCATTTTGCCTTGCTCTCTGCCAAAAAGCATCCAAAACATGCAGTGTTGAGAGCACCGTCCTATTGAAAGGAATGGGGTGATTCCAGAATAAACATCATTTTGTGCATTTACTCTAGTAGATTTGATTTCCCTTGATTTGCTCCCACTTGTCCCCTCTCTTTAAAACAGAGATGGGGAGCCTGTGGCTCCGCAGGGGTTGCTGGAGTCCAGCTCCCTTCATCCCTGAGCACAGGGGCTGAGGGGCATTGGAGCCCAGTAGCACGTGGAGGGCTGAAGGTTTGTGCTTGTAACTTTGATTTAACATCATATCAAATCAAAACTTTATTGCGGTCCAAAGACCCACAAGACAGTTTCAAAACTAGATACAGCTAAAACGACCCGACAGACAGATGGAAGATACCAAGGCAGTCATTTTGTTTCATCTAGGGCATAATGATCTTTGTTTCTTATAACCTCCAAAAGAAACTTTGCCACGGCCAGTGTAATATCATTTGACCTGTCTTTAATATGGGATATTTAATATGGGAGGGGACGTGGGTGGCGCTGTGGGTAAAAGCCTTAGCGCCTAGGGCTTGCCGATCGAAAGGTCGGCGGTTCGAATCCCCACGGCGGGGTGTGCTCCCGTTGTTCGGTCCCAGCGCCTGCCAACCTAGCAGTTCGAAAACACCCCCGGGTGCAAGTAGATAAATAGGGACCGCTTACTAGCGGGAAGGTAAACGGCTTTTCCGTGTGCGGCTCTGGCTTGCCAGAGCAGCTTCGTCACGCTGGCCACGTGTCTCCGGACAGCGCTGGCCCCCGGCCTCTTGAGTGAGATGGGCGCACAACCCTAGAGTCTGTCAAGACTGGCCCGTACGGGCAGGGGT
This sequence comes from Podarcis muralis, assembly GCF_964188315.1. Taxonomy (NCBI): domain Eukaryota; kingdom Metazoa; phylum Chordata; class Lepidosauria; order Squamata; family Lacertidae; genus Podarcis; species Podarcis muralis. The sequence continues at coordinate 20,901,951 of NC_135666.1, read as the reverse complement.
ACCTTTACCTTTTAATATGGGAGGCTTCGGATTTTCCTGGCAAATTTGCCAGTAAGGGTTTTGTGGAGTTTGGAACTTAACAGGTTAAGTTGTTCCCATGATGCCACAACATTCTGACGTCAGCTTTCGAAGCTGGGAGGAGTTTGGGAGGAGTTTGTTGCTGTTCCTCTCTGTGCTGTGAGGGGAAAGGACGCAGTTTGTCATGGCTGCAAGTAGTCCTGGATTTTCCGGAGAATTGTTGGAATAAACAACTGTAAATAGACAAACCTGTACTCTGTGTGTTTGTCAAAGGACGTGATAGCTTTCCCGCTGTGTTAACTCTGCTACGGCGTGACTGGAGCGGCAGAAGGAGCAGAGGCGCTCAGAGGAAGTGTGCCGGACCTGCCGGATCTGCCATAAAGAGCTAATTGGGGATCGTAAATCCAATTAGCGGGGTCATGCGTAATCAATCAACTTGACAGGTTATGGGTAACCTTAATCACCGATCGTAAAGCTATCACTGGAGGCTGCCGGGACGCTTTCAAGTTTGCGGTTCAGAGCAAAGGAGCTGGGGCAGGAGGTGGTGAGATTTTTGCCTGTTGCTAAGAGAGCTGCGGAGCTGAGAGCTGAGAGCAGCAAGGAATCGTTTCTCCACGGACGGGTGCCGGATAAGCTGGTGAGTGAGCTTGGGGCCCCTTGGGAGAACGGAAGAAGATGGCGGACGGCCATGATTCATTCTCCGTGCCTTTCGAAAAATTAAACGGCCAGAATTGGGCGGAATGGAGTCGAAAGCTGAAGGCCTGGCTGGTAGCCAAGGGTCTGTGGGAGGCGGTCCTAGGGCCTCCACTGCCTCCACCAGCCGCCGGAGCTTCGGCTGCAGACATTGCAAATGCGCATGCTTCGCAGAGAAAAAATCAGAAAGCCTTGGGAGCTATAGTGCTCAGTTTGGAGGGCTCACAGTTGCCCCTTGTGGAGGGTTTGGACACTGCACATGAAGCTTATACTGCTTTGGAAAGGGAGAGCAAGTCTGGCGCAAGCAGCTCCACCGGAAGCAAGGGGGGGCCCAGGCCAGATGAGAGCTCTGTTCAGGCTTTTTCCACTCGTCGGTGCTATGTGTGTGGCTCCAACAGCCATTTCAAAGGAGACTGCCCACAGAGAGTGAGGGCAGCTGCACAGGAAGGCTTCAAGGACACCTTCCATGGGAATCAGTCGGGTTTCCATGGTAACCAGTCTGGAAGAGGAGGCCAGTGTGGGAACGCAAGAGAAGGACGTGGCAAACAACGTGAGGAGGCTTATCAACTCACAGCCAGTCTGGCTTTGTTTGAGGTCGGACAGGCTCAGAGCTTTGTTTTGTAATAGACTCTGCAGCGAACTGCAATTTGATTCCAGAGACCCCTGCTGTCGAGATGTGGAATTGCAAGGCAATTCCGGCTGGGAAAACTGTACTCTTTGCAAATGGGCAGAAAAAGAATGTAACTAATTCTGTACATGTGCATGTTTCTGTCTTACAGGAGACGTTGGAATTTTGTACCGTTCCTGGGATGCACCACTGTCTTTTATCTGTGCCTTATTTGTTGAAAAAGGGGTTTAAGGTTTGTTTCGAAGATGCTGTCTGCACAATCTCCAAAGGAGGGAGGATATTTGCCAAGGTTAAAAAGGGGCAGAATGATCTCTTTATTCTTAAATCACCTCTGGAGGGTGAGGGGAAGGTTGGGAAAGCACAGGCTCTACGTGCTGAAATCAACAATCATGTGACATGTGCACATGCGTGGCATGCAAAAACAGCTCATGGTTCTCTAGAACAGTGTTTCCCAACCTTGTGCCTCCAGCTGTTTTTGGCCTACAATTCCCATCATCCCTTGCCACTGGTCTTGCTAGTCAGGGATGATGGGAGTTGTAGTTCAAAAACAGCTGGAGGCACAAGGTTGGGAAACACTGCTCTAGAAGAACTACAGGTGCTGCCTGAGGTTTCCAAAGGTTGTGAAATTACAGAATGTGGATGTGCTGTAAAATGTGAAACTTGCAAACTGGCAAAGGTAAAAGGATGCAGTTATCCAAAAGTGGAGAGGGTAACCACAAAACCTTTTGAACTGGTCCACATGGATTTGTGGGGTCCTGTAAGGGAGGCGAGTCTGGGAGGTGCAAGGTTTCTGCTGACGGTGCAGGATAATTTTACGCAGAACACCTGGACCCATGGTCTCAAATCCAAGGATGATGCAGCACAGCTGATCAAAGGATGGATTGAGGAGGTGGAACAAAGGTTTTCCACCAGAGTGCAAGCAGTCACCAGTGACAGAGGAGCTCAGTTTACAGGGTCTGCTTTGCAGAAATTCTTTCACAAGAAAGGGATACGTCACACAGTGACTTCACCCAATCAGAGGGGGGTGGCAGAGCTGAGAAGTGAGGCTCTGGTTAAGGCTGCACAGGTGATGCTGGCAGATTCTGGGTTACCTCCAAGGTTTTGGCTGGAGGCAATCAAGTATGTGGGCTTCACCTGGAATCGTACCTACAATTCACTAGTAGGTGACACACCCTTTGGGTTGTTGCATGGCAGGAAACCCCAGATTCATTTTCTGCGTATGTTTGGTGCAAGTGCATCTGTGCCGGTACCTACTGCTTTGCAGGGGCCAGATGGATCCAAGTTCCGGAAAATGATCTTCTGAGGGTATGAGCCAGAAGCACGTGCATGGAGGTTTGCATATCCATCAGGTGATCAGAGTAAGGTGCTGATCAGTAAACACGCTGAGTTCTATGAGCAGGATAAAAGGTCAAAAACTGCTGTCATGCGTGATGTGCTCTCAGAATGTCTATCTGATTCTGAGGAGGAAAGGGAGGCAGAGGCTGATCCCGGTGATGAGGACCAGGTCCACGATCAGGGTTCAGAATCCGATGATGACGATCAGGTCACTGACCAAAGTCAGGAACAGGAGGAGGTATCTATAGCTTCTCCACAAGATGTTAAGAGAACACCCAAAGGCGAGCCCAGTTCTCCTGTGAGTGTAATGGAGAGGATTCGAAAACGCTTTAAGTCAGAGGGGGAATCCCGTGATGCTGAGGACACACCTACTGGTGGCGGTGAGTCAGAGGTAACATCTGAGTTTGTGCCTAGAAGGTCCAGTCGCACAACAAAGGGTATTCCACCTGAAAGGTATCAGGCCACAAGTGCGTGGGTATGTTTCGCACAGTGTGATTCTGGGAGTGTTGAAGGGGTTCAACAGGTGCCGGGGAAAGATGCCGGAAAGAGGCACAAGGCAAAGGGAAAGGTGTTGAACTCAAAAAGGTCTTGTCAGAATGTGCGGCAAGGGGGGGTGTGGAGTTTGGAACTTAACAGGTTAAGTTGTTCCCATGATGCCACAACATTCTGACGTCAGCTTTCGAAGCTGGGAGGAGTTTGGGAGGAGTTTGTTGCTGTTCCTCTCTGTGCTGTGAGGGGAAAGGACGCAGTTTGTCATGGCTGCAAGTAGTCCTGGATTTTCCGGAGAATTGTTGGAATAAACAACTGTAAATAGACAAACCTGTACTCTGTGTGTTTGTCAAAGGACGTGATAGCTTTCCCGCTGTGTTAACTCTGCTACGGCGTGACTGGAGCGGCAGAAGGAGCAGAGGCGCTCAGAGGAAGTGTGCCGGACCTGCCGGATCTGCCATAAAGAGCTAATTGGGGATCGTAAATCCAATTAGCGGGGTCATGCGTAATCAATCAACTTGACAGGTTTGATCAGTTGGTCCCTTGCTTGCTCATGTTGCCCACAATGCAGTAGGATAGGCTTCATATGATCGGCGTCCTGGGAACATAAACAAAGCCTATTTTGATAGGGGATGCTTCTCAGTCTGCCATTTAGATTTTCCGAAGGAAATACATTTAGTCTGGTTTTGGTAAATATACGCCGATAGGTAGGTACAGACAAATTCCCAATCTGAAAGTCATACCTGTATTGGATTCCAGCTGCGACTGCACTACAAATTACATAATATTGGGATCACAGGTCACTATTTGAGATGTCCCAAATATCGTAAATATTTCCATGTAATGGTGTTATTCTCTCCAGGACAATCCTACTTGTTCTGGAAAAGTTCTGCATGACATACAAATGTGCCCTACCAAGCCTCATTACACGGCCAACCCAACCCAACCCATGCTATGTAGGAATCACAACTAAGGAATCCCTGGCAGATGGCCACCCAATCCGCACCTTTCCCAAGAGGTTGCCTGTCTGGAGTGTCCTTGAACTGTGCTAATGCCTCTTGCTTGCCCAGATGTTTATACAGTGGTACCTCAGGTTAAGAACTTAATTCGTTCTGGAGGTCCGTTCTTAACCTGAAACTGTTCTTAACCTGCGGTACCACTTTAGCTAATGGGGCCTCCTGCTGCTGCTGCCCGATTTCTGTTCTCATCCTGAAGCAAAGTTCTTAACCTGAGGTACTATTTCTGGGTTAGCGGAGTCTGTAACCTGAAGCGTCTGTAACCTGAAGCGTCTGTAACCCAAGGTACCACTGTACAAAAGATCCCTATCCCCCCCCCCCAAGTGACAATTCCCGGGGTTCCCCGTGAAGAGGGATGAATTGTTAAACCATTCTGGGAACTGTTGCTCTGGGAGGGGAATAGGACATTTCCAAACAACTCTCAGCACCCTTAACAAGCCACAGCTCCCAGAATTCTTTGGGGGAAGCCATGGTTGTTTAAAGTGGTCTCACAGTGCTTGAACCTAGGGCGCGAATGTGGCCTTTCTCTAGCTGAAATGTATTTAAATATGTATTTTAAGAACAACGCGACCCCTCTGATCCACTGAACACTGCAATCCGACATTCCACAATGCTAGATTACAAAGCCAACTGAACCACTTTTCTTCCCATGCCTGCGGAGTCCTCCTATGACAAGGGAAGGCTAAGTGGCAGCCCTCCAGATATTGTGGTACTCCAAGTCCCATCAGCTCCATCCAGCATGGCCAATGGTCAGAGATGGTGATGGCTGTAGCCCAACGAGCGTCTGGAGGGTGTGGGAAATTGCCATTTAGGAAGGAAAGAAAAGGTGACCCACAGACAAACATTTGACGCACATAAAAGGGATCGTGGCCATAACTGTTTATTTAGATGGCTGCAGTAACTAATCTAAACCAAACCAAACACTGCAACAGCATGTTTGAAAGATAAAAGCAATAAAAGACTGCAATAAACAGAACTACTAATACGTCCTGAAAATCAATACCACATTTACCAGGACATAATTGGCAAAAAGATAATGGTAACTGGTGGCTCCTTTACATAATGAGAGTCAAGGATATGGGGGTTTCTGTGGGATGTGGTGCATCTAATGCACTCTTCATTGTTTGTTTGATTATTACATAACTTTTGATTTACTTTTTCCAAATTATGTTCAGTGCTCAGCATCAAAGGCTGGGATTAATCAACTGTAGGTGCTAATTCTTAGTAAAATCTATAACTCTGTAAAGCAGACTGCAGTTTCACCTCCTGCCTACAGGAAAGGGACCTCTGCATTATTTGAATTTCAATGGGCAGCTGATTGGACCTTCTTATGCATGTCGGAGAGATTGGGGCTTTTTCTGTTTTTTGTTTTGTTTTACGTACTGGGTGGTTTGATCAATCTTACTTTGTACTGCATGTGGAATGATCTCGGTTGCAAATCTCCAGGGGCCTCTCTACTACAAGCCCCATTCATGAATTTATGAATGGGGCTTGTGCCAGCAGAACGCTTTGAGTACTGGGCAGCTGGTAATGTTTTCATTTATAAAATACTGCATCACATGTTTCCTCTGAATGTTATACTTATCTAGTAAATCTGGTTAATAAAAAAAAGGAAAGGAAGACTTTAAGCTCCCCCTCCATGCACAAGAAAATAAACTTTGATGTGTGTGATAAAAATGGGGTTTCAGAAAGTTTATTCCTCTCCAGTTCTGCTGAAAATATCGCCCACAAATTCTTGAAAATGACTCAGAATAGATAGGATGGTGATTTCTCTCTCCTAGACAGGCTTGAAAAGTTTAATGTTCCGAAAATGTTTCATCCCCAGCGCTTTGACAGCACTGCAACAGAGTATAAATAAAGCAATCGTTTTAATACTGAAGTGAGTTGACAGGGACCATTCAGCAGAAAATGAAAGGGGTACTTTGCAATTAGTGGAACAGCTCTCCCTCTGTTCCAGTATTCCTCAAAATCATTTTGTTAACAGATTCTAGCAAACATATGGGGGCAGCATTAGGAACAGCCATGAGCTAACAACACTGGCCTTTAACCTTTGGAGAAATTGGTTCAAATGCTGATTGGTTAATGAGAGAAAGTAAAATGCAGGCAGTTTAACCCAGTCCCTCAGGGCCACCCTTTAAGGAATCCTAGAACAAACTGAACTGTTAGCTGGCTTCTGCGGGACTGTGCGCGTGTAGACACAGGACGGCAGACACATCGGGGGTGGCGGCTGTTTTGCATCACATGACATGGAGCAGCCCTCACCACCCTCGCTCTAGCTACACATTTCCCAAAGTTTGTCAGTTGAAATTAAGCTGAATTGTTTTACATTAAATGGGAGGACAAATGACTGATTGTGCAGCTGAATCCCTCTCTGAATTTCCTTGGAAGTTAGCCCCATTGATTTCAAACAGGTTTCCCAATAAGTAACTGCGCAAAGGATCGAGGTCTTTAAGGACCAATATACACCACTGTTTTCTTCTAGTGCTGCTGCTCCATGTTGCTCATTAGGCTAACGAGCCGTGCCCCAACCTGTAGTCATGCTCCCGCTTCTGCCTCTTTGTTTTCTGATATTTCAGACTATGTTTATAGCAACTTTTTAAATAAACTTATTGAGTTTTCCTTTTGCTGTGGATTCCCCTGTCAACCAGCCATTCTTATCGGTGAGAGTGGCTTGTATCCTGCAGAACCTCAAGCTCCTAGCATAAACTCTTGAATTGAACATTCAAACATTTAGAGCTCTTCATCCAGGCATTCGTTTCAATTTGAAAGGCTGTTTTTCACCATGTTAGAACTTATTCACTATTTACCTGCAATAAGTCCCACATCATTTCTTAAGCCACTTGGAACATGCAACCCAGGCAGAGCTCCATGGGGCTCTCCCTGCTGAAAGGCCTGCCCAACACTGGCAGATGAATGGGGCTGCCCTATGCAACCCAGAGAGGCCTGTGTATGCAGTTCTGTATGTGCCTCGGAGCAGATATGGGGCTCTGGATCAGGGCAAATAATTCATTACATGCCATAAGTGCTTTTAACTGCATAGATATTAGTTGTTATTTTACCCTGCAGACAGTCTGGTGCCTACATGGAAAATATGTGGTTAATGAAGATTTACTTCTACCATGAAATACTAAACAATGAACAATACAAGTTTTATCAGACTTGTCTTTTTTCTGGATGTTGCAAATTCTATAATCCAGTGTTTGCGTCAATTTTGTTTCCCTCCCTTCTCTTTCTTGTTTACGAGGCTAGCGATATTTTATTTACAGCTAATGTTTGGGTATTTTTTTAAAAATCTAAACGTCAAAAATCATGGAAATGCAATATAAAAGAAAGGAATGGTGCATTGAATGGTGTTTAGGGAATTTTTTAATGTTTGATGTTTTATTGTGCTTTTAGTATTCTGTTGGGAGCTGCCCAGAGTGGCTGGGGAAACCCAGTCAGATGGGCGGGGTAGAAATAATAAATTGTTATTGTTATTGAATTACCATTGTGTTCTTTGGATTTATGAATTTGTGGATGAGCTCCTATACACAAATGGCTAGTGAAGTCAAGTCAGAAATGCTTGCTATATACTTATAAAGCTTTTTATACTGACATTTTATCTACTCAGTCCAGTCTGTAAACTCTGGTGTGCAGCATCTTTCCCAGGTCTCAGAAAGGGGGCATTCCCAGGTTTCCAGCCTGATCTTGGGACATATTGCAAGTGTTTTACCATTCATCTATGGAGCCATGCCAAAGATAGCCTTCCTTCTGCTCTGGTAGGGGAGAACCCAAGGGAAGACTCAGTCATCTCACTGCAGAGGTAGGACACGCATTGTTCAGCCCTGGATCTACCAAGCAACCCATTGATTTAAGTAGAAACTCCCAGGATATGGTCTGCAGGCACATAAAGCCACCACTTTGCTGAAGCTAAGAAAGTCTGGCTCTGACCAATGCCTGGGTGGGAAACTGGCTGGGAACCAACATGTATGACTCTGTGAGTTCCATGATGGAAGGAAGGTGGGATATAAATACAAGAAAATAAATAAAATGGCTGTTGTTTAAATATTTGTTGAGCACACAACAGCTTAACAATACAGCCTTTCTGCCCTCAGCTAACAGCCATGGGAAGGGCTGATGTTGGCCCAAGGAAAGGCTGCAGGTGGTGCTGTTGCTTTTATCAGAGCTCCACCTATCTAGCCTGCTTCTGTTTATCCGGAAGTCCTTTAAACCTGCTAAGCATCTCTGTGGGGCTTGTAATCTCAGCCTTGAAATAGGCGGAGTTTGGGACTTGCTTGCACCCTACCTTGTCCAGACCACAACCTGGAGCTCATAGGGATTGCGACAGATGCCAGAAGGCAGCTTAGTCAGGCAATTAAGCTTCAGCACCGCGGAGAGCTCCAAGCACCCAGCTAAGTCCAGCAAGGGTTCTCTTCAGCCATGATGATGCCCATCAATGCATGAGTGGGGAGCAAGGCTGTGCCGACTAGCTCTGCCCCTGGTGTTCATGTATACAGTGCACACACCTGCCTTTAGTAAAGGGGGACATTATGACTGGTCAGTGTATGGTGCCAGGGATCTCAGGCAATGGCAACAGGTCCTATGTGTCATGTCTCATCAGGATTCCTCCTCAGAGGCTGACCTGGAGGCCCCAACATTGCACTAAGCTCTGGATCAGGATCAGTCTGAGGGCAAGGAGTCAGGCTCCTTAAGTACTCCTCAGTAGCCACCTGTGAGAACAGACCAATACTGGACTGGATGATCCATTGGTATTAGACCAATTAGACCAACAGGCTCTAATTATGTTATTATCTCCTTGGGAGGAAGACTCTCCTTTTGTGAAAACCTCAGGCTGAAGACAGTTGATAGGAGCTAGATGGATTAAGGGTGTGGTTCCAGCAGCTCCAGCTCAAACCCCCCAGTACCTGACTGGAAGTCCTGCTGGAACTATGTCTTTGTACCAGCATTGTGCTTTGACAGCATTCTGACCACCTAGCTATTCTGAACCTGGACTGCCCCAGACCTGTCTGTTGCCTGTGACCCACTTGAATATGACCTCATCTCTTGCCTGACTCCTTGTATTAGAAGATTCTGAAGACTCAGAGTTTGACCCTTGATTGTGTACCTTGATACTGTTTTTTGCTTTTGCCCATGTTGTCGCTGGCAAGGACCCGAATCACTCAGGAACCTAATTTGAGCGGGACACTCTGTGCTTTACTCCTTGTGTCATGCAGGCACCTTGAAATCAGAAGGCGCTGTTGACTTCAACTGGGTGGCACTATGCCACCACCACAATTGCAGCAAACTGAAGGGTGTCTTTCGGCTTCCAGCCCGGCAGGTATTGGGTCACCAAAGGAGCCAACTGAGTTTTATCTCCTCTTGTATAAAACTCTGCCTTGGCTCCTCTTTCTGAGCAATTCATCATTCTGTCCAAGCTGAGCTGCTCACAGACTGCCTGGAGCCCTGTGTGAACCTCTCCTGAGCCATTGTCTTGGATACTCACCTTCCTCTAGGCTGCCAGCCCTGACAATCATGCATTGTTGTGCATCTGTAACCCCTTTGTCAAAAAGGATTATCTTGGTGGAGGAAAATGCATTTGATTTGAATCTTAGTTCAGGAGGAGGGATAAAATGTCTCTCCTGCTGAGGAGCATTCATTGCTGAGTCCTCTTTCCACACTTTCCTGCACGTATAAATAGGTGGAGTTGGGCTGGGCCGGAGGAGTCAGCCTTTGGAACAAGCTTGTCCTTGTGGCCCTTAGCCTGGGGCAACAGAGAGACCTGACTCCTTAGGAGGACAACTGGAAGGAATCTTGATGGAAAGAGATGGAGCAAGATCAAAACTGCGGGTGTCTTGAAGGAAAAGCAATCCTGAGTTGGAGAATGAATTGAGAGAATAGATGCTTGTGAAAGCTGGGATGAAGCTGCCAGAAGTGAGAGGTGTGGCTCAGAAGTGGCTCACCAGGGAAGCAGAGTCACGCTGCTAGCTTTCTGGCAGCGATGTCGTTGCCACTTAACAATGAGGGCACAAAGGAGGAAGACAGGGCTGTGCAGGTGTGCCACAGGAGCAGTGAGTTGGCCAATCAGATGCCTGTGGGAGGCCAACAAACAGCCCTCTCCCCTCCTATGGCTTCCAGTAACTGGTGTTCAGAAGCATTACTGCCTCCATCTGTAAAGGCATGGAATAGCCATCATGGCTTGTAGACATCAATAGCCTTTTCCTCCACCAACTTGTCCAATCCTCTTTTAAATCTATCCAAGTTGGTGGCCATTACTGCCTCGTGTGGGAGCAGGTTCCATGATATAACTATGCCCTGAATCCTCTGACATGGAGCTTCCTTGGATGCCCCCAATTCTAGTATTATGAGAGAGGAAGGGAAACTTTCCTCCATCCACTTTCTCCATACCTGGAATCATTTTATGAAACTCTATTGTGTCACCTCTAACCTCCCTTTTCTCTAAGCTACAAAGCCCCCAAAGCTGGGACCTTTCCTCATAGGGGACTCGCTTCACCCCCTCATTCATTTTGCTTGCCCTTTTCTGAATGTATTAGCCCCTTTATGCTCTGTCTTAGGCCATGTCATTTACTGCATTTCTGTCTCTCCAAGGAGGCGCATTGCAGCATTTTGTTCTATCTTAGCACACAGGGCAGACCCAAACAAGTAACAGAGGAGGTGGAATCCATGTGTCACACGGCGCTTGCAGCAAGGAGGATTGTACTTGCTTTATAGCTTTGCTGTAATTACAGTGTTCAGATGCTATAAGTGCACCATCTCTTAACTCATCTCAGAGACAGAAGCCTGTTCAGTCATGCCAGGCAAGTGTATGAGGAGGACTGAGTGTGCAATGAATCTCTGACCTTAGGTAATGCACTTGGCTGGAAGACATGCAGATGGTCATGCTATAAAAATGTGTTGTTTCTGTATGAAGCGTGCAGCTATGGCATGAGGCATTGGGCGGGTGGGAACAAACTGCACAGCAAAGAAAGTAGGCAATGAGGTGAAGCAGTTTGTACTTTGCAAAAGGCAAGCTCAATCATATGCCTGCAGAAAAGCTCTGTTGCACAGCATCTTTTGGACTGGTCTATTGTTGTTGTTGATTAGTCGTTTAGTCATATCCGACTCTTCGTGACCCCATGGACCAGAGCACGCCAGGCACTCCTGTCTTTCACTGCCTCCCGCAGTTTGGTCAGACTCATGTTTGTAGCTTCGAGAACACTGTCTAACCATCTCATCCTCTGTCGTCCCCTTCTTCTTGTGCCCTCAATCTTTCCCAACATCCCAACAGGGGATTTCCCAACAGGGACTGGTCTATAGTCCCTGCTTATTTAATTTATGCAGAATTCATCATGCGAAAGGCTGGGCTGAATGAATCCCTAGCCGGAATTAAGATTGCCAGAAGAAATATCAACAACCTCAGATATGCAGATGACACAACATTGATGGCAGGAAGTGAGGAGGAATTAAAGAACCTTTTAATGAGGGTGAAAGAGGAGAGCGCAAAATATGGTTTGAAGCTCAACATCAAAAAAATGAAGATCATGGCCACTGGTCCCATCACCTCCTGGCAAATAGAAGGGGAAGAAATGGAGGCAGTGAGAGATTTTACTTTCTTGGGCTCCATGATCACTGTAGATGGTGACAGCAGCCACGAAATTAAAAGACGCCTGCTTCATGGGAGAAAAGCAATGACAAACCTAGACAACATCTTAAAAAGCAGAGACATCACCTTGCCAACAAAGGTCCATATAGTTCAAGCTATGGTTTTTCCAGTAGTGATGTATGGAAGTGAGAGCTGGACCATAAAGAAGGCTGATTGCCAAAGAATTGATGCTTTTGAATTATGGTGCTGGAGGAGACTCTTGAGAGTCCCATGGACTGCAAGAAGATCAAACCTATCCATTCTTAAGGAAATCAGCCCTGAGTGCTCACAGGAAGGACAGATCGTGAAGTTGAGACTCCAATACTTTGGCCACCTCATGAGAAGAGAAGACTCCCTGGAAAAGACCCTGATGTTGGGAAAGATGGAGGGCACAAGGAGAAGGGGATGACAGAGGACGAGATGGTTGGACAGTGTTCTCGAAGCTACCAGCATGAGTTTGACCAAACTGTGGGAGGCAGTGGAAGACAGAGGTGCCTGGTCCATGGGGTCACAAAGAGTCAGACGCGACTAAACGACTAAACAACAACAACAAATAGTTTACTGCAGGGGTGAGGAACCTGCGGCCCTCCCAATGTTGCCGAATTACAGTCAGCTCTAGCAAGCATGGCCAATGACCAAGGATGATGAGAGCTGTAGTTTAGCAACATTTAGAGGGCCAAAGGTTCCCCACACTTGGCTGACTGCATCCAACCTCATGGCAAGCTTCTGAGACAGAATATTAAGATTCACATTTGTTTTCCAGAAGGGCACTGGGCCTGGTAAAGTTTTAACCTGGTAGGGCTGCACCTTTTGATCTTGCTGTTTTCTTTCTTAAAAATAATTTTTATTGGAATTTTATTTACAACATAACACAAACCTCCACCCCCAATACACAAATCCACCCTCATTAAACATGAACATAACATACAGTGAGGATAACATACAACAATACAAAAAACCAAATAAAAGACTTCCTTTATCCTGTATCTGGCCTCCTTATTTAAACTGTTTCCTTGCTCTTGCTGTTTTCATCACAGTAAGACTTGTACATGTGCAGAGTGCCATTGTCACTAAGAAAGACATCAGCTATTCTCTGCACATCTATGAACAGGGGAAGAGCTTCCACGTACGAGGACCCAAGTATGATTTTCAGACAATATTGATTCCATTAATTAAGCTACACCACAAAATCTAAGTTTTTGAATTCATGTATTGATTTTACCCACATAACCATTGCCAAAAAACCTAAACAAAGACACAAAAACTTTTATGTGAGGAACACTTCTTGTCAGTTGCATGCCTTCCCACTGAAATTGCAGAAATCCATCCTTCTCATTTAGTTCTCTCTCGGGAGGTGGCGGGAGAGGAGTTCCTCTCCAAAATCTTGTCTTAAGATTGCCTGTCCTAAATTTCTAACGAGTGTGTGATACTCACTGCAGCCTTCCCTTGGGGAACTCACGGCTCAGGTACTGCTCTTTCCTTCTTTCCTGATGCTGTGTGCATTATGCGCCACCAAGATGTGCTAAATGTCTGGAAACACCACGCTGAAGGTGATGGGTCCAATCCCTTTGGGAAGAGCTCTGTATTAATTGTGCAGTGGCCTTCATTTTCTATAGCAGGGTCCATTTATTTATGGCTTCCTTTTGTCTCATTAGTTCCAGAAAGAACCTAAGCGATTTCCCCCCCACACTAACACTGTCGCCGAAGTTGCCCTGCCCCCAGCTGTAATAGATTGCACATTTCCATCCCTGTTCTCCCTCGTACACGGTGAAGCCAAAGAATGAGCATTCAAGGGGAAACTGAAACCCCAAACGTAGAGATAAGAAGCGCCTGTTTAAAGGCTGGTGGTTACAGTCCGCATGACTTCAGTTCATTTGAGACTTTCCTGTTGTGGATTTTTCTCACCTTCTGACAAAAAGCAAGGTTTCCATTACAACCGCATGTTTCTGCTCTCAAGACTGGCTCTATTGAAGAACTGAGCTTCTGAATGGCTCATGTGGGCAGCATTTGGAAAAGTCACACACTACGTTCCTCTCATTCAGGGCACCCCACCCCCTGCTCTTCGAGCTGTTGCCTGAGACAAAAGGCTTTCTGGCCCTTGACAATACACTGCAAAACCCCCCCAACATTTTCCAGTTTGCTGTTGGCTCCTGTAGACAACCTGTTTATTCAGTATTCATCCTCATTTGCCTGGACAAATCTTATGTGGTGGCGAGACTATGTCTGGTCTTTGTTGAGCATTGGCTTTGATTTGTTTACAGGGCAGTTGTGTGACAATGAGCATTCATCCCGATGGGCCATTCATTCAAACCACACTTTTCAGAGCATTTTCCTGACACCTTCATAAACCCAAAAAGTCATTTTTAAAAAAAATTAAAATGTGGGTTTGTTATAATAGAATGTAGGAAAACCTACATTTTCAGGATGTGCTTCGATCCCTCCCACAAAGTAGCCACAGTCTGGAGGCACCCTGTGTTGCTACCTACTCCATATAGCTTTTCAAATGGCTAAGATCACAAACAGGGGTGCCAGCTTGAATAAAATATTGGGGAGGGGCAGGTACAAACGTTTGTCACACTGACTGACATCCATGGATTTCTGCAGGGCTTTTTTCAGCTGGAACTCAGTTCCAGCACATCTCAGGTGGGCGCCTTTGCCATTTTAAGAGAACAAGGGCAGTATTTGTAGTGAGTTCTGGCACCTCTTTTTCTAGAAAAATAGCACTGGATTTCAGCATTCCAAATCTGATCTACTGCCAGACATTTATTTTATTTTTAATTTTGAAAAGACATCTTCCCTTTTCATTCTCAGAACAACAAAGAAAGAGAAATCACATTACAGTTGCATTACAACCATACAACAGACTTGAAAACAGAGCAGAAACAGAGCTGGGAAACATGTAGAAAAGGGCAGCTGAGATGATCAAGGGGTTGGAGCAACTCCATGTATGAGGCAAAGTTACAGTCTTTGGAAACCTTTTCAGTTTAGCAAAAAATGGAGTAACAGAGGTTACACATAACAGAGGTTTTATAAAATTATGCACAACATGAAGAAGGCAGAAAGAGAGAAGCATTTCTCCCTCTCATAGTACCAGGTATCCCACCTGAGGGAAGGCAAAGCCAAGCCTATGCTGTTGGAGCCGCTCCAGATCTAGGGGCTGCATGCGTCCACGCAAAGGGCGCCCCCCGTTTTAAGCGGGGAGCTGTCATTCTTGTGAGGACTCCTATTCAGAATAAGGGAATTTCCCTTAAAAAGGGGGGAAAGTTGACAGCTATGGGAAGGGTGGGAGATTCAGAACAGGCAAAAGGAAGTAGTCTTTGAGACAGTGCACAGTTAGCCTCTGGTCCTGCTTGATGGCTTTCAACAGGCATCTAGTTGGCCACTGAGGCAGTTCCCTCGCTGCGAGAAGCCAAGTTACAGGGAACCAGGCAGAGGGCCGTCTCGGTAGTGGCACCCGCCCTGTGGAACGCCCTCCCACCAGATGTCAAAGGGAAAAACAACTACCAGATTTTTAGAAGACATCTGAAGGCAGCCCTGTTTAGGGAAGCTTTTAATGTTTAATAGGTTATTGTATTTTAATATTGCCTTTGTCCATGGAGTTTTCTTGGAAGGAAACTGGAGTGGCTTGCCGGCTCCTGCTCCAGGTGGATCACATTTGGTCAAAACTCTCCACTATGACCTGTCCATCTTGGGTGGCCCTGCATGGCATAGCTCATAGCTTCTCTGAGTTATTCAAGCCCCTTCGCCACGGCAAGGCAGTGATCCATGAAGGGGTATGGTTGGACAGTGTTCTCGAAGCTACAAACGTGAGTCTGACCAAACTGCGGGAGGCAGTGGAAGACAGGAGTGCCTGGTGTGCTCTGGTCCATGGGGTCACGAAGAGTCGGACACGACTAAACGACTAAACAACAACAATTTTAATATTCCATTGGAAGCTGCCCAGGTTGGCTGGAGAAACCCAGCCAGATGGGTGGGGTATAAATAAATTATTATTATTATTATTATTATTATTATTATTATTATTATTATTAGGATGCTGGACTTAGATGGGCCTTTGGCTCTTCTTATGCTCTTAATGGCCACAGGACTGGTGGGAGTTGTAGTTCAAAATCTCTGGAGGGCACCAGCTTAAGGAAGGCTGGAGTAGGCAGTGCTGAACTAGAGGAGCTTGGTATAATGTCAGCACCTTCCAAGGCACCTCAGCAAATCTTTCCACATTTGCTGAGCCAGGAAGCAAGGAACGTTGGCCCTTTAGCCTGGGGCCATTGATCTCTCTTGACAGAGCTTGGTGAGAGCAATGACAGCAGCTGAACCTGAACGGAACAAGAGACAGGCAAGCTCAAATGACATCCCCACGTTGGAAAGCATCGATTTCTTTTCTCATTCTCTTCTCTGCTGGAGCCCACTCACTGCTTTTCGTATTGGAAAAGACTGGAAAGACAGATGGCAGGGTAGAGACTATGGGAGCAGCACAGACACACCGTGCGGCAGACTTAAATGATAGGGGAATATTGGACACCTTGGCTGGAGTCAGCTGTTTGTCATTTAGTCTCCAAATTTGCCGGTGCTGCCAGCCAGGAGTGCATCTGAGCAGCTCAGCGAGCTCTTTCGTATCGATGAGAGTGCAGGAGCCCTGCCTTGATCAATAGAGCAGCATTATCTCTCTCTACCTTGGCTAAGGGCAAAAGAGACCAGCCGGTGCATCTGTGATCAGAAGGATTTAATTATATATCACATCGATTTTTAATCGGCACCTCAAGAGGCTGCTGGCAAGAGCTGTAGACTGTGGCAAGCCAGTCTTCTGTTCCCTATTCTTGGATCGTCCACCAGGCAAGCACCGAGAGGCAGCGGATTGGAGCCTGCAGAGAGGAGCCTATAATGTTGCATCATGGTGCCTTCTTCCTGATTTCACAGGAGCAAGGAACCTTTTTCCGTTGCATTCCATTCTGAGGGCCACATGGGCAGGGACAGAAGCGGAAGAGGGGGGAGCAGGAAATGTTAATTTACTCACACGTCCTTCTCCATCCAGAAAAGTAGGAAGCATCATCAGTGTTCAATGACAAATTCTAGCCAGGCAAAAACACTCAAGGAGCACACAAACCAGAGCAGGTGAGGGGTGTGACTTACAGAGAAGGGGTGCGGCCAAAGGACCAGACAGATAGGATTAGAGGGCCATATTTGGTCCTCAAGCCTGAGGTCCTCAATCTTTGCACTATGAACCACTAGACAAAAACGTATTGTGAGGAGCCATAAAAAGCAAGGACTCAAGCCAACAGGTAAAGGTAAAGGACCCCTGGATGGTTAGGTCCAGTCTAAGGTGATTATGGGGTTGTGGTGCTCATCTCACTTTCAGGCTGAGGGAGCCGGCATTTGTCCACAGACAGCTTTCCGGGTCATGTTGCCAGCATGACTAAACCATTTCTGGTGCAACGCAACAACCGGAGCGCACGGAAACGCTGTTTACCTTCCCACCCTGTGGGACCTATTTATCTACTTGCACTGGCATGCTTTCGAACTGCTAGGTAGGCAGGAGCTAGGACAAAGCAACAGGAGCTCACCCCTTTGTGTGAATTCAAACTGCCAACCTTCTGATCGGCAAGCCCAAGAGGCTCAGTGGTTTAGACCACAGCGCCACCCACTTCCCTCTGCACTCGAAGCCAACAAGGGCTGTCTATCATAGCACAGCCCTCCCTGATCTTTATTTGCAGGACTGTCTCCAGCTCTGAGGGAGCCTTTGGCAAGGAGTTCTTTTGGTGGGACTCTTCCAATATCACAGCCCCACCACCACACCCTATGGGCTTGCTTGGCTGTGGCAATGGCAGCTCTACAAGATGCACCAGATCGCTGTATGCTCCCTAACATTTCAATTTTCCGCAGTACCCCAGAGTGCCACTCCAGCACGTGCACTGTCAAAAATTTAAATGATGGGCAGTTCCCAGACCCAGCCAGATGACCAAGAGGAGCCAGTGGTGAGCCCTGCCAAAGTCCAGGGATCCTGGCAACTACCCAAGGATTCCACCTGACGACACCAGCCCTGGTTACCTGTCCAGGTGACATTGCCCCAGCAAGCACTCTGGTGTGTGTGTGTGAGAGAGAGAGAGAGAGAGCTGCTATTTATTTCATAGAACTGTAGAGTTGGAAAGGGACCCTGGGATTTAGCACCACATTTTGTTACAGAGAAGACAGTTCTACAGGTGATAGGTGCCAAACAGCTCCCATGCAGTTCCTACGCAGCTGTGGCATCACTGCAAGGGGTGTTACAAGTTCCTTCACTGTAAAGTGAAAAGTGAAACTCTGGCACTGCTCCCCTTGGAACTTCTTGCCGCTCAGAGAAGTAGGGAGAGTAGTATAATTTTTGGAACATGATTCAGCTATTTTGCCTGAGGAGGAATCCCTGAATTCGCTTCGTAGTTCACTTTGGACAGACAACTAGGGTGTTGTCAGCTGCAAGTTGGTTAAGGGAAGCCTTACCTGCTGCTTGCTAAAGTGCTGCACACTATTTCATGCCTTGGCTATGTGCTGAGACAATCCAAAGGAGTCGATTACTTACTTCAAAATGGATAATGAAAATGTCCCATGCACTGAAATGTAGTTCATTTTGGGATGGAAATTATACCTTCCCTAGAGGACACAAAAGGAGCCAAGAAAAATATGTGTTCCACTAGTCACCTCTTTGTTGCAATAGCACATTGTTGGAAAATATACTCTATTAAATTTGGTTGACTTTTAAAAGACTGCCTGATTCAACTAAATTGATGGGCTAATGCTCTGAGAATGACCTGTTCTGAAAGGCTCTGTATTTGTGAGTCTGATGAAGCTGAGGCTGTCTTCCATGGCTTACAAAGTTGCCCTTTATAGGCAGAGATTCCTTGCATCCTTCAGTCCCTTTCAAATAGACCCCTCTTGAACCAGATATGCACAATGTTTGCAGGCAAAGATGTAATCAGCTACCACCCATGTAGCAAAATTTGCTTTGGAGGCCAAAAAATATAGGATCCAGGCTCCAAAAAAATTAAGAGGTGGGTGGGATGTGCTTTTGTTATGTTGTGCTTTTAATACCTGTACGGTTCCTTGTAGAGTGGGGATGGGGTTGTACTGTTTTATATATATTTGTTTGCTGAATTTATATTCTGGTGGCCTAGGACTTCAAACAATAAAGTTTTCACAATAAAGGTTTTCTAGGTTTTTTTTAATCCAATTCAAAGTACTGTATACTGTATGTGCTGTAAACTAAAAGCACCTTTGAGTATAGGACAAAGGAGGCTCCCTTTTCCATGAGGCTGTCTCAGGCATCCTAGGCCACTCAAGAACCCCTCCTCCCATCAGTCATGATGCAAATGGTCTAAAAGCACAAATCAAGGTTTTGAAGAATTTAAACTATTTCTATTCTGTCTTGTCATCGCCCAAGGCAGCTGGCAATCAGCATAAACTGAGAACAATAAGCAGCAAGATCAAAACACATACGCACCCGTGCTCATGGCAGTCAAATGAATGGTTGGGAGGTTCTGGAGAAAGATGAAAGTGGGCCACAAGGGACTAGTGGCATGAGGAAATATTGCACTGGTTGAGAAATAAATGTGTAAGTTGAGGAATGCCAAAGGACAAACAAAGCCCTATAGATTTGTATCAGAATGGTTTGACTTCATCCCTTATGTCAATAAAAAAAGGCAAAAAGAGAGCCACCATCCCAATCTGCTCTCATCTGGAATTCTTAATGGCTTATAAATCTTGGTTTAAGACTTATGCAGATGGACATCCTTAGAAGAGCCTGCTGGACCAGGCCAGCGACCCATCTAGGCCAGCATGCTGCTCTCACAGTGGCCAACCAGAAGCCTGGGGAAACGTACAAGCAGAACCTGAGCACAAGAGCCCTCTCTCACCTGTGATTCTTACCAGCTGGTGTTCAGAGGTACAGTATACTGGACATGGGGATCAGGGTTAGTAGCCTATAAGAAATCAGAGTAGAAGAATCCACTTCCACATTGCTGACAACTTCCAATAACCTGCATGTTTAATGTACTTGAAAGGATGCATATGCTATGTTAATGCTTGTTCTATGTATGATACAAATATTATAGAGCAAAGAAAAAACAATTTGAAAACACAGAGAAGCAGAAATAGCCATTAGAAAACAATGGGTGGTATCCAACTAAGTTCTACTCACATTGAAACTAATGTACCCAAGTTAGTAACATCTGTGAATTTCAGAGGGTCTTCTCTGAATACAACCATTATGAAGAAGGTTGCAGGACTCGGAAATCAGGCATGCCCTGGTCCTGCTGAAACAGCACCTGAAAGCCATCAGGAAGTGAGCCCACGGTGTCTCCTGTGGCAAGGTGTTCTAGATCGGTGGGACCCCAACTGCTGTTGGGCTACAATTCCCATCACCCCAACCATTGGCTAAGGTGGCTGGGGACGATGGGAGTTGTAGTCCAACAACATCTGAGGACCCAAGGTTGAAGAATGTTGTTCCTGAGTCTGGTTGGAGTCTCCTGTGCACCCTTGAGGCTTTGGAGGGCAGCTGCCAGCAAGAGCAGCGCAACTGGGTCTAGATGGAGTCTAAAGGCAATTTCATAGGGCACTACCAACATATCCAGGACACTGTCCACCTCTCATTGGCCTATCTCAGCATGACATAGGAACATAGGGAGCTGCCTTATACAGAGTCAGTCCATTGGTCAATCTAGCTCAGCATTGTCTGTTCTGACTGGCAGTGGCTCTCCAGGATTTTAGGCAGGGTTCTCTCCCAACCCTCTGCAGAGAAGCTGGAGATTGAACCTAGGACCTTCCTCATGAAATGCAGATGCTCTACCACTGAACTATGCGTCAGTTCTTATGTTCTTACAGCTGCATAGACACGCAAGTGACTTTGTAGCAGAACTTAAGCTGGTGGAGTTTTCTCCCTCCCCCTCTTTATTCTGACTCTCTGACTTTCCCTTAGCGCTCGTTCTTCACAACATGAGCTTCTTGTGACAACAATACATGCCAGGTACTATGTTACAAAAAAAACAAAGGCCTTTAAAAAAAGAAGAAATCCTTTTGTAATGGTGACCGACGGAGATAAAGATTGCAAATGTTCTGTGTTCCTGAAATGGATCAATAGGAATCACATTGTGAGGGCTTACTGCATAAAATAGGACATAGGTGAAGTATGAAATTCTATTCTAGCTAAAGAGGCAGGATATGGTCTCAACAAGGAAGTGAAAGAATGTCTTTCAAGTCATTCTGTAATGTGCTGCATGATCTTCAGCCTGGTTTTCTTCAAACTGGTAAAATAGATAATTGGATCCACGGAAGGCACTCTTTTCTTCTGACATGTCCCCTCACAAGCTGTGCATCTACCCCAGGCTTCTTCAACCTCGGCCCTCCAGATGTTTTGAGACTACAATTCCCATCATCTCTGACCACTGGTCCTGCTAGCTAGAGATCATGGGAGTTGTAGGCCAAAAACATCTGGCAGGCCGAGGTTGAGGAAGCCTGCTCTACCTCCTCCAGTGTCTCCCACCGCAGGTCCTGCTCTGTGCCTGGTCCCCATTGTGGAACTTGCCCTTTTGACCATTCCAGCTTTTGACTCAGCTGCACCGCTGCATAAGTGATGGGACATGAGTCTGCGCTGACCAAAGAAAGAGTTTGGATCATTTTCAAAGGTGATGCCCCATCACCATTTCTACTTGCTTCAAACACCCAGGAAAAGTTAGGTAACTACTGTATTGACTAGGAGCCGAAGAACATGCAGGTGGTGCTACTCCTGCCCTCATGGGACCAGGGCCAGCTCCTTCCTTTCATAGGGCAAGTAACAAGAACCAAAGCAACAAACGTCTTGAATTCTTCAGGACTTCATTTCTGCAAACCAAGTTAGTCGATTTAATCGACCCCATATGATACTAATGAGGAGAATATCCTTTTCCAAAACATTCGATACAACGGGAAACATTAAGAACCATTGCTTGGCACCAAAGGATCTTAGTTACAGGAAATCAAAGAATTCCATGTTGCCCTTCAGCTTGGGACAGGCTACATCCATTCCTCCAGGGGATGAAAACAACTGAGGAGGCCTTGAAGATGAAAGTGTCTGGCATGGCCCCTTCAAGACAATAAAGGCTGAGACCCGCGAAGAAGCCAACAGCTAAATTCCCCAGGGTCTGTGATCCCTCCTTCACTGTTATTAAGGCTGCTTCCATAACAGAGAGCCTCAATATCATTAGCAGGTTTCTGCAGGGTGAGGTGGGGGATATTTTCTTACATTGACACAGGGCCGGCCCTATCATTAGGCTGAGCTAGGCAGCTGTGGGGGACAGGGCAGTAGCCCCAAGTCCTCTGAGCTAGCCTGCCCTGTGTATCTTAACAGTGAGCACCTGGGCAGCAAACCAAGCAGGTGCACAAGTCACCTGGCCACAGTCCTCCACACTAGGGTGAGATGTGCTGAATTTCTGTTTAAATTACAGCAATTGTTTGTCAACACCTCTCCCTCTCCTTCTCGCTCCCTGTGCATTAGCATTGGCACACGCAAATTTTATGCAAATCTGTATCTTCTTTTGTCCACTTGTCCAGCCTACCCAGATTGAGGTATGTTTCCAATCTGTGGCTAGCAGCTGCTCCACAAGGATGCAATTTGGAGCAGGGCCACAGTGTGTGTGTGTGGGGGGGGAAGGTTAGCACCCCATTCCCAATCAAATCAGAGCCACTGTCCTCCAAAGGCAACTTAAAAAAAAAGAAAAGTACCGAGAGACCCAATCACACGCCTACGTGGCTTTTTCAATGGTTCTCAACCGACGTTTCCCAAATGGCAATGTGGAGAATTTCAGTGTTTCATAGAGCTAGGAAAAAACTAAGAATGTGTTAACATTTTTGACTTTTTCTTGCCTCGCTCTCCCAGCCCCTCTGAGTCCCACTGGCTTGGACTTACTTCTTGGTAAATAGGATCAGGACTCACAGAAAATGCATTGTGTAATCCCGTGATCCCAAAACAAACACAATGTTGCTTTCACCATGTCTCACAAGATCCTGATTCATTTTATTTACCCAAAGACATGATATTTTACCAAACACGGACTTTTGACCTGAAAGCCTTCAGCCTAGCTGTGGGTGACCCCCCAATAACAAGGATATATATTTTTCCGGCTCTTCCCCAAACTGCCTGTTCCACTTTCCCCTATTTATTTACTCACCGCTGCGTCCCCTCAGGTTAGCAGTTTGCCATGTCCATTTAAAACATTTTAGATGCCTGCCCACCCCCCGCTCTCTCTCGTTCTGCCCCCTCCCCGCCCTGCCAGCTTGTGTTATACATACAAAATACAATTCTGATTCTCGTAGGGCAGCAGGTAACCATTATAAGTAGAAGTATCCAAATTAAATGCAGGCATGTTTCAACATGGGAACACATTCTGCTTCTAAAGGTGAAAGATCAGCTTTATTAGCTAAGCCACCCACCTCCTGAAGAATATTACATGAATTAAAACCAGACTTCCTGATGTTATATATGTGGTTCCTGTCAGCAGCATAAATTACACTCCAAGAGATTTCACTTGCATCTTTGTAAAAGCTGAAATCCTTAAAATATTTTTGGGCCGACTGCTGCTCTAAAGGGTCCCTAAAGTTTGTCTAATTAGCAGGGACGTATCTCCCCTTGGCTACATGTGGACTTAATCATTTTCAGCTAAAGCTGTCCCTTAAGGGCATACAGTAATAGCCAGGGATTTACTATATATTTATGATATTTGCTGATGAAAGCAAATGCATCGCTGTAAAACAAAAGGGAACCTCCCCCTTAACGTTCTAAAAATGAGATTTCCTCCAAAACGACAGCCATCTCCAAAACCTACTGATAACGATAAGAGATTTTTATTGGGTGGAGTTAAAACGTAAATTACTGTCTGTTGAAGTTTATAGGGGTCAGGCAACTCAGATGGTTTACATGCCTAATCCATGTCATCTACCTCAGGGGCAAGCTGACTCCTGGCTCTGTCTCTCATTGGCTCTGGCTCCACCTACTGTTTGGGCTCCTTGTCTTTGGCCCAATGGGCACCAGACAGCATGTTCTCAGGTCATTCTGAGCCTAGGAATTTATTTCCAGTACCAGAACAGAACTGAGCTTGCAGGCCCTTTTCACACTCCTGGCAAGTTTGCTTCATTCAGTAGCCTAATTTTGGTGAAAACATGCCAATTTTGTCACTGCAATTTGTTAAACAGTTAGGAGCCAGGAATCCTAGCTGATGTGCTACAAACCACCCAGAGATAGTATTATTATTTATTATTACTATTATTATTATTATTATTATTATTATTATTATTATTATTATATACTACCCTATACCCGTAGACCTCAGGGCAGTTCACAA
The DNA here is from genome assembly GCF_964188315.1 of Podarcis muralis. Classification (NCBI taxonomy): domain Eukaryota; kingdom Metazoa; phylum Chordata; class Lepidosauria; order Squamata; family Lacertidae; genus Podarcis; species Podarcis muralis. The sequence goes on along the minus strand of NC_135666.1, from coordinate 20,877,816 downwards.
CTAGTAGATCCCTATCTACTGTTAGTCTACTCTGATCTATCCAAGCCATGCAAAAGCAAATCTCAGGTGTGACAAAATGCCAGGATGGGAAAAGTGATGGTTAATGGAGAAGATTTTTCTATCTTGCAGGGTAGGGAACGTTAGCTGTTAATATGATTTCTTAAATACAATGACACCACTAATTTCATTCTGAGCATGTTAATTCAAATATGCACTAATATCTATTTATTAACCATTTACCCTCCTGGCAATAAAGACAAGAGAAGATAAACTGATGCATTCATTCACACTTTAAGAGCCATACAGGTTGGTGATTGTCCTTGATTTACTAAGTGTTAAGCAAAAAAAGAGAAAAAAGAGAAAAAAAAGCTGTTCAGGAGATAGAAGTCTAAGAAACTCAGCAAATGTCAGGAGTCCAGTCCCTGGCTTGATCACACAGTAAGCATAGTTAATTAAAAAGGATGATTTATTGTCAAAACAGCAGATAGCTCCGGACGGCTCTAACACAGCCTCCCGGCATCATCAATCACGATGACCCTTCTGAAGACTACTTCCGGTTACAGAAGATATTGAATTTTCTCACTTTGCGCTTCTTGCTTTGTTTCTGGTCCAACAGCCCTCCCCTTAGTCAACTCTTAGGAGGGATTGGATCAGCTCCAATCTCTTCCCATTCTGACAAACTGCTTCCTTCTCTGTTTGCGCCAGTTTGCACTTCCTGAGAGCATTGGCTGGCTCTGACCCGCTCTCAGCCATTCCCTTATCAACTGGCATTCCAAGGGGTGGGGGAGTTGGCACTAGCCAATGCTCATCCTGCCTGGCAGTTAACCCTCTCTGTTCCTGGCTGCTTTCTTCAATTGGCTGCAAACCTTCGCTGGGAGCTGGCTCGTTCACAACAGCAAATATAATCAATAAATTCTGAAGCTGCTCTCTAAATCAGAGATGGGGAACCTGTGTCTGCAAGATGTTAAAATAAAATCCTCATCGTCCTTGACCACTGGTCATGCTGGCTGGAGCTATGGGTGTTATTGTCCAACACATGTATGGCCACAATTTCCCCTTCTCTCTTGTAAGATGTGGTGGTGTTCCTCATGGCCTTGCCACATTTCCCATCCTAATCTGCTTCTAGCAGAAGGTTAGGAGAAGTGGAGTGCTGTAACACAGAAGTTTTGAGTGCTGTGCATGCATGTGGGCTAATGCAACTCCCTATGGCATGTTGTGAACAGGTTGGTGTCTGCCTTTGATTGTCAGTGGAGGCTAACCCACATGGGTTCTTTCAGCAGGGGAATCCCCCTGATGCCCCCATGCTCATCATTACATCATCCCTGATTAACTAGGATCATTTACATGACCTGTCCGGGAAAAATTGCCCTGATTCTAAATCAGCTTTGTTCGCTCTCAATGGCATCAGCAATTCTCTACATACCCATTGCTGTGTAGGATCATCACATTGTTGTGTCCATTACGTGATCCCTATCTGGCTGTGATCTAGAAAGTAGAAAGAAGCTCTGAAAGGTGGGGAGACTCTGAATTAGTAGCAGGTAGGGAAAATTGGAGGGACGCGGGTGGCGCTGTGGGTTAAACCACAGAGCCTAGGTCTTGCCGATCAGAAGGTCGACGGTTCGAATCCCCGCGATGGGGTGAGCTCCCGTTGCTCGGTCCCTGCTCCTGCCAACCTAGCAGTTTGAAAGCACGTCAAAGTGCAAGTAGATAAATAGGTACCACTCTGGCGGGAAGGTAAACAGTGTTTCTCTGCGCTGCTCTGGTTCGCCAGAAGCGGCTTCGTCATGCTGGCCACATGACCCGGAAGCTGTACGCCGGCTCCCTTGGCCAATAAAGCGAGATGAGCGCCGCAACCCCAGAGTCGGCCACAACTGGACCTTATGGTCAGGGGTCCCTTTACCTTTACCTTTACCTTACTAGGGAAAATTGGTGGCAATGAAGATTGTCTCTAATTTGACATTTTTGGGTGGAAATGTTTCTGTCTCCATGAAGATACTTCTTTCACCCCAAAAGAGAACCAGGAAAGCATTTAGTGCAGCTCCAGATTGAACATGGTGCCATCGAAAACACCCCCCTCCCCAAGGTTGCAGTCTAAACATGAATTGCTGACATGATTGGCTCTTTGGGGCAACAAACAGTCAAAAACTCTTAACATAAAGAAACTCTTATGCGAGCTACCACATTGTGTCCATATCAAACCCCTCTGGCTCTGTTTGTGGTGCAGCTAAAGGCTCCGTACAACTTCTCCTGGCACCACACTGTCCCCCAAGAAGACTAGGCTGCCTTCAAGGAGGAATTCAGGGAACTCTCTGATAAGCGACCAATTACCCAAAGACAGTGTCTCTGTTTGTGAAGAGGCAGGAACCCTCCTTTGTGCCGGTCATGTGAACATATAAAGCATTTGTTGGAGTTGTGCCTCAGTACCTCTCTTCTCCACTGCGGCTGGCTTTTCTTACAATCATTCCATTTAAAACTGTTTCACAACCCTTCTCTCTTTCTTTAAATTTGATTTTCTAAGAAAATATAGCGTTTCCAAGTTCACGCTAGGTCAGAAGCGATTGGCAGAAGGCCCCACGTTCATTTCGTAGGGTACGTGGCTTCATCCGTATGACGTCAGCGTCGACGGCTGCAGTCCTGTTGTCCTGAAAGACGCATGTGGGAGAGAAGCAGTGGGAAGGAAGTTGACTAGGATCCCATTTAAAAGGAAAGGGATTGTTAGAGAGGCCAGGTTTCCAGGGCCAAACGACATGTTATATCGTGCTTACAAGCATGCACTCACTTTCTTTAGGAAAATAAGCTGCTGGGGACGGGTGTTTCTCTTAGGAGTCTTGACATGGTAGGAGGGGGTATTTTAGCCATTTCCCTACTCTACCCCCAAAATTGTCCCCACCAAGGTGCTGTTGCCCCCAAGCTATTTGCTGCAAATAGCACTTTAAGGACAAGCAGCAGCTTATAGGAGATTGTTTTTGAACGGCAAATGGGGCAGGAAGGAAGAGCTACGTAGACCAGGGATGGAAAACATCAGAGAAATGTGGCCTCCAGTTCTCTCTGTCTGGCCCTTGGGGTCAGATACATGAAACTGGTGGCTATCAAAAAGATCTGAGGTCCAAAATTCACATGACAATAAACTGATGGGTCACGGTGCCAAGTAAATTCAGACTTAAGGCCCATCATGCTGTCTCTAAGAGCTGGTTATGACCTTTTCAGCTAAAGGGGATGTGGGGAGCCCAGAAAGAAATGCTTCTTTTGGGACCAAACGGATAGCATAAAGCACATTAGGCAGCAGTGAAAATAACTTATCAGACTGACCTAGCTGAAGTTACTGCAGGGGGCGCTTTTGCAAAACGCTCTTTGCTCTCAACTGACAGTCCCTTTGCACCGAGTGAAGATCAGAGGTCAGCACTGACAACGCAGCACTTGCACTCAAGGTACGGGGCCTGCCTTGTAACTGAGATGGATGGAGAGCCACCACAGATGCTATCTAGATGCAGAGGCTGATGTTCTGGGATGGTAGGTGCTACAGGTAATATACCAGAAGTAGCCATAGGAGCCAGCAGGGTGGCTGAGGTGGGGCAGCATTGCTCAGCTGGTTTCATGCAGGTCACCTGGTCACTCATTCGTTTTATTCCATTTTGAGCCTGCCATTGATCAATATAATGGTCCCAAGTCAAAATAAGACCTTAAAACAGAATCAATTAAAAGATCAAGCATGGATATGAGAATATAACAGTATAGCTGTTGAAAACCCATCATTTCCAGCAGGCTACGCATTCCATTCCCTTCGAAGGTCCAGGCCAAGAAGTGAGTCTTCAGCCGGCCCCGTAAAATATACAACGTCAGCCCTATTCCTACCTCAGAGGGGACAGAGTTCCATAACTGAGGTGCCACCACAGAGAAGCCCCTGATCCCATCTCACTGTGCAGTGAGCTTCACATTTCCATGTAAAGGACAGCTAGTATTTCTCAGTGTGTGTTTCTATATGTGAAGTAGCCTTTGCAAATCGTATTCAGATCTGCACCCGCTTTTGTCCTCTTTCTTGACTATGCATAAGTGGCCACCCAAATTTATTGTAAAATGCAGTTCTACCCTCAGAGTGCTGAAATGAGGGCTTGCAAGACTGCGGCAAAGACTGCACAAGAACCGGTGCCAGAGCTAAAATCTGGGGCAAAGGGATGAGATGTTTCCTCCCACTCGGAGTGGTTCATATGCCAAAAGCTGTGAGCCGCTGCCTCGGCTTTGAGTGGGCTGCGAGATCAAAAGATCCCAGCCTTCTCATTGTTCTTAGCCGTGCCAAAGTTCCCCGACATTCCTTAACTCAAAGCAGGCTTTTTACTAACTACTGTACTCACATCTTTACAAGCTGCTACGATGTTGGGATTTTCTAAATCAAAGCGATACACTGAACTGAATTAAGAGAAGAAAAATATTGCTGTCTGGGTTAAGTAAGCAGAGGATCACGGTTGTTGAGTCCCAAACATACACTAGAGCTTTGACAGAGATATTCTCCCTGTTTAATATATATAGCGAGAGAGAGAGAGAGAGAAACAGAGAGAAAGCATGTTTGTATTTAATTTTATTGGAGTAGAAAAGCTTTCTGCATAGAGGGAAGTAATTACTTCATAAAATATCAGTGGAGAGGTTGCAATGGTCAGCTGTCAAGCTAGAAAGGTGAAAATGTTCCTTTCAGATTCAAATGTTTATTTATTAAGAGAACTTCAATGCAACTGCTTGACGTTGGTCCCTTTTGAAGTTTGGGTCATTTGGGGGTTTTGCTCTCTCTTCCAAACAGCTACTTTATATTAGCATTTTTTTTTAATTTTTACTTTGAACTCTACTTTGATGGATAAAGTGCTGTCCAGCTTTAACTTCCAGCCCCATGTTAGATCCAAACTAACTTGAATTCACCTTCAAATGCAAAAGAAATATGGTTAACTACAGCTAGTTTGGCATTATGATGGGCAAGAAAGGGTTGCTGATGTTCTGTTATTCCAAAAAAAAAAAAAAAGCGGGAATAATTAATGGTGTGCATCCTTAATAAAATATTGCTTTACATACATTAATTCTCTGACCTGGATGTTTTTCTTTTTTTGGGGGGGGGAACCTTATCATCAAAGGCTTTGGGTCAGGGCAGGTAAAACTACAGTGGTACCTCGAGTTCAGTACTTAATTCGTTCCGGAGGTCCGTTCTTAACCTGAAACTGTTCTTAACCTGAAGCACCACTTTAGCTGATGGGGCCTCCCGCTGCTGCTGCGCCGCCGGAGCACGATTTCTGTTCTCATCCTGAAATAAAGTTCTTAACCTGAGGTACTATTTTTGGGTTAGCGGAGTCTGTAACCTGAAGCGTATGTAACCTGAAGCGTATGTAACCTGAGGTACCACTGTACTTGGAAACAGCAATCAAACAAGGAAACCTAACCAATGAAAGAACTCTCTGCAGATCCCTGGTTCTATAAAACATTTGTCTGAACAAAAATCTGCTACATCGCCTTCTCAACATACTTCAGGAATGTGTTCACACAAATATACCAGCACACAGAAGCTACCATTCAACATACACAAACAGATGGTCGTGTAACAGCTCTGGCACATGCCAGATCCAGAACTTAACTCATTACAATCCAGATTGACGCAGGGAGTTGATTCATATTTTCCAAGCTCAACCCGCATTCCCTTCACACATACTTAGAGACAACATAGAAGCCATTTTCTTGTGGTGTAACCCAACTTGGCTGAGATATAGATGTGAATACCATGACCATGAATCTGCTCATCCAACCACAGAGGGCAATGATTGGGTGGGAAAGTCTTATGCAGCAGCTCAGCCAATGAGGTATTCACACACATATGGCAGTCATGTGGGAGATTACCACCTAGCTGAATGTGTGTGAAGGGATCCCTAGTTTGTAAAAGCTCACATTTAATTGTACAAGATCTCAGCTAGGACACCGTTGTAAACATGAGTTAGTGTGGCCATCCTGGATCACAAATACAAGTTAGAGCAGGGACAACCACTGCGATAACCTCCAGTTGTTCTTGGACTACAGCTCCCATCAGGCCCAGCCAGCATGGCTAATTTTCAGGGATTATGGGAGCTGTAGTTCACAAGATCTAGAGCAGTGTTTCTCAACCTGTGGGTCCCCAGATGTTGTTGGACTACAACTCCCATCATTCCTAGCCAGCATGACCAGTGGTCAGGGATGATGGGAGTTGTAGTCCAACAACATATGGGGACCCACAGGTTGAGAACTGCTGATCTAGAGGGTGCCAGTGGTGGCTGTCCCTGAGCTAGAGCATCCCTTTCTTACATTGACCAAGAAAGTAAGGGGAAGGAGTTCAGCTGCCAGCTCCAGCCCAGTGCCTTGTTCCTCCCTATGAACAGCAGAATCAATTATGGAACCTAAGCAAATATATGAAACTCTCCCCAGCTTTATTACATCAGAGGAGAGAAATAAATAAATTTAGAGACAGCAATTAGCACGCTGCAGTAACAGTAAATCAAAAAAACCCAACAAACAGCACTTAGTTCCCTCTTCAAATTTGTAGGATGAGGAATGGAATAAACAATGTCAGAATAATCTAATTTTGGACAAAGCAATTGAATTACAATCCTTTCTTGTACACAATATTTTTAAATATTTTTAAACACAAAAACAAAAGAAAGAAACCCATATGGGGAGATTTGAGAGATGTTTCCAACAAAATCAGTTTGATATCACCTTCTTCTCCAGCATCTTTAAAGCCCCCTGGAAATAACTGCTGCTTTCCTTTTGGGTTTCTGGGACAGAATGGGGAGAAATTCAATTTGGTTCATGTTTTAATGTGAATCTCTACCTTTATTTGCCTTCTTGAAACAATATGCAAACAAACAAAAATCTGCTTTCCTTCAAATTGTGCACTTTTCTGAATTGTGTGAGTTGTCCAAACAAAGAATGGAAATGAGTGTTTTTGTTTGTTTGTTTGTTTGTTTGTTTGTTACCTGCCCTTCACTGTGAGGTTCCCCGCTGGAGTTACAGCATTAAAACACAATATTTAGAACAATTAATATTGTTATTTGATTCTTTTTGGAAACTTCTTCGGTTTTTTGGTGTGTGTTTTTACCATCAAGCAGTATATAAATCTTAGGAAATAAACAAATAAATAGAAACCACTTACAACCAAAAATAAATAAATAAGGCGGTTTCTAAAAACATACACATCAGGTGTAAAAAGTGTCAATGTGCATTAAAATATACTCATATATGGGAAAACAACACACAAAGATGCATTATATTAATGAAATTTGTTTGCAAAAATGTGTGTGTGTGTGTGTGTGTATGTGTTTGTCTTTGTGTGCCTCCTCCATGAGAGGTCCAGAGCGTGGTAACACGTGAACGGGCCTTTTCTGTGGTGGCTCTCCATTTGTGGAATACTCTCCCCAGGGAGGTTCGCCTAGCACCTTCATGCATATCTTTAGGCACTAGACAAAAACATTCCTCTTCTCTCAGGCCTTTGGCTAATCTGTGGCTTTTTAAACTGGGTGTGGGGGTATTGTTTTTGTTTGTTACTGTGTTCTGTATTTTGTGTTTTTAAACTGAAAACCACCCTGTGATCCCCAGATGAGGGGCAGTATAGAAATTTGATAAAGAATCATAATTGCAAACTTATATGGAAATGTGGCAAAATGACTTTGAGATGGGAAAAGCCAGAAACTGAAAGTGACCCATTTGCCCATCTCTACCTATAAATATCTTCCTTGTTTCTTCATATCAATATCTTGAGATGAAACAGGCCACCCCAGTCAAGTGCCAGCAGTCCAATTATGATTTCAAGAATGAGCGTGGGAAACAAGGATAATCAAATAATCCTTTTTGCCTCCATCATTGTTCTTATTGCTGAACGTTTGTCCTCTGTTGATTTTTCAAGTGAGGTTTCTTGCAGAATGCATAGCTACAGAAATGAACGAGAAATGTTTTAAATCAGAGCTGGAGAACCCATGGCTCCTCCAGACATTTCTGAACTCCAACTCCCTTCAGCCTCACCCCAGTGTGGCCAATAGTCAGGATGGTGGGAGATGAAGTCTAATAGCATCTGGAAAACTACAAGGTCTCCAACCCTTCACTAAATTAAGGAACCCCATTTTTTCCTGGGCTTAAACAGACCTCAATTTGGCTGCAGTTTTTACACCCAGGAAAGTCATCACTCAGGTGCAGTTGCCTCCCCACCCCACCCCAGTTCTCAAATCAACATATTTTGACTAAATTCTTGATGTTTGTTTTTTTACAAATATAAATCATACGGGAAAGCAAGTAAGCCAATGAACACTGGTGTAGGACCGTCAATGTTTAGGAAAGCAGGGGGAATCACCCTGGAGCTACTTATGCTCATTGGGGCTTCCATTAGTAATTTGGGGGCCATGCACTTGTAGGAGCCAAAATGGAACATCCTGGGATCCAGACAGAAGCTGGGGTGGCTTTTGGAATTCTGGGATGTTCCAGGATGGGGCAGTTGAGGGGTGTGCCTTCCTTGCTGCCAGGTACTTAGTTGACTCCAGTGCTTTCCCCCCCTAAAAAAAAATAATGTTTAGGGGTACTCTCATTCTGACTTCAGAAAACCACCATTTTATAGTTCAAATTGGGAAAAATAAATACAGGAAATGGACAAAAGTACAAAGATTCACAAAATGCTTAGGGGTATGTGTGCCCCCAGAAAAAAACATTGGTTGACTCTCTTCTCTTGCTTTCTTATAAATATGAGCTCAACTTAAAATCTTCTTCATTATGACCTTCTGAACTGGATTCATTTTGATTTAGTGCACATCACCCAAGCAGGACAACCTCTGGTGGCAAGACATTGTGTCATCGGTTCCTGGATCCAAAAGTAGAGTGGGAAGGGATGGATCCATACTGTTGATAACCTGTATGCTGGTTGTTAATCAAGGGAAAGTGATGATGGCGGGAGCTCTCTATTAGTAAAGAGAATAATATGCATGTTGTTGTTGTTTAGTTAGTCGTGTCCGACTCTTCGTGACCCCATGGACCAGAGCACGCCAGGCACTTCTGTCCTCCACTGCCTCCCGCAGTTTGGTCAAACTCATGCTGGTAGCTTCGAGAACACTATCCAACCATCTCGTCCTCTGCCGTCCCCTTCTCCTTGTGCCCTCCATCTTTCCCAACATCAGGGTCTTTTCCAGGGAGCCTTCTCTTCTCATGAGGTGGCCAAAGTATTGGAGCCTCAGCTTCACGATCTGTCCTTCCAGTGAGCACTCAGGGCTGATTTCCTTAATAATGGATAGGTTTGTTCTTCTTGCAGTCCATGGGACTCTCAAGAGTCTCCTCCAGCACCAGAAGTCAAAAGCATCAATTCTTCAGCGATCAGCCTTCTTTATGGTCCAGCTCTCACTTCCATACATCACTACTGGGAAAACCATAGCTTTTACTGCCTTGCCATGGTGAAGGGGCTTGAATAACTCAGAGAAGCTATGAGCTATGCCGAGCAGCGCACCCAAGATGAACAGGTCATAGTGGAGAGTTTTGACCAAACGTGATCCACCTGGAGGAGGTACAGGCAAGCCACTCCAGTATCCCCGCCAGGAAAACTCCATGGACAAAGACAACAGGCATAATATGCATATGAGGAGTAAACTGAGCTAGATTTTAGCATCATCATCATCATCATCATCATCATCATTATATAGCATTATACATTCAACACCAATCCCTTACAAAATAGGCCAGTGTGGACATGACCCTCATATCCACCAAAGGCATTCCAAGCAATGCACATTCCCTTGTCATGCAGATTTTGATACAAACCAATCTGCAGGTCTGCACAACACACCCAAAGACAGTCCCAGAGTTGCTAATGGAGTGTTCTTTGTTTTCCCCTAATATCTTAAGCACTCAATCCCAGGCCGCATTACATTGTCCGTGAACCTTGTGGTTACAAGCCAAAGGAAGCCTGCATGATATTTAGTGCTCTTGTCTGGGAGCTGATAAGAGAGTCTGGATTGTCTAAACTCTTTAAGTGCTAAATGTCAGATTGGAATTTGGGTAACCGTAGCTGAACAATGTGTGTTATTTAAAAATGCCTACTTAGTCCACTTAGGAGCCTCTTAGATCTAATGCTAGAGTATTTGAACAGGGTAATAGGCTGCTTTTAGAAATCAACTTTTGCAATTTAATAATCTCTGTACTATTCAAACACTATTTGCAGTAGATTATATCTACTAGGTGGAGAGATAAAATGGGACAGCATCCAAACAAGCTAAAAAGAGGGGGGGGGCTTTTAAACGGTACCCCTATTTAAATGTCAACGCAGCACAAGGCGTATTTTCATACAGTGCCCTCTGTCTGAACTCCCTACAGAGAATTTCAAATATGCTAATATGGAGTCAGAAGGGAAATGCCTCATGCTGTTTAGGACACCCAATCCGGGATTGTCACAATTCCTTGGAACGTTTTCAGCCGTTCTTCCCTGGAGAATATCAACAGAGTGTTTGGCGTGTGTTTGGCAATGTTTAGAAGATCCTTGCCCATCTTGCTTGGACATAGGAGCCAACTCCTGGGGCCGAGGGGGCTTTGCCTACCCCCAATAAAATATTTAAGGGCGCCACCCCCTCAAAGTTGATGGACATTGCCATTCAGCATCATCTACACCAGTGATGGCCAAACGTGGCCCTCCAGCTGTTTTGGACTACAATTCCCATCATCCCTAGCCACTGGTCCTGTTAGCTAGGGATGATGGGAGTTGTAGTCCCAAAACACTAACTGGCAGCAGCTCTCCAGAATTTCAGCCAGGAAGCGCTCTGGATTGAAGGCCCCAGGATTGAACCTGAGACATTCTAGGCAGATGCTCTACTGTGGAGCTATGGTTTAATTGTTTCAACCCCACTATATTCAATGGCTTGCTTTACTGTATATTTTCATTGTGAAAGAGCAACACCACCAGGGGCATCTGAATATGTGAGTGTTTTCATTCACATGCAGAAGGCTCATTCTGTTACATGTGTAAACAGAACTTGCAATGCTCATCTTTGGACAACTGGATTGTGAAAGCCTTTATGTGAACTTTGTTGGCGGTGTTCAGCTTGTGCTGTGGCAGGCAGGGATGTGCAGAGTGAGCCCCACCCCATTGGTGATGCTCTGTGTGCCAGGCACACTCCTTGGCCAGTGTCAGTCTGACTCATGTGTAGGATTTTCCAACATGGACACTGTATTCTCAGCCCACACCTATGCTCAACCTGCGGTAAATCTCCAGTAGTTTCTCCTCTGGAAGGAGAGGACCGACCATGGAACTTCTCACCACTTGGGAATGTGGGGTGTGCAGAATAATATATTTGAAACTTAAGAGCCACCTATGAAGAAATGAATGAAGAAATGAAAGTCTATTGAGGGTTGCAATCCTTCGCACATTTGCCTCCTGAAACACAGCTGGACTTAACTTTCATGCAAACCTGCTTAGGATTGCTTTGTGTAACTTTTTTTTTAGCCATATATACAGCAAACTTCTCAAAACTGAGTAGGAATAATCTGTGCCAGCTGTATGTATGGAATGGGAAGATGAATGGTTGCAGAGTTTAGGCAAATATAGTCATCAGCAATTCCAGAAGTGTGAGCTAATTACTTTGGCATATGGGGCACATTCATTATCACTGTACTTTTAGAGGGAAAAGATGGGGATGGGGCTCAATGCAAAGGTTGTGCTTTTTTATTTTTAAAGGGAAAATCTTGACACAACTTCTTTACATTAGTCTGCATGTGTGTTTTTCTTTCTCCTTCCTTAATGTAAATGGTTGTGCCAAGAGCGTGGAGCCCAGTGGTAGGGAGGGAGCAGAAATTTGATTCAAACCTAATTTGTACTTTCTGAAACAAGAGGCAAACCAAAACACAGTCACCTTTTGAAATTTGCACCCTTGATGGCATCAATGCACACGCAAGTGTTGTCCGCAATGGCAGTGAGAGCGTGCTGCATTCGCCCAATTAAAAATAAATAAATCCATAAACCACTAGCTGTTAGACACAAGTCATTTGGAATCCAGAGCATCTTGGACCCAAATGAAAGATTTATTTAAAGGGCACAGTCTTGGCTTATTCATTGCAATGAAACCATTCACATTTGGACACTGCCATGATGGCAGCAGAGAGTGAGGAAGTAGAAAGGCTTCCCTTCCCTTCCTCTTTGAAGGAAAGGAGGTGTGGCCTAGCTGAGTCTATCTAGCAAAACAGCTCTGTGGTCCTTCACCCCTTCATGCACCAACTAGCCCTATGCTTGCTAGTTGTATTTGACTGCACTCTCCCACAGTTGCTGGGGTCTGTGCCTTAGAGCATGGTGCCCCCAATTCCCATTTCTGACAAGCCTTTCAAAAGGAATGCCCAAAATGGCATTGCTGATGGTATGGAAAACACAAGCTCTCCCTGTCCACCAATAGTTATTCTCAGACACCTCAAACTGAAGGATGCCTGCTTTGGAAGAAATGACTGGGCGGGGGGCATTTGCCAGGAAGACTCAGTAGGGCATGGGGAGGGTTATCCCGCTCTCCCACACACAAAATCCTGGCATACAAATGTGCCCCCCACCTCTTCTTTCATGCTGTCCATTAAACAGCTATTTTAGGCACAAAGAATTGCTAGTTTAATATAATATGCACCATCAAAACCATTTGCAACAGATTATGTATAATTAAACAATTTGGTCCCAGTTATGGCACAGAGTTAAGTGCACTTCAGCCTATTGATTTCTGTGGGATAAAATGCACCTATGTGCCAGATTGTGGCTTCAGATCACTGTGAAGTATTCTCTACTTGTTATCCCTTGGCAGCAGATGGTGGGGTCGGGTGGTGGCATTTACCTGAAGCCCTGACAGCTGATTTGCTGCTGTTTACCAGGCGAGAGAGGGGCAACGTGCCCAGGAAGTTGGTGTGGTGCAAACACCCCAGCAGAAATACCTAGCATTGGCCCCAGTGCTGCAGTTGCATTGCACCAACTTCCTTAACTTCTGTTAAGCACCACAGACCCACCCCACCAGCTGTTACTGCTCCCCGTTTATTCAATAACAGCACAAACTCTTTGGAAGAGAAGATGTTCCTCCACTCCACCTCAAATCTATTCCCAGATCTTTCACATTTTCATGATCCCTCACTGTTTCTGAACTCTTAACCTTCTGGTCACAAACAAACAGACACATGCACACACACGCACCTCAAACACAGACAGAATGTCATTAATAATTTGCAATAATCCTACTAATAGTACACATTGCTCAATAAAACATCCTACATGAAGGCTTATCGTGGCTTTCTATCAGGTCTGCTTGAAAGAGAATGACATTTAGCGAGTGGTGCTATCAAGGCAACTGATGCTTTGCAGCTCTCTCTCTGTTTGTTTTTTTTATGAATCAAGACCATAAACAGCTTCAATGGCATCTGCTTGTCAGCCAGGGACTTAGGTGCAGCTTTAATGATAAGAAAGCATAAATTAATCACAGGCCATAGGGGGTCTCATAGGTTTTCGTCTCTGTGTGTTTGTCTCTCTATCGTTAAACCGGTGACGGAAATTATATTTGTGTTTTACTGTCTGGATTTTTGATGAAGATGGTATGTGTGTTCGTATGAGCCTCTGGTGGCATCCCAGGAACAGGTCAGACTCCTTGGACCTCAGTGCACAAGACGTTGACATTTGCAGCCTGTCTATAGAGCATCGAAATGTTCTTTAAAACTATCAAGCTAGGATCTGAGCTTTTTTGTTTTGTTTTGTTTTTGCTTAAGATTGTTCAACTTCTGATTCTAAACAAAGCATTTTATTATAAAGGCACAACACATATAGATACAAGACTGCAGGCACTAAGATTTGCCAACCAGTTTCAGCCAGTTCTCTGATGAATAAAATTTGCTCTCCAGTTCTTAAAGAGGCAGTGAACTATTCCCAGAGGATCCAGTGCATATGAAAGAGAAAATTTGAATCTATCCATTTGGGCATTAATAAAGACAATGGCTTCCTGTCCCACCACATGTTGTGATTAACTTAGCGGTAAGATGATTGTGTTACTGCCAGTTATTGCCATTGTGAATGGGTTGCCACAGTGCCTATTTTGCATACATCTAAGTGTTAATGGAAACTGTCACAGACAACCTGTTGCATTTCATTGTCATTTGGCCTCACTGTTTACAACTTCCCTCTCTCTCTCTCTCCACCCATAGTTATATATGCCTGCCAATTGATGGGAACATTTCATGGATCTGATGAAGTGGAATGTAGGTCATGAAAGTTTAGGCCACCATAAATGCCTTTGTCTTTAAATTGCTGCAAGATTCTTTGTTGTTCAGGAGAGAGACAGGGAACTTAACAATCCGCGACTTCCACGAGTGTGACAATAGGCATTTCTGCTCCTTCCACATGGCTTGATCAACCATAAAGTGTACCTGAGCAGCCAATTAAGAAGCCTCATTACCACTGTATGATGGTTGTCATTCCTTAATCAAAATATTCCTTACTGCAAAGTAAAGCAGAAGCCAACATTGGATGATAGTTAACAAGCAATGCAACACTGTACCATCCCTGTGAGTTCCATAAATTCAGGAAGCATTTCCAATCGGTCTTGTTGGATGGTCCTGATTCCTAGTATTGTAAGGAAGAAAAACCTATCTCTCTCCAATCTTTCTATACCACAGATAATTTTATAAATTTCTGTTGTGCATCCCCCAGCAGTCACCTTCCTGTATTTTGCCTCCAAGTCTTCTTTGAGCCCTTGAAAATAGCTATTCCCCCCCCCCATCAAAGGCAGCACTAAAAAGGAAATGGAAGGGGGGGAGGGACTTCAAGGAACAAATACTCTTTAGGTGGTGAGTCTGGATTTGAAGTGATCCCTAGCAGACTGGCGCGCAGTCTTGAGTGGGATGTAGGCATTCCGGTTTCTCTTGACTCAGTCCGCTTCCTCCCCAAAGCCCTTTCAGTGTGAGTGACATGTGGAAGACCCTCTTATCTCCAAGAAAGCCTTTCCCCCTTGTGTCCTCTTTGACAGCCATGTTCTTATTTGGGCTGGGGAGCAGCTTGCAATGCTCCGGGTGTTTCAATGGGCAGCCTCCAATTCTGGAATCCATTTCCACTGGAAAGGCACCGGAGTCCAAGTCTTGCCATGATTGGATCCAGATGTCAGAAGCATCTCTCCACCCGGCCCTTTTTATTAACTGCATGTTTAGCCATCCCTTGGCATTTAATTTATGGCGGGGGGCACGGTCCGTACTGAGCCTGTGGCCTGCATGTTTCCTGTTTGGAACCAGGTGTCGCCTGATGCTGTCTGAGCCAAGTATGGCAGAGCCAGAGACGTCCAGGCTGCCTCTAAATTTGGGAATTAGAGCAGAGAAAGTCAGGCTGGACCATCAAAGCATTGTTTTCTGCCCTCCGAATCCTCAAGGGGAAAAAATGCAAATCCCTCAAAAATAGAATATGGTCCAATCATGAGCCTTTTAGGGAACTGATCTAATTTACAGTCTGGAAAGAGCTGGATGTGGGTTTTTGGGAGAAATAATTAAGCGTTCCCATTGTGTCCATGGTGCTCCATAGGTTTGTGGAGCCATGGTATGGCTCGGGCTGTTTCAGTCCTTCAAATGGAGGAAAGTTTGTTCCGTCTGCACAACTCTCTAAGTGCAGGAAGCAGCCCACACATCCTGCGGGTCTGTGGTGGGATTGTGCATCCTCCTTAACAAAATGCTCTGAATTCTCTACCACTTTTCCGATCTGAATACAGTGGTACCTCGGGTTAAGTACTTAATTCGTTCTGGAGGTCCGTTCTTAACCTGAAACTGTTCTTAACCTGAAGCATCACTTTAGCTAATGGAGCCTCCTGCTGCTGCTGCGCCCCCAGAGCACTATTTCTGTTCTCATCCTGAAGCAAAGTTCTTAACCTGAAGCACTATTTCTGGGTTAGCGGAGTCTGTAACCTGAAGCGTATGTAACCCGAGTTACCACTGTATAGTAAATGCTAGGCCCCCAATCTGAGTGATGTCTAAATTCAGCACTTTGGAGTGGCCCCAATCCAGCCCAGGATGTTCCAGGGCCAATACAACCTGTATCCAAGTCCCAAACTGATTTGGGGGCTGTGCAAGGGTTTAACCCGGGTTTAAAAGCTAGATGAAATGTTGGGGGAAGGAGAAGGAGACACATGAGAACTGCCTGAATGGCTCCTTCTTCCCCTTTCTTTGGTGCCACACAAACCCCTTTTGACATCCCCAGATCACTCCCGTTGGACCTGATCTGACTGGGATAATCTGGGGCTGCCTCAACCTAATCCAGCCCACTTCTGTTTGAGATGCAGGATTTGTCCCAATCTGGTGCACAGCCTTGAAATCTTGTGCACGCTTGCCGATGAGCAAGCCTTATTGAAGACAGTGTGACTTGCTTTCAAGGAGACCTGCCTGAATAAATGTGGCCATGTTTCCATAAATTTTCATTAGATTCAAATTTTCATTCCTTTAGTATAGAATTTCGATTGTTTTGGGTTGAGCTGCAGAGTAACAAGTTTGAGCAGTTCAGATTTCTTCCTGAAATAAATGGAGTATCCTGGAAGACCACCCTGTTGGGTCATCTGAACCAAAAATGGGCCAAAAATAGCTTAGCAATGTGGTACAGTGGTTTAATAGCTTTGTTTCCAGTTGTATCCCAGGTGGCTGTGCATTCAAATCCTATGTTCTCTGAAGCTGAGGGGCAACAGGACTTGAGTCTAGACCAGGGATGGGGATTCTGTGACCCACCAGGTGTTGCTGGGCTACAACTTCCACCATTTCTGTCCATGTTAGCAGAGGTTGCTGGGAGTTGGAGCCTAACAACATCTGGAAGGGCACAAGTTCCCTTTATGGCCTTTACAGCAAATCCCATTATTTAAAGATTGAAAATATTATTTCCCATGATAAATCCTTGGTATCTCCAGTTTCTGGTTTCCCAGGTACCTGGACTGGACAAGTGCTCTTTATGAACCTGCTGTGGAATTGCTTCTAGTCAGACTAGAGACTGTTGGATCAATGGCCTGTCTCCCTATAATGCCGCTCATTACGATTGCATAATGTTCTCAGGCTGCTTTCAATGCACAGGTGACTTATAAATGATTTGTCATTGACCATCAGAACAATGCACACTCATTTCTATAATTTCTTGGCACTGAAATCCGAAGCGTTGGTCCGAAATACTTCTATTTATTTTATTTTCACTTCAGAATCGCTTCCTATGATGCATCCCAGAGAAATTTACAGCCTACGTAAATCAGTGTGTGTGTGTGTGTGTAAAGGTAAAGGGACCCCTGACCATTAGGTCCAGTCGTGACCGACTCTGGGGTTGCGGAGCTCATCTCGCTTTATTGGCCGAGGGAGCTTCCGGGTCATGTGGCCAGCATGACTAAGCTGCTTCTGGCGAACCAGAGAAGTGCACGGAAACACCGTTTACCTTCCTGCCTGAGCGGTACCTATTTATCGACTTGCACTTTGACGTGCTTTTGAACTGCTAGATTGGCAGGAGCAGGGACTGAGCAACAGGAGCTCACCCCGTTGTGGAGATTCAAACTGCCGACCTTCTGATCGGCAAGTCCTAGGCTCTGTGGTTTAACCCACAGCGCCACCCGCGTCCCACACACACACACACACACACACACACACACACACATATATATATATATATATATATATATATATATATATATATATATATATATGCTTTCGTAGATTTTCACGGGTACAGGAATGCAGGTTTTGGTGTCCTCGGGTGTCTTCCCGTGTAAAAGTTGGGGTGTCTAGGCGACGTTTCGACGAGGTCTCACTCGTCATCTTCAGGCTGGTGCTTTCGGCTTCTTGTTACTGGAACAGAGCAGGATCTCAGTGTTTGAGTTCCTATAAATACTGTTGAGGAGGTGTGGTGTATAGCCTCCAATGTTCTGGGCAGAGAGGAAGTTCCCAGGCTAGTGTGCCTTTTCTTCTTTTGTTCCTTAATTACTTGAGGGATATCTTGAGTGATTTCTTGAGTGATATCCTGAGTACCACTTAGGTGGGTCATTAGGTGTGGATTAGTTGCTAAAGCCTTTGTGTCTTGACCTCTTGAACTTTGTGAAGAGTTTTTCTGAGAAGATGGCTGTACTGCACTTAGTTGTGCTCTGGCTTGGCTTCGTGTATAGGGGCAAGCTGTGGTTTTGTGGCCTGTGCCAGCCAGATCTGTGTAGGGATTGCAGGGGGGTGCAGCATCCGGAGGTGCCACCATGGTTTGGCTACTGGATGGTGTCTGTAATTTATCTGTGGAGAGGGTCTGGGTTTGGGTCTGGTGTGGTTGATTGGTGATGGCGTTCTGTGTGCCTCTGGATCTGGTGTCAGTTTTTGTGGGGAGGGCTAATTTCCAGATGTCTGGCAAGCGGGATGTGTCGTCACGCTTGTTCATGTTGTGAGGGTGTTTCTCTATCTCGATGGCTTCCATGATTATTCTCTTGTGGTGATGTTCCATGTTAAAGAGCAATTTGGAATCTGCAAAATTAATTTCGTGTCCTGTTTCTTTCATTAGCCCTCCCCACAAAAACTGACACCAGATCCAGAGGCACACAGAACGCCATCACCAATCAACCACACCAGACCCAAACCCAGACCCTCTCCACAGATAAATTACAGACACCATCCAGTAGCCAAACCATGGTGGCACCTCCGGATGCTGCACCCCCCTGCAATCCCTACACAGATCTGGCTGGCACAGGCCACAAAACCACAGCTCGCCCCTATACACGAAGCCAAGCCAGAGCACAACTAAGTGCAGTACAGCCATCTTCTCAGAAAAACTCTTCACAAAGTTCAAGAGGTCAAGACACAAAGGCTTTAGCAACTAATCCACACCTAATGACCCACCTAAGTGGTACTCAGGATATCACTCAAGAAATCACTCAAGATATCCCTCAAGTAATTAAGGAACAAAAGAAGAAAAGGCACACTAGCCTGGGAACTTCCTCTCTGCCCAGAACATTGGAGGCTATACACCACACCTCCTCAACAGTATTTATAGGAACTCAAACACTGAGATCCTGCTCTGTTCCAGTAACAAGAAGCCGAAAGCACCAGCCTGAAGATGACGAGTGAGACCTCGTCGAAACGTCGCGTAGACACCCCAACTTTTACACGGGAAGACACCCGAGGACACCAAAACCTGCATATATATATATATATATATATATGGACTGTTTAAACAACTGCATATCAAAACATTAAAAAACAACTATAAAAACTTGGTTGTTGTTGTTGTTTTTTGCCCTGGCACGTTTACTGTGAAAACCTGCTCTTTACTGCTGAATCGGAGCAAAAAGCTATTTGTTCCAATTCAGCAGTAAAGAACAGGTTTCCGCGGGGAGGTGAGAACACCCACCCGCATAACCACTTGGGACACAGCACTTTAAAGAGTGGGCATGGGGCAAAAGGAAATGTGGATGAGCCCTGGGTTGAAACAGCCCTGGGCTACTCTAGGTTAGGACCACTTGGAATGATCCAGGAGTGTTGAAAGGTGGGGTTGTGAAGCAAGGGAGGGAGGGAGGAGGAGGCATACAGGCAGTTGCTGCTGGGTCTGCTTTGCCAGTGTGTTCCTTGCAGCTGGTGAGCAGAAGGAACAGTCCTACTCTCTTCAGGGGTCTTCTTTCCCACAGGAAACACACTGGTAAAACAGGTAGTAATCAAATGTTAATCCAGTCTTACCATTTTGATTGCTTTACACACACACACACACACACACACACACACACACGGCACTATCTTTTCAAACCCTTCAATCCTGTTTCCTAAAATATTCAGCAAAGTGGAGAGTAGCGGAATCTGTTTTGACCTGGCCCCAAACCCCCTGATTTAAATGCAGAAACTCAGCAAATGACATTTCACAAGGAAGGGCAGGATATATTTGGAAACATGGTGCTAGGCTAAGTAAATGGAAACTGCCAATCGCAGCCGAAGGGCTCTCCTTCCCATCACGATGAGATGTTACTTGAAGATTATTATTAATCACATTTGTATCCTAGGTTACTTTCATGACGAAATTTGAAATAACATACATAGGATTCCCAGATAGTTTCCTTTCCAGAAATAGACCGGATGTAGCCTGTCTTTCACTCACTCACTCACTCAAAATATTTATACACTTCTTTTCAACAAAAAGTTAGCAAACACAGTATAATTGGGTGATGATTTAAAATATCTTGCCCTCTAAAACGTGAGTACCCTACTCCCCCTTTAATGTGTCCCCCCCAAAAAAAAACCTTGAAGAGAGAGAGAATGAATATAAAATAATAAATAAAAAGGAGGAGGGGGTGGATGGATGAAGGGGAACATGCTTGCAAGTGTGTGTGAATAAATATGTGTCAGAGAGGGGAGGGGAGAAAATAAAGTGAGGAGACAGAGAGAGAGAAGAGAGGAGGAGTGTCCCACCCACTTATTACATTGGCCCCACTTGCCACCACCAGGGAATGTGGCCCTTGATTCCCAAGAGTTGTCCATCCTGTTTGCTTCCTTATAACAGCATATGCCTTGAATCTCATAGGCTTCAATGGGCAGGTGGCAATTAGCTGACCCAGGTTATTGCAACTTTTAGAAGTGTCCGTTTCTAGAGGAGCTGGAAGAGCAGTGCTGTGGGAGGTCCTCTCCACAGCTCTCCTTGTTACGCTTGCCTTGCCTACAGCAGCCACAGGAGAATAGCCTCTTTCTGTTTCTGGTGGTGGTTTGGTACAAAGGCTCAGTGTAGGCTTTTCAGCAAATGCGGTCTTCTTGTAAACTCAACTTTGAAAGTTCCTTCAAGCCACTATGTTAACATGGGCTTCTCTGTAGCCCCAAGACCAGCTGTTGTTAATCTGAGCAGCCAAGCATTGTGAATAGTTCCTCTCTCGTTGGGACCATGCCTAGTCCCATTTTTATGGAAGTGTAGTATGCTGAAATCAGAGGGAATCTCTAATATAAGTAAAATGGAAAGTAAAATGGAAAGTAAAATGGAAATACCTGTTTCGGGGTTTTGCAATAAAATCTATTGTCATCCCAAAATTGCAAAATTTGTGGGCAATTTTTTAAAAAAGCACATCACCATGAGGATTAGGATTTGCCCCCCCCCAATAACTGAAGCCACAGGGGCGTGGGTGGCGCTGTGGGTTAAACCACATAGCCTAGGACTTGCCGATCAGAAGGTCGGCGGTTTGAATCCCCACGACGGGGTGAGCTCCCATTGCTCAGTCCCAGCTCCTGCCAACCTAGCAGTTCGAAAGCACATCAAAGTGCAAGGAGATAAATAGGTACCGCTCTGGCAGGAAGGTAAATGGTGTTTCCGAGCGCTGCTCTGGTTCGCCAGAAGCGGCTTAGTCATGCTGGCCACATGACCCGGAAGCTGTGCGCCGGCTCCCTCGGCCAATAAAGCGAGATGAGTGCCGCAACCTCAGAGTTGGCCACGACTGGACCTAATGGTCAGGGGTCCCTTTACCTTTACCTTTAACTGAAGCCACCTTTTCCTGCTTTGTTTTCACATGCTTCTTTACTAGCAGCTCAGCTCCTCCTTTCAAACATCAGTCCCAGGATTGTTGTGCAGCTCCTGTTTTCAATGAGAATAGATGCTCTCCTTCATAATTACTAGATGTGCAGATCTGCTGCATTGCCCACAAAGGAAAAGTATGGAAAAAAACCCATCCGACTGTAATCCTTGCTAGTTAAGAGCAGATCGAGACATGTTGTGTCACAGGTATTAGATACGTTGCAACGATGCTCTCCGAGGGCATGACAGTTATCTGATACTTGTGCATGCACAGAGCATGTTCATTGCTCAGTACCTATGTGAAACACTCCTGCTTGCAGCCATTTCATACATGCTGAATTTTCTACATGGCTAACATTGCACTGCCATGTAGAAGATGGTAGCCACATTCACACCATACGTTTAAAGCCTTATGATGCCATTTTAAACAGTCATGGCTTCCCCCAAAGAATTGTGGGAGCTTGTTAAGGGTGCTGAAAATTCACAGAGCTACAATACTCAGAGGGGTTTAACTGTCTATCACAGGGATGGGCAGAAAAGTTTGAAACCTATGGACACTGGCTGGCAAAATCCCAGAAGCCAAACAAAGGCTGAGACCCACCAAGCTGAGAGGGAATGGGCTTCAGTGCCACAGAGTGGCGTAGTTTCTCATGACAAGTAATGGGGGGAGGGAGGCAAATCTGGACTGGAAGCACAGGAAATAGGGACAGAGTCCATCAATGGCATTCTTATTTTGGACAGGAGGCTCAGGAAGCTCTTAGAAGATCACAAAGAGAGCACTGAAAAGTGAATGTGCAAATGACTTCCTGCACTCCTCTGGGCATGTGCCAACAGGGAACTCCCTTCCCTTGCTGGGAGATGCAACAACCATACCTGCATTTGAAGCTCACAGGTGAGACACCTGGGTTTTCCTTTGGCACATTTCCTTTCCCCGGAAGCACCAAGAGAAGACACCCGTCCCACTCAACTGGTCCACTTTTCACTGCTCTCTGGGCAGAGCTGTCATTTGAGAAATGACCCCTAGCCAAGCAGTGCTCAATGCTTGGCTGGGGCTGGACGAGGCATCTGTGGGGTTGGAGGGGAGGCATCCCTTCCCTTCCCTTTTCCTGCTGGGAGACACACCTTGGAAATTATAGGCTTTCAGCTCCAAGGGTAATTGTGTACATGGAACTCATGTTCATTAGGCTTCATAACATGCTCCTCAACGCCCTTGGCCTTTTCTCTCCTCGCCTCCCACCTTTAGGTTTTCTGCTTTCAAGAAAGAAAGAAATCTCCAGAGATGGCTTGCAGATCCCACCTTTCCTAGGCAGTCTGGAAATGGTTACATTACACCGCCTTTGACACATTGGGCTGAATAACAGCATTGTAGCTGACGTCGGGAGGAGAAGAGGGAGGCAGATTTGTCGATGTTTCATCTTTTCTGCCAGCGTGCAGCGGCTGTGGTGTGACACGACCCATCCTTCTGCACCACCACTGGGGGGTGGGGGTGGGGGTGGAACAGAATCCCCTTTTGAAATTAGAAAGAAAGAGCCAGCATTTGATTAGAAAGGAATCAAAGGGGAGACGATCAAGCAAGCAATACCTCCTCCGTCAACAACTTCGGCTGTCTCTATAATCCCCCGGCACCGGAACGGCCTTGAAATTCTGCGGACCTTTCACGAGATTATCTGTATCGCCCTCGTGCTTTGAAGTAGAAGCTGCTGGCATATTATTACTGACAAACAACAAAACCCCCGAGATTCATAGGGGCCCGGTATCTGCTGGACTGCAGGCTTGCATCCCAGATGGGCTAAGTTATCAGAAACTTGGAAGAGTGCATCATGTATCACCACATTTTTCGCTCTATAAGACGCACCAGACCATGAGACGCACCTAGTTTTTGGAGGAGGAAAACAAGAAAAAATATATTCTGAATCTCAGAAGCCAGAACAGCAAGAGGGATCGCTGCGCAGTGAAAGCAGCAATCCCTCTTGCTGTTCTGGCTTCTGGGATAGCTGCGCAGCCTGCATTCTCTCCATAAGACGCGCACACATTTCCCCTTACTTTTTAGGAGGGAAAAAGTGAGTCTTATAGAGCAAAAAATACGGTACCTTGTTGGTCCTAAATTCATCTTTCAGCTGCTCTAGTCTTCTCACATCCACCCCATCCTCAAAAAAATACACACAGGGGAAGTTGTCCAATTGGCCCCATCTAGCTACATAGGACCCATGGGCATCCCAGTGGTCCCATCTAGCCATAGACAACCCCCCCCAGTACCATCTAGTGTGGTATTGTCTGTACATGGGAGTCTCCAATGTGATGCCCACAGACACCAAACTGTGGCCCCTTCCCCATCCAATGTACATGTTTATGAGTTCTTTCATAAAGGAGACCATGCATGCTACTCTTGGGTCTTTGGGGGAAGAGTGGGGTGCAAAGGAAATGATTAGATGGGCAGATTAGTATGCCTATTTCAATCATGTGCCCATGCACCCTTATTAGTTAGCATAAAGCGGCTGCAGGATGAATACGTAATGGCCTATGGCTAGAACAATAAAGCTAAGAATAAAATATCCTGCCAGGAAGTCCCGTGAGCCTGGCTGAAGTGATCAGTCATGGGTGCTTGCACAACTCCTACGCTGATCTGTGAACAGGCACACAGGGTGATGCAGGCAGCGGACAGATGTGAGGCTTCGAGCGATCCCAAACCCCACAATGCCCAACCTCGCCAAATCTCAACCCTGGAGGGTTTTCTCATCCCCAGTTGAACATCAGATAAACGTCAAATTTCATTTTAAAGGCTTGTCCCAGAGGGCAGAAAAGAAAAAAGAAAAAAAGGAGGGGGAGCCAAAAGCCTTATGCGTGCACTTTAAATACATGTAATTAACATAACTACACCATGTGCTAAGCTGCCCAAAGATAGAAAACAAAGCGATTGAAAGAGTCCTAATTGTACCGGGGGAATTGCGTGCCACGGAGAAAAAAGACAAAGGCAAGCTGTGTCCAAGGAGACAGGCGATCAAGGGACGCCAAACCAGCAACAGCCCAAATACAAAACAACCCCAGAGGCCGTCTCTGAAGAGTTGCCAGGGAAGGCAAGAGAGGAGTTTGCCCAAAATCCAGCAACGGCAGCAAATGATATGCCTTGTCTTGGCACCGTGGACCCACCGCACTTTTGGAGAGGCCACACTTGTTGATTTTATTGCAAGAGTAGCAGAGATGAAAGGGCACAGCGTCAACAGCAGCACCATAAACATGGCGTTGAAGTCTTGACTTTGTAATTGTCAGTTTTCCCAGCAGTAAAAATGCTTTGTAGATTTTTTTTTAAAGTTTCTTGCCTGTGGTCAAGAAAACAAATGATGTTCACATGGGCAAAAAAAGTAGAGTTACGATTAGGGAAGGGCAAATCAGTCAATTTCAGTTTCTCTCATTTTTCCATTCTTCAGTTCAGTTCTTCAAAATTCCACACCAGTTTGCAGTTGGGTTTTTTTCTGTTTTTTTCCTGAGTTTTCATGAAAACTCACCAGCAATTATAGTGCAAAAATTTTTTTGCAATGCAATTTCCCCCCAAATAATGTGTTTTTAATGCTATTTTCACTGATACATGCATTTCTACTCATGCTTTACTCCCGCCTATGCATTTCTGTACCTGTTATTTGTCTGAGGAACTGCATTACAAAATTCGGAGAAGTGTGAATTTCATAGACTGTGTTTCAGTTCATGTACTGTCTTGTTGAGTTTGAATAAGAAAAGTGTTTAAATGCACAATTAATTGCACTTCTCCTCCATCCCCAGTTGTGATGTCATGGGCTCTCTACAGAGTTCTCGTGCCTTCTAAGCAATTCACACGAAACTTAGAAGTTTGGACTCAGAGCTGATCTTTACATACAGCAGAAACACATGGTGCACCTTGCTCCAGATTATACCACTTCAGACTACAAGTTTGGGAAGTCTCATAAATATCTGAAACCTTCCTGCTATGAAAAAGAACATTTTTTTGCACATAGAAAAGTAAACATGTTGTGGAGAAAGTTTCTAGGTTTCCCTGAAATGTTAAAAGTTTCATATTCGGGGATTGTTTTTATGGGGTAGCAAAAAAGCAATCACCTGCTTGTTCCCTCAAATGCTGAAGCCTAGGAAAAACCTGTGCTGTGTGATTTTACAGTACAGTCATGCCTTGGAAGTCAAATGGAATCCGTTTCAGAAGTCCGTTTGACTTCCAAAACATTTGGAAACCAAAGCGCGGCTTCTGATTGGCTGCAGGAAGCTCCTGCAGCCAATCGGAAGCCGTGGAAGCCCCATCAGGTGCTCGGCTTCCAAAAATAGTTTGCAAACCAGAACAGTCAAAACGTTCGAGAACTAAGCTGTTCGAAAACCAAGGTACGACTGTACCAAAGCACTGGATTTTGGTCACTATAGACCACCTGCCTTGAACCCCACAGTTGTAAGCAGGGTGTGTGTGTTGCAGTCCCTGTTCCTTTCTCTCTTTGGAAAATTTGTATTTTGGCAAAGAGAAACGTTAACTTCTCAATTCTCTTCAAATCGAAGACAGTACCTGGCAGCTGTCAGCGGTAGCTATGAAAGAGGTACAGCCGTTCTCACATCTGAGAGGGGGACGGAAGGGGAAGGGAAGAGAAATTAAAAACAGAAGCAGCCAAACAGTAGCAGGAGCTGGAATCCAAATGATCGACTCCACATGTATTTCCCTGCTGCTGCACAATATCCTGAGTCCTTTCACTCTCCCCTTACAGTCAATGTGCAATTGTTTTCTTCACACAATCGGAGCGCTTCGGGAGTGGTAAGATAATGAGTTACATCAAGTTTTCCAGAAAGTATTTAAGAGTTGCATGGAGGGTTGTGAAACTGTTTTAGAGGTTGTTGGCGCAACCCATTTCAATGGACCTGCAAGAGAAGTAAAAAAAAAAAAAAAAAAAAAAGCAAGCAAGCTTGCCAAAACTCTCCTGTAAACATGCATTCAAAAATAAATAAAAATGATTCTTGACCCATTTGCCACACACACCCCACCTTCACACATAGCTGTAGCATCTTGAGGGGGTGTGTGCCCTGCGCTGTGGTGCTAAGGATGGAGGGCTGTGTGCGAATGGTACCATCATGTTGAGGGTGGGGAGCTGTTCATGAGGTATTTTCCCAAATGATGAGCACTTAGCTAGAGGGACAAAAAGTCTGACCCTGGTATAAGACAGCAAGGAACATCATTGAAAGATGTGAAATGCAGTGTCTTGGGGAAAGAACTTCAGCAGGCCTTTCTAAGACGTCCCTGGGGTGTGGCTCTTATTATTTCCAGTTCATGTGGAAGCTAACCATGTGCCAACTCCAGAAACGAGGTAAAACTGAGAATTTTAATTAATAAACATATGCTGCCCATGTATAGGTTATTATAGTTGTCCTAATTAGCAGCCGGCCCTTTGATGTTTAGAAAACCCCTCTTGTATTGCTACGAGCTCAAGAGCACTTAATTGAAGGTGTCTCCTTTAATGGGGGGAAAACAGGGCCTCCAAACTGGCTCAGGGCTTGCCAGATTAAAGTAATAAGCTCACTCCCTTATTTTCCTTTCCTTTGTCTCTGGCAGTCAGTTGGCACAGGCAAAAGAGTTTATCACAGAAATGGTGTAAATGCCTAAATGAGACCGGGTTCTCAGGGCAAATTGTACACTGGTGCTGGGAGCTAACCTTCCAACTGCAAGGTGTGGATCCTTAGAATCATAGAACTGTAGAGCTGGAAGGGATCCCAAGATTCATCTAGTCCAACTCCCTGCAATGCAGGAATCCTGTCCACAGCTGTTCCTGTGTGGGCATGAGCCACCAACCTTCTGGTTAACAGCCACTGACCCATTGCACTAAGGAGTTGCTTAGAAAGCTGCCATACACCAAGTCAGACTGTTGGTCTATCTAACTCAGTATTGCCTACACTGACTGGAAGCCACTCCTCAGGTTTGCAGGCAGAACCCTACCTGGAGAAGCCAGGGATTGAACCTGGACCTTCTGCATGCAAGACAGATGCTCTGCCACTAATAAATTATAATAATATTTTTATTTATACCCCACCCTTCCCAGTTCAAAAACCGGGCTCAGGGTGGCTAACAACAAATTTAAAACACTTAATTGTAAAAGCAGCATAAAATACAGTATAAAAACATGAATAACAATAAAATTCAAAGTTCAGAAATCAATTTAGGGGAAATCCGTCTAATAAGCATTACCGTATTTTTCGCTCTATAGGACACACTTTTTCCCCTCCAAAAATTAAGGGGAAATGTTTGTGCGCCCTATGGAGCGAATGCAGCCTCCTTGGCTTCAGCGAAAACAACGCGAAGCCTCCAAAGCACAGAGGGAGCGCTCCCTCCACACTCCGGAGGCTACACGTTGCTTTCGCTGAAGCCTGGAGAGCGAGAGGGGTCGGTGCGCACCGACCCCTTTCACTCTCCAGACTTCAGGGATAGCCGCCTGAAGCCTTTGGAGCGCAGCGGGACCTCGCGCTGCGCTCCAAAGGCTTCGGGTTCCTTTTGCTGAAGCCAGGAGAGTCTTACAGGCCTGACGGAAGAAGGTTAAATCCTTAAGAGCCCTAGTCTCATGGGACAGAGCATTCCACCAGGTCAGAGCCATCACTGAAAAGGCCCTTGCCCTGGTGGAGGATAGTCTGACTTCCTTAGGGCCCGGGACCTCTAAACTATGGTTATTCATGGACCTTCAGGTCCTCTGTGGGGCATACCAGGAGAGGCAGTCCCGTAAATACGAGGGCCCTAGGCCACTGAGCTATGGCTCTTCACCTTCAGGCACACACAACACACAAAAGTATTTCAAGTCAAAGAGTCCATCTGCAAGGACAAGCGGAGCATTTTTTGCTAGGCCACCTACAAAGAGGCAGGAGACCCTTATGAGGAAGGTGTCATGCAAGCTGGACAGAATGTTACCATTTCAACGAGGCTGAAATCCTAGACACGCTTCCCTGGGAGTAAGTCCTAGTGAACTCAGTAGGTCTTTACTCCTGAGTAGGGATGGAGCAGAAATTCAATTCAGTCCACATTTCAAGGCCGACCTACTCAATCTGCACTTCCCAAAACAATATGCAATCTGGAACATCGATATCTTTAGGAATTTGCACACCTCCAAATTTCACAGTGCAGTTTTTGCGACCAAGGAATGCTCACAGCCCTAATACAAACACAAATATAAGGAGAAATTTGCACTACAATGCTGATGAATTTTTGTAAGGGGTTGTTGTTGTTGTTGTTATCACTGGAAAAATAAGAAACTGAGAGACTCAACAAGCCGCATATTCTACTGTCCCTTCTCCTGAGTAGATTTATAGGATTGCAGTTACGATTTCTGTTGTTGTTTCCCTAGACATGTCTCAGAGGTTTCACTTGAGCCAAAGCATTTACATTTGTCTTCTGTTTTCACTGATATGCTTTCCCCCGCTTTTGCTTTTTATTTTTTATAAAATCTACTTAAGTTTAATTATGTTTTGTACCCCTTTTGGTTTTATTTGAGATCAGCTTGGGAGGAAAAACCCCATGTGTTTTCCAAGCATTTTCTCCCGGCTATTCATGCTGGCTCATCTGCCTTGATGGTGCCATCGTAACGCCACCCCCAACCCCCGGGATCTAGACATGGCAGTCAGCCTCTTGGAAATTCACTGCCCACCTCCCAAACACGTATACCTGGAATGGAGACGAATATTATTGACTCTCCTTCCCTGGAGGCTTTTAAGCAGAGGTTGGGTGGCCATCTGTCATGGGTGCTTTAGCTGAGATTCCTGCATTGCAGAGGGTTAGACTAGATGACCCCTGGGGTCCTTTCCAAGACTACAGTTCTATGATTCTGTTAGTCCCCCCTTCTGGTCCCCCTTTCTCAAAGTGGCTTACACAGATTAAAACAACACGGATGAAATACAGAAGGCTAAAATCACATAACAGATAATAGTTAAAAAGGAATTGAGCTACAACAGATTTAAAACAATATAAAAACAGATCTGTTAAAATGCAATAAAAGCAGCACAGCATTATTTAAAGGCGCTTTCCTTAAAGGAAACCAACAAACATGGAACAGCCAGTCCCCAAAAGTTTGTCCTTCATCTGCTGTCAGAAGGACAACAAGGAGGGAGCCAGTCTAGCTTCTCAAGGATAATTATTATTATTGTGTCACTTGGAAAAAAGAGAGAGGGAGAGAGATTAAACTCAAGGAATGAGCGTTAGAAACAAGGACAAAGCAACCTATACACACACACACACACACACACACACACACACACACACCAGCATAAAATCAAGATCCAAAGGCCTGGGTGAGTAGGAATGCCTAGCGCCTAAAAACAGATAGTGTTTGCAGATAGATTTGCTGCCACTTGTGACGCACATGAACAAACAACATATGAAGCCACTTATTCCAGTGAAGTTATGAATTTATTTGGCAATACATATGACATAAGACTTTGTTTGACTGATTGGTCTGAGTCATGCCCCCCCCCCATTTACAACCCCACCCCATCCCTGCTCAACAAGAGGATGTTTCCCCTTTTCATTTATTGCCTTATGCTTTCCACTCTGCTTTGTGCTTACCTTGGCTGTCCATAAAGCCATTCTGAAGGCCATTTTTTTCTTAGTATGTTTAGCACATTGTTGCATTTTCATTTCCTAGTGTTTTTGTCATATATATATATATCTCCTGTAATGGGTTTAATTTTTTACTCTGCTAACGATACAATGGAATCAACATCTCCAGGTGGTGATGGGAATGTCCCTTGTTTGAAACCATGGAGAATTGTGAGGACAATACTAAATGGCGAATGGTCTGACTCAGGATAGAGGATCTGCCTATGTTCCCCTATGTTCCTTTTACATTCTGAGGAAGGGAAGATTTTTGGAAGAAATACTTCTTGAGCCACAGTGCGGCCAAGTATTACAAGCCAAACAAACTCACCTTCTGACCCAGATAGTTAAGAACTTGGCGACGCAACCCGTTGAAAATGGTGCAGTACATCTCACAAAAGTCTAACAAGATCTACCATGGCGTTTCTACTAGGTCCTGTTTATGCTGTTAGTTAGCTGGTAAACAACAACAACAACCCAACCACCATGGAATTGTGAGACTTTGAAACAAATGCTCACTCCTGCTTTAACCATCAATTTGTGTGGGCCAGCCTGCTTACTGCAAATGTATATGGGCATGCAATTTTCCCTGGAACAGAGTCATTCTGTCTACTTTTCTTTCTTTCTTTTTTTGGATGCTAAATTATCAGAAGTCAGGAAACCTGCAGGGTTGAAACTGTGGTTCCATTGCAATCAGTGGGTGTTTTGCCATAGGTGCCGATGGAGCCAAGACACTCTCCCTGCAGTCTAATCCTATGTCTGACACTCCTTTCTGTGTCCAAGAGCAAGTTGCTCAGATTATGCACCTTGGTAACCACAGTTCATAAACGAGGCCTAATAACCCCCTCGAAGGAACCCCAGGACTCTGCATTCAGCTGCACAGCTCTTTGAAGAGCGCTCCGTGCCTTCATTCGGCTGGAATAATTTTCCAGCATCTTTTGATTTCTCACCGTCATTAATTTTATCTTCCCTCCACTCGGCGGAGGTGAATTCGCTTGGGAGCCAACCCAGTAAACTTGGGAGCTATGTTCCTGCCCCTCTCCAGTTTTTGGAGCAGTTCCCAATCTGCTCTGACTCACCCAAGCAAGACCTATTTCTTCACAAGCATTTTTTTTTTAAAAAAATTATTACGCAGAGCTGTCTTTGGTAATTGACCATGGCTGGAAAATGCCCACCAAAGTCTCCTGTCCCGAGTTGGATGCGGAATGATTCAGGCTTCTGTGTCTCTAGGAAAACCACAGACAGCTGCACCTGTCCCTTTGTTCAACAGTAGCCTTTAGCAGAAAGCGCAGTGGTAGAGGCATAGCACAACCACAGCGCCTGCCTAACGCCCTTCCCTGCAATATATATACAGTGGTACCTCGGGTCACATATGCTTCAGGTTACAGATGATTCAGGTTACAGACTCCGCTAACCCAGAAATAGTACCTCAGGTTAAGAACTTTGCTTCAGGATGAGAACAGAAATCATGCTCCGGCAGCGTGGCGGCAGTGGGAGGCCCCATTAGCTAAAGTTGTGCTTCAGGTTAAGAACAGTTTCAGGTTAAGAACAGGCCTCCAGAATGAATTAAGTATGTAACCTGAGGTACCACTGTATATATATTGCAGGGAAGGGAGTTAGACAGGCGCCCATATATATATGCATGCTTTAGGCAGGTCTGGACTCTCCATATACAGAGGTGGTTTCAGGGTAGCACAACTGATGCAGCTGCACTGGGCGCTTTGCTGCAGTGGGCACTAAAACAATGCTGTAGCATGGAGTGCAGCAGGCGAAGGGTGCCAAACTATAGCATTGCATTGCATAGGGCACCACTGAAATTTGAAAGCCAAAGTCGGCCACTGCCATAGATCTCCCTAAGGTCGGTGTGAACTGCTTAAATCCAGGTGTGTGTGTGTGCTTTAAAAAACCCACTATGGAAACTTTCTTAATATAAATACATTCATAATCTCCCATGACTTAATAAGTGTAGTAAGAGAAACACAATTTATGCACTGGTAATAAGCAATGATTATTGGAAAGGCCAAGAACAAATTTCAGAACATCCTCAGGGCATGTGAATCCAAAGGACTCCAGTGTTGTGCAGTATTATAGGAATGTGGGAGGTTGCCGATCTAGCTCAGTATATCTGCAATATATCAGTATATCTCAGTGTTATCTGCAATGATTGGCAGTGGCTCTCCAGGGCTTCCTGCAGTGATGGTTTCCCAGCCTTACCTGGAAATGCAGGGAAATGAACTTTGGATCTTCTGCATGCCTAGCAGCGGCTCGAACACTGAGCTATGGCTCTTCCCCTACAGCAAATTAATGGAACCACTTGTGGTTCAGTCGGCGCTTTATCCAGCATGCCCAGGTGCTCTTCAGATCAGAAGGCTACAATTTTACAATGATTGTGCAAACACAGCCTTTAAAAATGTCACATCACTGGAATAGGAACTGGGCGGCAGGGGGAGCTGTTTCAAAACTGGCAACCTGAGCTCCAGGTGGCTTTCCAGACAAGCCCCCAAGACAGCTCTTGCATTCTCTTTCAGCCTGCCTAGTTGACCCCACCCATAACTCTTCAAATTGTCATAAAATATCCAGGTCAGGACCAGGCCTTGGCCTGAGGGACCATTTAGCAGGCATGATGTCCAACCCAGTTTCTGGTCCATGCTCTCCTCTTGTCTCCCTCCAGTCTTGTGCTGGCTGGGCAGATTTCTAATCTGCCACTACTTTGATTCTCATCCACTTCCCCTGGCACTGGATGCTGTGGTCAGGTGGTTTCTGTGGCTCCTCCCCCCTCTGGGTCTTGCCTATGGATTCCCTTTGTGGGCTCTCCTTTCATATCTTATACTAGTGGGTGAACTTACTGAGTGGAAGAGAAATTTCATGTCCTGCTGTCTTTAAAGATAAAAAGTTGATTGACTAAAAATATTGGACATTTTATGTGCATGTTTACAGTATTAAACACAAATGTCTTAAAGCCTTGGGTTGCTTTTAATTAACCACAGCTGCTTTGGGATCTTTGCACAATTGCTTCTGGTAGTGGGACCATTTTTATTCACAGAAATCTCCTGCTGTGGGAAGATGTTTGCAGATGCTTTCACTCCAGTTGCAGCCTCTCACTCGCCGACACAAGGGTGGTTTCCACTAACACTTGTCTAAAAAGAATTACTCAAAAGGTTTCCTTCAGCTGCTCATAAACAGATGCTCCCTCAAGTGGGACATATACATCACTGCACTGGAATATCTGCATTGTGATCACTGGTTTGATAACCATATGTAAAGACGGCAAAACTCCCACAGTTTGCTGTGCCAAAAAAACTCCTGAATCCGATATGGGATGCTGTTTTCTTTGTGCAACCAAACAGATTATCTAGCTTGATGCAAACGTGGAACAAAAATTAAGGTGTCAAGTAAAAGTATACAATTAACAACTCATTTCAAATTAGCATCTACATGCACAATGGCAGGTGCTTCCACACAAACCTTTTTCAGTAGACTCACCATCCTTTGTTTACTCATCCAATAGTCCTGCTCCCCTGCTGCCATCCATTGTTTTCTGAGTAGCATTAGGGGTGTGCATTGAACCCCAAGCCAAAGCAAGCTGCCTTGGAGGGATTTGGGGCTTGTCTGAAGTGAAGTACAAAATCCTTGGGGTGGCACGAACTTGCACCTTGTACAGTGGATCAGTCCATCCAAACCACCTGGAATGGCCTGCTAGCAAAGGTGTTTTTTTATCCCCTTGGGCAAATGCAGACCTGCCCTCCCACAAATGCACACATGTATGCACACACAGAGACAGATGGACGGACACCTCTCTTCCATCTGCAAATCTCAGACCGATTGCCTGCAAAAGGCTCGGGGAGATGAAGTGGTTCCTTTGTTTATGCATGCCAAAACTCTGATGGCTGCCCTTGCAGGAAAACCACAGGGTTTCTTTCCCACAGTGGCCAACCAGATGCCTGGAAAAAGCCCACAGGCAGGACATGAAAGCAATAACCCTCTTCCACTGCTTTCCCTCCTTCTAGCTGCTATGCATTGGCCCACTGCCTTACACCCTGGATGTAAGCATCATAGCGAGAAGCCATTGACAGACCTGTGCTTCTCTAGGAATGTATCAAATCCCCCTTAATAGACATCTAACCTGGGCTGTAGCTCAAAGGTAAAGCACCTGCCTTGCATACAGAAGACGCCAGGTTCAATCCCCAGCTTCTCCAAGTAGGGCTGGGACTATTCATGCATTGCTGGGGTCTGGACTACATAACCCTCAGGATCCCTTCCAACTCTGTAATTCTTTGATTCTAACATAGCACCATAACGACCTGTTGTGACTCCAACTGATGAATTCTATGTTGTGTAAAGTAATTACTTAATTTTGCTTCTATTGAAAATACTGCCAATCAACTTCACTGGGTAACTCCCAAGTTCCACGCCAGGAATGGGGGACCTTTGGCCCTCCAGAGGCTGCCGAACTACAACTCCCATCAGCTCTGGCCATTGGCTCTGCTTGCTGGGGCTGATGGGAACTGCAGTTCACCAGCATCTGGAGGGCCAAGGGTCTCCCACACCTGTTCTAGACGGGGCTGGTCTCAAGGGTTGGCATGGTTGGGCTCTCGCCAAGGACCCGCCTCCCAGAAGAGGGCCCAATGATGAGACTCCCCTACCTGTTCCTCCTCTTCGCCATTGCCATTGGCTTGCTGACCTGCCTTTTGCTCCAGCCCAGAAGGGATGAGCAAGGAAACAAGGGTGGTGAGAAGGCAAAAAGAGAGTTTGGAGAGAGTTTTGGATTTGGTATCCCACTTTATCACTACCCTAAGGAGTCTCAAAGCAGCTAACATTCTCCTTTCCCTTCCTCCCCCACAACAAACACTCTCTGAGGTGAGTGGGGCTGTGAGACTTCAGAGAAGTGTGACTGGCCCAAGGTCACCCAGCAGCTGCATGTGGAGGAGCGGGGAATCGAACCCAGTTCACCAGATTACGAGTCTATCGCTCTTAACCACTACACCACACTGGCTCTCTAAGGAGGAGGAGCTCTCCTTGATGGCTTTCTCACTGGATAGCAAGCAGATGGTCATGATAATGAAGCAGAGGAGCAGAAGCAGCTTCCCACAATGGCAGTGAAGAGGTAGGCTCACGGAGGGCATCTTACCCAAAGGCTCCCCAAATTCTGGAGCCCGCAGTGCCCGGGGGAACTCAGAGTTGATTACAAGGTGGCCTGTCTGCTAAGTCACTGAAATAGCTCCGAATGAATGAGTGGGTGAATGAACTGCACTGCACAACAGTTGTAATTGAATTTAACTACTGTTCGACATAATGG
Organism: Podarcis muralis; assembly: GCF_964188315.1. NCBI lineage: Eukaryota > Metazoa > Chordata > Lepidosauria > Squamata > Lacertidae > Podarcis > Podarcis muralis. The sequence goes on along the minus strand of NC_135666.1, from coordinate 20,842,449 downwards.
AAAAGCAATGCATCCACCCAGTAATTAGACTTGTCATGTACAAGTTTTATTCAAAGCTCGAATTAGAGTCGTGCTCAAACTTGTTGATTTGCCTCCAAGCTCACAGAGGTGAATACGGAAGGCAGAATATTGTGGGAATGTGGGGTTTGCATATTGTAGTGTGTGGTGATGGTGGAGAAAGAAAGCCTTTGTGCTTCATCTTTCTTGTTCTCACATTATGAACTGCTCAGCAGAAGAACGATGATACAGAGACCATCAGAATATGCATAGCTATGTAAAATGTGCCCCCCCTGTCTCCTACAGACTGCAGGTTCATTTCAAGATCAGAATAGGAGCTTATTCCTTACAAGGCTCTCCCTCTGCCTGATCAGGAACCATGAAAAAACAGGATTCTTGGTCAGGTAAAGGAACAAGCGTATGTGTGAAGGCATTATTCACCCCCATCGTTCTGCCCAGACGCTGAGGTCCAGCGCCGAGGGCCTTCTGGAGGTTCCCTCATTGCGAGAAGTAAAGCTACAGGGAACCAGGCAGAGGGCCTTCTCGGTAGTGGCACCCGCCCTGTGGAACGCCCTCCCATCAGATGTCAAAGAGATAAACAACTACCTGACATTCAGAATACATCTTAAGGGAAGTTTTTAATGCATGACATCTTGGTGTATTTATGGTCTTTGTGGAAGCCGCCCAGAGTGGCTGGGGAAACCCAGCCAGATGGGCAGGGTACAAATAATAAATTGTTGTTGTTGTTGTTGTTGTTGTTGTTGTTGTTGTTGTTCCAACTGAAGTCAGACCACATTTCTCCACCACTGTTTCTGCAGGGTCATTCTTCTCAGTGGAAGCCAGAGGAATGGTCAGTGACTTGCAGGCAGAGGGGACATACCAGATATTTTGGAGGCAGTGGTCTTACATTTAGTCAACCACAGTTGATGGTGAAACTGAGGGCCCATGAAGGCAACTGAAAACAGGACCATGCAAATCAACAGGTGAAACACTGTTGCAAGGAATGGCCCCCAAAATCAATGGTGGGGAAGAAGGAAACATTTTCCAGCACTTCTGAAAATGTTCACCAAAAATTGTGCCTACTTTCTCTTCAGCCCTAATTACACATGATCAAATAGGTCTGTGGGGTTAGCTATGAATGCCAAAAGTGTTGATAGCATCACCTTAGTTATTGTGAAATAAAATAATTACACTAAATGCTCCTCAGAAGCACTATTTGTTTTTGTTTTTTGCCATTTAAACTTGAATGTTTCAAAGAGCAAGCCTCTGGAAACGAGTCTGAAATCTGCCTTTTTTATGAAGGAGAGAAGAAGCTAATTGCTGTCACCACCTAGAGATGCAGGTCTCAAAATAATAATGTTGGAGATGTTGCTATCTGATTAACCTCATGGTGATCATCAAAACATTTTAACAAGGAAGATCATTAGTTGGCTTTTGTTTGGGACACATTTGTCTACTGTAAACGCATCACCTGGCTCCGGAAGTGAAATCCTTTCAGCCCAATATGCTAGGCTGATGCCCATCTTCTGCTGAGAGTTTTGAGCCTAACCCCCAAAATTCTGTTTCATTGTCTTGGAATTATTATTTCACTTACTGGAAATGAGTTTAACAGCCCAGACATGACTGCCTGTTAGCATGGGCCATGGAATGGTTCAGAATGGTTCAAGAGAGAGAGTCCAAGGTGTGTTTTTGAATGAATGAAAGCATTTGACAAAGATTGATTTAATTTTATTGTGGGAAACTTTCATCTGGCGTGCAGGAAAAGGGGTTAGGAAGGGTGTGTCTTCTGATCTTTAGGGGCCTTCTTGAGGGGAATAAATTTCCTACTATTGCTAGAACAAAGTTTTACAGACTAGTATTAGTGTGTGGTTTCCTTAAAGGGAAAAAAAAGGTCTCAGTAATTACTTCAGTAACCTCTATACAAAGTTCCAGATCTTCTCCTTTCCAGTTACTGTGAGCGTAACAGTTCCACAGCTCCCCCTGTAAGAAGGTGAGAACTTTATGAGGAGCAGCAAAGGCCTCTCCTTGGCTCCTGACTGGCCAAACCTCAGAATGCCAGGAAAGAAAAGTGAAACCAGGCAATTGCAAACTCCTTCCTCCCCAAGGGACTGCCTCAGAATTCATAAACAACTTCATAACTTCATCACTAAATCTCTGATTGCCTACAATTCATACTCCCTGCAGTTTTTTTAATGAGAAGAATGAGCAGAAATTTAAGGCTAGAGATGGATTCCTCCCATTACTTTTCTGTGCATGGATGTTTAAAACTGAACTTAACGAAACAACACACAAACTGAAATATGCCAATTCTTTAAAATTCACACTCCGCCAGCCCATTATTGCGTACAAAATGCACTTTCTATGGTGTGCATACAAATGCATATAATGGTGGTAAAAATATATATTATATTAGGGGAAATTGCATTCTTTTTAAAAATGTGTGTATTAGGAAAATTTGCTGAAATGTTGATGGATTTTCATGAGAACATTTCAAGAAAAATAATGCAAACTGATGTGGAAATGTGGACAAAGGAATTTAGAACTGGAAGAACGATAAACAGAGAACTTGAAGCTGACATATTCACCCATTCCGATTTTCTTTAATTTCCTTTATTATAATTGGATGTTTGACAGTAACTTTCTACTATTAAGGATGGGGGAGGAATTTGCTGAACTTGGATTCCAAAGTGGACTCGCCTGAGTCAATCTGGGTGGACCAGGACTCACACTGGACCGTGGGTTTGCTTCAGAATCCACAACCTTGTAGTTCCCTTTACAAGGCAGTCCGAGACCTGCATGCTGAATCCATGGGGGAACATACAAGTTTGGTTTCCTACAGAATGGTTCAGGAGCCAAATTAGAGCTCAAAGCTAAAATGCACAGATATAGAAACAAGGCGAATCACAGGACCCATGCACATCCGCCTCTCCTGGTATGCCCCGCGAAGGACCTTAAGGTCCACAAATAACAACACTTTGGAGGTCCCGAGCCTCAAGGAGGTTAGATTGGTTTCCACTAGGGCCAGGGCCTTCTCAGCACTGGCCCCAACGTGGTGGAATGCTCTGTCACAAGAGACTAGGGCCCTGCAGGACTTGACATTTTTCCGCAGGGCCTGCCCTGCAAGACAGAGCTCTTCCGCCTGGCCTTTGGTTTGGACTCGGTCTGACCCTTATGTTTCCCTCCTCTTAAAGTATCAGCTACTTTAAAATGAGGCTGCATTTTAAATTGCATTTTAACCTGTATTTTAAATTGTTTTTTGTTTTGTTTTGTTTTTCTCCCCTCTCTTTTCCCCCTATTATGTTTTTACTGTGATTTTATTGGTGTTAGCTGCCCTGAGCCTGGCTCTGGCCAGGGAGGGCGGGGTATAAATAAAATTTATTATTATTATTATTATTATTATTATTATTATTATTATTATTATTATTCCTACGGCGAGCTGGTGTATTCATAGTATCTCAACATTTTAAATATTGTTATACCATCATAAGAACGTAAGAAGAGCCTGTTGATTCAGACCAATGGCCTATCTAGTCCAGCATCCTGCCTGTTCTCACAGTGGCCAACCAGATGCCTGTGGGACACCTACAAGCAGGACCCTCTCCTGTCCTGGGTTTCCAGCAACTGGCAACTGGTGCCATTGCTGCCTCCAGTTGTGGAGGTAGAGCTCAGCCACCCTTCAGCAGATTTAGTTCCAGGGCTCTTTACCTAATTGCGATAGTATGACAAGGACATCAACTCACTGCAAACATCATGAAACCGCTCTCTCAAAATGGTTGTGCGCGAGCAAGCCCTTCCCTATAGGCCCTTATTCAGAAGGCACCCTGAAGGATAAATATAATAATAATAATAATAATAATAATAATAATAATAATAATAATAATAAAGTTTTATTTATACCCCACCCTTCCCGGTTCAGAAAACCGGGCTCAGGGAGGCTAACAACAAATTTAAAATACTTAATTGATGCAACAAAAAAACAGCATAAAATACAGTATAAAACGTGAATAACAATAAATTCAGAATTCAAAAATCAATTTAGGGGGGAAATCCATCCAATAAACATTAGGTGATCACCAGGGCTAGCTGGCTAAATTAGTCCTATTTGGGCCAGCAAGGAGACCAGGGGAGAATTAGCTGTGGGATCCCAGAGCGGGTAATCTTCATAAAAAGGGGAGGGGGAGGGAAGGAAGGAAGGAAGGGGAATAAAAGAATGAGGGGAACCAGAGAGAGAAGAAGCTATATGGAAATGAGAAAGGTTTCGGGGAACCCAGGCTCCTCCATCCCTCCCAGATAGGACATTGCTCTGCTGCTGGCATTTGTTGATGTGTGTTCCTCTCTGCACGTCTTCAGTTCAGCTAATGAAAAGGCTTTTCACAAAGGAACAGTGTGGGTTGATTTGCGGAAAGGAAGGCTTCCCACACAGCTAATTATGTGTAATCTCAGGGGCACAACCGACTGTTTCTGATGCGCTCACTGCTCCAGCCCACTCAGAGATGTTTTCAGGCCCAGTTCTTGAGCTGCTGAGTCTAAGCTGGAGGCTGCCTTCCTGGCTTCTCTCTGGTTTGAAGAACTTGTTCAACTCCTATTTGGCCTCCCTTATATTTAGCTCCTTCTCTCTGTGGTGGCAAAAACATTCCACTTTTCTCCAGCACAGTGTTTATCTCTGTTTTGGATGCCTGCTTAGCTCAGCCACAAGCCAAACAAAGCATTTAGCCACAGCCTACCAACGTTCTCAAGATAGAATTTAAGTATGGAATATTCTTGCATATCACTTATCTCCTACATAAAACAAAGATACCCTTGAGAGAGATGGGACTTCACATCTCTCTTCCAGAGCTTGCTCTCACATGTGCTGGGAATTTTTTCGAGATATGTGCAGTCATTGTGCAACTAAGAATTCATTTATTCGTGTGTCTGCAACAAGGCGGTTCTGGTGGTTTTTGTTTTGCTAAATTTCACCGTGAGATTCAATACCACCTATGTTCCTCTGAGTACATCTTCCAAGGGTAGATGATATTGGGGTAGGTAAAGGGTGGTTCCTGAACTTACGGTACACTGCACTTCAGAGCTCCCCTGTTATTCTTCAGAGGAAGAGTGAGGACCTTTGTGGGCAACTTTCCATGGATATGACTTTTACCTTTGGATAGTAGGCTACGTTCCAGGCAGGCAAAAGGACACTCTAGCCATCCTCCCCACCTCGGCAACAAAGAGGCATCGCCACCATTCAAGGACATATTCCAGCTAGGGGAAAGTCAGAAGCTTGAAGAGCTACATTTGGCTAGGGAAATCCATACCTCTACCTCAAAGGCTGCATCATAGCTGCTGCCCATAGATTTAGGTGAACACCTGGAACAGAGGAGGTGGAGTCGTCGGGTGCTATATTGCTCTCTGCATGATGAATACTTGAAATGGCTGCAGAATATATTGTGCACCCCATTTCAGAACCAGGAGCCACAAGTCTATGTCATTCAAAGTTGAAACCCTAAACCTGGTCTTTGCCTCTGCCCACTGGCACCAAATGAAGAAGGGACTCTGAAATATACTCAGAGTCAAGTGTGAATTTCATGCTCTTTATTCAGCTCATAGTAGCAATGAATGAAGCTTTTCCCCAAAACGTCTAGCTATATATACACATTATTTACACAATAGGCCCGCATGATTGGCTAATTCCGGGCTGCTCCTGTAGGCCAATCAGGTTGCGGATTCACTTCATCCAGGAGCCTGATTGGCTGCTCCTGCAGGCCAATCAGGTCTCTGATTCACTTCCACCTGGAGCTGGATTGGGTGGCTCCTGCGGACCAATCAGATTGCTGCATTCTGGATCCTATTGTTCTAGGATTTAGTTCAGTACATAACAGACCCCGCTGTCCTTTGCCTGACACTCTTGCCTTCTAATAGTTTCCTTGAATCACAAGGAATCACAAGTAAGGGAACAAAGACATCACAAGTCTTTGTTTCCTTACTAATGGTCCATCCGGTTAGCTCTGCCGAGCTGGCTTGGCTCATTAGCATAACTAAATCAAGGGGCTTTCCGTGTTTGTTCAAGTTTAATGAAACCTTGATCGATTCTAACTTTTTGTAAATTATAACACATTTAGGGAAGTCTAGCCCCCCCACCCCACCCACCAAATTCATAACCAAAGAAATGGCTTTCAGTTAGTGCCTCACAACTGCCTCGTGGGAGACAGGAAGACAGTGTCTCAGCTGTCTGCATGTTTACAAGCAGAAAAGGGTGGGTTTGAGACTCCAAAATAGCACTGGAAAGTTTGAGTCTAACCCACACCTTAAAACAGCCCTCACCAACCTGATGCCCTCCAGATGTTTTGGACAACAGCTAAGTTCTAAAATCCACAGGGAGCCTCTCCAAGTACAGGACACTCCCGACCTCAGAAGATCACCCTCAGTCTTGTGGAGCATGAGCAGAACATTGATGGAAGGATGCAGGGAGGAGATCATCTCCACAGGCTCCCTGTCATATGTTAACCCTAATGCAGAAAGCCTGAAGAGGGCTATAGTGTCTCCCCTCTCTCAGCGGGCAGCAAAGTCCTGCCAACATGTAGATACCCCAAACAGTTTGGCAGAATATTTTGAACAAGGACTTGGTGCCCTAGGCCCGTCTTTTGAAGAAGAAGAGTTAATACAGAGAAACCAAAGGCATGCAGTTTGAGAGACAGCATGTTACATAGATGCCAACTCCCGGGTGCCCAAGCACCCACCAAATTCCCCATGAGGGAGCCATGCACCCACAAATTTCAGTGCCAGGGCCATGCACAGTGCATGGCACCCACAGCCCCAGGGACCCACTGTTGCAGGGACAAGCTGGCACTCCTGGCATGATATGTGCCTTCTGGGTATCCGTGAGACATGCTTGCCCAAGAATGATGATTCCCAGAGTTCTTTAGGGTTTTTGAGGGGTGTGTGTGACCAAAAGAGTCAGCTGGGTGTGGCAGCTGGATGAAGATGTGAGTGAAAGATCAAAACAGGACATGACAATAAATGCATCTTAATTTGGAAATAGCATCAGCTGGGAGGCAGGGGTTGTTGCTATTGTCATTTTTTTAAAAAATACTGCATGCTAAATGTAACTAAAAACGCTTAACAACTTTGGGCAAAGCTAAAAAAAAAATCAACAACTTTTCTGTTCAGATTTTGACAACCCTACACTTGAGCATAATGAATATTCAGATCGCCACAGATATAAGGAGCTGAAACAAAGGGAAATAGAGGTGCTTATGGCCACTGGACAACCATCCAACTTTTCAGTACAGATATGACCTTTGCTGTCACTTTTTCAAAACAGACATGAGATTGTGGAGGCTCCAGGTTTGTTTGAGGCCCAGATAAATGATGTCTGGGCACTCTCCTTAAGACAAGTCTCTTCTCTTTCTGCAGTAGCTAAGCCATCCTTTAATTGTATAGAGCAGAGGTGAGGAACCTGTGCCCTCCCCTGCTGCCATCATCCCTGACCACTGGCCACCCAGACTGGATGGGAGCCAGATTCCAACAACACTCGGAGAGCCACAGATTCAACATCCCTGGGGCAAATGGACCTTTAATGTACAGTCGAACCTCTACTTACCACTGCCACTTCTTACAGTTGTTCCAAGTTGCGACCACAGCAAACCTGGAAGTACCAGGCGGGTTTGCCACTGTTCGCGCATGCGCAGAAGGGGCAATCGCCTCCCACGCCTGCACACAACGGTGCCTCTCCCAGCAACCCGTTTCGACCTCTGGACGGACCTCCAGAACGGATTATGGCCGCAAATAGAGGTTCCACTGTACTGCTTTGCTGCAAGTGGTTAAATATTATTTTTAAATGGGGGGGGGGGAATTGTACCCATGCAAGTTTTCAGGCTTTTGGGCTGATCTTGAGCAAATTCCTAGTCTCAGATTCTGCTAAGTGAGTAAGCAGAGAAGATGGAGCCGGAGAAATGATTCACCATGCCATAAAACTGCCCTTTCCCCCAAGTATTTAATGTGAGCATGTCAGTGCTTTGTTTTGGAGCACCCATTAACCAGACATTATTCTTAAGTAATGATTTCTCACTGTGACTCAAGTCTGTCAGACATAATTTTATACATCAGTTCCTGAGGATCATGTTGCTAACAATGCAATTAACTTTACACACACACACACACACACACACACACACACACACACACAATAATGGGGAAATATTTAAATTAATAACTGAGGGGGATGACATTCAGAAACACAATTGATCGAGACGCCGGCATTGTACAGTGTGTGAGAACAGAGAGTTGTTATGGCTGTAATTGAAAATAACAAACTCTGAAAGGGTGTTGGCCCTGGAAGAAACAGGACTAGCTATAGCAATAATAGTCCAAGCTAATACTTGTGCCCCTCAGCGCAAGTAATCCTGGGACGTACTTCTCAGACCAGCTAGTGTCAGTTGCTTCAACACTGGAAACCGCAATGAATTAATTGCTAGATTAATCAACAGAACTTTAGTTGATTGATCTACCAGGGACAGGAGAGAGAATCAATTTTAACCAGAGAGAGATTTGTAAAACAGGTGGGGTGAAAGTGGTTCCGGTTGTCTGGAGACAATGGCAAGCACGGAGATGGGTGGATAATCTGAGACAATAGTTTGATTGACAAATTGCTCAGGCAGAACAGCCTGGGTCAAGCCTGAGGCATCACAAAGACAGATGGAACCCTATAGGCTCCTTCTATCACCTGACAGTTGCTGAGCAAGTAGATGCAGTGCCGCCTTCAGGCCTTCACAGAAGAAGCCAGGCTCTCCCTCTTCTGGCGAGCTGACATAGCACACCTCTTCCAAACACCTTTTCCTGTATTTCTGGTTTGATAATGTAGTCTAAACTCCAATTATCCCCATTTAATAGGGGCACTCCCTATTTCCTGGTAAACTGTTGTCCCTACTTTGGAAAGATTTGAGAGATCTTGCCATTTAGTTCACTTTCCCAACTCTGGAAGTGGAGGTTCGATGCTACTGGGCTCTAGGGCATTAACCATGTAAACTCCAGCTGCAGCGTGTAGTCAATCAGTTTATTGATTAAAAGAACTAAAAAGGTGCCCTGGTGAATTAGGCAGAATCCCCCATAAGTATTATTCTTAAGTTCTCCCTGCCCCTTGAAGTGCTGATAATATTTGAATAATATTGACACATGTTCAGGCTGAACTACACCTGCAGCCAAACTGGTGCCAAATGTATTGCTTTGGACCACATCAGCGGGGCTGAGAGTAGGGTCTTGGGCAGCCCAGGACCTCCATACACATACTTAATGAATTCAGGCAGTCAGCCATTTTACTTTTGCCGTTTCCCACACTCATGGGTCTTCAGAATTAACCGGTATTCCCCAGTTATTTGCCAACAGACACTACCAGCGTCTGCCTTCTGTAATATCATCAGGGGCTGCTCCTAGGTCTCAGGTATGGACCCTGAAATCTCAGCATCTGAGATGCTCCTGACCTAGCAGCCCTGTCCTTACCCTTGGTCTGAGGAAAGGAGTGTTATTAAGACAAAAGAATTTCCCTATCTTCATCGCAAGATGAGACATCCCAGGATATGCTGTAGGTAGCACCAGACAGGGAGTTGGCTAAGTTCCTAGTAGATGCACCTAAATCCAGGTTTTTGGAACCTTCCAGCATTGGCAGACAAGCTCTGCAAAGTAGCAGCATGAAAACAAATTAATGCAATCATTCTTAACTTTGCATCAGCTTTTTCTTCTTCTTCATTAAATAAAGCCACAAAAACCAATAATATAACTAGTGGGGGGGGGGGACCCATTCCCCCTTCTCTCCAGTAATTGGGCTAAAAGCAAGAGATTTGCAGATCAGTATCACACATAATGGCACAGTAGCTGATAAAATATTCTTTCTTTAAAAATAATAATCACTTCACTTATAAGAGCTCCTATAGCCTTGGGATAGTACTAAGAAAGAAGTGTGTGTGTGTGGGGGGGAGAGAATCACATAATAACGGGCTATTGTGTAACGATGTACTGTAAAGCCATCAGACAAGGGTGTACCCCTCCTTCTCAGCACAATCCAGCTCAATAATGAGCCCAAGGTCAAAAATGTATTATAGCTGGAGTAGACTGTTCGCAGCAAGAAAATGAAATGCTACATACATTTGCTGGAATGTATGGGGAGAGCTACCATTATCACTCAGCAGGTTCACATTGAGATGGTCTTCTGATGGGTGTCGGAGCAATGCTAGCGTGTTGTTCGTATACGACACATTGAGATAAACCAGTTCCAGCATACTCTTCAAATGATCTCTGGACACCTCAGCCTTCTGATTTTTAAGAACATCTATTTCCGGTCAAAGGCCTACCTAGTGCAGCATTCTGTGGCTGAGCACATCACAAGGCATGAGCACAAAAGCTCTCTGCTGGATTCCACTGATGCACATGTATCACCTAGAACCCATGCATCACCTAGAACCCATGGCTTCCAGGTGATAGGAGTGAACATTGGTAGCAGAGCAGGCCCCAAGATGTCCTGAGATGTACGCTCCGAGGAAGGAAGGGAGTTACTACAGCATAGAGCAATCCAGCTGTATGCTGAATAGGTATGCAAAGGGGTACCAACTTGAATAAAATATGGGGAGCAGGTAAGCCCTGCCCTGCATAATTGACCCCATAGCGCAGCAATGGCTATCAATATTTTATTGGGGAGGGCAAAGCCCCCTCAACCCCTAGGAGTTACGTAGCTCCTATGTGTATGATATGCCTGGTGGTCAATCAAAACATTGTTCCGTCTAGCTTACTCTGCTAAGCTCTCGCAGGTGACAATAGCGCTTCTGAAACTTTCCACCCCTTACAATGACAGATCTTTTTAACTCAAGGAAGGAGAACCTGCAGGCTATTGGTGGCTACTAACCACAAGGGCTACACTCTGGCTCCACAGGTGGGAGGGCTACACTCTGGAAGATCAGCTGCTGGAATCTACAGGAGGAGAGAGTGCTCTTGTGCCCCAGTCCTGTTTGCCGGTTTCCCACAGAATCTACTTGGGTCACTCTGAGAGCAGATGAGCCACTGGCCTGATCCAGCAGCCTCGGCTTATGCTCCTACATCCTTAACAACAACATCATGCTACCCCAGACACATGGGGGAGACACATGGAAAAACGGCTCTCCCTGCAGCTCAGCGGAATATAGTTTGAACGGGTTTGCCAAGCCAGGGGAAAGGGAGGGGTGCAGAACAGCAAAAGTGTGAGTCTTTCTTTTCCTTTCCCCGAATGCTAAATAAACAGGCTGCAAAATTAAAATCTCAGTCTGAAGCGTATTTTGGTACATGCAATTAAAACAAAGAAAGCAGGTACTTTTCTTCCTACAAGCCCGCACTGTTTAATGAACTCCTGTGCGTTATGGTAATTAGCACAAACAATTTAAAGTAGGATGATTGATTTGTCTTCAGATCAAAGGCATGCTGCTGGGTGGTTTAATGACTAGTTGCTAGGGGAGAGGGCATGGGCAACGCGTCAATCCAGGTTGTTGGAAGCGGATAGAAGAACTGAAGTGTGTCTTGTATCATGCACAGGTTAATAGAAAAAAGAAAAAAGGTACCTTGAGTTGCAGCCAACCACAAGCTAGAATCCAAGGAAGCAGATCATGTGCGTGTGTCTCTATATCACTGCCACTTGTGATGGGACCTTCCTCTCACAATTCCTACCTATAACCTGCCACATCTTTCTCTTTCCTTCTCTCACTACAAACCCCATTCAAACCCTCCTGTGAAGGCAACCCAAATGATCAAGGGGCATAGAGGGACTCCCCTGTTGCAGCAATTGGGACTTTTTAGTTTAGAGAAAAGGCAGGTGGGGCATTCGCACATTCTTTTAATCGTTTGGCTTTTGATTCCTCCACTGCAATTCTTGCTTTTCTTTCCCCTCTCTCACTGCTGAAATTTAGATTGTTAATTATTTTACTTTTATCCTACCTTTCTATTAAAAATAATAATCAAATTCTAGCAAATTCTGTGAAAGAACCATGTGCACTGATGATGCAGTAAGTAAAATTTAAGGGTAAACATCATTATGATAAAAGAATAATACAATAATTTTATTTTAAACAGTTTAGTCCACCTTTACTATGAAGCCTTGCAGGTAGCCTGCATAACTAGCATAAAACCAGTAACAATAAATTCCAAATAAAATAAGTGAAAAATCCAAATACAGCAGCAGCAATCATATCAGGTGATGGAGCATTTGCCTTCTGTAGTAGATTAAGCTTTTAGATGGTCCTTAAAATAACTTTAATTAAATAACCCTGGGTGACTTAACTTTTTCTGCCCCATGCAAGACCAGTCAAGAATTATGACACTTACCACTGCTACCCATACAACTCATGTCAACTTGGCCAAATTGCTTGTCTATTGAAAACCATTTAATAAGATAATGCTATGATGCTGTGGGATTCTTAGATCCATCAATACTGTTCATTTTGTGATGGAACCTCGGCAAATCGCACAAGTTAAAATTCAAACTTTTTAAAAAAGAATTTTAACTAAAGTTCAGTAGATAAATGAAAATAATTTCTGAACTGCTTTTGTTTGTAGACAGTTCCTTCAGAAATAGCTCTTTATCCACATAAGGAATGCATTTCCTGCTTTGACTTGCACTCCAAAAATATATAATTTTTAGATTACAGGTTTAGGCCAATGAACTATTTTGTCAAGCTGTGCTGTCTTCAAGAACCACATCCTCATTGGTGCACATAAATTATGGAATGCAGTCAGGTATGAAAAAATGTATCAAAGTTACCGCCCTAACTCCCTAAATTTACGACTTCTTCCAGTAGACAGTTTAGTATGTCTTGGAAGCTACATGGCAGAAGGTGCTGGGAAGGAAGGCGAGTGAGTTTGGCTGTTTTGTAGTAGGGAGATCCAGATGAGCTGTCAGGTTTGAAGAAAGGTGAACTCAGAGCAATCTCCACAGTTGGATGATTCTCCTTTTTCTACTGCAGGAACAGGAAAGCAATGGTTCTCCAGATGTTGTTGGACAACAACTCCCATCGTTCTTCGCCAATGGCCATGTTGGCTGCTGCAGATGGGCGCTGGAGTCTAACAATATCTGGAGGGTCATAGGGTCACCACCCCTGAATTACTGCAAGGTGGCTATCACATATTTTGCTGAGGCACACACACCACTGGATAGCGAAAGGCATAGCTCTCTCTACTTTCTGATAAAACAACATTTTCAGTGTACTTTATGCCACATCTCTGTATTCTTTTAAATCAATGGCTTTTCCTTTTACATTATCACTAACCTCAGCCACACTCACCTGCCTGGCTTCAGCCCAAGGAGTGGCCTCCTCCTTACTCTCAGTGTTGCCCTTGTAGGATGTAGCATGGAGGAGGATGGGGACAGAACGAAAATCTATTGGCTCTGCCTATCATTGCCTGTGGTCATGCCTGTCGTCGGCTTTGGCGCCACCTACTGTTGGCCTCCTGCCTTAAGCTAAGTAACAATCTCAAAAGTAGTCTGCTCTTTATTGTACGATTGGATTGAAGGGTGCAGGTCTGGTTTGATGGGTGGATGCTGGCCCTGCATATTTCTTTTCCCATCGAAACCTCATTGTTTCATTTGATAATCAACCTTACTCCAGTTTCATGTTTTGATTGGGGGTAGGGGAACACAGAGCAATCTGTGTGCCTGAGCCAGATCTGGCTCAAATATTATCTAGCTCCTGTCACAGACAGTCATAACATCTGCTCAAGACCGCAGTGGTAAGGAGGGATTGCCATAAGGCTCTGGCAGGAAGCTCTGGGGTTTCCTTGTGGTGCTGATTCAGCAAACTCAGTAAGAAAGAGTCTGTGGAGTATGCTGAAGGGAACCATTTGCTGTTCAGGAAGACCACATCTTGTCTTCTTGTTTGTTTATTTCCAATATCTCAAGCCCAGAACCAACTGTAAACAATAACTTGATAGTTCTCTTCAACCTAAGTTGCAATCACTGAGAATGCTGCATTTTGGCCACTGGACATAAGAAGAAGAAGAATTTGGATTTGATATCCCGCCTTTCACTCCCCTTCAGGAGTCTCAAAGCGGCTAACAATCTCCTTTCCCTTCCTCCCCCACAACAAACACTCTGTGAGGTGAGTGGGGCTGAGAGACTTCAGAGAAGTGTGACTGGCCCAAGGTCACCCAGCAGCTGCATGTGGAGGAGCGGAGACACGAACCCGGTTCCCCAGATTACGAGACTACCGCTCTTAACCACTACACCACACTGGCTCTACCAAAAGAAGTTCTAGTCGCATTGGAAAGCATATCTAATATCTCTCCGCATCATTTAATCTGTAAACGTGGGAGAGAAGATGAATGGTAGATCAAGTTTTCCTAATTTCACCTTCATTTCACCTGTTGAGTGAATGTGCCAAGGGGTAGTGGAATCACACCTGCTGGCTCCTCAACTCCATATGTTTAGCTGAGAACCAGCTCCATGCATGTATATTGCATGCATGCAGGGTCTGTGCATGCAATTGGAAGGCCTGGCTCAGTCAGGATTCGTGACGGCAGTTGTACCTCCATAAAGCCCAGTCTCATCTTTACCTGAATGGATGGAGGTCAGAGGTAGGGTCTGCCGGCATAATCCTGCTGCTCTTTTACAGTCAAACACCTGAAATTTTGAAGCTGAGCACAGAGCTATTGTGTAAAAATGCCCAAGTGAATGGAAAAAACTACTCCTACTGTCTTATGCCTTTAACATCACTTTAGGTGCCTTACGAGATCAGACCATCTGTTCGTCTAACCTGGAAGCAGTTATCCAGGGTGTCAGACACAGGTCTTTCCTATCATCTCCTTCTAGGGGTGCTGGACAATTCCAACAGAAATGGAAATAGGAGCAGAAATTGCCAATATTTACTTATTCATCCGATGAATATGATCAGTATTTTGCTGTTGCTGCTGCTTTCAGTTTGCAAACAATATGTAAATTTATTACAGCTCTCCCATTTGCATTGAATTTCTTTAGCACGGAAATGAATGTGATAGAATTTTACAATGTAATTTACATAATTACATAAATTGCCACAGCTGCCATAGTGGACAGCGAGATGAATAATGCAACGTTTGGTGGAAGATGAACTGCAACAGAATGAAAGCAGTGGTGCATGCAATGAATGCAGGGCAGAACAGAAAACGGTGCCTTCTTACATCGTGCTACCCAATTCTTCTAATTCACGGGTTATCAACCTGTGGCCCTTGGCCTAAGTTCAAGCAGGTGGCATGGAGGTGAATTGGGGCGGGGGAGCAGAATCGAGAGAGAAAGAGAAAAGAGGGTGACCCCCAACCAGCTTCTGAATTGATCCTACCCACTTTTGGGACCAACCTCATCCATACCTGCCCAACAGATTCCTGCTGAGGGAATGCAGCCTTCCCTCGACACAAAAAAAGGTTATCCTATCCCTGTTCTAATGGAAGATGCCAGAGATTGAACCACACAAAGCAGGTACTTGACTGCAGAGGTATAACTTGCAGAAATCAGTGAGGGGGGGAGTTTCCCCCAGGCGTGGGAACTCATTTCAACACCTGCAAATGTTTGCTGTCAAAGTTGTTTTTAAAAGGGCAGGAACAAGAGGCAGTAAAACAAATTGGTTATCCCATCATAATACACAACCAGTAAAACAAAAACAAAAAAATACCACTGCAACTCTCAGTATCATGTTCAACCTTATTGCGTCTACCCATTTTGCAGCAGAACAAATGGATGCAAAGTTCACTGTCAGAACTTATTTTATCATGGCATATAGCTATGGGCCCGAATTATGAACAAAGTGCCCCATCTTGCGTACCCCATGATGTGAATGAGCACACATTACACAGCTGTTAGGAGTTTTTGTCATTGGTAGAATTTGTAAAAACGTTCCCAGAAGAACAAGTAAGTGCTGTGAAAATCTTCTCCTGCTGATTTTTGCAGGTTATGCTGGCTAGGCCAGATTCCCTCCCCCTTCTCTCTGCAGAGCTTGCAGTCCTAGGTAAGAACATCCTTCCCCACTTACTGATTATACAAATTGTTAACTAGGATAATGCAGCAAGAGTATTTGCATCAGGCCTAGGATTATAGAGGGAATTGCCCTGGACTATTAGGAACAGCAAATATTTATTCAGGAAATGTTTGGATACCTTGTTATGTTTTGATATGAAGACATGAATGAATGCATTCTTGCTCTCCAACAGCCTCTTAAATGGGACTTCCATATATATTGTGCAGCTCCCATTGATTCCAGCCAAGTTTCACAGAAAAGGCACTTGACAGATTTTGTCCATAAAAGAGGACAGGGCTCCTGAACCTTTAATAAAAGGTTCAAGCTATACAATTCTGAACTTCCCCTCTTCTGCATAACTATTTAAAGGCACAAAGGCCCTATCCTCTTTTATATCTGAACACCCTGAATTCAGAATTAAAGAGGCTAAGTTTATAGACAAACAAACCCTAAAACAGTAGGTGCAATCCAAACCTGGCCAAAGTCAAATGCTTTTAAGCACCTTTGGTTCCAGTGAGAGTTAATGAATGGGAACGCCACAATTACAGTTGGTGAGACTGGAGCTTTTTCTGCTTTCATCCAGCGTTTCTCAGATGAAACTTATTTCTGTTTATTTTGGCAATGCTAAAGTTCTATATCTGCAGTATTGGATGCTTTTAAAGTGCAATTAGTGATAATTTCAACAAAGTATAATTAAACTGCCCCCCTTTTCAGCAAAATACTTCATGCATTTAAAAAGGAAGATAGGATTAACCCTCCACACACACACGGAGATTTCAGTTGAATATTTAAAATATTCCATTGGTCTGAACTCTTTGCAAGCAAACTTTGCACAGTCTGTAAGTAATTTTTGCTTCGACCACAAAAAATACATTGGTGAGGGGAGGAGGGAGGGGGGCATTTCCATTTCTATTTGAAATGAATCTCAAAACTAGCAATTTAAAGGTTTTTTTCTTTCCTGAATATGGATTGTGGGAAGGGAACAGCAATAAGTATGGTTTCTGCTTTGCTAAATTTGTTACAGAGGGGAGAAAAAACCCTCCAAAAACCTTTAACCCTTTTGGAACCCGAAGGTTTAATATCTGCAACTGGGGATACCAACTTTTTACTGGTCCTGGTACTTGTGTCATCAACCAACCCCAATATACAGGAATTTAGCAAGTCAACTTTTTACTGTGATTTCATCAAAAAGGGAAAAACTCTGCGAGTCAAGCTTTGATGAAAAGACTCAGGAGCAGGGCCAATAGGAAAGATGGTACGCCTACATGTAACAGTGAGGGAGTTTTACAGGTGAGCAAACCATGTTACTAAAATGGACAATTATACACGAAACTGAATGGTGGGAGATTCAATAAAGGCCAAAGGATACCTTTGTCCTTTGTCAGAGAAAAAGGTTTGAGAACCACTCCTCTAGACATCCTGCATTTTCGTGCTAAGCTGTGGTTTAGCTTCAAATTATGTGGAAACCAGATCATTGCCTATCACCTCAGGTTCCTTCTAAAATTCCAAATGCTTGCTGTATCATTTAAAATTAGGAATATTAGTCATTGTGTTTAAGGGCAATAGAAGATAAACTGATGTGGGGGGGGGGGACTAAGCCAAAGGGTGTACATCACACACAGCACATGTCTAAGCAGGAGGAACGTTGTGCCTGAATATACGTGCAGACTCAGAGTCCCTGCATCACTCCCATCATTTGAGGAAAGAGTGTGGAATTAGTATATATTAGAAACCCACTTGATAAACCACAAGATAACGTACCGAGTCCTCAGAATTCACATTCCCAGCTGTTCCAACTGCAGAGTCTTACATGCAATATGAGACAAAGCATACTAACAAGGCTCCTGGAGCTATGACCTAAAGGGACCTGGAAACGCAACCATTAAATTCATTAGGAGCCAGAGCCGTGAAAGTGTTGCATTTGGCATGTCTCTGCAGATACTGTCTGGGTTTCTGGGCTTCCCCTCCGAGATTATCATTCTGGGCAGTAGACGAGAAACAGGAAGAAAGAGAAAAACACTTTAGACTAAATGGCACATTGTCTCCCCTGAAGATCTAGCACGCTCCTGCTTCAACGGAAAGGAAGAAAAATGTAGATGCCACACAGACACATTCTAAGCATAAAGCTTGTGCTTCAGTGAAATATCAGGGAGTAAAAAAAGAAAGTAACCCCCCAAATTATTATGGGAATCAAACATAAATGGTGGTAGTTGGAATTATTTCCTAAAACACCCCTGAGTTGCAGTGCAGATAAATTAGATCAAGGTTTGGAGTGCCACTGCCCCACATCTGACAAGCAGATGGGAAATGGAAATACCATGGTTATGTGAATGAAAAATGGAATATGAATCTTCCAACAATAGCCTATCTCTGCTTGCAAAATACCAGAAATGACTAGAAATAGGAAAGAAGTATTGACAAGATGCTATCAAGAATGACTCGATACAACTGTATCTGCCACAGGCTGAAAGCACTGACGGCTGCTTTGGGTGCGTGGGTGGGTGAGTCAATTGGATAGAAAGTGTGGCATATAAGTATCTGGAATATTTTTAATTTATTATCCACTCATCCCACCTTCCTTCTGAAGATCTGAGGCTGTTATATATGACCACCCCTGTGCCCATTTCATCCTTACAGCAAGTCTGCAGGGTAGGTCAGGTGAGAGATTGTGACTGTTCCAAGGTACTCTGTGAACTTCGTGACTGAGACTTGAACCAGGTCCCTCCCGTCCAAAACTCCTCTTGGTGCATCACACTAAGTGTGCAACAAACCAAGCTTGGAGAACACAAAGGGAGACACCTGCCTTCCAGATGTTGTTGGAGTTCAACTCCCATCAACCTGGCCAGTGGTCAGATGCGATGGCAGCTGTAGTCCAGCAACATCTGGAGGGGACCACATTGGCTATCCCTGGCATATTTTAACTCTGCTGAATTTCTGAAAATTGTGCCTAATTTTCCAAGGGAAACACAAATCCTGCGTGAGCACCTGAAACCCCTGAAGTTTGCACACCACTCAGTGGAGAATGGGGTAGTGTGTAACAATAGATTGGTTTTAATTGTCATGGGGTTCCCTCAGATAATCCTGAGAATCGCAGTTTGAGGAGGGTGGAGAGAATAATCTGATAGCAGTCCATAGTTCTCCTCACAGTCCCCAGAGTCTTCTGAGGAGAAGGAGTTATTGTTAACTCAAATTTAATTATGTGGAATGAGTGTGCTGCAGGATCCATATTCTGCTAATTCAAACTCCCTTTCATTCTCTTCCTCTCACATAGACAGACAGACCAGTTTAGTAGAACCATACGAGGGACAAAGCTTTGCCAATAGGGCACTGGATCCAGGCTCCATCCTTAATTAATCAAGGCTTCTTCAAAAAAGAAAATCAAGCAAAAGACAACTGGATTTGTCTGATGTCACTCCGCCCAACCCTAACCATGGCCTCTGACCTGAAGACTTTAATAATAGGGAAGAGGCACAAAGACAACCTTTCCAGGTCAGGCCTTGCCACTGGCAAATCAACCCTCATAACGATCATAGCCAAGCTCTCTTCCCCGCTGCATCCATTAGTTAATCCACTTGCTATGTCTATCTCTGAACTTTCTCTCCCTCTCTGCACTGCACTGTGGTGCTTCCATTAGCCTAAAGGTATCTGGGGATGTGCTCTGAGGTACAATAGTTATGCTGGCAAAGGCTGGTTCAGCAGTTCATGACAGCAGCTCTAGAGATGGAAAGATAAGCTGCATTGTAGAGTCAGAGGAATCCGTAACAAAGCCAATTTGACACACGACTCTCAAAACCAGGGAAAGCATCTTGACCTTACAGAAAACAACCTGATTGTGTATCCTCCCCTATGGGAAAGAAGTAATGGAGTGAGAGAAAGTTCCAGAAGATGGCTGTTTGAGCAAGCCAAACAGAAATGGGCAGCCTCACTTTTCAAAGAACTTACCACATACCACACAACAACACAATACTCTGTGTTCCCTGGCAACACTTCCATGAGGGTTTTTCTTTTTTAACAACCAAGCGGTATATAAATTTTATGAAATAAGTAAATAAACAAGCAGCCAATAATGTGGAGGGAGTGGGGAAATGCAAAACATGATGGCATCACGACATGAGGTATGTTTTGTGAGGCACTATGGAGGACGAGGGAGGCGCCAGGGATACATATGCCTCTGTCAATTTACTGTCTTAACATTTAGGCCCGCTCTACATATGTAGGAAAATAAGGTTGGAACAAGATGGTAGAATGGATTTTATAATTGGAGACTGCAGGTGAGGGAAACACTGCTCTGAATGCTCTTTTTCTTTAAGGAAGGGGCAGGGGGAACTGCCTCTACAAGCAGAGAATGGTTATACTGGAAAGCAGGCTGTGACATAACCGTGTGGTGGTCATTGCATTTTAATTTCCATTGAGTTTTTTTTTTTTTTTTTTTTTTAGAGCCTCAGGATTCTGCTACCTCATTCTGCAAGGTGTGCAAAACAGACCTAGAGAGAGAGAGAAAGTTATTGCTTGCCAAGCCTACTGGTGTTAGCTGTCTGTTCAAGCCCCTTATGAAAGATACTTAAATAGGAAGAATACATGTTGTTCATTGCCTTAAAGTACAATCCCTCACATGTTTACTCAAAAATAAATCCCACTGTGTCTAATGGGACTTCCACCCTAATAACTGTCTTTAGGACAGCCGCTCTAATCTGTCCTTCTTGTGCTATTCCCGTTGTGGGCCTGACAAGTAAGATGTCCTCAGGGGTTGTTTGTTTTATCAAGCATTCAAAAGCTACTTTTGAAGGATTGTTATTCTAGGGTTGCCCTAAACCTAAGGGAATATCTGTTCTCCAAAGGGAGGAGCAGGTTTTCCCTATGCCAACTATTTTGGGTCATTAACAAGTCATGGCTTCCCTTTGGAGCAGCTGTTTGTCCTGCTATATAGTTAGCAAAGCTCTGTTTGAAGGACTGCTTGGTCAAAGTCTGAAGTTTAAGAAACAAAAACCCTGTGTGAAAGGAGCTCAGGAGCCTTTAAGTTGTCCATCAACAGCACTGTTGCATAGAAGCGCCCCCCCCCCCGCCCTATTACACCCCATTATGCCTTGCCCCATTACACCCCTGTTCGGCCCCCATTCTTCAGGATCCAAATGGACCCACATGTTGGCAATCGCATGCCAGTTGGAAGCGCCTAAAATGGTCACCTCCTGTACTTATTTCTAAATTTGCATCTATACATATAAATTAACATGTGCAAATTTGATGAGAGTTTGGGGTTTGGGGTTTGTTTGGGTTTTTTTGGCCTTCTTTTTGGATGATGAGTTTCTTCTTTTTGGGAAATGCAGATATGGCCACCCCACTTCTGTGTCTGAAACTCTGAACGATATCCATTGGATAACTTAATGCAATTGTTAGATGCTCACATCCAATGATGAAAGAACGATGGTAACTATTATTGCGCCATTCATGTACATGACACATTATGAAGTAACGCTAGCAAACGACGGGTCCTTGCCCCAAGGCTTACTATCACAGTATCTCATGATCAACAGCATTCGGATTTTGTACTGCTTCAAATATCTGCAAAACCTGTTAGGCAAGAGGATGACAATGGACCAAAAAGGGCGGTCGGAAGCTCTGCATTTGGGGACCAAGCCACACAAGTTGCATTGCAGCAATTGTGTAAGATGGTAATTAACCGATGCAAAGTGCATTTTGTTTATTTATTTATTTATTCATTTATTTATTTAAACATAGCCCACAATTTAATTAGCCACCTTGAGTCTTATTAGGGGAAATGGCAGGGTATAAATAAATATATAATAATAATATTTGTTGTGGTTGCTGTTTTTAAAAAAATTAAAATAGCATCTCAAGAAACTTTCCAAAAAAGGAAACAAAACTACAATTAAACGATTTGATGCAACTTCAGTGAAGTCAATAAGACACAGAAAAAGACTTGATACAATCTCAATAAAATCAACAAGACACAGAAGAAAACATAATAGAATTGTCTTCTGATTTGTGTCCAGGCCCAATTATTGGTGTTGGTTATTTGTTGACTGGTTTATTTAAAGCATTTTCACCCCACTCTTCAGGGGAAAAACCGACCAAAGTGGCTTACATAAAAATCAATAAAATCAAGACTGTCTCTGTGGCTTATAATCTAAAAGGCATGTTTTCAGATATGCCGTAGAGTGGCTGGGGAAACCCAGCCGGATGGGCAGGGTATAAATAACAACAACAACGACGACACAAGAGGGGGCAGGAAGCATAAGAAAGTTCAGGCACCAATTGTTAAAGTTACATAGCACTTCTCATAATGACCAGCTGAGGAGGAGACAGTTCAGGGACGGAAGGAGCCAAATGGAACAACCGCATCTGTGCACTGCTGTTCAGTGGTGCTTCTGTAAGTGATTTGAGGCTTCCTCCCATTATGTCCTTGCAATAGAAGATCCAAGGGAAGAGTGATTGGCCAAGGCTTCAAGGAACTTTCACTTGCCCACTAATATCAAAGCACTTTGAGGGCAAAGCACTTGCATCTGCCTCAGCTGGGATGCCGGTTCTCCTGCAATGCCATAGATGAGGAGGTAGGAGAGGCTGAGAGAGAAGGTGAGGCCACTCCTAAATAACCCCTCTAGGGACCTTTATGGAGAAGGTCTGCAGCTCAGTTTATTTACGTACGCCATTAGTATACCACCCTTCCTAAAAGCAGAGTCCAGGGTGGTACAGAACAATTTGGATAATTGGACCAATTAACACCAAAGACAATACAATTACGCTGTAAATTTCAGCAGCCATAGTAAGAGGCAGATGATAAAATTGCAAAAGACAGAGATAATGCAAATTAAAATGCATGGCTAAATAAATTTGTCTTAACCTGTTGCCGAAAAGATTGTAAAAAAGGCACGCCTATGTTGGAAAGGCAGCTCAGAGGCAAGGTGCCACCACCACAGAGAAAGCCTTCAGCTTACTGAGTACATAACACACTTCAAAAAATAATAATAAATGCTTGGGGAGCTTTGAGGATGGCTGCTTATTGTGGATTCATGCTGCTGTGTTCACACAACATTTGCACAGAGGTTAGCCAACGTCACCTGCTTATTATGTTGACACAGGCTTTATCAGGGCCAGCCCAAGACATTTTGCCGCTTGAGGCAAAACAGAAACTGGTGCTTACTTCTCCTCCTCTGCCGCTGCCACATGGCGCGAATGGAGGTGGCCATGGGTGACAAACACAGGTGATAAACATGCTCCATGGGGGCCTGGATCTGTCGTCCTTCCCAGCTGTCCCCAGCCTGCCATCTGAGGTGACTGCCTCATCAAGGCAAATGGGTAGGCCGGCCCTGGATGTTGTGTTACACTGGCAGCTCCTGGCTGCTGTCCTGCTCTTACCAGTGCCATTTTCTATCCCTTTTCGTACCAGACTTTTTGTGGTTAGAAAAAATGATGGGATAATTACATGAGAAAAGGCAGGATGAGAGCCAAATTTTGTGCAAAGAAACAGCCCACCTAGAAGAGCTCTTGGAATAGGGCCATCATTAGACACATGCAAGCTGCTGTGGGAAGAGGCACTCCTTCAGGCACTACAAACTGCTATAATGTGTGGGTCACACACCTTGCAATTAGCTTTTCTATTGGCTCAGCTCCTGACCTATTGCATGCTACCTGCTGATCCACTAGCTGCAACCCCCTGGTAGGCCTCACTAGATTCCTCTGCTGATTCCACATGGCAGCATCCCTTGAACTCTTGAGGGGCTTAAGCTCAGGAGACCCAGCAATGCTAATTGGTCTTCAGTTCCTCACAAGATCCTTGGTTTGAGTTGTGGTGGTGGATAGCTCATTGGAGGAAATGGGTCTACCCCCACTCACAAAAAGACCCATCACAAAGTGAGAGGCAATGGGTGGAGTAAACAAGTTAGGTCATAGGTCGAGTTCACATGGTGAGATCTAGGCAAGAAGTTACGAGCACTCTTATGTTAAGTAACCACTGAGAAATGGTTGGCTGTATTCATTTCATATAATTCTCATGCATTGTGGAAATCAGACAATACGAAATACCATTTAATAAGTGCTATTAATACAAGCGTTGTGGAATGCAGACATATTAAATACTGTTTAATAACCGCTAGTTGACAATAGGGAGATCACGCAGTGCCGATATATGAACGCCTGTATTGCCGACAATGCTTTTCCTCCATTGTCGTGATTGAATGAAACTAAGAATTATATTCCATTGAGTCAATTTACAGTTAAGCAATCTTGGCTCTCAAACATGTTTTCCTCATTCTAATCCAGACCACCAGTAGATATATTTGGCAATTAATATAATTGAGGTAAGTAACTCCAGCTGTATCGTGTTACTTATTAGCTCTAAAGTTTCAGTTATCTGGAGAAGCCTGGCTGGGTTGCTACCATCTCCCACAAATTCTCCTTGGGGAGTTAATTTGCTGGCGTAGATAGCTGGGTCCGTATCTACAGAGTTTAAGGAAGGATATGCAAGCAGAACTTTTCTGGTCTCTGGACCACGAAGAGGTTGAGGTCAACACTCCCTAAACTATCTGCATGTGTAACACTAAAATCTGGCAACCTAGCTCAGCTTTTTACCAGGCAGCAATCTCCCATGAGCCTTGAAGTATTTGGCAATAAGAAAATTCATATTGTGATGGGTTTTATAATGTTTATTGAAAGCAAAAGTATTTCCCTCCCACTCACAAAAATCTGTGGATCTCCATGTTTTTAATATGATTGAGTGTTTTTATTATTGTATTACATTTTCATTGTGAATCGCCTTGGGACTTTTGGTTGTGGGAAGCGATACTTAAATTAAATAACCCTAACCCTAACCTAATCTCCTGCAGGTCAGCATTTTGTCATTGATCTTCTCCACTGTCTCTGCCTTTTGCATTTTGGCCATGGATGACCTTGTAATAGGTATATGGGGTTTGGTCTGAGCTCGCACTTTAATCTGAACCTGCTTAATTTGCAGATTTGAAAACTGATGGGAAAATGTGCTGAACTGAGTAACCTGGAGATAAATTGAAACTAACAGATTCATACATCCCTACCGTAGTCTGTGCCACCAATGTGCGTGTATTTCTAAATAGCTCAGTTGGTTAGAGGGCGGTACTGATAATGCCAAGGTTGCATTCTCCTGCATTGCAAGGTGTTGGACTGGAAAACACAGGGGGGGGGCGTGCAGTGGCGTAGCGTGGGTTGTCAGCACCCGGGGCAAGGCAAGTAATTTGCGCCCCCTAACCCGTGGATTTGCGCCCCCTAACCTGTGGATTTGCCCTAACCCCAGATGTTGCGCCCTGTGCGGCCGGCCCCCCCCCCTGCACCCCCCACGCTACGCCACTGGGGGGGTGTGATTATAAAATGCTTGTAGATTCAAGTAGGTAGCTGTGTTGGTCTGATGCAGTTGAAATATAAAAAAAATATATAAAAAATTGTCCAGTAGCACCTTAGAGACCATCTAAGTTTGTTCTTGGTATAAGCTTTTGTGTGCATGCACACTTCTTCAGATCAAAAAAAGCTCTCCACGCTGTGTATAATTAAAATTGAAGATACAGTATACATAAAACCACCATAATTCAAAAAATATTTCAAAATGTACATTGGTTTGTGATCCTTAAAAGCCAAGATAGAATCAATAATACTTTTTTTTCTTTAAATTTTTTATTTATTATGTAACCACAAACAACAGGTTCTTATAAACACATTGTAGGCGTCATTTACTCAGATGTAACTACACACACACAGTGCTTTTTTCTAAAACAAATGTTTAGGGGTACTCTCATTTTGTCTCAAGAAAATCACCATTTTATAGTTCAGATTGGGAAAAATGAATACAGTAAATGGACAAAAGATTCACAAAATGTTTAGGGGTATGCGTACCCCTGCGTACCCCCAGGAAAAAGCCCTGTATATACAGGGTGAGTCTTTTAAAAGAGGCTCTGTGGAACATGTGGACTTTGTATCCACGAAGCCTCTTTTAAATGACTCACCCTGTATATCTCTACAAGGTATATTGATAAAATAATAGAACAATAAAATAGATGCTGGAGACAATATCCACAGACCAACTAGTGTCTATGCAGCACACAAATTGACCCTTATATAAACAGAAAAATCAAGCATTTACCAGTAGTATATCATTATATATCCAGCAACTTTAAAGGTAAGTTCAAATTTCATAATTTTGATAGGGAAGGAATCAGCTAAATGCAAAATACCAAAAACAAATCCTATTTTACTCAGATCCATCTATATGCAGGGGGTAGGAGCTTGTCCATGATCTACCTTATTCCCATACATAATTAAATCAAAGCATACGGAAATAAATTTGTTTGCTCTGGAAATCTATAGGGTTGTTCATTTGTTTGTTTTTTTCCTGTTGTTAATTTCTCTAACAGGGCTGTTTGTTATAGACTTTGTTATACCAGTATGTGATATTTGCTTCGGTGAGGTCCCTCCAGAAGTGGGCTACGAATCAATAATACTTTTAAAAGTAATAGTACCCAGAAATAGTATAGAAGGATCTGGCAACTTCTGTTTCAGTGTATCTGAAGAAGTGTGCATGCACACGAAAGCTCATACCAAGAACTAACTTAGTTGGTCTTTAAGGTGCTACTGGAAGGAATTTTTTTGTTTTGACTATGGCAGACCAACACGGCTACCTATCTGTAACTTTTAAAACAGTTATAGGTAGCTAAATTATATGTCTGGATAGACTTTCCAAAATAAAAAGGTTTTCTGCTGGCATCCAAAAAAACCATGCCGAAACTGAGTGCTCCTGGCTAATGTCAATTTATCAGGTGAAGGGGGCATGCAGCCAAGAGAAATCTACCGCGAGATCTGTTGTCTTAACTACAAGTGCCACTCGGTCATGCCTATAAGCCTTGTGATTTACTTCTTGTTTCAGCGTTCCTTTCATAGATAATTCCAAAAGCAAGAGATTCTTCGGCAGCTAAATCCCAGGGCTTAGGCACGCAAGGAGCCTCGAAGGGCTTGGAACATAACACACTGTAATGCAAAGCTGTAAATATTAACTTGGTGGAAAACTGTTTTATCAGTGTTCTCTTGGAAGCAGGGATTAAACTGGTCATTAAAAGCTATTTCAAACATTCCACTGTAAGGAGTTTTTGAAAAAAACAAATCAAAACAGACAAAAACTGGGCAGCGGTGTGATGCGATAAACACTGCTCTGGGACTGCGAAGGAATCTTCCAGTGATTAGGCAGAATTTACGAGATAAAGACCGTTCCCCGGTTGGAGATCTTCCCTTGGGAAAGAGAGAGCTTTTATTGATAACATTATAATAACTTTCCCAAATAAAAGAGGGGGGTCTGGTGGGTCTTGAAGAACCAAGATTTCCCACTCAGTAATATGTAAGTTTTCCGGACATGATTGTAGCTCTTTTGAGCTGACATCATTTCCTGTTCTATCCTCGTCTGGTACAATTTGGATTGCCAGCGCCAGAAATAAGTTCCCAAAGCAAGATTTCTACTAGGGAAGGGTTTGGGAGACAGTGGATCAAATAAATAAATAACAGTAAATTATGCTGGGCTGAGTTGTGGTTTGGCACAGTGACATCCTTTGTCTTGAGGAGTCAGTACTTATTAAAAAAAAAAGTGCCAAGGGAAAAGGGAGGACACTTTCTTAAAAAAACAAAAAAACCAACCCTATTATTCCAGTGACAGAACTTTGAGAACAGCATGGAATGGTCCAGAGAGGATACAGTAGGGCATTCTTTCTTATTTTCAAAGCTTAGTAACCAAGCTCATTTCTCAAGACTAAGGCCAGTGTTTAGTTTGCCTTAAATAAGGAGTAGTGAACCTCAGCACCAGGGGGTCAAATATGCACCTCCTGACCTTTATATTCAGTCCTCAGACTCTGTCCATCCCACGCCACACCCATCTCCCCAAGCCACAGTTCTGTTCCACACCCCACTTGAGTACTTTTGCCTGGATTGTGTCCTTGAACTGCGGAAATGTATCTGGCTTCCAGTTTCTTTCTGGGCCCAATCCAAGGTGCTCACATTAGTGTTTAAAGCCCTAAATGACTCAGGCCCCAAATACCTGTAAGACTGCCCCTTCCCTACAGACCCTCTTGGGTACTAAGATAGGTCAGTGGGGCCCTTTTAGTTGTTCCACTACCCTCAGAATTTTGGGTGGTAGCGGCCAAGAAGAGGGCATTCTCTGTGGCAGCTCCTAAGTCTTCTGGGACACCACCTTCCCATTTTTTCTTGTGAGAGGACCACAGGATTGCACTGTGATGTCACACAATTTTGTGTTGCATCCCCTCCCCACCCGAAAAGGCACTTTTGGGAGGATGCAATGCCCAAAATGGCATTTTTTGTGGGCACCCTGCAAAAAAGGGGGAAATCACAACATGAAATCGCGTGAGATCATGGTGCCCAAAATGGCTGTTGTCCTCTCATGGGAAAAAATGGGATGTCCCAGTTTTCCCCGGGACACTGCAGGATATAATATATTTTTAGGACTCTCTCTAAATCAACTTAAAATTACAGAAATAAACGGTTTTTAATATTGTGTTTTAATAGTTGTGACTTGTTAAACATTATCTTGCTTGCCTAGATGGAAGATGGAGGTTTGTGTGGATGTAGAAAACTCTGACTTCTTAGTGCCTGGAATGTAGTTAAGAGTCACATAAGAGTCCACCCACTTTCCCCTCTGGCCCTGCCACCAACAGTGTGCAGCCCCCTCCAAAGGTTGCCCACAAGATGGTATTTGGCCCTCAGGCTGAAAGCAATTCTCCACCCTTGCTTCAAAGTAAGCATAGAAGCCACCAGAAAAAAACCGAGTTAAATGTAGGGTTGGTTTTAATCACCCACCTTGTCTCAGAAACCTGAGCTGTGTTTTCAGCAATATATATATATATGGAAGTCTGTCAGATACTTCAGAGGGAAGATATGGCCCTACACCTCTACTGTTTACATCTTATTTATATGTGCCTAAGTTTCTCCTCACTTTTTCTTCCGAATGGAGGCTCTTGTTCAGTAAAGTTAAATGAGGATATCCTAAGAGTTCTTGGCTCTGGGTGGTGGGTTGGGCATCTCTATGGATTTGCTGCTGAGAAAAGGTGATTTTGAAACACCTTTTGATTTTGGTCTTGTTTGTGTTCCTGTTCAACACACATATTAAGCCAGAGAAGGCAATCACAGAAGCGTGTTGATGATGTCCTTCTCACTCTTCTTCTTCTCAATATAGTTTCTATGCAATAGAGTTTCTCTGTTTTTCCAGTGCCTGGGTAGATTTTTATGAAAACAAATAATAAATAGAATAGAATAGAATAGAATAGAATAGATTCTTTATTGTCATTACACAAGTGCAACATTACACAAGTGCAACGAAATTGGATGCCATCCCTTAAAAACAACAAAAGCAAAACAACAACAACAACCAAACAAACCACATTCCAGCCACACCCACACCAACACCCATCAAACTCCCAGGTCACACTATCGAGTTACAGCATTCAAAAAGGCCACAGCTCTTGGATAGAAACTGTTTTTCAGTCTATTTGTCCTTGACTTGATGTTTCTATATCTCCTGCCAGAAGGCAGTAGTGCAAACAGACTGTGTCCCGGGTGAGATGAATCCTGCAGGATGTTGTTTGCTTTCCTAAGACAACGGGAACCGTACAGGTAATATAAGGTAATATAGCATGTAACAATGCTATGTTAGTGATCAATAAACGTGATATTATATAGCAGGCTTCCTCAACCTCATCCCTCCAGATGTTTTTGGCCTACAACTCCCATGATCCCTAGCTAGCAGGACCAGTGGTCAGGGATGATGGGAATTGTAGTCTCAAAGCATCTGGAGGGCCGAGGTTGAGGAAGCCTGTTATATAGCAACTCTATGTGGGCCTTTGTGAAGTTCTGCTTTCGCAGGAGATTAGGCTTTTTTCTTTTTTTTTTTTTGTTGGGGGTGTCGCTTAAACATCACCCTGAACTGTTGGGGAGTAGCAGACTTCCCACTTGCAACAAGAAGAAAACCTTCTCCCTCCCTTCATAGAAACCTCCTTCTTGATGGGAGACATGCCTGAGTGACAGAGCGCCAACTCTGCTGTACTGTACGCTGGAACAGAAGTAGATGGAAATCATGTGCGGTGCCTGCAGCTTTTGCTACCAGCAGAATTGTGTGGGAGAGGGAAAACAGTAGCTAGCCTCGAAGAGAGACATAACACAGCACCACTTGCCCTGGAAACTGAGAAACAACACACAGGATTGCCACCTGCTGGTGTCGGAGAGAAGAGAAGGCAAGGCGCTTTGTAACATCTTTGGAATGACGGCCGCGGTTGCCAAGCTTGTACAACAAATCAAAGGCCTGAGATAATGCCAGTCTTGTGTGCGCTGCAACACATAAGAGTCCCTGCTTGAAACGACTTTGCCTCTGGGTTATAACGGAGCCACAGAGAACGCAATGGGCCAGAAGGATCCCACAAGTCTTCCTGTTCTGCCCAGTTGAAGCACCACGGATGGAGCCATGAGTAAGGATCCGCAGATGCATCTTGTCCTGAGAAAAGGGGAGAAGAAACAGTCACAGCTCCCCCACTCCTTCCCCAACAAACAAGTTATCTTTTCCAGTCTCCTGTAACTTTTTTTTATTAAAAAAATTTATTGTTGGTAATAATTTTATGTAAACCGCTTTGCGAGGTCTGCCTGAAAAGTGGCATATAAATATGGTAAGTAAATAAATAATAATCCAGGGGTGGTGTGTTTATGAGTGTTGGGGGGGGGGGTTTCTGGCATCTGGGAATTGCTAATAGAAATTCTCAATAGCAATGCAGTGTGTTCTCTGAGTGTTCAGAGCACTGTATATATTTGTTGTTGTTTAGTCGTTTAGTCGTGTCCAACTCTTCGTGACCCCATGGACCAGAGCACGCCAGGCACCTCTGTCCTCCACTACCTCCCGCAGTTTGGTCAAACTCATGCTGGTAACCTCGAAAACACCATCCAACCATCTTGTCCTCTGTCGCCCCCTTCTCCTTGTGCCCTCCATCTTTCCCAGCATCAGTGTCTTCTCCAGGGAGTCTTCTCTTCTCATGAGGTGGCCAAAGTACTGGAGCCTCAGCTTCACGATCTGTCCTTCCAGTGAGCACTCAGGGCTGATTTCCTTAAGAATGGATGCGTTTGATCTTCTTGCAGTCCATGGGACTCTCAAGAGTCTTCTCCAGCACCATAATTCAAAAGCATCAATTCTTCGTCGATCAGCCTTCTTTATGGTCCAGCTCTCACTTCCATACATCACTACTGGGAAAACCATGGCTTTAACTATACGGACCTTTGTTGGCAAGGTGACGTCTCTACTTCTCAAGATGCTGTCTAGGCCTGTCATTGCCCTTCTCCCAAGAAGCAGGCGTCTTTTAATTTCGTGGCTGCTGTCACCATCTGCAGTGATCATGGAGCCCAAGAAAGTAAAATCTCTCACTGCCTCCATTTCTTCCCCTTCTATTTGCCAGGAGGTGATGGGACCAGTGGCCATGATCTTCGTTTTTTTGATGTTGAGCTTCAGACCATATTTTGCGCTCTCCTCTTTCACCCTCATTAAAAGGTTCTTTAATTCCTCCTCACTTTCTGCCATCAAGGTTGTGTCATCTGCATATCTGAGGTTGTTGATATTTCTTCCGGCAATCTTAATTCCAGCTTGGGATTCATCCAGCCCAGCCTTTCGCATGATGTATTCTGCATACAAATTAAATAAGCAGGGAGACAAAATGCAGCCTTGCCGTACTCCTTTCCCAATTTTGAACCAATCAGTTGTTCCATATCCAGTTCTAACTGTAGCTTCTTGTCCCACATAGAGATTTCTCAGGAGACAGATGAGGTGATCAGGCACTCCCATTTCTTTAAGAACTTGCCATAGTTTGCTGTGGTCGACACAGTCAAAGGCTTTTGCATAGTCAATGAAGCAGAAGTAGATGTCTTTCTGGAACTCTCTAGCTTTCTCCATAATCCAGCGCATGTTTGCAATTTGGTCTCTAGTTCCTCTGCCTCTTCTAAATCCAGCTTGCACTTCTGGGAGTTCTCGATCCACATACTGCTTGAGCCTGCCTTGTAGAATTTTAAGCATAACCTTGCTAGCGTGTGAAATGAGTGCAATTGTGCGGTAGTTGGAGCATTCTTTGGCACTGCCCTTCTTTGGGATTGGGATGTAGAATGATCTTCTCCAATCTTCTGGCCACTGCTGAGTTTTCCAAATTTGCTGGCATATTGAGTGTAGCACCTTAACAGCATCATCTTTTAAAATTTTAAATAGTTCAGTTGGAATACCATCACTTCCACTGGCCTTGTTATTTGCAGTGCTTTCTAAGGCCCATTTGACTTCACTTTCCAGGATGTCTGGCTCAAGGTCAGCAACCACACTACCTGGGGTGTACGAGACATCCATATCCTTCTGGTATAATTCCTCTGTGTATTCTTGCCACCTCTTCTTGATGTCTTCTGCTTCTGTCAGGTCCTTACCACTTTTGTCCTTTATTATGGTAATCTTTGTACAAAATGTTCCTTTCATATCTCCAATTTTCTTGAACAGATCTCTGGTTCTTCCCATTCTGTTGTTTTCCTCTATTTGTTTGCATTGCTCGTTTAAGAAGGCCTTCTTGTCTCTCCTTGCTATTCTTTGGAAATCTGCATTCAATTTCCTGTATCTTTCACTATCTCCCTCGCATTTTGCTTGCCTTCTCTCCTCCGCTATTTGTAAGGCCTCGTTGGACAGCCACTTTGCTTTCTTGCATTTCCTTTTCTTTGGGATGGTTTTCGTTGCTGCCTCCTGTACAATGTTACGAGCCTCCATCCATAGTTCTTCAGGCACTCTGTCCACCAAATCTAAATCCTTAAACCTGTTCCTCACTTCCACTGTGTATTCATAAGGGATTTGACTTAGATTGTATCTTACTGGCCCAGTGGTTTTTCCTACTTTCTTCAGTTTAAGCTTGAATTTTGCTATAAGAAGCTGATGATCTGAGCCACAGTCAGCTCCAGGTCTTGTTTTTGCTGACTGTATAGAGCTTCTCCATCTTTGGCTGCAGAGAATATAATCAATCTGATTTCGATGCTGCCCATCTGGTGATGTCCATGTGTAGAGTCGTCTCTTGTGTTGTTGGAAAAGAGTGTTTGTGATGACCAGCTTGTTCTCTTGACAGAACTCTTGGCAGAACTTCATTTTGAACTCCAAGGCCAAACTTGCCAGTTGTTCCTTTTATCTCTTGACTCCCTACTTTAGCATTCCAATCCCCTATAATGAGAAGAACATCCTTCTTTGGTGTCACTTCTATAAGGTCTTGTAAGTCTTCATAGAATTGGTCAGTTTCAGTTTCTTCAGCGCCAGTAGTTGGTGCATAAACTTGGATTACTGTGATGTTAAAAGGTCTGCCTTGGATTCGTATCGAGATCATTCTATCATTTTTGAGATTGCATCCCAGTACAGCTTTCGCCACTCTTTTGTTGACTATGAGGGCCACTCCATTTCTTTTATGGGTTTCTTGCCCACAGTAGTAGATGTGATGGTCATCTGAACTGAATTCGCCCATTCCCGTCCATTTTAGTTCACTGATGCCCAGGATGTCAATATTTATTCTTGCCATCTCATTTTTGACCACCTCCAACTTACCCAGGTTCATGGTTCTTACATTCCAGGTTCCTATGCAATATTTTTCTTTACAGCATTGGACTTTCCTTTCGCTTCCAGGCATATCCGCAACTGAGCGTCCTTTCGGCTTTGGCCCAGCCGCTTCATCAGCTCTGGATCTACTTGTACTTGCCCTCCGCTCTTCCCCAGTAGCATGTTGGACGCCTTCCGACCTGAGGGGCTCATCTTCCAGCGTCATAACTTTTATATGCCTGTTGTCTTTGTCCATGGAGTTTTCTTGGCAGGATACTGGAGTGGCTTGCCGGTTCCTCCTCCAGGTGGATCACGTTTGGTCAAAACTCTCCACTATGACTTGTTCATCTTGTGTGCCCTGCTCGGCGTAGTTCATAGCTTCTCTGAGTTCTTCAAGCCCCTTCGCCACGGCAAGGCAGTGATCCATGAAGTGGACTGTATATATACTGTATATATCCATGAAGGGGACTGTATATATACGCACGCACAATTTCAGATGCCTTCATCTGCCCCAGCTGCAACAAAACGTGTCTCTCCTGTACCGGTCTCTACAGTCACAGCAGGAACTGTACTCTTCCAACAGTTTGACTTCACCCCCATTATCTCCCAAGACAGATGGATGCCAACAAAGCAACCGAAACCGAAACACACAAGTTGATAGAACTCTTGCACCTTGTAAGAATTATGCAAAAGAGGCCTATTCAGTGCATCTTAAGGGTCCTATAGAGGTGAGGAAAGCTGCACAACAGTTGCATGACTATTCAAGTCAAATTCATTTGTGCAAATATTTTCAGTGCAAGTTTCAGGAGCCTTAAAAAAAAAAGGACTCCATTTTCACTCATTTTGATGCACCTCTTGACAGCTGGTTTAATGCATTTTTGTTTTGTTTTGTTTTGTTTTGTTTTGTTTTAAGGAGAGTGTTTCATCTTGTTTGGCCATGTAATCCAACCAGTCCTTGGTATAACCACATCACGGCACTATGCAGCCAGTCAAATTTGCTACATGCCAATATCACAAAGTCAAGTCAGAGTAAGGACAAGGCTGAATGGGAGAGCATTTTCACTCCATTTCACAGGTCTCACAACTGGCACTGAAAAGAGGAGGCATGCTCTCATTAAAAGACACACATATCCATTTCAGTTCAAGCCTATCAACATCACAGGTTCTGAGCCCTCCTATGCTCCAGGATCCTCCTCTCCCTCAGACATCCTTATGTACACTATTCCTGTAGGAACGGCCACCCTTGTTATCCATTTATTGCAGATCAGAGAGGTTTCTAGTACATTTTGCAAATTTAATGTAGCATTAAACGCTGAGTAAAAATTAGTTGGCTACAACCCAGAATGGACCCCCTTGAAATTAAAGCACCTGTTGGTCATAGCCATTCATTCCAGTGGGTCTACTCTGAGTAGGGCCATCGTATCAGAAGTACTATTCTAAGCGTAGGTAGGAAAAGGCTGCATCTCTTATCTCAATGAACAGGAAGAATGAAACATAAGACAGTTCCAGGGAAGCACAAAGAACAGCAGTAAAGGAAATTGCTTCCTGTCTCCAAAACGTGGCCTTGTGAAAACTTGTTGGTTTTGTCATTGGTCACGTTTGAACACTTCCTCCACATTCAGGCCCAAAGAGTAGAGAGGCCAGCTGAGAAGATGCAGATTCATTCTGCAATGAACTGACACTGGGCTACTTGTTTGAATTTTACATTCAAGAGACAGGAAGTAGCACAATGAGTAGGAAAAGCCCATTAAGGCCTCTCTTTTTTGCATTGCATTATTGGTTAAAACAACCTTTTATACTAAGCTCCCTCGGTGCCCAAGTCTCTCTCACTTGCAGCCCAGAACCACTGCCCGCATTATTTTAAACCATCTTTTTATCCCAGCAATGGTGCTTATTCACAGGAAGCCCCCTCTGCTGAATAAGAGACAGCAGAATTCTGCTCACAAATGTGCTGTCATCTTGTTGAGTTGGTTCCCCACTCCACTCCATAACATTTTCAAAAGGATGCAACCCAACACCAAATTATAATTGCAGAAACGCCATTGGTTTTCAATAAATGCTATGCATGTGTAACTGGCAGGATGGCTCAAGGGCTGAAGATGCAAAGGTGGAGAGGTGCTCTATGGTTCCCAAGACTTGGCTCATTTGTAGTTGTCTGCAGGTCGCAAGGGGAGATAGCTCTTCAGCAAGGTTTTAAATCAAGGTCAGCCCTACCATTCAGAGGAGTAAGACACCTGTCTCAGGCAGCAGATGCTGGGAAGATTTGTGTGTGATCCACAGTCTTCCCTGCATTCCCTAAGGAGAGATGGAGGAGAAATTAAGTTGCGTTCAGATTTCTAAAAGAAACCTACCTAAATCAGCCATTCAGAAACAATAGGAGAAACGAAACACAGTGAATCCTTCAAATTCACACTTGTTTGAATTTTGGTGATGCTGTTCTCCAACTAAATAATGTGAACAAGGATGCATGTATGGGGGAACCGTGCATTAAAATCCACCTGTTAGAGTGAATGAATAAAATGCTTTATACTAGGGGGAAATTGCTTGCAACGATGTGTGCAACAGGCAAGCTTTCGCAGAAAGGTGCTTATATTTGGAGAAATTTGCACTAAGGTCTGATGAATTTTTCAAGCAGATGTGCTTGGTTTTGTTTCTTTAAAAATAGAAACTGATGCAGAAATGTTGAGAGCTGAGCTTAAGTAAAAATGAGAAATTGAAAATGGCCAGTTGGTCTATCCCCACCCCTAAGGGCCCACCACCAAAGTTGAAATAACTTTCAACAGCAAATCCAGTGAACTTTGGATGTGAAATGGGGAATAGTGGACTACCTCGTCCTTTACCCCATGTTTCCAAATGCAGAGAATATGCTGGTGTGGAACCCCAATTCATCACTAAGCACCACAGGTGCATGCAAAGAGATTTGCTGGCATCCTCTCTAGATAGCTAAAGTGGGGCACAGGATAGGACTGCACAGCAAAGGGGGGAAAGAAAGACTGCTAATATGGTATATTAATCTATAGAGCTCTGTTCTGCTACTCATTTAAATGTATGCCACCCACCGAATATTAAAGAATGCATTTGAAGGTCCCAGTCTTCAAAGAGACCTTATTGAGTTGGCAGAAGATTAAAAGACAATGTCAGAGAACTGCTGGCCATCTACATTGGAGGGGGATTTTAAATCCCTCCCAAGACTCATTAGTCTGGCCACTATAGGGAAAAAAGCAGAGTGAAATCAGATGCGTATGCAGCCGGCATCTTGACAGCACTCTAGAATCTTCTTGATTTAACATGCAGCTCCTTTTGGCCAACACATTTCTAACAGAAAGGTCATACGCCACTTATATAACAGAAGCTCTCTACGTACAGTATATAAAACATTAGAAAGCGGTCTTTGAAATTCCTGGGCAAATCCTTGTGGGAGATTATTATACCCTGTTGTCATAAATTCTTGGAAGGAGCCGAAGCTTTTAGATCTGGTACTAAAGCAAGGGAGGCAGAAAGATTTAAGTAACATCAAAGGTGAATGGTTCCAGGTTCCAAACATTATAACTTTAAGGTTCTGCCTCAGAGTTTAAAGTAGGCGTTTGCACAAAGTGGGCTGAATATGACACTGTTCTGGGAAAAACAAGCCCCAGATCTCTACTGGTGGGCAGAGCAATCTCAGATCAGATTCGTTTTCAACTTGGGCTGAGCCAAAATATTCATGCATTTTTATTTTGATGAAAGTTTATGGCAGTGCTTAAAAATATCTCTTTGGGTTTGGGAATTTAGTCACTTGAAACATTCCCCCCATTTAGGTAATTTTTTTCGGTACTCCCTGAGTACCTCATCCTGAGGTAAAGTTCTTAACCTGAGGTACTACTTCACTCTCACTTGCCATCAGCACTAACATCATACACTGGGTTGTATGATGTATTTACTATGTTGTATTTACTATGGGATTCCTGATTTATTGGCATTGTGCATGTGACTAATCCAGTAAGGAAAAAGTAGGCAGCGGAAACATGGAGCTGAAGCAGCAGCTGCCAGGGGAAACAATGGCACCAAACAGCATGAATAAAATGGATTATAATTTATCTCCTTTTTTTGCTTTGAAATCCCAGCGTTGCCTTTGTTCTGATCAGCAAAGTCTTTAAGATCATAAACAGAGCACCTTGTAGGACAGTTTGTCTTGCTAATTTAAATAATCCTCGAGGTGTTAAATCAGAGCATTGCCTCCTCTGCAGTTAAGATACTGCTGCTACATTTATGTGCATCTCGGTATTGTGAACAGACTTGGAAAGTGATGGAGAGGAAATCAAAGTCTCAGGTGTGCCAACTTGGCTCCGCAACTGTGGGTGCCCGGGGCTGTGGGTGCCATGCAATGTGCATGGCCCTGGCACTGAAATTTGTGGGTGCCCGGTCCCATCATGGAGAATGTTGTGGGTGCTTGGGTGCCCCAGGGAGTTGGCACCTATGCAAAGTATCTCATACTAGGCCTCAAGCTCAGAGCAGGCCTTGAGCTCGTGAATTACAAGAATGCAGGTGGATTATTCTGCCTGGACACTCAATGGGGCTCTGGCCAAAGGAAGGAATTGGAAGGAGACAAGTGAAGCCACAGAAGGGTGGCTGGTGCCAAGTGGGTCAGGGAGGGAAGACTGGTAGCCCAGCAATGGGTGGAGCCAAAGCCAATGGCAGGTGAAGCCAACTACAGTGGTACCTCTGGTTATGAACTTAATTCGTTCTGGAGGTCCGTTCTTAACCTGAAACCGTTCTTAACCTGAGGTACCACTTTAGCCAGCGCGCGATTTCTGTTCTCATCCTGATATAAAGTTCTTAACCTGAGGTACTACTTCCGGCTTAGTGGAGTCTGTAACCCGAAGTGTTTGTAACCTGAGGTGTTTGTAACCTGAGGTACCACTGTGTTCCTAGTTTTTGTCCCCATCTTCTTCTCTGTTGAGTTATTCAAGGGCAACCGTGAGACTAAGAAGGAGGGAGCTAACAGGGAGGGCCACCCTCTGGATTGGGTTCTAGTAAGAAGGCAGGCAAGTAGATGCTGGCTGAGGTGAGATGGAGGTTGGTGGGAAGGTGTCCCATTCAGTCTAAAGGGCCAGCCTCTATTGCTTCCTTTTGTTATGGGGTCCCTATCAGATTCCTGTTGAGTAGGGCTTTCCCTGTGGATCTCCTTGAAGGACAATCTGGCCATCTCAGCCTTGACCAAACAGTGTTGATAGCCCAAAATATTCAGGTGATGTGCATCCCTGGGTGCTAAGGTGGTCCAAAAAGGTTAGTTGGTGGTTGTGGGGACAGAACCCTTTCTTGACATAACAGCAGCTCTGGTTGTTTTTGTTAGTTTCTGTTTTGCCACTGAGCAGCTGCTTGGAGTCACAGGACTCTGTTTACATTCCAGGGCTTCCAGACTGTTGGAAGTCTCACTTATTTTTTAAAAAATCCTTCAGTATTAGTGAAGGGTCCAGTAGCTTGTGCTTTAAGCGCAGGTTCAGCCTGTAAATGTTAGAACTGACAGAAACATAAACAATTAAGCCTGCCCCAGCTTCCCTGAGCCACTTCCTCTGAGGGATTTTTCTTTTCTTCCCTCCACCCTCCCACTAGTAACTACCTCTTTCCGAGAGCCAGCTCAAGGCATTTTGCTGCCTGAGGCAAAGGACAAGATGGCCTCTTCCCTCAAGGCACATATAGAAGCCAATTTGACTGGTAGTTGAATCTTACTCCAATACTGATGAACGGACAGTGTCTTTCACTGCACTTGAGGGCAGCAGGTTAGTGTAGTGGGTACAAGGCAAGCCACTTGGCACTCGTAACACTGGCCACTCCCCCTGCCTCAACATCTGCTGCCTGAGTCAGCTGCCTCACTCACCTCATCATAGGGCCGGCACTCTTCTTTCCCCTCAGCCATGTCTGTTGCAGAAGCATCTGCATGGCCTCTCATTATCCATCGGGGGAGAGGGGAGCTGTAACGAACACTACTTTAAAAGTAGGTAAAGACCTTTAGAAATATGAGCTGGCTGATTTGGTCCCTGAGACCCAGCACTAGAGAGAGCAGGTGGGGGCCAATGTTGCCTTTTATCTCTGATCTCAGTGCTGTGGTGATCAGAGACAAGACTTCTGACAGCTCTCTAAAGATCCTCTCTAATGGCAGCCAGAGGGATCTTTTATCTCCTAAATCAGGAGATAAAGTGCTCCGTCTGCTCTTTAGATATCATTATCTACAAAACAGACAGACAGCTTTATTACCAGATCGGATTGGCAGATAAAACTGCTGAGCAGCTGGCAAGACTAGTTGCTTCAGCTTGGCAGGCCAGGCATGGCCCTCAGGCCTGCGCTAGATATATACACAGCTTTTGTGCTAGGCTCAGCTCCCTATACTGTGGAGTTCTGCTCCTGCGCCCATCCCACGTTGCTGAGCTCCAGCCCTAGCTGTTCTTCCAAGGTAAGTTCTACACCTGGATGCTGGGGACTTCACCTCCAAGCCTCCTAGATTCCAGTGCCGGTGTCGGTTGGCATCGGTCGCTGTGATGTTCGGCCTGAAGAAAGCTTATGAAGCTCTCGAACGATCGACCAGGAGGGAGGGAACATGCCAATCGGGCATGTGTCTCTGCCAGGGTCCTACTCGAGTGTAGGCTGAACTCCTGACGCACCTCAGCGGACACAACTCTGTGGACCTCTTGGGGCAAAATCTGTCACCTCTACTTCACACCTGAAGCTGTGTCTCACAATACCACATTACAGAGCTGGCCCTGTGGATCTGGCAGCTGATCTGAAACAGAGGGTAAAGCAGGGCTTCCAGCTGTTTTTGGACTACAACTCCCATCATTCCCTAGCTAGCAGGACCAGTGGTCAGGGATGATGGGAACTGTAGTCCAAAAACAGCTGGAGACCCGAGTTTGGGAAACCCTGGGGTAGAGGTAGAGGCAATTGTTCTCCCCCTGCAATCCCTGGTACCCCACATTATCCTGAGAATATGAAAATCCTCTGGGTCCTGATCTGAACTGTGGGGTGTGTGTCCTCCCCCAGATAGTCACATTATCCGATATTCCAGCCAGCCTGCAGGAGAGCTTAATCAGAGTGAAATAATTTATTTGCTCCAAGTGCCAATTCCTAACGGGCTTCTGTTTTATGGCTTTACAAATACATTTGATCAGCTTCGCCAGAGATCTGGTAGCTGCCAGGCTGCAAAAGGCAGTTAGGCAAACGGACTTTGCTGGGACTCTATTGCCAGGGATACCTCAGCCTGCCCTGGCAAAAATAGTTCTGGCACATCTCATAAATGTAACACTATTGCAAAGCCCACATATTTTGAAATCCAGAAACAACACTGTGTCACACTGCGTGTACGTAAAATTTTAGTGCCTTTTTTTTGCCATACATTCTCTCTCTCTCTCTCTCTCCAGGAAGATGATCTAAATGATCTCTTTCCATAAGTCAGATATAGGAATCTGGCACAGGTATCAGAATGACGAAGTAGAACAAAGGCCACCCATAGTGTGTGTGGGTAGTGTTTCTTTAAAAAAAAAAAGGCATTTGGAATGTAAAACAGATCATCAGTCAGGACTTAACGCTGTCTATGTTGCAAGCTCTGTTCGTGCTTCCAGAGTTAAAGAGATAGAGGCGTGTGGCTGCCTTTTTTTGTCTATTAATTACAAATGCTTTATAAACATGACCAGCGTTATCTAATTTAATAGTGCCAATCTTTCGCTTGCTGGTGAGGAGAGAGTGTCTGGAACCAGCCCAGACCATTGGGCCATCTATCTCAATGCTCTCTACTCTGACTGACAGTAGCTCCTCAGAATCTCAAGCCCAGGTTCTTTGCATGCCACCTGCTGCCTGGCCCTTTTAATTGAAGATGACAGGGGTTGAACCCAAGACCTTCTGCATTCAAAGCATATCCTCCACCACTGAGCTATGGGCATTGGAGGCACGAGAGATGCACTAAATGCCAGGGTGAGGAGGGAAGGCATTTGCCCAATCTAGGAGACAGAGTTGACAGCAGTAATGAGGGAGAAAATCAGTTCAATTCCCAATCAAAGGGGAAAGTTGCCTGACTTCTGCTTTCTGAGAACCGAAGCACAGGCATCCTTCAAAATTTGCACTTGTCTGAATATTGTAGTGCAGTGTAGAAGAATGCACATACTAGTTTGAAGTGTGCATACAAAGACATATTTTTGAATTATGGTGCTGGAGGAGACTCTTGAGAGTCCCATGGACTGCAAGAAGATCAAACCTCTCCATTCTTAAGGAAATCAGCCCTGAGTGCTCACTGGAAGGACAGATCCTGAAGCTGAGTCTCCAATACTTTGGCCATCTCATGAGAAGAGAAGACTCCCTGGAAAAGACCCTGATGTTGGGAAAGATGGAGGGCACAAGGAGAAGGGGACGACAGAGGGCAAGATGGTTGGATAGTGTTCTCGAAGCTACCAGCATGAGTTTGACCAAACTGCGGGAGGCAGTGGAAGACAGAAGTGCCTGGCGTGCTCTGGTCCAGGGGGTCATGAAGAGTCGGACACGACTAAACGACTAAACAACAACAACATCAACATACCAGCCAAGTGATGTGTAGAAGAATGCACATACTAGTTTAAAGTGTGCATACAA
This sequence comes from Podarcis muralis, assembly GCF_964188315.1. Lineage (NCBI taxonomy): Eukaryota > Metazoa > Chordata > Lepidosauria > Squamata > Lacertidae > Podarcis > Podarcis muralis. The sequence goes on along the minus strand of NC_135666.1, from coordinate 20,800,281 downwards.
AGACATATATTAGTGAAAATAAGTACAAAAAGGCATCGTAACAGGAGAAACTGCTTTGCAAAAATGTGTACATTAGGCATACAAAAATGTGCCCACTGGGAGAAATTCGCATCAAAAGGCAGATGAATTTTCATCGAGAAATATGGAGAGCTGAAACAAAGGAGGAGAAACCAAATTTGACAGATTCTCCCATCCCTAGCTGACATAACACAGTCAGTTTTAGGAACTGGCTGATCTGCCCTTGGGGCAGACGCTCCCCACCCAAGTCTTTCTTCACAGAAATTTCTGAACAGAGGCAGAGAGGCAGACAAGCAACCGGGTAAAGAGACTGCCAATGAAGACACATGATGGAGAAGAACCAGACTGGATGGAGAGAGTGCCATTCATAATGGATCAACTAAGAGATGTAAAAACCTAATTCCAAACTGGCCATGTTGATGCCACAGCAGGGACTTAGGATTGTGCAGCTAGACAATTTGCTATAGTCAGGCATGTTGTGAAAAAGAAGTATCCCAGATGCCTCTTTTTGCTTGGAAAGTACTCATCTCCTGAACAACAAATCAGAGATGTTCTTCTGGAAACAGTCAATTTACCTGAATCACCCAAGGCCTCCAGAGCCAAGCTTTTCATATTGCAATTAATATTATCCACAGTCAAAATGCACACTACCAGGATGTGGGGCTCCTTTCGCTCACAACTTCCTGCACATATGGGTTCGACCTGGTTAGTGGTTGGTGCAGGAAAATACTCTTGCTGAGTGTGCATCAACCCCACTGAATTTTCATTGATTTTCCAGAATTTCCTTCAAATGTTGAAAGTTTGAGGCTGCAACCCTAAACACACTTGAACACAACAGGACTTCTATGCAAATGAGCACACATAAGGTTGCACATTTATTCCCTGGCTACTCTAAGGTGGGAAGCTTTTTTCGCTTTTATTTTCCTTCCTTAATAGCCAAATAAATCTCTCAACTGATGTTGTTTGAAAGAGGGCTGTGGGGGGGGGGTAAATTTGGTTCAGTTCACATTTTAACGTGACAATACCTAATCCACATTTCCCCAAAATGATACATAAACCAAAATGAAGTTGTCCTTCCAAGTTCATGCATGGGAAAATAGCCATAAAAATGCAGATATTAATGAAAATAAAACAGACATGATATAAGGGAATACTACTTGCAAAAATGTGTATATTAGTAACATGGTTTAAAAATGTTTATATTAGGAGAAATTGCACGAAAAGGCTCACAAGTTTCCATGAGGGCCTTTTCTAATTAAAAAATTGCAGACTGGTGTGGAAATGTGGTGATCTGAACTTAATTCAGTGTGCTCACATCTTATGCATATTTAACTTGTGCGATTTCAAAGGTGGAGATGCTCTCGCGGGAAGTCAGGTTGTCATGCGAGCTCTCGCAGGAACATCCCTACCAATGCCAGAACCGGCGTGCCAAACAGGGCTTGCCTGAGAAGCAAAACCAAAAGCTTAAAAGCTCTTTTTGCACCAGGTAACCCCAAGCTGGGACTGGAATGGATGATCTCCTTCTCCTCCTCACTGGCTACCTCTTGAAGGCAGGCTGGCTAGCTGCAGAGTGGCTCCAAAGGTAACACAGTTCTGGCTATATGCAATTGTCATGTGCATAAGTTACCCTTGGAAATAAACCACTGCATAAGATGCAGGTCAAATGTATTGGGGAAATGAGAAACTGGAAGAAACAGAAATGGACCTATCCGTTGTTATGCGCAGCATTAAGTTCAAGATTGGTTCCACCGTTTTGAACAGCAGCTCTATCACAAAGCTGATCTTCGCATTAAATATCCCAAATGCAAAGTAAGACTTTCAGCCTGGGAATGTGTCAAAAGAGTGAAAAAGGAAGGTGGAAGCTCACAACCGTTTCCAGGAAACCATTTAGAGTGTTCTGGGATGCAGCACTTCTTTAAAAGCAAGATCTCAGATGGTAAAGATTGTGCCGTGATAGCTGCAGAGACCCCCTTATCCTCTGCCAAGGATAACCAAAACAAAACCCAGCTATGCATCATTCCCCCCAAGTTACTGCAGTCAGCAAAAGGTTGTCATCTGTCAGATTTAACCATGGAAATACTTGACCAAGGACCAAGTGAAGACAGATTTTATTATTACTAATATGTTAGTCTTATTGATGTAGGTAAATCATAAAATAATGAAACTTCAATAACTTGTCTGAAAAATACACAGAAGAAATAAAACGAGAAATGAACAATAAAGTGATTCTTTGTTCACGGTAAGAAGTAGATGGCTGGGATTTAATTATGCAGTGCAATTTCTGGCTAAGCTAACTAAATCTCTTACGATTGCCTCCCCCCACATATTATATAGAACTATGTCTGTAGCTTATGTGGTGCCATATTAGTAAGACCATTAATGTGTTGGACTCCGAACAAAGATGACATTTAGATGCTAGACCTACCATTGGCTATCATTCAAAACTCATTCAATGACAGGTCTCTCTTCAAATGCTTCTGTAGTACATTGTGCATGGCCAGAGAACTGTGCAATCTTTGTCTCATTGATCCTCATGACAACCTATTGAGGTTATTCCAACCTTGCAGATGGGGAAACCAAGGCTGAGAGGGAAAAGCTTGCCATGCTGACTCTCGTGGTCAATGATTCAGTGTTGATTGACAAAAGGCCTGGCCGATTGACACAGTGCAAATCCAGCTTCTGCTGCAAACTGGGCACAGGGGTGGCAGGAGAGGTCGCTACCTCCAAGGCACAATCTGCAGGTGAAGATCACCACCGCTGCGAGAAAGTCTGCCTGCTTGCATCCTCTCTCTCTGCCTGCTGCCACACTGCAGTGGAATGGAATGCTGGGCAGGTGGGCTTTCAGTGCCACAGTGGAGCAGGACCGTGGCTCAGGCAGGGATAATGGGAACCTGTGGCCATGCAGTTCCCATTATCCCTGATCATTGGCCATGCTGGCTGGGGCTGATGGAGCTCAATGATACCACTAGAACAAGGAGGAATCAGAGGATCAATCCCTTTCCCATAACCCTGCCCGACTTCTTCCTCTGAAAGTAAGACTATGGACACACCATCCATTTAAAGCACATGACTTCCCCCAAAGAATCCCAGGAACTGCAGTTTACCCTTTACAGAGCTACAGTTCCCAGTAGGCCTAACACCCTTAAGGTGTGCATGTTGTGTGTGGAACCTATAGATTCCAGACTCCCTCTGCATTTGGGGGATTCTCAGATCTGGTTGGAGGGGTGGGGAGAAGAGCTAAGAACCCCACTTCACTTGCTATGGCGCTCATAGTTCAAGTAGCGAAGATGAACAGTTGAATCCCATTCTCTCTCTGCTCCAGTCCATTTTGCTTTATGTCTATGGGTGGGAGGCGGGGGCAGGGGGAGCAGCGAAATAACCTTGAGCAATCTTGGCAGTTTATTCCCAGGCTCTTAAGTCATGGGGTTAGGGCCAGAGTGCTCAACCACCATCGCCTCTCCAGCAGCAAAAGATGAAAGTCAGACAAAATAATCCAAAGAAAGTGCTTAACTGTGACTATTACGTCTCAAGGGATTTAGCAGAGTTTACTTTCCTCCGACTGTGAGGAGGAACTTCGGCTGAAGTCCATTAAGCAAATTAAAAAAGCAGAAGGAAAATAAACATAGATTAATGGAGATAGGCGTTTTATGAGGGAAAGGAAACAGTTACTCCTTCGAACAAAGCTCCTGAACTGATATTTGGGCTTGAGGGGCCTCTGGACCTTATAAATGAAAGAGATTATTCTCCCCATGTTACGCTCTTGGTAACCATAAAAAAGAGGAAAGTTAGTATAAGTTTCTTCTTCTTCCCACTGCTGCGAAATCCTTCAGAAACTGGAGCGGCAACATAATCTCTAATGTTTCAGCACAGTGCGTGACACACAGCTATTTGCTCCTTTGTTTTCAAGTAGGGAATTAAGCCATAAATCTTGAGCAGAGTCTGTCCCTGCTGGAATTGAGAACTTGCCAGGAAGGCTTCCCACGTGGCCCAAACCTTGCCTGCTACAACAGTTAAGAACATAAGGCGAGGCTGCTAGATGGCCCATCTAGTCCAACATCCTGTTCTCACAGTGGCCAACCAGATGCCTGTGGGAAACCCACAAGCAGGACCCCAGGACAAGAGCACTTTCCCCACCCCCATAGTTTCCAGAAACTTGTATAGAGAAGCATCACTGCCGCCACTCATGGAGGAATGGGACAGCCATTTCTCTAGATAGCCTTATCTTCCCCATTGATAGCCTTATCCTCCACAAAGGTAAAGGTAAAGGGACCCCTGACCATTAGGTCCAGTCGTGGCCGACTCTGGGGTTGCGGTGCTCATCTCGCTTAATTGGCTGAGGGAGCCAGTGTACAGCTTCCGGGTCATGTGGCCAGCAGGACTAAGCCGCTTCTGCCGAACCAGAGCAGCGCACGGAAACGCTGTTTACCTTCCCGCCGGAGCGGTACCTATTTATCTACTTGCACTTTGATGTGCTTTCGAACTGCTAGGTTGGCAGGAGCAGGGACCGAACAATGGGAGCTCACCCCGTTGCAGGGATTCAAACTGCCAACCTTCTGATCTGCAAGTCCTAGGCTCTGTGGTTTAACGCACAGCGCCACCCGCATCCCTATCCTCCACAAAGCAATCAATCAATTTCAGCAATAGGCTGAAACAACAACAAAAAAACCAACCCCTAATTTAACATATTTTTGTATGCTATTGTGCACTACACTGCAAAATTCAGAAAATTATGAATTGCAAAGGAAGACTGTGTTTGGGTTCATGTTTTGCTCCAGACAGTGCAAATTATGCCGGGTTCACCATTAAATGCAAACAGAATAGAATTTCTCCTCCATCCTTTTCTCCTGAAGAACTGACTTATGGGTATATGTGTGTAAAACCCCAGGGAGGAATGAATGAATACAAAACAAGGCCACCAGTTTCTTTTTTTTTTTTAAATGCTTTTTATTGTATTTTCATCATCATACACATCTACAAAAACAGAGCCAAAGAAAAACATTCAACATTAGGAAAGCGTTACAAAAAGAAGAAGAAGAAAAAAGAAAAGAGATAAAAGAAAAAAGCAAAAAAGAAACAAGAAAAGCACATACTACAGTTTGTTAAAACCGACTTCCTTCCCTCCTGATTTCGGATGCCTGCTTTTAATAGTTTCGTCTTACAGCTGGTGTTGGTTTTTAGTTTATAACATCAGAAGATTTAGATCAAACCTACTGTAGTTGGTAAGTTACTAAAATTGCCTTCGATATATACTATAAATTTGTTCCAATCCTCTTTTAACTTTGTATTTTTTTGATTTCTTAATCTTTGCGTCAATCTTGCCAATTCTATGAAATCATATAGTTTCAGTTGCCAGTCTTTCAGTGTTGGTAAAGTTGGGTTTTTCCAATTTTGGGCAATAAGTATTCTAGCCGCAGCTGTTGCGTATTGGAACAGGGTTTTGTCTTTTTCCGGTATTTCTTTTCCGACCATCCCTAGCAAAAAGGCCTCTGGTTTTTTGGGGAACGTGTAACTAAATATTTTTTTTAGTTCATCATATATCTGGTTCCAAAATCTTTTAATTCCCTCGCATGTCCACCACATATGTATAAAGTTCCCCTCATTTGTTTTACATCTCCAGCAGGCCTTGTTGCCAGTCTTGTACATTCTATTTAATTTTTCTGGTGTTAAATACCATCTATATATCATCTTCTCTAGGTTTTCTCTAATTGCCGCACTTGCTGTGAATTTTATTCCCTCGTTCCATAATTTCGACCATTTCTCGTGTTCTATATTATATCCCAGATCTCTTGCCCACTTTACCGTAACTTCTTTGATTTCTACCTCTTTTGTATCGGCTTCCAGTAAGATGTTATACATTTTAGATAATAACTTACATTTACTTTCGATTATTTCTATTTGGAATTTTGATTTTTTTTCCCGTTCATTCCTACTTTCCTATCCTCCGTCCATCTTGCATTAATCTGGTGATATTGAAACCAGTCCTTCAGTTTTTCTTTCAGCTCCTCATACGGTCTTAGTTTCCAGCCTTCATGGGAGCTTGTCAATAGATCTTCATATGTCAAGCCTTGCTCTTCCATATTTGTTTTTTTGAATGATAGGATATCTGTGGGGGACAGCCACCAGGGTGTTTTTGGTTCTAACAGATTTTTGTTTCTTTTCCAAACTTCATAAAGAGGGCCTCTAATTATGTGACTCGAGAACCCCTTATGTACTTTCCCTTTATCTAGCCAAAGGTAGGCGTGCCAGCCATACCTATTATCTACACCTTCGAGATCTAATAAATCCGCATCTTCCAAAATTATCCAATCTTTCACCCAACATAAGCAGGCAGCTTCGTAATATAATTTTAGGTTGGGTACCGCCAGCCCTCCTCTCTCCTTTCGATCTGTAAGTAGTTTGTATCTGATCCTTGGCCTTCTACCTTGCCATATAAATCTTGAGAGTACTTTCTGCCAATCTTTGAATATTTTATTCCCTCTGATCACCGGGATGCTTTGGAAGAGAAACAACATCTTAGGAAGAATATTCATTTTTATTGCCTCCATCCTACCAAGCCATGAAAGATTAACTCTGCTCCATACATCCAGATCTTTTTTAATTTTGTTCCAGGTCGTTGTGTAGTTATCTTCAATCAGATTTATATTTTTAGGTGTGAGCCAGATGCCTAAGTATTTTATTTTTTTGGTCACTTTAATTCCGTGTTGGCTCTCTAATTTTTCTTTTAAGTCATTTCTCAAATTCTTTACTAATATTTTGGTTTTTAGTCTATTCAATTTAAATCCAGCTAGTCTACCATATTCTTCTAGTGTTTCCAGCGCCTTCTCGATGCTTTTTAGCGGCTCTTCTAAGGATAACATCAAGTCGTCCGCATAGGCTTTTAGTTTAAACTCCCTAGATCCTATTTTAATCCCTCGGATCTCAGGCGTTGATCTTATTTTATTTGCTAAGACTTCTAGGCCACCAGTTTCGATCAAACTGCTGTGTCCTTCCCATGTAGCATCTTCATCTGTGGTACCCCACAGCAGCATTTGTAGCAGATCCCCAAAGCAAAAATTAGACAAACCTGTTTTTGCATCCTAAAGTGACTTTAAAAAAATAATAATAAATCCTTCTATGGAAATTCACTCCTGCAAAATTCTCCTAAAAATCCAGAACAGAAAAGTTGCATCAACTCTTAATAATGCCAAGCTTGTCAACACGGCACATTGTAACAAGGCAAAGGGGAACTGGGGGGATATCTGAAGGTAAAACAAATTCTTGTGGTTTTCCAAAATAGCATCACTCTTGAAGCAAAAATAGAGGTGTTAATCCCAGTTTTGGGAACCACATTCTGAGTGCACAATTTTCCTCTTGCAGTTTGAATTGAATTGCACCACACAGCAATGCTTCTCAGTCCGTATGGTGCAGGGTAACCTTTGCAATATGAAGTAGCCATATACAATTTTTGGTGATATTTTGGTTATCCTTTAAGGTTTATATGAACATGATTATAACCACCCTGGTGTAGCTGGTAGGGTATTGGTTTTGTACTAGAGAGATGAATCTCACTGAATCTCAGTGACTCTGCTTGGCACTTTTTAACCACAACTAAGCATATTTCACGACAAAAGCACATGCATAAGTATTCAGTCCTGTGTATATTTACCTAGGAGTTAGCCCCTCTGAATATAGTGTGACTTCTGAGTAACTATGCAGAGGGTTGTACTCTCATTGAAATCGACAATGTTTAAAAGTGTTTAAAATTGGCAAGATCATGCCTAGTGCCAATACTGTGGAAGTGAGACAATCAAATTGCTTAAATGTAGAAATGGCACATTTTGCGCACGCACGCACGCGCGCACGCACACACACACACACACACACACTTCAATTATCTGGGAACACAAGACTTTGGTAGCTGAAGTGGCTGTCCTGAAAAGTAATTGCTCTATCATAAAACTTTTACAATTAATGGGTTTGCAAGCTGATTAGGAAAAATGGTATGGTCTGCTGCTGTGTCTTTTATACCAGCTTGAGCAGGGGTTGGCAAACATTTGGCAACTATGTGCAAAACCAAGCATCTATATTGTCCTCTGTTCACTGTTGGAGGGTCTAGACTTCTATGGGACCAGTTTTGCATGGACATGCAGTATCCCCTGCTAATGTTTGCAGAACAAGCATCGATTATGTGCATAGGAGCAGGGGTTGGTAAACATTGGACAACCATGTAAAACCAAGAATCCATATTGTCCTCTCTCCACTGTTGGAGGGTCTAGACTTCTATGGGACCATGAGTGCCTTTGGAATGCCTAAATTGTGCTGCAAACTCGCGTCTTCCAGGTAACCTGGCAAACACATATGTTTTACTTTAGCTAATTTAAGCCTTTAAAAATTCTGGCAGCCCAGATGGACAGCAGAGAGGATGAGATCATCCCTGCCCATATTTCAGAGGCACACAAAGTCTCCTGCTAAGATATGAACCAATTACACTTAAGGAATCATTCTGTTCCTGTTGGACGTCAAAAGGGAGCCTTGCAGGTGATTTGCCAACATTGGTGCTTGTGCAGCATGTCACTTTATGGCACTCTGTTTTTTCCATTATACATCTTTGCCTTTCATGGTTTATAACTTGGACATAAATAGACCCTTGGCAAAAACTCTTGAGCCTGCAGGCAGAAGCCGAGGATACGGCCTTGACATTTTTTCCATGTGCAGAGCAAATGCAACCCCCCGTCCTCACATACACACACTTTTTTGATGCTTTTATGCTTTTGAAAATGTTAAATATAGATGTTTACTAGTTCCTTGGGGTTCTTAAAAAAACCAACCCTACTCAATTTTGAATTGAGGGTCTCCACCCTTAAATATATAATCACTATTGCAAGAACCAAAAGGGGAGTCAAGCAAGAATGGCAACTCCTCTCCTGCTGAGCTGCTGACGTAGGTTGCTCCAAATGTACAGTCTTGGCTCATTGGATATTGCTCATAGGTGTGTGCAAAGGGAACATGGGAACCAGCCTTATATCAAATCAGGCCACTGGTCCACTTTGCTCAGTGTTGCCTCTGTTGACTGGCAATGGGCCTCCTTGTTTGCCAGGCAGGGATCTGGCCCAGCCATGGCCCTCCTACCAAGTCTAAAGTCTAAAGATTGCAGGCTTGGATTCAAGGATGGCATCTCAAAATGCGGCTCCCCAGAGGAGCTATCTCCACACAGCTTTCTCTCTCTTGAGCAGCTTACTCCTTATGAACATATAATAATAATTTATTATTTATACCCCGCCCATCTGGCTGGGTTTCCCCAGCCACTCTGGGCGGCTTCCAACCAAATATTATAAGCAATACAGTGTCAGACATTAAAATCTTCCCTAAACAAGGCTGCCTTCAGTTGTCTTTTAAAAGTAAAATAGTTGATTATTGCCTTGACATCTGCTGGGAGGGCGTTCCACAGGCCAGGTGCCACTACCAAGAAGGCCCTCTGCCTGGTTCCCTGTAACCTCACTTCTCACAGCGAGGGAACCGCCAGAAGGCCCTCAGCACTGGACCTCAGTGTCCGGGCAGAACGATGGGGGTGGAGATGCTCCTTCAGGTATACTGGAATGAAGCAGTTTAGGGCTTGAAAGGTCAGCAGCAACACTTTGAATTGTGCTCGGAAACGTACTGGGAGCCAATGAAGATTGTAGCGTTTTGCTCCTCAAATATGAGTGGACTATAGCAATGTTCAGACACTTCAAACTGTGCAGTTGAGCTCATGTGGAGAGTGGCACTGAGGCTGTGGTGAACTGCCCCATGCATGATATCCTATCCCGTGCCAACTTCACCCCCACAATGTACGTGCATTGTGGAAGGTCCAAAGTCTGCACAGCACACCTGGGTCTGTGAGATGGAATGTGCTCAGAATTCCAACAGATGGGGAGGGATGGACAAGTCTGTGAATTTCCGTGGGTTGCATCAGAGTTCATGCAACTAAGTTCTATGCAGGATAGACCTACGTTATCCATTAATTTCAGTGCATCTGCTCTGAGTAGGGCTAACATTGAATGCAACAGTGTTTCTCACTTTTCCAGTCTCAAGTTCAGATTGCCACATTTCCACATCAGTTTGCATTTTTTAAAAAGTCCTCATGAAAATTCATCAGGATGTTAGCTCACATTTCCTGTAATACACATGCTTTTGTATGCAATATAAATATTGCCCAATATAAGCCATCTACTGCAGTATAATGCAGTGGTACATTATTTTCATGAATACATGAATTTTTGTGCACATTTCTTGGTTGAACAGCATCAGAAAAATTCAGAAAGGTGTGACGTTTGAAGGGTTTTGGTTCACATATTGTTTCTGCAGGTAGGAACGAGCTCTTCCACCCCACCCCACCCCCCATGGGCAAATGCTTGCAAGCATTTGGAAGACTCTTGCTGGACAAGGTTGAGGAAGGGCTGTGATGAGACTCAACGGCATGATGGGGGGGGAGCACAGCCCTGCTGCCCCCTCTCCATATCCTAATCCAGTTCAGCCCCCATTCCCATTACAATACATTAACTAACCTAGGCAAAGGGAGAAAGCACAACAAAAACCAAATAGTACATCCAAAGGAAATTTCTTAATGAGAAAAAGAACCCAAGCAAATATTTTAAGTTCCACACAGAGAAAAGAAATACCAGAAGTGAGTGGAGTTTTAATAACAAATTAGAGAAATCCAATGTCCAAATGGATTTCCCCCCCTATCACTTTACAGTGGTAGAATACATCCAAAAATTCTCTTGCATCTGCCTCATTGAGATGAATGGGCTCTGCACAGCTGCTGCTCATCAGTGGCATACACACAAGGTAATATTCTGGTGAATGATATTTATACCCTGTGGGACCAACCTTGTCTGCCTCCTTCTTGGGGATGGGGTAGAAATTTGATTCAGTTCACATTTATCAGCAAACTTACCTCATTCACACTTTATGTGAGCCAGTGTGGTGTAGTGGTTAAGAGCGGTAGTCTCGTAATCTGGGGAACCAGGTTCGCGTCTCCGCTCCTCCACATGCAGCTGCTGGGTGACCTTGGGCCAGTCACACTTTGAAGTCTCTCAGCCCCACTCACCTCACAGAGCGTTTGTTGTGGGGGAGGAAGGGAAAGGAGAATGTTAGCCGCTTTGAGACTCCTGAAGGGGAGTGAAAGGCGGGATATCAAATCCAAACTCCTCTTCTTCTTCTTCTTCTTCTTCTTCTTCTTCTTCTTCTTTATGATGCAATATGCGAAACCAAACATATAGTAGCCATTCTTTGAAATGCAGACTTCTTCAAATTTTGAAATGCTATTCTCCAGCCAAGTAATATGTACAAGAATGCATTTACTAGTGTAAAGCATGCATGAAAAATGCATGTATTAGTGAAAATCGTATCTAAATGATAGGGAAATTGCTTTGAAAATCTGTACATTGGGAGAAATTTGCACAAGAATGCTACTGAATTTTCAGGAGAACGTTGCTGTTGCTGTTATTTTCTAAAAAATAAAAGCAAAAAACCACAAACTGATTTGATAATGTGGAGAACAAGAGTGGGGGCAAATGAGAAACAGAGAAACCAAAACTGATAGATTAATCCATTCCCTACTCCCACTCCATCACTCTCAGTAGTTCCCAAATCGGTCAATGGCTCTAAAATGTCACTTTTCACACCTTAACTATGGCATAGGGCTGCTCCTTGGTTGGCTCTGTTTGTTATTTGTTCATTGTCATGTCAGATACGCTTTGTTCTGTAAACGTCTCAAAACATTTTTAAATAAATACATATAAGCACATAATAATAGCAGTAATAATCATTCTGTCCCAAATCCATGGACTGAGGCAGCTGCCTCAGCCCTGGGCACAAGAAGTAGCCAATTGAATTAAGTGGTGGGATACAAACAAAAAATAAAAAGGAGAAGTTTGCTTTGTGTGCCAGCCTCTGTAATGGAAGGCAAACTCCTGCTGAAGTGGCCGTTCCTCTTCCTGGTCTTCAGTGGAAAGCTAAGTCCCAAAGTGTTGTGTTAGATGATGCTCTGAAGTCACAAACAGTGGCTCATCTTGTCCCTCCCTACCCAGGTCAGTTTTCGTGTTTCTCTTGAGTGGAAGCTAATATAGGGTTTGCTCATTGAAACTTGGGGAGTGGGGGGAAGTTTTGAGGATTCTCTGAGCAAAATGTCAATTCCATGCAGCGGCGATCTTCTTCCAAGGTAGATGTTAAGGATAGTCCAAAGCAGGTCAAAGAGTCTACTCATAAATTTTGTCACAATGCCCACCGTTAGCAACAACTCCTCTCAAAAGAAGAGACAAACCTCCATCTGTGCTAGGCAACATACAAATCTAGTGATCACAGTCTCCCATCACCCAGGTCAGCCATAGAGTGGGTGAGCAAGCCATTCATGTTTTCATCACACACAACAACGTCATGATGTGGACCAAAAAAACGCACAATGCCAAAAGCTAGATCATTATCCATTGAAAAAATAGATTCCAGCATAAAAAAGGGAAACTGGAATCCATTTCCTTTTTAGCCAACAGACTAACATCTCACTGCGCTGAATACATTTGGCCTTTCTCACATTTTTGCCTTCAAAGTCATTACAGCCGGGTCATGGGAATGGTATGGTAGGAAGTCACAGACACTTTGGAAACTGAAGTTAAATTTTGCCAAGCATTTTTATGGTATCCTTTGTTCCACAAAAAGTCAAGGAAAAACCAAGGAGTCTGGGTAAGCAAAGAAATCAATGGCCTTTTATCTTAAGCCAGAGATTGCCAACGGGCAGCCTATGGCCAAAAGCAAGCCCTGGGCCTTCAGGCACCTTGAATCTAGCCCCTGACAACCCTATCTTTAAAACATCTTGGTCGCCCACATTTTCACACACAGGGCAGGTGTCAACAGTTGTTAAGGGACAAAGATACAGGACGTATCCAGTGTTAATCACACTCAGCACAAGTCCACTGAAATGAAAGTGCATCACTAACTTAGATCCATTAATTTCAAGGGGTCTGTTCTGAGCAGAATACAGTTGGATGCAAAACCCTAGCTCTGCCTGAGTGCATGAGGTTAACACCTGAGGCCCTTCTCTGTGTGCCCCTTCCAAGAGATGATGGGAGTGTTCAGTGGGACAGCAACATTTTAAATGACAGAAATAAGAACAAGGACGATAAGGTAGTTATTGTAGAAGGAGTGGAGAAGAGAGGAGGATCTGCTATCTTCTTGGCTAAGTCCATTAACATGGTCCCAAGTCACCAAATTTGTCTCCTACCCCCAATTTTGGAAGCGCTATACTTCCGAGGAACAATCCTGCACATGCTTACCTGGAAAGAGGGCCGTCTCATTGGACTCAATGAGAATTTGATTTTCTGTTCTCTAATTATTGCTGTGCTTGGATAACCCATTGCTTATTTCTGTGCAGACACTGATAGGATTGCACTGTCAGGGCTTTCCAACCATAGCAATACAGTGGTACCTCGGGTTACATACGCTTCAGGTTACATACGCTTCAGGTTACACACTCTGCTTACCCAGAAATAGTGCTACAGGTTAAGAACTTTGCTTCAGGATGAGAACAGACATCGTGCTCTGGCGGTGCGGCAGCAGCGGGAGGCCCCATTAACTAAAGTGTGCTTGAGGTTAAGAACAGTTTCAGGTTAAGAACGGGCGTCCGGAACAAATTAAGTACTTAACCCGAGGTACCACTGTATTTAGAGAACAGAGAATCGGGATTCCACTGCGTTGACCAGGACCTTCGGAACTTGTCACTTAAAGAAAAACATACAAACCAAACATGCAGCAGAATAAAGGCCAAAAGGGCTACACAGGTGGAGGTGTTGTTGCCAGTCTCATAAGGCTGCACTTTTGAACTGTGCTGTTCAGTTAGACCCAGGGGAGAATAGAAAGAGAGAAGCCAGGGCTTTGAAGTTACCAGGGCATAATAGCAAAGGCAGACCAGACAGTCAGTGCTCACAGTAACCCAGTGTCTCCCATCAAAAGCACAACATTAATTTAGCCGTGCATGCAAGGATTCTGCAAAAGAAGTGTCTTGTCATATGGGGAGGGGGGGGAGAGAGAAGAGGCGCAGGGAGGAGAGTTTCGAAAATTGTCGAAAATTACAGTATTCAGCTTTTGCTGACAGTATATCAAAGCCCAGCTCCGGCCTTTATGATATTTAAGTCCCTGCCGCTTCCTCAGAAAAACACCATCCCCATACAATAGAAACATTATGCACAGTTGTGAGGTGGGGTTGGAGGGGGGTGGAGAGGATGGGGAAATGCTGATGAGATGAGAATCATTTAGGAATTAGGATTTTGATGTTGACTTTCCCCCCCTCTTCTCTTTTTTCTTTTTCTTCGAGAGCCTAATGGCTCCACCACAGAGATGAACAAAGTGTCGGTCTAAAGTGACAGTGTCCTAAGGAGTCGCTTTGAATCCAGCTCTTATTACAGGCTTTCAGGGAGTAGAGGGAGAAAACAAAACAGGCACAAAAAAAACTTCCCTCCTCCAAATGACCCAGCTGTTCTAGCGAGTGCTGAAGACGGAGCCTTTGTAGATCTATGTATCAACAAGATAAAGCCAAACTAACAGTGCCATGTGAAGATTAAAACTCCTGCTGGGGCAGAGGGCAAACCATATCCCAAGGCAAGCACTCTCTCCAGTCGGGGCTGAAAGAGTTAACCTATCAAGTATAATAGCTCAGATTAGAATAAGGGGCCCAAGAATCTGCAGCCCCGCTACTCCTTCCTGAACTCCTCCCTGAACAAACCAGGATGTCTTAAATTAACTATAGTTTCCTGTTTCATCCGAACTGGGGGACTTCAGATAACTCTTTGGAAGAGGCCAGGATAGTAAAACATGATTTAGAGCAGGCTTTATATCCTGTTTGTTCCAGTGCTGTTTACCATGGTTTGCTGGGTGTCATGGGCTGGCTGGATGCAGAGGTGTAGAGGGAGGCACTAGCTGGGGGAACCCCCCAAGGGAAGAAAGCTCAGAGCCAGGGGATTGGTGTTGGGACAACGAGGATTGGTCAGAGGGAGAAGGGGGAGCAGACTGGGAGGAGGAGGTGTCGGGAGCAGAAGAGGTAACAGGCTTTAGTGAGCAGGAAGAGGCTGTGGCAGAGAGCAGTCCAGGCTCAGAGGCAGAAGCGGAGGCAGAGAGCAGTGGAGGCAGGCTGCTGAAGCAGCCAGGAAGTCTCTCTCTGCTGCTGTGACCAGCTCCCCTCTCCCCTGGCCTCCCGGAACACAGAGAGGGATGTAGAGGGTGAAGCAATGAGAGACAAGACACAGCAGCCTCAGGTTGCTGAGGGAGGACCCGGAGGAGGAGTCTTAGAGAGTGGGAGAAGGCAGGGACTTGCAACTGACTTACTGGGGTTGCTGTGATCACTAGGCCTGTGCTGCTTTGGTTTCTTTGAATAAAGAGTTGACTCTTTAAAGGCAGCAGGTGTTTTTATTGCTGTTGGATGAAGCAGGGAAGTATCGCGTTTGTTTGTTTGTTTGTTTGTTTGTTTGTTTGTTTGTTTGTTTGTTTGTATATTAATTTATACAGGTCCCTATCACACTGGATTTTACCACAACATGTGGCACAAGGGCCAAGAGAAATATTAAGCCTGCACACGCAAATGTTTGCGTTCCATTCATTTGCACAAGCAGATGCAGGAAACAAGTGCAAACTGAAGGTCAGCGCAGCATTTACTTGAGAACCATGAGGTTATCAAGATCTGCTCCTGCATGTGAATAAATACTATACTAGTTGCATGTATAGGAATTGCATGTCATGTTGTGGGCAGGTATCTCCAGGTCACAGCCACCAGCCTTATCTATAGAAAGCAAAGTTCCATTCATATCATATTGTGTGGTATATTCACGTGTGTTTTAAAGAAGCAGAATTTGCTCACCAAAACAAGCAAGTTCTTGAGATCTGTCAATAGTTGTGATCCTAGCTGCTGAAATGTGGCTTTCTGGGGCCTGCTGTCAGGAGTCAATCTAAAGTGCATGTTAAATCCTGCATTAGCAAATACAACCTACATTTCCCAGTGTGTTAATAACTTGACCTCTTTGAGAGGTCCTGCTGTGTGTAGTGAAACTGTCTATTAACTCCCTCTTGTACTGCTGGTTTTGGTATTTAATCTCTGTAAGGAATTTTGGAAGGTCAAAGTCCCTTTCTTTTAAGGAATGCCACACAGGCAATAAAACAAGAGCTATCTACCAACTATTTTTACAGGTATGTTAAGCTGAGAGGGGATATCTTGGTTGAACAATGAACAGGGCAACAGAAATATACGGAGCACAATTCAACACAGAGTTAGCTGCGTATGGAAATCAATGGGTTTATGTGTGCCTTACTCTATGAATCTGCATATTCATTTTTGGTAAAAATGCACTGATTTCCCCTTCCCCCGACAAGACTCACAACATAATTGAAACACCACACCATCTGAAATTCCTGTTTCTCTTGATGAAACTGAATCAGATCCTATTGGAACTATTATCCTGATTTATATTATGCATGCTGGGCAAACATACGCCTGTGGAAAGGAATTCTGGTTCTCACATGTTGGTCCTCACATGTTTCCATTTTTTTTAATGGGAACTTCTCCAGTATGTATCCTCTCTCCAAAAAGTATTTTGTTCCAGATGTATTTGACAAAAACGGGCGCTGACTGAGGTCTCTGTTTTCTTTGGTTCACTTCTATTCCTAATAGCTTAAGGTTCAAAGTTACTTTAAGCCAGACTTCCCTAACTGCTGCTGTGCAGGTGGTTTGGACTTCAACTCCCATGAGCCTCAGCTAGCATGGCCAGTGGTCTGCAACCATGGAAGTTGTAGTCCAAAGCATCTAGAGCTGGTGGGCATCAGCTTGGCAAAGACTGTTTTAAGCAAATGATGAAATACCTTGACTACCTTATCTAATAATATTGACCTTTGTCTTGAAAGTTTTAATCCATTGGTGAAAAAGTAATACTCTGAGAGCCACTCTCTGATCCCCTAGTAATCCTATTAGCAGCTTCTGGCTAATCAGTTTGCTTGTTGACGGGTGGCCATTGTTATGCTATGCCCTATGACAGCCATTTTGTGTCATGTCACGCCCTTACAGCAGCCATTTTGTGATAAGCCACACTCCCATGGCAGCCATTTTGTGAGTGACACCCATGGCACTGTGCCCAAATCCCAATGTTCCCATTTGGCACAAAACAGTTGGTTTATTTCAGTTATTTGCATGCCAATTTTATAACAAAGCTCTCTAGGCATAGAATCGTAGAATCGTAGAATTGCAGAGTTGGAAGGTGTCCCTGTGGATCATCTAGTCCAACCCCCTGCAATGCAGGAATATATGCAAGTGATGATGCAATAAAAGCAACAAATAAAAGCACAACAAAGAGAGATCAATGAAATAAAAGTGAGATCCAGACCCAGTTTAATATTGAGAACAGAGGGATAAGAAAACCCACAAAACTGAACAATATTAAAACCACAGCATAGTTTTAAAAGGCCTGGGAATTTGTTTTCCTAATGGGGGGAGGGGAATTGCCTGGTGCAAAACAACAACAACAACATTAGATCAGGTACCAAGTGGGCGTTTTCAGGGAGGCAATCCATCACTAGGGGGCCACCACTGAAAATACCCTTTTTGTCAGATGTATCTGCCGTGCCTCGCTATGCTGGATCATATGGAGCCTCAGATAATGACGACGCATTTGTGGAGTGGTCTTTTCATTCAGAGAAAGTAACGACATGAAACTCGTAAGAAGAAATGCTTGGTAGACAGTTGGCAAGCCAATCTTAAATTTCAGTTGTATTGTGTCCCATGGCAGAGACCTTCATAGATTGAGAGAAGGCCGGCTACAGGTCTGTGGCCTTAACCCTGTCTCTCTGACCCCTGAGGAAACAGGAGTCCAGTAGCTGTCCCACACAGTCCTTCTCTTCCAGAAACCAGGAGGGCTTGGGAAAGCAGCAAGGGCAGGCTGGAACAAAACATAAAATGATGGCATGTGGCCTGGATCCTAGGTACTGCCAACTTGCTCTGAAGGCAGTTTAGAATGCTCTAGTACTTAAAACATGAACGAATAAATACAATGCTAAATACCAAGTTTGGCATTCTTTGGAAACTTGCCAGTCTTCCTCCCATGCATAACCATGCCATTTTACCCTCTGGAGATTTAAACAACAAACAAACAAACAAACAAACAAACCACTTTTGGAGTAGCTCATCAAAGTAGCTGGGCAGGAGGTTAATGTCTCCCTACGCTTCGGCTGAGAAGCACTTTTTCTTTTGAGAAATTAAGTGCAGCTCAGCTCCATTTTTTGAAATTCTCTTGCAAGGCAGATACCAAATGATTTCCCCTTTATTGCTGGTATAATGGGGGGGGGGGGTTTGCTGCTTTGCATCCTGCATACTCCAGATGTAGAGAAGATAATGGAATACACACACACACAACTCACTGTTGCTATTTTATCTGCCACAAGATACTATCAGTGGTAAGTCAAGTGTTGGGAGATTTCTTTGACAGTCCTCCCAAACATCCGATTACCAATGGCCTTCTCTTATTCTCTACTTCAAAGGAATCGCCTCTCCCTAGCGCCATCTCCTCGCCCGAGTGCCTTCCATTCCAGCTATTGAGTGTGGCAGACTGTATTTCTAACTAGGTTTTAGGAAGACACCATTATTGTTATTGTGTGTGCAGGACTCAACTTGATGTGGAATCTGGGCTAATGGCCTAAGAAGCACAAACGCCAAGATGGGCAGGTTTTGTGGAATTTTGTGGGTTTTGCAAATCCTTCAGATCATTACATTTTCATCTGCCAGGTTCACAAAAAGGAGTTCAAGTTCATGAACCTATTTTCCCCGTAAGTTGATACCCTGTTTTCTTCCCTCTTTCCAGCGTGATTCATTCTATTAGTAAGAACATTTTTCCAGGGAGAGGGGAATCTATGTACGATACAAGAAACACACAAAAACTTAAACAGTGTCTGCAAAAAGTAGCTGACTTTTTAAACTAGGGTTTTGTGTTGTTGTTGTTTAATTGGACTTGTTTAAACATAATGCTCCAACTGACCATCTTTATTGGGACCACTTCCAATAAAATGGTATCTGTCCCTATTTCCTCTTTAGAAAATGCTTTTTAAGATGTTGTGTTGTAGTGAATCATGACAGTTGTCATCCTTTTGGTTTCATTCCCCCTCTGCTAGTTAGCTGGATGTAAAATCCCTGGGTGCACAGGCAGGCACAGGGACAAGACTGCACAGTGTGTCATTTCATTTGATGGGCAAATGAACACTACCTGCTCAACTTCAGAAGCAGGCTCTATGAAATGCCACCATTCGCTAAAATTCAAGAAACTTCAAATTCTTTTGAACTTCATTCTAAGCTTATTTCAGACCTGGTTACACCCTGATCTTATCCCTCCCTTGAGCCCACATGGACATTCAGTGCAGCACATGACAGCCTATCCACCTGCTTGCCTCTCCCCTGGCACTTAACATTTCTTGCTTCTGTGGCAAAGGCAAAGTCTCCTTCCTCCTTCCCTCTCTGGTGCCTACTGTGCTGCTATGGTTGTGTGCACACACAAAAGGGACGCGGGTGGTGCTGTGGTCTAAACCACTGAGCCTCTTGGGCTTGCTGATCAGAAGGTCGGCGGTTCAAATCCACACAATGGGGTGAGCTCCCATCGCTCTGTCCCAGCTCCTGCCGACCTAGCAGTTCGAAAGCACGCCAGTGCAAGTAGACAAATAGGTACAGCTGGGGCGGGAAGGTAAACGGCGTTTCCATGCGCTCTGGCTTCCATCACAGTGTCCCGTTGTGCCAGAAGCAGTTTAGTCATGCTGGCCACACGACATGGAAAGCTGTCTGTGGACAAACACAGTCTCCCTCGGCCTGAAAGCAAGATGAGCGCCGCAACCCCATAGTCACCTTTGACTGGACTTAACCATCCAGGGGTCCTTTACCTTTTACCTTACCTGCACGCACACACAAACTGTATGTGGCAATAATGTCACCATACCAAGGCATCTCATAAAGGCTAATGCCATGCAAAGTCACAGATTGCAAAAGCACACAGGGCATTAGAGCTCCTGCCTTCTACGTCATGCTGTCCCTGGGAGGGAGAGTGCCAGTAAAAAAAGTTGCATAGGAACAACATCTCAAGGGGTGGGGAATGACCTTATCCTCACAAGCTCATTAGATAATACATGCAGCATGCCTGAAACCATGTTCCAGTCATGGTTGTTTCAAGTACAGAAAGGCCACAAACTTAAATGGCAGCCAGACGGTCCTGAAATACCACTGACATATTTTGAGCAAAGGAGGATCTGGCTGATCATTTTCATCTCTTAAACCCACTTGGAAAGGGGCAGGATAAAGCCCGGAATTCAGCATGATCTTAAGTACCCCTCTCAGGAAGATCTGAGGTCACGTTCCTTCTGCCGCTGAGCTTTGTTATGTGACAGGATAAGTCTTTCTACTCTACGAAAACAGGTTGGAGAAGAACTAGAGGCATTTGGGTTAATGTACAAGAGCAGGGCAGGGGGAGGGCATTGGGAGGCCCAGTCAATTAAGGTGATCCCTTTAAGGCTTTGCCCTTTCACCTTCCTGAGCTTGGTTTTAATTCCTGCTCAGACTGATGTGACTAAGCTCGCTCTAACCTGACAGCTGACACAGGTCAAAAGTTAACTGTGCTCAAGCATTAAAAGGCAAGATTCTCATGGTCTTAGAAGAATCACAAAGATAAATTACACTGGCCAAAAACACCCCGCCCAGCCCACCACCCTACAGTAGCAGTGGGAATCAAAGAATCATAGAGTTGGAAGGGACCTGGAGGATCATCTAGTCCAACCACCTGAAAATGCAGGAATATGCAGCCGTCCCATACAGGGATCAAACATGCATCCCTGGCATTATCAGCCCCCTGCTCTAACCAACTGAACTATCTAGGAACTTTCTGTTGCTTTTGTTCCTCTGTTCAGATATGGATATGTATTGGGAAGTTGCCTAATATAATATAATATAATATAATATAATATACAACAACAACAACAACAACAACAATAATTTGTTATTTATACCCCACCCATCTGGCTGGGCTTTCCCAGCCACTCTGGGCAAATTTCAACAAACTATTAAAATACAGTAATGCATCAAACATTAAAAGCTTCCCTAAACAGGGCTGCCTTCAGATGTCTTCTAAAAGTTTGGTAGTTGTTGTTCTCTTTGACATCTGCTGGGAGGGTGTTCCACAGGGGCGGGTGCCACTACCGAGAAGGCCCTCTGCCTGGTTCCCTGTAACTTGGCTTCTCGCAGTGAGGGAACAGCCAGAAGACCCTTGGCACTGGACCTCAGTATCCGGGCAGAATGATGGGGGTGGAGACGCTCCTTCATACGAGGAGTGGGGAACCTTTTTCAGATAGACCACTACCTTCCTTCCTGGGCAACCGTCTGGGTTCCTTCTAGTGGAGGCAGAGCAATGGATGTGACTTTACTTATCCACAGAATCTACATTGCTCTGCACACACTCACTTACCACTCCACCCAGGCAGCAAGAAGCATTGTCCTAGTTCAAGGGGGTTTCTCCTACCTTCTTTTTTCAGAGTGTCCCTGGAATGGGGAGACCTGGGGGGAAGGAGGGGAAATGTGGGAGGTCGGTGATTTGGAGGATAATGTCACATAGGCAAAGGATAATTAAATAATGGAAGTACAGGGAGGTTGCTAATCACATTAAGTTACAGTATGGATAAGCCCCCCAGATGTTTTGGACTACAACTCCCATCAGCCTAAAACAGCACATGGCCATGGATGATGGGAGTTGTAGTTTGAAGCAACAGCTTGAGGGGAAACTGACATGCATATATGCAACCCTAAATAAATATCATTATAGGACTAAGGCTGCAATCCCAACCCCATTTACATAGGAGTATGCCTCCATTTAATTCATTAGGACTTGCTTCTGAGTAGACATGGTTAGGATTGCACCATAAGCCAGCCCTGTTCCCACATATTTTGTTTCCAGTAGCCCTGAGGGGTGGCAAAATTGGCAGCGTAGGAACACTGTACTGCAAGAGGTTTGCGGAAAATGACTTGTGTTAGAAGTTAACTGAGGTTACATGTCTTACGAAAACATTTTCTTAAATGAGATTCATTTTGTATTTGGCTTGGTTGGGCTTGTATAAACACCCCTTTCCTGACTTTTTCCCCTTAATTACTTCAAAGGCCTACTGATAATTTTACTCACAATTATGCTACTTAAAAGTGGGAAGGTTTTTGGACTGCTGACTTCCTTCCTGTTGTCTGAAAAGCTTCCCAGTTTTCGTATTTTATGGTCTCCCCCTAGCCCCCCAATCTGTTTCTTCACTCGCTGCACAGAACAGTGTTTTGTTTTTTCCTCAGACAAGCCATCTATAGAGAGCTTGTTCTGCTATGGCTACTGAGCTCAGTGCTTCTCCTAGTTATTCTGAGATTATTATCTTTAAAAAAAAATGCTTATTCTCCTAAGAAAACTGGCTCCATAGACAACACCCTGGATATACAATTGTAAAATAATAACAGTCATTGGGTCATGTTCTGCCTCTGCAGACATCCTCCAAACTCCCTTGTTGATTCAAAGCATGAGTAAGTTCTTACCCAGGTAGCAACTGGCTGTACAGGAAACAGCAGAGCTGGCCCACCCATGAGGAAGTGTAATGCAGCCATTTCTGGCGGCAAAAATGCAAGAGGTGGCAACGCAGGTAAGAGAGGGATTGGCAGCGGCACCTGTTCCATCTGGGAGCACAGAGGGACCAGCAGCAAAGCTCTGTAGAACAACAACTCTCTTGCTGAGTTGGCAACAGGGGAGGCGTTCGACTGCTCATCTTTGCCACCGGGCAGGAACAGAGACTGGACAAGGGCTTGCGGAGCCCAGCGTGAGGTTTTCTAGGACTTTTCCTGGAAGGGAAGACCTTGCAGAACTTCATGCCCAGAGTTTGTTTTTTTCAGCTAGAACTTGATGGAACTCAGTTCGGGCACCTCTCAGGTGGGCACTGTTGCCATTCTAAGAGAATGAGGGAGGTGTTCATGGTGAGTTCCGGCACCTCTTTTTCTGGAAAAATATCAGCAATGGGGCATTTCACCTCAGGCACCAAAAAAGCTTTGGGACACCCCTGGGGAACAGATAACGGAGGTTGACGAATGGTGCACTGTGTTATGTACTGAAGTTCTCACCCTGGGCCAGCAGGGGGATACTGTAGATAGTTATGCAAATGAAGGATCGAAAGTGACGTTCAGTGATTGGATAGTTTTAGAAAGTTGTTACAGTAACGTTGTACTGGAGCTCTATATAAGCAGGCTGACTGAACCCTTCAGTTCAGTTCTGTTCTGGCCTGTGAATAAACAAGAGCTGTTTGAAGAATCGCTGTGTTGTCTGATATGTTCACCCACAACTTAACACACTGCAACAAAATACTGTCACCTATTCATCCTTAAGAACTGTGCACTCTTAAATTTGTGCACATACCTGTTTTCCTCAGACTGACTCTACCCCAAGCAACCTAGCTCCGTCACATTTTGGCCACACCAAATTGCTGTCACACCACAAATAATTTGTCATATCCTGGTTACATGATTCGGCCTCTTATCTCATTATACTCTCTCCCCACTCTGAATGATTCACCACCAAGGTCAATTAGGTATACACTTTTAAAATACTGTCATAGTTTCACACCACTTCCAGTTCTTAAGGCCTTGCGTCACGTCTTCACCCTAAAGATCTGATCAAAGTGACCACCAGCTTTTTATAGCCAAGTCGAGTGGTGTCCTGGGCTATATTTAAGAGATTGAGAGTTCCTTAAAAGCCTCTGGGGCAAGCTGCCGTATTTCTTTCCAGAAAGGTAGCCTTAAACTTGAGAAAGCCATAAAAGAGCACATCAGGAGTTTGGTGAACAAACACAGTTACTCATTCCAGGATCTGTATCTTAAGGAAGGTTACCACCAAGTTCCAGAAATAGCTAGGAGTGGAAGGAAGTTATTTTTGACCTTGTTATTTCAAGTGCCAAAATATCTAAGGGTGTTGTTGCTTTTGTGGATATGGCCATTAGTGGCCGTTTTTTTCCTTGCTGTTCTCTAGTGCTTCCTGAAATCCTTGTGAACAAACGCATAAACTCCATATAAGTCAAACCTGCACAACATACAAGCCCTTGGCCATTTGTGGCCCCTCCTTGTCCATCCCCAAATGTCCATTGTTTGCATCCCTATCCAACATTTGGCACCAGAGGTGCCATCTTCCAAATAACATTGAGGAGGCCCAATGCAATGTCACACAATGTCCTGACGTTGTTCCACAGCTGGCCTCAACAATGGGGGGGTGGCCTCCTCCAAAAAAATATTGAGGGGGCCCAAAGAGCCTCAGCCCCCTGGAGCTGATGTCTATACTCAAGGCACACCCACCAAAAGTGGGAATGGGGACAGGAGAATTCTCAGCCTGTTCAATGAGAACACGGGGAGGAGGCGGGAACAACATTGCTGCTGCAAACTCCATCATGTGCTATTACCAAGGTTCATCTGTTCAAATGAATGTTAGTTGACTGTGAGACTGAGCAGGCAACAAACAAGGCTGGTGTCTGTATCAACCCTTAGACCAAGCACTGTGCAGTACTCATGCCACATTTAGAAGGCCTTCATACCATAATGAAAGGTTCTGCCAATGGAAAGGGCAAATAGCTTTTTGCCAGTTCCCCCTACAGTCCCTGCATCACCTCCCTTGCTGTCCAACAGGACCCCTAATCTCTCTGGAACAGATTGCCATGGGGCACAAGAGACAGCAG
This sequence comes from Podarcis muralis, assembly GCF_964188315.1. Lineage (NCBI taxonomy): Eukaryota > Metazoa > Chordata > Lepidosauria > Squamata > Lacertidae > Podarcis > Podarcis muralis. Next base: position 20,775,513 of record NC_135666.1, on the reverse strand, counting down.
GGGCTGGAGGGGGTTGGCAAGAATCTACTCTTCACGCCTTCTATTAGTGGAGGCCTCAAACCAGTGCTATTTTTCTAGAAGAAAGAGGTGCCAGAACTCACCATGAACACCTCCCTCATTCTCTTAGAATGGCAATGGCACCCACCTAACAGGTCCCAGAACTGAGTTCCTGTGAGTTCCAGCTGAAAAAAGCCCTGCAGCCCTGCCTCAAATGGAAGAGCAGCTTTGGATTCAACCCAATAAGTTTGTATATATGGTTGAATGTAATTGGGTTAAGAATGGAACAGTGATACAGTTGGATCTAGACACACCAAAGAAGCGTTTCAATTAAACATGTTGTGAACTGGGTGTGAGAAATCGGGTTGGCAAAAACGGAACTCCACCCTGCCATCTGGTGTCACAGTGTTATAATGCATATAAAATGCATATAAAACGCTTTTTCCTTACCAATCTTGCTGAGTCCTATGTCTCTGTATTGAATGTTACAGTGATGTGTTTCTCTCCTCGGCTTAATAACAACCATATACAACTGGTGGAGCTGTATGCACTTTTGCTATAGAATGAATCTAATATAAAGTATTCAGTTATTCTTGGCCACGATCCAGGGAACTGTGTGACCAGCTTCATGTGCTCACTTTGAAGACTTTTTGTTTTGTTTCCTAACAGCAGCTCCTCTCTGTTGCATCAAAACCTGCTTTTAAAAAAAATAATAAAAAATTCCAGGGCACTTTGAGGGCAGTTTGCAATGCAGGGACAAATATTTGGGAGAGGGTATTCTGAAGGGAACAAAACTGATAACCCATCTGAGCACCCATCTAGCAATTCCCCAGGCCCGTGGCCTCTATTTTTATACATCATTTCTCTTTTCACAAAACTCTTCAAACTAAGAGATAAATACTTCAATATTTGTTAAAACTTGTGTATAATTTTCAGTAACCCAAGCAAAACAAAACATGAGGTCAAAAATCATTCATGGGGAACATGTTCAGAAGGCTCTGTGGTTCTATAAATAGGTCCAAATGATATACACTTTGTTTGAGAGAGCTTTTCAACACAGTTTGCAAATTAATCATCCCTAGGCATCCTATTAGGGAAAAGGGTGTTGTTGCGGGTTACTCAACAGAACCATTTATATCAAGATATTTGTGCATAACGGGGGGAATTACCTCTGTAAACATTATGTAAAGTGTTCACTGCGGTTGAAAATTAATTCTCGAGACCTTCTCTCACATGGACACAACACAAAGCTTTTCCAGACATAGAGAGAGTTTTCCTAAGTGAGGTCAGAGATTTCCCATTTGCAGACGCTGCATGAAGAAAATGGAAGCTGCTGCCTCAGAGCAGCACTTGAGATAAACCTTTGACATGAACTATCCTCACACAACAATTACAGGTAAGACAGAAAACATGCAGATTGGGCCCACTGGTTGACCTCCACTTGTTCACCTTAAGGCCAGAAATGAACAGACCGTATGGGTGCATATCTCATACATATGTAAACTCTATCCTCACACAATCAGGGACCTTGATTTTGCATTTCACAAGACCTCGGTCACACCTGCACCATACAGGTGTATGCACTAAACACTAAACTAAGCACTAAACAATGTTTTTTTCTGGGGGGACGCATACCCCTAAACATTTTGTGAATCTAACAGGAGAAGAAACTAAAAAATCTACCATATTTTTTGGCCCATGGGACTCACCTAGTTTTTTGGGGGGGAAATAAAGGAAAAAAATCATTTCCCCCCCAGGTGCGGGGCTGGGGCAGGGGAAGCCCAAGCTTCCCCCGACCCCAGCCCCCAGAACAGGCTGCTATCCGCAAGCCGTGGGAGAGCTGTGCGAAGTTGCGCAGCTCTCCCATGGCTAGCGTAGAGCTGCACGAAGCCTGAAGCTTGGGGCGTGCTGAGCTCAGCGCGCCCCAAGCTTCTGGGTGCCGGCAAGCTCTCCGCTAGCTGTGGGAGAGCTGCGTCTTCCACGGCTAGCGGATAGCTTCCTGAAGCCTGGAGAGCGAGAGGGGTCGGTCGCACTGACCCCCCTCGCTCTCCAGGCTTCAGCGAAAGCCTGCATTCGCTGAAGCACACACATTTCCCCCTCATTTTTGGAGGGGAAAAAGTGCGTCCTATAAGGCGAAAAATACGGTAATTTATTTATTTTTTGTTTCTTGTCTAGCACGGTGAATTGTCAGCTCCATTGCTACCCCCGATGGCGGCCTCATTTCCTGTCATGGTGTTTTCCGAGTCTCAGACAGAAGCGAGCGTTTAATGTGTGAAGTAGGAGTTTGAATCTAGCACCATGATTGGTCAGTTTCGTTGTTACCACCTCCAATAGCAGTTTCCTTTCCTTTCCTGGTGCAATGCATGTTCTTTGTACTTTTGTCCATTTACTGTATTTATTTTTCCTGATTTGAACTATAAAATGGTGGTTTTCTTGAGCCAAAATGAGAGCACCCCTAAACATTTCTAAAGAAAAAAAAGCACTGCATCTAAAGCACATTTATACCACTGTTATACCTCAGAGCAACCTGGGAAATGAAGTTTAACTCGCCACTTCCCTTGGCAAAATGAAAGGGGTCCGAATCAATTCCTTGAACCATGTTGAAAAGCCCAAAGCACTGCAGAACCAACATGACATACCCGGACGAAAAGAATGGGGTGCGGGGGGGGGGGACTGAATTTCTGTCACGAACCGTCACCATCCTCAAAATAACATCCAGTCAGACTTGAAGAAAGTGAAGTATAATTTAGTCGGTGTCTACATGAACATGCTCTCTCAGCAGGAAGGCCTCCATGTTCCTTCACGGCCTTCAGTGTTTATTTAGAGCCTCCTCCTAGCAGCCAGAGTTTTCTTTGGTTTCCTAGGAAGCTGAATCACTTCTTCCCGAGAATTTTCTAGAAGCCCCTCATCGCTGGGGGATTAACAATTAAATATGGCCAGGATTCCCTTTGGCTCAGCACTCCCACACCCTAACTTAACACAGGACAAGTAATAACCATAATAATTTAACATGCTTACTGAGTCACCAAAGCTTCTTTCCCAGCTGTGAGACGCTGACATTTTTTTCCTCCTCTTGCGGCTCAGGCAAATTCTGGAATTATGAAACACATGAGCAGCTAATACAGTTCTCCCCCCTCCCCAGCCTGCCTGCCTGCCTGTGGAGAACTTATTAGAAGCCAAAGCAAATGGGACAAAAATGAAACAAAAAAGAAAATTGCCAGAGAAGTTCCAGAGAAACGCTTCCAGCCAGAGGTTACATATCAGAGAATGGATCCCTTGTTTTTATTCTAGTATCTTTACTAGGGGCACATACTTTTGCTTTAATTTCTACCAGCCTGTTTCTTTTCTGTCAACATATAGAGATGATAAGGTCTTTGGTATGGCATGCTAATACTTTTTTTTTTTAAAAAAAACCTGCTTCAGCTGTTTGCCATACAATGAGTCCATTGTTAAGATATTGCCATGGCAACATAGTTCAGGGCCACTGTTGGGGTCTGCATCACACCTAAACAGCTCAGTGATCCAGAGTTTGTTCACATAAAATGTTTTTCTCCCACCACTTTGTACATTCTCCCTCTAGCAGGAACTGAGGGAAATTGCGGCCTTTCGAGACAATGATAAAGCAAAACATAAATTTGCTCTTTTATCCAAAGTAACAGTGGCCCAGTACCAAGGACCTTATATTCAAGGACCAAAACTGTGCTGCGAGAGAATTGCCTATCCATGTATCCTTTGTATGCTCCCTCTTCGCAGCCCAGAACTCAGGAGGTGGGGTTCAAAATCACAATAGGGCTGGCCCTGCCATTAGCATCTGGGAGGCAGTGAGGTCATAGAAGACAGAGCTCTGTGTTTATCCACTAAAGTATCCTGTTGGTATCAGGTACTGTAGCGATGCCATCCAACCACCAGTCTGGCTGCTAGTCTGGCTGATTTCTATACATCAAATGAGGAAGCATCTGTTAAAGTTATAAGTTTAAAGTGCAGGAAATGCTGTGTTTGGATGTATTGTATTTGGAATGCTACAAAGAGAAGTTTACCTTAAGTAAGAGGTTCCACTCTGGGTGAAAGCGGCAGGCTGGTGTTTTTCCATTTCAGTGAGCTAAACTACCTGTTGACTCATCACCAGGAAACACAAGCTGCAGTGCTAACAGCAGGAGAGGAAACTTGGAGAAGTCAGAGATGGCTAGCAGCAGTTGCAGAGAAGCTCTGAAATGATGAACAAGCTTAGGGTCTCTCTCTGGGATCAGAGAGAGGAAAGTTTATTGAACTGCATAAAGAGTTCAGAGATTGAACCACATTGCTTGTTTGCAACGTGCTACTTTGCAAGTAGCCAGTGTGGTGTAGTGGTTAAGAGCAGTAGTCTCGTAATCTGGGGAACCGGGTTCACATCTCCGCTCCTCCACATGTAGCTGCTGGGTGACCTTGGGCTAGTCACACTTCTTTGAAGTCTCTCAGCCCCACTCACCTCACAGACTGTTTGTTGTGGGGAAGGAAGGGAAAGGAGATTGTTAGCCGCCTTGAGACTCCTTAAAGGGAGTGAAAGGCGGGATATCAAATCCAAAACCCTTCTTCATGTAATGTTTAAATTAAGTAGTGTTAAGACTGTTTTGCAGTAAAGCTTCGAGACTCATTATTGGGGCAGAAAGCTCATTCATTTCTATACAAGGTCCAGATCAGGGATTCCGCTGAGCATATTGTCCTGGGATGGTCCTGGTTCAGAAAAAGATGGGAGATTGCTGTAGGCAGGAAGATTGGGTGGCTTTTGCTAGTGCTTGAAATGGGGATGAAAAGTTCTCTTGACAAGTCTGTTGAAAAAGAAAAAGGGAGATGGACAAAAGGTATGAAGAGTTCTTCCAAACATTCACTATTTTCTGGGAAGAATTCAAGCTCATACTAGAACTTAAGGCTTGCAAATTTAAAGTGGATTAAAGTACTCTGCCACCCTAGTGCAACAAGTCCACTTGGGGGGGGAACAGCCAGGCTTTTGGCAGTTTGGAGAATGAAGTGTAAATTTAGGATGAACAGATGTTTAATGGGAAGGCTCGTAAACACACCACAAACAAATCAGGGCGAATGCAGGATGAATGCACATTGTCATATAATCACCCCATAAACACATCAAAACGAATGCTCAATAAAGACCAGACATACGCCACATTCACACAATACATTTAAAGCACTATGATACGACTTGAAATAGTCATGGCTTCCCCTCAAAGAATCTTGAGAGCTGTCATCTGTTAAGGGGGCTGAGAGTTGTTAGGAGCCCTCTGTTCCCCTCTCAGGGATGTAATTCCCAGAGTTCCTTGTGAAGAAGGATCGATTGCTAATCCAGCCTGGGAACTGCAGCTCTCTGAGGGGAATAGGGGGTCTCCTAAGAACTTTCAGTACCCCTAACAGATGACAGCTCCCAGAATTCTTTGAGGGAAGCCATGACTGTTTAAAGTGGTGTCATAGTGCTTTAAATATACAGTGTGAATGTGGCCATAGGCTAGCCACTGAATAAGATTTGCGTAAAGGAAATCAGGATGAATGTTGAACAAAGAGGTCATCTGCAGGACCCTAAGCTCCTGTTGTGTTTCCGTTATTTCAAAGAAGTTTACACAGAAAATTATCCATACCCATATGCAACGCAGGGTGGTGGATTTTGGAGTTCCACTGAAGAGCAGACTATTGTCAGTTGTATTTAGTTTCTTAACATACTTTTGCCACCGTGGTGCACCGTGGTGGAGGAGCATCCTTTGGATTTCCTGCCAGGGATCAAAATGTCTCTCAAACCTTCTCTGCTTGCACAGGAGAACTTGCCAGGAGATTGTGGTCTGCAGTTCTAAACCAAACCCAACAATGTCTGGGATGAGGGATGGCTGACCTGTTCCTAACTGCTTTTCCTGGATCCTCATCTTAAAACTACTACCAGATTCAACACAATTTATATTGGCACAAAGATTCACATGATTGTCATCTCTGTTGTATTTTTGGCCCTCTGCCACTGTTTACATATTCCTGTCATTTGTAGCTCTGGCCTTTTTGCTATTTGGTTATTAATATTCAAAGATATGATTAAAAACAAAACAAAAAACCCTCCAGTCTGGCAGATCTTCTAAGGATGATAGGCACACATGATGTATGTAATGGCTGGATATTTTTCTGTCAAGTAAATCTCCTTTTCTTGTATGCAACTTCTCCTCATCCAACATGCCCACATTTACAACTATGCCAAATGTCATTTTAATTTATTCTTACCCTGAACACTTTTATTTGGCAGTGAAGTCCTAAAGATGTCACAGAAAAAGCTCATACATCCCATTTACATTCTCCAGGCAACTAGGATCACAAAGGTGAAAAGCCCATCGCAAATCAGCCACCAGAAGAAGCAGGGCTTTCCTATCATCTCAGACCCAACGTTTTCTTCACATACTCATTTGTGAATCTTCAAGTGGCATAGTTAGGTAATGTGCCATTCCTGTGCCAGGAAAAATTTGACACACTTGGGTCAAAATATGACACATTTAGTGATGTATGGAAGTGAGAGCTGGAGCATAAAGAAGGCTGACCGCCGAAGAATTGATGCTTTTGAATTGCTAGAGTGCTGGAGGAGACTCTTGAGAGTCCCATGGACTGCAAGAGGATCAAACCTATCCATTCTTAAGGAAATCAGCCCTGAGTGGTCACTGGAAGGACAGATCGTGAAGCTGAGGCTCCAATACTTTGGCTACCTCATGAGAAGAGAAGACTCCCTGGAAAAGACCCTGATGTTGGGAAAGATGAAGGGCACAAGGAGAAGGGGACGACAGAGGACGAGATGGTTGGACAGTGTTCTCAAAGCTACCAGCATGAGTTTGACCAAACTGTGGGAGGCAGTGGAAGACAGGAGTGCCTGGCGTGCTCTGGTCTATGGGGTCACGAAGAGTTGGACACGACTAAACGACTAAACAACAACAAAATGACACATTTGAGGCAACTGAGAGGTCCCCTGGTAGAGGAGCAACTGGCAGGTACTCTGTTGCCTTCCACACACCTGATGTATCTACCTGTTGGCTTCCCACCTGCATCTGGTTGGAGATTGTGACTGTGTGAACACCATATGCCCCCCCCAGGAATCCTGTGAAGTGTAGTTTGCTAAGAGTTTGTTAAGGGCTCTATGAAGGATAAGCTACAGTTCCCATGATTCTCTGGGGAAAACCCTTGCGCTTTAAATCTATGGTGTGTATGCATCCTGAGAAGAAGGCTTCTGCACTAGGTAGATGCTAGATCTGCTCTACCAGTAACCTTCTTATGTTCTTATCACGTTTTACAGGCACTCCACATGAAGCCCCGCCAACTGAGTTGCTATGAAACCTGTGCCTCTGCATGTACCATCTCACATTAATCTTTAAGGTGGTGAGGGGAGGGCACCCATCTCCTTGCTTATGTGATTACGAACACTTTCCTTGTGCATTCTGAGCTGGGCCTTTACCTGTTTGGTTCAGTGAGCTTGAGTACCTCCTCTAAGCCAACCACCTGAGCTGACCCGGTTGGCTTGCAGGTCAGCCTGAAGACAACACAAAGCTCAGTTGCATTGGGTATGTCATTATGACTTAAAGAGATCCAAGAGCTGCTGCGTGACTCTATATAGCAAAGCTGAATATCAATGATGGGAAGTGACATACAATCACCATCTTCTGGCCTCTTCCTTGGTCTCCATCAGCAATTATTCCTTTCTGCTTCGGGACCACAAGCCTCTTGTGGCTAATGTCAAAGAAGTTGGCGTTGTTTGCTAAGAAAACCTTCCCTTCTTTAACTGTTCATTTGGGCCAGTGTAAACTTTGTGCTAATTGCTTATATGCCATGGGATGCCCAACAAGAGGAGCAAAGAATGACCTCTACACCCAAGCTGAACCTTGCCATGGCATTTTTGTGGCACACCAGCCAGGATGAGATAAACCATAATCCCATGGCAGTACTAAAATCCTCAATCTGGTCTATATGAGTGGCTGCTTGGATACTGTGGTGCATAGCAACATGACACAGCAAAAAAAAAAAAGTTCCTCCCATATTGTCAGATTAAAAGCATGCAAAGCAATTAAAATAAGCTAAAGGACTTCCCTTTTTAAAAGAAACCTGTACCCATTAAGACCTATGCACATACCCATGAAATAGGGAAGAATGAGCTCCTGTTAGACTCTAACAGAGACACTAAATGGAATCACAATGATAAATGTATTAAAAAGCAGTTGTTGAGTTTGTAATACGCACAGCTGAAGCTTCCTTTATAATGCTTAACATGCATGAAAGATGCTCTCTGTTTATATAACAGAGCCACCAGATGGTGCTGTAAAATAACGTAGCTAATAAAGTTATATTGCATTCCATAAAGACTGTTACTGCTGTTGGTCCCAGAGATTAATTCGACATAAAATATGTTTTAGTTTTAATAGACCATGATTGTTTGTGCAGTATTTTAAAATGTTATTGACTGAAGCTTAAATACTATCCAGGATAATCATAGCAGACGATATCACCGTATTACAATCTGCATAAAACAAAACCTACTGAATGGGGAGAGGGAGAAACACCATCTTAGAGAAACAGTGGGATATAAAATATAATCTTGGAGAAATGGTGAGATAGAAATGTAATACATAAATAGGGAATGTAATTTAATACATAAATGGGGGAAAACCATGTTTCCCCCCCCCTAACTGGGGCAGGAATTTGGTGGCCAGGAATATGAGGTACATCTAAATATGCTCAGCCTAGGGCTCTGGCAAATCTCCAGAGAAAAGGGTTTTGCCAAGAATACTTCTGTTTCCCAGATTTGGTGCAAAGATGGTGCTATCAGCAGGATATTCCTAGTCAATCTCAGATGCTTAGAAAAGCCCTTCATTAATCACTTCAGCGTCATACACACTGTGCCTTTAAGGCACATGGCTTCCCCCGAAGAATCCTGGGGTCTGTGGTTTGTTAAGGGTCCTGGAAATTGTAGTGCTGTGATAAGGCCAAACCACAGTTCCCAGGATTCTTTGGGGGAAGTTCTGTCCTTTAAACATATGTTGTGTTTGCTGCCTTAGAATGGAAATCCAGGTAAATCCCAGTGGAATGGAATCTGATGCCTCTCCATGCTGACTCACTGAAACAAAATATGAATCTGTCTAGTAAAATGGTGCCTTTTCCCTTTCTAGCCATTTTGGCCCAATTTTCACTTACGTGGGTCAAGGCCAGCCCATAAAAGCTGCCAGGGGTGAAGGAGGCATTGAGACAGAGCTAAGGAACACAATGGAGGCAACATAGCAACATACCAGGTCAGAACAATGGTCCATCTAGTTTAGTACTGTTTACACTGACTTACAGAATTTCCTACATGGGTCTCTCATGGCCCTACCAGGTGGCACCATGGATTTGAACATGGCTCATTTTGCATGCCCAGCTGGTGCTCTGCCACTAAGCTACCCCCTTTTCATGCGGTTGTTCTACACGATAGCTATTAGCCCCTGGTGAGCTGCTCCTGTGAATCAGCTCCATATCACTGCAAACCTTTTCAGAGGTTGGGGTGGGGGAGGTGAGGAGAAGTCTTCCTTATCGATATGCTACATTTTGGAACATCAATAGTGCATCTTGTGATAACAGCTGCCATATGAACCTACCCAGACCCTGAGATCATCCTCTGAGGCCCTTCTTCGTGTGCCTCCTTCACGAGAGGTCCAGAGGGTGGCAACACAAGAATGGGCCTTCTCTGCAGTGGCTCCCCGTCTGTGGAACACTCTCCCCAGGGAAGCTCGCCTGGTACCTTCATTATACACCTTTAGGCACCAGGCAAAAACGTTCCTCTTCAACCATGTTCCCTCACTGCGAGAAGCTAAGCTACAGGGAACCAGGCAGAGGGCCTTCTCGGTAGTGGCGCCCGCCCTGTGGAACGCCCTCCCATCAGATGTCAAAGAGATAAACAACTACCTGACATTTAGAAGAAATCTGAAGGCAGTCCTGCTCAGGGAAGTTTTTAATGTGTGACATTTTAATGTATTTTTAATCTTCGTTGGAAGCTGCCCAGAGTGGCTGGGGAAACCCAGCCAGATGGGCGGGCTACAAATAATAAATTACTATTACTGTTACTATTTGGCACATTAACATCCTATATCCTTTCAAATATGTTTGTAGGAGGGGGTGTTATTGGTTCTGTTCTTGTTTTTATTATTTTTTGTGTTTTTATCTTGTATCTTAATACTGTGAGCTGCCCTGAGACCCTTGGACGAAGGATATAATTATTATTATAATTATTAAATCCTATTCCTGGCACAGAAATGGCTTGTTGAAAGGCCACAGCAGTGGTAGATGACCATATCTCACCCAACCCTAGAAACTAAAAGGGTTTCTAGGTGTCTTCTACCCTATGGGTAAGAGAAAGCATTCCACAGCTGAACTTTTCTGCGGGGTCAACAGTAAGTCAAACCAGGTCAAGCCATCTATGACGACGAATCAATATTTCCATTTTGGAACCCTGGGCAATGTGGTCCTCCTGGCACATCTCTGATCCCAGCGCTTGGCTGGCATTCGGTATTACAGATCATTTATTAAAGCTCAGCCAATCATAATAGCAGATTTGCACGCCTGGGAAGATATGGCTCTTTTGCCAAGAGCTGCTCATGCACTGAGCTGGGGGGTGGGGTGGAATTACATAAACATTCTGAACATATATCAAAATAAATATTACAAATTGCAGGAAATATGTTTAAATTACTCCCATTAATGTTTCAGAGTTTGTTTAGCATTACGCTGATGGTTATAAAAGTGTCTCCTCTCATATCCTTTGGCTGACTGCAAAGTCCAGCTTTCGCCACCCCACCCCAAGAATGTTCAAGGAGACGTCCATTTTATATCTTTAGGTCACACCAAAATCCTTGCATTTCCTAGCCAGATCTATCATAATTCAATCCAGTCTTCATAAATCACATTTTCCATCTAAGGTTTACCATTTGTTTGTTTTTTCAGTGCTGGAGGCTGGATGTGTTGAGCCCATTCTTCCACGCAGAAGCTAAGCTAGACTCATTGTGGTGGCACAGCTGTCAAATTGGCCTACTAAGATTAAGGAGTCCCAGGTTCACTCTGCCATAGAGCTTGCCAGGTGAGGGAAGCCATTGTTTCATGGCAGTATTAAAACCTCATTCCAGATTATATATCCGTCTAGCTCAGGCTTCCTCAACCTGGGACTCAGCTATACAGTGGTACCTTGGTTCTCGAACTTAATCCATTCTGGGAGTCCATTCAACTCCCGAAACGGTTCAAAAACCAAGTCATGTCTTCCAATTGGCTTCAGGAGCTTCCTGCAGTCAAGCAGAACGGACATTCGGCTTCTGAAAAATGTTTGTAAACCGGAACACTTACTTCCGGTTTTGTTGTGTTTGGGGGCCGATTTGTCTAGGAGCCAAGCCATTCAAGAACCAAGGTACTACTGTACAGCTGCAAATAAAACATTTTGTGTGTTTTAAGTGCACTATACAATGTGACACTAGATGGCAATGGTGAGTCTTATGGAAAATTGAATGTATTTTGAAAAGCGCTTTTTAAAAAAAGCATTTTCAGAACATTTTTTTATATGAGTGTAGATTCCACCCTAGTCCCCTCCAGATGTTTTGGACTACAGCTCCTATCATCCTGATCACTGGCCAAACTGGCTGGGGCTGATGGGAGTTGTAGTCCAAAAAATCCAGAGGGAACCAAGTTGGAATCTATCCTACCTCACAAGATTGTTGTGAGAGGAAAAAATGGCAGTGGTAAAGAATAATGTATGCTACAGAATTAAAACAAAACAAAACAGGTAAGTCTCTGCTATCATTTTATCTCTTGTTTATTTCTATCCTGTCTTTCTCCCAAGTCCAGGGCCCAAGGTGACTCACAACGTAGATTAAAACAGAGACATCTAAATTAGTTGGCTGGCATCTGCCTGTCTTAGCCGTTGGGGGTGAAGTCAGACTGTCGGAAGGTTACAGTGCCTGCTGTGGCTGGAGAGACTGATGTGAGAGGGACATGTTTTGTTGCAGCTGGGGCAGATGAAAGCATCCAGTTAGCAGATGATGCTGTGGACCTGGCTGCCTGCCTCCAGGCACTGCCATCATCTGCAAAGGATTCTCACATGGCAAGCTTGATGTTGCCAGCCTTCATATCACATCAGCAAACATCTTTGTAACGCGGAGTTGGTCTGCCAATGGTCTTGATGCTTGAAGCCAGCTCCCCGTGGGGATGTCCCCATCTTCCATTCTGCAGACATGACCAAGCCAGCACAGATGTCGCTGAGACAGGAGTGCAAGGAGTGCTGAAAGCTGGCTTCAGTTCCTCCCTCATGACACACTTGCATGGCCTCCTTTTGCAAAAGGTAAAAAGGTAAAGGACCTCTGGACAGCTAAGTCCAGTCAAAGGTGATTCTGGGTTTGTGGCGCTCATCTCGCTTTCAGGCCGAGGGAGCTGGCGTTTGTCCACAGCTTTCTGGGTCATGTGGCCAGCATGACTAAACCACTTCTGGTGCAATGGAACACCATGATGGAAACCAGAGTGCATGGAAACACCGTTTAGTTTCCCGCCGCCGCAGTACCTATTCATCTACTGTACTTGCACTGGTCTGCTTTCGAACTGCTAGGTTGGCAGGAGCTGGGACTGGGCAATGGGAGCTCACCCCGTTGCGGGGATTCGAACCGCCAACCTTCTGATCAGCAAGCCCAAGAGACTCAGTGGTTTAGACCACAGCACCACCCGCGTCCCTTTTGTGTGTGCACACAACCATAGCAGCATAGTAGGCACCAGAGAGGGAAGGAGGAAGGAGACCTTGCCTTTGCGATAGAAGCAAGAAATGTTAAGTGCCAGGGGAGAGGCAAGCAGGTGGATAGGTTGTCATGGATCCATGCCACAAGACATACAAGACTCCAGCACTGTGACCCTCTGCAAGTAGTGTACCTATGCCCACGTCTGCTTATGCTCCCAAGCAAATCCTACCCTCTGCTCTGTGCGCCTGTGATATACTTGCGTCACCTTCTGCATGGATTGCCCCATGGCCTACTCTCTATTCTATTATTCCTCTTTCCAGCATCCCGGGGCTTCTGCCGTAGGAAGTTATTTTATTGCTTTGGCCCATGGCTGCTTCTGAACAGCTGGCAAGCCACAGCTTTTCTTGGAAGATCGCAAAGATCTTGTCGCAGCATGTCTTGGACTTCATTGTCTTCTCTATTTTTTAACACTGATTTCAGATGTAGTGGGGGGGGGGATAATGCTGGTGGTATTGCTGTGCGCCCTGGTAATATAAATAGTGACAGCTAATAATCCCTCCAAACATGCTCTCTTCCTCAAAAGCATAACATCTGGTCTTGTGGTGTAGTTGCCATTCATGTCATGCTGCCATGTGGGAAACACAAACCAAGACGCTTCCTCTATTCCATGTGATGCAATAAATGTTGGCTGGTCCCAAATCCTGCCCTGGGTTACGATGGGCGGAGAAGATAATCTGCTGTCAGATGGAGTTTCCCCCCCGTCTTGTCTCCCCAGCCTGGTACTTTTCTTATATGAAAAACAGCAAGTGGTCAGGGCCTATAGGACATGGATTTGCATAGATTTGCACATGCTGCTTTTCATACAGGGATGGAAACTTAGAAATTTACGTTTTAGAGAAAGCAAGGCGATTCATTTCCATATCATTTCCAGCATCAAATTCTCTTCATTAGCGGTGTTCGCATCATTGCTGCCGCCTAAATTAAATTATATTAAATTGGAAATAAATAGGGTGCACATTGCAATTTCCTTAAGCATTGGAAGGATTCTTACCAAGAGAAAAGGTGATGGCCTTTTTCAAATGATGGCCACCAACTTGGATAGCTTTAAAGGAAGATTAGACAAATTCATGGGGGATAAGACTATCGAGGTCTTCTGCTCTGCAAAAGCACAATATCTTCTAATATATTAATTCATACATACATGTGTCTGTGCTTATGTCTTAAGACACTAGCACTACCTTGCGTCTAAATGATACCAATATAGAAAGGATTCTTTTCATTGTCCTGCAGTTTTCTATGGGTGAAGTAATCAACTTTTGCAAAAGACGTTGGGCCAATAAAAATGTCAACTTGCACTGTATTGCTGATTCTTTTGGGCTGAAATGGCAACAATACTCTGTATGTAGCTGCCATCTACTGGCAAGTCAGAAATGTAAGCAGCTGTGCAGGAAGAGGGTGGGCTGCTGTAGTTTAATTGAAGCCGGCACTCTCGCACAAGCCATTTCCCAAGAAAAATTGGTCCCCAATAGAAACAGAAAAGAAAACACACACAGCTGATTGGCGAGTGCATCAGAGTGCTTCACAGGCAAGGCTTAAAAGTGGTGTTTCCTTAAATCCGTTCATAGTGTGAATGTAAAACCTACATTACATATGCCTCTTTTTCACTTCTGTTAAGCATTACCAATGATGACACACCCACACAAATATCATGAACGAGGCTGATTAAAGCATCCAGCCATTACTATTTAATAGTATAGTATTTAATAATATAGTATTTAATATTCCTATTTCATTAGCACAAGCGACAGAACCATAGTTTGTTAAGGGATCATTAGGCGACCCCCTACAGAGCTATAATTCCTAGCACCCTTAGGAAACTACAGTTCTTGGGATTCTTGAGCAGGGGGGAGCCATGACTGCTGGAGCGGTATAAGAGCGTTTTAAATGTCCTGATTTGAGCCTTAAAACCTACAGTGGTACCTCGGGTTACAGACGCTTCAGGTTACGGACTCCGCTAACCCAGAAATAGTACCTCAGGTTAAGAACTTTGCTTCAGGATCAGAACAGAAATTGTGCTCCAGCGGCGCGGCGGCAGCGGGAGGCCCCATTAGCTAAAGTGGTGCTTCACGTTAAGAACAGTTTCAGGTTAAGAACGGACCTCCGGAATGAATTAAGTACCAGTACTTAACCTGAGGTACCACTGTATTGCCTTTCATTGCTCTCTACATAACAAAAACTGAAAAGCTACCCTTTAATGTACGAATCCACTTTCCTACATTTTGTACAGCTCCCAATATGTCACCCAAAGGGAGGAAATGTACCACCAAAGTAAAAGAGGACTCAGGCTGGCCTAAATTAGAAATAATTGCTAGGATTTAAATAGAAATATTGTAACAACCTCGCCACAACGAGGGAAGACTGTGAGCAGGTGAACTTTGTGCCTGCTTAGTCTGCTCTCCATAAGAAAGTAAGAAGAGCCCAAATGGATCAGGATCCTTTTCTCACAGTGGCCGGCCAGATGCAAGCTGAACTCTCCCCGCTTGTGATGGTTACCAGCAACTGGCATTTAGTGATCTACTGACTGCCTCTGACACTGGAGGCAGAACACTGCTCGGATGGAGTTGCTGAGTTTGTTCTCTTCCATCTAGCTAAAGACACAAGAGCCACCTCTGTTCCTACATCCGGATACCCTAACGGTATACCAGAGATGTGTAACCTGTGGCCTTCCAGATGTTGATAGACCACAGTTCCTATCTTCAACCCCCATCTGTCTGGGGTTGGTGGGAGTTGAAGTCCAGCAACATCTGGAGGGCCTCTGGTTCCCCACCCTTGTCCGAAGGGCTTGCCTAAGGGTGAATCTTTGAGGGCCCCCCCCCCCCGCCGCCGATCAAGATACCATACATTTCTATGTATAAGAGTATGTTATTGTATTTAAAAATCATGTTAAAAAGTGGGGGTCGTCTTATACATGGGTAGTGCATAGGGTGGACGTTTGATTGGTTGCTGCCGCAGCTGTCAATAACTATTGTGTGAAAGCTGGACCATAAAGAAGGCTGATCGCCAAAGAATTGATGCTTTTGAATTATGGTGCTGGAGGAGACTCTTGAGAGTCCCATGGACTGCAAGAAGATCAAACCTCTCCATTCTTAAGGAAATCAGCCCTGAGTGCTCACTGGAAGGACAGATCGTGAAGCTGAGGCTCCAATACTTTGGCCACCTCATGAGAAGAGAAGACTCCCTGGGAAAGACCCTGATGCTGGGAAAGATGGAGGGCACACGGAGAAGGGGGTGACAGAGGATGAGATGGTTGGATAGTGTTCTCAAAGCTACCAGCATGAGTCTGACCAAACTGCGGGAGGCAGTGGATGACAGGAGTGCCTGGCGTTCTCTCGTCCATGGGGTCACGAAGAGTCGGACATGACTAAACAACTAAACAACAACAACATCTGGAGGGCCTCTGGTTCCCCACCCCTGTCCCAAGGGCTTGCCTAAGGGTGAATCTTTGAGGGCCTCCCCTGCCGATCAATATACCATAATTTTCCATGTATAAGAGTATGTTATTGTCTTTAAAAATCATGTTAAAAAGTGGGGGTCGTCTTATACATGGGTAGTGCATAGGGTGGACGTTTGATTGGTTGCTGCCGCAGCTGTCAATAGCTATTGTGCATGTTATTGGCTGGTGCATCAATGGGTACTGTTGATTGGCTGATGCTCCGGCACTTGGGCGGGCGATTGGCAGCTTTTGCCAGTGATGGGACAGATGGGAGGCGGATTTCGAGATGCGTGCATGTGAGTGATTTTTGGCAACAACCATGAGTAATCCCCCCAAAAAAGCTCAACAACTCTGTGCCATCTCCCCCCATTTTCTTAATTTGAGTCCCCCAAAATAAGAGGCGTCTTATAGATGGAAAAGTATGGTAAGTATGAGCTCCAAGAGCTGGAGTAGAAAGGACCTTAACCATCAATTCATGAAATACCCCGGTGTGAACAGGTAGGTCACATCCAGTCTGCTAAAACCTCCCTCCCTGCGATGGCCTGCCTACTTGGTGCAACTCCTTTTCCCTTGCTACTTTATGAAAAAAAATATGATAGAGTAGTAAAAGGTAGCACTTAGTTGTCACTAGGTGGCATATTAGACTTATGCATGCTCTCATCAACAGCACAGCCTAGGGCTGTCACAAAGCGATTTCACATGGACCCTAGCTGCGAGCAATATTCCTATTGCTATTGCTATACCATTTTATATTTTTAAGAAAAATATCTCAAAGCAGTTTACAACACATTAAAACATCTAATAAATCAATCCAGAATAAAACATTAATTAAGAAAGTCAGATATAAAGTATATATTCAAAGCAAAGTAATTAACAGGAAACTAAAATATTCTCTTAAAGATGTCAAAACAAAACATTACCATGGAGGTCAACTGCAGAATGCACATTTAACACAGCAAAGTTAACATATATAACATTAAGAAAACAACAACAACAACTTATTTATATGCTGCCCATCTGACTGGGTTGCCCCAGCCACTTTGGGTGGCTCCCAACAAAAAATAGTAAAAGCACAATGCGACAACCCATGCTAAAAACTGGGCTGCCTTCAGATGTCTTTTTAAAATCACATAGCATGGTCAATGGGCAGGGATGATGGGAGTTGTAGTTCAGTAACATCTGGTAGGCCATGGGTTCCCATCGTTGCTATAAAACCATCCCTCAAGGGGCAAGAATTTTCAAAGCTAGGAAGGAAGGAAGGAAGGAAGGAAGGAAGGAAGGAAGGAAGGAAGGAAGGAAGGAAGGAAGAAAGAAAGAAAGAAAGAAAGAAAGAAAGAAAGAAAGAAAGAAAGAAAGAAAGAAAGATTGGCGTGGTTTTTCACATTAGGAAATTACAGAAAATTTGACCTCCACCAGGGGTTCAGATTTAAACTAGGGCTTGATTTAAACGACTTGCTTGGCGTTGTGATGAATCCAGTTGTGTTTATTTACTTCTGCTTCCTGCCCAGAAGTGAATGCTTCATAGACCATCACTATCCCTGCTTCGAACAGGTAGTTTTCACTCTTGAGCAAAGATGGGGGAGTGGGCAGAGAAACTTGGTCATCGGAGGAATACCTATTATAACATTATTCAGAGCAAATTCATCATGAGAGGAAGTCGTTGGCTTGACTTTCAGGGTGTTAGTTGATTCTCAAGGCTAGCAAATGTTTTTGTCACATGTCACAAACACAATCAAACGTGTTTTTCCACATAGCTGCGTTCTCCCTCCTTCTGACTCATTGCTGTCGGTACACTTATCTAGAAAGATCATTCCAGAAGGAACACTTTTTTTTCCTATGTTGTTGCCATCTACCACATCATTTTTAATATATGGGGGGGGGGGAGACTCACTGAAAATTCATCTTCTTTGGAGGAGAAGTTACATCAGGAAGTTACAAGTGGAAAAGGTTTGTTCTCATTAGTTTCAAATGAGTGAGACCCGTTTGCAAAGGCAACTATCGATTTTTTTTAAAGCTCTGCTAAACATGTTCCACAAGGTGATTCCTCCCCCCCCCCCACGCCAGACTTGCTACTTATCTCATTTCACTTGTACAGCAACTATGGACCATAGAAGGGTAAGAAGACTGCTGGTGAAGATCTCTGTCCCCCACACCCGCCCACCTTAAGTTCACCAGGCCTGGGCCTGACTGTGGATCTGAATGGGATACCATACATGTGGAAACGATAGCACTGCTTCAGGACCCTCTGCTGAAGGTGTTCTGTGCGCTTGGAGGAAACCCTTGGCAGCAGTTTGTGAGGAGCACTTTTCATCAGAACTACAGCAGGGGAGGAAAGGGTTACATTTCCTTTTCATGCCTGGAGCAATCGAGATAAGTATCAGCCCCCACCCAAGGTGACCAGTTAGCCTGGGCCTAGTGAAGATTACTGACATGCTTTTAATGTTGCTATAAATGCTCCCTGCAGATGCTTCACCTGTGCAGGTTCATCCCATAAATTCCACTTCTTTCTTTCTTTCTTTCTTTCTTTCTTTCTTTCTTTCTTTCTTTCTTAAATGCATTTTTATTTGCAAAAGGAAAGGAAAAGATAAAAGCATTGCCAGTTTACATTGATAATAAAAACAATCAATCAATCCTAATCAAAATGTATAATTAATACAGGCAGCCCATATGCCCAAATAGGCATCTAAATGAGATTGGTGATTATATACCATGTGTTCAATGTAGAAAGGGCAGTGAGATCTTCAGAGCACAGAGTTATAGGTGGTGGTTGTTTGTGTTTCCAACCTTGCAAAGTAAGTCTCTTCACCACCCTAAGGACTTGCAGAAACCACTTTTGTTGTTTTGTGAAACTAATCACCAACCCCAAGTCTCCTGGCTCTGTTAGCCCTTTAGAAATCATAGTCTCGTTTATGTTCCCAAATGAAGCAATCTGCTGTTGCCAAATATTTGTTACTAACTTATAGCTTGACAATTGGGTGGTTCCTTCCCAACATGGTCCACCCCTTTGTCCCGATCTCATTCCATTTGTGTGCCAAGATCCCCACCCCCCACCCCAGTCACTGGACCTTCAAGGAATTACCATTTGTCACTGTGGTTACCAGCCATTATTTCACTTCACCCCATTTGGAATGAAGGAAGTGATGAACTAGCTGGACTTCATCTATACAATTTTAAGGAGCCCAGAATTTTGAACCGTTCGAGCTCTAGACCATTCATTCAGACATTATATTCCATCTGTTTGGATTTCAGTGCAGTGCACAGCATAAAATCAGGGCAATATAACATAACAACGGTGCTAAAAGCAGCAGCAATGATTCAGAACCCCAGCCAAAGAGAACAGAAGGTCTTTCAGAAAGGTAATATGTGATGATCTATTGTCAGGTACAATTGGCTAACTTACTGGAAGTATTGTTACAGTGGTTGTTACCGGTAGCACATTTAAGCAGCGCTCAAGGGACTGAGCTTTGTAAAGATGAAGAAACAAAAGGACTCATATTTGGTTTATAAGAAAGACTGTTAAGCGCACCAATACTTCATTTTAGAGGGGAGGAACTAATTGCCCTTTTTGTACCATCCAACCATAGCTCAGCTGGTTAGAACATGGTGCTGGTTTGATCCCCATAGGAGACAACTGCAAATTCCTGCATTGCAGGGAGTTGGACTAGATAATCTATGATTCTATAAATATATATACACACAACATTTCAAGTGTGAAGGTCTCTTGCATTCTATGGAAACCTACAATCAAGTTGTCCTTCACCTACTGTAAAATACTGTATTTTTTTCTCTATAAGACTCACCTTTTCCCTCCTAAAAAGTAAGGGGACATGTGTGTGCGTCTATCACAGGCTGTGCAGCTATCACAGAAGCCAGAACAGGAAGAGGGATTGCTGCTTTCACTGCACAGCGATCCCTCTTGCTGTTCTGGCTTCTGAGATTCAGAATATTTTTTTTCTTGTTTTCCTCCTCCAAAAACTAGGTGCATCTTGTGGTCTGGTGCTTCTTATAGAGCGAAAAATACGGTCAACAGATCTTACCAACAGCAGCAAGTCACGAAGGCCTTGAGACCAAGCCTAAGCCAGCTCAAGGGGGAAATGTCGCAGATCGTCAGCATGTAGCTCAGATTCATTTGGCCTGAGATTT
This sequence comes from Podarcis muralis, assembly GCF_964188315.1. NCBI lineage: Eukaryota > Metazoa > Chordata > Lepidosauria > Squamata > Lacertidae > Podarcis > Podarcis muralis. Next base: position 20,755,149 of record NC_135666.1, on the reverse strand, counting down.
GTCCAATCTATGTTAAAAAATAAAGCAATGCCCCAGTGCCCTTGATTTGCATGTCATGTAAATTTCACCTCATAATTCCAGACCATTCTATAATCCAAATTTAAAAGTAAACTTGTTCATTGATTGAGTAGTGGGCCGTTCTCTATGTGGAGAGGAAAAAGAAAGTATTTTTAGCAGACTCTTGGTTCCTCTTCTTGCTCGATTTGGCACATGAGAAACTTCAACTGGCCACATTTCTGAGAAAACAGTAAACAGGGGCACTGAGCCACACCCAGAACCCTAAAGGCATTAGTGAAGCACCAACATATTACTCTCCTGTAGGTCCTGCAGCAGACCAGGCACGTGGAGCGATTGTGACAGATAAATCTTGTAGATTACTCACCATAATGTTTGTTATTCCCAAGAAATGAGTCACATACCCTCCATCTCTCTATTCTATTTATAGTTCTAACTCCACCTCTCTAGCCTGAGGACAGTTCACACACAAAAAATCCATTTCCACCAAAAGATGCAAACGTACCAGACTTTATAGATCTGCCATTTGAACTCAAAACTATCTGGTCATGCTGCTGTCGCTGCAATTTGTATAAATGTTTGCATTTGCTTTGGATTTAAATTTGTATCGTGAATTGCTCTGAGACTCATTGCATGGAAAAGCAAGATACAGTGGTACCTTGGGTTAAGTACTTAATTCGTTCTGGAGGACCGTTCTTAACCTGAAACTGTTCTTAACCTGAAGCACCACTTTAGCTAATGGGGCCTCCCGCTGCTGCCGCGCCGCCAGAGCCCGATTTCTGTTCTCATCCTGAAGCAAAGTTCTTAACCTGAAGCACTATTTCTGGGTTAGCGGAGTATGTAACCTGAAGCGTATGTAACCTGAAGCGTATGTAACCCGAGGTACCACTGTATTAAGGCACACTTACATAAATAAATAAAAACAAGGAGGGGATTCCTGGTGGCACTGCAATTATAGAACACCCACAGCTGTTAGCTCACAAGCAACAGGGACAAAGCCTCCTCTCAAAAACATGAAGCTGGGGAAAGAGATGTTATCAGGGCAAAGGAACTGGGCCATTTGAAAGGCCAAAATTTCTCCCCAAAGGTGAAAAGGCTTCCTTTCTACTCAGCACCTATCAGGCATGAACTTCTTCAAGGGTAGTTCCCCCAAAGTGGGGATACACTAACCAAGATCCTCAAGGCATGGGTCACAGTAGTCAATTCCTCATCCTGCCAAGGGGATGAACTCTGGGCCACAGCTAGGGTCTGGGCATCCAGTATCAAGGACTGTTCAAATGACACCTGCAATTAACCTAATCCTTCAAGGACAATACGATCCCTTCCAAACCAGGGAAGCTACCTTTTTCTAGACTGCACCAACCCTCAGTTGTTGACAGCTCCATTTTATCTGTGCTCATCTTCTCCTTGTCAACCCACATTCAGCCCATGAAGGCCCTGCAAGCTATAATTATAGACCATCCTTTCTTCAGAAGATTTAGTTTGAATTACTAGATGGTTGTGGAATGTTGCTGTTGGTTATAACGTTGCTGCTGTTGTTGGTTATTGTGACATGTTGTTTTTTGGAATACTGTTGAGAGTGTGGACCGCTTGAAAAAACACGGGAGTCTCCATCGAATGGCCCTCCTTTTGGGGTGGCGTTTCAACATCAAGAACCATACCAGGGCTTCTATTTGAGTTCTTCAGATGCACCCGTCCGTGGGGATTGTTATTATCCATCAAACCTAAAGTTTTTGAATGCCTGACTAGTTTGTCCCTGTCTCCTATCTTTCCCCTGCATGTGCAAAAGCTATGTTTTGGTGAACCAGCCATCATGGAATTTAATTTGGTTTTAAAGGGTTGAAACATTGCCAGCTTTGTAACCTGATATCAGCTTACTTCTTCCTTGCCGTGACAATTTCTTGTGACCATTTCTGAGCTTTAACTCCAGCAAGAAGCTTCTGCTTTCCTGTCCACAAGGAAACGGAAAGGCTGGCCAGGCCACCTGCCTCTAGGGTGCGTTTGATACAGCTGTAACTGTGCTCTGGGAAGAAACAAGAAAGCTCTTGCAACTACTGTGAGCTGGCCAAGGATATGGTGGAGGAAACTTTAACAAACTGGTGGGGGAAGTTATGAGTCAGATCCCAGACTTGAAACTCAAGTGCCACAGAATCAGGGTTAATCTTAGTACTGCACAGATGAGGTCATGTTTAGGAGTGCCAGTCACAGACGAAAGCTCCACTGTACAAACAAGAAAATGTGTACTGCAGTACAACACAGGTTGCAGCAGGGCCAGCCTGATGGCACAAGCAACCCAAGCAGTCTCATGTGGGGCAGTGAAATTAGTAGCATTGCCCATGTAGCAGAATGAGAGCGCTGCAGATCAGCATCATATATATATATATATATATATATATATATATATATATATATATGCAGGTTTTGGTGTCCTCGGGTGTCTTCCCGTGTAAAAGTTGGGGTGTCTAGGCGACGTTTCGACGAGGTCTCACTCGTCATCTTCAGGCTGGTGCTTTCGGCTTCTTGTTACTGGAACAGAGCAGGATCTCAGTGTTTGAGTTCCTATAAATACTGTTGAGGAGGTGTGGTGTATAGCCTCCAATGTTCTGGGCAGAGAGGAAGTTCCCAGGCTAGTGTGCCTTTTCTTCTTTTGTTCCTTAATTGCTTGAGGGATATCTTGAGTGATTTCTTGAGTGATATCCTGAGTACCACTTAGGTGGGTCATTAGGTGTGGATTAGTTGCTAAAGCCTTTGTGTCTTGACCTCTTGAACTTTGTGAAGAGTTTTTCTGAGAAGATGGCTGTACTGCACTTAGTTGTGCTCTGGCTTGGCTTCGTGTATAGGGGCGAGCTGTGGTTTTGTGGCCTGTGCCAGCCAGATCTGTGTAGGGATTGCAGGGGGGTGCAGCATCCGGAGGTGCCACCATGGTTTGGCTACTGGATGGTGATCAATCAACCACACCAGACCCAAACCCAGACCCTCTCCACAGATAAATTACAGACACCATCCAGTAGCCAAACCATGGTGGCACCTCCGGATGCTGCACCCCCCTGCAATCCCTACACAGATCTGGCTGGCACAGGCCACAAAACCACAGCTCGCCCCTATACACGAAGCCAAGCCAGAGCACAACTAAGTGCAGTACAGCCATCTTCTCAGAAAAACTCTTCACAAAGTTCAAGAGGTCAAGACACAAAGGCTTTAGCAACTAATCCACACCTAATGACCCACCTAAGTGGTACTCAGGATATCACTCAAGAAATCACTCAAGATATCCCTCAAGCAATTAAGGAACAAAAGAAGAAAAGGCACACTAGCCTGGGAACTTCCTCTCTGCCCAGAACATTGGAGGCTATACACCACACCTCCTCAACAGTATTTATAGGAACTCAAACACTGAGATCCTGCTCTGTTCCAGTAACAAGAAGCCGAAAGCACCAGCCTGAAGATGACGAGTGAGACCTCGTCGAAACGTCGCCTAGACACCCCAACTTTTACACGGGAAGACACCCGAGGACACCAAAACCTGCATTCCTGTACCCGTGAAAATCTACGAAAGCATATATATATATATATATATATATATATATATATATATATATATGCTTTTTAGGTTTATACATTTCACTAATTTTACAATCATTTTAACATTTCAAAACTTGTCTTTGTTCCCCCTAATTCTGTGGTTCCTTACATTTATTTTTAATATCTTCTGCATATCCAAATTAATTTAATTTGCTCATTTATTCATCTACTTTAAATATATACTCTTATAAAACTGCAGGTTGTTACAATACTCCTGCCAATGTTCTTATCTGTTTATAATTTATCTGTAAATATTCAATAAACCATTTCCATTCTTTTATAAAAAGTTTGTTATCTTGATTTCTTATTCTTCCAGTAAGTTTCGCCATTTCTGCACATTTCATTAGTTTTTGTATCCATTCTTCCTTTGCTGGGACTTCTGCTTCTTTCCATTTGGGGGGGCGAGTAACATTCTTGCCGCTGTAGTAGCGTACATAAATAAGTTTCTATACAGTTTAGATAGTTCTGTCCCTATAATTCCCAAAAGAAAAGCTTCTGGGTTTGTTTTCCCCCCAAACGTTATTTTAAACGTCCTTTTCAATTCATTATATATCATTTCCCAGTAAGCTTTAACCTTATTACAAGACCACCACATGTGATAAAAGGAACCTTCTTTCTCTTTACATTTCCAACACTGCAAATCAGCATCCTTGGCAAGGATCATGGAACACCAGGCTGGGAGAGAACCCTATCTGGAGACTGGAGAGTCACTGCCAGTCAAAGTAAAAGGTAAAGGGACCCCTGACCATTTGGTCCAGTCGTGACCGACTCTGGGGTTGCGGCGCTCATCTCGTTTTATTGGCTGAGGGAGCCGGCGTCCAACTTCTGAGTCATGTGGCCAGCATGACTAAGCCGCTTCTGGCGAACCAGAGCAGTGCACGGAAACGCCGTTTACCTTCCCGTCGCAGCGGTACCTATTTATCTACTTGCACTTGGACATGCTTTCGAACTGCTAGGTTGGCAGGAGCAGGGACCGAGCAACGGGAACTCACCCCATCGCGGGGATTTGAACCGCAACCTTCTGATCGGCAAGTCCTAGGCGCTGTGGTTTAACCCACAGCGCCACCCGCGTCCCTGCCAGTCAAAGTAGACAGTACTAAACTAGATGAACCCATGGACTGACTTAGTCAAAGACATCCTTCCTATGCAGGAACAACATGTCTTGAGCTCACCTTGGACTGGACCACTTCGCTTCATTGAAGGCATCCATGAAGATGGCTATATAGAAAGCTTCATAATACAGGCCCCTGATGTCTGCCTGTGCTACATACGGTAATCTTCTGCACGTCCATTCTAGCTTATCTTGGGACAAGAGAGAGTTGTTTTAGCACATTACACAGCAAAGATTTAACCAGGTTTGCCAATTGGCGCCCATGCAGGAGGGAGCTGCAACTTATTCCTGCCCTCTAATGGATTATTTAATGTAGCCCTCTACATTATTTGTGACCAGCATCAAAATATGCCTTTTTAGGAATTAAAAAAAGAAACCAAAGTAACTGAAATCAATCAAAACACAATCAAAACAAAATGGCTAACCTTTTTTCTTTAAAGCAGTCAAAAGTCAAACACAGTGGACAGCATAGATAACTTAAAAGCTTTCTATCCAGAGAAGTGTTGCTGAAAATAAAGTCTGTGATGCCTTCTGAAAAGATTTGCACCAAAGGTAAAAGGTGGACTTCTTTTGGAGGCTGCTCCAAACTGTGAACGCCACCTGTAATGGTTTCTAAGGGGTTGCTCGTGCGTAAGCAGGCACCTATCTCCCTGGCTAGGTGCAAACACCTGGCTGGGCTGCCAAAGTGAACCTTATCTGTCCGGACCGCCACTCACCCGTGGCTGACTCAGTCGCTGGCAGAATCTGTGAATGGGCGTTTCTTAAACTTCTTCCAGCAAAGAAGCTCTTTGACACCTAGTCTCCTCCTACTCTCTCTGTGCGAAAGTCTTCTGCGCAGGGAGGACGTGGGCAACGGAGGACCCCTACTCTCCCCGCTGGTCCCAGGCAAGGAGTCATGGGACCGCCTCGTCACTTCCCCCACCTGCCCCCCTTCTCCACTGGTGCTACGCTGATTCTCTTCCCCAGAAGATGCGCTGCTTCTCCTGATCCCTGGAGGCTCTCTGGAATCCCTCTGGCTTTTGCGCTCTCCCTCCAGTACTGATGGCAGTTCCCTGACACCACCAAAAAGAACTCACATATTTCTTAACCCTGTCTTGGCTCATTCTTTCAATACACACCTACCAGAACAGCTGTGTTCAGATGTAACACTCAATCTTAGTTTAGCATTCTGTGAATGGTCCTTGGCCTCATGTGCTTCCCTCTCCCTTCTGCACTTCCTGTATGGCTGCAAGAAGGTCAGTAGCGTTCAGTTCCATTTTCAGCTAATCATAGTTCATACTTTTATGGGAACCTGGCCAAACTCTGGTGACATGGAGCTCTGCAACAGAGCACCTCCTCTGCATGCAGAAAGTTTCAGGTTCAATCCCTGATGTCTCAAAATACAGCTGAGAACATCTCCTGTCTGTAACCCAAGAGAGCCACCACTAATCAATGGTCTGACTCAGTATGTGGCAGCTTCCTGTGTCTCTAACTACATTTAATTACAACAACTATCCATTCCTGCCATCCCAGTTCCCAAGTGATTTCAGGCAATACTTGAGGAGCGGGAAAGAGAGATAGAAGGTGTGACAGGGGGATTTGCTACCCGCCAGTGTTAGAAACTGAGATATGAAAGCTAGGAGCTAAACGGCACCTTAAACCTGGGTTATGGGCGCAACAACATAATGTCTAGGCGCACTTTTTTATAACAAGAATACAAAGCTGAAAATGAATGAACTGCAGCTAAAATATTATGTTCGTTTTTTACATGGTTCAGTCCTTCCCCTGCCCACCCCCCTAATATTCTTAAGAGGGTCTCTTCTCCAGTCTTCAGAGAGTGGCTAGAAGTGGGAAGGCAGAAAAAGGCCCTCCTTTCCTCCCACTCTGCAGCTTTAATCTGAAATCTTAGGCGCAGGACTGTGCCCCAAGCTCAGAAACTGCTTGCGCTAATGAAATTCGCTGTCACAAAATGCACCTGGAACAATAGGAGCTTCGAACTCTGCTACCCTCCCACTAGTGGAAAGATAAGTGGTAGAGACTGCCGCTACAATCACCCACATTATACACAAATGCCCCCCCATGGGGAAACACTCATTGTTGACAAGAGTCCCAGAGTCCACCAACATACTAACCCTAAGCTCAACTTGGAAATCTTCAACAGCAGAAACAGAAACATTTTTCACAAAGGGGCACACACAGAATATATCTGCTTGTCATTTCAGATCAATGTGACTGCCAACCGCAACCATCAACAAATACGAGTCATAGTTACTAGAATGAAACACAAATTTCCTGCCCTTTAAATACAACATAGAGGTCACTCTTCGTTTGAGAGGATGGTTGGAGCATTGTGGCTTTGTGGTGATCAGTGCCTGTTCCTGAGCTGCTGTTGAGGTTGTATGTTTTTGTTTTGAGGTTAGCATTTGCGTCTCAGGGTGACGTTCCTTCCAACGGCTGCCATTGAGAGGAACTGCTGAACATAGAACACTAAGTCAGCCTGGATAGCTGCGTTGGTTAGAGCAGGGTGCTGATAAGGTTGCAACTTCAATCCCTGCATGGGACATGAGGGCAACGTTGATTTACCCTCTGTGATTCCCAGCAGCTAGTATTCAGAAGCATTACAGTGGTACCTTGGTTTATGAATTAAATCTGTTCCGGAAGTCTGTCCTTAAACCAAAGCGTTCTTAAACCAAGGCGTGCTTTTCCATAGCAGCAGGGGACTCAATTTACACTCAACAGGAAGCGGAACATGTTCTGCTTCCAAGGAAAAGTTCACAAACCAAAACAACTACTTCTGGGTTTGCAGCCTTCTTAATCCAAGGTGTTCATAAGCTAAGCTGTTCTTAAACCAACAGTAGACGCAGAATATACCAGAGCTTTGAAGTTCGTTTTTAAAAGTAACTAGTTCAAGTTCATGTCCCAAATTTCTGTTCACATTTGTCCCTTTACCACATTAACTAGTTTGGTTCATGTTCAGTTCACAGTTCAATTCAAGTTCATCCAAATGATCCGTGAGGGAGGGGGGTTCAGCAGTCAGAATGTTACAAGCTTCTGTGCTGAAGTATAAAATATACCAGAAATGGCTAAGAAAACATCAAGGCACTTAATTATATCCCCCAACAATTATGATTTTTAAGCTTAGAAGTCCAAGGAACCTAAACAGTAAGACAGCAATAAAAAAAAATCACATATAGGAAAATAAACTTGAAAATGAACCAGAAACCATTCAAAGTTCTACCCCAAAAGGAACTTAATTCATGTTCATGGAACTCAGCAATTATGAACACTACTTTCAGGTGTAGTTCAGAGATTTTTGTACTGATTCCGTGAACTTAGTTAAACTGAACTCCTTCATTCAACAAACTGGAACAAGCCCACGTTGGCTAGCAGTCGTCCTCTCCGATCCCAAATACATGAGAAATGACAGGGTGGCACACCAGCTTGTGCCACTTACTGGGGGAATTTGTGTGTGGAGCAACATACCACTCCCAAGGTGTTCCCACACATACTGGAGCTGGCAGGAAAATCTTGAAGCCCCAGATGAAACCAGAGTTTACCACCTTGTGAGGGAAGCAGAGGCAAGGAAGGAAGCCGTGTTAAAACCCAGGCATTTTTCCAGAGCTCTGTGGAAGCCACAAACCTTTTACAGAGAGCAGCCAAAATGTCACAGAAATGTGGCGTGCTTTTGACTTCTCCAAAACTCTGCATCAGGCAAGAGGTTGACATACAGCAAGGAACAAAGGAAAACAAAACAAAAGAAGTCCTGGAAGTTGTGGCCGTGAGGCCAGCTGAGGCTCAGAACCAAGAGGGAGAAGGCAGGATGACAAAATCCCTTCCACATGCTACAAATACCAGATCCATCCCACACCTTAAACCAGGGGTGGGGTACCTTAGATCCGAGGCCTAAATACGGCCCTCCAGGCCTTTCTGTGTGGCCCTTGAGATTCTCCCCAGGCCAACTCCTTCTCCAGCCTTGTTCAACATCCTCAAGAGCTTTGCGTGTCTGTAAAGGTCTTTGAATTGTGAGCATGCCTCTCAGTTGCCTGGATGGAAAGACGTCGGTGTTCTTAGAAACCTGGAATGTTATGAGTGGCATCCATGGTTCTGTACAAAATTTACCTCTGGCTCCACACACCAGTGGCAGATGTCCATCCGTCCCCCCAGCTTGTTACCCATGGTGAAATGCAGCCATTGGACTGCAAAAGATTCCCCCAAACCTGCTTTAAATTAAACATCTGTATCGTTTAATATTTAAGGCAGCCTCTAAAGGGTTTACGACAGGCATAGGCTAACTCGGCCCTCCAGATTTTTTGAGACTACTGTTCCCATCATCCCTGACCACTGGTCCTGTTAGCTAGGGATGATGGGAACAGTAGTCTCAAAACATCTAGAGGGCCGAGTTTGCCTATGCCTGGTTTACTAAAATGCCATGCAATCTTAAACAAAGGTATAATACACTGCAATAAAAACAAAAAGTGAAGTGGGGTAAAACTGAACACTTTGATTTTGACACACACCCCCAAAAAAATAGCAGCTGTCCTGCTCTAAATTAGGTGCGTTGCAAATCTGTGAACCACAGCAGCTTCTTCTTCAACAGCAAAGGAAAGAAAAACCACACTTTTAAAAAGTGTGAACAACACCCATGTCATGCGGCTTTCTCTCTGTGCACATGTGAATGTTGCGAGACAAATGAGTAAAAAAATCATGGTGTATTCTCTAGCCAAGGAAAACTTGATACAGTACTCAAATTACAGGGGCAAGGAAACCGAAAAACCAACCTGACAAGAGGCTCAGCGAGTCAATAAACCCTTTACTTCAGACTGTAACTTCCTTAATTCAGGGTACTTTCTGAGTACAATTATTTGTCCTTTGGATTTGAGTTCTCCAGATGATCTGTCTATTGAGCATTCATCTTGAATCGCTTGCACAAATTTCTAAGTTTCTGATACACACTTGATTTCCTCACTCAAAAGAGAGACAGCCCGGGGGCACCTTGAGTCTGTGCTGTCCTACAGTGAAGGTGTTTCAAAGGCAGCTTGCACAACAAGAAATGAGCAAATCTAACCCAGTTTCTATTAATAGGAATACATCTTGGCTGGCCATTATATAGAGATAATGAGGTGTGTTCAAGACTAGTCCCACTCAGCATGGGCCCACTGAAATTAATGGGTGTGATGAACTTAGGTCCATTCATGTCAATGGATCTGCTCTGAGTAGGACTTGGTTGCAGGCAACTCATGAAGGTTGCCTCCTAGCAACCCATGAAGGTTGCCTTCAACACATTCCTTGGACGTAAGTCCAGTTGATGCCAATCAGAGGTCTTCTTCCTAAGCAGTGAGCTACTCAAAGCCACCAGCCTCATACATCAGATATGTAATTAGGTCCACATTTTACGGTCACCGCTGCTGCTCGTGCACCTCTTTAGATCAGACGCATCATCAGTGCGTCACTATTGGCCAAGCGGCAGTCATCAGGACTTTTGCAACAGAAGCTTGTCTTCAAGCCATCTGAAAACTCAGGTGAGGAACAGGTTTGGCAGGTTGGGTTTTTCTCTCGCTCAGAGATGAGACCAGTCTCAGGTGGCCACTTAGACATTGCCAAAAGGAAAAAGGAAATGCCTCACACACATGAACAAGACCCAAAGAGGGTGTTTGCATGTGCTAAATTATATATATAAATGCAAATCTAGACATAATTATTATCATTTAAATAGAAATATGGGTAGCATATCCCTTTCACCAGGGTAGGGGAAACTGTGATCAGGTGTCCTGGCTCAGTCTGCTGCCCAGGTGTTACCTGCTGATGGGCAGCTGGATGACCTCTCCTGTTCTCCTTTCTGATGGCTCTTTATTTTTAAACTGGGCAGGAAAGTGCTTTAGACGTAGGCCACCTTCAGATAGAAAACTATCTGGGGCACGTGGTCATCCTACTCCAGTCTGGCGTGCGCTTGCAAACATCAATAATAAAAAGTATTCCTTTCTTGTTACTATATCATTCCATCTGGGCTCCTCCAGATAAAGCATCTGCATTTGGATAAGCTGTGGATGCAGCAATTTCAAAATAAGTTTGCAAGCCAAATAATTTGTTGATATGCATAAAGCCTCACAAGTCACACGCAGAACCGTAGAACTGTAGATTTGTAAGGGACCTAGAGGGACATCTAATCCAAAATCCCGCAACGCAGCCATCCCTGGGGGGTGGGCTCGAACCACCTTCCTTCTGGTTCACAGCCAGACCCATTGACCCATTGTGCCACATGCTCCTTATAGATTGATAACATATTACGAATAATTATACTGTACCCTTTTAAAAATGTATCTCTTTTTCTTTTTTACTTTTTTTAAAAAAGCAAACTGTTGTCTAGCAGGAACTATTGTTTGTTTTTGCCAGTGCCACTGCCTGGCTATGACGATCAAGTTGTGTGTGGGTTTTTTTAACTAGCTCTGCTCCTTTGCCTTTAACATGGCTGGGAGGCCATACACCTCCATTCCAGACACTCTTCCTATTTTAGCCTAACAGCTGATGCAATTTCTACACTGTCACTATTGTAGAACCATTCCTAAGCCAATAACGGTCAATGGATCAAACTGTTCCAATGTGATAAAGGAGTGTGGAGCAGGGGCGTAGGAAGGGGGGTGCAGGGGGTCCTGCTCACCCCGGGTGTCATCCCGAGGGGGTGACAAAATGGCACACTGTGGGAGGCAGCACTTACCCCGGGGCCTGGCCTGCAGTGCACCCGAGCCACGCGTCTCTCCTGGGAAACGGCAGCGTGGGGCTTGCATCCGCCAGGTGGACTCCATGGGCAACTCACCGTGCCGCCCCCCTGGGTGGATCACCGCCTCACCCCCATGCTTGGATCACTCTGCCCCTGCCACTCCAGGTGCCCCTGGTGTGGAGGCAACTGGTTCACCCTCCCTGGGCGTTGAGCCAAGAGGGCACTGCAGGAGGTGCTGCAAAAACAACAAAAAAGAGCCCATTTGGTCCATTTCCCATCCCCATTCCTAATGTGGCATCTGGCCTTGTTTCTGTCAGAGCTTCTGTATGACCAAGCTGCAACGGCTACTCCTCCGGCTCTCCTCCGACAGTGATTAACAACCTAAGCCTTTGAATGAGACTTCAGGCACGCTCTCCATTGCGCAGAGTACTCAGACAGCAGCAGAAGGAGCCATGAAATAAGTGCTACATTGCTACTTTATTTCTGACTACACAGGACAGAAAAGAATACGTGTCTGCTCTCTGTGAGAGACAGAAAACAACAGGTCAAAGAAACAGGAAGCCAGTAACTTCAATATCCGTCTCCCGACTCCCGTGAGACTTCCAACAGTCTGGAATGTCAACAGAGTCTTGTGACTCTAAGAACTGCACAGTGGCATAACCGAAACCTAACAGTTTCTGTGCCTTTAGCAACAGAGATTCAGAAATTAAATGGGTTAAACATTCGCCAGCGTGGACATAAAAAGATGGTGAGTGCCTTATTTGCATTCTCTCTTTGTGTCAGTTGCACAAGAGCAGAGCCAGATCATCTTTAAAGAGAGACAACTTTTTGGCAGGGACTGCTGCAGCTCAGTAGCAGACAGGCCACACTTGATAGTCTCAGGTTCAGTGTTAACAGGTGAAGCGAAGGATCTCTGCATATGAGACCCTGGAAAGTTGCTGTCAGCCAGATTTGGCCGATATGCGCTAGGTGGTCAAATAGTCTTGTTATGATTCTAAGCAGCCACTTCTGCTAATCTAGGGGGATGGGGACATGATGTTGAACTAGACCCCTGCCCATCACCCCTGACCTTTGGCCATGCTAGCTGGGGCTTTTGAGAGTCAGAATCCAACCCTGTAAAAAAATAAGCCTCTCTGTGTTCAATGCGGTTTATTTTCAGGTAAGCATAAGTTAATTGCACCTAGAACCCATTGATATCAATGACATATTTTGTTCCCATTGAAATCATGTCATGATTAATTTGTGTCATCAAAGTCAATGTGATTTAAGTGCAACTAATTCCGCCCCCCCCCCCCCATGAATCCAGTGACTGGATCCAGTCTTACGTCACAAAGGCCAACCCACCAAAAGCTGCTTGGAAGTCCCAAATCACTAGAATTTTAAGTGAGAGCCACACCTATTCATTCTCTTCACTCACTTTATTGCATAAACCTCTAGGATGTCCCTTTATTGTATAAGAGAGTGTCAATAAGCATTGTGGGTGTTACAATTTAAACCAATGTGATTACTCATGTGAGCAATTACTCACCTAGGTAGTTGCAAAATTGGGCCCTTAGGGATGCTGCTACTTAAATATTTTGTATTGAACTAAGTGTCTAGCGAGAAGAAAGAAAGAGAAAAGATTCACCCAGTTATCATCACCTGATACATAAATAGCAACCAATGAGAGTGCTTAGTGAGTCAGATTGGAAAAGGGACTCTCCTAAACTCCGACATTTTTCAACACGGAAAGAATTACTACCAACAAGAAATGTTATTCCCCCAGAGTCTTCCCGTGTCTTAATTAGTAATGTTGAGAACAGTTTCATTGTGCAGCTAGCTCCTCCAAAGAAAATTTTTCCAGCTGATGTTTGCCTGCTTTCTCAAGGAGGAAGTTCAAGTGTGCTTGTTGATGGGAGCTGGAATGTGGCAATGCCTAGAACATACCAAGTTGGAGCTGGGTGCTCCAAAACCTTTTGATGCATGCAGCTGCCCTTTGGGGGGCAAGGACAGGACAGCTTTTCTGATGAGCCTACCATCTGGTTACATCTTGTGACTTTTGCAGGAAATTCTGTGTAACATTCTGAGAGAATGTGACTCCATGGCTGAATCCTGGTCTCTCAGGTCCCAGTCCAGCACCCTAACCACTACACCACACTGTGGCTTACCCCAAGGAACTCTGGCACCTCAGAGAAGGACAATAAATTGGTGTTGAGCATGCAGCAGATGGCCAGTTCAATCCTGCAATCATTTAGAGGTAAAAAATACCAGGTAGGAGGTGATGGCACAGATCTCTACTGAAGACTAAGGACAGCTGCCACCAGGCAAATAAAGATTTAGCCGTTCTCACCTGGGATCCATATTTCTCCCACACATGGGACCCAGTTCTTAATTTTCTACCATATATAGTGGTAGCCCTGCTGTTGTGGCCACCAGCTGAGGAACAGCAGAATGCTGGACTAGATGGGCCAATATATGTCTATAGCTGGGGAAATAAAAAGGAACTGAATGCAAAGAAAGAGGAGGTTGTATTGGCCAGGAATTATGTGGTCCATTTTTTCAACTGCAGTAAATGCAGTTTTTATTTGGGAGCTGCTGTGGTATAATATATTATTATACTTTTCAAAAATTATTTATGAATTTATAAAAGTACAAAAATACAGAACTGAAGAATAAAACAAAAAGGGGGAAGAAAGAAAAAATGATACATTACATCAATCTATAATTTTATTTGATTCTACCATGGCTCCCTAAAGTTTCCCACTCCTGCTGCATATTCTTTTTTTTCTAACTATTTAAACATTCAGGTTCTTCTCATTATAAACTCTCTCTCTCTCTCTCTCTCTCTCCACACACACACACGCACACACTATAAATTATTATAAACCATTATTACTATTGTGGGTGAGCACTGCTTTTGGTTCACAAGTCCTTTTCTTTACCCAGACAGGCCAAGCACAGATCCAAAGACATTTACACAAAGTGCTTTTTTTAGTGTAGGGCTGTGTACTGATTCCCTCAAGGGAGATGTGTTTTATCACCATCTACCTCTGACTGTTCACCTGCCCACTGAAACCAAAGCAAACTCCTGAATGCGTTCAAAAGCCCACTTATGGAATCCTGCAACACACAGCTGCTTTCTGTGCTCCAATAACTGGTGGTTACAACTTTCTTCTTTAACACATCAATGACAATACAGTGGTACCTTGGTTTACAACCATAATCCATTCTGGAGGTCCGGTTGTAAACCAAAACGGGTTGTAACCCAAGGCACACTTTCGCCAATGGGGCCTCCCCCCCAAAAATTGGTTGTAATCCAAAAAAATAGGGTTTGACATTGTTGTAATCCAAAGCAGTTGCAAACCAAGGTACCACTGTATAGCACATGTCAACACACGTTGTGGGAAGCAGAGGGGCAGGACACAAAGAAGCCTTTGGTGGGATGACGGAAAGTCCTTTCCCCAAAAATTAAGGGCAGGGACATAAACTTATTTGCTTCGACAACCTTTTGCAACTTGTTCTGAAACCATTTTTTTATTTGCTTGTTTCTGTGCGTAAAAGCCGAAGAGGAAGGAAAACATTTCTTCCTCTTTATTGGCATTACTTTTTCTGATCTTTCCTCAAACTCATGACAAACTACAACTTCTGTGCTTGTTAGAAAAAGGTTGAGTTTTGGCGGGCTGAGGGGGTTTCACCAACAAACAACTGGGAAAACAATATTGAAACTCAACACAATGTCTGCAGACTTCAGATGTACTCCTTGTAACACTAACCTGAGAATAAGCCTTTCTGAACACAGTGGGGCTTACTTCTAAGTAAACATGGGTACATTGGATCAGGCCGTAAATGTATTCTCGTTGTTAGGGTTGTGTGGCAGCTAATTGGTGTGGTCATCATTAGATAAGAAATTTCAGAGTTCACCTTGGCAGTGCTATATGTTAGTGAAAATAACATATGCGAGGGATTGTAAATTAGTCAAAATGACATACAAAAATGTGTTTATTAGGAGCAATCTGCACTAAAATGCTGGTGAATTTTCATGAGGAATTTTTTTTTTAAAAAATCACAAAAGTGGAGAACCAAATTTAAGATTGGAAAATGAGAAACTGAGTGAAAAAAATGGACAGATCCTTCCATCTGTGGATGAAGACTTGTGTGTGCATTCCAGCCAGGCAAGTGTTTGTCCACACACCATCTCAAGTCACATCTGGGCAAACAAGGGATTTTCACAGTTCAGAAACAGTTCCAAGGAAAGAACCAAGGAAGGCTGTAGCTTGGAGAGAGTCCTGAGAGCTGGACAGAGATGCTCAAAGGGCCCCATGGGCCTGAGATCCCTTATTACTGGTACAGATTGCCCACGGTTCTCCCCTGCCCTTTCCTTGTGTCTTCCCACTGAAATCATAGTGTCGGAGACGCCGCCTAGTCCAACACTGTGCTCGATGCAGGGAATCCAGAACCTGAGCTTCCCCATCAGATTGCTTGCCAGCTTCTGCTTGAGGACCTCCAGCAAGGGAGAACCCAACACCTCTCTGGGTCATTGGTTGCTTTGCTGAGATGCTCTTACCCTGGAGAAGTTTCTCCCCATGTGCTATTTTAAAAATATATATTCATTTTTCTTTTTCATTCATTACATACATCTCAGATGCTTAACATTTATTATGTATTCCTTCCTCCCTCCCCTCCTAGGTTTCCCCCAATTTCTGCTTCTGGTTTGTTTCTCCTTTCACCCACTTTGCTACCTCCTAACAGAAAAAGTTATTAATAACAGAACATCAAACCTAAAAACATAGAAGTAAAAGTAAATACACCATAATATTTCTCTGTCTCCTAAACATTTTCTAATACTAATACTGTGAATGTTTATTTAAATCCTGCCATCAAGTCTATCGACTTTATTTGTTTCTGCAAGTTTAATATAAACGGTTCCCATTCTTTTTCAAAGTCACTGTTGTCTTTTTCTCTTTGTCTGTCATTTTTGCCAGTTCTGCATAGTTCATCAACTTCTCTTGACTTAGGCTATATCTAGACAAAGACCCACAGTCCCCTCCTTGCTGTCTTTAATTTCATTATTTTGTTGTCCTGCAATGTAATTCGCCTATTTCATTTACACAGGCTTCCTCCTCCCAGAATAACCCAATGACTGGAAACAGCAAGCCGAGGCCTGGACTTGGGGATGTGGGCATGAAGTGACTGGGTTTAGCTTCTGTGGAAATTATCTGAGAGGATGGGTGCCTTGGCACAAATTCTCGCCAGCCTTCGTGGCCCATTATGGAAAAGCCTGTGCTCCTTTAGTGAAGAAGCAGTTTTTCCATGAGAAAAATCTGGATGCCAAGTGCTCCAGGGAAACAGAGAGCACCAGGTCACTGAATGCAGTGCAGACTATGCCAACCTTGGTATTGTCAGAAACAGCTGATCATCAGAGAGAGAGAGAGAGATCTGGCTGCCTCTTGAATCACAAGCACCAGGCACTCTCTCTCTCACATACGCACAGCTCAGCTTCACTCAAGGCTGCTTCCACACTGAGCACGGACTATGGAATAGCTATGCTCAATGTTCATTCACTTTTTAAGGGGCCTCTTCGTGACATCACGAACACCCTGCTTCCATTTCCCCTTGTTCAGCTTCCTTCTCAAAGCCCAAAAAACCCAACCTTTTCAAAACAATGTTTCAACACTTTATGGACTTTTAGCATCTAAAAAAACCATACAACGTTTGAGATCTACATAGCATCCTATTAAAACATTGCCCAAGAAACAACTTAGATTTACAACTGGAGCTATTCTCTGCAACATGGTTGGGTGAGCTACAACTACACTAGCTGGGCTGTCTACCAAGCAGACACAAATCCAAAGTCTTCAAGTACATACAGTGGTACCTCGGGTTAAGAACTTAATTCGTTCCAGAGGTCCGTTCTTAACCTGAAACTGTTCTTAACCTGAAGCACCACTTTAGCTAATGGGGCCTCCTGCTGCCGCCGCGCCGCCGGAGCACGATTTCTGTTCTCATCGTGAAGCAAAGTTCTTAACCTGAAGCACTATTTCTGGGTTAGCGGAGTGTGTAACCTGAAGCGTATGTAACCTGAAGCGTATGTAACCTGAAGCGTATGTAACCCGAGGTACCACTGTAATTTCATCTGGGCTCGATATTTCAACAGCAACGAGATTGGAAAGATTCTGTCCCCAGCAAAAGCAACAATTATGAAAGTGGCAATCAAATTACTGGAACTGGCACACACAAAAATGTCAGGTTTTGAAGTCCAGATCAACACAGATTCTGTAGAACTCCCTACCCTGCCACTGGCCAGGGCAGACAAATAAGTTCTGAATTCAGGGCCCAGATCCCCTCATCCATTTCCACTGCAATTTCACCTTTCATTTTGACAGATTCCTTATCAACACCCACAGCCCAGTGTCCACCTCAGACAGTTACCTCTACCTCCCAGTAATGCCTCTCTGAAGCAGGCTTCTCATAGCCCAGCACACAGGTAACAGAACTAATGTGTATCTGAGTAAAGAATCATGCTTTGTGCACCTTGGATTCCCTGACAGCACTAGATGCACATTAGTTGGACCCAGACTTGTGTTTGCTTTTAAGGCCTGTGCTTGCAGTGGCAGGGCCTCTGCACATTTCCTAAGTGTGTCTTGTGCAAAAAAGTCTCCTTAAAGAGAGATCACACAGCTTCACTTTCAGTTGCGGTGAACCACAATGAAGCCCTTGAAATGTTTCACGTCTTGAGACAAGGGCAGGGGAGTTACAGCCTGCATATTTATATGTTTGGTCCAGGACAAAAAAGACTTGTTGTTTTCTCAGTATTGTGTTTCATCTTATTGTGTGAGACAATGGCACAGTCTAAAGGGAATGTGGGGCCGGAGAGAAAAGATTCCATACTTGCTCAAGGTCTGTTTGATTTCCTGTAGAAATTCAGAAGCTGGCTGTTTACAGATTATCTCTCCATCTCAGTGATTTGCTTTTCAACACTGGTGATTTCTGCACAGATAACTTGATAAGTTGGTCGTCATAAGTCTCTCTTCATTGATGATGTGTTACGTCAGCCTGTAGGTCCTTCATCACTTGACAGAATTTCTTGTATTCCAGTGTGATCTTCCAAAGGTTTTGCTAGATTTTGCCTCAGACCCCTTCAGGGAAACTTCTCAGAACCACTTCCTGCTGCTACCTTTTGGATTTAGAAATATTTAGATTCCATACTTGTACCCATCATCTGCTGGTTCCAAAGGACCAAAAATGTGACTTGGGTGAGCACTCCATTCGGTACACTTGTAGCAGTGGAGTACTTGGTCATCCTTGTGGAAGAGGTTCAGGGACTTCTGGTGGAGCTCATGCATGACAACCATGACACGCCACAACTGGCGTTGCTTCAGAAGCCCCAGGATGTTTCCAAACTGGCTGTTTGGCCTGTGTGTGTTGGAGCAAATCAAAATGTTCCTGAAAGCCTGCACATGCCATCTTGGTAGTCAAGATAACCCCAAAAATAATGAGTAGTTGTGGCAAGAATGAGGTCATATATGTTTGTGTTTCCTTGCTTTGATGTATGCTAATTGGCTTGCTTTGATGCTGTGCTTATCTGTGAGCCTTGGGATGGGCCCAGAGAGGGGAGAAGCTTTGGATAGCTGCTGCCTATGGACTCAATGACCAGGTGTGATGGGAGGTTCTGGACAAACTGATGTATGTTGCTTTGTGCATAAAGGATGCATGAACATTTGCTGGGGTGTGAACAAGTCAAGACAACCTCACATTGCATCAAACCACTTGCTGTAGCCCTTCTTGGGGCCTGCAGTTCAGAACAGCCTGGTATTCATATTAGGAATGGTCTTCCTGCATTGAAGGTAGGACACACCACTATCAGAGCCTTGCCAGTATGGGATGATGCAGTCATTTTAAAAATTACACCCACAGTCTAAAATTACAGGCTTCTTAAAAATTTATAGGCAAATTGAACAGGTGGCCTCATTCTGGATGCAGTCCACTGCTTTCCTGACAGCCATCCTTACAAAACCTTTCCAAGCTGCTCTTTTTATAGATTTGGCTCAGTTCAGATAAACGCTCTGCTCAGCCAATGAGCACCAACCCATCTACCATAGGAACCTGCCTCAGTTTCTCAATGGCCCACTAAAGAGAGATGCTGTGGGAGTGCCTTTAGATTGCTCTTGCTCCTTCTACCTTTGGTCTAAAATTTAATCAACCTCACCTGCAGATTTGGGGGCCAGCAGATTTGAGGGGTTACTTAAATTAAAAAAAACCATAGAAGACACTTTGATCTATGATTACTATGTTTTTATTTACGTATCTTTAGTTATAATAAATAATAAAATATATTTATTTATAATAAAACATAATAAAGTATACTAACGGATGCCAAATAAAAGTAGAACTAAACATATGAGAACAAATTTCCATACCAAAATCAAACATAATAAATTAATATCACAAGGTTCCAAGTAACACAAATGCGTTTACATCATCTTGAACATTATTACTCCAGTACATTATAGAAAGATTCCTTTCCTGAATGAAGACATTATCCTTACCTGTTGCCTGTCCTCTCTGGTTCTCGCTATATATGTATTAAGCTTAACTATGCATACTATGTCCCAAATCTAGTTATTCTCAAAGATGTGGTCATGAAGTGATTGCTTTTAGCTTTCACATAAATTATCCAGGAGAATTCGGGTGCCATTACACAAAATTCTCACAAACCTTAATGACCCATTATGGAAAAGCCTGTGCTCTTTTAGTGAAGAGGCAGTTTTCCCATGAGAAAAATCTGGAGGCCAAGTGCTCCAGGGAAACAGAGAGCACCAAGTCACTGAGTGCAGTGCAGACTGTGCCAACCTTGGTATTGTCAGAAGCAGCTGCTCATCAGAGAGGTGGGAGAGATCTGGCTGCCTCTTGAATCATAAGCACAAGGCACTCTCTCTCACATACGAACAGCTCAGCTTCAGCCAGGGCTGCTTCTGCAATGAGCATGGACTGTGGAATATGTTCATTCACTTTTTAAGGGGCCTTTGCATGACATCAATGAACACCCTGATCCCATTCTCCCTTGCTTGTTCTAGAAGATACTCATACAGAACGTTTATCTTTTGCAGGTTTCCCCTTCCCCACATTTGGCCAATTTAATCAAAACCTGGTCCCTCCTTTGCCATGGTTTTGGCGCCCTTTTCCACTGCTTTGATCTGCACAGAAGCAGACTGGCCCAGCTCCAGTTTCTAAAGGGAAAAACAGAGTTGACGTGCTACTTTGCATCTTGGGGCCTGACACCAGAAAGCGAAAGTGGCTGGCGTTCGGAATTCCCTAAGAAATTGTATACAGAGTACAGTTGGGAGTCTATCACACCTTGCATTTATCTATCTTTATTTGCATTTATCTATTTATTTATCTTGCTTTTACAGTTGGAGTCTGTCACACCTTGCATTTATCTATCCAATGGTCAGGGATGATGATAGCTGGAGACCAGCAACACTTGGAGGGCAACGGGCTCCCCATCTCTGACTTAGGAGGACCTATCAAAGTTAACCAGAAGAGGTCAGGCTCTCAGCTGAGTCTCTCTCACTATAAGAAACTCTAAGAATGAATTGCGTGCCAAGGCCCCGTGACCTGCAGTTCCCTGGTGGGTAATAAACACATGGACGTGAGTATTTAGGTTTATGAGTTCAAATAGGCCACAGCTTTATTGGATACAGATGTGAGCTGTTTGGCTTAGGCATTGGGTGAAACCAGGCTACATCTTGATTCCCACCCATCTGCAGGGAGTCCAACTAAGAGTAAACCACCAATAGCGGGAGCCCTATAAGTTACATCAAACAGGGGCACACTGAGGTCCCCGTTGGGTTTGTGGCATGGCCCTAGCCCACGTCCAGGCATCAGGCAGAATCCACACACCCAGATCCCTTTAACAGGATACCCTTAATGAGGACCCGCCAGTGGAGACTACAACCTCTCCTCCATCCAAAGGCCATCCCAATGCCTCACCTCACCAAGTTGTGACGATTGCTACAAGGTAGGCGAAAACCAAATGGCTGGTGCCAGTTTGCCAAGTGGAAAAAATTCCTACCCAGCCCCAACAATATGGCGGCAAACATTGGTGCATAGCAAGGTTGTGTCATAGCAAAGCATAAAGTGAGGGCGGGTGGGTTGGGAGATCTGGCAAAGGGCAAGAGAGGGCTGCGCCACAGTTACATTTTCTGTGGCCACTCCCCCTACCAGCACTGATTGGACAGCGTGGCCACCGCTGGGTGTGGCCACGCCCAGCACCAGTGATGCAACAGGCAGATAGCATAAGGGGGTGTCAATCTCTGCCCCCCCCCCCCCCGCCGGATCACTGCATGGGGCCGGATGCCCGGACACAACACTGCCCACCAGAAAAGGTGAGCAGATTTCCTTTATTGATGGTCCTCCCAGTTGCTTTGAAATTGACAAGAGTAACTGACCACAAAAAGGGTGATGGAGCAAAATGTCTACAGGAATGTTTTTACACAGCTCTAACTGTTTTTACACAGGCTAAGAAATGGGTACACACACTAAGAAATGACAGAATAAATGCACACAAGAACACATGAATTTATACCTTCAAATCTTTAATCCAGTCCTATTGGAATCAGGAGTGGAAGAAATTAATACAAATATATTTTGTATACAAAGAGCCTTAAATATAAACTTTGAAACAGATACGTTGTTTTATAACTAGTTCTATTTACAACATACACAGTATGCCATTAAAAACGGGAAACAGGTGGTTAAAAGCGACACTAATCCTTAGGACACAACTGTTTTATAAAAGTTTACACATTCATCCCATGGGATGTACCAAACTATGTTCTTGAAACAGCTTTACTGCCCTCTAAAACATCACATTTAAAGGTATTCAACATCTTCAAGAGAAAAGGAAGTCTTTTTCCATAGGAACATAAAATAATGTATCATTCATGGCATCCAAACACATGTTTATTTTAACAAACATGAAGTCTTGCAGCCACAAACTGAACCACCATCAGAACTGGCAAAGATTCCCAAACACAGTGCAATATTGTTCACCAACATTATACATCAAATGGCTCGTGTGTACAGCTGCTCTTTTCTTTGCAGAAGTTTGCAAGCCGGAACTCATTCCGTGCTTTTGCACAGGTCCCATTCATGCAAAAGAACTTTCTGGGAAACTGCTCCTGATGTGGCTACCTCAGGCTGCAATATGATGCAGATAAAGCCTCAATAGCGTTCACCTCTGAGTAGACATGCCCAGCATTGCACTGTCAGTCAAAAAGCAAGGGTGCTAGTTCTTTCTGAACACCACCCTACTACGTGCAAGCAGGAGACACGCCTGTCGCTACATTTTGCTTTATTTGCTGGTTTTCAGTTCTAAGAGTCTGTCTTCAAGCCACAGGAGTCCAACTATTTCTTGACAATGGGCTAGATCCTGAATCATGCCGCAATCCTAACTCCTGAGAGCATATCAAATTCAATGGGATTTACTTCTGTAAGAATGGGCAGTGCTGCACTGTTAAGTTAGCTGAATTTACAGCATAATGCTAATGATGTCTATTCAAAATAAGTACAGTTTGGTGTTTGCTCCCAGGCAAGTGGAGTAAGGATTGCAGCTTCAGTCCCTGTTGAAATCAATGGGACAATTTAGTCATTACTTATGTTTACAGCTCCCATTAATTTCTACAAGGCTATTCCGGATCTGCCACAACACCCTTGGCCTATATACCATGGTTCTCAAAACTCTGATGTCAGTCTTTCAACTTAGCTTGGGGGTGGAGGGGAAGCACCTGACTTATTCACTGCATAGACCTGGAGCAACAAAACCACTGATTCGCCCAAGTTGGCAAATTCTCAGTCTAAAAAGCGGGGAGATCAAATAAGCGCCACAGAGAGAGCTTGGGAAATGTGTCAAAGAACCCAAGGGAAGCAAAAGAAGGGCAGGGAGTGGAAGATAGGGAGTTCCCTTCCTTGGCATCCAAAACAAGCCATCAGCAAAACAAGTGGGTGGTTGGGTGGAGATGGGCAAAGATGCTCATGCCATGCTGGTTTGTGGGTCAACTGAGCTGCTGCTGGATGCAAGCAAAAATCAGCAAGGGGAGAGGGGACAGAAAAGGGCAGGCAGCCCAACTAGCAATGCTCCAGGCCTTCTTGGGGAAGCCAGCCCCATGCTATAAGCCAAGGATTTGCAAAGTGGAGGCATCCTAGCCAAGGCAACGCTACAAAAAGCCACTGCTGGAAGCAAGCACTGTTTAGAAACAGCCGTAGATCCGATCCAATGTGCACTTTGATGGTTTCATCCAGAATGTAAAGACAGTGGCTTTCATCCAGAATGTAAAGACAGTGGTGATTATTATATATTGGTCAGAATTCCCAAAAGGGTTAGCTTTAGAAAATCCTTCAAGTGATAAAACCGATTGCACTCTTCTTCAAAAGCAGTTAGTTCTCCAAGAGGCATTATCTCCTTCTGTCCAGCACAAGAGATCCTCAGATTTATTCGTAGTCCAGCGTTGTTGTTCCCCGGACAATGTTAAGGTAGCCAGCTAATGCTCCAATGTCTATGTACAACGATCGCTGCCTCTTTAGCAGTTCCGATTCCTCGGTAATCCCAAGACTTGAAGAATCT